>NC_092149.1:55092876-56495376 GCF_045791955.1 Oncorhynchus clarkii lewisi | reverse complement strand
AGCCTCATACCCAAGAAGACTTGAGGATGTAATAGCTGCCAAAGGTGCTTAAACAAAGTACTGAGTAAAGGGTCTGAATACTTATGTAAATGTGTGATTTCAGTTATTTTCCATACATTTGTTTTTGCTTGATCATTATTGGGCATTGTGTGTAAATGGATAAATTGTTTTTTTTTCCTCATCAATTTTAGAATAAGGCTGTAACATAAAATGTGAAAAAAGTCAAGGGGTCTGAATTCTTTACGAATCATTTTCGAATCTGCCGATATACTGTTTTACAGCGGGGAAATTAAAGTGTAATTTTTCCAAATTGAATTCTCATAAATTGCCATCCAAAAGAGCAATTGTCCAATAACTATGCTTCAAATGTTAATTTCATACATTGTGACAATAATGACATGAGAATGGCCCCAAGTGGTCAGATAAGCACAAGAGTCCCTTTTTTCATCCTATTTATTGAAAATCGGTTATTGTTGGAATTATTGGCCGACAGTGGTAAAAAGGCCAATATCGGTGAACCAATATATCGGTCGGGCTCTACTATTTTTCTACTACTCTACTATAGCCTGGGAAATTGTGGTACAGAACTCTATCTGTAGCCATTTGATTCATTATATAGTCTAGTTGTGTTCTTCTTATGACCAGCAGAAGGAAAAGTTAAGTTGTCGAGCAGTTAATCAGGGTTTGGATTTGGGAGATTGTTGGGAGAGACGAATGGAGGCTGAGACAACCAAACATTCTGACAGAGGAAGACTGATTACAATCTCCATTGTTAGAATTCAGTTACCTGCATCAATCATTCCTCTAGCATCTGTCTCTCTGACATTGGGTTGAGGACACAGCAGCTCATTTAAATTGTTTAAAATGTAAAAAAAAAAAAAACATTCACAACCGAGCAAGAAACAGGCCTAGCAATGATTATAATCTCTAAACATATTCCAATAAACCACCTGCAGGGGAAGAAAGAGTATCGTATTGGGTTTAAGAGCTCAAACATATAAGGAATGTGTTTATTCACTTCTAACCCTGAAGGTGAGTTGAACACATTCAAAGGAAATTATAGTAGGTCATGAGCATGGGCTAGTACTCAATAAACAGTTGGTCAGTAATGTGATAGGGTGTGGACACAGTGGGCTGAACTCCAAGGTAACGCTGCACATGCATTTGAAGCATCACATAATTCATTTCCATCAACAAATTATTTATTTGCACAAAAACTCTATTCACGGGCATAGACCTTATTGAGGCCAGAGTGAAGTTATCTGACTACAAAACGTCTGTCTGCTTTTTTCCCCACAGTATCTCTCCCCTATCTACAGTCACTCCTTCTTTGTCCTCCCCACCAGCACTCTGTGTTAGTCTTCCCTGTAGGTAGTGAACATTCAGGTTTCACTTTAGCGAGATAACCTGATTACTCTTAACACTAACAGACAGGAGAGCAAATCACTGAACTTTTTGTAAACTGCACTGTACTTTCCTGTAAGTCAGATAACAAATATGGTGAACACAAGCTTATACAGTTGAAGTCGGAAGTTTACACATACATTTAGGTTGGAGTCATTTTCAACCACTCCACAAATGTATTGTTAACAAACTATAGTTTTGGCAAGTCGGTTAGGACATCTACTTTGTGCATGACAAGTAATTTTGCCAACAGTTGTTTACAGACGGATTATTTCACTGTACCACAATTCCAGTGGGTCAGAAGTGTACATACACTAAGTTAACTGTGCCTTTAAACAGCTTGGAAAATTCCAGAAAATTATGTCATGGCTTTAGAAGCTTCTGATAGAATAATTGACATCATTTGAGTCAATTGGAGGTGTACCTGTGGATGTATTTCAAGGCTTACCTTCAAACTCAGTGCCTCTTTGCTTGACATAAATGGGAAAATCAAAAGAAATCAGCCAAGACCTCAGAAAACAATTTGTAGTCCTCCACAAGTCTGGTTCATCCTTGGAAGCAATTTCCAAATGTCTGAAGGTACCAAGTTCATCTGTACAAACAATAGTACGCAAGTATAAACACCATGGGACCATGCAGCCGTCATACCGCTCAGAAAGGAGACGCATTCTGTCTTCTCGAGATGAACGTACTTTGGTGTGAAAAGTGCAAATCAATCCCAGAACAACAGCAAAGGACCTTGTGAAGATGCTGGAGGAAACCGGTACAAAAGTCTCCATATCCACAATAAAACGAGTCCAATATCGACATAACCTGAAAGGCCGCTCAGCAAGGAAGAAGCCACTGCTCCAAAACCACCATAAAAAAGCCAGACTATGGTTTGCAACTGCACATGGGACAAAGATCCTACTTTTTGGAGAAATGTCCTCTGGTCTGATGAAACAAAAATAGAACTGTTTGGCCATAATGACCATCGTTATGTTTGGAGGAAAAAGGGGGGAGGATTGCAAGCCGAAGAACACCATCCCAACCACGGGGGTGGTAGCATCATGTTGTGGGTGTGCTTTGCTGCAGGAGGGACTGGTGCACTTCACAAAATAGATGGCATCATGAGTATGGCAACTTATGTGGATATATTGAAGCAACACCTTAAGACATCAGTCAGGAAGTTAAAGCTTGGTCGCAAACTGGTCTTCCAAATGGACAATGACCCCAAGCATACTTCCAAAGTTGTGGCAAAATGGCTTAAGGACAACAAAGTCAAGGTATTGGAGTGGCCATCACAAATCCCTGACCTCAATCCCATAGAAGATTTGTTGGCAGAACTGAAAAAGTGTGTGCAACAAAGAGGCCTACAAACCTGACTCAGTTACACCGACTCAGTTACACCAGCTGTCAGGAGGAATGGGCCAAAATTCACCCAATGTCACGACTTCCGCCGAAGTCGGTCCCTCTCCTTGTTCGGGCGGCGTTTGGCGGTCGAAGTCACAGACCTTCTAGCCATTGCTGATCCACTTTTCATTGGTTTTGTCTTGTCTTCCATCACACATGGTTCCAATTCCATCAATTACATGTGTATTTATCCCTCTGTCCCCCCCCCCATGTCCTTGTCGGTAATTGTTTCTTGTAGTGCTTATGCACGGTATGCTGGTATGTACCGGGTTTTGTTTGACCCATTTATTGTATTGTTCTGTTTACGGTGGTTTAGGGATATTAAAACAACACCGTTGTAAATCAGTTTTCGCTCTCCTGCGCCCGACTTCTCTGCCGCCAGTACGCACCTCACTACACCCAACTTATTGTGGGAAGCTTGTGGAAGGCTACCTGAAGCGTTTGACGAAAGTTAAAGAATTTAAAGGCAATGCTACCAAATACTAATTTAGTGTAAATAAACTTCTGACCCACTGGGAACGTGATGAAGGAAATAAAAGATGAACTCTCTCAACTATTATTCTGACATTTCACATTCTTAAAATAAAGTAGTGATCCTAACTGACCTAAAACAGGGATTTCTTACTAGGATTATGTGTCAGGAATTGTGAAAAACTGTATGTTAAATCATGAAGAGACATTCCAGGATCAAGAATGAATGAGGGGAATACATTTCCAACCAGGCAACACAGGCTTAGAGGAGGCCCCCTTGGCCCAGACCCAAGATCAGAGAAGGGGGACTCTGGGGGTGATGGGGAAAAGTAAAGGAAAAATAGAGCTCCACTGTAGTAAAGGAAGATATCTAATTGGGCACCATAGTCCGTTCCTATAGGTTGTTTAATTAAACAGATTGGGCTGAGATCTGTAGGCTGTAGGCGTAACATTTTGTCCACTTCATCCACTGCCATCCCCCATATTGAAAGGTGAAGCATGAGCTAACATAGCTACTGCAGCCTACTAGAAGTTAAAAAACAACCATCCCAGTGTTCAATCTCTGAATGAATGGTATGCACTCTATGAACCCATTACTTAACAGTTCAGTATCTCCTTTTTTCCATACAGTTGCATTTAATTGATGGACTATCAATTGTCAACCTGTAGGCCTATTTCCAACACCTTACAGAGGATTTCATGTAATGTATGAGATCATTGTATCATCATTTACTCCAAACGTTCAGTATTTTACAACCGAACTTTAGAAAAAGTGTTTTGTGAGACACAGTGGGTTTGTGAGTTGCACAAGTTTGAGCCAAAAACTAATTTTGGATAAGCACAAAGGCTTGATTATTCTTCTCTGAGTGAAAGTGGGACACTGTTGAGCTTTACAACAGAAGGGTATTCACCCTACAATTGGGGGAGGAGAGGTTTAAAAAAAAAAGAGGTCCCCAAAAAGTAGAGGATGAGACTAGTGTTACAGACCACTATAGCTAGGCTACACACTGTGCTTACTAAACACATTTACTGAAATCTTGAATGTGGGCCAAGACGATATTGGCTACTGATACGGAACTAAAAGGACCAAAGACATTCTTCCATTCCACATGGGTATATCCTATGGGGTTAATGGTCTGTGGGGTGGGATAGGATTTGATTCTAGATTTAATTTTCTTCTGGTGTGCTTTATGTAAATAGCCTATTGTTGCCTCTGGTTACCAATTGTTTTTGTAAAATTGTATATTAGCGCATGGAATTACTGCACTGTAGGCCTACATACCTGTGTGATTGGAGAATTGCACAGAGTTGATGGAGTCCACTTCAAACCCCAGCACCTGACAGGAGACAAACAGCTCATAACAATGCTTCCCTTTTGTAGTCTTATGCCATTTTCTTAATGAACACACAATCATTTGAGTACAACATCATAAAATTAATTGTATTGATTATGCCTGAATGAACAGGTTGCGTACACTGTATCCTGTTATTCTGCATTACTATGTTGAGCTTTTCCTACCTCTTCTATTCGAATACACTAACTGAATGCTAAAACACATTACTGTATGCACATGTGACTTTTTCTGCTAATCTGACCAGTTCTGCGAATCTCTCCTGTACTCTCTCCCCTTTCTCAGAATCTTCAGTAGCCAGGCTAGTCGAGCAGAGCTGTCAAACGTGCACACATTTCAAACCCCCTGCAAGCAACGTAAACATATTAATTCCTTACCTGCAATGGGAATGTTGCCGATTTATTCCCGACGTATCCCCTGACCACATGACTCTGAACAGACAACACACGGCACTCCATTTCAATAGTTAAATGTTAAAGATACGAGGACTGTGGAATAAGATTTCATTCGTGTCCGAGCCAACTAACTACGCTTGAGCAATTTTTTTTTTTTTTTTTGATCCGGTACACGAACGTTTAGCTACACGAGAAAACTCAATGCAAATGAGAAAACTCCAGCAATATTCATTCCACTGGGCTGTGTACACTACAAAAAACTAACACGATACCACATTGACACACTTCCAGAAGACTGACTGGCTGCAATATCTCAGGCAAATATATGGACACCTAAGTCAATGGCGCCTCAAGTGGATAATGATTTACAAGTTTATAATACAATACATTAATCAATCAGACTATCCCAATGTAAACTGACATTCAAATTGATTCATGCATGGGTTGCATAGGGTCGGAGTTAGACAAACACAGTTTGTTTAGACACATTCAACTTTAAAGGCGGTGATACGGAAGTGAGATCCTTTGAACTTGCTTGTGAAATTCACTGAGGTTGCAAGCTATGTGAAGTGAAGCAACTGCTGCCCAGTGGCAACAGCCAGAAACACCTCGATACAACACCATTTCACTGGTCATTCACTCCGCCTTGTCATTACGTTAACGCATTTTTTTTACAGTGACATCCAGATTCCAAGTGGTGACGAATAACTTACTAAAAGTAATTTCTCCCTTGCCCATCTAAATAAACACGCGTTATTTTACAAGGTTTAAACTAGCAACATGCTGCTGTTGTTGCCAGGTAGCCAGCAGCATAAAACAGGATGACTGACTGAACCAAATATATTAATCTCCACTTGATTCTCAGCAGCACGACATAGTTCATCATTTTGGGCACCAGGAATGTTCTTTTAGCCTCCCCCATGGGTAACTGCATACTCAGTCTGGTTTCATAGACTAGACGTAACATAGTAAATGTAAATTTGTAACATATCATATGTTTCGCAATTATTATTATTTTGTACATGTTTTACAAATTGCAGTTGTAACATATTATACGAATTGCATTTTTAAAAATATATCATACAAATTGTAACTGGTAACATATCAAATGAAATAGATGATGGCCTTCCACATATTAATACTTGGAGCTAAGACAGAATGATAGGCAGAAACTGCTTCTCCAATAGAAATCCTCGATCTCAATGGTAGGCGATGTCATGGAGACGTTGGCTAGCTAAACTCGTGCACGTTATCGGGTCTAACGGTCGTCTTGTGCCAAACTGCGCATGTGCATGCTGTCAAGTCAATGGCACTCCTCCATAAAGTTGATTTTGAGAAAATGTTCAACGTGTCACTTTAACAAGGTTGGAGTAATAACATGTTCAACTACTTAAGATATTGGCTCGAATCTAGGTCGTGCCGTTAGATTTCAAGAAAATAAAAACTAAGGAAGAATTGTTCACTTCTCAAACCCCAAACTCCGGCCTGGTCTGTTTGGTGTGTTTCGCAAGCGTTCCCGGAAGTCTCGCGATGTTGCGCCTCTGGGTTTAGAAGCTCTGTACTCGAAGTGGGCCTGAAAGTGGGTGTGGCGAAAGAAGTGGGTGAATCAATAGCGATAGGTGTGACATCAGCACTCCGTTATTGGTTAGACGGTTACAGTATATGGGGTAGGGTGTCTTAACTGTTCTACATTCTTTCAATATGGGTGACTCTCTTAAAATAGCCTGTTTTGTTTTTGTGCAGGCATCACCCTAACTTAAACGAGCCCTCACCTGAGAAGTAGAAATTAAATGGAGAGAAACTGGGAATTGAATAACTGCAGGGGACATAGTTAAGTAAATAGAAGAATACTCTTATTGCAATGTGGGTGGCTCTTGTGTAGTCTATGGCACAAGGTGTTGCCAGGGCACAGCACCCTCTTCAAGAAGCAGGAGGTGAAGTTCTCCCGCACATGGATTTCCTCCCATGCTGTGTTGTTGGCCCCCATCTGTGCAACATCCTGCATAGCAGACCTTGCACTCGCAAACAATGCACCCAACCGTGCAGTGCCCTACACAGTAACTGTGGGCAATCGTTTTGAAGGAATCTCCAGTTGCAAGGTATCTGTAAGAATATGCAAGGTAATGTCATTATAGACTTTACATCACCAGGCCATTGTGTATTACTAAAGAATAATATATCTTATAACACTTACATTTAAAAAAAAATAACTAGGCAAGTCAGGCATGAAAGGGTTAACTGACTTGCCTAGTTAATTTTTAAAAAATGTTTGAAAGAATGTAGAACAGTTAATACACCCTACCCCATATACTGTAACCGTCTAACCAATAGCGGAGTGCTTATGCTTGTGCTTCTAGTTCCGACAATGCAGTAATAACCAACGAGTAATCTAACCTAACAATTCCACAACTACTACCTTATACACACAAGTGTAAAGGGATAAAGAATATGTACATAAAGATATATGAATGGGTGATGGTACAGAACGGCATAGGCAAGATGCAGTAGATGGTATCGAGTACAGTATATACATATGAGATGAGTAATGTAGGGTATGTAAACAAAGTGGCATAGTTTAAAGTGGCTAGTGATACATGTATTACATAAAGATGCAGTAGATTATATAGAGTACAGTATATACATATACATATGAGATGAGTAATGTAGGGTATGTAAACATTATATTAAGTAGCATTGTTTAAAGTGGCTAGTGATATATTTTACATACATTTCCATCAATTCCCATTATTAAAGTGGCTGGAGTTGAGTCAGTGTGTTGGCAGCAGCCACTCAATGTTAGTGGTGGCTGTTTAACAGTCTGATGGCCTTGAGATAGAAGCTGTTTTTCAGTCTCTCGGTCCCTGCTTTAATGCATCTGTACTGACCTTGCCTTCTGGATGATAGCGGGGTGAACAGGCAGTGTCTCGGTGGTTGTTGTCCTTGATGATCTTTATGGCCTTCCTGTGACATCGGGTGGTGTAGGTGTCCTGGAGGGCAGGTAGTTTGCCCCCGGTGATGTGTTGTGCAGACCTCACTACCCTCTGGAGAGCCTTACGGTTGTGGGCGGAGCAGTTGCTGTACCAGGCGGTGATACAGCCCGACAGGATGCTCTCGATTGTGCATCTGTAGAAGTTTGTGAGTGCTTTTGGTGACAAGCCGAATTTCTTAAGCCTCCTGAGGTTGAAGAGGCGCTGCTGCGCCTTCTTCACGACGCTGTCTGTGTGGGTAGACCAATTCAGTTTGTCCGTGATGTGTACGCCGAGGAACTTACTACCCTCTCCACTACTGTCCCATCGATGTGGATAGGTGGGGCTCCCTCTGCTGTTTCCTGAAGTCCACAATCATCTCCTTTATTGGTTAGACGGTTTTGATTGAACAATGTTGTTTTTAGTCTCCTGCCAACTACTTTACGGTGAGAGCATGGACTTTGAAGCCAGAGGATGAGTCTGATTTGTATTTCAATGTTAAAAATAATATTACATTTTCATTTAATAAAACTGACGATTGTTAAAAGTACTGATGATGGGTGTACTGTTGATTATATGTCTGCGCTTACTGTGACTGTCACCCTGATAGTGGCTACACTAGGTAATCTCCCGATTTTATAACCTAGGTAGCTACTTTTCATGCTGTTGCAGGACAACAGTGCCTGGCAACAACAGTGCCTCCTGACAAGCGGGAGCGAAGGACACTGTATCCTGGTGTTGTTAACATTAATTCCCTCCTGACTGAATAGACTGTATCAAGATCTATACTGAACAAAAATACAAACACAACATGCAACAATTTCAAAGATTTTACTGAGTTACAGTTCATATTAGGAAATCCGTCATTCATTTGGCACCAATCTATGGATTTCACATGACTGGGCATGGGTGCAGCCATGGGTGGGCCTGGGAGGGCATAGGCTCACCCTGATCTGTTTCACCTATCTTTGTGCTTGTCTCCACCCCCCTCCAGATGTCGCCCATCTTCCTCATTATCTCCACTGTATTTATACCAGTGTTCTGTGTTTGTCTGTTGTCAGTTTGTCTTGTCAGGTCTTACCAGCATGTTTTCCTGTCTCCCTGCTTCCTCAAGTTCTGTTTCCCTGGTTCTGACCATTCTGCCTGTCCTGACCCTGAGCCTGCCTGCCATTCTGTTCCTGTCCTGACCCAGAGCCTGCCTGCTGTTCTGTACCTTATTGACTCTGCCCTGGATTACGGACCTCTGCCTGCCTTTGACCTGTCTTTTGCCTGCCGCCTGTTTGGGTCAATAGACTTCTGGGACTCTAGCTGTCTGCATCTGGGTCTTATCCTCTGTCCTGAAAGTACAAACTGGTCATGACTGACCCAGCAGACTCAGACCAGCTCCACAATGATCTCCCTGAAAGGAACCACCCTTGGAAGATACAAGGAGTTACTGCAATGTCTTATGGAGGGACTCTAAACCCTGACAGAACGCCATGACCAGGCATTCGGTACATTGCTGGAGCAATTCCACGGATTCCCCACATGTATTCTCCCAGCCTACCCCAGTGTCCCGAGAACCCGCTTACCTCCTCTGGAGCACTACACTGGAGATTCCAGAAACTGCTGGACTTTGCTTTCCCAGTGATCCCTCATTTTTGAGCTGCAGCCTTCTTCATTCCCCTCGAACCGCTTCGAGGATAGCGTACATCATAACGCTGATGTCCGGGAGGGCACTCGCCTGGGCCACGGCGGTGTGGGAGCGACAGTCCATTGTCTGCCTCAGTCTGGAGGAGTTTGTGGAGGAAGTTCGGAAGGTGTTTGATTCACCATTGTCTGGGAGAGAGGCTGCTCGTAAGCTGCTCCAGCTACATCAAGACTCCCGTAGTGTTGCAGACTACACAGTGGATTTTCCAACATTGGTGGCTGAGAGTGCTTGGAACCCAGAAGCATTGATCAACATATTCCTTCATGGATTATCAGAGGTGATCAAAGATGAGCTTGCAGCTGGGAGCTCGTAGGAGGGAGAGGGAGTCTGTGCCCTGTCGCCCTCGCTCACCCTCGATTCCAACCTCGCCTCCGAAGAATCTCGGAGACCCCCGAAGTCTACATATCCAAATGAACCCGATGTCATCCGAGTTTTCCCAAGAATCACAGAGGGCTGCAGACTCACCTCCTTCGGAGTCCATGCACCTGGGCAGGTCTAGATCGACTCCTGTTGAGAGCATACGCCAACTCCACACCCAAAGCTGTCTATGTTGTGGTGCTACGGGACATTCTGTAGCTACCTGCCCAATAAAAACCCAGGCTTATCAAGAAGGGGCGAGTACTCTGGTGGGCCATACGTATACCTTTTCCTCCCTCATTATTCACACCCCTTTCCATGCCCTCCTGCTGTGGGGGAACCAGTCAAAATCTCTACAGGTACTTATCGACTCTGGGGCCGATAAGAGTTTTTTGGATGCTACCCTGGTGTCCGAGCTGGGCATCCACACTCAGCCCCTCTCGATTACCATGGACGTTAGAGCGCTGGATGGGCACTCTATAGGCCGGGTCACTCACAATAACACTCCCATCAACATACGAGTGTCAGGGAACCACAGCGAGGCAATCCAATTTATGCTGATTAAGTCTCCTCAGGTTCCCGTGGTATTGTGATTTTCTTGGCAACAGCGACACAATCCCATCATAGACTGGACTGCTGGTGCCATTATGGGCTGGAGCCCGTTCTGCCACGCCCATTGTCTGAAGTCAGCGCAGCCTGCCCTGGGACGTCTTCCTGTGGGCTCGGAAGTTGCCCCGGACCTCTCCACCATTCTCGAGGTGTACCAGGACCTCCGGGAGGTTTTCAGTAAATCTCAGGCCACTTCACTTCCTCCGCACCGACCCAATGACTGTGCGATCAACCTTCTCCCAGGCATCACACCGGCCCGGGGATGACTGTACTCTCTGTCGGGTCCAGAGACCAAGGCTATGGAGACCTAAAGTTGAAGTTGGAAGTTTACATACACTTAAGTTGGAGTCATTAAAACTCGTTTTTCAACCCCTCCAGAAATTTCTTGTTAAAACCTCTTACTTCTACCCCCTCCTTTTTCGAAAATTCTGTTAAAAATCGCGCAACTTTTCAGCGTCCTGCTACTCATGCCAGGAATATAGTATATGCATATGATTAGTATGTGTGGATAGAAAACACTCTGAAGTTTATAAAACTGGTTAAATCACAGCTGTGACTATAACAGATTGTGTGTTTCATTGAAAAACGCAAGAAAAACTGCTCTCTGAAAGCTAAAAATAATTTCCATAAGTCACTTCCACGAGTTGTTAAAAGAGAACAGAATTTAATATCGACCTGCCTGCAATTCATACAAATTCCACACGATGTCGCCATTGTCCTCATTTTCAATTGAATTAATTGTTGGAAAATCCATCTATCTGGCATCCATTTTCCCAGTCTTCACCCGGATGTAGTTGATGATGTAGTTGATGAAGACATTAGCAGCCATTGATTTGCAAGCGAAGACCTATTGAAAATACATCGCCCTGTAATCATTTTGATAGATTATAAACGTTTACTAATACCTAAAGTTGGATTACAAAAGGATTTCGAAGTGTTTTGTGAAAGTTTATCGTCGACTTTTTTAATTTAAAAAAATTACGCAGCGTTTAAAAACGATGTTTTTTTCTGAATGACACAGCTTCCATACAAAGCTATTTTGGGTATATATGGACCGATTTAAACAAAAAAAATACCCAATAGTGATGTTTATGGGGCATATAGGAGTGCCAAGAAAGAAGCTCGTCAAAGGTAATGAATGTTTTATATTTTATTTCTGCGTTTTGGGTAGCGCCGGCTACCGCAAAATCTGTTGTTTACGTGTCGTGCTGGCATTTTGGGGGGTGCATGCTATCAGATAATAGCTTCTCATGCTTTCGCCGAAAAGCATTTTAAAAATCTGACTTGCTGGCTAGGTTCACAACGAGTGTAGCTTTAATTCAATACCCTGCTTGTGAATTTTGATCAAAGATTGAGTTGTAACGAGTACATTTAGCATTTAGCGTAGCGCATTTGCATTTCCAGGGGCATACTTGAGACGTCTGCGTCTCAAGTATGGTCAAGAAGTTAACAAACTATAGTTTTGGCAAGTCGGTTAGGACATCTACTTTGTGAATGACACAATTTTTCCAACAGTTGTTTACAGACAGATTATTTCACTTATAATTCACTGTATCACAATTCCAGTGGGTCAGAAGTGTACATACATCATGGGGAAATCAAAATAAATCAGCCAAGACCTCAGAAAAACAATTGTAGACCTCCACAAGTCTGGTTCATCCTTGGGAGCAATTTCCAAACGCCTGAAGGTACCACATTCATTTGTACAAACAACAGTACGCAAGTATAAACACCATGGGACCATGCAGCCATCATACCGCTCAGGAAGGAGATGCATTCTGTCTCCTAGAGTTGAACATACTTAGGTGCGAAAAGTGCAAATCAATCCCAGAACAACAGCCCAAGGACCTTGTGAAGATGCTGGAGGAAACAGGTACAAAAGTACCTATATCAACAGTAAAACGAGTCCTATATCGACATAACCTGAAAGGCCGCTCAGGAAGGAAGAAGCCACTGCTCCAAAACCGCCATAAAAAGCCAGACTACGGTTTGCAATTGCACATGGGGTCAAAGATCATACTTTTTGGAGAAATGTCCTCTGGTCTGATGAAATAAAAATAGAATTGTTTGGCCATAATGACAAACGTTATGTTTGGAGGAAAAAGGGGGAGGATTGCAAGCCGAAGAACACCATCCCAACTGTGAAGCATGGGGGTGTCAGCATCATGTTGTGGGGTTGCTTTGCTGCAGTTCGACTGGTGCACTTCACAAAATAGATGGCATCATGAGGGAGGATAAGTATTTGGATATATTGAAGCAACATCTCAAGACATCAATCAGGAAGTTTAAGCTTGGTCGCAGATTGGTCTTCCAAATGGACAATGACCCCAAGCATACTTCCAAAGTTGTGGCAAAATGGCTTAAGGACAACAAAGTCAAGGTATTGGAGTGGCCATCACAAGCCCTGACCTCAATCCTATAGAAGATTTGTGGGCAGAACTGAAAAAGCGTGTGCGTGTAAGGAGGCCTACAAACCTGACTCAGTTACACCAGCTCTGTCAGGAGGAATGGTCCAAAATTCACCCAACTTATTGTGGCAAGCTTGTGGGAGGCTACCCGAAACATTTGACCCAAGTTAAACAATTTAAAGGCAATGCTACCAAATACTAATTGAGCGAATGCAAACTAAGACAGGACATTTTTACTAGTATTAAATGTCAGAAATTGTGAAAAACTTTGATGTATTTGGCTAAGGTGTATGTAAACTTTCGACTTCAACTGTATCTATCTTTATGTGCTAGAGCCACTGGCTCTCAGCAGGGGTAAGCATAACATGTTCACCTGCTCAGGAGAGGTGACGCAACAAGCAATTTGTGAATTCATCCCGGTTCATGCTGGGTTCACAGCCGGAACAAGTGTCTCAACTGTTCCAAATAATGAAGGTGCTGACGTAAGTGGCGTCAACATGCAACTGCAAAATAGCTGCAAATTGCGCTGTGCTGTAGTTGCTTGCCACCGCCTAGTCCAATCAAATAAAATATGTTTCAAAGTTGACACATGTGCATCCAGGTACACTACTGTTCAAAAGTTTGGGATAACTTCGAAATGTCCTTGTTTTTGAAAGAAAAGCACATTTTCTGTCCATTGAAATAACGTAAAATTGATCAGAAATACAGTGTAGATATTGTTAATGTTGTAAATGACTATTGTAGCTGGACACTCTAATGTACTTGTCCTCTTGCTCAGTTGTGCACTGGGGCCTCCCACTCCTCTTTCTATTCTGGTTAGAGCCCGTTTGCACTGTTCTGTGAAGGGAGTAGTACACAGCTTTGTATGAGATATTCAGTTCTTGGCAATTTCTCGCATGGAATAACCGTCTTTTCTCAGAACAAGAATAGACTGACAAGTTTCAGAAGAAAGTTCTTTGAGCTTGTAATTGAACCCACAAATGCTGATGCTCCAGATACACAACTAGTCTAAAGAAGGCCAGTTTTATTGCTTCTTTAATCAGAACAACAATTTTCAGCTGTGCTAACATAATTGCAATAGGGTTTTCTAATGATCAATTAGCCTTTTAAAATGATAAACTTGGATTAGCTAACACAACGTTCCATTGGAACACAGGCGTAAGTAATGGTTGCTGATAATGGGCCTCTGTACGCCTATGTAGATATTTCATAAAAAATCTGCCGTTTCCAGCTACAAAAGTCATCTTCAACATTAACTATATCTACACTGTATTTCTGATCAATTTGATGTTATTTTAATGGACAAAAATGTATCTTTTCTTTCAAAAAGAAGGACATTTCTAAGTGACCCCAAACTTTTGAACGTTAGTATATACTCCAAGTCACAATTCACATCATTAACAAGTGGTTCAACCATCTGCACCCATTCAATTTATCCTAGATGCACGTAGTTATTACTTCTAAACAAAAAACATTTTTGGGGTTCTCATATACTTCCAATTTGTGATTATTGCTTGAAAGGTCGCTAGGATAATAATATTTGGTTGTGATCATTGCACAATACATATTTTGGATGCAGCAGTAGCAAAGACTGTAGCAAAGACTGTAGCAAAGCTACCTAAAGAGCCCTTTTACTGGATGAAGTTGATGCGTTGTTTAAGTATAATGCAGTTGATTTGCGACTACCATTATATTAAGCAGGACATTCATACTAGCCTTACAATCTAATTATTATCAAATAGTAGTGTGAAATTCACTCCTAGCAACATGTAAAAAAAAAAAAAATGAATGGCAGTCTCAATCAATCAAATGTATTTATAAAGCCCTTTTTACATCAGCCAATGTCACAAAGTGCTATACAGAAACCCAGCCTAAAACCCCAAACAGCAAGCAATGCAGATGTAGAAGCACGGTGGCTAGGAAAGACTCCCTAGAAAGGCAAGAACCTTGGAAGAAACCTAGAGAGGAACCAGGCTCTGAGGGGTGGCCAGTCCTCTTATGGCTGATTATAACAGTAAATGGCCAAGATGTTCAAATATTCATAGATGACCAGCAGGGTCAAATAATAGTAATCACAGTGGTTGTGGAGGGTGCAACAGGTCAGCACCTCAGGAGTAAATGTCAGTTGGCTTTTCATAGCCGATCATTCAGAGTTAGAGACAGCAAGTGCGGTAGAGAGAGAGAGAAAGAGTCAAAAACAGCAGGTCTGGGACAAAGTAGCACGTCCGGTGAACAGGTCAGGGTTCCATAGCCGCAGGCAGAACAGTTGAAACTGGAGCAGCAGCACGACCAAGTGGACTGGGGACAGCAAGGAGTCATCAGGCCAGGTAGTCCTGAGGCATGGTCCTAGGGCTCAGGTCTTCCTAGAGAAGAGAGGAAAGAGAGAAAGAGAGTTAGAGGGAGCATACTTAAATTCACACAGGACACCAGATACGACAGGCCCCCCAACACATAAACTATTGCAGCATAAATACTGGAGGCTGAGACAGGAGGGGTCGGGAGACAAATCAAATCAAATTGTATTAGTCACATTTGCCGAATACAACAGGTGTAGTAGACCTTACAGTGAAATGCTTACTTACGAGCCCCTAACCGACAGTGCAGTTATGGATAAGTGCAAATACGTGCAAATACGGATAAGAATAAGAGATAAAAGTAACAAGTAATTAAAGAGCAGCAGTAAAAAATAACAATATTTCCAGGGGGGTGCCGGTACAGAGTCAAAGTGGGGGTGAACCAGTTAGTTGAGGTAGTATGTACAGTGCCTTGCGAAAGTATTCGGCCCCCTTGAACTTTGCGACCTTTTGCCACATTTCAGGCTTCAAACATAAAGATATAAAACTGTATTTTTTTGTGAAGAATCAACAACAAGTGGGACACAATCATGAAGTGGAACGACATTTATTGGATATTTCAAACTTTTTTAACAAATCAAAAACTGAAAAATTGGGCGTGCAAAATTATTCAGCCCCCTTAAGTTAATACTTTGTAGTGCCACCTTTTGCTGCGATTACAGCTGTATGTCTCTATCAGTTTTGCACATCGAGAGACTGGAATTTTTTCCCATTCCTCCTTGCAAAACAGCTCGAGCTCAGTGAGGTTGGATGGAGAGCATTTGTGAACAGCAGTTTTCAGTTCTTTCCACAGATTCTCGATTGGATTCAGGTCTGGACTTTGACTTGGCCATTCTAACACCTGGATATGTTTATTTTTGAACCATTCCATTGTAGATTTTGCTTTATGTTTTGGATCATTGTCTTGTTGGAAGACAAATCTCCGTCCCAGTCTCAGGTCTTTTGCAGACTCCATCAGGTTTTCTTCCAGAATGGTCCTGTATTTGGCTCCATCCATCTTCCCATCAATTTGAACCATCTTCCCTGTCCCTGCTGAAGAAAAGCAGGCCCAAACCATGATGCTGTCACCACCATGTTTGACAGTGGGGATGGTGTGTTCAGCTGTTTTGCTTTTTGTATCCAAATCCGGCTTTAAACTTCTTCACAACAGTATCTCGGACCTGCCTGGTGTGTTCCTTGTTCTTCATGATGCTCTCTGCGCTTTTAACGGACCTCTGAGACTATCACAGTGCAGGTGCATTTATACGGAGACTTGATTACACACAGGTGGATTGTATTTATCATCATTAGTCATTTAGGTCAACATTGGATCATTCAGAGATCCTCACTGAACTTCTGGAGAGAGTTTGCTGCACTGAAAGTAAAGGGGCTGAATAATTTTGCACGCCCAATTTTTCAATTTTTGATTTGTTAAAAAAGTTTGAAATATCCAATAAATGTCGTTCCACTTCATGATTGTGTCCCACTTGTTGTTGATTCTTCACAAAAAAATACAGTTTTATATCTTTATGTTTGAAGCCTGAAATGTGGCAAAAGGTCGCAAAGTTCAAGGGGGCCGAATACTTTCGCAAGGCACTGTACATGTAAGTAGAGTTAATTAAAGTGATTTTGCACAGATGACAACAGAGAGTGGCAGTGGTGTGGAGAGGGGAGGGGGGGGGGGGAAATGCAAATAGTCTGGGTAGCCATTTGACTCGATGTTCAGGAGTCTTATGGCTTGTGGGTAGAAGCTGTTTAGAAGCCTCTTGGACCGAGACTTGGCACTCTGATACCGCTTGTCACGTGGTAGCAGAGAGAACAGTCTATGACTAGGGTGGCTGGAGTCTTTGACAATTCTTAGGCCCTTCCTCTGACACCGCCTGGTATAGAAGTCCTCGATGGCAGGAAGCTTGTACTGGGCCTTTCACACTACCCTATGTAGTGCCTTGCGGTCAGAGGCCGAGCGGTTGCCAAACCAGGCAGTGATGCTCTCGATTGTACAGCTGTAGAACCTTTTGAGGATCTGAGGACCCATGCCAAATCTTTTCAGTCGCCTGAGGGGAAATAGGGTATGTCGTGCCCACTTAACGACTGTCATGGTGTGCTTAGACCATGTTAGTTTGTTGGTGATGTGGACACCAAGGAACTTGAAGCGCTCAACCTGCTCCACTGCAGCCCCGTCGATGAGAATGGGGACATGCTCGGTCCTCTTTTTCCTGTAGTCCACAATCATCTTCTTTGTCTTGATCACGTTGAGGGAGAGGTTGTTGTCCTGGCACCAGATGGCCAGGTCTCTGACCTCCATCCTATAGGCTGTCTCGTTGTTGTCGGTGATCAGGCCTACCACTGTTGTGTCATCTGCAAATTTAATGATGGTGTTGGAGGCGTGCCTGGCCGTGCAGTCATGAGTGAACAGGGAGTACAGTATGGCCTGAGCACGCATCCCTGTGGGGCACCTGTGTTAAGGATCAGCGTGGCGGGTGTGTTGTTACCTACCCTTACCACCTGGGGGCGGCCCGTCAAGATATCCAGGATCCAGTAGCAGAGGGAGGTGTTTAGTCCCAGGGTCCTTAGCTTATTGATGAGCTTTGAGGGCACTGTGGTGTTGAACGCTGAGCTGTAGTCAATGAATAGCATTCTCACATAGGTGTTCCTTTTGTCCAGGTGGGAAAAGGCAGTGCAATAGAGACTGCATCATCTGCAGATTTTTTGGGTGGTATGCAATTTGGAGTGGGTCTAGGATTTCTGGGATAATGGTGTTGATGTGAGCCATGACCAGCCTTTCAAAGCACTTCATGGCTACAGACGTGAGTGCTACGGGTCTGTAGTCATTTAGGCAGGTTACCTTAGTGTTCTTGGGCTCAGGCACTATGTTGGTCAGTGCATGCTCGCAGTACACGTCCTGGTAATCCGTCTGGCCCTGCGGCCTTGTGAATGTTGACCTGTCTAAAAGTCTTACCCGCATCGGTTGTGGAGTGCGTGATCCCACAGTCTTCTGGTACAGCTGGTGCTCTCATGCATGTTTCAGTGTTATTTGCCTCGAAGCGAGCATAGAAGTAGTTTAGCTCATCCTGTATGCTCGTGTCACTGGGCAGCTCACGGCTGTGCTTCCCTTTGTAGTCTGTAATGGTTTGCAGGCCCTGCCATATTCGACAAGCGTCAGAGCTGGTGTAGTGCGACTCAATCTTAATCCTGTATTGATGCTTTGCCTGTTTGATGGTTCGTCGGGGGGCATAACAGGATTTAGTTAGAGTCCCGCTCCTTAAAAGCTCTAGCCTTTAGCTCAGTGCGGATGCTGGCGGTAATCCATGGCTTCTGTTGGGGAATGCACGTACGGTCACTGTGGGGACGACGTCATCGATGCACTTATTGATGAAGCCGATGACAGATGTGGTGTACTCCTCAATGCCATTGGAGGAATCCCGGAACACATTCCAGTCTGTGCTAACAAAACAGTCCTGTAGCTTAGCATCTGTTTCATCTGACCACTTTTTTTTATTGATCTAGTCACTGGTGCTTTCTGCTTTAATTTTTGATTGTAAGCAGGAATTAGGAGGATGAAATTATGGTCAGAACTGTGGCCCCGTCCGACGATACCCCCGGACAAGGCCAACCAGGCAGGATATAACTCCACCCACTTTGCCAAAGCACACCACTAGAGGGATATCTTCAACCACCAACTGAGACAAAGCCGAGTATTGCCCACGAAGATCTCCCCCACGGTACTAACACGAGCGGGGTGCCAACCCGGACAGGATGATCACGTCAGTGACTCAACCCACTCAAGTGACGCACCCCTCCTAGGGACGGCATGGAAGAGCACCAGTAAGCCAGTGACTCAGCCCCCGTAATAGGGTTAGAGGCAGAGAATCTCAGTGGAGAGAGGGGAACCGGCCAGGCAGAGACAGTCGCTCCAGTGCCTTTCCGTTCACCTTCACACCCCTGGACCAGACGACACTCTATCATAGGACCTACTGAAGAGATGAGTATTCAATAAAGACTTAAAGGTTGAGAGAGAGTCTGCGTCTCTCACATGGATAGGTAGACCATTCCATAAAAATGTAACTCTATAGAAGAAAGCCCTGCCTCCAGCTGTTCGCTGAGAAATTCTAGGGACAGTAAGGAGGCCTGCGTCTTGTGACCGTAGCGTACGTGTAGGTATGTACGGCAGGACCAAATCGGAAACATAGATCGGAGCAACTCATGTAATGCTTTGTAGGTTAGCAGTCTATGAGAACTCACCCGTGTTTTCCCAGAAGGTGGGGAAATTGTGGGTGTACTTATGTGGGTGAACTTATTTGAATGACATTATTTCATATGATTTAATATATGTTATTACTGATATTAAGTCTGCTCCATTTGAAGTAGAAATCTAATATAAAGTTTATGACATGACACAAAACATTTAATCATTTTTAGACTACAGGAAATAGGCTGAATTCTGTGTTAAACAACTGCAGTCAGGCTGCTTTGATTGTCAACAGCCTTGTGGCTATTGTAGTTTTTGACTGTAGAAAGACAGGAATCTCTATTGTTGCCCCAGTTGAGGCAGGCATGCGAGAGAGGGGCATCTGTGATGGCGCAATGAACTGTCTGAGCAGGGGAACATTCAGTATAACATTTTCATGATGATGATGAGGATCATCGTTTTGATCATTTTTATTGATAACAAAAAGCTAAATTGTACATAATTGTTTATCATCAGTAATTATTTCACCTACTATTTAAAATGACAATAATTCAAAGAATGATCACAGGACCACCTGTTTACTTTTCTTTATCAATCGACCTTTCACTTATCTGAACGATACGATTTGGCTCACAGACAGACGTCAGTCTCATAAAGATAAAGACGAGATGGAGTTTTCCTTGCTTTATCTCAATGATCAGTCTCACATTTTTTCCAGACTCAAAGGTCAGGTGAGGGTCTACGCAACAAACGTCCTGTATCACCACCAGTTTTGAATCTTGTTTGAGACACGTAATAACCAGCCTAAATGCACTTAATCACACACTCTCTCTCTGTGTCTTTGATTGCAGACCAGCACAGACCAGTGATTAGGCCTGCCATGCAATCTCACCGATACTGTAGGGTACAGTAGCCTTACGCATGTCTGGTGGGCAGAGAATGAGGATGAGTTTTTATTTCGTTTTTATCTGATATAGCCCTCAAAATCAACTCTGGACCTCGAAGCTAGTTCCACTGCATTTCTCTAATCAGGGACCGATTAAGAACTGGGACACCCGGTGTGTGCAATTATTTATCAGGTAGAAGAGAAAACCAGCAGGCTCCGGACCTCGTAGATTAAGTGTTGAGTACCCCTGTGATAAAGCATGCACATTTTTTGTCAGAAGCAATATTGTTGTTTATTATAATGCCTATGTGTCTTAGAATTTCCAACACTGTATGTCAAAAGACTGTCAAAGACACACACGCATACCCAAACAACAACGTCATTAGGTTTATCTGTGTCTGTACTTTTGCCTGATAAACTTATTCAAAATAATGATAGTATACCAACTCAAATCAGGTTAGTGTTACAGCATTCTAATGGTATATCTTTTAGAACAAAACTCTTCATCAGGTTCATCTGTATTTGAACAATTAGTGACATGGGAAGGGCATGTACTGTAAGTCTAACCAGGGCCACCTCTCAAAAGAGACATAGAGCAAAGTGTATATTATAAATGTGATGGCATACGGACAGTGGTGTGTGTGTGTGTGTGTGTGCAGTGTCAAAGCAAAGTGAGAGGGGAGGAAGTGGACAGGGCAGAGAGAAGGCACACTGACCATGAGGAGCAGGGGTGTTTATTTTGACTGGAGTACATCTCGTTCAGCAGCATTGGTTGGAGGAGGATTAGGAAAAGTATCAAGGGTTGGGTGCACTTTGACAGCCACAACACCACAACTTGACTGGTGGGTCTGGTGACAGGAGTGGGTCGAATGGAAGGACTGTGTTCTTAACTTCACTGTATTAGCCTTTGCAGTCAACATGGCAGAATGGAACTGGTGCCCATTGATTTGTATCTAACAGACCAGGGTTCAAGTACTATTTCAAATATCGCAATTACTTTCACATACATTCAAAGTAAGTATCCAGATCTATTTTTATTTGAATAGACAAGTAGTTGAATGTTTCAATGTATTTGGAAATACACCTGGAGAGTATTTGAAAATAGTCAAATACACTGACTCAAATACACTCCCATGCATGTTACCCAGGTATTTGAAAATAGTATTTGAAATAAGTATTAGAAAATAATCTCAAATACATTTTGGTAGACTATTTGGTTTTTACAAATAACCATTCACTCAAATAAAAGTTATTGTTATTGAACATAATCAAATACAGAGAGAAAAGTATTTGACATAACAGATACTCAAATACACATGTATTTGAACCCAGGTCTGGCATCTAATGCTGATCACTATGGATGCTCACCTGCTGTTCCCGTGCCTGATGATGCTACTGGCTATGTGTATGGATTATCACTGTGCAGATGCAAATGAAGACCAGGGCAATCAACTGCGAGTCCTCTGGAGGTTGTCAATGAAAGACCCAAAGCAGAAAGGTGAGAACAACATGAGATGAAATGTTGTGTCTTCTTGCATCATGCTGATATAATATTACTAGGGCCCAGAGGTTTTCCTATAAACTGTTGGCCCTACATACTGTAACATAATGACCTCCCAACCGGCTGCTGGTGTTTGTTGGATGTTTGTTCATTAGGAAGTTAAAGGTAAAAGAAAACACCTGTTGTGAAGTTCCTATGCCAGACCGCTTTAAACTGTTGTGACTGAGGTTCTGGCAGCTCCTGACAGACATGCGGCTCTGGCAGCTCCTGACAGACGGGTGGCTCTGGCAGCTCCGGACAGACGGGCAGCTCTGGCAGCTCCGGACAGACGGGTGAACTTGGAGGGAGGAGACGGAAAGACAGCCTGGTGCGTGGGGCTGCCACAGGACCCACCAGGCTGGGGAGACCTACAGGAGGCCTGGTGCGTGGGGGAGGCACCGGATGGACCTGGCTGTGGGGGAGCACTGGAGCTCTGGTGCGCAGCCTTGGCACCACTCCTCCAGGCTGGATGCCCACTTTAGCCCGGACCCTCTCGAGTGCAGGCACAGGTTGAACCGGGCTGTGGGTGAGCACTGGAGCTCTGGTGCATGCCACTCGCACCTCTCCCTTAGGCTCAATACCCACATTCGCCCGGCACGGGCGGAGCGCAGGCATAGGACGCACTGCACCGTCCCAGCGCCCCGGAGACACAGCACGCAGAGCCGGCGCAGGATACCCTGGGCCAAAATGGCGTACCGGAGACCAAACACGCTGGTCCGGCACAATATGCCCTGGCTGGATGCCCACTCTCGCATGGCACTTGTGGGGGGCTGGCCTATAGCGCACCGGGCTATGAGCGCGTACTGGCGCACCGGGCTATGAGCGCGTACTGGCGACAGCATAACACGGTGCCTGACCAGTACTGCGCTTCTTCCGGTAAGCACGGGGAGTTGGCTCAGGTCTATCGCCTGACTCTGCCAATCTCCCCGTATGCCTCCCCCAAAAACGTTTTGGGGGATGCCTCTCGTGTCTGTTGCGCTGCCTTACCTCATATCTCTGCCGCTCAGCTCTCGCTGCCTCCAGATCTTCCTTGGGGCGGCGATATTCCCCAGCCTGTGCCCAGGGTCCCTTGCCTTCCAGTATCTCCTCCCAAGTCCAGGAGTCCAGAACCCTCTGCTCCTGGTTACCACGCTGCTTGGTCCTTTTTTGGTGGGTAGTTCTGTAACGGTTTTCCTCCTCTACTGAGGAGGAGTAGGAAAGATCAGACCAATGCGCAGCGTGGTAAGTGTCCATATTTTAATTAAATGTAACCGAACACTGAATACAAAAGAACAAGAGAAATAAATGAAAACCGAAACAGTTCTGTATGGTTAAACACAGACACAGAAAACAACTACCCACAAATCATAGTGGGAAAACAGGCTGCCTAAGTATGGTTCTCAATCAGAGACAATGATTGACAGCTGCCTCTGATTGGGAACCATACCAGACCAAAATCAGAAATACAAAACATAGAACAAAAACATAGAATGCCCACCCCAACTCACGCCCTGACCAAACTAAAACAGAGACATAAAAAAGGAACTAAGGTCAGGATGTGACAAGACCTTTAGTTCCACTGATAAGATGCACGTGTCCACAGTTTTATTTCTTACACCCACGCTCTCTCTCTCTCTCTCTCTCTCTCTCTCTCTCTCTCGCTCCCCCTCTATCTATCTATCTCTCTCTCTCGCACCCCCTCTATCTATCTCTCTCTCTTTCTCTCTCTCTCTCTCTCTCTCTCTCTCTCTCTCTCTCTCTCTCTCTCTCTCTCTCTCTCTCTCTCTCTCTCTCTCTGCAGGTGTGCCACCTCCTCATCCAATCAGAGGATTGGTCAAACAACAGCTGCTGTACTGCCGTGTTGGGATAGGATACCATCTCCAGGTCCTGTCCAATGGAACTGTAGGAGGAGTGCATGAACCAACTGAACATAGTAAGTTCTGCTGAACTCCCTTTAATTGATGACAACAATATACAGTATATCAGTTGTTCTGTATATCCGTTGTGTCAAAGGAACTGTCCATTTCAGAGAACAGATTTGAAACAGACCTGGAAGCCCTTGATGTAAGATCATTAACCTGTTGCGTGTGTGTGTGTGTGTGTGTGTGTGTGTCACTCTGCGTTAGACTGTATCTCACCATCCCTTGCATCCTGCAGGCTTGCTGAAGGTGTTTGCCATGAAGCGTGGTGTTGTGGGCATCAGAGGCATCAAGACTGGCTTGTATATCTGTATGAGCCAAGAGGGCATTGCACACGGAGCAGTGAGTACAATTGAGTACATCTAACATGACTCTAACGTGACTGTTATAAATGGGGTATAGTAATGCAATAAAGACATTTGCTTTTCTGATCATATCATCTTGTCCACCCGCAGGTACAGTTCTCATCTGACTGTCTGTTCAAGGAGAGCCTGGAGGAGAACCACTACACCACCTTTTCCTCCCTGTCTCATCCAGGCATCTACTTGGCCCTGTCCCATAAAGGAGAGGCCAAGAGGGGGACCAGCGTTGGGAGACTCCAGCCCTGCACACACTTCCTCCCTCGCAGAGCTCCATAAGTAACCCCTGTGCAACCCTTTTACAACCTTTCTACAACCAATGACCCCAACCCAGGGGTCACAACTGTAACTGTGAAGAGAATCCTGTAAATCCCTACAACATTGAAATGACCCAAACCGTTGGGCATTTCACCCTTTTACCCAGCGTGACTGATATACCTGAAATGACATTGGAAACAGTGTAGCAACTGAAGAAAAGCAAATTGACATATAATGGTAGACCAACTCTAAGGGTCAACACACACACGGTCCTTGTGATGCTCTGTTAGCATAATTGGATGTAACTGGACTGGACTGGATTTCGAACATCTGTTCGAAATATGAGGATATTTATGGACAAAAATATTAGTTTTTTTTAATCTACAATTTCAGTCAGATTGAGTTGTGGTCATTACACTTGCCTTTTTTCAACTTTTCACATTATTCATTATATTTATCAGGGTTGGCCCTAGCCTTTTGAGGGCCCTAAGCGGGATTTGTTTGGGGGGGGCCCCCCACCTCACGGGCAAAACATTTTAGTGGCCCCCCTCATGATGGTTGAAAGAAAAGTGATGGTGGTTGAAAAGTTAATTTCCTGCAATTCTACACATTTTGCCATCAGAAGTAGAGAACATGTTACCAAATGTTGCCATTTGATTTTTTTAAATTATGTAATTCTATACATTTTGAGAGAACAAAATAGCACTTTTACAGCACATTTCCTGAATATCTACCCATTTTTCCATGACTTATGCCATGTTGAGTGAGTGTGACTAACAAAATCAATGTGGGCCGCCTGGAGGTCAGGGCCCCTGGACACCTTCACTGCCTGCCTGGTCAGTATTCATCCATGATTACTAAGTTAGATAGCTGGCTAGACAAACTTACCAATCAAAACATTTTTGTGACTGTCAGTGACAGACATAACAAGAGAAAAACTGCTGATGTACAACCCAATTTTGGGGGTTTTGGGAAAGGCAGCCCTATGCGACCACTTATGTTGCATATGCCTGCAGCCAGCCCTGATATTTATTACAATCTACTACTGTATGAATATACACTTCCCTCTGTATGTATTTGGACAGTGTTGCAAAAATAAATATTTGTTTGGTTCTATACTCCAGCAAAAAATGTCACCCCCCCACACACACACACTTAAAAAGTAGTCAGAAGTTTAGTATTTGGTCCCATATTCCTAGCACGCAATGACTTCATCAAGCTTGTGACTACAAACTCGTTGAATGCATTTACAGTTGGTTTCAGTTGTGTTTTAGTTTATGTTTTTGCCCAATAGGAACTGAATGGTGAATGATGACTGCAGTAATTTAATTCTATGTGAGAAGATACAGTACGATAATTCTGAACATTTCTACATTTCTAAATCTGAGGTCTTGGCTGATTTCTTTTGATATTACCATGATGTCAAGCAAAGAGGCACTGAATTTGAAGGTAGGCCTTGAAATACATCCACAGGTACACCTCCAATTAACTCAAATGATGTCAATTAGCCTATCAGAAGCTTCTAAAGCCATGACATAATTTTCTGGAATTTTCCAAGCTGTTTAAATGCACAGTCAACTTAGTGTATGTACACTTCTGACCCACTGGAATTGTGATACAGTGAATTATAAGTGAAATAATCTGTATGTAAACAATTTTTGGAAAAATGATTTGTGTCATGCACAAAGTAGATGTCCTAACCGACTTGCCAAAACTATAGTTTGTTAACAAGACATTTGTGGAGTGGTTGAAAAACGAGTTTTAATGACTCCAACCTAAGTGTATGTACATAGGGAAGTGTACATATACATAGGTTATGAGGTCTATTCCTCTACTTATTCTACACACACTCTGACCCCCGCCCTCTACCCCTCTCTCTCAGGGACTGATGCACACCTCACTGAATAAGACATACGTGCTTGCCAGAGAGACGTGGTGAGGAGAGATAGATTCACCACCCAGGATTTCAAGTCACCTCAGACCTCTCACTGGACCTCCAATATGAGAGAAAGATTCCACCACAATACGCAATAAAAAGAACAAATTTACTTGGGGTCGGTTTCTGTTCATTTATTGTCATATTCCTTCTTCATTCTCGTTCTTTTTATTTTGTACAGTTTTTTTTTACTACGTCTGACACGTATTATTATTTAAAGCCATATTAATACACTGATCATGACTTAATGATAAATTATTAATAAGAGTGACTATATATTTGTTGGAGATTACTTTTCTGTTAACATCTGAGTGATCTACACCCTATAGACTAACAGACTGTCAGCTGGCCGTTATGTTCGGTCTAGATTGTAAGGACAGGTGACCACGTCACCCCCTATTTCCGTGTCCTGTGGTCCGGTACAGGGAGAGACACACACCCCGTGCCACGTGTAACCCTACCCCTGGAGGGGGAGGCTTGGGATCATTTGATCCCCTTGCTGAGTGGCAGGCCTCTTCGATCAGAACTCGCCTGCTCAGGTGTCCCTTTGTGTCTGAGCGGTGAGCGCGGGTTCAGGCAAGGCAGTAGATATAAGACCTCCCATTAAGGGAGAGAGAAAGGGATAGAACTGTGTTTTCATTTGGTATCAGGATTGGAAGAAAAATACTTGATGGTGGAGAGGATCAAGATAATCACTACCGGCATCTAATGGTCACTAGGTTGGCCAGAAAAGTAGCTGGTCATCTTAGCGGTAATCTACAGATTGGTTTTCTCAAGCCTTTCTTCTCTTATCTATTTGGGTCTTCGCCTTTTCACCTCTTTTCTTTTGTCTTTCATCTTGTCTATTCTGTACTTTGCGCTCCCATCCGTCTTTCTTCTCCTCTTTCTCCGCTCTTTCATTCCATGCCGTGTTTCTGTCAACTGCTCTGAGATGGACTGTACAATAGATGACAGGGTGTGAGCGGAGACATGGCAGACCAAGAGAACACTGAGGAGCTAACAGCTCCTGCTGCTGAGGAGAGCACAGCCACTGTCACAGTAAGAGTCTTACCAGCCTGTGTGTGTCCATGGTTAGTATGGTGAATAGTTACCTACTTCAGTTCAGATAAGTGAATGAGCTTAGTCCTACACTCTTACAAAAAAGGTTACATCTAGAACCTAAAATGGTTCTTCTACTGTCTCCATAGGAGAACCCTTTGAAGAGCCCTTTTTGGTTCCAGGTAGAACCAATTTGAGTTCCATGTAAAACCCTTTCCATAGAGGGTTCTAGCTGGAACCAAAAAAAGTTATCCTATGGGGACAGCCAAAGAACCCTTTTGGAACCCTTTTTTCTAAGTGTGTATGCATGTTCAGAAATTACTTCCGATTATGTTAAAGTTATATTAGCAAGCCACATGGTCAAGAGCTTTGTCTTACATGTCTATGTTAGCTATTCACGTGGCTCTATACTATTGGTCGATGAGTAGTATAAGCGTTGGGTCAATATCCATATCATCCCATAGGCCACTGAGGCCGAGCAGACAGACACATGGAGGATAGAGGTGGTGTCTGTGACTGATGACGACCTTCCGACGGTCGATACCCCGACCACATTGAATGTCAGTCCCCTCGACAGCCCCAATGACACCCCTCTACCCGACACTGCCAAACCTGAACCCACCACTGAGCCCAAAGCCCCGCCCCCTGCCCCACCAAGTCCAGCCATGCCAATCACTAAGGTCCAGCCTTTCATGAATGGTAAGAGACTGGGACTCCTTTACCTGTACATTTGCTGACGGTCTCTCAAAGAGAGGAGTGTGAGATGTAATAGGTAAGAGTTCACCATTGTGGATTATAGGATTCTATGCCGACATTTGAATGAACATGGGAAAAGTGTTCCAAAATGGTTATTTGCGGAGGGTGTTCAACCAAGAACCGTTTTGATCAGAAGAACCCATTTTGGGAGACAAGGGTTCTTGTAAGGCAAAGGGTTATATCTAGAACCTTTAACATCATAAGAAATGTTTTTGGAAGAAAGGGTGCTTTGATGATTCTTTGGAAAGCAAGAAGGATTATTTGAAAAGCCAGAAGGGTTCTACATAGAACCATATATAACATTTCCCGTTATGGTCAATTGCAGGGAGATTTTCATAATTGTTTGTTTTACTGTAATATTTGTGTTTTTGCATGTACATTGATTGGTTGATACATTTTATGCTATACGAAGACAATTAATATACCGTTTTCTAAACTAATCCAATCTGTCAGTCATTGGATTTATTGCACCTGTTACTGAGTTGGTTGTTCCAGTTTAGATGATTGAGTTGGTCTCAGTATTCAATCTTCGGTACACTGGCAGTCATTCTGAATGCAGGTTGCGGGTGACTAACAATTCCACTTGTTGGATATCCTAACTCTGACTGGATTGCAATTACACATCACTTTGCAAGCCAGCATAATGTGACTTGCAGGCCTGATTTGGCCTGTAAACCAGGACATTCCTAACACCACTGTGTTATGGTATAACTAGGCCCTCAAAGAAAGGCCTTATGATATATGCAATTAATTATTATAATTACATTTTAAAGGCTAATAAGTGTGGTAGAACTGTTTATAGAGGGTTCTAGGAAGAACCTTCCAGAGATAAAATGGTTATTGGTAGAACCCTTCATAGAGGTTTAAAAGCAGAACCCTACATAGAGGGATCTAGGTAGAACTATATACAGGGGGTTCTTTGAAGAACCCTACATAGAGGGTTCTAAGACAGAACGCTCTGCAAAGGGTTCTACCCAGCACCAAAAAGAGTTCCCCAATGGGGACAAACCAAAGAACCCTGTATGGTTATACTAAACACCTTTTTCTCTAAGAGTGTAGTGGTTGGCCCTGAAAGGCTCTTTAAATTCTAAATTCCTTTGTCATGATCCCTCAGAGGAGAAGACATGGTGTGGCCGGTTGGTGGCTCGCAGGATGGAGCTGCTGATCGGAGCATCGGTCCTCATGGTGGTTATTCTCACGCTGGGCATTGGGCTGGGAGGTGAGCACTAACGAACATAGTCCATTTGTAATTAATTAATTGTACCACTTTCCTCAGCTCTTTAAATAATGAATGCACCCTATCCAGTTATACAATTTGGGTCCCATCCTGCTTTAAAGTCAGTCATTGCCTGGAACCCCGGTTGCACAGTAAAGACAGAAACAAAGTGTTGTTGCCTGGTGTCAGTTTACAACCAACAGCATGTTAAGGGGAGTTTCATGTCTCCACAGTGGGTCTTAGCTGTGTGGGTAAGTTCCGCTGTGGTACGTCTTCTCGCTGCATCAGTGGCTCAGCGCAGTGTGACGGGGTGATGGACTGTGAGAATGGGGAGGACGAGCTTAGCTGTGGTGAGCAGAGCTAATGTTTTATCTCAACATATACAAGGACAAGCACACATTAGACTATTGAGACGCAGCTGGTCAAGGGACTCATTCAGTAGAAGCCTATATTCCTCACTCTCTCTACCTATGTCTCTGCTTCTGTCTCCTTCTCGGCCTGACTGTTTGTACAGTGCGTTTGAGTGGAAAGAGTTCAGTGCTCCAGGTGCTAAGTGGAGGTGTGTGGAGGACTGTCTGCTCTGAAGACTGGAACTCTGCTCTGGGCCTTTCTGCCTGCAAGCAGCTGGGCTACTCCAGGTACGACTAGGGTATTTAACATGATATGCGTTACTGGCCTTCTTGAACCCTCTTTTTCATTGCCCTTGTGTGTTCCAGGATAGAGCTTGCCTTGTGATAATAGATTTATTTTCGGAGGGTGTTTCTGATTAATTGCCAATAACTTATTCTATTCACCCCTCAGGTATGTGGAGTCCCGCTCCCTCCCCCTCTCTGCTATAGAGCAGGACTTCCAGCATAACCTGGTGTCAATCAACCTGAGCCAGTCGGGCCAACAGGCCATCAAGATTCACAACGCCACCAGCCTCAGGTAGCCCACTGTCACCACACCAGAACAAGAGAGTTGATAGGGACTGCTGCTGAATTATTTTTCAATCAATATTCTGACCATCTCTGTCTTCTGCTCTCTCTTCGTCTTGCTCACCATTTCCTCTCTTTCTCCAGTAAGACTCAATGCAGCTCAGGGACGGTGACCACAATCAAATGCCTGGGTGAGTGGATATTTAAGGAAGTGGGAAACTATACACAAAGGTAGTATTGTAAGCGCATATTGTACATGTGTCTGCAGAGTGCGGCTCCAGACCCCAGTTCAGCAGTCGTATTGTTGGGGGTAATGTATCAGCACTGGGCCAGTTCCCCTGGCAGGTGAGCCTACACTTCCAGAGTGAACACTTGTGTGGAGGCTCTGTCGTAGCAGACAGCTGGATACTGACAGCTGCACACTGCGTGTATGGGTGAGTCGAAAGTGAATAAACACACACACACAGAAGCATATGCAACACACACACATACACATACCCACACACACAAACACATAGTCATATGACAAACACGCACACACACACACACACACAATCCAACACATCTCATACTGTTCCTCCTTTCTCAGGTTTGCGTTCCCCTCACTGTGGGCAGTGCATGTAGGGTTGACAGAGCAGCCGGTGAATGGGGCTCAGGCTCTGGCAGTACAGAAGATTATTTACCATGGCCGCTACCGGTCCAAAGCTCTAGACTATGACATCGCTCTGATGAAGCTGGCTGAGCCACTCACCTTTAACGGTAGGTAGGGACCCCTCTGTCTTTTAACATACTGTACATCTCTGATCTCCCTCCGTTTGTCTTTATGAATGGAGGGAGGGATGGAAGCAGGTGCGAGGCTCATAGTATATCCTATGCTTTGTTTCTATAACTATTGTTTTATCCACCTTAATCATCTCCCTCCATTCCTCATTTTCTCACACTGTCCACTTTTTCTTCTCACCCCGATACACCCCGTCTTCTTTCTGGTCACCTGGCTGTCTCTCTCTCAGGTTTCCCGGGCTCTGACAGCGAAATGTCATTATGTGTATGGTCTGTCTGTGGGTGAGCCTTGTGGCTCACCCACACCCCTACTACTCTTGTTTTCCTGCAGTCCTGCATCTCTACTCTAGCTCACTTTTAATTATTGAATGTGTTGTTTTCTCGCCATTTGTTATTTGCTCCAGGAATAAGAATCAGGTCAATTGTAGATTGTCTCAGTGAACTCTTACTTTATCACTATTTTTAACCCAGGTGATTCTGGGAAGTGTAGTTTGTTTCTGTGACCTGTCCTCCTTTCCTGCTTCAGGTCTAGTGGAGCCCATCTGCCTTCCTAACTTTGGGGAGGACTTTGAGGATGGGACTATGTGTTGGATCTCAGGCTGGGGGGCCACTTCAGATGGGGGTGAGTCTAGGGTGTTAAGCATCTCACATGCTGTTTCTCTATTCACACTAGTAGTCAGTCTAGGAGTCATATAGCTTTAAAATGTTCTTCTTTGTAAATGCATACTTTGTCTGAGTGTAGTCTGCTCTTTGCCAGGTGACGCTAGTGAGTCGTTGCTCTCTGCCCGGGTCCCACTCATCTCCTCTAAGGCGTGCAGCACGCCAGGCGTCTACCAGGGCTACATCTCCCCCGGGATGATCTGTGCAGGTTACCTGGAGGGAGGAACAGACTCCTGCCAGGTACTGTAAGCTGATGGTGGTGAGCCTTGGTATGGAGTGAGACCTTTTGTGATTGTGTAAGTCTACATGGGTTAAATATTCATGTGCTGATATGTTTTCCCTGCTGTTAAAATATTAGCTGTGTCTAGGGCCTTTCTGTGTGAGCCTGGGGTTTTACTGTTGTGTTTGTGGCCCCCAGGGAGACAGCGGGGGACCTCTGGCATGTGAGGACTCAGTGTGGAAATTGGTGGGGGCCACTAGCTGGGGCCAGGGCTGTGCTGATAGGAACAAGCCTGGGGTCTACACCCGCGTCACCCAGTCCCTGAAGTGGATCCACCAACAGATGGAGGTTAGGAAGGGGAGCAGGGGTTGGGGATTGGGGCTGGCAGTGATTGATGAGCAAGTATTTTAGGGTTTATGAGAAGGGCCAAGAGTGTTGTTCTGACCAATAAAACTTCTTATCATGGGGTGCCATTTATCATGGGAGTTAGTGGAGAAAGAGCCAGAGAGTTAGAATGAATGAATGAATGAATGAGTGAATGAATGAATGAATGAATGAGGACGTAATTCCTCAGTGTGTGTCCAACAAAGCAGAGATGATTACAACCGCAGTGAAGCAGAGAGACTTGAACACCTGGTGACGGAGAGAAAGGGTACGATGCTTGAGCTTCCCCTTCTGTCCCTCGTGTGTCTTCTCTTATTCTGTTTCACAAGCCCAGCTGTTCTCCTGTCCATCGATTCACAGAACTAAGACCAACAGCAGTACTGTGCCTCCCCCAAATCCAGCAGCTGGCTGTACAGTAGAGTACAGGGTTGCGTTCAGATATGAAATATGACATGCCTCTCTGACACAGAGAGGGAGAAATCATTTCAGCTCTATTCATCACAGTTGTGTCTGCAACATTCAGTGTGTTCACTCTTGTGAACGTTACCCAGTGCTTACGCTATGCTTCCTCACGGACACCTAGTGGAGATGAAGTATAACTCAAACCCGTGTCAATGTTTCTCTTCTCGTGTGTCTGTGTTTCTACATCTCTAGAAAGAAGAGGAGCTGAACCCCTCGGAAGTTAGTACGGACAACTGAATTAATTAGTAGAGAAGTCTTTTTATACATGCTACTTCTATCAAAAGTTTATAATATTGTACATTGCCTGGGACTTAAGAGTACTGCCAACAAACCAAATGCTGAATGTGTAGCACAGGCCAGGGTTGGATGGCCTAACAGTGACAGCAGCCCTCACAGGACAGGCAAGGGCAAACCACCCCCCAGAACAAGACACAGTAACCTTATAGACATGTTGGATGCTCAGAAAAGGCTAGAAAAGCACCTGGATCAGAGTACGGTAGAGTATAGTACAATAAACCTTTGTCAGTTTGTATCCTACATGGCTACAACCAAGCACAATGAAGGCAGTGGCACATTCAACAGTAGAGGTAAGGCATTGTTTATTCCAAAATAACAAGCTCTAAGGCAAACAGAGAAAAGTGAACAACAGTAGATAACAAGCGACAGCGATGGTAGAGATGTGAGAGACAGAGTGTGCAGCTGAGACCCACCTGAACCCGAGCCAGAAACACTCAGTGGGGATCTAAGTGCATCTCAGGTTGTCTGAATGACATCACAAGATAAGAGGGAAAATTTGATGGAAACTATACAGTACGTTGGGGCAGCTTTTCCCAACAACAAAGGCCCTGACTTGGGGAATGATATTAGAATAGAAGATGGAGAGTTCAGAAAACATTCTTAAAACTGTCCCTAGATCAGCCAGAGTACAAGTCCTCCAGTCCTCCAGTCCTTCTCAAACAGAGGACCAGCCTGTGAGGACCAGACCTGTGAGGTCTGAGGATCCCAACTGCTCTCTCCACTTTTAATACAATCATATGTATGTGTACATAAATAAAGATTAACGTGTGCAAAATATAGTTTTTAGACTGTGATCTACTTTGTATTGTTGATCTGACTGCCTAAGTACTATTTCAGTTCCTCGTGATTGTGTTATGATAAACATTGTGCACTTGAAAGAGTGACGTCTGTGCTATTATTATAAAGGATTTACAAAGTGTTACATACTGTGTACACTGTGGCAAAACTGGACATGTTGGTATAATATCAGGGTACTGCAATCAATTAGCTGTACAAGACCAAGTATATCTCAGTATATTTGAATTTAAACCTCAACTGTGATTGATAATGTAACATATTACTATGTCGTAGCTACTGTGTCAGTGAACTGCTGTTTAGCGTCCTTTGACTAATTTAACTATGGGTTAGTTAGGCTTTCTGTGCTTCTTGGCTATAGTTAAAGGGATAGTTAACCCAAATGACAAAATTACGTATTGATTTCCTGATCTTGTAAGCAGTCTATGGACAGAAATCCATGTAAGCAGTCTGTAAGCAGTCTAGGTGTGACAGCAATCCATGTAAGCAGTCTGTAAGCAGTCTAGGTGTGACAGCAATCCATGTAAGCAGTCTGTAAGCAGTCTAGGTGTGACAGCAATCCATGCTTTGGTGTTGTTTACCTGGCTAGCATTACAAATGTAGCATTTGTGGCACAAATCAAATGCAAATCAGTGGTACCTATAGCATTTTCGCACCTCATGTCCAAATCATCCTAAAGTATCTAAAAATGTATTGTGTAACTCAATGTTACTTATATATGATTTTTACATGAAGTGCATCATTGCTGATATACTGTAGGTAACATTGACTTGCATTGGATTTGTGCCACGAATGCTAAAAGTTAGCATTTGAAACAGTAGCCAGATTAACAAAACCAAAGCATGGATTACTCTCATACCTTGTCCATCGTTTTTAAAGGGTAAGGAAACCCATAAGTAATTTTGTAGTTTCAAAGTAACATAAATAAATATTGTTAAAACCAATTGACATATCAATTTGTTTCTTATTTGTAGTCTTCAATATTTAGAAAACTTAAATGGACCATGGAAAACAGGGCCGCTAACTTTAATAACAAACCTTTTATACATACATATTTCATACAAAACAAGAGAACATAAAACAAACAACACATACTTCTCATGTTTGTATATAAAAATCTAGTTTCTTATTTTTTTCTCATGGGGCCTATATGGCCATGTGTAAGCCTTGGAGTCAGTCATAATCAGAGTGGGCACATTGTGTGTGTGTGTGTGTGTGTGTGTGTGTGTGTGTGTGTGTGTGTGTGTGTGTGTGTGTGTGTGTGTGTGTGTGTGTGTGTGTGTGTGTGTGTGTGTGTGTGTGTGCATGCATGCGTGCATGTTAGTGTGCGTGCGTGTGTGCGTGTGTGTGTGCCCACAAGATGCAATTGAGTTAGTCATCATGCCAAGTTGTTGATTGGCTTAAGCTTGAAATAAGTCCTATTAGCTACACGTAGAGTGAGATAATTATCCTGTTTACCAGCAGCATCCTCCTCGCCAGCAAGTTGATCCATCTGACCTAACACATAGATAAAATGTGTCTGTAGACTAGACTATTACCTAACAACAATTATTCTGGTTACTGACTGGGATCTGAATTACCACTTGTGAAGTAGGCCTAACTGTCTTTTAAATACATTTTGATACAGTTAAACCTACTTTTAAATACAACAAGCATCGATTTGTGTCATGTACAATTTACACATGAGCCAGGGATTGTGTGTCTGTGTTATCAGTTGAACTCCTAATATTTACTGAAAAATGCATAACTTGTAGCATTTATCATGTCAAGAGGCACAGTTGGTTCTTTAGATGGGATCAGAGAAGGGCAGACTAGTTAGTTTTAAATAGAATTCATACTCAATAGGCAGTTATGGTTGTATCCAGCAGAGGGAAGCACATGCAATGTTAAAATTTTATTTGCGGCTTCAAGAGACGTTTCAAAAGAACCTCAATAACAGCTTCAAGTAATGTGCCTATGCTTCATTCTGATGGTTCAAAACTGATAAGACAAAGATATCATACATTTTCTAATAGGCCTACTTTTCTGGCAGTGTTGGAAAAATTACCCAATTGTCATACTTGAGTAAAAGTAAAGATATCTTAAAAGAAAATGACTCAAGTAAAAGTGAGTCACCCAGTAAAATAATACCTGACTACAAGTCTAAAAGTATTTGGTTATAAATGCACTTAAGTATCAAAAGTAATTGTAATTGCTAAAATATACTTCTGTATCAAAAGTAAAAGTATAAATCATTTAAAATTCCTTATATTAAGCAAACCAGATGGCATGGTTTTCTTGATTTTAAATTTATGGATAGCTAGTGACACTCTTCAACACGAATACATAATTTACAAACGAAGCATTTGTGTTTAGTGAGTCTGCCAGATCAGTGGCGGTAGGGATGACCGGGGATGTTCTCTTGATAAGTGTGTGTATTAGATCATTTTCCTCTCCTGCTAAGCATTCAAAATTGACTTTTGGGTGTCAGGGAAAATGTATGGAGTAAAAAGTACATTAATTTGTTTAGGAATGTAGTGGAGTAAAAGTAAAGGTTGTCAAAAATATCATTAGTAAAGTAAAGTATAGATACCACAAAAAATTACTTAAGTAGTACTTTAAAGTATTTTTACTTAAGTACCTAACACCACTGATTTCTGGGCACATTGCTTGAATCTGTTTTATAAAAATGGTAAAGATCCTGATGTTTCCATGTTTTCCTCAAAATCCAAGGCTACAATGTGTGTGTGATTGTGTTATTATAATGTGATTTGATACAGATACTGCCCCAGGATAATTGGTGGATGGGGACCAACTCCAACAGGAAGTGACAGTACAGTACTTGTGCCCTTAAGAAATAACTACCCATGTAGACTCATCAAATCAAATTTTGTCACTAAAACTTTCTCATTGGTTTTTCCATTGTGGTTGACTTATAGAGAATAAGGTTTGACAGCACTCATATGGTAATAGGCTACTGTACCAGCACAGCTTGATTGCTATCACAAAGGACCCATATTTCCATTCCACCATTGTGACACAATACCACCCCTAGTTTCCCCAAATCTTTATGACCATCTGAGTTTAGTCATCTTGTTATTTTAATGTTAAAGTTGGCAATTCCTATGGTGACAAAGCTGACCTGTTTACTGACGTTCTCACTTCTCCCCAATTCTGACCTTTACTTGACAGCCAAGATAAGTGAGAAGCATTCAGACACAGGACTTGGACTCAAAAATGAATTTCTGTTTGTCAGCCTATGCCGATCGCTCACACATCCTCTATTTACTGTGATGTGATTTTGTCCCCTCTTATACTATTTTTACAAATGAAATTGGTTCAAATCAATTCCCACTGTATTCTTTCATCCTAATAAGGTTGAACTCAGTCTGTTCAGCCTGCTCTCATAGACTAGACGTAACATACTAAACACTCAAATTAGAATGACATGTTATTACATTTGGTATGCTCACATAAGACTGAAGGTATCTTCCAACAAATAACCCGAACGTCTAGCAACTCAAAGGTTGCTTGCTTGAATCTCATCACAGACAACTTTATCATTTTCTCTTATTAGTTACTTTGCAACCACTTACTACTTTTTAGATACTTTGCAACTACTTAGCGTGTAGCTAAACCTTTCCCTAACCCTAACATGAACCATTTAACCTAACTCCTAATTCTATGGCTAGGGGCAGTATTGAGTAGCTTGGATGAATAAGGTGCCCAGAGTAAACGGCCTCTTACTCAGTCCCAGTTGCTAATATATACATATTATTAGTATATTTGGATAGAAAACACTCTGAAGTTTCTAAAACTGTTTGAATGATGTCTGTGAGTATAACAGAACTCATATGGCAGGCAAAAACATGAGAAAGAAATCCAACCAGGAAGTGGGAAATCTGAGGTTGGTCGTTTTTCAACTCATTCCCTATTGAAGATACAGTGGGATTTTGGTCATGTTGCACTTCCTAAGGCTTCCACTAGATGTCAAAAGTCTTTAGAACGTTGTTTGATGCTTCTACTGTGAAGTGTGGGAGAATGAGAGGGGAATGAGTCAGAGGTCTGCCAGAATGCCTTGAGCTCGTGACGCTTGTTCACGTTCCATTACATGTCTACAGACAAAGGAATTCTCCGGTTGGAACATTATTGAAGATTTATGTTAAAAACATCCTAAAGATTGATTCTATACTTTGTTTGACATGTTTCTTCGAACTGTAACGGAACTCTTTGACTTTTCGTCTGCTCCTAGTGAACGCGCTTCGTGACTTTGGATTTGTTTACCAAACGCGCTAACAAAAGGAGCTATTTGGACATAAATTATGTACATTATCGAACAAAACAAACATTTATTGTGGAACTGGGATTCCTGGGAGTGCATTCTGATGAAGATCATCAAAGGTAAGTTAATATTTATAATGTTATATCTGACTTCTGTTGACTGCACAATATGGCGGATATCTTTTTGGCTTGTTTGAGCGCCATACTCAGATTATTGCATGGTTTGCTTTTTCCGTAAAGCTTTTTTGAAATCTGACACAGCGGTTGCATTAAGGAGAAGTGTATCTAAAGTTCCATGTTGTAATGGTTCTCCTCATCATCTGGGGAAGAGTAGTCAAGATCGGACCAATGCGCAGCGTGGAATGTGTCCATGTTAATATTTAATAAATCAACTGAACACTGAATAACAAAACAACAAAGAGAGTGAACGAAACAGTCCTGTAAGGTGCAAACACACAAAACAGAAAACAACTACCCACAAATCAAGTGGGAAAAACAGGCTACCTAAATATGGTTCTCAATCAGAGACAACGATTGACAGCTGACACTGATTGAGGACCATACCAGGCCAAACACATAGAAAACCAAAACTAGATCACATAGAATTCCCACCCCAACTCACACCCTGACCAACCTAAACAAGAAATATAACAAAGGAACTAAGGTCAGGACGTGACACATGTATAACACTTGTTTTTTCATCAACATTTATAATGAGTATTTCTGTAAATTGATGTGGCTCTCTGCAAAATCACCGGATGTTTTGGAACTAGTGAACATAACACGTCAATGTATACTGAGATTTTTTGAAATAAATATGTACTTCATCTAACAAAACATACATGTATTGTGTAGCATGAAGTCCTATGAGTGTCATCTGATGAAGATCATCAAAGGTTAGTGATTAATTCTATCTCTATTTCTGATTTTTGTGACCTCTCTCTTTGGCTGGAAAAATGGCTGTGTTTTTCTGTGACTTGGCTCTGACCTAACATAATTGTTTGTGGTGCTTGAAATTTGAAATTGGACACTGTGGTGGGATTAACAAGAAGTGTATCTTCAAAATGGTGTGAAATACTTGTATGTTTGAGGAATTTTAATTATGGGATTTCTGTTGTTTTGAATTTGGCGCCCTGCACTTTCACTGGCTGTTCCCGTTAGCGGGATCTCAGCCCTAAGAAGTTCCCTAACCCCTAGCCTAGCTAACATTAGCCACCTAGTTAACGTTAGAGTTAGCTACCAAGCTAACGTTAGCCACAACAAATTGAAATTTGTAACATATCATACGTATTGTACTTTCATAACATATTGTACAAATTGCAATTCTTAACATATCAAACAAATTGTAATTCATAACATATCATACCAAATGGATGATGGACATCCACAAATGAATACATACCCTACGAAATGTAACATACCATACTAAATGGAGGGAGACAGATTTTTTTTAAATGTGCTCCTTGCAGATGTCAAGTAATTCAAAGGCACAATTAAGACTTGTCTCTTCCAGTACAATGGAGGCTGGTCTCTGTTGAGGCAATGGTGCTTTCCTCTCTGCAGCTGATTGTGTTCACCAACCAACAGACATCTGTCTTCCCTGGAGCCCCATCTGCACTCTCTCTGTAGCTTCATCACCTTGAAAGGCGATTGTTGTAACACTCACAAATTAGTATTTTTCAATCATGTCTCACCTCCACTCCTCTCTCCTGTTGAGTAATAACACAGCTCTAATATGACAAAGATCCATACAGTGGGGAGAACAAGTATTTGATACACTGCCGATTTTGCAGGTTTTCCCACTTACAAAGCATGTAGAGGTCTGTAATTTTTAACATAGGTACACTTCAACTGTGAGAGACGGAATCTAAAACAAAAATCCAGAAAATCACTTTGTATGATTTTTAAGTAATTCATTTGCATTTTTTGCATGACATAAGTATTTGATCACCTACCAACCAGTAAGAATTCTGGCTCTCACAGACCTGTTAGTTTTTCTTTAAGAAGCCCTCCTGTTCTCCACTCATTACCTGTATTAACTGCACCTGTTTTAACCCGTTACCTGTATAAAAGACACCTGTCCACACACTCAATCAAACAGACTCCAACCTCTCCACAATGGCCAAGACCAGAGAGCTGTGTAAGGAAATCAGGGTAAAATTGTAGACCTGCACAAGGCTGGGATGGGCTAAAGGACAATAGGAAAGCAAATTGGTGAGAAGGCAACAACTGTTGGCGCAATTATTATAAAATGGAAGAAGTTCAAGATGACGGTCAATCACCCTCGGTCTGGGCCTCCATGCAAGATCTCACCTAGTGGGGTATCAATGATCATGAGGAAGGTGAGGGATCAGCCCAGAACTACACGGCAGGACCTGGTCAATGATCTGAAGAGAGCTGGGACCACAGTCTCAAAGAAAACCATTAGTAACGAACTATGCCGTCATGGATTAAAATCCTGCAGCGCACACAAGGTCCCCCTGCTCAAGCCAGCGCATGTCCAGGCCCGTCCGAAGTTTGCCAATGACCATCTGGATAATCAAGAGGAGGAATGGGAGAAGGTCATGTGGTCTGATGAGACAAAAATAGAGCTTTTTGGTCTAAACTCCACTCGCCGTGTTTGGAGGAAGGAGAAGGATGAATACAACCCCATGAACACCAACCCTACCGTGAAGCATGGAGGTGGAAACATCATTCTTTGGGGATGCTTTTCTGCAAAGGGGACAGGACGACTGCACTATATTGAGGGGAGGATGGATGGGGCCATGTATCGCGAGATCTTGGCCAACAACCTCCTTCCCTCAGTAAGAGCATTGAACATGGGTCGTGGCTGGGTCTTCCAGCATGACAACGACCCGAAACACACAGCCAGGGCAACTAAGGAGTGGCTCCGTAAGAAGCATCTCAAGGTCCTGGAGTGGCCTAGTCAGTCTCCAGACCTGAACCCAATAGAAAATCTTTGGAGGGAGCTGAAACTCCGTATTGCCCAGCGAGAGCCCCGAAACCTGAAGGATCTGGAGAAGGTCTGTATGGAGGAGTGGGCCAAAATCATTTCTGAAGTGTGTGCAAACCTGGTCAAGAACTACAGGAATCATATGATCTCTGTAATTGCAACCAAAGGTTTCTGTACAAATATTAAATTCTGCCTTTCTGATGTATCAAATACTTATGTCATGCAATAAAATGCAAATTAATTACTTAAAAATCATTTTCTGGATTTTCTGGATTTTTGTTTTAGATTCCATCTCTCACAGTTGAAGTGTACCTATGACAAAAAATTACAGACCTCTACATGCTTTGTAAGTAGGAAACCCTGCAAAATCGGCAGTGTATCAAATACTTGTTCTCCCCACTGCATATCTTCATGGCTCGTATATTCTCATTGATTGGAAAATAGTTAGTTGTCTCTGATTGAGAGTCATACTTAGGTAGCCTTTTTCCACCTGTGTTTCGTGGGTGTTTATTTTCTGTCTTTGTATATGTCGCCAGACAGGACTGTTTCGGTTTTCGTTGATTCACGTTTATTGTTTTGCTCCAGTGTTCTGTTCAATTTGATTCATTAAATATTACATCATGAACACTTACCACGCTGAAAATTGGTCCTCCGATCCTTCTCGCTACTCCTCTTCAGAAGAGGAGGACGAGATCTGTTACAGAAACACCCACCAACCAAGGACCAAGCAGCGTGGGCAGCAGCGATCTCCGGACTCCTGGACATGGGAGGAGATACTTGACGGCAAGGGACCCTGGGCACAGGCTGGGCAATATCGCCGCCCCAAGGCAGAGCTGGAGGCAGCGAGAGCTAAGCGGCGGCGATATGAGGAGGCAGCACGGCAGCGCAACAGGCACGAGAGGCAGCCCCCAAATGTTTTTGGGGAGGTGCACACGGGGAGTGGGGCAGAGTCAGGTTGGAGACCTGAGCCAACTCCTCGTGCTTATCGGAAGAAGCGCAGTACTGGTCAGGCACCGTATTATGCGGTCAAACGCACGGTGTCGCCAGTACGCACTCATGGCAAGGTGGGCTATAGGCCAGCCCCCCGCAAGTGCCATGCGAGAGTAGGCATTCAGCCAGGGCGTGTTGTGCCAGCCCAGCGTGTTTGGTCTCCAGTACGCCATTTCGGTCCAGGGTATCCTGTGCCGGCGCTGCGTGCTGTGTCTCCATGGCGCTGGGAGGGTGCAGTGCGTTCTATGCCTGCGCTCCGCCCGTGCCGGGCGAATGTGGGTATTGAGCCGAAGGGAGAGGTGCGAGTGGTATGCACCAGAGCTCCAGTGCTTACCCACAGCCCGGTTCAACCTGTGCCTGCACTCGAGAGGGTCCGGGCTAAAGTGGGCATCCAGCCTGGAGGAGTGGTGCCAAGGCTACGCACCAGAGCTCCAGTGCTCCCCCACAGCCTGGTCCATCCGGTGCCTCCTCCATGCACCAGGCCTCCTGTAGGTCTCCCCAGCCTGGTGGGCCCTGTGGCAGCCCCACGCACCAGGCTGTCTCTCTGTCTCCTCCCTACAGGTGCTCCCGCCTGTCCAGCACTGCCAGAGCCTTCCTCCTGCTCAGCGCTGCCAGAGTCTCCCGCCTGTCCGGCGCTGCCGGAGTCGTCCTTCACTCTGGCACTGCCGGAGTTTCCCGCCAGTCCGGAGCTGCCGGAATCTCCCGTCCATTCGGGACCTGTGGCTTGGGTCCCAAGTCCGAGGTCGGTGGCGAGGGTCGCCGTTTTTAAGAGGCCACGGAGGCTGATAAGGCGGCAGAGAAAAACTATGGTGAAGTGGGGTCCACGTCCCGCGCCAGAGCCGCCATTGCGGATAGACACCCACCTAGACCCTCCCCTATAGGTTCAGGTTTTGCGGCCGAAGTCTGCACCTTGGGGGGGAGGAACCTTAGTTCCTTTGTTTTGTCTGTTTTAGTATGGTCAGGGCGTGAGTTTGGGTGGGCAGTCTATGTTTGTTTTTCTATGTTGGTTTCTGTGTTCGGCCTAGTATGGTTCTCAATCAGAGGCAGGTGTCGTTAGTTGTCTCTGATTGAGAATCATACTTAGGTAGCCTTTTTCCACCTGTGTTTCGTGGGTGTTTATTTTCTGTCTTTGTATATGTCGCCAGACAGGACTGTTTCGGTTTTCGTTGATTCACGTTTATTGTTTTGTTCCAGTGTTCTGTTCAGTTTGATTCATTAAATATTACATCATGAACACTTACCATGCTGCAAATTGGTCCTCCGATCCTTCTCGCTACTCCTCCTCAGAAGAGGAGGACGAGATCTGTTACACACGGTTGCATCTTAATTCGGGGTTAGCCTTGCTACAAAGTCCAACTCCGTTCAATTACAAATAAGATTTGTCAAGCAAGAGGATAGATGCTGTAGTTTAGACGTTCTTGAAATTCTGTAAATATAACAACTAAAACATTATGTATGGAGAACCTCTACCCCCAGTTTTATAGAAGATAAACAGTGATTCGTTGTCTTCCTATCTCTGTAGGCCTAGATTCTTGTTATCTCTTTCAAGGTTAATACTGCAGCCTTTTGAGAGTGCAGGCCACTATGGCAAAGCCACTAGTATAATTGGAAAAAGAGACTGCACGAAACTTCAAACCGAGACAAGACACAAATTCAGTAGTGTAAAGTACTTAAGTAAAAATACTTTAAAGTACTACTTAAGTACATTTTTGGGGTGTCTGTACTTTACTTTACTATTTATATTTAACTTTTACTCCACTACAATCCTAAAGAAAATAATGTACTTTTTACTCCATACATTTTCCCTGACACCCAAAAGTACTCATACATTTTTGAATGCTTAGCAGGACAAGAAAATAGTCCAATTCACGCACTTATCAAGAGAACATCCCTGGTCAACCCTACTACCTCTGCTATGGCAGAGTGCCCCTGAATATCCCCTGAATATCCGTGAATTTAAAAAACAAGATAATCGTCCCATCTGTTTTGCCTAATATAAGCAATTTGAAATGATTTATACTTGTACTTTTGCGTTTGATGCTTAAGTATATTTTTGCAGTTACATTTACTTTTGATTCTTAAGTATATTTAAAACCAAATACTTTTAGACTTTTGCTAAAGTCATAATTTACTGGGTGTCTTTCACTTTTACTTGAGTCATTTTCTATTAAGGTATCTTTACTTTTACTTAAGTATGACAATTGGATACTTTTTGCACCACTGCACAAATTCAACAACACTCAACCTTATCTCTACTCAAACAGACTCATTTACTGACTCAAGCACACATCCTCATACTCACAGAAGTTGTACCAGATGTCTTTGTCCCAGGACTGCACAATAACACATCAGTCATGATAGTCTCACAGTATGACAGGTATGGATTTTGCATCCTGAGGTGACTCGCAACCCGAAGAGCTCTATATCACCAGAGATCATTGTCATGTACTGGGTGTCCATAGTTATCAGAGTGTCATTGATTTTGTGGAGATGTGGTTAACTCCTGTTATTTTTCTCCATGGCCTAATTAAAGATTCAGAAGGGACCTTGTCTCTGTGTTGATGTTGTGTCCCAGTGGGTGGTGTAATTCTGCTAACAGACAGGAAAAGGCCCTGTGTCAACCAGGATGCTGAGGTGGCACTTCAATGCTGGCATCCATACAGACGAGGGTCGCTTCCTTCATCTGACCGCTGTGAGTTAACTGTACCCCCATCTTTAGGACTCCACACGACCTGTAAATGAACTCACCGCTTTACATGCATATGGCACACCCCAGCTGTCAATTTATGCTAATGCCCCTCGAATTAGCCATGGAAAACAATTAATTCTCTCAGAGAGTTGATGGGGAGTTTTCACAAGGAGCCTTACCACAGTCTTTTGTGTCAGAACACTTACTGACTTTGTGGGTAGTGAGGCAGAGGCATGGATAGAATTCAAGTGAAAAAGTGCCCAAAATTAAAGCAAGGTCTTGCAAGCTTAGTTAATATTCCAGCAAGTAATCACTGGAGTTGGTTAGTTCATTGATCTGACAGTAGTTTGTATGTCTTTCTTTTGACACCTGTTTGCAGAAATGGTCTGGCCATAGGGCAGTTTGGGAAAATTCCAAGTGGGCCGGTCCATCTCATGGGAGATTTTGTTTTGTTAAAAAATGGTCCTGTTAAGAAATATTATATTTTTTGTGCGGAATTATCATAATTTGGTTAATGGGTTGCCGTTCCATTTCACAGACACCGGCCCAAAGTAGTTTAGTGGGCCGACCCATTTGCCCCTGGTGAGCTGGTGTGTCAAAAATGCCCTGGACGATTTATGATCCCAGTCCGCCCCCTGTTTGTGTATCATTAGCTGGCTGTCAATGTGTTTGTGCTTGGTGGTTACCAGAAAAGTATTTATTACTATTCTATTTGGCTACTACTTGTTTTACTTTATTATAGTTTCTCATAACATAAATCTAACATAATAAGGGATTTTAAAACACATGTGATGTGTCTTATTTGGCATGCCTTGCTGTGCTTTGGATGACATGGCATCTTGTGTGAGATGTAACAGCCTATTGCTCTGCTATCTTCTGCAGGTAAGTGACTGCTCTGGAATAAGCTTTTTGCTGAGTCTTAAAGTCCTACTACAGTCTCCTTTTCAGCTCAATATCACCTGATTTACTTAACAAAAGGCACATCTCAATAGGTGTTCCAGGTATCCTCATGATATGGCACAAGTGGAGGGGTGGGCCTTTCCTCTTGTATTCTCTATTGCTCCTCCATTATTCGTTGAGCAAGGTGGGAGGCCGATGACCTCACGATTCCCCATCAAACCAAATCAAATCAAGGTTTATTGGTCGTGCACACAGATTTGCAGATGTTATCGCAGGTGCAGTGAAATGTTTGTGTTTCTAGCTCCATCAGTGCAGTGATAATACCAAGCAATACAAAACAATATGCCCATAATCCCAAGTAAAAATAAATACATTAAGAAATATCAGAGCAGCCTCCCGGGTGGCGCAGTGGTTAAGGGTGCTGTACTGCAGCGCCAGCTGTGCCACCAGAGACTCTCTGTCGTAACCGGCCGCAACCGGGAGATCCGTGGGGCGACGCACAAATGGCCTAGCGTCGTCTGGGTTAAAGAGGGTTTGGCCGGTAGGCAAATCCTTGTCTCATTGCGCACCAGCGACTCCTGTGGCGGGCCGGGCGCAGTGCACGCTAACCAAGGTTGCCAGGTGCACAGTGTTTCTTCCGACATATTGGTGCGGCTGGCTTCCGTGTTGGATGGCGCTGTGTTAAGAAGCAGTGCGGCTTGGTTGGGTTGTGTATCGGAGGACGCATGACTTTCAACCTTCGTCTCTCCCGAGCCCTTACGGGAGTTGTAGCGATGAGACAAGATAGTAGCTACTAAACAATTGGATACTGATGGCGCTGTGTTAAGAAGCAGTGCGGCTTGGTTGGGTTGTGTATCGGAGGACGCATGACTTTCAACCATCGTCTCTCCCGAGCCCTTACGGGAGTTGTAGCGATGAGACAAGATAGTAGCTACTAAACAATTGGATACCACGAAATTGGGGAGAAAAAGGGGTAAAATTAAAACAAAATAAACAACAAAAAAAGAAATATCAGAACGAGCAATGTCCGAGTCAGAATATAAATATGTACACTGAGTGTACAAAACACTAGGAACACTTTAATATTGAGTTGCACCTCCTTTTGCCCTCAGAACAGCCTCAATTTGTCGGTGCATGGACTCTTCAAGGTGTCAAAAGCATTCCACAGGGATGTTGGCTCAATGTTTCCCACAGTTGTGTCAATTTGGCTGGATGTCCTTTGGGTGGTCGACCATTCTTGATACACACAGGAAATTGTTGAGAGTGAAAAACCCAGCAGCATTGCATTTCTTAACACACTCAAACCGGTGCGCCTGGCACCTAATACCATACTCTTAAATCACTTCAATATTTAGTCATGCCCCTTCACCCTCTGAATGGCACACATACACAATGTCTCAGTTGTCTCAAGGCTTAAAAATCCTTCTTTAACCTGTTTCCTCCCCTTCATTTACACAGATTGAAATGGATTTAGTAGGTGACATCAATAAGGGATCATAGCTTTCACCTGGATTTACCTGGTCAGTCTATGTCATGGAAAGAGCCGGTGTTCCTAGTGTTTTGTACACATATAATGGTGCATGGACAGTATGGATAGTATATGAATAGAAAAGGTGTGTACAGCAGTAGTTATATAGGATGTGTCATGCCTGCTCCCGCTCCCCCTCCCTGGTGACCGAAGGCGCCAGGCTCCCCAGCATTACGCACTCCTGCCACCATCATTACGCACACCTGCCTTCCCCCGTCACACGCATCAGTGAATTATTGAGTCCAGGTGAGTCCAATCAATCATATTACCTCCCCTATATTTGTCAGTTCCCCCGCTCTGTTCCTCGCTGCAGCATTAATTGTCTTATGTCCTTATGTTACTCGGTGCTAACGCTGTTCCTGTCTTGTTCTATGTCGTTTCCAAATGAAATGTTGACTCCCTGTACCTGCTTCTCATCCCCACAATCGGTCCTTACAGAAAGCAGCAGCCATCAAACGAAGCATCGGGAGTGCTGGCATTGTGGTTGGTCGGGTCTGGGGGCCGCCGCCGATGGAACCGGGGGTGCCTAAGTCAGCTCGTTGGGCTTCCACACCGTAGCTGGCTCGAGAGGTTTCCTTGTCCAGGTTGGCTCGGCAGGCGCCCATCTCACGTCAGGCCTCAGCTGGATCGCCTGGGTTGTACGCCAGCTGGCTTGCCAGGCGTCGACGCGTCAGGCTCCCATGGTTCAGCGGGATCCTCAGGCTGTCACGTCTCAACTGGGTCGCCTCAGCCTGTTCGCCAGGCTCCCACGCCTCCCACGCCAGTTCATCTGGCTTATACGCCCCCAACTGGCCGATTAGTATATGAATAGAAAAAGTGTGTACAGCAGTAGTTATATAGGATGTGTCATGCCTGCACCCACTCCCCCTCCCTGGCGCCCGAAGGCGCCAGGCTCCCCAGCTTTACGCACTCCTGCCTTCCCCCGTCAAGCGCAACAGCGAATTATTGGACTCACCTGGACTCAATCACCTGTTTCATTACCTCCCCTATATTTGTCAGTTTCCCAGCTCTGTTCCCCGCTGCTGCATTTATTGTTATATGTCCTTATGTTACCCGGTGCTGACGATTTCAGGTTGTCAGTGATGTGCACACCGAGGAACATGAAGCTTTTGACCCTCTCCACTGCGACCTCGCGGATGTGGATGGCGTGCTCTCTCTGCTGTCTCCTGTAGTCAACGCTCAGCTCCTTTTTTTTGTCGACGTTGAGGAAGAGGTTATTATCCTGGCACCAGTCCTCCAGGTCTCTCAGTTCCTCAGCGTAGGCTGTCTCATCATTGTTGGTAATCAGGCCTAACACGGTTGTGTTTTTAGCAAACTTGATAATACAGTTAGAGATGTGCATGCCCACACAGTCATGGGTCAACAGGGAGTACAGGAGGGGCCTGAGCACACAGCCCTGTGGGGTGTCCGTGTTGAGGTGTTCCTGCCTACCTTCACCACTTGTGGTCGGCCCGTCAGGAAGTGCAGAACCCAGTTGTACAGGGAGGGGTTCATACCCAGGGCTTAGTGATGAGCTTGGAGGGCATTATGGCGTTGAAGGCTGAGCTGTAGTCAATGAACAGCATTCTTCCATAAGTATTTATCTTTTCCAGTTGGGATAGGGCAGTGTGCAGTGCAATGGTGATTGTGTCGTCACTGGATCTGTTGGGGCGGTATGCAAATTGTAGTGGGCCTAGGTTGTCAGGTAAGGTGGAGGTAATATGGTCCTTAACTAGCATGTCAATGCACTTCATGATGACAGAAGTAAGTTAGTAAGTTCAGTTACCTTCGCTTTCTTGGGTACAGGAACAATGGTGGACATCTTGAAGCAAATGGGGACACCAGACTGTTTTTGATTGATTTGATTTATTACAATCCCCATTAGCCGATACCAATGGTGACAACTAGTCTTACTGGGGTCCGACATATAACGAAAAAGACATTACAGATAAAATACTTTACAATTTACATACTGTACATAGGGGATATGGAGCGAATGAATATGAGGCTTGGGATGCCTTCTGGGCAGACAGCCTTGTCAGGGTTAACACTCTTAAATGACTTACTCACGTCAGCCACGGAGAACGAGAGCACACAGTCCTCGTGTGCGGAGGGGGCGGCTCGATGTTGTCTTCCTCGAAGCAGACAAAGGTGTTTAGCTTTCACCTTTGTAATCCGTGATTGACTGGAATACCTACCACATACAGTATGTCTTGTGTCTGAGCCATTGAATTCCTTCTCCACTTTGTCCCTGTACTGTTGTTTGCCTCTTTGATTGCTTTTTTTAGACCGACTCCTTGAATGGCCTACCCTAGTTTGCAGTTATGTCTAAAAACACTAAATAGCTCAAAACATATTTGTTTACCCTTTAGTGTGTGTATGTTAATGTATTTCTACTTGGAATATAGTTTTCCAACAGTCAAAGTAAAACCAATTGCTGGAGGCGGTCTTTAAGTAGAAATCAAGGCACGTTTATAGTACCTTTTGACAGCCTCCTCATACCTGGAGTTGCCTCTTCATCTAAACTACGATTAGAACCTCTCTTAGATCAGCAACAGGCACGTCAGGTTGAAAATATCAAGCTGCTTGACATGCCTATGATTAAGTAAATATGTTGTTATGTTACTTGTGATCTTTTTCCTTTTCTGATTTGTCAAAGATAAGCAACATGGAACTGGGTTTCCATCCAAAGTAAATCTTGACTATTCTTTGTGAAGGGTTCTTTCTGCTCTCAATCTATTTTCTGCGCCATTCTTGTACGTCTTTTGTGTCTCACAAAGCAGTCATACCAACAAAGGAGGTTCAAAACCTGTGATTTTTTTTGTCAGGAGAGAAGTAACTGTCTCTTTTGTATGGTGTGCAGTGTTGCAGAGCAAAAAGCAATTTGGAATTACAGAGGCCCAGGCACTGATTAGCAATGGTCGGTTGGCTAAAAATGACTTTTTAATGACCAAAATATCACATATTTATGATTTTCTGTTTGTAGCATATTTTGTAATTGCAAGTAAATAGTGAGTGTGTTTGTGTGTGAGAGAGAGTGTGTAAGTTAGTAATGATAATACACTGTTGCCACTATATTAAATCAGATGACTGACCAGTCATGTTAAGGCATGTCTACACTGACTGAGGTTCTATTGGTTGTAGCTCCTACTGTCACCTGTCTCTCACACCCAGCTAGGCTCTGTAGGGAGACAATCGCTGTCTATCTCTGGCTCACTAACCTTCCTCATTCTTTTTCATCTGTTCAACTGACTTCCAGTGGGCCTGACAGTATTCCCAGATCGAACTGGCAGGGATTCCAGCTCTGTTGATGTTGATGCACCAACTGCTCTCAATTGCTATCTGGCCTGTGACAGTCAGGAGGGAGACAATTCCAGCAGGAGTATCCTAGAGATGATGGTGGGGTTTAGCCTGTGAAATGACTGTCCCGGTAAGTCCAGAAACCCTATGAGATTTTTACATTCACCATTGGTAATGTAGATCCTAAACAGTGGATTTTCAACCATATCAAATAGCTCTGTACAGGATCTAATACAGCAGCTGTCTCCGTGGAGCTGTGCCTGGCTGATGCACAGTGTTAGGGAACATCAAGTCTTGTCTCCTGAACGATTTCTAAGAGGTTCTCTGGTCGAGATGAAATTGGCTATTCGCTCTGGACTGAATGCTGGAGAGGCCACGTGGGGCAAATGACGGGCAGACATCTGTGTGCATTTTATCTGCATTATACGGGGTAAAGCATTCAAAGTGTACCATCTGGGCTTGTGCTCAGCTTTATGGAAGATAATGACAGGGAGTTGTGCTGCTATTCCAAAACCATGGCTTGGTGGGAATAATATTTTCCTCTGCAGGTAACATGTAGAAATACTGGATAAGAGACATGAAGGTGAGGTTAAATCTCTAAACCATTACAAATATCTCTCAAGTCAACCTGACAAATATAGTTTTACAATGCATTTGAACGGATACACTTCACCATGATACACATTTCCTTTTGCTTAAACTTTATTGTGCATTTCCACACCACTGCCGCTCTCTGTTGTCATCTATGCCACTTTAATTAACTCCACCTACATGTACATGCTACCTCAACTAACCGGTGCCCCCGCACATTGACTCTGTACCGCCACCCCCCTGTATATATTGTTATTTTTTACTGCTTTAATTACTTGTTACTTTTATCTCTTATTCTTATCTGTATTTTTTGAAACTGCACTGTCGGTTAGGGGCTCGTAAGTAAGCATTTCACTGTAAGGTATGTTGTATTCGGCACATGTGACTAATACAATTTGATTTGATTTGAATTAGTTCATATTTTTATACACAATTTAGTGTGTACTAAAACATTTTTGTGCTGGTTGATTAGCTCTACAAAGCCCACAGCACAATCATTTCCAGACTCTCCATGTCTCTCAAAGCAACAACCCAGTGCAGTCAAATTAGTGAGTTTCCCTTTGCCACATTATCATTATTCATTTGAGCTCCCCCAGAGAAACTAACACTGCCAGAGGACAGCGCAGCTGGAGCATCAACAGCCAGAGGGTACAACCATTATCATGAAACCCAACTAACACCTCGAGCAGCACAGTGTGTGTTCCTTGTGAAAATTGCTAAACACGTTCTGTTGGCAGAGTGTGTTGTACTATTTGATTATATGGTGAGGCTGATAGAGCAGAGGACAGCTGGCATGAAGAGGATTGAGAAGAATCACTCTTCACAGCTACAAGGACATAGAGTGGTCCTTCCCCTACAGAGTAAAGACGTCAGATAGACATTCAGTTTGGGTTGAGATTGAGTTGTCAACTAATGGTATTTTGTATAATTGTGTTACTTTATCTATCAATGATATGTGATATCTAGGTTATATTTATGTTGATGATTAATTAGTCATGTTGATGCAAAGTGATCATATTAAAGTATGTTGGAATTAGATGTATTTTTTTCTCTGGAGGTAATCTCAGAACAAAATCAGGTCAAAATAATTAACCAAGTCTATCCATAACAGGTTGAATTAGATTGGATGCTTGTATTTTATGGAAAACACAAGTGTTATGTGCATGTACATTGAGTAGATAACATGAGTAAAAAACATATTTTGTTTGACCAAGCATCATTGTGTTTACCGAAGTGCTACTCAAGAACTCTGTTTTACAGCACAATGAATTATACCTTGGGCAAATGAAGGGTGGTAAAAACCACTAGGCTGCTCAGTGTAATCTGTGCCATTAAATAAAACAGATGCTTATTTGTTTTCCCTTGTGGGGAAAAATAGATTAGTACAGGATTGACATGATAAAGGTTACCTTGAATTACAGAAGCAATTTTCCAGCCTTTTTCCAACTGTTTGAAATCTGTTAGGCCAATCGTCAAACACAAGCAACAAAAGTGTTATTGGGCAAACATTAGAACAGGTATCGAAGTGTCAGTAAGTTTTGGGAAGCATTGTCCGGAACAGAATGATATCACATCAATAAACTTGTTGAAAAGTAAATCCATTATTCTCTATTATTTCTTAATGACATTATATGGGTATGAAAATACAATGGGTTGAAGTGCTCTAGTTTGTGAGTGCTAGGGAACAGATTTATGTCTGTGTGCCCCCGTGCTAGATTACTTTTTCGAAAGCCATCAAATTAGTCATAATGTTGCGTTTAGAATTTCCATGAACACCTGCCAAACCATCACAGCTTAGCAACTCAGTGGGCTTACCATGTTTATAAGACATTGCCTTTGAGGCATTGCCATCAATCACAGCTGCTGCAATATATTGTCATGTAGCCTACCCAAGCCCCCTTCACCCATTCATGGTCTAGTCTAGAGAAAGACATGAGCCAACAGAGCATTGAAGAGTAACACAAAACGTTCTCCAATAAAAGGCATGGCAAAACTGAAATGTACAATATACTTTATACCTCTGGTGAGGCATCTCATTTCAGCATAGTGGCTGTTGAAGCCTCAACGATGGGCTTAGCTTTATCTCACTGGAGGCAGATCACAACTCTAGAGCTAACTTGAATCAAAGGACTGAGGAAGTGGAGCTTGCTTTGCTGCTGTACTGAGCTCCAAAAAATGACTTCCCTTCCAGGACGTAAGCCCTCTTGAGACAGGCTCTTTATTTTAATTCAATCCCAAATTTCTCTAACAGCAGAATATCATCTGCCTGCCACATTGTCACAGGGAAGTGACAATGTGAGTAGGTATACAATCCATAGGCCTACTCCCCAACCAGCTCAGAATGTTGCTGGCATCTATGTTCAAAAGCAGGAAGTGAAAAGACAGGAAGTGTTTCATAATCCTCTGACAGTTTCAGCTGTTTTAACTCAGCACTGTTTACTGTAAGCCTCTGACTCACTGAGGGTTGGGATATAATACAAGTGAGATATAGTGTCAGCTAAAATGACATAATATTGATTTCCTGCATGGGAATCCAGGGAGAGGAAGAAGTGTGGGGCCTCTTAGCAGGTTCTTGTTAATTAATAGGTTGTCTCAGGGGGTGAAGAAGTTATGTAACACCATGGTGATTCAGTCCCATGGCAGAGACAGGAAAGCACTATAGGTGTCTCACAGGATGAGCCTAACTAGTGGGTTCTATGATGAAATTCTTCACTCAGATACTGTACGTATAGCAAAGACCATCTGCACAATAACAGCAATGAATCATGTGGCTTCAATTGAATAACATTGGATCCTGTCACCAGAGCTGCTCAAAGGCCTACAATTGATGTGATTTTTAGATTTGTATGATTTTTATTAGGATCCCCATTAGCCGACAGTTAGTCTTTTTGGGTTCCAACACATAACAACAATACATTACAGACAAAAATACTTTTAATAATAAATAAATAAATTTACATACATTTAAAACATTAACAGACATTACAGACTTACATATAACAAATAATAATAATACAACTAAAGACCCCCAACAAATTGAAATAAATTTGGAATAATACAACTGAAGAATAATAATGTGTTTAGTGTGTGTGTGTGTGTGTGTGTGTGTGTGTGCATCTATCAGTTACACATGTCAGTACATACAAACAAAACTTTGCTCACATGGGAGAGAGGCGTTGTTCTATGAGGTGTTGCTTTATTTGTTTTTGAAACCAGGATTGTTGTTCATTTGCACTATGTGAGATGGAAGGGAGTTGCATGCAATCATAGCTCTATATAATACCCTTGAATGCATGTCTGGTGGGGTAAGTATATCTGTCAGAGCTTTATGTAAGTAGATTATACATATAAACTTTGAATTTTCAACCCATTACATTTTCTCACAACAACAAAAATAATTAATGCAGTCAATCTCTCCTCTACTTTGAGCCAAGAGAGACTGACATCCATTCTGTTGAAATGAGCTTTCTGTGTACATTGAAGGGCAAGAAGTGTTGCTCTGTTCTGGGCCAGCTGCAGCTTTTCTAGGTTCATCTTTGCAGCACTTGACCATATCACCGGGCAAGAGTCAAGATTACATAAAACTAGAGCCTGCAGGACTTGGTACTGTGATTAGAATGCTGAGCATCTCTTTATCACAGACAGAACTCTCCCCATCTTTACACCAATTGAATTAATATGCCTTGACCATGACAATTGACAGTGTAAGGTGACTTTATTTCAATACACTAAGGAAGATGAACATAGGATGTGCATAGGGGTGAAAAATGGGAAAGGTAGTGGAAAGGTAGCAGTTCTGTAATGGACAGAAACAGAGGTAATAAATACACACATGCCAAATTAATACACCAATGCACAAATGCACAGATACAGAATCTTACACAATATAGCAGTAATAAATGGCAAAGGACTGTATAGATTGCATATGCCACCTGCATAGTATGTTTCCCCTGCAGAGAGGCAACATACAAAAAATGTCTCACAACTCACTTTGGGCATGCACACCATTCCACAAGCACAGAGATGAGTGAGTCCAGTTGTTGATGGGCAGCGACAAACATATTGCTCTCTGTCACTGCAAATATTGTGCAGAGTCAAGAGGATGGGCAGATGTCTGGCTCCCTAGTAACCTCCCTAGCTGCCTCTCAGGGCACAGGTCACACAGGTTAGGGAGAGTTTGAGAGGCAAGTTTATGGTACCCTTTAGACTCTCAGGCTCCAGTCGTGGAGGATGGGGAGTGGAGTGTGAAGCTTAGGGTTGTGAGGTGCTGATAACTGTCACCGGCAGATCATTTGTAACAGTTACACCAAGAAGTGCAATTTCCTTAACTTGCTCAACAGCAACATCATTCATTACCAGATTCAGCTGAGATCTAGAACTTAGGGACTGATTTTTACCAAATACAAAGCTTTTAGTTTGAGATACAGTATGTTCAGGACAAGTTTATTAGTAGCTCTTTTTTAGGGTTGCAGTGAGTTCACTAGCTGTGTTTGCTGACGTTTATAATGTTGAATCCTCAGCATACATAGACACACAGGCTTTGCTAAAGGCTAGTGGTAGATCATTAGTAAAAATAGAGAACAGAAAAGGACCAAGACAGCTGCCTTGCGGAATACCACACTTTACATGTTTTACATTAGAAAAGTTTCCATTAAATAAGACCCTATGTGTTCTTTTGGATAGATAACTGTCAACCCATGATATAGTAGAGGATGTAAAGCCATAACACATACACTTTTCCAATAACAGATTATGGTCAATAATATAAAAGGCTGAACTAAAGTCTAACAATACAGCTCCCACAAATCTTCTTATTATCAATTTCTTTCAGCCAATCATCAGTCATTTGTCAGTGCAGAACATGTTGAGTGCCCTCTATAAGCATGCTGAAAGTCTGACGTTAACCTTTTACTGCAGTGGGCTAAATCAGGATCACACTAAGTGATTCTCGGTAGTCTTAAGCAAATCTATTTTGAAACAAAAGTATACACCTCACACACATAGTTATGGGCAAAACAAAAAGAAGACACCTGTACCATTTCATAAATAATTTATTCAATTTTGAGTTTGCAATCTCAATATTATTACACTTTATATACATCACAGAAGACTGAAATATAACAAAACTGTTTGACATAGAAGCACCAGATTATTTAAAAAATAATCTTTATTAATTATAAAATTATGAAAAATATTAATAACATTCCACCCATGAGGCCAAAGAGGGAACTTTTGGTCATTGAGTGCAGGAAAGGGCTAAATTGATCACAGAGAAATCGCATTGTAATTGGGCAAACCATTTTTTTCTCCAAAAGGTTCCTAAGAGCTGGCATGCTGGCTTTTAGAACCAGTAAAGGGCGCTTTACCATTCTTGGGTAGTGAAATGACTCTAGCTTCCCTCCAGGTCTGAGGACAAATACTCCAGGCTCAGGTTAAAGATATGACAAACAGGAGTGGCAATACAGTTCGCTACCAAACCCAATAGCTTTCCATTTAACCCTTGTGTAGTCTTAACATTCTGTATACTCCCCTTGTCCTAAGAGTAAAAAATGGCCCGCCTTCACTAAACCCCAAAAATAAAGCAGCTTAATTGAATTTTAAACACCAAATCCATTTTGCATGAAGAAACAACCTGTCATTCATCACAACTGAACTTGAATATCTGTGTTTTCCCTCTTCACAATGCAGAAAGACTGCATTTAATCAGTGGACACCACTCATTTTATTACAACACACCTGGCATAATTGTTTTCTTCACTGAAGTAGAGGTTTATTATTATTATTATTATTATTGCTAAAGGTACTGCATAGGTGTAAACATGTTTTTGATGTTGCAAGAGATAGCACTTGTATAGCCTAAAAAAGTAGCAGAAATGTGCAGAAAGTAGTTTTGAATGCATTTTATTGAAGGGAAACAATAACTTTTTTGGCAACATAGTGATATATTCTTATATACTGTACAATGAAGAATTCAACTACAAAATACTAGTCTTCTCCCATTGTATGAACTATTGCCCCCACCCACAAGGTGTATAAACAACAACAATAAATATAAATGAAATAAGATAGATACGAAACAAAAACGTGAAGAACATAAATCAATGAACTCTAATTAGCACATGTAGGACAGTATGCAAGTGTGTGTGCATGGACATTGCAGATGTATTTATCACATGTGCAGCACATACTATTTGTGTTACAGTCCTTCTTTGGGGGCAGAATTGGCATGTCCTCCTCTTGCCTGCCCCAGCTGCAGCCTCAGGTGGATCAGGTCAAGATTCAGCCCCCTGAACAGCTTTCACACATGCTGCAGTGGCTGCAGCGGGGGAGACGCTCCCTTTAAATGTGTGGTGTTACAACTGCCTTTCCCAGCTTCTCCAGGAACACCCTCCTCTTGTTCTGCTTATCGGACATCCGGGTAGGGTTGATCTTGTTCCATATCACAAAGGCATTGTATGAGGACACCTCAATGATGTTATGGAAGATGACCAGGGGCCAGCGGGCAGCCATCCTCCTGCAACTGTAAGTTCCAATCACCTTTTTTTTTTACCCCTATTTCTCCCCAATTTCGTGGTATCCAATTGTTGTAGTAGCTACTATCTTGTCTCATCGCTACAACTCCCGTACGGGCTCGGGAGAGACGAAGGTTGAAAGTCATGCGGCCTCCGATACACAACCCAACCAGCCGCACTGCTTCTTAACACAGCGCACATCCAACCCGGAAGCCAGCCGCACCAATGTGTCGGAGGCTACACCATGCACCTGGCAACATTGGTTAGCGCGCACTGCGCCCGGCCCGCCACAGGAGTCGCTGGTGCGCGATGAGACAAGGACATCCCTACCGACCAAGCCCTCCCTAACCCGGACGATGCTAGGCCAATTGTGCGCCACGGACCTCCCGGTCGCGGCCGGTTACGACAGAGCCTGGGCGCGAACCCAAGTACAGCGCCCTTAACCACTGCGCCACCCGGGAGGCCAAGTTCCAATCACCTTGTCCAGGTTGTCCACACCTCCTTTGCTGTGGTTGTAGTCCAGAATGATGGCTGGCTTCCTGTCCTCACGATCACTGATCTCAGCCATTTTGTGCAGTGTGCTCAGGAGGACCACATTCTTGTTCCTCTTTGGGTAAGAAACTAGAGTGGTGGTGGTGAAGGCAAACTTTAATGAGAAGGCCCCTCTCCCCCTTGTTGCGAGGATTGTGCCAACCATAGCGAACTTCCTCTTCAGGAGCTGCTGGCTGAGTTCATAAGAGGTGAAGAAAATGTCACACGTGACATTGTGTCTCCTCAGTCCATCTGTCACATCAAGCACAACTGGTTCCCCTGGTTCTTCTCCGTGGAGACTGGTCGGCCTTCCTGTGTAGATTTGCATCTTCCAAGCATAGCTGGATTGTGCGTCACAGGCCACCCATATCTTAAAGCCATACTTTGCTGGCTTGCTGGGCATATACTGCCGGAAAGGACAGCGACCTTTTGACAAAAAAGATTACTATCAGTAATTAGTATCGGTGTCACAGAAAACAATCACATAAAACAATGATATTACAGCAATACATAATACAATTAACAGTGAAAATCACTTACATCACAGATTTGAAATAAAAAATACACCTCTGAATGGAACCAGTTGCTCATCCACTGCTACTTCAGGCCCAGGGTTCTAGAGGTATGGCAGATGCTGCACCCACTTCTCCCAGACCTCTCTTATGGCCGCCAGTTTGTCTCTCACACATCTCACAATTATCAAATCGTAGCATTCTTGAGAAAGTGTGAAAGACTTTCAGTAGCATCGTGGCATGGAAAATTGCCCTTCCACTCTCTCCATCCCAGAGACTACATGTAGCCTCGCCTCGGGACCTATACAAACCCGCTAAAATTAGCAGCCCTATGTAGACATGCAGGTCAATCTCATCCATCCTTTTCCAGTTGTCTCCATATTTACGGAAACCCTCCAAATGTGTCATCTCCAGGATGAGATGGCTGGTTTGATGAACATGTAGAATGTTGAGGCAATGTCCAGGGCATGTGCAACTGCATGCCTTGTAGGGCCCTGGGGTCATCCTTATGACATGTTCTGCCATCCTACCCTGGTTGTCATATGGTGACAAGGACCATGTTATCTTGCTGTTCTTTGACAAAAATGTCTCTCTTTCAGCTTGGTAGATTTCTTCTTCATCTGAAGATGATGCATCGTGCTCTGGGTTATATTCTTCCCCATCTTCTTCTTCAGATACCTCCTCCTCTTCTAATTCATTGTTCTCTTGTTCCTCCTGGACATCTGAAAAAATCTGATCTACGACCTGTTGGGCACTGAAACGTGCACGCATGGCTTCAGCAAAGAGAGAACTGGGGAGACTGTTATCTGCAGCACCTTTATAGCCTCTGACTGCAGTCCCCAGTAGTAAACAATGCTTTCAATAATGTTTATTTTGTCTGACATTTTGTTTATTTTGTCTGAAGTTGTTTTATTTTGTCTGTGAACTTGAGTCATGTGTGGGGTCGTGGAGGGGAGATACTGCACATGCACAAGAACATTTTAGTTTTGTCTGAGTTCAATCAGTAGCACACATAATATCAATTTCTCATTGTGTGTATGTGTGTGTGTGTGTGTGTGTGTGTGTGCGTGCGTGCGTGTGTGTGTCTTTGTGGTTTTTGTGGTGTGTAAATGATTTAATAACTGCCAGGTCAAAAATGACCCTAAGACAACCTTTGTGCCCTGGTGGTGTACAGTTTTCATGGAAATATGAACAAAGGCGATGTTTCACTTTTTCGAATGTTGCAGTCTCTCTTTTTTAGCGTTAAGACAACACAAGGGTTCAGTTGTCAATACCAGGTGGTTTCTCATTAATGATGGACAACAATAATGATTCCACCTTTACCACACTAAAACAAATATTTCATTGTTAGGTATTTAATGCATGAACATGATGGCTCACAGTTTTTGTTGGCATTTCATTTCTGAGCTATTCCTTTTCACTTCATTCCTTTTCATGGTGGTGAAACTGTGATTTAATTGAAGTGTCAATGCGATTTTTTCTAGTTCTTGCTCGTTTAAAAAAATTATATTTGAAGCAGCTTGAAGAAAGAGAGCAGCACAGCAAATCAGATCTGAAAACTGCTAAGGCAGAAAGTCAGTCCCATTAGACCACTTTCTTCTCACACTGAAATCAGAGCTAATGACAACTAATGTATGTTATCCAAATTTGTTCATGCATAAACAATCCGGCTAATGGACTATATGAAACCTTTGTGATACTCCTCATTCTATCTGTCTCATCATCAGACCCTAAACTCCACCAAGTTAATCACATAATTCCCACATCAGCGTGTGGTTCCCCTCTGAGCCAGTATTACACGGATTACAATCAGATGCTCTGTCTAATTACTCAGCATTAATTTGAACATCAAACTTCAGTCTTATCCTCTCTGGAAATTTACAAAGTAAAGCTGCAAGCAATAATCAGTCAAACCATCTTTATTGAGGTGGTGAATTGACGGTCTGACCCTGTTTGTCAGAAGATCACATTTCTTGTACTCAAGAAATGTCGAACATGACAGCAGGGGCAAACCCCATTTAGAGAGCCCTGTGAAGGTGGGAGACGGGGCCTACTGGTCTCAGACAGTTTTGACACTGAACATGGGATGGCTATCAGATTGGATGCTGGAAGGAGTTCAGTCTAGTCCTTGAGTTCAGTCTAGTCCCAATCCATCACTGTGGATTGGGTCAGTTTCTGTGATGGCCGCTCAAAGGGTTACCTGTCTGTGCCTGTTCCAGGTTTGGATCTTTGGCTGTGTCCCAATCGACAAGGACCCTGGCTTTTGAGGCATAATTTGAAATGTTTTAAAATAAATAAATATCTAATTAATATCTAAGATATCTAAGATAAATGTATCTTATACTGTATCTCTTATATATCTGGTGTAGGATATCCTGTAACTTAACAAAGATATTTTTTAACAATACTGTTAAATTAATTGTCCGCTTCAGAGACTATTTTTCAGAAGAATGAGGAATAACTTTGTGAAATGTGAGTGTTATGTTTATTTATTCACAAATTTTGGACATACATACATACATTGCTGTTATCAGCTCGTGCGGCCTGCCCAACGCATTACCGTGGCAAACTTCCCGCCCTCCTGGACACCTACAGCACCCGATGCCATAGGAAGGCCAAAAGCATCAAGGACATCAACCACTGCCTACTCACTCCGCTATCATCCAGAAGACGAGGACAGTACAGGTGCATCAAAGCTGGGACCGAGAGACTGAAACACAGCTTCTATCTCAGATCATCAGACTGCTAAACAGCCATCAATAGCACATCAGAGGTGGCTGCCTATAGACATAGATTAGGGATCAGTGACCACTTTTAGAAATGGACCACTAGCCACTTTAACAATGTTCCATATCTAGCATTACTCATATCATATGTATAAACTGCACTCCACACTATTCTACGGTATCTTAGTCACTTTAAAATTGTGTTTACATATTGCATCACCCATTTCATATGTACTATATACTGTATTGTATTCTATACTACACCACTGACTGTTAAACAGCCATCTCCAGCACATCAGAGGCTGCTGCCTATAGACATAGATAAGGAATCACTGGCCACTTCAAGGAAATGAAACACTTAGTCACTTTAATTGTGCGCAAATATTGCATCACACATCTCATATGTATATACTGTACTCTATATTATGCCACCGTATCTTAGTCCAATGCCGCACTGACATATATGTATATATTCTTAGTCCATTCCTTACTTAGATTTACGTGTATTTTGGGTATATGTTGTGAAATAGCTAGATATTACTTGTTAGAGATTAATGCACTGTCGGAGCTAGAAGCACAAGCATTTCGCTAAACACGTGTATGTGACCGATACATTGGATTTGATTTGATTTTGATTTCCATACGCACGCACACACATAACACATACACACATATCGACCAAACACACATTCATACACATTACACACGCACACACACATACACTCACACACTTTTACGCTCATCATTTGCTGCTGCTACTCTGTTCTTTATTTTACTGTTATTACTATTTACCATGATGCCTAGTCACTTTAACCTGCCTTCATGTACATATCTACGTCAAATACCTTGTACCTCTGCACATTGATCTGTTACTGGTACTCCCTGTATATAGCTCTTGTGTATTTCATTGTATTCTTCTTGTGTTAAAGTTTTAAGCAAGCATTTTGTTGTAAAGTCTACACCAATTGTATTTGGCGCATGTGATTTGATTTGATTTGATTAGCTAGCCAACAATTGACATGATCTGGTTAGCTAGCTAGCGATTTCTTCCAATCAACAATGAAATAAATTAATTGTGAATTCAGCATTGTGTAAATTATAAAGAACCGGACAGTTTTTGAACCCCGAATTGGTGAACTTGCTAGTCAGCTAATGATCAATCTTGCAATGTATGTATGTACTTACTCTGACTGTGATATGTGGTTTTCTTACTCAGCTACAGTATCTTAAAGTAACTGTCCAGTGGAAATCTTTTAAAAGTTCATATTCTGTTAACTCATACCCAAATAATGTTGTTAACTCATCCTATACTTGTATTTGTGACCAAAGCATAAATTGGAGAAAAAGCACACAAAAAAACCCCCACCTCAAACATGTATCTCAAACAGGCCGTTTACAAAATGCTTGCTATTTCCTCATATAGGATAATGTCATCATTCTGAGGAGGATGAGCTGGCCAATTAGCGGTCTACTTGCATTAATGTTTTTTTTACGACCAGTATACAACCACACCACTCTCTTTTTTGGCTATGCCCACACCATTTAAACAGACTTTTTAACATATTTCATTACCATTTTTTGGAAGGAAAACTATTTCACTCATATTGTAATTAATTACAGGTCATATTTCATAGAAATCTGGAAACACTGGACCGTTACTGGTAACACTTTACTTGACACCCAGTCATAACCATGTCATAATATGTAAGAACAGCTGACACAAGTTGTCATAACCTGTTATAATATGGTCATAGCACTATCCTGACACATCTATTTAGACCTGTTGTGACATAAATTGCATTATTTTTGTGGCAGGTTACGATACCGACAAAACCTACAACGGTAGTTATTTTATGGCTGTTTTTTTGACAGCTACATAAAACTGTCAAACCCCACAAAAACTACCACACAGGGAAAAACATTCCATTACACCATAGCCTACCCGTCAACAGTATGTTTGTTATCTAACATTTTTTTATTGACCATATTAAATTATCATTGTAATTGCGCACACAGTGATGTCAGACATGCACCTACCCAATGCTCTTTTGTTGATGACTGGGATGAATGCAGGAGCAGATTTCAGGAGCAAGACAAGACACCCTTACGTGATAGGCCTAGCTGTCCTATATGATTATGAAGGTCATGATTCTTCTTGACAATGTCATAAAATGTATTTTCTACAAGTTATTTAGAATATGATGGAAAAAAACATGACTGTAAATAATTAATTACAACAACAACAAAGGATTTAAGAAACAAACTTTCAATCGAAAGGAAACTTCTTGGCAGGGAAAAAAAACTACATTGAATTAAAGCGGGTGTTGACACTCTTATGTAGGTGTCATAACCAGCCATAAAATAACGCAAAATAAGTCACAACAGATGTAAACATATGGGTTATGACAGTGTATGACCATATTATGGTCATATGGGTTATGACAGGTTATGAGAAGTTATGTCAGCTGTTGACATATTATGGCATGGTTATGACCATATCATAACATGTTATGACACTGGGTGTCAAGTGAAGTGTTACCCAGTTATTTAAAGATGAATGCACTTTTTTCCCCCCTAATGTGCTTTCAGGTCTAAAAAGGGCATGTGTTAATTTCACTCTTTTGGCAGGACACTCTTTTCCAACTGGCTTGGAGGTAAGTAATTGTAACATTAGCTATCTGATTAAAAACAAAATGCAGCTAGCTGCGTTCTGCTCAATCTTGGCTTTCCAGCTATTCAGGTAATTTGTGCATTCTCCTAGAGGGCGTAGTTATTCCTGACGTTATGTATTACCTCTAGGTGTAAACGGAATCATCCCAGCCGCTAATACACTCGTTTCCCCCGGCGCCCGGTTTGTATATAAAACATTCTCCTATCGGTTTCCTCCTTAGCTTTACTTAATGGGGGGCAATATGCGTGCTGTCTTAATAAAACACCATTTTCACACATGCTAGGGTGACTAGCTACTTCTGGGCGTTGTGTACAGTAGCGTTAAATAACAGAGTGGTGCAACCTGAACGCTGTACACAATGCATTAGCCACCCTAGGATGGTGGTGGAAATTGTGTTTTATTAAGACAGTACGCATATTCCTCCCGTTTTTTTCCGGAGGTCATTAAAGCTAGTTAAGAAAGTAACCAATGCCTTTGCAGCCTGAATGGAGGATGTTTTATGTACTCGATGGTCACAGTGGTCAGGAATGTATTGTAGACCTCCATGATCATGAGTTTTCCTTCAAGTATTGAACATTTTACACTCTTGGAAAAAAGGGTTCCAAAAGGGCTATTCGGCTGTCCCCATAGGAGAACCCTTTTTGGTTCTAGGTACAAGCCTTTTTGGTTCCAGGTAGAACCCTTTTAGGTTCCATGTAGAGCCCTCTGTGGAAAGGGTTGTACCTGGAACCCAAAAGGGTTCTACTTGGAATCAAAAGGGTTCTACCTGGAACCAAAATTAGTTCTTCAAAGGGTTCTCCTATGAGGACAGCCGAATAACCTTTTTAGGTTCTAGATGTCACTTTTTTTGTGTAGACACTATTCATATCCAAAAAAAGGGTTATCCTGTAGGGACAGCTGAATAACCCTTTTGGAACCCTTTTTTCTAAGAGTGTAAAATGTTACTCAACTGATCAGAGGGAAAAGTCCGGGTCAACAGCATCAATGTATCAGTATAGACTTTACGTCAGTCATCTCACCCCGACCTGGGCACGAACCAGGAACGCTCTGCACACGTCAACAGTCACCCTCAAAGCATCGTTACCCATCACTCCACAAAAGCCTCGGCCCTTGTAGAGCAAGGGGAACCACTACTTCAAGGTCTCAGAGCAAGTGACATCACCGATTGAAACGCCACTAGCGCGCACCACCGCTAACTAGCGCGCACCATCGCTAACTAGCTAGCCATTTCACATCGGCTACACTAAGAACACATATAGAGATACATCAGACTAGTATTTTCACCATAGTTATTCCTATTTCTCTCTGAGGCTCCAGGGCTAATAATAATTATAATAGCAATTAAATAATAATCATAAAAAAGTACATTGACAGCATAAAAAAGTTGTTGTACAACTACTAATATGCCTATAACTGATACAAACTACTGCTACAACTACTAATACAGCAAAAACAAATGACAGCACCTTCAGAAATATTCACACCTCTTGACTTTTTCCACATGTTGTTGTTCTACAGCCTGAGTTAAAAAAATGATTATTATTAAACATCACAGGCAACTTCCTGTGGCGGGTGTCACAGGTCCTTGCTCATCAGCTTATCACAGGCTTCCAGGTCACCTGGGATGAGGTCACAACTGAGAGCTGACAAAGCAGCCAGCCCAACAGTGTAATCTCTTAGTCCTAGATTATGCCTCCATTAAATGTGTTAAATTCTATTTCATTCTATTCTATTCAAATATCAAAATGTTCCTGTGACGGAACATGGAAAGATATGCAGTCACTTTACGTGGCTACTGTAATGTGTTTGCTTTCGGAAAATAACCACAAATGCATTTTCTCAGTACTACTAATATTTTAACAATAATACAATTCAAAGATGGACTAAGTATTATTAGAGAATGGTAGTAAATCACCAGTATTTCCCACTAAACAACTATCATGTGGATATCCCTCCTAACCTCTGTATTTCTCGAAGCACTTTAGTTGCCAACCTATAAAGGGAGCTACTCTGATATAACCTTGGTCCCTGTCAGTGTTCCAGGCATTGACTTAATGAGGCTGGGTGCAACTGGCAGCATCATTTTGGTAATGGACCAAGTACACATCATTCAGCTATCGCTTTTAATAAACCACATAGCCGTCATATTTTAGCCCCACAAACATGAATTTAGCTGGATATTAGTGTAAAAAACACTAATAGAAGATATCCCTTCAAAATCCTCTTGGCCTTTCACTTGTCTTGGGCTATGTGTGTGTGCTCACTTTAATAAATAGTGCTGCTTCAGTCAGTGAAAGTGTGTTGCTGACCACTGGTCAGACTCACACCTGTGTTCTGGTTTCAGCTGTATCTGAACCCTAACCCTGGTCCCAGCCACTTCTCCAATCCATACTGAAACCCATGCCTGGTGCGTAAGCAATTTTGGCAATGGCTAACACAAGTTATGTGTTCATTAAGCATTATCCTTCTAGAACTGCTTTTTAATTGACATAGCCTAGTTAGCGCAAATGCTGAGCTGAAGGTAATGTGACTATTATGCATTCATCCTGTTTCCAGTCAGCAATTCCTTCCAAATTCATTTGGCAAAAATACTGTCTTACATTTTCAAGAGTGGTATGCATTTCAAGTGGGCTATACTTCTGAAGTATAGAGTAGGAAGAAAACTACAGTTTGTGTATGCTATGCTCTGTGTTGTTTATCTGCTATTTATTACAAAAAAATGAATTTGCATCTGAACTCTGTGACGTGACTTGGAATGTTGTTTAAGTTTTTGTCTGCCTGGTGAGAGGACAACTGATGACATTATAATAAACCACTATATAAATGTGAGTCAACAAATCATGAGGATAACACGCAGTGTAACTTCTGAGCCCCGCACTTAAATGCAGGGTTATGTACTGTAACTAAAGAAAAGCATGAGTTCCAACCATCCTGATACACTTAAGTATACAAAGTCTTTGGCCCTATTTCTCTGCTTGGATAAAGATGTGGAAAGGAAAATCTGATTGTTTATGTATTGCTTTGTTGTTGTCCAACCCTGGATGAATGTGTGTGACTTCTGAATTAAACATGAGGCTATTTTATTCATTTCCTAAAATGCAACGAATATGCCCCAGAATAGGGCCCCTCAACCACTTAAAATGCCTGACCATACATATAAGCTTAGAACAGTGGAGCTGACAGTGGCTTCAAAACTTGTCAAACAGAATCAAAGATTCCTTGAGTTTTTTCACATCTTTCTTTTCTTTCATTCTACGTATTTTTTTATTTATTTATGATGCAAGCAGTCTGACGTCTGAAATTGGATCTGTTATTGATGAGGGAAACTGGAAATTGTCCAACTGTCAGATCAGCGCTATTATCTGCCTTTAGGTTTGAGGCAAATTAGACTTGGGGTCTCTGAGGTGCTGGGACCCTTACAGACTGGCGGTGCGGCACAGCACTCACAGAGCCTGGCACTTCCTTGATGGAATTCTCTTTAATCGGGAGAAGTTTCAGCGTCCCCTCTTGACTTGTTCACATCAGTTTGATTTGTTTTTCTGGGCAGACAAATGGCTATATTTCACAAGGCACACTGGCAACAGCTCCAGGTTGGTCAACAACAACAAACTGAAAAGTTATGCATATTTACTAAAAATTGTTTGTTTAGGAAGCTTTTGGAGCATGCAAGGATCACTGTTATGAAGAAGGAAACATTTGCAGAAATAACAATCCCACCACGAAAATACATGTCTAACACTAAGAAATATACTATAAATGTGTCATAATGCTTTAGGCATATCTCTTGGTAGATAACTTTGGGTTACAATAGCAGTCCAAACCTTTTCCGTACTGGCTTTCAGGGAGTGGTATTTTTCTGGCCTTTTGTGTATCAAAAAAGGAGAAACATTTTATTGTGCCTCACAGTTGTCTTGTGGGCAGCTCTTTCAATGCTGTATGTCTCTGGTGAAATGGCTTTGAAACTGTAAATATATACTGAAAACCATTCATCTAAATAAAATGAACACTATACTTTTACAATGGGATGGCAGCATATTATCAGTCATGACTGGAGGAGAGTCTTCTTCTTACTAATTTAACACAGGCACAAATCTTTACACCAGTGTCTTTAAAAAAAAATCAGCCGTGAAGTTGTTTTTGGTTCAGCGTAGCTAGCTTCATTGGGTTTCATTTCCCACTAAGGTAAACTATTGTCTCTTATTTTCAGATGGTTAGCCCAAGTTTGTAAGTTCACTGAAATCTAGTCATCTCACTCAACTTCTTGAACTTGAACAATCACACTCATGGAGGCATGTACGTACTCACATACACACACAACCATATGCCTGGGCACCTTTAACAGCACCCATGGATGGGAATTCTCTGCTCCTGTGGGCACTATCCCCCTGAACCACTTTGATGATGCCTTGTATAATATATCACCCACATCCGGTCTACAAAGCAGGGGCAATAGGCACATCCTCTCCTGCAGGGTTTGGAGTTAGTTAATGGATCACAGAGTTAATCAACCAAGGAGGGCACCTCTACAAAGTAAATGAGAGGAGAGCTCCATTTGACTGTTATCATTTGAGATTACTGGATCAGACACAGCATTTTAAACAAGCCCAGTGATTCCTGCTCATTCCCTTCTGTCAGATATACTCAACTGCTATTACAAAATAAAATAAAAGTTGATTGGTCGCGTACACAGTTCAGCAGATGGTATAGCGGGTGCAGCAAAATGATTGTGTTACTTGCTCCTAACTGTGCAGCAAAAAAATCAAACAAGTACACAAATAATAATCAAAAACTAAAAACAAGAAATCACGAATGTCAAAACAAATCCAGTTAACATCCCAAATAACGCTGTGCAAGTGGAGGCTGCTGAGGGGAGGACGGCTCATAATAATGTCCGGAACGGTGCAGATGGAATGGCATCAAACATCTGAAAAACATGTGTTTGATACCATTCCGCTGATTCCCCTCCAGTCATTACCACGAGCCTGTTCTTCCCAACTGAGGTGCCACCAACCTCCTGTGGAGTGTACAGTCATGGCCAAAAGTTTTGAGAATTACACAAATATTAATTTCCACAAAGATGAGATGAGATGTTACTATGGGAGATGAGATGTTACTATGGAATACTGAAGTATAATTACAAGCATTTCATAAGTGTCAAAGCATTTTATAGACAATTACATGAAGTTGATGCAAAGATTCAATATTTGCAGTGTTGACCCTTCTTTTTCAAGACGTCTGCAATCCGCCCTGGCATGCTGTCAATTAACTTTTGGGCCACATCCTGACTGATGGCAGCCCATTCTTGCATAATCAATGCTTGGAGTTTGTCAGAATTTGTGAGTTTTTGTTTGTCCACCCGCCTCTTGAGGATTGACAAAAAGTTATCAATGGAATTAAGGTCTGGGGAGTTTCCTGGCCATGGACCCAAAATATTGATGTTTTGTTCCCCCCGAGCCACTTAGTTATCACTTTTGCCTTATGGCAAGGTGCTCCATCAGGCTGGAAAGGCATTGTTCGTCACCAAAATGTTAATGGATGGTAGGGACAAGTTGCTCTCAGAGGATGTGTTGGTACCATTCTTTATTCATGGCTGTGTTCTTAGGCAAAATTATGAATGAGCCCACTCCCTTAGCTGAGAAGCAACCCCACACATGAATGGTCTCAGGATGCTTTACTGTTGGCATGACACAGGACTGATAATAGTGCTCACCTTGTCTTCTCCGGACAAGCTTTTTTCTGGATGCCCCAAACAATCGGAAAGGGGATTCATCAGAGAAAATGACTTTACCCCAGTCCTCAGCAGTCCAATCCCTGTACCTTTTGCAGAATATCAGTCTGTCCCTGATGTTTTTCCTGGAGAGAAGTGGCTTCTTTGCTGCCCTTCTTGACACCAGGCCATCCTAGAAAAGGTTTCGCCTCACTGTGCATGCAGATGCACTCACACCTGCCTGCTGCCATTCCTGAGCAAGCTCAAGCCTTTTTCACAACAATTGAACTGCTCTCCTTGAAGTTCTTGATGATCCGATAAATGGTTGATTTAGGTGCAATCTTACTGGCAGCAATATCCTTGCCCGTGAAGCTCTTTATGTGCAAAGCAATGATGACGGCATATGTTTCATTGCAGGTAACCATGGTTGACAGAGGAAGAACAATGATTCCAACCACCACCCTCCTTTTGAAGCTTCAAGTCTGTTATTCGAAATCAATCAGCATGACAGAGTGATCTCCAGCCTTGTCCTCGTCAACACTCAAACCTGTGTTAACGAGAGAATCACTAACATGATGTCAGCTCGTTCTTTTGTGGCAGGGCTGAAATGCAGTGGAAATGTTTTTGGGGGATATAGTTCATTTGCATGGCAAATTAATTAATTGCAATTCATCTGATCACTCTTCATAACATTCCGGAGTATATGCAAATTGCAATCATACAAATTGAGGCAGCAATTGTGAAAATGTATATTTGTGTCATTCTCAAAACTTTTGGCCGCGACTGTACATACCAAATAGCTATACTGAAAATTACATGCACAGCAGTAGCGTAGGAGGCTGGTGGCACCTTAATTGGGGAGGACGGGCTCGTGGTAATGGCTGGAGCGGAATTGATGGAATGGCATCAAATACGTCAAACACATGGCTTCCCTGTGTTTAATTCCATTCCATCAGCTCCGTTCCAGCCATTATTATGAGCCGTCCTCCCCTCAGCAGCCCCCTGTGAGCAGTCGATATATTACAGTGAGCTAAGTTGAGAATCCAGGGGATAAATAAACAGTGTAACAAAATGCAATTTACTGTAGTAGATATATTAGAATAAGCTATGTAAAGAATATAGCTATGTGAAGAACATTTTTAATGTCTCTATATACATGGGACAACAGCATTGACTGTGTGTGTGAGTATAGGCATATGCATGTGTGTGAATGTATATGTGAGTACAGAACTGTGCGCGTGTATGAGGTGTGTGTGCATCTGAGCTTGTGTGTGTGTTTTGTGTGATTGAGTCTCTTTGTCTCTTACTATAGGAGATTTTGCGGTGCATGTTAAACAGTCTGATGGCCTGGAGATAGAAGCTATTTTTCAGTCTTTCGGGCCCGGCTTTGATGCACCTGTACTGTCTCTGTCTGTTAGATGGTAGCAGAGTGAACAGACCGTGATTTGGGTAGCTAGAGGACCTTGATGATCTCCTTGGCTTTCCTTTGACACCGAGTGCTGTAAATGAATGCTCTCAGTGGTGCATCTGTAGAAGTTTGTCAGGTTCTTAGGAGCCATTCCAAATTTCTTCAGTCACGGTGAGGTGAGGGAGTACAACCACTCACATGACTGATTGATATTACTGCAGTTAGGTACAATTTTGCTGAAAAATACTAGTGAGTTCTATGGAGAACAATGGGTATTTTCACACTTCCACTGTACTGTTCACACATGGATTATTATTTAGTGATTGTAGGTCACTTTTGGCTTTTCAACACACAATAAGGTCTACAGTACAACACAACTGATCATTACAAGTCTGTATGGGTGTATACCTATTCTGACCATGTCGATAGTATTACTCCTTAAATGTCTGCATCATCCATCTTCCCTTATCAGTGTTTATACGCCATCAGGTGTGCAGTGTCCTACACAGTCCCTCTGGTAATTTAACTTGCAATATGTTTTCAGAGTATTTTCTGAATGCTCCAAGTCATTATTGTCTCTGGCGGGTACCTAGAGGGAGATTAAACTAGAGTGGAGAGCCAGTGAGGATGTCAAGTGAGGGTCTGCTGTTTTATTTACAATCTCCACTGTCTCCAGTAGCAGAACCAGAGCGTTCAGCCCAGCCCTAGCCCCAAGGATAGAAGAAGACTGAGGGATATCAGCAGCAATGCCAACCTGATCCTCTTCCTCCTCCGCCTCCCGTCCTCATCTGCAGGCTCTCTGTGTCCACCATGGCAGAGTGATTGACCACCAGCTCTAGATTAGAATTGATTGCATCGGCAAAATAACAAAAGAAGCCTATTAGTATTCAAGCAGCGGACAGGTAGTGTGTGTCACACTGTGGGATCTCTGCTGACAGCAGACCTGGATCCATTATTAACAACACATTGTCTAGCAAGCTGATGCTAAAGATGAGAGTGGGGCCTTTTGATTTGAGTAATGCAGCGGTTCTAATTGGGTTGTATCGATCCATCCACACGCTCCTGTTCATGACTGAACGAGCAGGATGGATGCCCTGCTGGTCGAAGTGAGTTGAAGGGTAAAATACCGGGGAAACCTGAGGAAAGTTTTTATGTGCTGTTAGCTCATGTAGTGTGTCTATGGAGGTATTGGAAATGTTTTTGCTTAAGTTGCCATGAGAATGGATTGGAAGCGGTCATGGTCTCCTTTAAAGAACAGTAGAGGAGAGCAGGCTGCTCTTGTATATGTGTCTCCGTGGGGGATTGGGTCTGGCAAAATCATGGCTGGTCCTTAATCCCGTCTCTTTGCCTAAAAAGGGATTGTGAGTGTGTCAAAAAGAGACACACAATAAAGTTATCATTGCTATGTATTGTCATGGTAAAATCTGTTATTGTATTGACACTGCAGAATTCAACTGTATTTTTTTATTCCAAGTCTATACAATGTAATAAAGTGGCTGACATTTTCTCTGGGGTTCTTCCAATGGCTACAACTGTTATTCAGCCATTTTACAGTATATAGGTCTCAGGTGCAGCTTAACCACTTGGCTACACGTCCTTGCTCTTGACTGGGAGACGCCAGAAGCTTTGCCTTTCTTACAACCTGATGTTTTTAACATTTACCTCTACATGCATTGAAGTAAATGGGCTACATTATGAGTCATTTCCTGGACTTTCACTCTGTATTGAACATGTCGTTAATCACTAGTTGTCACAGCTATAGATGAAATTCCAAATATAGTCTAGTCTCCCTCTTACAGCAAATACCATTTGTAAATGTTCTTTCACCTCATGTGGCTCAGTTGGTAGAACATGGCGCTTGCAACGCCAAGGTTGTGGATTTTATTCCCACGTGGGGACCAGTACGAAAAAGTACAAAAAAGGTATGGAAATGTATCCACTCACTACTGTAAGTCACTCGGGATAAGAGCGTCTGCTAAATGACAAAAATGTCAAATTTAAAATATCGTAGCAAACTCCATCATTCCCCTTTTCCTGGTGTCTATTTTAATGTGAATTGCTGTAAAACAAAAAATGCTGACCACGCGTGTCAGAGCATGCATAGACAGATATGACAGAGAAGGAAATTGTGTGATGAGGGAAATGGGGGGGGGGGGGGGGGGGGGGGGGATCAAGCCAATCTTTATCTAAAGCCTATTGACCTTAAACACCAATCCGTTCAGGATTATTACAGTACTGATATTCTTGTTGCTGCTTTAAGCAAATGGCATTAAGCAATCAGTCAGCTGGATAACATGTCTGCGTCAACTCAGAGGACGTTTAAAACAACAGCTTAATTCATTAGTACACAAACCACATACTGTAAACTGTAAATCTAGAAGAAATGTACTAACAAAAGTTTAAAGAGTTCACTGTTTTCTGGTTGATATGGACAACTGTTATGAGCAAATCACCCAATGGCAGTAGAGATTCATTTGACTGTGTTGTTTGATGCCAATGTGATAAGTTAAGCACAGGGGAGACCAAAGGTATTCACAGCTTAAAGGCTCTGGTCTTGCTGCTTGAACCTTCTACATGTTAAACCTGTCCTGTTAAACATTCATGCAAATCCAATGACAGAGACAAAGATAATCAAAGAATATGCCACCGTTTGAATGTTCACTGTCCATTACCTCTATCCATGTCTGGAGAAAGCGAATGATACAGCGGTTCAATGTTATATTGTGGGACAGGTAAAGGAAGAATACAATGTTAATTCCCAGTAACTGAGGATATAACTCCAGGACCATAATCTTTCCTTTGATCATGCATTGAACAGGCAACCTGTTGTCATGCCTACGATGTCAGACACCATCACCTGTCCATGACCCTCCACTGGTCACCAGATGTATTAACACAGTTGAAGCTCTAGTAGTGTGCAGAGTGCCACTACTTGAACAGGCCACCCCTCAGAGCCTAGATCCTCTCTAGGTTTCTTCCTAGGTTCCTGCCTTTCCAGGGAGTTTTTCCTAGCCACCATGCTTTTACATCTGCATTGCTTGATGTTTGGGGTTTTAAGCTGGGTTTCTCTATAGTACTTGTGACATCTGCTGATGTAAACAGGGCTTTATAAATATATTTAATAGAATGACTGATAATGCCTCTTTTGCAGGTTGTCTATCAACATTGTAATTAAATCTGCTCAATGTGATAACTGCCTGTAACTGCCTTAAGGGCGCTCATCAGGAGATTGATCCCAAGTACAGTGTATTCGGAAAGTATTCAGACCCCTTCACTTTTTTCACATTTTGTTATGTTACAGCCTTATTCTAAAATGGATTAAAGAAAACATTCTCCTCATCAATCAACACATAATAACCCATAATGACAAAGCAAAAATAAGTTTTTAGAAATGTAGAAATACCTTCTTTACATAAGCCTTCAGACCTTTTGCTATGAGACTTGAAATTGAGCTCAGGTGCATCCTGTTTGCATTGATTATCCTTGAGATGTTTCTACAACTTGATTGGAGTCCACCTGTGGTAAATATAATTGATTAGACATGATTTGGAAAGGCTGTCTATAGAAGGTCCCACAGTTGACAGTGCATGTCAGAGCAAAAACCAAGTCATGAGGTCGAAGGAATTGTCCGTAGAGCGCCGAGAGAGGATTGTGTCGAGGAACAGATCTGGGGAAGGGTACCAAAACATTTCTGCAGCATTAAAGATGCTCTAATCGCTGCCAAAGGTGCTTCAACAAATTACTGAGTAAAGGGTCTGAATACTTATGCAAATGTGATATTTGACAAAAACCTGTTTTTGCATTGTCATTATGGGGTATTGCATATAGATTGATGAGGGGGGGAAACAAATGAATCCATTTTAAAATAAGTCTGTAATGTAACAAAAAGTGAAGGGGTCTGAATACTTTACCGAATGCAGTGTCTCACGTCTCACGACTTCCGTGCTTGTAAAAACCAGCAACACTTATCCTGTACAAGCCTTGCAAATGTTCTCAATTCCCTGAAAATAGGGTCCCCGTCTGGATCATAGCTGTTAGACGCGATGTAAAATGGCTATTGTCTTGAGTAGATCAGGTGGCTACCTCATTTGAAACCAGAATAAATGCATTTAGGGTCTGAAATGAACAGCGCCACAATGTTTCCTGTATATTAATTCAGCAGATTGCTTACATTGCCGTTTCCCTCGCACTCTGCCCTGTGTCTGATCCACAGGCATCATTCACAAGGCACTCAGAAATCCCCTAATGCCAGAGGATGAAGAGGTCAGTAGTGCATATTGACCTGTTACGTATTAACATTGCAGTAAGAGTTCAATGAACGCTCGGTCCTGGCTTTAATCCTGGAGGACTGAAAGTGAAACATAACTAAATTAAATCTAGCCATTTGCCAGAGTGAGATACGTTTGGTCCCACAGCTTGATTAAACCAACCAGGATGTTATGTTGATGGGCGGATTAAGTCTGTTGAGATCAGGGTATCATCCATCTACTGAAGATCTTAATCAATTATGTATATAAACCCTGGATTACTGATATGCATTGACCATTGAGAGGCTTTAAAGCCACCGGTTGGCCATATTTGTAGAATGGTGCCGGAGGGAATGGCTGACTTTTTAAGTGCTCCTAACCAACTGTGCTATTTTGTTCATTTTGTCGCATTGTTTGTAACTTATTTTTAAACTTATTTTGTACATAATGTTGCTGCTACCATCTCCTATGACCGAAAATAACTTCTGGACATCAGAAAAACGATTACTGACCACGAACTGGAAGAATAATCGGGCTGCCTTCTGAGAATTTGTAGGCGAGTGAGTAAACTCCCACAGCCATCCATTCTATTGGCCAATGTGCAATCATTGGAGACTAAAACGTTTGACCTACGATCAAGAATATACTACCAACGGGACATTAAAAACGGTAATATCTTATGTTTCACAGAGTCATGACTAAACGAAGACACAAATAATATAGAGCTGGCGGGATTTTCCATGCACCGGCAGGACAGAGAAGCTACCTCTGGTAAGACGAGGGGCGGGGATGTGTGTCCATTTCTCAATAACAGCTGGTGCGCAATGTCTAATATTAAATAAGTCTTGAGTTATTGATCGCCTGAGGTAGAGTACCTTATGATAAGCTGTAGACCACGCTATCCACCAGGATAGTTCTCATCTAAACTCAGCAAAAAAACAATGTTCAATGAACCATAAACAATTAATGAACATTCACCTGTAGAACGGTCGTTAAGACACTAACAGCTTACAGACGGTAGGCAATTAAGATCACAGTTATGAAAACTTAGGACACTAAGGAGGCCAATCTACTGACTGTGAAAACCACCAAAAGAAAGATGCCCAGGGTCCCTGCTCATCTGTGTGAACATGCCTTCGGCATGCTGCAGGAGGCACGAGGAAGGCAGATGTGTCCAGGGCAATAAATTGCAATGTCCGTACTGTGAGACGCCTAAGACAGCGCTACAGGGAGACAGGACGGACAGCTGATCGTTTTTGCAGTGGCAGACCACGTGTAACAACACCTGCACAGGATCGATACATCCGAACATCACACCTGCAGGACAGGTACAGGATGGCAACAACAACTGCCCGAGTTACACCAGGAACGCATAATCTCTCCATCGGTGCTCAGACTGTCCGCAATAGGCTGAGAGAGGCTGGACTGAGGACTTGTAGGCCTGTTGTAAGGCAGGTCCTCACCAGACATCACCGGCAACAACATCGCCTATGGGCACAAACCCACCGTCGCTGGACCAGACAGGACTGGCAGAAATTGCTCTTCACTGACGAGTGGCAGTTTTGTCTCACCAGGGGTGATGATCGGATTCACGTTTATTGTCGAAGGAATGAGCGTTACACCGAGGCCTGTACTCTGGAGCGTGATCAATTTGGAGGTGGAGGGTCCGTCATGGTCTGGGGCGGTGTGTCACAGCATCATCGGACTGAGCTTGTTGTCAGTGCAGGCAATGTCAACGATGTGCATTACAGGGAAGACATCCTCCTTGTTCATGTGGTACCCTTCCTGCAGGCTCATCCTGGCATGGCCCTCCAGAATGACAATGCCACCAGCCATACTGCTCGTTCTGTGCGTGATTTCCTGCAAGACGGGAATGTCAGTGTTCTGCCATGGCCAGCAAAGAGCCCGGATCTTAATCCAATTGAGCACGTCTGGGACCTGTTATATCGGCGCCGTGAGGGCTAGGGCCATTCCCCCCAGAAATCTCCGGGAACTTGCATGTGCCTTGGTGGAAGAGTGGGATAACATCTCACAGCAAGAACTGGCAAATCCGGTGCAGTCCACGAGGAGGAGATGCACTGCAGTACTTAATGCAGCTGGTGACCACACCAGATACTGACTGTTACTTTTGATTTCGTCCCCCATTTTGATCAGGGACACATTATTCAATTTGTGTTAGTCACATATCTGTGGAACTTGTTCAGTTTATGTCTCAGTTGCTGAATTTTGTTGTGTTCATATAAATATTTACACATTTACACACAAGTTTGCTGAAAATAAACGCAGTTGACAGTGAGAGGACATTTCTTTTTTATATTATTTGTAGCCGTCTGTTTACCACAACAACCCAATGCTGGCATTAAGATTGCACTCAACCAGCTGTATAAGGCCATAAGCAAACAAGAAAATGCTCATCCAGAATTGTCGCTCCTAGTGGCCGGGGACCTTAATACAGGCAAACTTAAATCCGTTTTTTCTCATTTCAATCAACATGTCACATGTGCAACCAGAGGGAAAACATCTCTAGACCACCTTTACTCCACACACAGAGATGCATACAAAGCTCTCCCCTGCCTTCCATTTGGCAAATCAGACCATAATTCTATCCTCATGATTCCCGCTTACAAGCAAAAACTAAAGCAGGAAGTACCAGTGACTCGCTCAACATGGTGGTCAGATGATGCGGATGCTATGCTACAGGACTGTTTTGCTAGCACAGACTGGAATATGTTTCGGGATTCATCAAATGGCATTGAGGAGTATACCAACTCAGTCATCGGCTTCATCAATGAGTAAATCAATTAAGATTGAATCCTACTACACCGGCTCTGATGCTCGTCGAATGTGGCAGGGCTTGAAAACTAATACGGACTACAAAGGGAAACTCAGCTGCGAACTTCCCTGTAACGCGAGCCTACCAGACGAGCTAAATGCCTTTTTATGCTCGCTTTGAGGCATGCAACACTGAAGCATGCATGAGAGCACCGGCTGTTCTGGACGACTGTTTGATACCGCTCAAGGTAGGCGATGTGAGCAAGATCTTTAAACAGGTCAACATTCACAAAATCCGCGGGGACAGATGGATTACCAGGACGTGTACTCAAAGCATGCGCGGAACAACTGGCAAGTGTCTTCACTGACATTTTCAACCTCTCCCTGACCGAGTCTGTAATACCTACATGCTTCAAGCAGACAAACATATGCCCAAGGAAGCGTAAGTAACCTGCCTAAATGATTACCGCCCCGTAGCACTCACGTTGGTAGCCATTAAGTGCTTTGAAAGGCTGGTCATGGCTCACATCAACAGCATCCTCCCGGATACCTAAGATCCACTCCAATTCGCATACCACCCCAACAGATCCACAGATAACGCAATCTCAATCACACTCCACACTGCCCTTTTCCACTGGGACAAATGAAAAACCTATGTGAGGATGCTGTTCATTGACTACAGCTCAGCGTTCAACACCATAGTGCTCACATAGCTCATCACTAAGCTAAGGACCCTGTGACAAAACACCTCCCTCTGCAACTGGATCCTGGACTTCCTGACGGGCCGACTCAGGTGGTAAGGGTAGGCAACAACACGTCTGTAACGCTGATCCTCAACACTGAGGTCCCTCAGGGGTGTGCTTAGTCCCCTCCTGTACTCTTTGTTCACACACGACCGTGTGGCCAAACACGACTCCAACACCAACATGAAGTTTTCTGAAGACACAACAGCCTGTTCACTGACAGCGATGAAACAGCCTATAGGGAGGAGGTCAGAGACCTGGCAGTGTGGTGCCAGGACAACAACCTCTCCCTCAATGTGAGCAAGACAAAGGAGCTGATCGTGGAATACAGGAAAAGGTGGGGCTGACAGGCCCCCATTAACATCGATGGGGCTGTAGTGGAGCGGGTTGAGAGATCCATGTTTCTTGGTGTCCACATCACCAACAAACTATCATGGTCCAAACGCACCAAGACAGTCGTGAAGAGGGCACAACAACACCTTTTTCCCCTTAGGCGACTGAAAATATTTGACATGGTTCCCCAGATCCTCAGAAATTCGACAGCTGCTACATCGAGAGCATCCTGATCGGTTGCATCACCGACTGGTATGGTAACTGCTCGGGCATCTGACCATAAGGTGCTACAGAGGGTAGTGCGTACTCCCCAGTAGATCACTGGGGCCAAGCTTCCTGCCATCCAGGACCTGTATACTAGGCGGTGTCAGAGGAAAGCTCAAAAAATTGTCAAAGACTCCAGTCACCCAAGTCACAGACTGTTCTCTCTGCTACCGCACGGCAAGCAGGTCCGGAGCACCAAGTCTAGGACCAAAAGGCTCCTTAGCAGCTTCTACCCCCAAGACATAAGACTGCTGAACAATTAATAGAAATAAATATTTTCTCTTTCTTGAACTGCACTGTTGGTTAAGGGCTTGTAAGTAAGCATTTCAGTGTATGGTCTACGCATGTTGTATTCGGCACATGTGACAAAAAAAGTTTGATTTGATATTCCCCTGTTATGAGCATTCCTCCAGAGGAATGAATGGAATTTCAATTAAATGTTTGTATTACATGTATGTTAGTATGTTTTTGTTGTAGTGGAGACAGTAACATCGGTAATCTAAATAAAAGTATACTTTTACTTTTGTTTTCTTACTATTTGTTTCATTTTTTATTTGTGACAATTTGTTCTTTGACAAACAATGGGAAAGTAATTCTGCTTTGAAAGATGAAAAACATTTAACCCCACTTTTGAGAAAATGTCCCTTGAGTATTTTGGCATCATGTCAGTGATTCTCTCGTTAACATAGGGATGTTGACGAGGACAAGGCTGGAGATCACTCTGTCATGCTGATTGAGTTCGAATAACAGACTGGAAGCTTCAAAAGGAGGGTGGTGCTTGGAATCACTGTTCTTCCTCTGTCAAACATGGTTACCTGCAAGCTGGAGCACCTTGCCATAAGGAAAAAGTGATAACTAAGTGGCCCGGGGAACAAAACATCGATATTTTGGGTCCATGGCCAGGAAACTCCCCAGACCTTAATCCCATTGAGAACTTGTGGTCAATCCTCAAGAGGCAAATAAAACCCCACAAATTCTGACAAACTCCAAGCATTGAATATGCAAGAATGGGCTGCCATCAGTCAGGATGTGGCCCAGAAGTTAATTGACAGCATGCCAGGGTGGATTGCAGAGGTCTTGAAAATAACACTGCAAATATTGACTCTTTACATCAACTTCATGTAATTGTCAATAGAAGCCTTTGACACTTATGAAATGCTTGTAATTATACATAGTAACATCTGACAAAAATATCTAAAGACACTGAAGCAGCAAACTTTGTGGAAATGCATATTTGTGTCATTCTCAAAACATTTGGTCATGACTGTACACATGTTCATGAAATACAATAGATGACCGTAATCACCCAAAGATACACCTGGCTAATTTGGTGGGTTGTGTAATATTCCGGCTGAAGAGGAATCTTTTGTTAAGACGTAGCTGGTTAGGTAGCTGTAGTATGAATCTGCAAGTAGCTAAAGCTAACAAACTAGGTTCAATGTTAGCTAGCTTACATTAGGCTCTAACTAGCAATGCAAATGGAATTGAATAATATTACAACACAGATCATGCAAGTAACGTTAGCTAGTGATCCAACAAGCTAATGTTTGCTTGCTAACTAAACAGTACGCTTTAACTTGCAATAAAAAGGACTTTCTGACAAAATTATAAACATCTGAAAATGTAGCTAGACTCTTACCCGTGAACACAGAGGAATGCTTCATGGTAGACTGGAACCATTTACCTCCGTTTGGTTTGTAGCTACATCTTATCATCGTGTCATGTCACTCCGGTTCACACTGACCGTGGCGTGTGCAAAAAAGTAGCCCATCACTTTTTCCAACTGACCTGTCTATAGCACCTGCTAAATTCACGTCATCAATGTTGTTGAGAAAAGTAGCATACTTCTGTAGTTCTCGATGGCTAACGTTATATCAAAAACGGCGACTGTCAACATATGCTGAACATCTCACGTTATAGACAGAAGCACACTGCATGGCAGACCAATCCAAACTCATCTCCCGACATGTCCAGCCCAGCCATTACCCCAGCCAATCATGGCTAGCATGAAGGTTCTTGGCTTTTTCCGTGGCAAAACCAACGAGGCCCGTATTTAACCATTTTATACGTATGTATGGATGGAATACAAGTTTGCTATAAAGGCACATGAAAGTTCACATGTTCCAGAAGGCATTTCTGCCAAAAAATGCATTTTGTTAAAAAAATATGTTTTACATTCAAATTACACTCTTATGAAGAAGTGAAGTGCGACATAGCCGGGTTTCCTGAAACGAGTCACCTTTGTATGTTTAGGTTACCTAAAATAATTTAAAAGTATACAATAAAGTATCTGTAATAGAATAAATAAGGAAAGAAGAAATGTTTTACAATGGTGGGCTAATGCCAAGATGGAGGCACGATGGTTTCAACACAGCGCATAACAAAAGTTATTTAGTGGAGATCATGAGATAATCAAAGTACCTTACATCATCAATTCATTTGTTCAGATGCACAATAACCACTTCATCAAAGAGCCCTTGACTGCTTTGATCACAATGTGTGGCATTTAAGCCATGAACAATGCCTGGCAGGCAACCATGTCTCCAAGGCTGTTTGCCGCCCCAAGAACACAGCCAATCGCATGCAAGGAACAACACAGCTAACCTTACTAATTTTGTTAGCTAGCTAGTTAGCTAGCTAGCAAGATAGCTTGTTATCTGTGCTGGTTGTTAATTTGCGTAACTAATATACACTGCTCAAAAAAATAAAGGGAACACTTAAACAACACAATGTAACTCCAAGTCAATCACACTTCGTTGAAATCAAACTGTCCACTTAGGAAGCAACACTGATTGACAATAAATGTCACATGCTGTTGTGCAAATGGAATAGACAACAGGTGGAAATTATAGGCAATTAGCAAGACACCCCCAATAAAGGAGTGGTTCTGCAGGTGGTGACCACAGACCACTTCTCAGTTCCTATGCTTCCTGGCTGATGTTTTGGTCACTTTTGAATGCTGGCGGTGCTTTCACTCTAGTGGTAGCATGAGACTCTACAACCCACACAAGTGGCTCAGGTAGTGCAGCTCATCCAGGATGGCACATCAATGCGAGCTGTGGCAAGAAGGTTTGCTGTGTCTGTCAGCGTAGTGTCCAGAGCATGGAGGCGCTACCAAGAGACAGGCCAGTACATCAGGAGACGTGGATGAGGCCGTAGGAGGGCAACAACCTAGCAGCAGGACCGCTACCTCCGCCTTTGTGCAAGGAGGAGCAGGAGGAGCACTGCCAGAGCCCTGCAAAATGACCTCCAGCAGGCCACAAATGTGCATGTGTCTGCTCAAACGGTCAGAAACAGACTCAATGAGGGTTGTATGAGGGCCCGACGTCCACAGGTGGGGGTTGTGCTTACAGCCCAACACCGTGCAGGACGTTTGGCATTTGCCAGAGAACACCAAGATTGGCAAATTCGCCACTGGCGCCCTGTGCTCTTCACAGATGAAAGCAGGTTCAGATTGAGCACATGTGACAGACGTGACAGTCTGGAGACGCCGTGGAGAACGTTCTGCTGCCTGCAACATCCTCCAGCATGACCAGTTTGGCGGTGGGTCAGTCATGGTGTGGGGTGGCATTTCTTTGGGCGGCCGCACAGCCCTCCATGTGCTCGCCAGAGGTAGCCTGACTGCCATTAGGTACCGAGATGAGATCCTCAGACCCCTTGTGAGACCATATGCTGGTGCGGTTGGCCCTGGGTTCCTCCTAATGCAAGACAATGCTAGACTCATGTGGCTGGAGTGTGTCAGCAGTTCCTGCAAGAGGAAGGCATTGATGCTATGGACTGGCCCGCCCGTTCCCCAGACCTGAATCCAATTGAGCACATCTGGGACATCATGTCTCGCTCCATCCACCAACGCCACCTTGCACCACAGACTGTCCAGGAGTTGGCGGATGCTTTAGTCCAGGTCTGGGAGGAAATCCCTCAGGAGACCATCCACCACCTCATCAGGAGCATGCCCAAGCGTTGTAGGGAGGTCATACAGGCATGTGGAGGCCACACACACTACTGAGCCTCATTTTGACTTGTTTTAAGGACATTACATCAAAGTTGGATCAGCCTGTAGTGTGGTTTTCCACTTTAATTTTGAGTGTGACTCCAAATCCAGACCTCCATGGGTTGATAAATTTGATTTCCACTGATAATTTTTGTGTGATTTTGTTGTCAGCACATTCAACTATGTAAAGAAAAAAGTATTTAATAAGAATATTTCATTCATTCAGATCTAGGATGTGTTATTAGTGTTCCCTTTATTTTTTTGAGCAGTGTATGTACAGTACCAGTCAAAAGTTTGGACACAGCTACTCATTCAAAGGTTTTTCTGTATTTTTACTATTTTCTACATTGTGGAATAATAGTGAAGACATCTAAACTATGAATTAACATATACGGAATCATGTGGTAACCAAAAATTGTTAAACAAATCTAAAAGTATTTTATATTTGTAACGACTGTCTTCCTCCTCCTCTGACGAAGAGGAGTAGTAAGGATCGGAGGACCAATGCTCAGCGTGGTACGTGTTAATGCTCTTTAATAAAACAAGCGAACACTGAAACAAAACAATAAACGACACGTGAAATAACTAACCGAAACAGTTCCGTGTGGAACACACAGACACAGAAAATAAACACCCACGAAACACAAGTGGGAAAGGCTACCTCGTTAGTTGTCTCGATCAGAGACAATAAACAACACCTGCCTCTGACTGAGAACCATACCAGGCCAAACGCAAAACACAACATAGAAATTGGAACATAGACAACCCACCCAACTCATGCCCTGACCATACTAAAACAAAGACAAATCAAAGGAACTAAGGTCAGAACGTGACAATATTCTTGATTCTTCAAAGTAGCCACCCTTTGCCTTGATGACAGCTTTGCAAAGTCTTGGCATTCTCTCAACCAGCTTCACCTGGAATTCTTTTCCAACAGTCTTGAAGGAGTTCCCACACATGCTGACACTTGTTGGCTGCTTTTCCTTCAGTCTGCGGTTCAACTCATCCCAAACCATCTCAATTGGGTTGAGGTCAGGTGATTGTGGAGGCCAGGTCATCTGATGCAACCCTCATTCACTTTCCTTCTTGGTCAAATAGCCTGAAGGTGTGTTGGGCCATTGTCCTGTTGAAAAACAAATGAGAGTCTCTCTAAGCGCAAACCAGATAGCATGGCGTATCGCTGTAGAGTGCTTTGGTAGCCATGCTGCTTAAGTGTGCCTTGAAATCTAAAGAAATCACTGACAGTGACAGTGTCACCAGCAAAGCACCCCCACACCATAATATGTCCTCCTCCATGCTGCATGGTGGGAACCACACATGGAGAGATAATCCGTTCACCTACTCTTCGTCTCACAAAGACACAGAACCAAAAATCTCAAATTTGGACTCATCAGACCAAAGGACAGATTTCCACCGGTCTAAAGTTCATTGCTCGTGTTTCTTGGCCGAAGCAAGTCTCTTCTTATTATTGGTGTCCTTTAGTAATGGTTTCTTTGCAGCAATTCAACCATGATGTCCTGATTCATTCTGATTCCAAGATGGCATAGCAGTTCAGACGTCTTTTGTCCTCGTCTTGTCGTGTCCCGTATATATATATATATATTTACAACTTTTTTCACATACCTTTTTATATATATTTTTTTTAAATTTTCCATAAACTCATCTTCAAAACACTCTCCTGCAACCCGCCTCACCAATTTATATTTATAAAAAAAGTATTATTTACCTCAAATCTGTAATCCTCCAAGAAGCTAGCCAGAAACTAGCCAGAAGCTAGCCAGGAGCTAGCCAGCAGCTAGCCAGCAGCTAGCCAGAAGCTAATCCAGAAGCTAATCAGAAGCTAATCAGAAGCTAGTTAGCTTCTTTACTGGCTAATCGTTAGTATTCAGCTAACCACGGTTTGTGGTCATCAGCTATCCTTTAGCTCAAAAATCTATCGCCAGTTTTGTACGGCGCAGCGCGGCTCGAAACGGAACATACCGGACCAATTTTTCTCTCCATGTCCCTGGATTTCAACCGCTAACTCTGGACATTCAGACCTGCATCTCACAGCTGCTATCCGTGTGACTATCGGCTTTCGTCGGTTCCGGAGCAAACATCATTTATTCCGGAGCTAGCCAGCTGAAGAGTTCCATCAATCACTCCTGGGCTACAATCACCTATCCGGACCCATTTTACTGCCTACGCGGAGCCCCACCGGGCCTTCACAACTGGACTGCCGACGTTATCTACCGGAAGGAGTTATCTGGCTGGCTCCTCCGTCGCGACGTTACCTGAACGCCAAATCTGCGGCCCGCTAACCGTTAGCTGTCTTATCGGCTGCTATCTGAATAGACAATCGGACAATTTATTTATTTATTTTTATTATTATAATTATTATTTTATTTTATTGTATTTTTTATAGTTTTTTAAATATTTTTTTTATTTTCTTCTTGGGCCTCTATAACTATATATATTGTTTTTTTTTGTTGTGTGATTTGGATGAATCCCCTCTACCACACGGAACCCCACTAATCTAATAACAGACCTCCATCCTATGCTAGCTTGCTACCGATGGCCTGGCTAGCTATCTAAATCGCCGTGACCCCCAACCAACCTCTCTACTCACTGGACCCTTTTGATCACTCGACTAAGCATGCCTCTCCTTAATGTCAATATGCCTTGTCCATTGCTGTTCTGGTTAGTGTTTATTGGCTTATTTCACTGTAGAGCCTCTAGTCCTGCTCACTACACCTTATCCAACCTATTAGCTCCACCACCCACACATGCAATGACATCTCCTGGTTTCAATAATGTTTCTAGAGACAATATCTCTCTCTTCATCACTCAATACCTAGGTTTACCTCGACTGTATTCACATCCTACCATACCTTTGTCTGTACATTATACCTTGATGCTATTTTATTGCCCCCAGAAACCTCCTTTTACTCTCTGTTCCAGACGTTCTAGACGACCAATTCTTATTGCTTTTAGCCGTACCCTTATTCTACTCCTCCTCTGTTCCTCTGGCGATGTAGAGGTGAATCCAGGCCCTGCAGTGCCTAGCTCCACTCCTATTCCCCAGGCGCTCTCTTTTGACGACTTCTGTAACCGTAATAGCCTTGGTTTCATGCATGTTAACATTAGAAGCCTCCTCCCTAAGTTTGTTCTATTCACTGCTTTAGCACACTCTGCCAACCCGGATGTTCTAGCTGTGTCTGAATCCTGGCTTAGGAAGACCACCAAAAATTCTGAAATTTTAATCCCAAACTACAACCTTTTCAGACAAGATAGAACTGCCAAAGGGGGCGGTGTTGCAATCTACTGCAAAGATATCCTGCAGAGTTCTGTCCTACTATCCAGGTCTGTACCCAAACAATTTGAACTTCTACTTTTAAAAATCCACCTCTCTAAAAACAAGTCTCTCACCGTTGCCGCCTGCTATAGACCACCCTCTGCCCCCAGCTGTGCTCTGGACACCATATGTGAACTGATTGCCCCCCATCTATCTTCAGAGCTCATGCTGCTAGGCGACCTAAACTGGAACATGCTTAACACCCCAGCCATCCTACAATCTAAACTTGATGCCCTCAATCTCACACAAATTATCAATGAACCTACCAGGTACCTCCCCAAAGCCTTAAACACGGGCACCCTCATAGATATCATCCTAACCAACTTGCCCTCTAAATACACCTCTGCTGTCTTCAACCAAGATCTCAGCGATCACTGCCTCATTGCCTGCATCCGTAATGGGTCAGCAGTCAAACGACCTCCACTCATCACTGTCAAACGCTCCCTGAAACACTTCAGCGAGCAGGCCTTTCTATTCGACCTGGCCCGGGGTATCCTGGAAGGATATTGATCTCATCCCGTCAGTAGAGGATGCCTGGATATTTTTTTTAAATGCCTTCCTAACCATCTTAAATAAACATGCCCCATTCAAGAAATGTTGAACCAGGAACAGATATAGCCCTTGGTTCTCCCCAGACTTGACTGCCCTTAACCAACACAAAAAAATCCTATGGCGTTCTGCATTAGCATCGAACAGCCCCCGTGATATGCAGCTGTTCAGGGAAGCTAGAAACCATTATACACAGGCAGTTAGAAAAGCCAAGGCTAGCTTTTTCAAGCAGAAATTTGCTTCCTGCAACACTAACTCAAAAAAGTTCTGGGACACTGTAAAGTCCATGGAGAATAAGAACACCTCCTCCCAGCTGCCCACTGCACTGAAGATAGGAAACACTGTCACCACTGATAAATCCACCATAATTGAGAATTTCAATAAGCATTTTTCTACGGCTGGCCATGCTTTTCACCTGGCTACTCCTACCCCGGTCAACAGCACTGCACCCCCCACAGCAACTCGCCCAAGCCTTCCCCATTTATCCTTCTCCCAAATCCGTTCAGCTGATGTTCTGAAAGAGCTGCAAAATCTGGACCCCTACAAATCAGCCGGGCTAGACAATCTGGACCCTTTCTTTCTAAAATGATCTGCAGAAATTGTTGCCACCCCTATTACTAGCCTGTTCAACCTCTCTTAGGTGTCGTCTGGGATTCCCAAAGATTGGAAAGCAGCTGCGGTCATCCCCCTCTTCAAAGGGGGGGACACTTTTGACCCAAACTGCTACAGACCTATATCTATCCTACCATGCCTTTCTAAGGTCTTCGAAAGCCAAGTCAACAAACAGATTACCGACCATTTCGAATCTCACCATACCTTCTCTGCTATGCAATCTGGGTTCAGAGCTGGTCATGGGTGCACCTCAGCCACGCTCAAGGTCCTAAACGATATCTTAACCGCCATCGATAAGAAACATTACTGTGCAGCCGTATTCATTGATATGGCCAAGGTTTTCGACTCTGTCAATCACCACATCCTCATCGGCAGACTCGACAGCCTTGGTTTCTCAAATGATTGCCTCGCCTGGTTCACCAACTACTTCTCTGATAGAGTTCAGTGTGTCAAATCGGAGGGTCTGCTGTCCAGACCTCTGCCAGTCTCTATGGGGGTGCCAAAGGGTTCAATTCTTGGACCGACTCTCTTCTCTGTATACATCAATGAGGTCGCTCTTGCTGCTGGTGAGTCTCTGATCCACATCTACGCAGACGACACCATTCTGTATACTTCTGGCCCTTCTTTGGACACTGTGTTAACAACCCTCCAGGCAAGCTTCAATGCCATACAACTCTCCTTCCGTGGCCTCCAATTGCTCTTAAATACAAGTAAAACTAAATGCATGCTCTTCAACCGATCGCTACCTGCACCTGCCCGCCTGTCCAACATCACTACTCTGGACGGCTCTGACTTAGAATACGTGGACAACTACAAATACTTAGGTGTCTGGTTAGACTGTAAACTCTCCTTCCAGACCCATATCAAACATCTCCAATCCAAAGTTAAATCTAGAATTGGCTTCCTATTTCGCAACAAAGCATCCTTCACTCATGCTGCCAAACATACCCTTGTAAAACTGACCATCCTACCAATCCTCGACTTTGGCGATGTCATTTACAAAATAGCCTCCAATACCCTACTCAACAAATTGGATGCAGTCTATCACAGTGCAATCTGTTTTGTCACCAAAGCCCCATATACTACCCACCATTGCGACCTGTACGCTCTCGTTGGCTGGCCCTCGCTTCATACTCGTCGCCAAACCCACTGGCTCCATGTCATCTACAAGACCCTGCTAGGTAAAGTCCCCCTTATCTCAGCTCGCTGGTCACCATAGCATCTCCCACCTGTAGCACACGCTCCAGCAGGTATATCTCTCTAGTCACCCCCAAAACCAATTATTTCTTTGGCCGCCTCTCCTTCCAGTTCTCTGCTGCCAATGACTGGAACGAACTACAAAAATCTCTGAAACTGGAAACACTTATCTCCCTCACTAGCTTTAAGCACCAGCTGTCAGAGCAGCTCACAGATTACTGCACCTGTACATAGCCCACCTATAATTTAGCCCAAACAACTACCTCTTTCCCTACTGTATTTAATTAATTTATTTATTTTGCTCCTTTGCACCCCATTATTTTTATTTCTACTTTGCACATTCTTCCATTGCAAACCTACCATTCCAGTGTTTTACTTGCTATATTGTATTTACTTTGCCACCATGGCCTTTTTTGCCTTTACCTCCCCTATCTCACCTCATTTGCTCACATCGTATATAGACTTGTTTATACTGTATTATTGACTGTATGTTTATTTTACTCCATGTGTAACTCTGTGTCGTTGTATGTGTCGAACTGCTTTGCTTTATCTTGGCCAGGTCGCAATTGTAAATGAGAACTTGTTCTCAACTTGCCTACCTGGTTAAATAAAGGTGAAATAAATAAATAAAAAAATTCATGCGGTCTCCTCTGGACAGTTGATGTTGAAATGTGTCTGTTACTTGAACTCTGTGAAGCATTTATTTGGGATGCAATTTGAGGTGCAGTTAACTCTAATGAACTTATCCTCTGCAGCAGAGGTACCTCTGGGTCTTTCTTTCCTCTGGTGGTCCTCATGAGAGCCAGTTCCATCATAGAGCTTGATGGTTTTTGTTACTACACTTGAAGAAATGTTCTGGATTGACTGAGCTTCATGTCTTAAAGTAATGGTGGACTGTCATTTCTCTTTCTCTCTGTTCTTGACATAATATGGACTTGGTCTTTTACCATATAGGGCTATCTTCTGTATACCACCCCTACCTTGTCACAGCACAACTGATTGGCTCAAATGCATTTAAGAAGGAAAGAAATTCCACAAATTAACTTTTAACAAGGCACACCTGTTAATTAAAATGCATTCCAGATGACTACCTCATGAAACTGGTTGAGAGAATGCCAAGAGTGTGCAAAGCTGTCATCAAGGCAAATGGTGGTGACTGAAGAATCTCAAATATAAAATATATTTTGATTTGTTTAACACTTTTTTGGTTACTACATGATTCCATATGTGTTATTTCATAGTGTTGATGTATTCAGTATTATTCTACTATGTAAAAAATAGTAAAAAAAATACAAAAAACATTGGAATGAGTAGGTGTGTCCAAACTTTTGACTGATCCTGGTGAACTTCATGTTTTGTGGATAATATGTACATATACAGTGGGTGAGCTCCATTCCTGACAGGTTGATTACATTCAATGGCAGTCTCAGAAGCTGATGTCAGGATGCTGCTTTGTAGGCACAGCTCCTGACAGGAGGATTAGTTGTCAGCGTGTTATAGGCTGATGCATATCATCCAGAGTGAGTGAGCTCTATTCCTGGCAGGCTGATCAGATTTATTAGAAGCCTCAGAGGCTGATGAATCAAGAATGCTGGCTTGTCCATAAACATGAATTGTCCCTTACAATTATACACATATCAGCTAACAACCAGCATATATAACAACCTAGTTAGCTAGCTAACAAGACTTGCCAAATTACGGTGCATTCACACCCATTTACATTTTCCACATTTTGTTGTTTTAGAGCCCGCATTTTTGTCGCTGGCGAACACACAACACTCCATAATGTCAAAGTGGAATTATATTTTTTCAATTTTTATAAATTATTTTAAAAAATCTAACCTGAAATGTCTTGAGTCAGTAGGTGTTCAAACCCTTTGTTATGGCAATCCTAAAAATGTGCTTAACAAGTCACATAACAAGTTGCATGGACTCTGTGTGCAATAACAGTTTTTAACATGATTTTTGCATGAATACCTCATCTCTGTACCACACATACAATTATCTGTAAGGTCCATCAGTCGACAAGTGAATGTCAAAGACAGATTCAACCACAAAGACCAGGGAGGTTTTCCAATGACTCGCAAAGAAGGGCACCTATTGGTAGATGAAAAGAAATGCAGACATAATATCCCTTTGTGCATGCTGAAGTTATTAATTACACTTTGTGTCAATTAACCCAGTCACTACGAAGATACAGGCGTCCTTCCTAACTCAGTCGCCAGAGAGGAAGGAAATCGCTCAGGGATTTCACCATGAGGCCAATGTGACTTTAAAACAGTTACAAAGTTGAATGGCTGTGATAGGAGAAAACTGAGGATGGATCAACAACATTGTAGTTACCCCACAATACTAACCTAATTCTCAGAGTGAAAAGAAGGAAGCCTGTACTGAATTTAAAAAATCCAAAACAGGCATCCTGTTTGCAACAAGGCACTAAAGTAAAATAAATGTGGCAAAGCAATTCACTTTTCGACCTGAATACAAAGTGTTATATTTTGGGCAAATAGAATACAATGCATTACTGAGTATCACTCTCCATATTTTCAAGCATAGTGGTGACTGCATCATGTTATGGATATGCTTGTAATCGTTAAGTACTGGGGAGTTTTTCAAGATAAAAAAGAAACAGAATGTAGCTAAGCACAGACAAAATCCTAGAGGAAAACCTGGTTCAGCCTACTTACCCTGAAGAAGGCACAGTGATGCCAAAACTTTGGTGATTTACCCAATAAATGACTGGGAGTTTATATATAGAGTGTGTGACTCTCTTTATTTTTTTAGCTTTTTGTTTATTCGCTGTTAGTCAACATCTACACATAAAATAGTTTTCTCTGGGTGTGTGCCAGCTCATGTTTTTATCAGTCTGCTTTCCACCAGACACTGGGAGATTAATTCCCCTTTCAGCAGGAAAATAAACTAAATAAAAAGGCCAAATCTACACTGGAGTTGCTTACCAAGAAGATAGTGAATGTTCCTGAGTGGCCTAGTTACAGTTTTGACTTAAGTCTACCTGAAAGATCTGAAAATGGTTGTCTAGCAATGATCAACAACCAATTTGACAGAGCTTGAAGAATTTTGAAAAGAATAATGGGCAAATGTTGCACAATCCAGGTGTGGAAAGCTCTTTGAGACTTACACAGAAAGATTCACAGTTGTAAGTGCTGCCAAAGGTGACTCTACAAAGTATGACTCAGGGCTGTGTACTTACGTACATGGGATATTTCTGTATTTCAGTTTCAAAACATTTCAAAACATTACTAAAAACATGTTTTCACTTTAGCGTTGTGGGGTGTTGTGTGTAGATGGGTGAGATAATTCAGGCTGTAACACAAAATATGGAATAAATCAAAGGGTTAGAATACTTTCTGAAGGCACTGTAGCTGCATTGTTGCTTGCATGCGATTGATTGTGGCCAGCAGCATACCACCCTGGATCCCACTACTGGCTTGCCTCTGAAGCTAAGCAGAGCTGGTCTTGGTTGGTCCCTGGAGACCAGATGCTGCTGGAAGTGGTGTTGGATGGCAAATAAGAGGCATTCTTTAATTTAAAAAAATATCCCAAGGCAGTGATTGGGTGCCGTCTTTTGGATAGGACATTAAACGGGTGTTCTGACTCTCTGTGGTCACTAAAGACCCTGCTAACCCTGTTGTCCTGGCTAAATTCCTAATCTGACCCTCATACCATCATGGCTACCTAATCATCCCCAACTTCCAATTGGCTCATTCATCCCCATTCCTCTCCCCTGTAACTAATCCCGAGGCCGTTTCTGTAAATGAGAATGTGTTCTCAGTAAACTTACCTGGTAAAATAGGGGTTAAATAAAATAAAAAGCCATCGTTCAGGGTTTAAATGCCCCACAAGGGCTAGATGCCACAAGAGCTCTTAGCTCAAGGTAAGGGACATTTAGCTTGCTAACATTCTAACCCATAAACTGATAATGAAAGCATGATGTTAGCATGAAATGAACCATCCCTTAGTGTAGCAATCAATAAAAAGACATTTGCTGATCCACTGTGGGCTCTTCTGGCTCAGCTATACTGTCAATCTATCGTCAATGAGTCAATCCTATTTAGAGTTTATCTTGTGATCTCGACAAAACAACTGTTGTTAGGTTGTGATCATGAGATAAATAACGTGATCTCAACATGACAAGAGAAATTAATATTTATTAATATGTCCCCTCTAGACGTCCATGCATATCAACTTGTCAACCAGTTAATTAAAAAAAATGACATGTTGGATTCACATCTCCAACTCAATCACATTTACATAAGTATTCAAAACCTTAACTCAGTACTTTGCTGAAGCATCTTTGGCAGCGATTACAGCCTCAGGTCTTCTTGGGAATCACGCTACAAGCTTGGTGCACCTGTATTTGAGGACAGCTGTAGTTTCTCCCACTCTTCTCTGCAGACCCCACTCAAGCTCTGTCAGGTTGGATGGGGAGCGTTGCTACACAGCTATTTTCAGGTCTCTCCAGGGAGGTTCAATCAGGTTCAAGTCCGGGCTCTGGTTGAGCTACTCAAGGACATTCAGAGGCTGCCACTCCTGCTTTGTATTGGCTGTGTGCTGGGCGTTGTGACTGCCACCATGATGCTGCCACCACCATGCTTCACCGTAGGGATGGTGCTAGGTTTCCTCCAGATGTGACACTTGGCATTCAGGTCAAACAGTTCAATCTTGGTTACATCATACCAGAGAATCTTGTTTCTCATGGACTAAGAGTCCTTTAGGTTCCTTTTGGCAAACTCCAAGCGGGCTGTCATGTGCCTTTCACTGAGGAGTGGCTTCCGTCTGGCCATTACCATTAAGGCCTGATTGATGGAGTGCTACAGAGATGGTTGTCCTTCTGGAAGGTTCTCCCATCTTCACAGAGGAACTCTAGAGCTCTGTCAGAGTGACAATCGGGTTCTTGGTCACGTCCCAGACCAAGGCCCTTCTCCGATTGCTCAGTTTGACCGGGTGGCCAGCTCTAGGAAGAGTCTTGGTGGTTCCAAACATTTTGCATTTAATAATGATGAACGCCACTGTGTTCTTGGGGACCTTCAATGCTGGATAAATTATTTCGTACTCTTCCTAAGATCTGTGCCTCGACACAATCCTGTCTCGGAACTCTACGGACAATTCCTTTGACCTCTTGGCTTGGTTTTTGCTTTGACATGTACTGTCAACTGTGGAACTTATATAGATAGGTGTGTGCCTTTTCAAATGATGTCCAATCAACTTATTAATGTACCACAGGTGGACTCCAATCAAGTTGTAGAAACATCTCAAAAATGATCAATGGAAACAGGATCTACCTGGGCTCAATTTTGAGTTTCATAGCAAAGGGTCTGAATTCTTATGTAAATAAGGTACCTGTTTTCGCTTTGTCATTATGGGTATTGTGTGTAGCTTGATGAGGGAAAAAATATTTTGTCAATTTTACAATAAGGCTATAACGTAACAAAATGTGGAAAAGTGAAGGGATCTGATTACTTTGCGAATGCTCTGTACATCTTCTTTAAATGTTTGGTTGCATTGTCAAAACACAATTCAATATTAATTTTGTAATACAGTAAATATCCTAAAGTTAAGTCTATTTTACAAACTGTAATAGTATTTATTCAACCTTAAAATTAGCAACACATCCATGGCCACATGTAATCATAGAAAGTGTGCATTTTCAAGATAACATGCAAAAGTTTGTGGAGATCTTCACAATTGCTCAAATAATTTTTGCAGAATCTTGAATGGCATTACTTTTAATGTAATCTCAACTGCAATCCAGGTAATTTGGTTGTGCTTTTAAATATACATAAAAAAAATTGTATATCTGACGTATTCCCATTTGAACTTTGTTGTGCTTAAAAATGGTTGAAAGCACATTTAGGTGACAACTAAACTAAAATTCTGACATTGTTTTTCCTTTGGAATTTGGTTGTGGTTTTACATGGTTGGAAGCACAGTGATAATACATTGAGAATTCAACAAACTTTTGGCTGTCTCTTTGAGTGGGTGAATATAGGCTGTAATCGCATTGATCAACATCTCAACCAAATATTACTCAACTGTCCACGTTGAAATTAAGTGTTGTGCCCAGTGGGTATTCTGTTGAAGCGTCCAAAGTATATATTATCACATTTATACCACAATAAAGTACTTCACAATATCTAATTTCAAGAGATGCTATTGAAAGATTTGGCAAAATTACACAATTGTCTTGCAAATTCACTTAATTCAAGTCGATCTAATCCAACTGATGTCCAACATATTAATGTGTAATACACTGAATTTTTTAACCTTGCATTGCTTGTCATCCTTGTTTCAACCTTGCTCCAGATAAGTCAACAAGAGATGCACAATAGGATACAAATGTGAAAGATGGAAATCTTGCAGAGCAAACCTAAACCAATAAAAAGTTTCATTCCAAAACACTATAAAAAACATTTTGAGAAATGTTGGTAAATTAGCTTTTATTGTGTGTCTTTTGACCATCTAATAATGGCATGGGGTTGTTAAATGACACACATGTATTTGTTTGAAGTCTATCACTTGATGGTTTCATTTTTGAGAAACAAATAATTATGTCCTTTTTTTTACAAAATGCTATATATCAATCAATCAATCAAATGTATTTAGAAAGCCCTTTTTACATCATCAGTTGTCACAAAGTACTTATACAGGAACCAAGCCGAAAACCTCCAAAGAGCAAGAAATGCAGATTATATATCCGGCTCACTCTCAGAGAAATAAGTAGTACTGCTAGGTTTTACACAGTCACATGCAACAAATAACTTCATTTTTAATAAAGAACTGTACAAATGATAGATTTGTGGCATCAATATATATATATATAAACATATATATATATATGTCCATACAAATCTCATATTAATGTACTACACATGAGTGGAGAACAGGAGGGCTTCTTAAAGAAAAACTAACAGGTCTGTGAGAGACGGAATTCTTAGTGGTTGGTAGGTGATCAAATACTTATGTAATGCAATAAAATACAAATGAATTACTTAAAATTCATTCAATGTGATTTTCTGGATTTTTGTTTTAGATTCCGTCTCTCACAGTTGAAGTGTACCTATGATAAAAATTACAGAAAAACCTGCAACATCGGCAGTGTATCAAATACTCGTTCTCCCCACTGTATAGCGTTTTGCAATGAAAAACAAAACATAATGTACATCTAAAATCTATTAATTAAAGTACCTTGCAAAAGTATTCATCCCCCTTGGCGTTTTTTCTATTTTGTTGCATTACAACCTGTAATTTAAATGGATTTTTGGGGGGATTTCATGTAATGGACATACACAAAATAGTCCAAATTGGTGAAGTGAAATGAAAAAAATAACTTGTTTAATTTCTTTTTTTTTTTAAATAAATAAAAACTGAAAGTGGTGCGTGCATTTGTATTCACTCCCTTTGCTATGAGGCCCCTAAATAACATCTGGTGCAACCAATTACCTTCAGAAGTCACATCATTAGTTAAATTAAGTCTACCGGTGTGCAATCTAAGTGTCACATGATCTGTCACATGATCTCAGTATATATACACCTGTTGTGAAAAGCCCCAGAGTCTGCAACACCATAAAGCAAGGGGCACCACCAAGCAAGCAGCACCATGAAGACCAAGGAGCTCTCCAAACAGGTCAGAGACAAGGTTGTGGAGAAGTACAGATCAGGGTTGGGTTATAAAAAAATATCTGAAACTTTGAACATCCCACGGAGCACCATTAAATCCATTATTTAAAAAATGGAAAGAATATGGCACCACAACAAATCTGCCAACAGAGGGCCCCCCACCAAAACTCACGGACCAGGCAAGGAGGGCATTGATCAGAGAGGCAACAAAGAGACCAAAGATAACCCTGAAGGACCTGCAACGCTCACAGCAGAGATTGAAGTATCTGTCCACAGGACCACTTTAAGCCATACACTCCATAGAGATGGGTTTTACGTAAGAGTGGACAGAAAAAAGCCATTGCTTAAAGAAAAAAATAAGCAAACATGTTTGGTGTTGGCAAAAAGGCATGTGGGACACTCCCCAAACATATTGAAGAAGGTACTCTGGCCATCAAGACCAACACTATATCTGGCGCAAACCCATCACCCCGAGAATACCATCCGCACAGTGAAGCATGGTGGTGGCAGCATCATGCAGTGGAGATGTTTTTCATCGACAGGGACTGAGAAACTGATCAGAATTGAAGGAAGGTTGGCACTAAATACAGGGACATTTTTGAGGGAAACCTGTTTCAGTCTTCCAGAGATTTGAGACTGGGACGGAGGTTCACCTTCCAGCAGGACAATGACCCTAAGCATACTGCTAAAGCAACACTCAAGTGGTTTAAGGGGAAACATTTAAATGTCTTGGAATGGCCTAGTCAAAGCCCAGACCTCAATCCAATTGAGATCCAATCTGTGGTCCAATCTCAAGCCAATCTGTGGTATGACTTAAAGATTGCTGTACACCAGCGGAACCCATCCAACTTGAAGGAGCTGGAGCAGTTTTGCCTTGAAGAATGGGTAACAATCCAAGTGGCTAGATGTGACAAGCTTATAGAGACATACCCCAAGAGACTTGCAGCTGTAATTTCTGCAAAAGGTGTCTCTACAAAGTATTGTAGGGGGGAGAGGGGGAGGGGGGAGGTAGTTATGCACGCTCAAGTTTTCAGTTTTTGTTTCATGATAAAAAATATTTTGCATCTTCAAAGTGGTAGGCATGTTGTGTAAATCAAATGATACAAATCCCCCCCAAAATCTATTTTAATTCCAGGTTGTAATGCAACAAAATAGGAAAAATGCCAAGGGGGGTGAATACTTTCGCAAGCCACCGTACAAATCAGAGAACAGTAATATTTTATACACACATGAAGGTCACATAAGCAATGATTTCTGATGATAAAAACAAAACAATGTGAAAATGGGGGGCTATTGCGTTTTGGAAATGATCTGTTCATGTATTCTTTATCCCACTACGTTTTTAGATGCTCAGGCTTATGGTCATTGTCTCCTTATGTAAAGAAAATATCAAATGTGTTGTGTTGTAGGCTTTTTTCATTGAGACATTTCCATCCTGTCCCCTAACCCTTAGTCTTTGAAATAGTGGTTATCACAGCTTTACAGATGAAATGTTTTTTAGGGTGTGTGTTGCAGTGCATATAAATTCCCAACAACAACAACAGTAGCAAACTAGATGACAGACTTGCAACCCAAATAACAGCAATCTTCTGTAGAAACAGTAATGGTGTCTAGACTACCATCCTTGAACGATAGTATAACAATTTCAGCCATGACTAAATTAGACTATCATATTCCAGACCCATATACTCCAGAGAGATCAATCGAAATGGTCAAGTGCAATGGCAGTGCACTTACTTTTATTTCCTAATCTACCCAGCTTTATTGCTTCACCGGGCTGTTTGCTGATGGTTCATAGGCTGTGTCAGGTGAATTCCCTGCTCAGGGTGGGCTACATTCCGATGATCTTGCTATGCTATCCGGCTAATTGGGGTTTCTAAGCTAAAGTGACAGGCCCTGGGTATGAGTTTAGATTGAGCTTTTAGAAAGGTCAGAAGGGGTAATGATTTTTAGCACTTGTCATAACAGATCTCAATTGCCAATCTGTCCTTTTCTCTTTGACAACTAAACCATGGTTTCCCCCTGGTGTGTGACTATGTTGAAAATAATTGTTCTGCTATTGAATTAAAATCAAAAGCTAGAGTCTGTCAAGGAGAAAATGAATACAGTTTTTATTGCTCGCTATATTTGCATAATGTAGCTTTTTGTTGTTGCTTTTGCCATTATTCAGTCGATTAATCTCTCAGAGTCAGCATCAAAAATACCCCAAAGACATGTTTGTCTCTGACACAATAAGCCATTGCTGAAAGTGAGGGCAGAGAGAGCAATGTAAATGTATTTTGAGTCTTCTCTTGCCTCAGGCATTTCAGAATGTATGCGGGACCTTTCTGACCATGCCTTTACACTCTTATTCTATGTGGAACTACTCTTCCAGGAAGAGACAGAGCAATTGTCTTTGACATTCGATTAATATATTCAGCAGAACCCTGTATACATTACAGCGTACATTTTTCCATATCCCATATTTTACGATACGATTCCTGTCATTACTGTTTCCAAACAAACCTTGAGACCTCTTTGTTAAGAATTGTAAATAAGCTGGAGGGGATAGCCTACGTCCCACGTGAATTAAACCAGCTTGGCCTCAGAGCCATAAGAAACATACTTTACATATTTCTGAGCACCTCCGAGGCGTATGATACCTACTACTGGTCTAGTTACTTTATACAAAAATAAAAGTAGGTATGTTGGTCGGGGGAATATGGGTGGGCGTTATCCTCGACTGTCTAGCAATTCAAAAGGTTAAGTGTTCAAGTTATGCCGGAGACCTCTGTGTGTACTTAGCTCTACACTGTCGGAAAAGGACCCGTAAATAAGCATTTCACTGTTGGTTTACACCTGTTGTTTGTGAAGCATGTGACAAATACAATTTTGTTCGATTTGAACTAACCTTCTCCCTAACCCTTATTCTAAACTTAACCCAATTCACAGAAATTCACCCTAACCTTTCACCTAAATTATCCAAACCGTTGTCGTTAGTTCACCTTACAACCAACTTATATTCTCCATGTAATTGGTCTTTGTTGTTTTGACACAACAAGCAACCTGGTTTCACAGAAAGACTCATAATACAATACGTCCTCCAAGACAAATGACTTAAATCGACTTAAATCGTCCAATTTGTATTCTATTGTACGACCGCTATTCCATTTATAATTTATCCTAACGTAACGTAACATTTCATACTAAATGGAGTGTCACAGATTTACATACAAAATAATATGAATTGCCCTGAGACCACATTGATTAAATAAATCATGTGTCATTTTAGAATACTACTGTACCTACTATCGAATTCTATAGTAAACTGTAGTATATTGTAGTATCCCTCGATCATGTATAGTACTTACTATAGAATGTTGTAGTATACTGTATAATACTATAGTAATTACTACAGTACTTTCCAAAAAAAGTATTGTAGTAAATACCACAGTAATGTCTGCAAAAACACTACAGTCCGCGAAAACACTACACCTTAACTTTAACTATGGTAAATATTACAGTATTTAATTAGCATATACCCTGCCCATTCTCCTCTTCCATATTTCAATTTGTGCCACCCATAAAAGAGAAACCTACATGCCAAGTACAGACCATATATTGTGTTCCCTACAGGTTATAGAAAAGAGCAGGAGCTCTAAACTATTAGTTCAGACCACAGTCCTACAGACAGGTTCTAGAAAAAAATGATATTAGTATTTATCCAGTAGGTTTGCTGAAGGAGAAAGCCGCCACTTCTATGTAAACTCAGCAAAAAAAGAAACGTCCCCTCAATGTCAACTAGGTATATTTTCAGCACACTTAACATATGTAAATATTTGTATGAACATAACACGATTCAACAACTGAGACATAAACTTAACAAGTTCCACAGACATGTGACAAACAGAAATTGAATAATGTGTCCTTGACCAAAGTGGTGGTCAAAAGTAACAGTCAGTATCTGGTGTGGCCACCAGCTGCATTAAGCATTGCATTGCATCTCCTCCTCGTGGACTGTACCAGAATTGGCAGTTCTTGCTGTGAGATGTTATCCCACTCTTCCACCAAGGCACCTGCAAGTTCCCGGAGATTTCTGGGGGGAATGGCCCCCGCCCTCACACTCTGATCCAACAGGTCCCAGATGTGCTCAATGGGATTGAGATCTGGGCTCTTCGCTGGCCATGACAGAACACTGACATTCCTGTCTTGCAGGAATCACACACAGAATGAGCAGTATGGCTGGTGGAATTGTCATGCTGGAGGGTCATGTCAGGATGAGCCTGCAGGAAGCGTACCACATGAGGGAGGAGGATGTCTTCCCTGTAATGCACAGCGTTGAGATTGCCTGCAATGACAACAAGCTCAGTCCAATGATGCTGTGACACACCGCCCCAGACCATGACGGACCCTCCACCTCCAAATCAATCCCGCTCCAGAGTACAGGCCTCGGTGTAACACTCATTCCTTCCATGATAAACGTGAATCAGATCATCACACCTGGTGAGACAAAACTGCAACTCGTCAGTGAAGAGCATTTTTTGCTAGTCATGTCTGGTCCAGCGATGGTGGGTTTGTGCCCGTAGGCGACGTTATTACCGGTGATGTCTGGTGAGGACCTGCCTTACAACAGGCCTACAAGCCCTCAGTCCAACCTCTCTCAGCCTATTGCGGACAGTCTGAGCACTAATGGAGGAATTGTGCGTTCCTGGTGTAACTCGGGCAGTTGTTGTTGCCATCCTGTACCTGTCCCGCAGGTGTAATGTTCGGATGTATCGATCCTGTGCAGGTGTTGTTACACGTGGTCTGCCAGGGTGAGGACGATCAGCTGTCCGTCCCGTCTCCCTGTAGCACTGGCTTAGGCATCTCACAGTACAGACATTGCAATTTATTGGCCCTGACCACGTCTGCCTTACTCGTGCCTCCTTGCAGCATGCCGAAGGCACGTTCATGCAGATGAGCATTGACCCTGGGCATCTTTCTTTTGGTGGTTTTCAGATTTACTAGAAAGGTCTCTTTAGTGTCCTAAGTTTTCATAACTGTGACCTTAATTGCCTTCCGTCTGTAAGCTGTTAGTGTCTAAACAACCGTTCCACAGGTGCACGTTCATCAATTGTTTATGGTTAATTGAACAAGCATGGGAAACAATATTTAAAGCCTTTACAATGAAGATCTGTGGAGTTATTTGGATTTTTACGAATTATCTTTGAAAGACAGTGTCCTGAAAAAGGGACGTTTCTTTTTATGCTGAGGTTATAAAACAAACACTCTATAGTAAATACTACATTAATGTCTGATAAAACACTACTGTAAATACTACAGTATACTACAGTCCGCAAAAATACTACATTAAATACCAGGGGATGGAACTGGTTCTGGTAACAGAACTGAAAATTGTAGAATAATAAAAAAATGTAAGGAACAGAACCGAAAACAAAACTGATCCATACTGTTCCAGAACAGAACCATTATTTTAAAAGCATGGGAAGCGGGGATTAACGTTATTTTACATTCCGTACATTTTTCTCTCTCCAGTCCCTCAAAAAAAGCAACAAAGCGCCTATGCAAAGCACTCACTTTGTCACTCAGAAACTTACTCCAGTGTCTGACTGCCAGCTGAAAATCTTTGCCAGTGTATGTGCGTAGGCCCATGCCCCTCCCCTCCCTCTGAAGCATAGTCTACCTTACAAGCGTGATTCAAAAGATAGGGAGAGATATTTTTAATTAGAGAAGAATAGATGAACTTTTCAATGCTAGTTAAGGACACTATAGTTATCACATTTCACATTGAATTTATTAACAACAAAAAGGTAATAAGTGTTTTTATTTTAATTCTGGTGCAGCTCTGCACACACAAGCTTGTTAACTAGCTAGCTCTGGTCTAGCTATTGAAAACTGTAGGCGCCATTATGTGTAATGTAATGGAACTGAGAGTCATGATCAAGGGCTCAAAGATGTTCAAAGTTCAGTCATAGAATCCCCTCCTCTGTAGGTATAATTATGTGGGCCTAATTCAGATAATGCATTTCATAACAACAAGATGCCCAGCACTTCATGCCCAGCATTCTCCTCACCAGCGAAATTTCAGACACATCTCACACTAGCTTGCCCACTCCATAGCAAGCTGCTCTATCCATTGGTGAAGAAATTTTATGTTGAACTAAATTTAAAACAATGGTGATTTCCGAGGTTTCAAAACGAACAGAAAGGAACTAAATAAACTGTTACTTTTGTTTGGTTCGAACTAGTTCAGAACTTTATTTTGCTGGTCGGAACAGCAAAAATAATATTTCTGTTCAGAACGAAAGGATTGGAAAATTATTTTGGTTCCAACCACTAGTAAATAGTACAGTATACATACCACAATCTGCAAAAACGCTAAATTAATTACTATATTATATATTACCATTGTTCCGTCCGTCGTCGGAATGAGACCAAAGCGCAGTGTGGAAGATGTACATCTTGCTTTATTTTAGATGAACACCAAAAAACACCAAAAGATAAACGAACGTAACGTTCTGCAGGCTACACAGTAACTGAACAAAAACAAGATCCCACAAACTCAGGTGGAAAACAGGCTGCCTAAGTATGATTCCCAATCAGAGATAGGATTGGATTGTCGCCGGAGGACTCCGGGCCATAGATCGTTGCCGGGGACTCCGGACCGTAGCTCGTCGCTGGAGGCTCTGGACTGCCGACCGTCGCTGGAGGCTCTGGACTGCCGACCGTCGCTGGAGGCTCTGGACTGCAGACCGTTGCTGAAGGCTCTGGACTGCCGACCGTCGCTGGAGGCTCTGGACTGCAGACCGTTGCTGGAGACTCTGGACTGCAGACCGTTGCTGGAGACGCCGGACCTTGGCTCATCACTGGAGGCTTCATGCCATGGTTAATCACTGCAGGCTCCGGGACATGGATCATCACTGCAGGCTTCGTGCCGTGGATCATCACTGGAGGTTCCGGACTGTGGACCGTCTCAGGAGGTTCCGGACTGTGGACCGCCTCAGAAGGTTCCGGACTGTGGACCGTCTCAGGAGGTTCCGGACTGTGGACCGTCTCAGGAGGTCTTAATTAAAGTATTGATGGACTGTTGTTTCTCTTTGCTTACTTGAGCTGTTCTTGCCATAAAATGGACTTTTTACCAAATAGGGCTATCTTCTCTTTACCACCCCTACCTTGTCACAACACAACTGATTGGCTCAAACGCATTAAGAAGGAAAGTAATTAGACAAATTAACTTTTAACATGGCACACCTGTTAATTGTAATGCATTCCAGGTGACTACCTCATGAAGCTGGGTGAGAGAATGCCAAGAGTGTGCAAAGCTGTCATCAGGGCAAAGGGTGGCTACTTTAAAGAATCTCAAATATAAAATATATTTTGATTTGTTCTTCACTTTTTTGGTTACTACATGATTCCATATGTGTTATTTCGAAGTTTTGATGTCTTCACTATTATTCTACAATGACTATCCTACCGATCCTCGACTGCGGCGATGTCACCTACAAAATAGCTTTCAATACTCTACTCAGCAAACTGGATGTAGTCTATCACCGTGCCATCCATTTTGTTACCAAAGCGCCTTATACTACCCACCACTGCGACCTGTATGCTGTAGTCGGCTGGCCCTCGCTACATATTCGCCGCCAGACCCACTGGCTCCAGGTCATCTATAAGTCTATGCTAGGTAAAGCTCCGCCATATCTCAGCTCACTGGTCACAATAACAACACCCACACGTAGCACACGCTCCAGCGGGTATATCTCACTGGTCATCCCCAAAGCCAACACCTCCTTTGGCCGACTTTCCTTCCAGTTCTCTGCTGCCAGTGACTGGAACGAATTGCAAAAATCGCTGAAGCTGGAGACTTACATTTTCCTCACTAACTTTAAACATCAGCTATCTGAGCAGCTAACCGATTGCTGCACTTGTACACAGCCCATCTGTAAATAGCCCACCCAATCTACCTACCTCATCCCCATATTGTTTTTATTTACTTTGCTGCTCTTTTGCACACCAGTATCACTACTTAAACACCATAATCTGATCATCATCATCTGCTCATCTATCACTCCAGTGTTAATCTCCTAAATTGTAGTTACTTTGCTGATTTGGCCTATTTATTACCTTACCTCCTCATGCCATATGCACACACTGTATATAGACTTTCTTTTTTTCTATTGTGTTATTGACTGTATGCTTGTTTATTCCACGTGTAACTCTGTGTTGTTGTTTCTGTCTCACTGCTTTGCTTTATCTTGGCCAGGTTGCAGTTGTAAATGAGAACTTGCTCTCAACTAGTTCACCTGGTTAAACAAAGGTAAAATATATATATATAAATATATATAAATATATATATATATATATATATATATTTTTTTTGTATGTAGAAAATAGTAATAAAGAAAAACCTTTGAATATATAGGTGCCCAAACTTTTGACTGGGAATATATGTAAAGAAGGTATTTCTGTTTTCAATTTTCAATAAATGTACAAACAATTCTAAAAACCTTTCTTCACTTTGTCATTATGGGGTATTGTGTGTAGATTGATGAGGATTTTTATAATTTAATCAATTTTAGAATAATACTGTAAAGTAACAACATTTGGAAAAAGTGAACGTCTCTGAATACTTTCCTAATGCACTGTACATTTCTTAGTCAGAAAGCTGAATAGCTACTGTCCCTTCATTCCCTCCTCCATCCTTCTGTCCAAGTTAGAAGATTCCATGCAAAAAAAGAGAATTAATAATTGAAAAGAGCAGTTGAGAGGTGTAACTTTAGATTGGGTATTGATGGGGGACAGGCAAAATGTATTGTGTTGTCAAATACAAAATACAAAATACCCAAAAATATAAGGATCCCTAATGAATCAATAAAAACTTGACATCCATATTAGGGGGGAACACGTTTCAAGAATTAGACTAGCTTACCATGTCTCACACACCCAATCAATGTTTCCTATATTTGTATTCATCAACCATCTCACACACTCTCTCCCTCTTTCTCTCTCTCTCTCTCTCTCTCTATATATATATATATATACAGTGGGGAGAACAAGTATTTGATACACTGCCGATTTAGCAGGTTTCCCTACTTACAAAGCATGTAGAGGTCTGTAATTTTTTATCATAGGTACACTTCAACTGTGAGAGACAGAATCTAAAACAAAAATCCAGAAAAATCACATTGTATGATTTTTAAGTTATTAATTTGCATTTTATTGCATGACATAAGTATTTGATACATCAGAAAAGCAGAACTTAATATTTGGTACAGAAACCTTTGTTTGCAATTACAGAGATCATACGTTTCCTGTAGTTCTTGACCAGGTTTGCACACACTGCAGCAGGGATTTTGCCCCACTCCTCCATACAGACCTTCTCCAGATCCTTCAGGTTTCGGGGCTGTCGCTGGGCAATACGGACTTTCAGCTCCCTCCAAAGATTTTCTATTGGGTTCAGGTCTGGAGACTGGCTAGGCCACTCCAGGACCTTGAGATGTTTCGTACGGAGCCACTCCTTAGCAAAAATCGGCAGTGTATCAAATACTTGTTCTCCCCACTGAATATTTATATACGTATATACGTATATGTATCTTTCTCTCTCTCTCTCACACACACACACACACACACACACACACACACACACACACACACACACACACACACACACATACACACAGAACATACAGACACAAACACATACACACAGGTAGTATCACAGCGTTGACATGACAATGTTTTCTAAAGTTTTTGTGATCATCATCTATCTCTGTTTCTTTCTCTTTCTCCCATTCACATACACACACACACATATTTGTTTTACTATTCTTGTGGGGACCAAACAATTGATTCCCATTCAAAATCCTATTTTCCCTTAACCCTAACCCTAAACCTAACCCTAAACCTTAACTTCGCCCTTAACTCTTATTTCTGCCCCTGAGCAAGGCAGTTAACCCACTGTTCCCTGGGCGCCGAAGACGTGGATGTCAATTATTAAGGCAGCCCCCAGCGCCTATCTGATTCAGAGGGGTTGGGTTAAATGCAGAAGACACATTTCAGTTGAATACATTCGGTTGGACAACTGACTAGGTATCCCCCTTTCCCTTCCCCACACTCCTAACTCTTAACTGCTAACTCTTAACCCTAACCCCTAAAGCTAACACTAAACCTAATTCTAACCCTAAATCTGCCTCCACTATTCCAGCACCATTTCAACTTCAGCATTTCAACAGCATCAAATCACGTATGCTTAAGTCTAATACAGTGACAACTAAAAGATTCCAATAACAATTTAGTTCAATCAACGTAAACAAAATATCAATTGGCTGTCCATGGTACTGATTTCTCTCTAAGTGCGAGTGTGTGTGTGTGTGTGTGTGTGTGTGTGTGTGTGTGTGTGTGTGTGTGTGTGTGTGTGTGTGTGTGTGTGTGTGTGTGTGTGCAGAAGTGTTTAACTATTCTTGTGGGGACCAGAAGTCCCCACGAGAATAGTAAACAAGAAAAATTGGAACAACTGACAACGATTATCCAACTAGTTAACATTAGCCTACTACATCGAGCTACATATTGGAACTTCCATCCTCTCAGGCCAGAGGCACAATGTATGAATTTATGATTGGAACAGAATCACTGTTATAATCATTGGCCAGTACAGATAATTAAATAAAAGTCCAAATCACTATCTCCATCCATGGCTAATTTAGGAAAGGGACAATTTTTCTAGCTACTGTAACTAGCCATTGGAGTACAATAAAACACGTTTTTTTTTCTGTCAATGACGTTTGGCTTCTGATGTGATATGATTGGTGTTACTAGCTTCCCTTGACAATTTTATTTGGTGTGCTAGGACCATTCACAGTTGAGCTCACTCTGTTATGCTCAACGTGGATTGGCTCTTATTGTATAATTGTTTTTATTATAGGAGGCTAAAGGTGAGGTACAATCAGCCTCTTGCAAATTGAAGGAAAATTATGAAACATAGAGAGACAAAAGATAATTTTTTAAATGTTTTTTATTTTTTCCTTGTAAATGTTTTGGGGAAGCCTGGCTTCCCTTGGCATCAATGAATACACACCACTGACACACACACACACACACACACACAAATTGTTTTTAACTAAGCATATATGGCTAAGCAACATGTCAAAAACGTTAGTAAAGAAAAGTCCAAATTAAAACTTACCATGTCTTACCAGAATTATCTAGAGAGCTAACGTTAGCTAGCAAAACTTTCTTTGCTGTTCTTCTCCCCAACAAACCGCCGCTTTACTTACAAAAGGAAAACAAGAATGCAGGAGAACAAGGACTACCACTTAGCAATCAAATCTTTTCAATTTTTTTTTGTACATTTCGAGAAACTGCCCTTGTATTCCAGCTGTGTTGTTGTGTAGCCTACTGGGCACTCTGTCCCAATGGATGGCCGTATGGAATGTTGTTGCTTGACATGATTTCATAATTTCATTGTACTGCAGTTTTACTGCATTTTAACGGCAGTGCATTTTAGTAAAGGTATCCTGTGTTATTGTACATGTTTATCTTACATGCTGGTAGCCTGGAACAAATGTTATGGAAGTGAATTGACACTTTTCAACTGTAGTAAAATCAAAAGCATTTATGACATCAGAGATTCTCTAAATTAGGGACCATCTCTGATAGATCGACAGACAGTCACACATTTTTGCTTACTAACTACCTAGCAAATTTGATGACTTTAAGTATATCACATTTCTTAATTTGAAAACATGTGTATTGATCCCCTGCCAGATAAAATCCTCAAATGGCCCTACTCCTAAAAACGTAACTGTCCGGATAAGCTGAAATGGACTTAGCCCGAGTAAAAATGGCCAGAGTCCAGAGTAATATGATTTTGCTGGAGTCGGGAAGTGCTCGGCCCGCATGAAGCCCCCCAAGTCTGAGTCCATGGCGTGTCCTCCCTGAGTATCATACGGAATAGGCCCGAGCCCAGAGCGTTCATTGGGTATGCTATGAGACCCTAACCCACTTTGGTGCACTCTGCCATCTGCTGTTTGCCAATAGTGGCGTGTATTCATGGAGGCCAACGGAAGCCAGGCTTTCCCAAAAAAATATACAGAAAAGAAAATGAAAAAATCTAGCATAATTTATCTTTCGTCAAGAGGCTGAATGTATCACACCGGAGAAAGCATCCGAGCGAGCGAAACAGTGCCCCTCTGTCTCTCTACGTGTAGGTCATCTATCTGATGTTGTCTGGTCCAAACAAATATGACATTTTTGCCGCCCATAGCATTGAATGCAAGGGAAGTAAGAAAGCATTTGGCCTCCGTTGATAAAAAAAAGTATAACAAATTTGCCAATCAGCGTTGAGCTAAACTGAAAGCTGCGGGACAGGTACAGGATGGCAACAACAACTGCCCGAGTTACACCAGGAATGCACAATCCCTCCATCAGTGCTCAGACTGTCCGCAATAGGCGGAGAGAGGCTGGACTGAAGGCTTGTAGGCCTGTTGTAAGGGCCCTGTGTTCAGGGACACATTATTCCATTTCTGTTAGTCACATGTCTGTGGAACTTGTTCAGTTTATGTCTGTTGTTGAATATTTTTTTTTTTAAATTTTACCCTCTTTTCTCCCCAATTTCGTTGTATCCAATTGTTAGTAGTACTATCTTGTCTCATCGCTACAACTCCCGTACGGGCTCGGGAAAGACGAAGGTCGAAAGCCATGCGCCCTCTGAAACACAACCCAACCAAGCCGCACCTCTTCTTAACACAGCGCGCATCCAACCCTGAAGCCAGCCGCACCAATGTGACGGAGGAAACACTGTGCACCTGGCGACCTGAGTAGCGTGCACTGCGCCCGGCCCGCCACACGAGTGGCTAGTGCACGATGAGACAAGGATATCCCTACCAGTCAAACCCTCCCTAACCCGGACGACGCTAGGCCAATTGTGCATCGCCCCATGGACCTCCCGATTGCAGCCGGCTGCGACAGAGCCTGGGCGCGAACCCAGAGTCTCTGGTGGCACAGCTAGCTTCTTTCTCTTCTTTCACTTCTTTCTCAATCAACGTCTGTTTATTTTGCCACCAACGGTGGTTGAGAGTCCCGCGTTGCGGCAGAAAAGAGAATGTGTGTAGTGAGTCCAGGTAAAGCCACACAGCCACATGGATGCAACAGAGAGCGGGATCCTCAACGTGCTCACTCAACTTCACTAAGAAAGCAACATAGTAGAAAGTCCTGGAGAGGAGACCACTATGTGCTCAGATGCACAGAGCGGGTGCAAAAACACGAAGTGGAGTGTATTGTCAGAGAAGGTTTTTAGTCAAACCTGACATTTATTATCAGAAAGAAAATCTCTGGAATAACTAACCTCTTTACAGCTGTGTTGTGACTGAGAGTCCAATGAGATTAAGTGTCCCTATGTGGTACTGGTATATTGGTCTGTGTTGTGTGGAGACCATTATTGACCCTTTCAGTGCTTTATTGGTTTTGGAGCAGTTTAGTCCAGGGTAGATCAACAGTGGATTATCATCATGGCTGCAATAACACAGTTATACAAGGCGAGGGTTGGTGGTGAATCACTTCCACCTCTGTTAAGCTTTGTTTGCCCTAGACCACTGCGCCACCCGGAATCATGCAAATCCTTCTGAAAATAAAATAACTCAAATTGTAATGATTGTAATGGTCTTATACCCAATGGGTGTAATGGCCCACAAACACTATGCACATGTTTATGTATATAGATTGGGGTCTATTAATTGAGTAGCATTTAGATAACTGGTCAGTAGTTTAATCAGATTTCAACCAAAAACCAGATCAACAAAAATAAGAGATCTTTGAAAAAGGCAACTTAATCTGGTTGTGATTTAGTTATGTGACGTCCCGACCAGATTTCAACCAGAAAAATATGTCTTTATTACTTCATATGCCCACTGAGTATTTTCCAGTTTTCGGTTATGTTCCCTGAACCCGTTCCAACACCTGCATGTGACCAAATCGGATTTGTGTGTGTTCAGACAGCAGTCATTTGCGGACATGGCTACGCTAGTTGTCATAGTAATGGCGAGTGTGTGAGCAATGGTGTAGGCTGACTGCATTGTTGGTTAAAGACTTGTAAGTAAGCATTTCACGGTAAGGTTGTATTCGGCGCATGTGACAATAACGTTTGATTTTATTTGATTGGTGGTGGTGCTCGTGCTTCCTATCACTCAAGAGGTTATGTAGCAAGGTAAGGGGACAACAATGCCTGCTATGGACTTTTCCCAGTTTTTTTGAATGTTCAACATTATAGTGTAAGAATACTTTTAAAGCCTCAAAAGACGAGGTGATCCAACTTTCAAAACGAGTACTTTTGTCTAGCCACAGCAGTCAACTAGCTAGCCAGGTAGCTGTTAAGCTCTCTAGCACATTCACTAATTTGTTTGTAAACCATTAACAAGCAAATTAGCTACCACATGTTCTTGTCAAAACTGTCAACTGAGGAGCTAGCAAATCAAATCAAATCAAATTTATTTATATAGCCCTTCGTACATCAGATGATATCTCAAAGTGCTGTACAGAAACCCAGCCTAAAACCCCAAACAGCAAGCAATGCAGGTGTAGAAGCACGGTGGCTAGGAAAAACTCCCTAGAAAGGCCAAAACCTAGGAAGAAATCTAGAGAGGAACCAGGCTATGTGGGGTGGCCAGTCCTCTTCTGGCTGTGCCGGGTGGAGATTATAACAAAACATGGTCAAGATGTTCAAATGTTCATAGATGACCAGCATGGTCGAATAATAATAAGGCAGAATAGTTGAAACTGGAGCAGCAGCACAGTCAGGTGGACTGGGGACAGCAAGGAGTCATCATGTCAGGTATTCCTGGGGCATGGTCCTAGGGCTCAGGTCCTCCGAGAGAGAGAAAGAAAGAGAGAATTAGAGAGAGCATATGTGGGATGGCCAGTCCTCTTCTGGCTGTGCCGGGTGGAGATTATAACAGAACATGGCCAAGATGTTTAAATGTTCATAAATGACCAGCATGGTCGAATAATAATAAGGCAGAACAGTTGAAAGCAACACAATATACCAAATGATAGTCTAAAAAGGTGGTTTGAAATGCTGCTTGAAATATCTGATTCCATGTGCTTTTCGGCTATTCAGACTGCAGGAAAAATAACAGATTCAAATCAGATATGCAAATAAATGTGAGTCACTTCAAACTACCAATGTAAACAAAGCTTAACAGAGGTGGAAGTGATTCACCACCAACCAGCCTTGTATAACTGTGTTATTGCAGCCATGATGATAATCCACTGTTGATCTACCCTGGACTAAACTGCTCCAAAACCAATAAAGCACTGAAAGGGTCAATAATGGTCTCCACACAACACAGACCAATATACCAGTACCACATAGGGACACTTAATCTCATTGGACTCTCAGTCACACCACAGCTGTAAAGAGGTTAGTTATTTCAGAGATTTTCTTTCTGATAATAAATGTCAGGTTTGACTAAAAACCTTCTCTGACAATAGACTCCACTCCGTGTTTTCGCGCCCGCTCTGTGCATCTGAGCACATAGTGGTCTCCTCTCCAGTCCTCAGCTTTTCGACTTTCTACGGTAATGTATCCTCCCCGACGTCGCTTTCTTAGTGAAGTTGAGTGAACACGTTGAGGAGCCCGCTCTCTGTTGGATCCATGTGGCTTTGTGGCTTTACCTGGACTCACTACACACATTCTCTTTTCTGCCGCAACGCGGGACTCTCAACCACCGTTGGTGGCAAAATAAACAGACGTTGATTGAGAAGGAAGTGTTGATGCACAGTTGTAGAAAAGTGTCAACCACTAAACGTTGAGTTGTCAGAGGCTACCTGCGTATGCACTGCAGTGGAGTTCCTCTCTAAACTGGAATCAGCAGAGGATAAAATAAGGATTAATCACAGAAGTGCACGATGCTGAGATACCAGACGGTCCTTTGGACTTTCTCATTGCTGTCTGTTGCAGCTGGATCCGATTTTAAAGCACGTAACTGCAGTGGGGTTAAAGAAGCTTCTATTGCAAAAGGCTTCAGCTTTGAAAATGTTCCTCTCCAACAAATGTCAGGTAAGAACGGAATGATTTGAGTGCTGCCTATCAATACTTGGGCTAGGCTCTGTAAACTATTCAACACAGTCCATAGTTGCAAAGTGAGTAATATTATTGCATAATTAACCATATCATCTGGATAAGAATTTGCTTTAAGAGCGAAACTCATATACTGTATTATTCAAATTGTAAAGTTTAACTACCGACACTGACTGCTATAGGAGTAATTTACACTGAGCAAGTAAAGGTGAAAGAACATTTTGAAAACAGGTGCCTTTACACTACGAAGCACAATGATTTTATTGAGCGATTTAACTGTTCATTATGATAATGCACAGATATATATGTGAAAGTAGCCTTTATGTCGTTGTTCTGCGTGGAAGGCAAATTCAGATGAAGGCTATACTCACCTGTCATCCATAAAGTTGGGGTTGATTTTTATGTATGAAGGACATGTATTATGATATAAATGTAGCCTAATAATAATAAAAAAGTAATTCTATTTTCTAAATAATAATAATTAGCCTAGTACAACTTAACACACACTGTTTTAACACTGTCCTTATCTAGGTTACTTCAACAGGATGGCAGTAAATATTTTTTAATATCCAACAATACGATCCCTCATAAATCAAACTGTTTAGCTATTTAAACTCAAAGTCGTCTAATTATGCAGATATATCACAATAGCCAAGTATATAACATTCCCATTCTCTATGCTTACGTTCATTGGTAAAAAGTTTATCCTAAATATATCCACTACAGTAAAATAGAATATAAGTAGTCCTTGACATATTGCTATTTTAATATTTGACTTATTAAAGTGATTTCTTTATTTCTCTAACATGCTGTATAATATGTAAATGACAGCAGCAGAATAATCCTGATGGTGTTAGATTTTCTGTTGTGTCCAGTAGAGGTCTCTGTGTCTGCTATGCGCCTCTGTGGCGAAATAATGCATCATCAGGCATGCACTGGACTGATTTCTGTCCTGTTGATAACATGACAATGACACTGCCATGTAACGATCCCGCAAGTGGGTGCAATTCAATTTCCATCCAATATCCATTCCACTTCACATATGTGTCAACCATAGGTTAATGCTGGCATGATGCTATTATTATAGTTTTCGTAAGATGCATGTAAATATTATGATAACCAGCTGGTCTTCAGAAATATTTATATGGACTTTCCCTACTTCAGGCCATGGAGGCTTGGATTTCTCTGACCCACCCAAGTCAAGCTGTGGCTGGCTGGCTCAGTCAGAAACAACATTATTGCTTCACTGTTCTGATCAAGCATTCACAAGGGTGCATTTGCGCAAGAGAGTTGTCAGGAGGAATGTTTCAATGATTTTGTGCAGGTATTGTTAGGTTGATGCATGAAGTGGATCAACATGTTATTTTCATGATGTTAGTTGTTTCCTCGTTCCCTCCCCTTATGAATATGCACTTGGTCTGCTCAGACCATTAATGTCATAATGGCTTAGATCCTATAATTCTGTAGTTACAGACAGAAATCTGGCACAGGTAAAAAAAAAAAAGGCTGCATATTTGATAACAAGCACACCTGTTCATAGACAGGCTTGAATAACTAACTGATTAAATCCCTCAGATGTAGGCACGCTCCTGTCGTTGACATCTAATCTCCAATGGATGAAAACCTCAGTGTCTCTCATCTCGGAGTGATGCAGCTGTATGGCACTGCTTTGATCACATCCCACATGGGCGTTGACCCCATTTGTCTTCAGGAATGGCAATGACTGCCTATGTGATTTATGCAATGTCAACACCTCAGCAGCGGATGGCTGAAGCAATTCGTGTGTGTTTAGCTGACACAATTGTGTGCATATCCTTTGTTTATTCCTACTAGCGATGTTAACATTCCTGTGTCACGACCACCGTGTGTGCAATAAACTCAGAAATGGTGCCTCATCTAAGATTCTTGTCAAGTTTCAATAGTATACAACCAGCATGCCAGTCGATGGAAAATGCTGATCTGAGTAATGCATGTTAAAATATTGAGGTGGGGAAAAAACAAGTCTATCTGCTGCATAATCTGTCGAGGTTGACATTTTCATTGGTGCGAAGCCAATCCTTAAAATATTTAACATGAATTCTAACCGTGATATAGGGCAGGTAACTCTATGCATTGCTTGCTTTTTGTTTGCCTTGAATCACAATGTGTTATGATTAAATCCTAGTCAAGGATCGTCACTGAATAATCGGTTGAGTTGAGGTCTGTTGCTTTTGGACATTTCCCCAAGAGGAGGGCCATCAACCTCTAATTGTGGTCAAAAAGAGATGGGTGTGCCAGCATGACTTTGATGTCTGATGCCTTAGAGACTGAAGATGTTGGACATCATCAAATTAGATGTAAGGCACTGGAATTCCTCTCATATCCGTATGAAATCCTTTTGGCTTCATATTGTCCATGGCTCTACTCTTTTTCAGTGGTCTCTGATATACAAATGTGTGATTTCTTATTTTATTTTACTCGGTAGGCACCATCTCAACCTTTTTCTATGTATCACACACTTAGTTAGAATTCATTAGGGGTTTAAATATAACTTCATTGGAATGGAAGGCCTTCATATAATGCTGCATTAAAACAGTATCATAGGAACCAACTGCTGTCGCATATGCCAACATAAGAAAGTTGTCAATCATAATTTAGGCTTATTGAAGCTTTCTCAAATCTACTTTCAAGAGAGTCCATCCTACAGTTATATGCATGCTACACCCACTCCTATCGTTTCAGACCAGTAGTTTATATTGAATGGCTGAGCTGGAGCAGCGTGTGTGGTCAGCATCAGCCAGGTCAGGTGGAATGTCAGCAGTGGTGTCAGCGTTATTGATAGAAGTGCTGCTATGAGTCAGTGCCTGCAGGCCCAGTTGGTACAGTAATACTCCGGGACCTGGCCTGTACATTCTGAAGAGTCCCTGGTCCAAGTTGTCAGCAAGTACAAGAGTGACTGAAAAAGTGGACTTGCTGCGTAGTGCATTGCTTTACAACAGGGGTGACAAACATACAGCCCACGGGCCAGACAAACTCAATATACGAACCTTGGTAGAAATTATAATGGACCGACATTAATACAGTTTCTTGACTGTGTCCAGCTCGCTAATAATCACCGAAATGAAAGCTAGACAGTCAAGAAGCATAGAACATTTTTAAAATAATAGATAGAGGACTATTTGTTGCAAAATTTGACACAGAGGAAATATAACCAAATGCGGCCCCGGGGCAAAATGAGTTTGACACCGCTGCCTTACGCTCTAAATCAGTGGACTGTCAGCGCAGCAAAAATTGTCCGGTGCTCCTCCATCTCCTCTACAAGTTCTTGCCCCTGTATTTAAATAAACTGTCAGTGAGTTCCTTACATACCGGCCTCCCTCATCCAATCCCACCAATGCCCTGGTGAAAGACTAGCCCTGCATGCAGGCTTGTGAAAGATCTATCTCAGGTTCCATTTACTGACCCAATGAATTAACCAATACGCAAGACGAGACGCGACGACGGGGTGACTTGGAAGATGAGTCAAACAGACTGCTGGACCCTTCCTGGTAGATGTGTGTTATTAGGAACGCAGACACACACACACCCCCGAGCTGTGTCTGTGGAGCTTCTCAAGCTGTCCCAGCTCGACCCTATCATTTCATGTCCAGCTCAGCCTCCCTGTTCCCAGCAGTGGAATGAGACCGAAATAACGGTGCTGATATTTGATGTGGTCCATGGCTGCGTACACAAGCAGTCAAATTATCTCTGCTGAGCCGTGTAATGTGCACAGGTCCTCATCCTGACTTAAGTTGTGGAATAGATTGAAAAGGTCAAAATGGGAGCAGAGAGAATGGCCAAGTGAATCTGTTGGCCTCTGTGGCATACGTCCTTATTACTATGATGCATTGTCAGATTATGATGACCTCCCCACTGACACACACAGATGAGGAGAGGGATCTGTGAGGGGAATTCTGGCAAGGATCACATGTGGTGGTGGTATGCCTCTGTATTTCAATGTCCAGCTGATGAAAAGGATGGTGATGGACTTGCACCTAATTGAACTGTTGGGATTGGCAGTGATTGAAATTGATGTAAATAATAGCAGTGGTGGCGGTTGTGGGGGTGGGGGCTATAGTCTGTTGATTTAATCGGAATGTTTCCTACCGTGACGCACACAGGAGGTATCATCAGGAATGCCAGGGACCCAAACACTCATCTCTTTTTTTCCATGCCAAAGTGGATTTCTCAAATGCCTCTTCCAGCACCATGCGATTAATCATGCTCATGAATACTAAAATGGGCTGCATGATGGGGTTTCTCAACAGGAGCTCCCTCTCGGAGCAGGAGGAATGACTCTGGTTTGCCTGCTACTATTTCAGCCTCTCAGGGAGAACAACAGAATAACAGTGCAGTCGCTCAAAGCATATCAACAAGCTCCTGCAGAGTATAGACGCTGGTGCTGCCAATATCTTTTGTCAAGAAATTAAGTTGACAAGAGGATAGACTTTTTTTTGTCCCCTTTTGTGTTTAGTTATTTTATATTGGATATAAATGTGCAATTGAGCTGTGGATCTTGCTGTGGATAATTCATCTAGGCTATTCCAATGTTCCTAGTTCATTCTTTGTTCCTTGTTGATATAACTCCCTGTGCTTTCACACTTGGTCCACTGTTTTGATTATCGTCCCACCAATACAATTTGCACATTTCATCACACGTGCCGTCAAACTAATTGCTGGAAACATGTAATGCATAGTTTCCATGTAAGCAGAATTATATTTGACTTGACAAGTGCTTTTTATCACAATGTGTTCAGTTCTACAATCTCTCTAGATACAGTATAGTGTCATTATAATTCAAGCCATAGAAGGGAGATGGATTTCGAGGCGAGAGCTTGGAAGATTAAATGCTAATTCCTATACCATTACACCCTTGTGATTGATTTTAGCACTAAGTGGGCTCTAGTTTTGAGTGTTGCCATTTTTCATATGCACGCACATCTTTTTTTCTTTATGTTTAAGCCTCTCTGTACACTTCTTGATTTTAAATGAGTCTCTTAAAGCAGTAAAGACTATAATTGCCTTGATTTTCAATGGCGATGGTTAATAGTTAAAAACTTGCCAAGGTAAAAAGTCTCTCCATGACTTTATTTTATTTTTATTTTTTTTTCATTGTCCCTTGTCCCTGTTTGAACTTGAATGTCTTGACAGATAGTGTAGAATTGTGTGACGGTTTATTTAATTATTTTAATTATTATTTAAATTAGGCTTGTCAGCTCTCTCGTGTAATCTCAGAGAAGATGGCACACATTGTCACATAGGCAGGGCATCCTCCTTGGCACTAATAATGATAAATTATTAATAAATAATATATGTCTGACAATCTCATCACTGTTGAATTAAGTATATGGAGCATTCATATTTACAAGAAATACCAATAATTCTCATGAGACTGTAAACAATAAATGTTTTAAAACGCAAGTCATCATTACTTTATGTTGTGTGAAAGAATATACTTTCACTGTCAGAATGGATTCTAGGTCTTTAATCTGTCAGAGATATCCAATTAAAATCTCACTGGATATGTTATTTCATTGATTGGTGATGTTAATATAACCTGGCATTAATATCTTGTTTGGGTTAGGGATGTTTTGTAGAAGATGATTTGATTGTAGTGATATGAAGCCTATGTGAAAGACCAATATTTTAGGAAATTGAAAGTCATGAATGATCACCTTTGCCCATACCAAATAAAATAAAGTAAAAATGTAATTTGTCACTTGCGCCAAATACAACAGTGAAATGCTTACTAACAAGCCCTTAACCAACAATGCAGTTTTAAGAAAAATAAGTGTTAAGTAAAAAATACATAAATAGAATATTTAAGTAACAAATAATTAAACAGCAGCAGTAAAATAACAATAGCGAGGCTATATACATGGGGTACCGGTACAGAGTCAATGTGCGGGGGCACCGGTTAATCTAAGTAATTAATATGTTCATGTAGGTAGAGTGACTATGCATAGATAATAAACAGAGAGTAGCAGAGTAGAAGAGGGGTCTGGGTAGCCCTTTGATTAGCTGTTCAGGAGTCGTATGGCTTGGGGGTAGAAGCTGTTAAGAAACCTTTTGGATCTAGACTTGGCACACCTCCATTGTCTTTGACAATTTATATGTCCTTCCTCTGACACCGCCTGGTATAGAGGTTATGGATGGCAGGAAGCTCGGTCCCAGTGATGTACTGGGATGTACACACTACCCTCTGTAGTGCCTTGCGGTCGGAGGCAGAGCAGTTGCCATACCAGGCAGTGATGCAACCAGCTCTAGATGGTGCAGCTATAAAACCTTTTGAGAATCTGAGGACCCATGCCAAATCTTTTCAGTCTCCTGAGGGGGAATGGGTTTTGTTGTGCTCTCTTCACTACTGTCTTAGGGTGTTAGGACCATGATAATTTGTTGGTGATGTGGACACCAAGGAACTTGAAGCTCTCAACTTGCTCCACTACAGCCCCGTCGATGAGAATGGGGGCTAGCTCGATCCTCCTTTTCCTGTAGTCCACAATCACCTCCTTTGTCTTGATCATGATGAGGGATAGGTTGTTGTCCTGGCACCACACAGCCAGATCTCTGACCTCCTCCCTGTAGGCTGTCTCATCATTGTCGGTGATCAGGCCTTTCACTGTTGCGTCATCGGCAAACTTGATGATGATATTGGAGTCGTGCCTGGCCATGCTGTCTTGAGTGAACAGGGAGTACAGGAGGGGATTGAGCACGCACCCTTGAGGATCATCATGGCGGATGTGTTGATACCTACCCTTACCACCTTGGGGCGGCCCATCAGGAAGTCCAGGATCCAGTTGCAGAGGGAGGTGTTTAGTCCCAGGGTCCTTAACTTAGGGATGAGCTTTGAGGGCACTATGGTGTTGAATGCTGGGCTGTAGTCAATGAATAGCATTCTCACATAGGTGTTCCTTATTTCCAGGTGGGAAAGGGCAGTGTTGAGTGCAATAGAGATTGCATCATCTGTGGATCTGTTGGGGCGGTATGCAAATTGGAGTTGGTCTAGGGCTTCTGGGATAATGGTGTTGATGTGAGCCATGACCAGCCTTTCAAAGCACTTCATGGCTACAGATGTGAGTGCTACAGGTCAGTAGTCATGTAGGCGGATTACCTTAGTGTTCTTGGGCACAGGGCTATGGTGGTCTGCTTGAAACATGTTGGTATTACAGACTCAGTCTGTAATAGGTTGACAGGTTGAAAATGTCAGTGAAGACACTTGCCAGTTGGTCAGCACATGCTCAGAGTACATGTCCTGGTAATCCGTCTGGCCCTGCGGCCTTGTGAATGGTGACCTGTTTAAAGGTCTTACTCACATCGGCTACAGAGAGCGTGATCACACTGTCGTCTGGAACAGCTGATGCTTTCATGCATGTTTCAGTGTTACTTGCCTCGAATCGAGCATAGAAGTAATTTAGCTCATCTGGTAGGCTTGTGTCACTGGGCAGCTCGTGGCTGTGCTTCCCTTTGTAGTCTGTAATAGTTTTCAAGCCCTGCCACATCCGACGAGCGTCGGAGCCGGTGTAATACGATTCAATCTTAGTCCTGTATTGATGCTTTGCCTGTTTGATTGTTCGTCGGAGGGCATAACGGGATTTCTTATAAACTTCCGGGTTAGAGTCCCGCTCCTTGAAAGCGGCAACTCTACCATTTAGCTCAGTGCAGATGTTGCCTGTAATTTATGGTTTTGGGTCTGGGTATGTATGTACGGTCACTGAGGGGACGACGTCATCGATGCAAATATTGATGAAGCCAGTGACTGATGTGGTGTTCTCCTCAATGCCATCAGAAGAATCCTGGAACATATTCCAGTCTGTGCTAGCAAAACAGTCCTGTTTTTTATTTTTATTTATCTGTTATTTTACCAGGTAAGTTGACTGAGAACACGTTCTCATTTACAGCAACGACCTGGGGAATAGTTACAGGGGAAAGGAGGGGGATGAATAAGCCAATTGTAAACTAGGGATTATTAGGTAACCGTGAATGGTTTGAGGACCAGATTGGGAATTTTAGCCAGGACCCCGGGGTTAACACCCCTACTTTTAAGTAGTGCCACGGGATAAGTGCCACAGGATCTTTAATGACCTCAGAGAGTCAGGACACCCGTTTAACATCCCATCCGAAAGACTGCACCCTACACAGGGCAGTGTCCCCAATCCCTGCCCTGGGGCATTGGGATATTTTTTAGACCAGAGGAAAGAGTGTCTCCTACTGGCCCTTCAACACCACTTCCAGCAGCATCTGGTCTCCCATCCTGGGACTGATCAGGACCAACCCTGCTTAGCTTCAGAAGCAAGCCAGTGGTATGCAGGGTGGTATGCTGCTGGCTGTTTAGCATGTGCTTCATCTGATCACTTTTTTATTGACCGAGTCAATGGTGCTTCCTGCTTAGTTATTGCTTGTAAGCAGGAATAAGGAGGATAGAATGATGGTCAGATTTGCCAAATGGGGGCAAGGGAGAGCTTTGTACACATCTCCGTGTGTGGAATAAAGGTGGTCTTGAGTTTGTTTTCCCTTTGGTTGTACATTTAACATGCTGGTAGAAATGAGGTAAAACTGATTTAAGTTTCCCTGCATTAATGTCCTAAGCCACTAGGAGTGCCTCCTCCTCCACTAGGAGTGCCTCCTCCGACTTGGTGAAACATAAGATATTACAGTTTTTAATCTGCCGCTGGTAAGATACATGTTGATTGTACATTGGCTAATAGGACAGATGGTAAAGGGAGATTACCCACTCGCTGTCGGATCCTTGCAGGGCATCCAGACCTTTGTCCTTGATATCTGCATCTCTTTCTCCTGAGAATGACGGGGATGAGGGCCTTGTCAGGCGTTTGAAGTAAATCCTTCCCGTCCAACTTGTTAAAGAAAAATTAATCCTCCAGTACCGGGTGAGTAATCGCTGTCCTGATATCTAGAAGCTTTTTTCGGTCATAAGACACGGCGGCAGAAACATTATGTACAAAATAAGTTACAAATAACACTGAAAAACACAAAATAGCACAATTGATTAGGGGATCGTAAAACGGCAGTCATCTCCTCCGGCACTATTATTCACTGTTACACACATTGAATGTGTGTAACTTTTAGTCAACTCCTAACTTTTCAAGCAACTCTGGAAGCACTGATCATTTACATACCATCCTTGGAGATCAGTGGATCTTCTTGTATTGATAAAAAAGACCTGGCCCGTGTCTGTTGCAACAAGGTTCAGTCATACTTTATAGCTCTCTATTTCCCCTCAGCCTGTCACAACAGTGAGCCATCAGAAAACAAAGCTCCCTTGAATACCTCGTCGCTGTCGTTGGATCTATCTTTAGCCCCATGTCTGCCACGTCAGTCCTGTTGACAACATCAGACTAGACATGTGCACCTGTAGGAGTGCTTTGTCTTTTCACTGCTCCTGGGAAGGGGCCAACGAGTTTGCATGTTGCGTAAGGGGCCATGGGGGAGGTATTGAGCGCTAGAAGTGTGTCCTCTCCCCTCTCAGGCCACTTGGCCACTGAGTGGAGGGTGGAGGTATACCAGAAGTGTAACAAGCCACCAGGCACTAATGAAGCCCAGTGCCTTGGTAGTAAGCTGTAAATGAGGAGTGAAAGGTAATGATCAGTACAGGCCTTAGGGCCTTCCTAGTATCTACTCTCAGCCACCAGCTGCTACCTGTAAGTCCTTTGCCATGCTCCAGTTAGCAGGTTGACGCAGAAGAGAGTCACTCGCTAGCAGCTCGTCGTTCTCTGGGGCTTCTAGGCCCACTGCCCATGTATATCAAATGTCCTCAGCAATTTTCCCATTTCTCCTCCACTCATTTTATTTCATAGTCCCCAATAATTATCAAAGCCAGACATGGTCGTATGTATGCTGATTAAGCGTTGCTTTTCATTCCACACTGTACATGGTCTTTGGGTTTTCTTTACAGGATTGTCTATAGGTTTAGCATTTCCAATATATGCCCTCTTGTCTTGTGCATCATCATTGTTGAAGGTACCTATTCTGGTACAGTTTCAAAGGTATCATCGTAGACATTTTCATCCAATGAGGTGCTATCCCAGTCACATTGCCGGTATTGGCTCTGAATCCAACTGCTGTGACATTTAATTGCTTTGAAGTGACTTCCACAATACTTTTGGAAAGCAATTTTTAGACTTTGAACCTTTAGCCTTGAATTTTAAGGGAGTGCACAGTAGAGTGATCTGATATGATGTACAACTCACCTCAGCTGCAGCATGAGGGCCTTCGAAAATGGAATGTTCCAGATTTCAAATGTCATTGTATGGCTATTTTCTGTGTATGGCAGGATCAACAGATCCTGAAAATGCATTATATTGGCTAGAGAGCCCGTTTACCCACAAGGCTTTTTCAACTTCTCTCCTGAGAATATGGCAGTTTTTGAAACAGCATTTCCTTTCAGTAGCAGAGGGAGTAGCCTAATACTATTTCTTTCTTATTTTTTTCTTGTTTGTGTAAATTCCCTTAGAATATTTTTTTTTTCTTGCAATGAAACATCTTATTGTAATAAGAATGAATTAGCTCACAAATCAATTATTCTTGCCACAACCCTACGAGTTGCGAGTTTTTGGCCCAATTTGAAATGCAATGACAATGACATTTAGATATTAACATTTGACAGTCCAACATCTCCTTTACATTTGACTCTCCTGAGGACGCAGACCAGACCACCATGTCATTATGTTGAAGGTAAAATGTGACACAATCATCTGTAGGCCTACTGTGCTGCTTATTTGAACATTTGCAAAATCATTCAAGGACATTTATCAGCATATAACGTTATTTAAAAACATGGGGCATCCCTCTAATTTGGAGTCCTGGCATGGTGTAGTATGCTAGGGGAATACAATGTCATTCCATATTGATTGATGTAAGTCCTAGCTAGAATCTGCTATTCCAAATAACACATGTTGGGATATTTTTAAAAGGATGATACCTCCGGTAGTGAGGAAAACACAGATGGCAATTTTCAGATCAATGTTGATATTTTTAACTCTCCTTGCCTATCGAATTGAGCTACCACTTAAAAAGGCACGATCAAGTTCCTTCGTAACCTCAATCACTTTATTTAAAAGAGTGTGATCTCTCAATAGTATTCGGGTGGACACATTTTAAGTTGTAAAGTGTGAATATTAAAATAAGGAGGAAAAGGTACACTGACATTGACGGGAGGGATGGGTAAAACTCCTCTCTCCTTCGTTCTGTTTTTACCATAATAACACCTTTACTGTCTCTGTGACTCATAAATATAGTGCCACAGTAACTATGTTTGTTCTGACTTGGCATTTGCACAAACATTTACAGTATCATCTTCTCAGGCCCCCCTTAACCTCTTAAATGTAACCAAATGTAATCGAACATGTAATCTACCCTTAAAGCACAGTAGATAACTACCTCGGGTGTGTCCCAAAGACAGAGCAGAGCTTTCCTCTGACCTGGATCAATGCTGGCTATAACTCAGTCATAACTCTTTAGCCATGATATGAATCTTAATCAGGGGGTGGAATGAGTGGGCAGATTAAATCAATGTCCAGGGCCAAAGCGCTTTAGGAATTTGTTGAATGTTCCTGTTGCCTAACCTTATGCAGTAGTCCTGTGAAATTGATTCATTTGTAAAGCAGCTGGACATTCTGACATCATGAGTACCTCTTGACCCTTCCTGAAATGACTAATATGTCACTGATGGCTATGTTGTTTTAGTTCTATAAGATGTAGCGTTTGTTCTAAGCATCAGGCCTGTAAACGTATGGCAGCAGGAGCCATGGGAGGCATACCAGATGGCAGTGCACATATGCTTTGGGTCTGTTTGGCCAGGTACACTGATGAATACTTCTGAGAGTTGGCCTACCTTTTCTGGCATGGAAATGTAACTTGAACACCTTTAATTCCCAAAGCTGGCTAATCCCAGTTCCGGTGAATAGGTAGAGTAACTTTTTCTACAGTGGTGGTGGTCCTAGTGTTTTATAAGTCAATTGAAATAGGTCGCTGTCAGTGTAGGTTGTGAACGTGAAATATGGTGATAACACTTTTGATATTACACAGTGGCTTGCAATGACTTGATTTACTGATTGTTTTAAAACATTTTCACAAGGGTGTTCCTGTAGATTACAGGATGATTAGCAAGCCTAATAGCTATCGAGGGTCAGGTGCTTCGAACATGACATTCTTGCCCTGTGCTACTCTGAACGCTAAAATCATAGCACAATTAGAATCAGTCCATGAGTAAATTCACATCTAAGTGGCAGTAAGAAGCTTCCTTTCTACATGGCATTGAGTATGCAAAGTAAAGACAAGCACACCTTAGTGGGGTAGGGTGTGGAATATGAATGTCTTCCTGTATTAGGCCCAGGGAAAGGCCTCATCAGCACAGATAATGGGAGAGGTGATCTGACTGACACTCTGCTTGATTACAGACACTGGAGTGACAGGAAGTAATTGCGACTCACGAAGGCAGCTCATATAGCTGTTGATAAAACACTCAATGCATGCATAAGCCTCATTACCTCGCAACCGCATTTGCACATTTTCAGTATTACAATGAGATATCTGTATGCCCCCACACATCTTTAGTTTGTGCCTTTGAAGAAACAGAGCAAGTATAGGCTATTGCCCACACACACACACACATATCTCCAGTCTGTGAACACAATTGTTCATACTCTGTCTCACTCTCTTCAGTATACTAATCACTGCAACAACATTCAATATTTTTTTCCCCGATTTAATTTGCTTACAATTCGCTTACATGACAATGGGAGGACAAGCTTGCATGCATGTGTAAATGTGCTGTGTCTGGGGAGGCAAGAAGGAGTAGAGACCTAGTGCTGCATCCTGACAACTCTGATAGCCGAGAGGACAGGGATGAGGCTGGGGATGGGCTGGTGCTGCCGCAAGGTTGCGTTGGGACACTTCTCTTTATTTCACCCTCGCAGCCTTCTTAATACTAGATGACTCGCCAGAGGCCCACTTTGATACTAGGATATTAGCAGGAAATAATGTCCCCCTCAGCCATTACAGCCCAGGTCCAGGTCCAGCTGACAATACACTGAGCACTACGTTAGGCAAAAGTATTGTATGACTGTTTAGGGCCAGAGCTAAGGAATGGGGAGCAGTAGTGCACTGGTTTGTACCCTACTATGAGAGACCAGGTACCCTGATATACAGTATTCTGCATTATATCACCAGAATGGAAATTGTATAAACAGTGCAATATATGTTTATCTTGTTGCAGGCATAAGCTGTCGTTTTCTAAAGATAGGCCTTTTCAAAGCTATTTAGCGATTAAATGACATTACGATTATTTTTTGTTTTTTAAACAACTAACTGATCGACGTCGATTCAATTATTTGAATTCCATTTAGTTTGAGTATTTCTGTGAGCTCAATGCTCTGTTTCTGTAGAAAAATCATATCAAGCCTGAACTGTGTGATGTAGTAGCGAGTGGTAGATTCCAACAGGCCAATATTCTACATCAGAGATGGGAAACTTTTATGGGGGTGGGGGCCACAAAAAATCTGAACTTGTCATGATGGGCAGCAGTTGCTTGCAGGGAACAAAAATCAATGGGGGCCCCCCCATCAGGTAATTTGGCCAAGTTTAGATAGCTATCCACAAAGCTAACTTAGCTTTCTAAATGCATTTTGCTGACATGGACTAATTGACTGACTATCAGTGACTAACATAACAAGAGAAAAACTGATGATGCACAACCACATTTCGAAATTGCACCTTGTGTATTCTACTATTCTATCTCGCAATAGTAAGTTGAGTTCCTAAAAAAATTAAATGTAATAAATAAAAACAATTTGGGGGGCCAGTTGCCCATCCTGGTTCTACATAGTTTAGTGCAGAAAACGTGGTAATTAACTACAAGGTCCATAATCCATTGCTCACCAGCTTGTCCGGTCTGTGTGGAGCACACACTGAGACCTCGTTGACAGCAGTCATAAAAGTATGCCTTATTTATTTTGAAGAACTACTAAAATAGTGATTTTGTCAGACAGCATAGAGATGAAATGTAAAAATCAGCATATAAAACAAATATTTTATTAAAGTAATGTGAATAAATGATGGTTAATAAGTGATAAGCAGTAATGGGCAGTCACTACCAGCAGAGGACTTGTATTAATTGTTTTATTATGTGTTGTTAGATCATTCAACCCACGTAATGCATAGTGCATTTAATGTCTAAAAAAATGAACGAAACTGAAATTGAAAACCGTGATACATTTTTTTATAATCGAACCGAAACCTAACCGACCTCAAAAAGCACTAATCGCTCAGCACTAAAGCTATTCAAAGAGTATGCTGTGTGAACCACTCTCTTTCTTCCTTTCTGCCTAATGGGGAATTGTATTCCATTGTGTACCAACAAAAATATATCTGTGTGTCCACTGTGCTGTTTTAACCTTGGACATAAAGGATATACAGGCTACCTTGGTTGAGTGGAGAAGTTCCTTGAAAGTCCCTTATGGGATGTTGATGTACGAGAGACTCATTTTAAGTGATGTTTTGCTCTGTTGAGACTGCGGGAACACTCTGCACGGTCTAAGTGTCAGTGTGGAGGAGCTCTTTGTGGGTGACACGTCTGATGGAGAGCTGCACTCAGACCTGTGGCCAGTGGGACCTCCCTGACTCCTTCCAACCTTTGGCCCATTAAAGTGTCCACTAAACAACTGTCTCTCAAACTTTTCCTTTATACACAGGCAGTGACCTACCTAAAGCTTTTGAGTTTTCTTTTGACCTGCAAACTAAACAAACCTGTGTTTAAGGTGCAGGCAACAGTCATAAGCTGTGATAAAAAAGAGAGTTAGCTGTGAACACACTGTGTGTGGGTTTCAACCTCCTGCCCTCACATCACCTCCTGCCCTCACATCACCTCCTGCCCTCACTGGTGGGTTGTTAATTCTCTACTTAATGGCTGAGGTCAGCTCAGCTTCTGCCAGATGAAGCTGAACTGATTCTCAAAGTTTGGTTAGCCTGCAGGTGTCTGAGTAAATTACATCTCAATTCTATTTGGGTAGTGAGCGAGAGAGAGGAGACTTCGGAAATGAGGTCATTTTTAGAGGGCTGTTTGGGTGACATGGTTGGTTGCTTTTAGGTTTTAACAAAACATGAAGCCTGCATCATCAACACACTTAACATAGCAATTTTTTAAAGTCAAGAATCATTGGTTAGTCATAACGTGATCAGATTATTTAGCCACATCATTGGTCTTCATAGTGATATTGCATAGTGTGTGGAGACTACTAAGTGGATAGAGAGCTGAATCAGCATCCATGGCCCTACAAATGGCTGTTTGGGAAAATGGAATGATGATGTCGATCATTAACTTTTAATTCAGTTCAGTGTTTCATGGATGTCATCAATTGCAATGTGATTTCCTTCTGAATGGTAGGCTATTTCATAAATCGTGTTTCACGCTGTTCTCCCTACTGGCTACGCTGACGACCCTTTGGAAATGTTACACTTTCCATTATAACAATGGTAGGACACAGAAGCTAGAAAGACATGGAAGGTGTTTGAGAATACATTATGATCCATGGACAACTTCCAAATATTATGAATTGATCACTCATTGTTCCAAACAAATGTTAATCCTACAGCCATTGTCAAATCAACATTTCCTCATGTTGTGTCTCATGATTCCTTCATTTACTGTAAATGTTTGGCAAAAACCACCATGAATGTTTTTGAACGCTCAGTAGGAGAGAGGGATCATAAACAGCAGAGAAACACATGTCTTTGTCCTTAAGTGGTAAGTGGAGCTGGGCATGAATTTCATCTGTGGGCTGCTGGCAATTTTAATTTCATTTTGTTCGTAGGGAGCTGGCTGAATGTTGGGAGAATGGAATGATTGCATGGGGAGAGGTAACAACTCTGACACACATTTCTACATGTCTGTGTCTGTGTGTGTATGCGTGTGTGTATGCGGATGAGTCTGCCACTGTCTCATCCAACCAGATTTAGGATTACTGTTATAGGCTATTTCTGGCATATTGCTATGATGTTTTCAATGCCTTTACTTTGTGACACTAGCTAGCGCTGATATCTGATCCAAATACTGGATGTATTAATGCTTTGGATTGATGGATGCTGCAACATGTTTTCATGCCTGACTTCACAGTCACACACCATGGGTAATTCATATGTGGGGATTCCTCCCCTCGGGCACAAGTGACTTTGTTATGTAGCAGAATGTCATACAGTACATTGCACAGGCACACCCTCATACAACCCCCCTTTTAATGGTCGGTATTGAAAATACAGTAACATGTAGAGTCAACAAAAGCACACATTAGAGTAATCAACACCTCTAGATATCTGATGGTTGTATTCTTATTCACTGTCATAGCTACCTGTTAGAGCCAAAAAAACAACAGCAGCCAATGGCATTCTCTCACCGGTAGACCTGAAAATATCTGTCAGTTTTACAACAATGGGCTCTTTAATTAAATTCAGTAGTGGTTGCATGCAGAGACTGGTTCAAAGTGAGACAACAGTGTATTAAAAATATGTTACTAGAATTGATCCAATCAGTTTCAGCAGCTAACCCCTATCTTATGTGAGAGATTTTGATTTTGGCCCCCATTTGTGTTAAAGTCATAAACAGCACTGTGTTATCATGTTGTGAGCAGCACAGCTTGACAAATATGACTTTAATAATTAAATAGGGAAAGGCGACTGCATATTGACAGTGAGCGAGAAGTGCAAGGCATTGTTAGACCAGCATCAATACTGTAAATGTCCTGAAGTTAATGATTTGGGTTTTTATTTTTAGTCTGACGTTACTAATATTACTCTAAAAATATTCACATCAGCAACCCTTCTGTCACAGCAAAACCGTAGGTTTATCAACCATCCTTGTGTGAGTTGGATCAGAATATGAATAGAAATGTGTTCTAGTTTTGGGTCTGCTGTTTATTACATGGGGGCAATGTTCCCTCTAAGCTGCACACATGCAGGGCATGCAGCTCCCCTCTGACTGCCGCAGAAGAAGCAGAGGAGCACAAGATTGGACTTCACTCAACTTTCTACAGGTTTCCCCTTTAGTTATCACTATCGACGTTTCACGCTACTGAAGGAATTGTGATCGAATCAAAGCAATATTAGCCACTTTCAATGTAATATACCCAAACAAAACGTAACTATTTAAGATTTAGTATGCAAATCTAGCTGCGCTAGAGATTTTTTTGTAGGATGAGCGCATTGGATTAGGATTCTATTGCATTGATATGCATAACTCAGGCCTATATGCAAATAGCCATTGCCATATATGGATCTGTGCCATTCACTTTGAACTGGACTGTGTTTAGGCTACAGCGGTCATGAGTAGATGCGCTTGTTTTGAGATCAAAGTGAGAGCTGCATTTAGCCACGTGCATATGTTCATATTCGTTCCTAGTTACTGAGTTATAATCCCAGTTATAGCTCATTTCTAGTCAACAATGGTTGAGTGGTTGCTTCCAACTAGAGCACAATAAGCGGGCATTTCTAGCCATCTTTGGAAAGTAAGTCGGGTAAAGAGCTATTTTATAAAAAAAATAAAGGAGAGCCGCACACTAGGGGCTCAGATGCAAACATATTTATGTCCAACGTTTCGACAGACAAGCTGTCTTCATCAGGGTATAATAAAGAGCTATTTTATGTCTTAAAGGGAAAGTGTTGTACTTTAAGACGGCCTTGAAGAAGCTAAGTAGCCAATAGGCAGAGTGGAACATAATTAGTCTGATTCTCTGTAATAATGGTATGGGATTAATAAAGCATTTTATTTTGCATCAAACACAACATTTTCAGTCACCTCCTTATCTGAAGGTGGATAAACAGGTTAATGTCAAGCCCTGCATGTTTGTCTCATGGAATGTAGGCATTGAACACCACACATTGGCTGCTACTGTAGGCTGAATGACAAAACAGCAATTTCCATGTTAAAATGTTATGATAAGTTTTTCTCCATTGTTTTTGATGGTAGGCCACTCTGGTAGGCCTACATTATGATGAAATAGTCACAGTAGCCCACTTCACCACTGTTAAAACTGTAACCTAAAAGTGGATACAGCCTCAGTGTTCACAGTAAATACACGCCGGAAGCTGCACAGAATTTTCACAACGTTTGCACACAGCAGACCTGAAATTTGCTCAGTGCCCAAAGAAATTAGAGGGAACATTGCATGGGGGTCATGAGGAATCTGTGTGACTGAATACCATCTCTGTTGTTTGCAGGTGACCATCTCCGGGTATGTCCCCAGGGCAATACCTGTTGCAGTTCAGAAATGGAGGACAAGTTTGGTCAACAAAGCAAGCTGGAGTTAGAGAACCTGGTTGATGAAACTAGTAAAGAATTGCGAAGCACCTTCGTCTCCAGACATAAAAAGTTTGATGGTAAGAGACGCTCTCTTTCAATTATTTGTTTTGATATCTCACAAGTGGGATTCAACAGAATCTCTACGTAGCTTGAAGAACCAATCATAGACGACGTTTGTCGGAGACAGACAGGTTGAGTGGCGAATGAGGGAGTCCCTCCCCTCATACTAAAGAGCCATTCGCCGACCCTCTGATCATTCTCACCTCTCTTTGTCACAGAATAGTTTTGCCTAGCTTTCCTTAGCATGACTTGATCTGTTTTCCTATTTAACTGTTCACAGGTGTGCCGTTAAGGTTATGCCGCTACACTCTGCCTATTGTGGCCAACAATTTGTGTCGTTCCTGCTTGTGTGCATTCCTCTTTTTACTTCTATTGGTACATTTTTAAGCTAGGACTCCAGTACACAGGTGCGAGGCGGGTGTGCTCCATAACGTTGGATGCCGACTGCTGATAAACTCACAGAAGAAGAAGAACAGGCGGGGCAACAATGGTAGCCATTTAGCTAGGACACCGTTAGACAGTGTCCTTCGCCCCTGTCTGTCAGGCACTGCTTTCCCGCAGTTCTGTTAACAACGGTGAGGGCAGGTGTTCAGCAGGCGGGAATGAAGGATACTGTGTTATAGCTAGCTAGCAGAACGCCGGTAAACAGCAGGTGGGAGGCAGGTGGGAGGTGGGAGTCATGGGCGCCACCAGCAGCTAGCCATCTAGGACACCATTAGACAGTGTCCTTGGCCCTGAAAATCTCTGATAATACTTTTACTTTTGACCCACTGAATCGTATAGACAATCAGAATCAGAAGAAATTCAGAATATCAAAAGTGTCACACAAGTATGAAGATGGTGTGCTTGGAGTGGGGTGTACATGCAGTAACCAATGGGATGCTCAAGGGAGGGCGTTCATGTATTTGCAGGAATACCCACATGCAGGAACGCCCCGCATTGCGAGTCACAATCACACATTATTGGGTTTTTCAGCTTTCGTTTTTTGTGTTGGGTGACTTTACCGAAAGGAATGTTTTCGTTTCAGGTAAGAATTATCTTCACTGCTTTTCTTCCCTCGTCTCCATTCGTAGCTAGCATCACACAGCTAGCTACTGAGACGTGGCTAGTTCGCCACAATGCTAGCTATCCTACCGGCTAACTTTTCTACTTGAAAGGGTAGAATTTCTACCTCGCTCTCTTGTTTAGCTCAACCCACTACCGACCGTCCTAGAGTCACTGCTTATCGATCGAGAGCCACGCTTTTGTTTGTCGCAAGAATAACAAAGAGCTATCTTCCTTTCGCTAACATTGTGCTAACTAACTAGGCTGCTAGCCCACTTGGTAAGCCCAGAGACTTGGTAAGCCCACGCTGCAAGGCACAAGCTAACTTGGCTAGCTCGTTGGAAAGCAAGCTATCCATGTAAGCATTGCTTTCTAGCTCAGACCGACTTCCCTACCTGCACATACGGTAGCACAAGCACTGCTTGCTATAAGAACCTAGCTAACGCCTACACAAGCCACCACGGCTATAGTTTTTATACACAGTTCCCGCCCCAGCTAGCCATTAGGCACCTAATAAGCTAGCTCACGCCTGTCAAGGCTAATTTGCAGCAGGTGTTATCAGGCTAGCAGGCCTTTTTCCACAAATTAGGAACAAAGGAAGGGTAATAGTGGATTAACAACGGCCTATCCTGAAACCCCTGGATCAATAAATATTGTCCACTGCTACCCCGTCTGAGGCAGGCACACAAACCACCTTGCGCTTGCGCTGGCAGCTCGATGATGCTGGGATGCTGGCTGCTACTGGCTCTCCCACCTACTGTGGTATTGCCAGCTTGCTCTCTCATTTAGTACGTTTAACTTTCAATCGTTTCATTGGCTGATCGGATACACCACACCATGCTACGGTCAAAAGACATTCTCTAGACCGAAGAAGCAATGCTACTGGTGCGGATCTCTTTGGCTAATGAGGTGCTAGCTATAGCTAGGTTATTACCCCACTGAGTGAACACTGGATGACCAAGTACCGGCCCATGCTAACTTAAGCTATGCCACTAGCCATCACGGTTAATGTTAACTACCGCCACCTAGCTGTTGCTAGCTTAGTTCCCGTTTTCTAGTTCGCCTAGCATTAACTTGCTTAGTGCTTACTAACTGAACCGGTCCTTCTATGCTGTGATCCGGTGATTCTATGCTGTGATCTCCCTCTCTACGAGCTAAGTGCTACTGAGCGACCAAATACAGAGCATGCAGCAAACCTACTGTCCAAGTTTTAGTACAGAGTCAGACAGTGGGGAAGCGGCCCTTCGCTTCAGCCGCATCGATGTCCCGTCCAGTTGATTTTCCTGTAGAAAAGAAGGGCCACCCGCCCCAGCAGCAGAGAAGGACAGCCAACAGATCACTCTGTGTTCTAGTTTTCCACCTTTCGGGTGGAGCACACACCACAATGGCGGAGAGGCACATTTGTGCTCCTATTCCCCTTTCCTTTGCGCAGCGACCCATTCTCATGCGTTCGCTCTCAAGGAAGACGGAGGAAGCCCACTCTAACCCTGAGTGCCCTCCGTGCCACAGCTCTCCCCTCAGCTCTTTCTCAAGCAGCTGAAGCAGGAAGACAAACTGTCACTAGCCACCTATCACTGTCCCCATATCTCAGTGTTTTTAACACTGCCCTTTTCAATTAATACAAAGAAGGGGTGACTCGCTCTAATGCCACCAGAGTGCGCTCCGGCACCACTGGTGAGCATGAGTCAACCGACCTGTGGGCTACTCACCGCAAGAGCAGGGAACTGGCGCACAAGCACAGTCCAGCCCTGGTTCTTGTCCACAGTTCCAAAGGAGTACAGACTGCAGTTTTCTCTGAGACAACCCTTGCAATCAATAACAACTGGCAACTCGACACAGATACTAAAGCAGGAAATCACCTCTCTATTAAGCGAAGTGGACGGCCAGTGTAATACCATCGGCAGAGAGCCATCTAGGCTTCTACTCCCGGTACTTCCTGGTTCTCAAACGAAAGTTGCTGGTTCATATCAGTCGACCTGCAGGAAACGTTTTTCAAATAAACTGCCAGCACACAGGAGTTTTCTAAGTCTTGCTTGTCAAGGCACAGCCTACGAATACCTCACTGTCCTATTTGGGCTAGTGCTAGCTCCCTGAACATTCAACAAATGTGTAGAAGCAGCTTTCACACTCCCGAGAAACACACCTACATAGACGATTACCTGCTTTGCTCCCCATCCCTGGAGCAAGCGGTATGTTAGTAGTTGATGTTATTCTTTAATAACACAGACCCCAAAGCAAATCAGGGGGAGGAAAATAAGGTTATTCACAGCGGACAAATCATGCTTGGAAGTACATGGTAGAATTTTATGCTCCCCTGTCCTCAGTGATTCTCCTCAGTGATTCGCCTCAGTTATTCTCCTCAGTGATTCTCTCCACAGAACAAAGGGATAGGATGTAGTTTTATAACCCAGACCTAGCCTGTGGTTGACCAATTACAATTCCTTGCAATAAAATTGGGCCAATGGCCAAGTAACAAGTATCCTATTTCAGGTTGGACCAACGAGAACATGCCACATATAGCTATGAGTTCAGGACTGACATTCCTAACAGATGTTGAACTGAAAACCAACTATTTCCATTGATAATTCCCTATTGACCGTTAGTACTCTGTTGACTTTTAGTAGTCTTGACCTCTCATCTGCGTTGTGTATTTATCTTCAAAATATTCTTACAGGTACAAGACACAGCTTAATTTGGAAACTACATCTCAATCTCAACCAGATAAAAAGCTGTTGTGTGCCAACACAGAGAATAGAATACCTACAGTTGAAGTCGGAAGTTTACATACACCTTAGCCAAATACATTTAAACTCAGTTTTTCACAATTCCTGACCTTTAATCCTAAAAATTCTCTGTCTTAGGTCAGTTAGCTTCACCACTTCATTTTAAGAATGTGAAATGTCAAAATAATAGTGAGAGAAGGATTTATTTCAGCTTTTATTTCTTTCATCACATTCCCAGTGGGTCAGAAGTTCACGTACACTAAATTAGTATTTGGTAGCATTGCCTTTAAATTGTTTAACTTGGGTCAAACGTTTTGGGTAGCCTTCCACAAGCTTCCCACAATAAGTTGGGTGAATCTTGGCACATTTCTCCTGACAGAGCTGGTGTAACTGAGTCAGGTTTGTAGGCCTCCTTGCTCGCACACACCTTTTCAGTTCTGCCCATACATTTTAAATGGGATTGAAATCAGAGCTTTGTGATGGCCACTCCAATACCTAGACTTTGTTGTCCATTTGGAAGATTCATTTGCTACCAAGCTTTAACTTCCTGACTGATGTCTTGAGATGTTTCTTCAATATATCTACATAACTTTCCTACCTCACGATGACATCTATTTTATGAAGTGCGATCTTTGTCCCCAGGTGCAGTCGTGAACCGTAGTTTGGCTTTTTTATGGCGGTTTTGGAGTCTTCTTGCTGAGCGGCCTTAAAGGATATGTTGATATAGGACTTGTTTTACTGTGAATATAGATACTTTTGTACCTGTTTCCTCCAGCATATTCACAAGGTCCTTTGCTGTTGTTCTGGGATTGATTTGCACTTTTCACACGTACGTTCGTATGTTAATCTCTAGGAGGCAGAACGCGTCTTCTCCTGAGCGGTATGACGGCTGCGTGGTCCCATGGTGTTTATACTTGCATACTATTGTTTGTACAGATGAACATGGTACCTTCAGGCGTTTGGAAATTGCTCCCAAGGATGAACCAGACTTGTGGAGGTCTACCATTGTTTTTCTGAGGTCTTGGCTGATTTCTTTTGATTTTCCCAATATGTCAAGCAAAGAGGCACTGAGTTTGAAGGTAGGCCTTGAAATACATCCACAGGTACACCTCCAATTAACTCAAATGATGTCAATTAGCCTATCAGAAGCTTCTAAAGCCATAACGTCATTTTCTGGAGTTTTCCAAACTGTTTAAAGGCACAGTCAACTTAGTGTATGTAAACTTCTGACCCACTGGAATTGTGATACAGTGAATTATAAGTGAAATAATCTCTCTGTGAACAATTGTTGGAAAAATGACTTGTGTCATGCACAAAGTAGATGTCCTAACCGACTTGCCCAAACTATAGTTTGTTAACAGGAAATGTGTGGAGTGGTTGAAAAATGAGTTTTAATGACTCCAACTTAAGTGTATGTAAACTTCCGACTTCAACTGTAGGTGTAATGCTGGATTCTCTCTCTTATCAGGCAACACTCTCGGACGACTGCACCACGTCACTCCGAGAGTGCCTCTTCCTGTTACACAGGGGGTGCTCGGTCACGCTCAGAATATGTCTCTGAGTGCTGGAATTGATTGCGTCCACCATCTCAGTAGTAGCACTTGGCCTGCTGAGGATGAGAGACTTCCAACGTTGGGGATCCTTAATCGACAACCACGTCTTTGGCGCCCGAATGTCAATTATACAGACTATACGTCAGGATTATTCTGGGGAGCAAAGGTCACCTTCTTTCACTACCCGTGACTTATGTACGAAGCGTACTAAATGTAGGAGCTGAGTTATTGTCCACAGGGAATCCCCATCACGGGGAATGGAAACTCCATCCCCAAATGGTGAAACAGTTCTCCTCTGAGCCTCATTCTCCCCACTAGTCCGAGTGCGGGAAGTCCCTCAATGGCCAGGCAGGCTCTGGTTAGCGTATATCATTCTTCTGCGGTACGATGAGCATTGGAAACTCCCGTTATGCAGGGATCTGCTGACCCATTCGAACGGAGAGATTTTCCACACTCTCCTGAACGCCATCCTGGCCCGTGAGAGACAGGCCTGCCTCTCTGAGTCATTGAGACTATCCAGAGTGCTAGGGCCTCTTCTACATGCTGTATGGAAATAAGGGGTGCATATTTGAGAAGTGGTGTGACCGAAAACTGAACATTTCTTCTGCTGAACCTTTTGGACAGAGGGAAGGCTTTCTCCACGGTCCTATCTAGCCGCTATCTCGGGCCTGTCATATAGGCTTTGACAAGAACACAGTGGGAAAACACCCCTGATAAACATCCCGTGTTATGTTGTTTCATGAAGGGGACGCGTCACTTACGACCAGTTCACAACCCTTTAGTCCCACCATGGGATTGGTCTATTGTGCTTGAGGCTACTTCACAGCAGCCTATTGAGCTGCTGGAAAGCGTGGAGATTAAACCTTTAACACTCGAACCGCTGGGCCTTTCAGCATATGCATTTCTGCTAGAGAACGTTGTCAGCCGTCCCCGTAATCATACGCATCAGATTCCTACACTGTGTTATCAACCTAAATTAATACAATTTAAAAAAAATATTGATTGATTGAATGTCTTAAAAATATTTGGTTATTTTGAATAATTGTATATTTTGAAGTAAATAAAATGAATGTAAGGATATGTTTTATACTACAAGGAAACTGCAACACGTAGGCCTCGCCTATTTTCATTTCTCTGCCAATAAACATTACAGTGAAATACATTTTCTAAATTTTATTGGTAGATTTGATCTGTACTAGAGTTATAGTAAGCAATAGAGTCCACTTAGAGTCCACCCAGTTACAGCTTATTTTGACAAAGTAGAAAGGAAATAGAGATTATCAACCAGCAAGGCGCGCAGGTCAAATTGTTTGCCATAAAGCTAGGCCTAAGCAGCAACATTTGATAAATAGCCTAATACATAAATAATTGTATGCACAAACAACAAGTAGACTAGAGTTATAGTAAGTAATACAGTACACTGACAGCTTCTTTTGTCAAAGTAGAATGAAAAAGAGGCGCAGGTCAAATGCGCTTTTGTCGCTATTTTCTACCCAAACCGCGCCATCCCTCCCAGACTCCTGTCTCACTGTCCGGTTGGGATCATCTTCTCAGTTGGCCCTGTTCTGTTTTTTTTTCTGCGGCGAGACTCAGGCATCGGAGGAGGGGGCTCGAAGTCAACATCTAAATCGGGTGAAGACCCATTGTCATCAGCAAAGTCGATTTCGGGCTCAATATCCGATCCTCCATCCAACTCCAGCTCATCTAAATTCTGCAGCATCTGCAATGCTGTCAGTGCGTCCATTGTGAACTACACACATTGTACTCTGAACTCAGTGTCTGATTTGACTCTCAGCGAGGGGAGATTTATATACCATTTCCAGCCTTACAATAAAAACATTACAGTGTAATACATTTGATCAATTTTATTCTTTAGATTTGTTTAGTAATAGCATTCAAATTATTTGCATTGAAGGTAAGTACCAACATTTGATAAATATGTTTTATAAACAGTGCATAAACAATTGTAAAGGATACATTGCATAAATAAATATTTGTGAAAATATTGCATAAAGAAAGATACGTATTTGAGTCAAGGCTATATTTTGCATTATTTTACAAAGGCATACTGCAACATGTAGGCCTCGACTCTTTTCGTTTTCCTTACAAGAAAAACATTACAGTGTAATACATGAGATACATTTGATTTGTAGATTCCATTAGAACTAGAGTTAAAGTAGTTAACAGTGGTGTCAAGTTCTTAAGTAAAAATATTTTAAAGTACTACTTTAGTAGTTTTTTGACGTATCTGTACTTTACTATTTCTATTTTTGAATACTTTTACTTCACTCTATTCCTAAAGAAAGAAGATAAGGCCCAAATGAGGCCCAAAAGTACTCGTTACATTTTGAATGCTTAACAGGACAGGAAAATTGTCCAATTCACACACTTATCAAGAGATTATCCCTGCTCATCCCTACTACCTCTGATTTGGACTCACTAAACACAAATGCTTCATTTTTAAAGGATGTCTGAGTGTTGGAATGTGCCTCTGGCTATCCGTAAATTTAAAAAACAAGAAAATGGTGCTGGTTTGCTTAGTCCAGTTTTTCCCAATTGTTTACTCACTAAAACTAGCCCATGAGGCACAATTACCCAAACCCGTAACTCATTTAGCAGAACCTTACACCAAAGCTGCAATACTTCTGTCACATATTTTACTTTACTCAGGCATCGGAGGAGGGTGCAATTCTATAACAAACATTTTCCAAAACACAACACACAATTCTCTACCTTTGGCACCACCATCACAACTAAAATCTATTTTATTCAAGAGCTAAGCTCAATTACCAATTAATCACTTTCACTCTTGACATGTGCAAACACTAATTGCGTGAATGTTCACTTTGCAATCAGACCGTGTTGAAATATAAAACTAAATGTTTTCCAGTTGTGTTCCTCTCTTGTTTGAGGACACACAAACAGTAAACAGTATAACAACATCTTAGTCTTTACACGGAAATAGGTTCTGATAGTAGTGTTTTGAATGTCACATTAGTGTGATCTCGGTTGTCAGTAAGTTAGATTCATTTGATGTTTGTGTGTCTCATTTGTATGCAGAGTTTACCGTTTTCCCCAATTGTTGACACACTAAAATTGGAACTTGAAACGCAATCACCGAAACCTGAAACTCATATAATGTGTAGAGTCTCGGATCTGGATGCTGCTGCAATTCAGCACGTTTATATTTACATTGATGAGGCTGGCTTCAGCCTAGCCAAAAGAAGGGGACAAGGACGGAACTTTATTGGCCACCGTGCCATTGTGAATGTCCCTGGACAGCGTTGAGGGAATATCACCATGTGCGCAGCCGTTAGCCAGCAAGGTGTCCTCCATCACCATGCCAACCTTGGTCCCTTCTACACCGCCCTTCCCATCGCATTCCTGGACACACTACATGGCATCCTCCTTCTAGCCGAGCAGAGGGGTGGACCAGAGCAGCCCAGGTATGTTGTCTTACGTGAGTTTCACGGGCTGCTCTGGTCCGCAACTGGTTCATCGACCACACACAATTTATTGTTCTATACCTCCCACCATATTCCCCATTCCTAAACCCAATTGAAGAGTTTTTTTTCGTTATGGTGATGGAAGGTCTATGACCGCCATCCCCTCACACGCATGCCCCTTCCCCAGGCAATGGAGGATGCATGTGGTGAAATTGATGTGGGGGCTTTCTTCGGCTGGATCCGTCACGACCAGAAGATTCTTTCCCTGCTGTTTAGCCAGGCAGAACATCGCTTGTGATGTAGATGAGGTGCTGTGGCCAAACCAAAATAGGAGGCAGGATGCAGCCTAATGTTTTTTTTCTTACATTTTGTGTGTTTTGTCTCTTTGTGTTTAGAGTTTTGAAAGAATGAGCCACTTTCATTTTTTATTTTTGTACAGAAAACACTTTATCTTACTGAATGTTTTTCCTTGTTTTCTCCTGTTGGGTTTGGAAAGTGTTACATACACAACACGTGTTCAAAAATACTGCATTTTGGAAATAAATGGCAATGTTTTTGTTACTGTATTGCATTCGTGTTTATTTATGTATACATTACTGTAACAATCTTTTACAACCGGCTTCAGTGTAACACTGAAAAGGCATAAACCTACTGATGGGATATTCATACTGTAGTACGTTGTGTTGCGCACATCAGTGTGCTGGTTGGTAGACAGAGCTATTCATTTTGATGCAAAAAAAAACAGTTTTGAATGTGGTGTTTCAATTGCTAGAGATTTGTAGAGTTTTGCGTTTGGTGTTTAGAGTTTTGGGAATATGGCCCAAAGGTTCAGCAACCATGTGGAAAACTGTCATTTTGAGCAGGGAGTATATGATTTTGATTGTGTTTCATTTTACAAGATTGGGTTTGGGTAAATTAGCTAACTGTTTTGTGTTTAGAGTTTTGAGGACCTGAGATGTCATTTCAGCAAACGTGTTAACATTTGGCATTTGAAATGATTTTTACTTTTGATACTTAAGTATATTTTAGCAATTACATTTACTTTTCATACTTAAGTATATTTAAAACCAAATACTTTTACTCAATAGTATTTTACTGGGTGACTTTCACTTTTACTTGAGTCATTTTCTGTTAAAGGGATCTTTACTTTTACTCAAGTATGACAATTGGGTACTTTTTCCACCATTGGTAAGTAATACAGTCCAGTTACAGCTTCTTCTGACAAAGTAGAAACGAAAGAGGTGTCTTTTACCTGGGTGTGAGTTGTGCGCTTGGGGAAGAGTTCTATTGTTCTAAATTCAATCACCCATCTTCACCCCCCTCCATCCTCATCATTCAGTTCATTCAAATTCAATCATAAAGTTACAACCATCAGTTTCTAGTGGTTTCGATCACCATTCAATGAGGAGAGAGACATACTGTATTAGAGCCTGGGTACCAATGCCTTACACTTCATTGTCTTTGTCCCGTAAAGGTGCACAATGCAGAACTCGCTTTTTATTTCCTGGTTCCTAAAATTCTAATAGTTTGCCTAATTTCACTTATGTGACAAAACAAGCAAGTATGATGTAGATAATCTTTGCACCATCTAAGCCGCTGTGAAATACACTATATTTACAAAAATATCTGGACACGCCTTCAAATTAGTGGATTCGGCGATTTCTGCCACAGCCGTTACTGACAGGTGTATAAAATGGAGCACACAGCCATGCAGTCTCCGTAGACAAACATTGGCAGTAGTTGGCCGATGTTCAGATAGGAACGTATTATGTAGAACAGGGGTCTTCAACATTTTCTTACCCAGGGACCCCCGCCCAAGCAAACCGGCGGCCCATGTTTTTTTCCCACGTATTTGGATCTCAAATTCTTTAGTGAGTTGGACACCAATGAATTTGAAGCTCTCAACCTGCTCTGCTGCAGCCTAGTCGATGAGGATGGAGGCGTGCTTTCATTTGATCTACTTATAGCCTATGCACTCCTTGAGTGTACTTGAGTTTTTGAGGATCCTTGATTAACAAAGTTTCTATCAGTTCTGTCGCAGTTTAGCTGACTGTTGTGTTTGCAATTTGGTCAACTCGCTCAGGAGGGCTTTTTGAATTCTAAATCCTCATGAAGAGTCTGAGTACCTCCTTGGATTAGACAAGCATGGCCCCTTTGCACAGTAGATTGACAGCTGGAACCAGGAGCAGAGTGCCTCGTCCTCCTCTATAGCAGGTCTGTTGCTGCGGTATGTGTGATCCTGACTTAACCCCACAACGACTACTGGCTACCTCTCCTGGCCCCCTCGGCTCAGAGAATGGATCTTCTATTTGCAGGGATATATTCTTTTTTTACACCTCGGCCTCGACTTTCACACTTTCTCCTGATCCTCCTCTTCCCAGTGAGCCCAGGCTAGTTATGGTTTAATGAGCAATAACACTTTCCAATGGCAGCAGCTGCTCATCAGGACTCTTTGAAGGAGACGGAGAAGAAAATCATGTCAATTATCGGATCCATTTCCACAGCCATCCACCTCATTTCACTCAGCTGCTTTTTATGAAGTTTTTTTTTTAAATATATGATTTATGTTAGAGAAGCTCTGTAAAGAAAGTGCCTGTGTGGTGGCTCTCCCTGTCCCAGATGGGTGCTCTTTGGCATAACTTTTGTTGAACCAAAACCATATTGTGCTTCTGTTTGGGTTGGTTTGGCTTCAGTTGGTTCGCTGTTAACACAGGGAATTCAGGGAGTTTGTCAATGTTAAACCAAGCAGTGGCCTTGATTCATCAGTGCCCTCTCCAGTGTGTGGAGCTATGGGCTTTCACAGATTAGTCAGGGGCCTTCAACCCCTTCTCCCCCTGCACATTTACCCTGCCCCCCCCCCCCCCACCCCCCCACCCCCCCACCCCCCCCAAGGATGTTTATCATTGTTACAGTTATAAATATGTAGATATTATTATTATTGTTGTTGTTTCATTCACTTCTCTTTTTGACCTTGACTGTTGGAGCTTGGAGCTTAAGATTTTCACTGTACCTTGCAATTATATCTGTGACCCTGGTCATGTGACTAATAAACTCATCGAACCATCTAATCCAATCTCTCTCTCTCGCTCTCTCTCTCTCTCTTTCTGAAGTGGAACGTAACTTGAAAGCACAAACACCCCACCTTGTAGTTTCTCAAAAAACTAAGCCAAATGCTTGAATTCAAGATTGAATAGTATTCAAGTTTTGACTGTTAACACTTGTTTAAAAAAAACATATACAATTCAGCTAATGTCAAGGGCAAACATGCGAACACCGCGTTGATGTTTAACGTGTGAGGATGTGAAAAATTAGGAGAGCTGATGAAGCATATTTTCAATTCATTTTGTATGCCCCACAATTATTCAATGGAGAGCAGTGCATATGTTAAATCCTGCAGTCACCCGCAGCTGAGATTTAAAGCAGAGTCGTTTTTCATGCAGTATGATGCACTTGGCAGACATGCCTAGGAGTATTACTACAAATCTTCAGTAACAACATTAGGGCAATTACAGAATGATCATGAATACGCTAGTAAAACACTGGGTGAATCTTGTTAATCGACCATTGACAAATGAAGACGAACGTGTTTTATGGCCAAGTCATTACAAGTTTACTGTAGCTACTCTGTCAAATGACTTTTATTTGGCAAGGGGACACAAAAAGGTTTATTAGTAAGCAAACATTTAAATTTATGGTCATGGTGATTATTTGGCTGAATATTTTAGTCCAAATGATGTATTTCCTTCTGCTTCTGTTTTCCTAAAATTATTGTGATACGCTTATGCTGTTGATATTGTTCTGGCACTGTCATCACATGCTTTTAATTATAATACACAAAGTTGAATGCCTCAGTACCTCTTCACAAACCAGTAACAGGCCAATCCTATTTACCTAAATCCAAAAGAACTGCAATATTTCTAAGAGCTCAGAGGTTACATTCTTGACCCACCAGGCTGAGCTTACTTAAGATGATATGAATAATTCATCCGAGATATCCTCATTAAACCTGCCTCTTCACTGCTCGCACTGTCCGTAGTAAACTGCAACCCAGGTAAAACACGTGCATTAAACTCAGCATTTTGAGCCTCTAGCTCCTCATTATGAAGATCAGAATATACTTTCATGTCAGACAAACGTCACACTTTTTACACATTTTACAATACAAACATAAATGCAACATCGCACAACTCTTGAGTGTTTTGAACTTCAACCTAATTCCCAGCAGCAAGTGGCATGATTCACCATGCCCACTCCTTCTAAACGTTTCAATGTACCTGATCTGAAAACTGTGGGCTATTGAATTACAGCCTATCAAATGATCGCATAGTTGCTCAGAAACTCAATGTCAGAACGTCGGTGTGTTCTTTTTTCCAGGAAAACAAAATCTTTAGCACACATGCCGTTCCTGGAAGCAATCATGCATAAATAAATAAGTTATATTTTGATCGGTCTCTGTCAGGGAGAGTGAATGTCATGAGAGGAGAGTAAGTCTCCACGGATGGAGATGGGGGAAGTAAATGGAGTTTGTCCAGCAGCACTTACATCCATGGCACCAGGCACCCCTGTTCCTCTAGGGGCCCTGTGCCACTCTCCATAATTTCATCAGTGTCAGGATGGATGCTGTGTGTAGGTTTCCATGCTGCAGCTTTCTGCTGGCTGCAAGCTTTATAGGAGACACAGAGTCTGGAGAGGGTCTCTGCTGACTAGCAACACAGGAAACATGAGACATTCCTATTTGGACTCTGATTTCATTCATGTGTCGGTTATCTATAATTTCAATCACTTTGGAGAAATGTAAAAGCCTGAAGAATTCTAGAGTTGTTTTAGCAAGGTCAGCCTTCACCTTCCTGGCCAAGGAATATTAAGAATATTTTCAACATCTATATTGGATTTGGCTTTCATCAGTTAGTATTAGAAGGATGGAATCAGAGGCCAACTATATCATACAGTATTTTATGCTGATATATTTGATTTAAAAAAATCAACTTCAGGACAATTACTGTAGCCGAGTTAAACCAGACTGCCAACCATTGTTTGAAATGAAATAATGGTGAACCTAGTGTTTAACCAGGCTACAATTATTGTGCCCATAACATTGAGTAGGACACCACTGAGGTATAATAAGAACTGGAGAATGCGTTCAAGATGTATTGTTTTCAAGGTAAACTCACGTTTGCATACACTGATTCATGGACCGTCTATATCCTGGATGCGTTCGGTTTATATGGACAAACATTACATGCGCACTAGCACTCGGTGTACACAGGGAGCTGCGCGAGCAGTGACATCATCACCTCATCCAAAAACATGGCAGACATTGGATGAATATAAACATTTTAATATGTTCGGCTGTCAGTGATGAAGAAAAAAAATTGGCCTCCGACAGTTATTTCAATAGTTCAATGTATGTTTTGTGCACAAAGGTGATGACTAAAATGTCTTATTAGGAACTTTGAAATCGGACTTCTCTATGTGGCCTTGTAGGGAAATTTGCTTTTTGGGTCGTGCGTCAATTAAACTGCAGTATCGAAGCAAAACTGTAGGAGCAGTCGAAACCGTGCTTCTAGACTGAAACCCTTGCCCTTTGAGGACACTGGACAACTAAGCATTGTTACCTCATGTTCAGTGCTAGCTGTCTCATTTAAATGTTATTTACCATGTATTTAGCACCTGTTTGTAGAGTCCCACCCACACAGGGCGTTCAGGTATTTCCTACACTCCGTGTGGAGTGGGCCATGAACTTTCTCTAGCTGACAGAGCAGCCCACACATACCTGACACCACTGCCTACGTGTCACTACCACAACAGTGAGAGAGTGCACCGTCGACCATCCTCTGCCAAGACGTTCCTGGCAGAAATATCCCACATCGCCCCCAAAGATCTACTCCATCAGCTAGGCAGCTGTAACATAGACCTACAAGAGAAAATAGAGGCCATCATCTCATCTACCAATGTCAATAACACGGCTTCTATTAGTGTGATTCATTATGATTTTCCTATGTTCTGGTGGATAATTTATGCATAGCATATTTTTCAGTGGCTTGGCGCTAATCCATATCCCAGGACTCTGGGAAACAGTACTGTTGTGCTCTGAGAAATTTGAAAAATAACCGGCTCTCAGATTTCTCTCTCGTTTAGCTCATTAAATTCTGAGGTGGGGGTCTTAATTACTAATCAATGTCCTAGCCCTCCACTGACCACTAACACCATGGTGCTGCCGACCTACACAGAATGTTAATGTAGTGAGAACGGCATAATCGATTCTATCTAGAGCCACAGACTCTTAAACAGCCCCATGCCTGTGGTGCAGTGCTTTTAGATTAATATTTGAATTGTTTTGTTTTTCACACACAGAAATAGCATCCTCCCAAACTGCCTTTTCATGCCTCTGACAGAGGTCTGTCTGATCTGTGGTAATTGTCTTTGCTCTGATTGTTTTTTCTCCCCTGCTTTAATTCCCATTTAGACATAATGATGTGTTGTCTTGATCGTGGTGTTAAGAGTTCATGACTATCCCAATTCTATTTCCCTTCCACACTAATAGGCCAATGTGACTTGCATTGAGCTTCCTAAAGATTAAGAGGCATTTGTCGATATCATATTACTTGCCCGAGATCATATTGATTTCCGTTGCCCCTCATACGGATGAACACTATGCCATAACAATTACACCCGTTCAAGGAGAAGAGGGAAACGGAATTCAGTTCCTTTTTCTTCTCCTTTTTTTAGCCGGTTGTCGATTGACAGGGCCCACGCCAACAGCCCTCTCACCCCAGCCAGTAGAATATGACTCACAACAGCAGCCCCAGAGGAATAATCCCCAGGCATGCATGGTATAAAAGGTCAGGCTGTCATGTTCTCCACAGTAACGGAGGCCTTCCTCTCAGACTCATTCCCGTCCCTCAGACAGCGTCCTCCCCATCGGGCCGATGGCAGGCTCCTCTCCTCTCGGTAATGCAAGCCTCTGATTGACAGGTGGATTTGGGATTATTTTCCCCGGGGCAGGAAAAGTGCAGGTTTCAAGCAGAGGCATTAAAGATAGAGGAGATGCTTATATATGCCGAGGCGAGCATCCTAAATCCATGCAGCCCTGATAAACACACAAGAGAGGGAGAGATGGAGGGAGAGAGGGAGACAGGAGAGGAGAAACAGAGAGAGATAGATGGAGAGAGAGGAGGGAGAGAAATGGAGTGTGTTCTTCTGTGGGCTGGCTTTATCCCTGCAGGATTGCACCCAGAGTAGCTTGGATGGAGATAAGATGGTGTGTGTGCTCTGCCCTAGGAGAAATCACAGGCAATGTCATTTTTATGATGTGAAGCACAATGGGGAGCTTCGCTGATACAGTACTCTTGAATTGCTTACTTGTATGAACGAGTGTAGCTTTTAATCTATGGATGGGGTATGGATTTAGTGATCTCTCACTTGATATGGAGTTTTTCCTAGCCACTGTGCTTCTACTGTACATGCATTGCTTGCTTTTTCGGTTTTTAGGCTGGGTGTCTGTATATGCATTGGGCTTCAGAGTGGCGCAAAGGGCTAAGGCACTGCATCTCAGTGCAACAGGCGTCACTACAGTCCCTGGTTTGAATCCAGGCTGTATCACATCCGGTCGTGATTGGGAGTCCCATAGGGCCCAGCGTCGACTTGGCCCCATTGGCCCAGCGTGTTCTTAACTGACTTGCCTAGTTAAATGAATAAAATAAATTATGCTTTGTGACAACTGCAGATAAAAAAAGGGTGTTTAAAATACATTTGATTTGATTGATAGAAAAACCAACCCAAATCTGAATTCAATCCCCAGCTGTTTACTCCGTCGATAATTTCCAGATCTATCAAAATCAACATTTATTTGAATAATTTGAAGTCTATATTTTAAATCAGGGGTTGGAAACTAAATGATTTTCCAATCGTTCTGTTCCAAGCAAAACCCCTACTTCTTTCATTCCATTCCAGTATTCCGACCAACATAATAAAGCTCTGAACCAGTTCGAACTCCCTATCTCATCCCCATATTGTTATTTATCTTCTTGCTCTTTTGCGCCCCAGTATCTCTACTTGCACATCATCATCTGCACATCACTCCAGTGTTAATGCTAAATTGTAATTATTTTGCCTCTATGTCCTATTTATTGCCTTACCTCCCTACTCTTCTACATTTGCACACACTGTACATAGATTTTTCTATTGTGTTAGTGACTGTACGTTTGTTTATGTGTAACTCTCTGTTGTTTTTGTCGCACTGCTTTGCTTTATCTTGGCCAGGTCGCAGTTGTAAATGAGAACTTGTTCTCAACTGGCCTACCTGGTTAAATAAAGGTGAAATAAAATTAAACTATATTTTAAAAAGTAACAGTTCATATAGTCCCTTTTTGTCAAATAAAATCCCAGTGAAATCAACATAGTTTTCACATTTAGCTCATTAATTTACTCCACCAATTAGCGTGGATAGAGCAGCTTGCTATGGAATGGGTAAGCTAGTTGTTTACATGGTTGATGCACAGATACCGTAAGGGCAGGTGTGAGATGTGACTTACATTTCACGGGTAGGGTAAGAGCGAGAGAGAGGGTGGACATGAGTGGGGTTGGCTTGAAGTGCTGAGCATCATGATGTGACTTGAATTGGAATGTGTTTAGGATATTACTAGTGTTATAACTTAACTGAATTACAGAATTATATACTTGACATTAGGAATATTTTTGGAACAAAAATAACATTATGAACCGGTTCTCAAGATTTTAACATGACGGTTCTGTTCCGGAACCGTTTGTTCCGTTCCTTAAATAGTTACGTTTTTTTTGGTTTTCGATCCTGAACTGGTTCCAACCCCTGATTTAAAGGATGGATTTATACTGTAAAACTATTTTACTCCCCTGCTGTGAGTGGATTTCATGAGGTTCAATCAAATTGTTCTGCTTTGTAAATTCTTGAATGCTCAAACCCTGATGCTCAGGGCTGCAAAAGGATGATCACGTAAAGTCAATGTTGAGGTGGCTGCATCTTTAATATTGACGCTGTTATAAATGACCTACCATATGGTGATTGATGGCAGCGTTGAAATTGTCTCCTGCTACCACAGGATGTTTCCTTAATTATGTGACCTCCACATTTTTACTGTCGGCTTGAACGTTCCTGGCCTTGCGGCTTTGCTTGAAGTCTTCTCTCACGCCAGCAGCATCAGAACATTCTTGGTTGCCTTCAGAATCCACAATGTCACTGGGTGAATGCTTCAACTGTCAAGTGTTGCCTTGAAGACTGGGGGCATTTTTTTTGTTGCTTTTGTGGAAAAGCTTTGGATCACTGTGAATCTCTGTCATTTTGATTTGTCCCATAGCTTTCAAGAATCACAATTATTTTGGCTTCTGTGTTGTTTTAGAAAACCCTGTAGTGTGTTACTGCTGGTCATGTCTCTGGGGACATTGCTGTAATTAACTATAGCCCGCAAGGCCCCACTCTACACTGTGGCCCCTGAACATGCCCCAAATGACCCAAATCAATTATCTTAAAAAAAAATAATGATCAAGACACTGGAGTGCCCCACAAAAGAAATCGTAGTTCTCAAAGTGTTGTCAAGAACTTGTTTTGCCTTTTCTCTTTGTGTACGTTCTCATACACAGATACTTACATTTTGTTAGAACAGATCGACTTCTGACCGCTCTGGTCAACCTCAGTGAGAGAGTGACTAGAGAAGCAGGGACGTAGCTACACTTTGTCAACGTGAGAATGGCTCCATTTAGCCTCCTCTCCTGTGCTCACTGTGAGGAATGGCGGACATATTGAGCGTTATCTGCTGAAAGTAATGAACTCTTTGCCAGTTAGGGGTATTAACATCACTCTTGTCCAACATTTCTGCCTCATTGTCCTCTCGGCTCACAGCTTTCGCAGCCAGTCATTTTGGGCAGACCTCTTAATTACGGCGATGTATTGAGGCCTTAAGTGAGCTCTACTTGTAATTTGCAGTTTCTGACATAATTCCTTAATACCTGATTGTAAAATATGATCCTATTCATGGATTTGCTGTAATTATATTAAGTCGTCTTTTTTACTACATGTATTATTCACTGAACTGTATTGAGGTCACCCATAATGTGAGTGATAATTATTCATCCTAATTGTACTGGAATAAAGCTTGGAATGGTATCAAATATTCTGACTATATAAAAAAAATATTCCGCCTTAATGATGTTGATTATATTCGATTAATAGCCGTGCTGATCCGAAAGGGAGAAGAATTGACTGCACACAGATACTTTCTTATCCTCAGCTGCACATTCTTAATCAAATTAGTTTCAAAGCTGTCATTAATCAGAAGAGATATCACTGGGTGCCATATTTATTTTTAATTAATGAAGCGAAGTTGATTAAGCACAAGACAAGCTTGAAACACACTGCAGTAAGTACAAATCTTTGCTTAAATAATTCAATATATAGTCTTCCATTGTGTCTCAATTCTCTCAAGGGTGCTAAGAAATGACCTTATTTAAACAAACTTCACTGAAGACAAAACTTTACTTTCTAGAAGTTGTTTGGAAGTGCTAAACACGTGCTAACTTCTTTCTGGAATTGATAAGTATGTTTACTAAATTAAAGGATGACAAATGATTTGCCATTGGTAATTCTTCTGAACGCATCACACTGGTAAAAGACACAGGTGTGGAAATGTAATTTGATGCTATGTCTCACTGGACACAAACATGTCACTGGAGTCCAACAACAGCAACATTAAAGAACAGGTGAAAACAGAAATACTAAAGGATTGGCTATAAAGTGAAAATATCATCCGGAAATGGCATGCCAATTACACCCCATAATGCAAACACCCAAATGTTGAGACGTTTCAATCTGTCACGCTTCAGAGAAGTGTAAACAGTGAACCACCACACTCTTCCAGCATAATGTATTTCTAAGCACAACAAAAGCTCTTTTAATACACTTTTGGATGAAAATAACAACTGTTTGCCTCGTTAATACAGATGAGTGAACGCACTGTCCTGTGTTCTCTATGAAATAATAAAGTACTGTACCTGGAGATCTGTGTTTAACGCTTATCCTCTCGTCTCAGTGGGCTTTAGATGTCATAAATACTGAGCCATGTTGAGTAGAAAACCAACTGCTGGTAAATCTGAAGCAATCTATCTTCAACACTGTCTCTAAGGGATAAGGATGTAAATAATCAAGGTCACCTTCCCAGTCACATGTAGGCAGGTGTGAGAGATTGTAATGAAAGAACAACCAAGGTGTCTGGTGGTGGTGCTACTGCACCAAGGGGTTTGATAAAGCTAGAATATGCTAGATTGCAGATTAAGTTACAGTATGATGTCTTCAGGTAGGATAATTAATGGAGGGAGAAAAACATACTGAGCAAGACAAGACAACTTGAGCATTTTTTAAAATGCAGCCGCCTTGCATGCAGATAGCACGTATTCTAGCAAAAGAAGGATTCAGTATTAAAGCATTTCAGATCATATTTCCCAGGGATCGATTCTCTCTGGTGTTTGGATTCTCGCTAATGTGTTGCGCCTAATGTAATTTAATTTCACTAGCATTGCAGAGCGCTAATGAACACTTAGAGCCATTGCAATTTTAACAAGGCCCCTCTGATTCTGGCCTGATAAGTGATTGAAATGCACAGCTCCATATTGAGAGCAGTACGGCTCTGGGCTCTTGGCTAAACAGCATGTGACCCAACATGAAATGCACAGAGACCGCCCAGGGTCTTACTTTCTATATCATGCCCTGTTATATTTATGAAGATAGGAGTGTCTTGATCTCTTGGCTTTTAAAGTACGAGTATCTGAGACAGGAGTAATAGATTTAATCCAAGCTCTGATACCTTCCTTGGTTTAGTATGGAAGTCATGGAGGTCTCTGCTATGATTAGTCCTGAATTGTTGCACCCTGTGCTCCTAATTTGGAGGAAGTGGCATGAACCCTATTCAAATTTAATCTGGTTCCTTGAGCGGCAACGCTATCATCATTGATAGCAGATGGTGGGAGACATTATCACCTCGTTCCCGTTACTGATGACCCATATAGGTCATTTGGTAAACAATAAGCTGTGCGTAGGAAGTGAATAACGCAGGAAAGGAAGACGTTGAGAAAGGCAAGAGTACTTATTCTCCTCTATAGTATCACTTCAAAAGTGTTTTCGTAATATGTGGAGGGAAAAATGGAATGTGTCGGTGCTGTTTGTACTTGATGCGTTGTCATTCCCATTAATGTCCAACGGAGTGTTTTTGAGGATGGCAGGTGTCATCTAGAGAAATAAAGATCTACCTTCACCACAAATACAGGCCTTATTGCTTTCCAGAATCACACCAGGAGAGCGTCCTTTGTCATTTCAAAAGGCAGTTTATATTGGAGTTGAAAAAAATCCCCAAAATGTGTGGATTCATATCAGAATGTAATCAGAGCAACAAACAATGGGCCTTTTGACAGGTAGTCTTTGTTTGGCAAGGATTTTAGTGAATTAACTTCTGAAATTACAATGGAGGATATCCTGCTGTCTGTTACTTTGATATGCACATTGCCTTTTTCTGCACCATATGTATTCCACTTTCTTTGCTAATTGCTTCTCAGTCACAAGCTTGATATCGCAGCATGGTCACAATTCTAGTTATGCTGGTGTGTTATCCACAGCAGATGCTATTTATTCCCTAAACCATGCTATTGGAGAAAACCCATTGTGCCTTTTGACAACTTAAGAAATCGAGATACCATTAAATATAGGGATTTGCATGCAATAACCTTTAGATGTATCACATACAGTGCCTTCGGAAAGTATTCAGAAGTTGCTGGTCTTGCCACCTCAGAGAGAAATAAAACAAACCACATTTTATTTTCTGAAATAAATTACAACTTGTGGAGTCCATGCCCCAATAAATTGAGGCTGTTAGGAGGGCAAAAATGAGGAGAAGCAACTCAACATTAGGAAGGTGTTCATAATGTTTGATACACTCAGTGTTCTGTACAGGGAATTCGGAAAGTATTCAGACCCCTTGACTTTTTCCACATTGTGTGATGTTACAGCCTTATTCTAAAAATTATTAAATTGTTTTTTTTCATCATCAATCTACACACAATACCCTATAATGACAAAGCAAAAACAGGTTTGCATACATTTTGCCGAATATATATATATATATATATATATATATATATATATATATATATATATATATATATATATATATATATATATTGCATTTACATAAGTATTCAGACTCTTTACTCAGTACTTTGCTGAAGCACCTTTGGCAGCGATTACAGCCTCAAATATTCTTGGGAATGACGCTACAAGCTTGACACATCTGTATTTGGGGAGTTTCTCTCATTCTTTGCAGATCCTCTCAAGCTCTGTCAGGTTGGATGGGGAGCATTGCTACACAGCTATTTTCAGGTCTCTCCAGAGATGTTCGATCAGGTTCAAGTCTGGGCTCTGGCTGGGCCACTCAAGGATCATTCAGAGACTTGCCCTGAAGTCGTTGTCCTGTTGGGAGGTGAAACTTTGCCCCAGTCTGAGGTCCTGAGCATTCTGGAGCTGGTTTTCATTAAGGATCTCTCTGTACTTAGCCCCATTCATCTTTGCCTCGATCCTGACTAGTCTCCCAGTCCTTGCTGCTGAAAAACATCCCCACAGCATGATCCTGCCACCATCATGCTTCACCGTAGGGATGGTGCCAGGTTTCCTCCAGATGTGAAGCTTGGCATTCAGGCCAAAGAGTTCAATCGTGGTTTCATCAGACCAGAGAATCTTGTTTCTCATGGTCTGAGAGTCTTTAGGTGCCTTTTGGCAAACTGCAAGTGGGTTGTCATGTGTCTTTTACTGAGGAGTGTCTTCCATCTGGCCTCTACCATAAAGCCTGATTGGTGGAGTGCTGCAGAGATGGTTGTCCTTCTGGAAAGTTCTATCATCTCCACAGAGGAACTCTAGAGCTTTGTCAGAGTGACCATCGGGTTCTTGGTCACCTCCCTGACCAATACCCTTCTCCCCCGATTGGTACCCTTCCCCAGATCTGTACTTCAACACTATCCTGTCTTGGAGCTCTATGGACAATTTATTTGTCCTCATGGCTTTGTTTTTGCTCTGACATGCACTGTCAACTGTAGGACCTTATATAGACAGGTGTGTGCCTTTCCAAATCATGTCTATTCAATTTAATTTACCACTGCTGGACTCCGATCAAGTTGTAGAAACATCTCAAGGAGGATCAATGGAAACAGGATGCACCTGAGCTCAATTTTGAAGTCTCATAGCAAAGGGTCTGAATACTTATGTAATTAAATTATTACTGTTTTCTCTTTGTCATTATGGGGTATTGTGTGTAGATTGCTGAGGATTTTAGAATATGTCTGTAACAACAACATGTGGAAAAAGTCAAGGGGTCTGAATACTTTCCAAAGGCACTGTATAATAGCACTATTGAATGGTATGAATATACAAACCTCCACTGCCAAGTCACATGTATTTCCACAAATCAAACCTAAGCAAAACAGATTGTCATAGCTAAAGCAAAATGGACTCTAGGAAGTCCAAGTGTGCTTGAATAGGGCCGGCCTATTGAGAGTGACCGGCAGTATAGAATTACTAAATCATAAACACTTCTGAAGTTTATAGGAGAATGTGAAGATATAGTATCAGTGTGACTAGACACTCAGTGGTAACCTGAAAAAAGTCCATATCTTCACTGTTTAATTTTAGCAACAGGGTGTCATGTGAAAATTACATGGAAGTGTGCCAATCTTACACTCAGACACCCTTCATCATCAAAAGACAAACTGGTGTACAGTGCCTTTACTTTTAAAGGATGAAAATAGTAAAATTTTAACTCATGTTAAAAAGTCAATAGATATACCATACTACACACAGCATGAGAGCACATACAGTATTTGTAGATATATATATATATATATATATATATATATATATATATATATATATATATATATATATATATATATATATATATATATATATATATATACACAGTTGAAGTCAGATGTTTACATACACCTCAGCCAAATACATTTAAACTCAGTTTTTCACAATTCTAGTATTTTATAGTAAACTGTATATTGTAGAATACAGTCACACCCTGATATGTTTCACCTGTCCTTGTGATTGTCTCCACCCCCCTCCAGGTGTCACCCATCTTCCCTTTTAACCTCAGTGTATGTACAGTTGAAGTCAGAAGTTTACATACACCTTAGCCAAATACATTTAAACTAAGTTTTTCACAATTCCTGACATTTAATCCTAGTAAAAATTCCATGTCTTAGGTCAGTTAGGATCACCACTTTATTTTAAGAATGTTAAATGTCAGAATAATAGTTGAGAGAATTTTATTTTATTTATTTATTTCACCTTTATTTAACCAGGTAGGCAAGTTGAGAACAAGTTCTCATTTACAATTGCGACCTGGCCAAGATAAAGCAAAGCAGTTCGACACATACAACACAGAGTTACACATGGAGTAAAACAAACATACAGTCAATAATACAATAGAAAAATAAGTCTTAAGTCTGAAGGTTGTTAACACAGTGTCCAAAGAAGGGCCAGAAGCATACAGCATGGTGTCGTCTGCGTAGAGGTGGATCAGAGACTCACCAGCAGCAAGAGCGACATCATTGATGTATACAGAGAAGAGAGTCAGCCCAAAAATTGAACCCTGTGGTACCCCAATAGAGACTGCCAGAGGCCCGGACAACATGCCCTCCGATTTGACACAGCATGGCCAGCCGTAGAAAAATGCTTGTTGAAATTCTCAATTATAGTGGATTTATCGGTGGTGACAGAGTTTCCTATCCTCAGTGCAGTGGGCAGCTGGGAGGAGGTGTTCTTATTCTCCATGGACCTTACAGTGTCCCAGAACTCTTTTGAGTTTGTATTGCAGGAAGCAAATTTCTGCTTGAAAAAGCTAGCTTTGGCTTTTCTAACTGCCTGTGTATATTGTTTTCTAACTTCCCTGAAAAGCTGCATATCACGGGGGCTAATGCTAATGCAGAACGCCATAGGATGTTTTTGTGTTGGTTAAGGGCAGTCAGGTCTGGAGAGAACCAAGGGCTATATATGTTCCTGGTTCTACATTTCTTGAATGGGGCATGCTTATTTAAGATGGTGAGGAAGGCGTTTAAAAGAAATAACCAGGCATCCTCTAGAATGATTTATTTAAGCTTTTAGTTATTTCATCACATTCCCTGTGGGTTAGAAGTTTACATACACTCAATTAGTATTTGGTAGCAGTGCCTTTAAATTGTTTACCTTGGGTCAAACGTTTCGGGTAGGCTTCCACAAGCTTCCCAATAAGTTGGGTGAATTTTGGCCCATTCCTCCTGACAGAGCTGATGTAACTGAGTCAGGTTTGTAGGCCTCCTTGCTCGCACACGCTTTTTCATTTCTGCCCCCAAAAAATTCTATAGGGTTGAGAACAGGGCTTTGTGATGGCCACTCCAATACCTTGACAATACCTTAACCCATTTTTCCACAAATTGGAAGTATGCTTGGGGTCATTGTCCACTTGGAGGACCCATTTGAAACCAAGCTTTAACTTCCTGACTGATGTCTTGAGATGTTGCTTCAATATATTCACAATTTTCCTACCTCATGATGCCATCTATTTTGTGAAGTGCACCATTCCCTCCTGCAGCAAAGCACCCCCACAACATGATGCTGCCATCACCGTGCTTCACGGTTGGGATGGTGTTCTTCGGCTTGCAAGCCTCCCCCTTTTTCCTCCAAACATAACAAAGGTCATTATGGCCAAACAGTTCTATTTTTGTTTCATCAGACTAGAGGACATTTCTCCAAAAAGTATGATCTTTGTCCCCATGTGCAGTTGCAAACCGTAGTCTGTCTTTTTTATAGCGGTTTTGGAGCAGTGGCTTCTTCCTTGCTGAGCGGCCTTTCAAGTTATGTCGATATAGGACTCGCTTTACTGTGGATATAGATACTTTTCTACCTGTTTCTTCCAGCATCTTCTTCTTTTGATTTTCCCATTATGTCAAGCAAAGAGGCACTGAGTTTGAAGGTAGGCCTTGAAATACATCCACAGGTACAACTCCAATTGACTCAAATTATGTCAATTAGCCTATCAGCAGCTTCTAAAGCCATGACATAATTTTCTGGAATTTTCCAAGCTGTTAAAGGCACAGTCAAATTAGTGTATGTAAACTTCTGACCCCCTGGAATTGTGATACAGTGAATTATAATTGAAATAATCTGTCTGTAAACAAATGTTGGAAAAATGTCTTGTGTCGTGCACAAAGTAGATGTCCTAACTGACTTGCCAAAACTATAATTTGTTAACAAGAAATTTGTGGAGTGGTTGAAAAATGTGTTTTAATGACTTCAACCTAAGTGTATGTAACCTACTATATATATATATATATATATATATATATATATATATATATATATATATATATATATATAGTTGAAGTCGGAAGGTTACATACACTTAGGTTGAAGTCATTAAAATTCAAAGTTGCACATCTCTGATGTGCAACTCCGTACAATCAGAGATGTGCAACTTTGAATGGGTTGGGATTCACAAAAAATCTGAACTTGTCATGAGGGGCCACAGTGGCTCGCGGATCTGCATCCCCACATCCATACCCACACATGCAGTCAGAGCCGGCCCAAGCCTTTTGGTCCCCCCCACCCTGCGAGCAAAACATTTTATCGGCCCCTCCTCTTGACAGCAGAGAGAACAAAATTCATTTCCTGCAATTCTACATATTTTGCTATGGGCCGTACAGTTTTTTGTGCAGTTTTAAAGCAGGTTTTCTGCAATTCTACACATTTTGCCATTGGGCATAGAGAAAATTTTGCAGTTTTAAAGCAAGTTTGCTGCAAATCTCCACATTTTGTCATGGGGCGGAAAGAATTGTTTCAAATTCTATAGCTAATTTCATGCAATGTGCAGTTTTACAGCTAATTACTTGCAATTCTACTTATTTTGCCATAGGGTGAGAGAAATGTTTGCCGTTTTAATATGATATCTGACTGAGAGTGACTAATAAAACAACTGGGGGTCCCCCGGTCGGTAATTTGACCATGATTACTAGAAGTTTAGATAGCTGGCTAGACTAACTTACCAATCTAAAATGTTTTTGCTGACACGGGCTGTCAGTGAAAAGCAGAAGAGAAAGACGGCTGATGCACAAGCAAATTTAGAAAATTCTATCTTGTCTCTTCTACTATTCTAACTGTTAACATTAAGTTGAGACTCCGACTGAGTTCTCAACAAAAAGTATTATTATTATTTGTATTATTGTACATTATTTGAATTGTCTCTCTCTTTCTTCTCTTGACCAAGAGTTCTTCCTGGAGCTGCTGGAGAACACGGAGAAGTCCCTGAACGAGATGTTCGTGCGGACCTATGGCAAGCCTTACATGCAGAACTCAGAAGTCTTCCAGAACCTGTTTGCCGAGCTGAAGCGCTACTACACTGGGGGCAACGTGAACCTGGAGGAGATGCTCAACGACTTCTGGTCGCGGCTGCTGGAGCGCATGTTCACGCTGCTCAACTCCCAGTACGTCATCACAGATGACTATCTGGAGTGCATCAGCAAGTACACAGACCAGCTCAAACCCTTTGGAGACGTGCCCAGGAAGCTCAAGGCTCAGGTTACAAGGGCCTTCATTGCAGCCCGCACATTCGTCCAGGGGCTCTCGGTTGGTCGAGAGGTGGCCAACAGGGTGTCCAAGGTAAGCCCAAGTCTCTGCCATTCATAAAAACTGCCCTCATAAAAAAAATATTTTGCAGATATTACTAGGGTATACTGTAGTATTTACTATAATAATAAATAGGACTTATATAGCGCTTTTCAAGGATCCAAAGTGGGTGATTTCTCTTTGCAGAAACCTACTGGACAAATAATAGAAGAACAAATTTGACATAACCTGTAAGTAGGTAGGACAGGAGTCTTAATGGCAAGGTTCAACATTTCTGCTATTTTCTATAACCTATAACCTACTACAGTTTACTACAATGTAGTACATAATTATATAGTAGTGTTATAGTATTATATAGTCAATTATAGTATTTTTTTCCATTTGGGTATGAGGGTGTTAACCATGACTTATTGCCGTAATAATGTACTTCATGCCGTGATTACCAGGTAAAAATTATTATGGGACAGTCTATTGCCATGAAGTACAACATTCTATAGAAAGTGCTATTAATGAATGAAAGATCCTACAGTGTGTTGTGTATTCTACAGTATACTACAAAATTCTACAGTAAGTGCTACATGATCAAAGGATACTACAGTGTGTAGCATACAGTGCATTGGGAAAGTATTCAGACCCCTTGACTTTTCCCCCACAAATGGACAGTACTGTTCAAAAGTTTGGGGTCACCATTACCAGCAACCATCACTCCTGTGTTCCAATGACACGTTGTGTTAGCTAATCCAAGTTTATCATTTTAAAAGGCTAATTGATCACTGGAAAACCCTTTTGCAATTATGTTAGCACAGCTGAAAACTGTTGTCCTGATAAAAGAAGCAATAAAACTGGCCTTCTATAGACTAGTTGAGTATCTGGAGCATCAGCATTTGTGGGTTCTATTACAGACTCAAAATGGCCAGGAACAAAGAACTTTCTTCTGAAACTCGTCAGTCTATTCATGTTTTGAGAAATTAATGTGAGAAATTGCCAAGAAACTGACAATCTGGTGCAACGCTGTGTACTACTCCCTTCACAGAACAGTGCAAACTGGCTCTAACCAGAATAGAAAGAGGCCCCGGTTGCACAACTGAGCAGGAGGACATGTACATTAGAATGTCTAGACGCTTCACAAGTCCTCAACTGGCAGCTTCAATAAATAGTACCCGCAAAACACCAGTCTCAATGTCAACAGTGAAGAGGTGACTCCGGGATGGTGGCCTTCTAGGCAGAGTTGCAAAGAAAAAGCCATATCTCAGACTGGCCAATAAAAATAAAAGATTAAGATGGGCAAAAGAACACAAACACTGGACAGAGGAGTGGCCAGCACAGTCACCGGATCTGAACCCTATTGAGCTGTTGTGGGAGCAGCTTGACCGTATGGTACGTAAGAAGTGCCCATCAAGCCAGTCCAACCTGTGGGAGGTACTTCAGGAAGCATGTGGGGAAATCTCTTCAGATTCTTTGACGAAAGCAAAGTTTAAAGGACATAATTATTATTTAAATTAAAAATCATTATTTTTAACCTTGTCAATGTCTTCACTATATTTACTATTCATTTTGCAACTCATTTCATGTGTGTTTTCATGGAAAACAAGGGCATTTCTAAGTGACCTTTTGAACGGTAGTGTACTTTACAGCCTTATTCTGAAATGGATTTAAAAAATAATAATTCTCATCAATCTACACACAATAACCCATAATGACAAAGCGAAAATAGGTATTTAGAAATGTTTGCAAAAGTATTACAAATAGAAAACAGAAAAACCTTATTTACATAAGTATTCAGCCCCTTTGCTATGAGACTCAAAATTGAGCTCAGGTACATCCGGTTTCCACTGATCATCCTTGAGATGTTTTTACAACATGATTGGAGTCCACCTGTGGTAAATTTAAATTGATTGGACATGATTTGGAAAGGCACACACTTGTCTATATAAGGTCCCACAGTTGACAGTGCATGTCTGAGCAAAAACCAAGCCATGAGGTTGAAGGAATTGTCAGTAGAGCTCCGAGATAGGATTGTGTTGAGGCACAGATCTGGGGAAGGGTAACATAATATTTTCTGCAGCATTGAAGGTCCCCAAGAACACAGTGGCCTCCATCATTCTTAAGTGGATGAAGTTTGGAACCACCAAGACTCTTCCTAGAGCTCGCCGCCTGGCCAAACTGAGCAATTGGGGGAGAAGGGCCTTGGTCAGGGAGGTTACCAAGAATCCAATGGTCACTCTGACAGAGCTCTAGAGTTCCTCAGTGGAGATGAGATAACCTTCCAGAAGGCCAACCATCCCTGCAGCACTCCACTAATCAGGACTTTATGGTAGAGTGGGCAGACGGAAGCCACTCCTTAGTAAAAGGCACATGACAACCCGCTTGCAGTTTGCCAAAAGTAACCTAAAGACTCTCAGACCATGAGAAACAAGATTCTCTGGTCTGATGAAACATAGATTGAACTCTATGGCCTGAATGCCAAGCTTCACGTCTAGAGGAAACCTGGCACCATCCCTACAGTGAGGCATGGTGGTTGCAGGATCATGCTGTGGGGATGTTTTTTTCTGCGTCATAGACTGGGAGACTAGTCAGAATTGGTGGAAAGATGAATGGAGCAAAGTACAGAGAGACCCTTGATGAAAACCTTCTCCATAGCACTCAATACCTCAGACTGGGGCGATGGTTCACCTTCCAACAGGACAGAAACCCTAAGCACAGAGCCAAGACAATGCAGTAGTGGCTTCAGGACAAGTCTCTGAATGTCCTTGAGTGGCCCAGCCAGAGCCCGGACTTGAACCCAATTGAATATCTCTGGAGAGACCTGAAAATGGCTGTGCAGTGTCACTCCCCATCCAACCTGACAGATCTTGACAGGATCTGCAGAGAAGAGTGGGAGAAACTCCCCAAATACAGGTGTGCCAAGCTTGTAGCGTCATTCCCAAGAAGACTCATGGCTATAATCACTGCCAAAGGTGCTTCAACAAAGTTCTGAGTAAAGGGCCTGAATTCTTATGTAAATGTAATATTTCAGTTTTTGTTAATGCATTTGCAAAAATGTTTGAAAACCTGTTTTTGCTTTGTCATTATGGGGCATTGTGTGTAGATTGATGAGGGGGGAAAATGATTTAATACATTTTAGAATAAGGCTGTAACATAACAAAATGTGGAAAAGTCAAGGGGTCTGAATACTTTCCGAATGCGCTGTACACTGAGTGTATCAAACATTAGGAACACCTTACTAATTTTGAGTTGCATCTCCTCATTTTTGCCCTCATAACAGCTTCAGTTTGTTGGGGCATGGGCTCTACAAGTTGTAAATTATTTCTGAAAAAAATATTTGTTTTGTTTTATTTCTCTCTCAGGTGGCAAGACCAGCAACTTTATTTATTTATCTTTTCTCGCCTTAGGCGGAAAGCAAATGGGCCAAGCATATGAAATATGACTGAGGTATTTCACGTAGAACAAAATGTGAAATGTTCAGTGAGTCTAGTAGAATTCATGATTAAAATAAGCAGAACTTCATTTGATTATTTCAGGCTAAAGGAAAAGGGCTGAATTACAGGAGTGGAAAGGTGCTGTACCTATAGAGATTGATTGATCGTAGAAGGTCATGGCGCTGTTGTCATACAGATAAAATATCATGATATCAAAATATATAATATTACAAAATCTAAATCTGTAATACATTTAAATATATATATATATACACTACCGCACATTTTTTGTCCGTTAAAATATCATCAAAATGATCAGAAATCCAGTATAGACATTGTTAATGTTGTAAATTACTATTGTAGCTGGAAACGGCAGATTTTTTTATGGAATATCTACATGCGTTCAGAGGCCCATTATCAGCAACCATCACTCCTGTGTTCCAATGGCACGTTGTGTTAGCTAATCCAAGTTGATCATTTTACAAGGCTAATTGATCATTAGAAAACCCTTTTGCAATTATGTAAGCACAGCTGAAAACTGTTCTGCTGATTTAAAGAAGCAATAAAATTGGCCTTCTCTAGACTAGTTGAGTATTTGGAGCATCAGCATTTGTGGGTTCGATTACAGGCTCAAAATGGCCAGGAACAAATAACTTTCTTCTGAAACTCATCAGTCTATTCTTGTTCTGAGAAATTAAGGCTATTCCATGCGATACATTTTCATGAAACTGAAGATCTCGTACAACGCTGTGTACTACTCCCAAAAGTTTTAGAACACCTACTCATTCAAGGGTTTTTGTTTATTTTTACTATCTTCTACTTTGTAGAATAATTGTGAAGACATCAAAACTATGAAATAACACATGAAATCATTTTTTAAAAAACAAATTCTAAATTATTTTTTTATTTGAGATTCTTCAAAATGCCACCCTTTGCCTTGATGACAGCTTTGCACCCTCATGGCGTTCTCTCAACCAGCTTCATGAAGTAGTAAAACATTTGACCAGTAGTGTGTGTGTGTGTGTGTGTGTGTGTGTGTGTGTGTGTGTGTGTGTGTGTGTGTGTGTGTGTGTGTGTGTGTGTTAATATATATCAAAATATCAGTACAGTAACCAAGAAAATGTTACCAGGAGTGGGAGCATTGCATATCCTTTTCAGAGGCTTTTGTCTATGCGTACCTGCCTGCAAATCAAACATACACTTGGTGTACAAAACATATACAAATGTCAGTACAGTAGCCAAGAAAATGTTACCAATATATTTCCAGACTAAACCAGATGTTAAATGGTATCAGATTAAACATTACAGCATTGAAGATAATTTTGTAGTATTCTACAGTATACTACAATATTCTATAGTAAGCACTAAACGTTTGAGGGATACTACAGAGTGGAGTATATTATTCTACAGTATACTACACGATTATATAGTAAGTCCTACAAAGGATTGAGGGAAAATACAGTGTGGATAACAGTATTCTATAATGATACAGGGCGAGACGCAGATGCAGACAAGTGAGGCAGATGGTTCGAGTCTCTGATATTTATTATAAAACAAGGGGCAGGCAAGAGACAGGTCGTGGACAGGCAAAATATCATAAACCAGGTCAGAGTCCAGGAGGTACAAAGTGGCAGGCAGGCTCAGTGTCAGGGCAGGCTGAATGGTCAGGCAGGTGGGCTCAGTGTCAGGGCAGGCAAAGGTCAGAACCGGGAGGACTAGAAAAACAGAGACTTGGAAAAAGCAGGAGCATGGAAAAACACGCCGGTTGACTTGACGAGACAAGGTGAATGGACAACAGACAAACAGAGAACACAGGTATACAGTTGAAGTCGGAAGTTAACACACACTTAGGTTGGAGTCATTAAAACTCATTTTTAGGACATCTACTTTGTGCATGACACAAGTCATTTTTCCAACAATTGTTTACAGACAGATTATTTCACTTATAATTAATTTATAATTAATTAATTAAGTCTAGTTCATTCTTGGGAGCAATTTCCAAATGCCTGAAGGTACCACGTTCATCTGTTGAAACAATAGTACCCAAGTATAAACACCATGGGACCACGCAGCCGTCATGCCGCTCAGGAAGGAGACGCATTCTGTCTTCTCGAGATGAACGTACTTTGGTGTGAAAAGTGCAAATCAATCCCAGAACAACAGCAAAGGACCTTGTGAAGATGCTGGAGGAAACAGGTACAAAAGTATCAATATCCACAGTAAAGACGAGTCCTATATTGACATAACCTGAAAGGCCGGTCAGCAAGGAAGAAGCCACTGCTCCAAAACCGCCAATAAAAAGCCAGACTACGGTTTGCAACTGCACATGGGGACAAAGATCGTACTTTTTGGAGAAATGTCCTCTGGTTTGATGAAACAAAAATAGAACTGTTTGGCCAAAATGACCATCGTTATGTTTGGAGGAAAAAGGGGGAGGCTTGCAAGCCGAAGAACACCATCCCAATTGTGAAGCACGGGGGTGGCAGCATCATGTTGTGGGGGTGCTTTGCTGCAGGAGGGACGGGTGCACTTCACAAAAGATGGCTTCATGAGGTAGGAAAATTATCTGGATATATTGAAGCAACATCTCAAGACATCAGTCAAGAATTTAAAGCTTGGTCGCAAATGGGTCCTCCAAATGGACAATGACCCCAAGCATACTTCCAAAGTTGTGGCAAATGGCTTAAGGACAACAAAGTCAAGGTATTGGAGTGGCCATCACAAAGCCCTGACGTCAATCCTATAGAAAATTTGTGGGCAGAACTGAAAAAGCATGTGCGAGCAAGGAGGCCTACAAACCTGACTCAATTACACCAGCTCTGTCAGGAGGAATGGGCCAAAATTCACCCAACTTATTGTGGGAAGCTTGTGGAAGGCTACCCAAAACGTTTGACCCAAGTTAAAAATGTTAAAGGCAATGCTACCAAATACAAATTGACTGTATGTAAACTTCTGACCCACTGGGAATGTGATGAAAGAAATAAAAGCTGGAAGAACTAATTTTCTCTATTATTATTTTGACATTTCACATTCTTAAAAAAAAGTGGTCATCCTAACTGACCAAATACATGGACTTTTTACTAGGATTAAATGTCAGGAATTGTGAAAAACTTAGTTTAAATGTATTTGGCTAAGGTGTATGTAAACTTCCGACTTCAACTGTACATACACTGAGGGTAAAAGGGAAGATGGGTGACACCTGGAGGGGGCTGGAGACAATCACAAGGACATGTTAAACATATCAGGGTGTGACAGTATTCTACAATATACAGTTTACTATAAAATACTAGAATTCTACAGTAAATACTATTTGCTGCTTATGTGCAGCGGTGAGAATGCTAATTCTGATAAGGAATACACCACTTCCCATTGAAAAAGGGAATTTTCTCCTGAATCCTTTGACCCAATTGTATAATGTACAATTATTGTCATAGATATATATCAAAACTTTTCCCAGAATTGAACAATGGACTGATTGTGTTGGATCCATCATTATCACATATAAATATTTAATTCCAAAACCTGAGATCATAAAACGGAGCAATTTGTTGGTGTTGGAGTTGGTGTTGGAATGAATTTTACTGGTGCGGAAAGAAGTAGGCTTTTAACAGAATCCAACACATTCTTGAACAAGCTGAAGGTGTTCTAATTTACTTTCTGGGTGAGGTTTTGTTCTCTCCCAGAAGATCCCCTACAGTATAATATTACTGACTTACCACTGACTTACCACCAGCACCACCTCTTTGTATGGGCCTATGGGCTTTTGGGTTGAGGCTCAGGGCTGCCCTCTCGAGTGCTCTATAATGACTACTGATGGGGCCTCCCGTTATTCACAAGGAATTCTTAAGCATGGGAAGAGTATCTGTCTCCAAGCTACGAGGAAATATTATTTGCTATGGATGTTTGTATCTCTATCGTCCAATATTTGTTAAGTCTGTATACCGTCCCCATTAATCTTGCTGTAAGTATTCTGTTTGATGTGATATAATCTTAATGCAGCTAGCTGTTGCTGCAGTATAGCACTGCCTTAGGAGTGTGTGTAGTTTCGATCCAGTGCAAAGGAAGATTAAAGGCATAGCAAGAGATGTATGCTTGGTATTTGCTCCACTCAACAACAAAAACAACTGTTTTCTAGATCGTGTTCACAGTTAATATCAACATTAGAACACTGGCCTTATAGATACAATTTGCTTCCCCTGCGTCGGTGGTCACAAGCAATTTATCGGAATTGCATGCGTTTGTTACCATTATCGGTGTTGATAATACTGTGTAAACTGTTCTGCGTAGTCCGAGGAGAAGCCTGGACATCAAGGCTAGAAAACAGTTAATATCCTGTTTGGAAATTGAGTCCTTATGCAACTGTTGCTGGTCAATGGGTTTATGTTCATCATAATTCATGATAAATAGGGTATGCGTCATGGGGATTTTAGCGCAGCTACAGTATTATACGGTCAAAGGCACGAGGAAACCCAAGGTGATTTGGCTGCCTGCGGAGAATCAGATGTATAACCCATGAACATCCAACAAACTCAACCTTTCCACTGCGGGCCATTCATTACCAGCAAGCATGATGAACTCCGTGAACCACAATCATGTGTGATCACGTCATGCACCTCCAGGCCATATCAGTTCCCCATTTCCAGCCAGGGCAGCCTGATGAAACCCTCTCTATGAGCAAACCCTGGGGATGAGTTGTTAGCATCTGTGGTATTGACACACATCCTGGGTTCCCTGGCAGCCGCCATGTCCCCACCTCACCTCTGACATTACCCAGGGACCTGAGACACAGGTCATGTGGCGGGGGCAAAGGCGCTTTGATCCACTGGGCCTCAACTCATCAGAAGAGATTGGGTGTAAGCATAATGGAATAAGACACCCCAGAGGAGGTGTCCTGGCACCCGGCTACAGTGAGATGTGACATCTATGCCGAGTGCTGCTGGGGGACTTTATTGAGTTAAAGGAGCTGGTGTAGTACATCACATCCCAGCAGTTCACAGTTTTTGACTAAGACACTCAGCTTTTGACTGGAGGCACTGCCTGAGTAACTAGAGACACACGTTTATATATCGCCTGGCAGTTTAGTTTACCCATGATCAATCAGAGTTTGGCATTCAATTACACTTATTACAGCATAAATACCAGCGTAGGCTTGGTGTTTACCCATTTTTCTAAACCTCTGAAAAGATATACCCAAGGATATATCAAGGCTTCAAAATGTTCTCAAAGTATCAAAGACTGCATTCTCATTATGGGTACACCGTGTATTTCTGTTATTCAGTGTTGCAAAGCAGTGATGTGGCTATTGATTGATTCTAATAATAGGACGCGCTTTGATGAGCCTGTATCATTAGAATAATACCTGCTCTGCAAATGGTGTAATGCGCTCAAAGGAGCAAGCAGTCCAGGGAGAGATAGGGGAGAGTCGAGCAGACATTATGGCAACATACTAAGTGCTGGTCTTGCACCAAAGCCATTTGTGGGGAAGGGTAGCATTTGTCAGGTGTCAGTTCTGCAAATTGAAAAAGGGGGGAAGCAACCCTATACCATGTCTTACTGTACGGACATGCACATGAAGGATTCTTCCAGTGGAGTATTTTAAAATGAAGTGGATTTCAGGTTCAAATGTCCCTTTTAAGATCTTAGAATCTGAAAAATACTTATTTTTATTGCATCCATATGAAATGAATGAATTGTATTCACCAACAGTTGCTATGCAACTGCAGAACAAAGCAATCTGAAATGTCACAAATATTGAAGGCACATACTGTATAGCCACCACAGGTAGCAGAGAATCTAAATAAACAATTACCCCCTTGATATCTTCAACTCGCAGCCCCCACACCTGTGAGTTCCTTTGGATGTCAGTGGGTACATGACATTGTTTGAGTGATCAGCATCAGACTGTTGTGATAAGTCAAGCCAATGACGGAGGAAGCTAGCAGTAGATGTTTGAGGCATATCAGTCAGTCAGCGTGTGTGTGTGTTTGTTTGATCCTTGTCTTCAAGCCTGACTCTGTGGAGGCTGTTGATGCCTCCGCCTTGCCTTCCCCTCAGCAGATCCTCACTGTTGGGTTGAGAGAGACAGGGGTCCAATCACATCAAACATGAAGACAGCTCAGAAACCACTCAAAACACAGACTTCCAGCTGAGCTGTGCCTCTTCTCTCACCTCATTCATGCAGTGTCTGGGTACTTTGGGAAGTTTAGACTAGTACATCTGCTCACACTGGAAATACACAAGATATTTTGGGCGTTGTGTAAAATTATACTTCGTTCAGAACAGAGACTGGGTGTTTACTTTATTATTTTAAAGATGTTGAGATTAACCTGACGAAATAGGAATGTGTTATTGTATCTACAGCATACAGTATATACAAAGGTATGTGGACACCCCTTCAAATGAGTGGATTCGGCTATTTCATACTCTATTTTATACATATTTACACCGCCATGCAATCTCCAGCGACAAACATTGGCAGTAGAATGGGCTTACTGAAGAGCTCAGTGACTTTCAATGTGGCACCGTCATAGGATGCCACCTTTCCAACAAGTCAGTTCGTCAAATATCTGCCCTGCTAGAGCTGCCCCGGTCAACTGTAAGTGCTGTTATTGTGGAGCAACAACGCCTCAGCCGCGAAGTGGTAGGCCACACAAGCCCAAAGAACGGAATTGCTGAGTGCTGAAGCACGTAGCGCGTAAAAATGATCTGTCCTTGGTTGCAACACTTACTACCGAGTTCCAAACTGCCTCTGAAAGCAACGTCAGCACAAGGACTGTTCGTCGGGAGCTTCATGAAATGGGTTTCCATGGCCGAGCAGCCACACACAAGCCTAAGATCACCAGGTTCAAAGCCAAGCGTCGGCTGGAGTGGTGTAAAGCTCACCGCCATTGTACTTTGGAGCAGTGGAAATGCGTTCTCTGGAGTGATGAATCACGCTCTACCATCTGGCAGTCTGATGGACAAATCTTGGTTTAGTGGACGCCAGGAGAACACTACCTGCCCGAATGTGCTAACACTAAAGTTTGGTGGAGGTGGAATAATGGTCTGGGGCTGTTTTTAATGGTTTGGCCTAGGCTCCTTAGATCCAGTGAAGGGAAATCTTAACACTACAGCATACAATGACATTCTAGACGATTCTGTGCTTCCAACTTTGTGGCACGATAATGCCCCTTTGCACAAAGCGAGGTCCATACAGAAATGGTTTGTCGAGATCAGTGTGGAAGAACTTGACTGGCCTGCACAGAGCCCTGACCTCAACCCCATCAAACACATTTGGGATGAATTGGAACGTCGACTGCGAGCCAGGCCTAATCACCCAACATCAGTGCCCGACCCCGCTAATGCTCTTGTGGCTGAATGGAAGCAAGTCCCCCGCAGCAATGTTCTAACATCAAGTGGAAAGCCTTCCCAGAAGAATGGAGGCTGTTATAGCAGCAAAGGGGGGACCAACTCCATAATAATGCCCATGATTTTGGAATGAGATGCTCAATGAGCACATGTCCACATACTTTTGGTCATGTAGTGTATTTTGGCCAGAGTAACAAGAAGCTCAGACACTACTGCAATAAAATGCATAAAACATGTAGGCATCCACTTACACACACACACACACACACACACACACACACACACACACACACACACACACACACACACACACACACACAAGCAAACTGATGCACTGACAGAAATGGTGGTTAGGGAATTGCTTTTTCACATAGGCCTGAGATGCAGTAACAAGGTTAAGAAATTATTATTAAGGGCCTGTCTGTGTTGGTGTTTGTTAAATAGATAAAGCCATTAGCCATTACCCTGGAGCCTTGACTTCAAAGAAAAAATATGTTGATATTTGCATTATTGACCAAACAAATCTGGTGCTGTATTTTTCACATATTTTCAATTTCACCAGATACAACTGTTGTTCATGTCGTTCCTGTTTATGTATGCTGAGCTTCTGTTGAGCGCCATAGATGTAAGGACAGTGGAGCAGCCGGCGTGTCTTTTTGCATTTTAAACAGTGTCTTAAGCCTGACATTCTCGGACTTCATTTGACCTCATGAGAATTGTGTTGTAGTGCTCTATTGAAAACAGAAAGCACAGTAGAATGCTCCTACTGTTCTCCCAGTCACTCACTGTGCTGTGATCCTGGTAAAGGGCCCTCAATCTGGACAGAAATGTTGCCTGGGAGTAATCATACTGGTTTATGTAGAACATAGTTTTACTTCCTGTTAGTTTTCTTAACCAGCTAGTATCTTATTATTCATCCAAGACAGGAAATTACAGTTTGCTGTATCCTATGTGTAAAACAGTATATTGTATCTGTGTAAAACAGTATATCGTATCTGTTATGTAGCTGATCTTTATTCTGACACTATATCCACCCACTAGGTGAGCAGCACCGCAGCGTGTATCCGAGCACTGACCAAGATGATGTACTGCCCATACTGCCAAGCCATGCCCTCCGTGAAGCCCTGTAACAACTATTGTCTGAACGTCATGAAGGGCTGTCTCGCCAACCAGGCCGATCTGGACCCAGAGTGGAACCAGTACATCGGTAAGACCCCTCCCTTTGCCTTTGTATAAAAAATGTGTGCTGTGTTGAATTGTTTGTCTGTATTTTTCATTTTATGGTAAGATGTCATTCATGTTTTATTTGTCTGTGTTTAGTCCCGTGGACACAACTTGGGCACTATAATAAGAAGGTACATTTTCGTTTTACTGTTTGAATCTTCATTTTTTCTTTGACAATTTCTACTGGATGAAAACGCCATAACTCATTGGCTGGTGGGCTCATGCTGTGTTAAATGGGGACTTGCAGTGGGATAGTAGCACACTGTGGTAAACGCTGAGCTTTGTGGAAAGCAGTTCAACAGGAGCTCGTTTAACTCGGGGAGATTACAAACATGAATACAACATGGCAGTTATTTTTTTTTAATAGACTACCTAATTCAGTTTGGAGCTTTCATTTAGATATGTCAAGACTGCTGAAGTGAACTAAAGCCGAGCAGGCTAGCTGCGATCTGCTCTTTAGAGACACATGACAAGCATGCTGCTGTCAGAAACAAGCAGCTGAAATGGGGCCACAGCTCTCTCGATAGTTGTTCCATGTCAGAACATCGGAGGCCCAATGTAAAGTACAGCGCATTGAGGTGTTGGTGGAGCAGTGTGACATCCGTCAGATTAATATTCAATGGTAGCATCAGGTTGACTCTTAAAGTCTTGTTACCCAGGACTAAATGTAGAGTTGATGGTGTGGGTTTACTGTACATGCACTGTACAATTCGTTGTTACAGAGCTTGGCCACTTCAATAGCTCTCTACTGTAAGCTACATCAGTCACTATACAGTAAAGGTCCAGTAGTACAATATTTATACGATTTATCTAACAGTTTTACGTTTTATGTCCTTCTATTTGATAATTGGGTGGTCTAACTGAAATACTGTGTTTTTTCTAGATGTCAACATTTCCATACTTTCAATTGGAGAATTGTTCCAGGGGTGGGGATTAAATGTCAGTTCATATATTTTGGCTCTCTGACATTTCATATTCATTATAGGCTGAAAGATTTTCAATTAGCTCAAGGTCCAACCGCACAGAGGATATCGATTGGGCTTTCACAGCCTACAATAGTGATTGCGTGTCTGCCAAATGTCCCCTGTGCTTCTCACTGTTCCTTAAGTAGTTGAGAAGAGGATAGACCCCGTGAAAATGAACTCCAAACTCTAATAACACGGGTTTCTTCTTTCACATGTGCCGGATGATCGTACACAGGCTTTGCTTTGCAGCGTAGGGCATTGGCGGTTTTTGCCGTGATGGTGAAATCCATCGAGTTTGCATACAAGTTCACAAACCAATATAGGATTATCATACTCTTGAACATGTCTTTTCATCCACGTATAAGGGCTACATTGTAGTAATATACTTTAACTCACATGAAAACCTTTAGCTATTCCAGTTCATGTGAATAGAAAGGGAGAAGCTGGCGTCTACAGGGCTTTAGAGTGAAATAAAACACAAAAGCCTGGGAGACTGACATGGAACTGGCAACAGAGCTTAAGTAAAGATATTCATCTTGATTCCAGTGGCATCTATCTCGCCCAACAGCGTATGTCTGCTCCGCTGACCAGAGAAGACGAGATACCGGAAAGGTGAAAAGCTAATTCAACCAAGGAGTGAGAAATCCTTTACAGCTGGAAGCTGAGCTCCCGATAGCAATGATTTTTCCCTCAGCACCTCCTCACTGCTAGAGCTCCACCAGCAGAAAATAACACTCTCTGACACAGTGCATTGGAACTTCTGACAAAAGTTGGACAAAAAAGGCAGCCATTCACATTACCCTCAGCCTAACCTTCATTTATCCTCCGTGTGAATGTGTGGGGGGGGCAGAGGAGGGACATTGGTGCCACTGCCAAAAGCAGGCCAAAACAGATGTTCATTCAGTGCAGCTGTGCTTCTGCTTCCATTCATTCAGTCTAGCTAGCGAAATATGGAATGCTCCAAAACATCCATCTCTTCTTATAATAGCTGTGTGCCAATGCGCGGCTTCCGTTTATGCATAGTCGAAGACAGGAGGGGAAATACGAGAGGCTGTATAAAGCTCCCATTATATTGGTGTGTCTGAATGTTCTTGTTCCTCTCTGAAAGGGTTTCAATATGTTATTTATGAAAATAGAGTTGAAGCTTGGCACTGTGTACTACGAGCGATGGGACTATTAGTATGTGCCACTACAAATCAGTTGAGTTCTGTGTGTTTTTGTATATTTTATTGTACATAGCCAGACCTCACTGCCAACCCAACCCAAATGATATACCCTTGCAGGAACTTGCTTTCAGTCATTTATTTCAGAAAATAAAATGTGGTTTGTTTTATTTTATTTCTCTCTCAGGTGGCAAGGCCAGCAGGTTTGTACTTTTCTTTCTTTCCCTTTTCTCGCCTTAGGCGGGAAGCAAATGGGCCAAGCAAATGAAATATGACTGAGGTATTTCACGTAGAACAACATGTGAAATGTTCAGTGAATCTAGTAGAATTCATGGCTAAAATAAGCGGAACTTCATTTGATTATTTCAGGCTAAAGGAAAAGGGCTGAATTACAGGAGTGGAAAGGTGCTGTACCTATAGAGATTGATTGATCGTAGAAGGTCATGGCACTGTTGTCATACACATCAAATATCATAATACCAAAAATATATGGCATAATATCAAACTCTGTAATATCAAAATATCAGTAGAGTAGCCAAGTCAATTTTAATAACACATTTCCAGACTAAACCAAGTGTTAAATGGTATCAGATTAAACATTACAGCCTTGAAGATCATTTTCAGAGGTTTTATCTATGCATACCTGCCTGCACATCAAACATGAATCAGACAGTATAAAGGACCCATGTTTAAATATGCAAATCTGTCAGCTGAATTCAAGCAAAATGGCTTTTGTTTTCCCTCCTCAAGTATTCATGTAATTAAAATAGAAGGAATAAATCATGGATTATATTGGTTCCACTGACTAGCCAGTCTCTAATCCATTTGTTCCCATTGGAACCATTTGTTCTGACCTCTTGCTATTTTGCATGAAAAAAAAACAACACAAGTGGCTCAGTCTATGAATTATGGAAACAGGTGGCAGACATCATCCTTTATTCAACCTGCGTTCTGCATTCATCCCTGCAACAGAATTATGGCATGCATGTGAATCAGATCACTCCCGGGTTTGTTTTACAAAATGTATGTTCATTTTATCTACAAGTAATAGAATAGCAGTAGATGAATGTCATGTGAAGTAAGATTAGATGAGAAGTCAGATGTTTTTTTGATGGGATGAATCATCTGAAGCGTTGGGGAAGCTAACTGAACATCTGTCAGTTCACACCTGAACACTCATCACTGAACATACAGTATGCTGGATTCACCAACTCCTCCAGGGTTTTGGTTTACATGATACATTAGGCTTGAAATATGCATCGAATCTCAGTTTGTGGGATGGCTGTTTATATTTGCATGTCTTTGAGGTGCCTTTGAAGTGTTTTCATATAAGGGAATCGTCCTTTTTTTTTATTGAATAATGTTTTAAAATGTCATATATCTGAAACACTTTTTAAGAGGTTATGTATTTGGCTGTCCTAGAGAATTGATGTCTCGATCAGCCTATGGCGTTTGAACATCCGTCACATGCTGTGGTGATATATGTGGCCCTCTCTAGTTTACACCCCACGTGTCACTATCATTTTTTTTTTTGTGTGTTGACAGGTGATAGAAAGCGATTTTCCTTCCTGCTTGACTACCGCAATGCACACAAGACTAGGCCCTACCCATGTGCTAATACTCTGGGACCATCCAAAGGTGTACTTACACAGCGGTGCCACAGCTTTTTCTTCTATTATTTGTGCTTCATTGCAATACTGACTAGGATCGTTCTCTCTAGAGGCCGTAGGTCACCACAGTGTAAGTGATCTGCATTGATTTTATTTGCTCATTTCTTTTTAATTGCGTGATTTGTTTCACCGGGGTAACTGGAGACAGTCACAACCTCACAATTCATGAAAAACATTTCCTGTCCTTTGTGAAGATTTCCTCATTAATAAAATATAGAAGAGGAAGGGAAAATAAATCATCTCAGCAACACACCACTAGAGGACTACCCGTGGCTGAGAATGAGACAACTGGGCCAAAAGATGTCCTCTTCTGCCTGGGCACCGCACTAAAGGAAATGGAAATAGTGATCATATTGTTCATTAATTGTGTGTCCTTACATAGGTTTTAAACATGGATATAATGACTTGCCACTTATGCCTCAACCCCACAGCAGCTAATGAAGTAGGGACCTAAACGCAACAGTGTTTTCTTAAGCTATGTCCGTCTCTCTCTCTCATAGGACATAGGACTCTAGGTGTGCACCAGTCACTTGCATGGTGTGCTGCTTATTATTTGTGATGATCATGCTTTTCCGTCTCCTAAAAATAGGATAGAATCACTTATACTTTGAGACGGAACTCTCTGACTGAAATACAAAAGCGGCAGATACATCATTCGAAGCGACATTTCATACTCTGTCTTGGATCTGCAGTCCTAATGGATCATTATGATGGATGTAATTGGCTTTGTATCAGGCAGACAACTGGCATTTCACAACAAAATAAGTGAGTTGGAAAAGACTAATAAAACATGTAGCATCCCTGTCTGGATTCTCTTTAGTGATAGTCTGCGCAGCTTACCTCTCTTCGTTACTCACTCTTTAGCTTGTGTAAGTCCTGGCTTTATGCATAGAAGAAATGCCGGAGTTGACCTGAAATTTGATACTGTATCTAATAATAAAACTGAAGGTGCAATCAGGGGTAGTGTGGGTGTCAAAGAGAGAGAGAGAGAGAGAGAGAGAGAGAACCACGTATCTTCAGCAGTAGACCCAGGCCAGGTGCCATGAGGTCTCATTCGAGAGCTGTGATTTAGACAGCATCATGTAGGTGTAGAGACTCTTACCACCCACTGCTGAGGAAACCGAAGAATTCATTGAATATGAAGATTCATTTTGATAGCTCATCTGACTGTCAACATCAGTTTCCTTGCCCTGAAATTGTATTTTATCCCTTTGTGATGCGAAGTAGCAACGGAACCAACCTTAAGTATAAAACCATCTATTCCATTCCATTAGATTGTTTTAGTTTTCCTCTCTGCCTATAGCTAAATCAGTGAGGTCTGAACTTTCCCCTCCTGGTGATGCATGCAGACCTCTGAGCAGGGGGCGATTTAGCATGGTCTCCCAGTGCTATTTCACCCCACCACTGGAATGGATAAATGGGTTTATAATGGTTGTTTGCTCTCGGACTAATCTTTGTGGCCACTTCCACCACACAGGGACACGGGGTTAAGCAAATACAAATAAGTAATCTTATACCCTTTGTGATATGTGACCACAGTTGATAGAATCCTGGAATCCATTAATGTCCCTAGCTGTGGGGAAAGGTGAGGGTTGGATAGTCAAAGCTGTTAGAAGAAATTGCTTCTTTAATGAGCCCTGCCTTGCTAGAACACAAACCCAAACACATTAAGAATACATTCCTGATGTACTGTAGGTAGAGCCTGTGAAATAATGTCTTTACCTAATCTGTCGCCAGATTGAAGTCAGACATCGCAGCAAGAAAGCATTTGTTTCGTGTGTTTTCTCGATGAAGTAAGGCAGCAGTGTGTGAAAACAGTGGTTGTGAACCTGTTGCTCAGACATAATCATAATTCACCTGAATGGAATTACTTTTTCACCATAATTTTGAACAAGATTTGTAAAAGAGTTGCCGAATATAGAGAGAAATGGGTGTCATAATGACTGCTGGAGTCATTGCAGGGAAAATACATCATTTTCATTGCGTCGTCACATCCATTCCTATTCTGATTTCAGAGCGGTTCAGCAGGTGATACTTTGTCCAGATCATGTTTGGGTTTTGTGGTAACCATGTGTTACCAACTTCTCAAATATGTGGTTTTACGAGGAGAAAATTGATGTCGACTGGAAGCAAGGATTTCCTCTACATATTTGTGGACAAAATCGTTGAAACACCCCTGTCAGCCTGCATTAGAGATCATTGGACAGATGCTCGGTTCAAAGACAATCCCCATGACATCCCTCACCCCATTAGTAACGGGATCCGTTGGAGAATGGCTTGCTATTGGGTTCTGCTGCAGACTTTCATTAGGACTAGCAAATCACTGGTGCTCCTGAGAACGTAGGTTTTCTATAGCTAAAAATACATGTTTATTATGAGCTATTATACAGTTACAACTGATAATTGCATGTAGGATATGAAGACAAATCTGATTAACACTTGCATTTATATTCCTGTTTAGTACGTAAATTCAGTATAGGTTGCTATTCTGTGTTGCTGAAGGCAATGAACACTCATGTAGGTTTAATAAGCAAGTGGAAATGCTAGATAATCGGCTTTAATTCCAATAGTTTCTGTCCAAACAGGATGCATGCCAGGACTCAAGTTTTTTTTTGCTTTGAAGAACTACATCAGAATAGTAGTGCAGCTCAAAGGATATAATCAGTTTCTACCTATGTCATCGTTTCCTTCTATTTGTCTATTATCAGATAAAACACAATTGTCATAAATTATGCCTAATTGCTCGATACATTTATGCTCAAACCCCAGGGAATTTGATCCTACTTTACAAGTGGCGCTATTTCAAAAGTTCCAATGGTATACTTTCAATGCACTTCAACAGTCTTTGAATAGTGTGCAAGAGTTGTCTCTCCGATCCATATCCTCATGAGACTCATAGGATTACTGCTCGTCGCGAGGGGCCTTATTTTCGTCGTTCGACTGGGGAGGACGTCTTCTTATGCAGATCGTTTTATCTGTCAATTAAATATCCATGGGTGGGTTTTAAAACAAGTCTATTTCCCCAGTGTTATCCCGAGATTAAAGGCAACCTGTGTCAGACCTCCAGTTGTAGACCTGAACATGATAGAAGTGCCGGTGGCGTCAGCGTTTGGGTTCACGCGATCAGATGTGCGCATTTAAATCTCCTCCAGACATACATTCAAACCAGCAACAACTACCTTCTTGCATGTTACATTTGATTTAACTCTATGTGTATGCATTTCAAGTCAAATAGCCTGTCTGATCTATGAATCAGACAGAAAATCAAGTGTCTGTTGTTTTGTGTTTCTGCACAGCTAGAAAGAACAAAATAACAAGTCTCCACAGAACATTGGTATCAGGAATGTGCTACTATCTGGTGTGGTGTGGCCATTTGAAAACTCTGTGAATGAATAGAGAGCTTTTAGGAAATAAATGGGTGTTTGGAAAGGCAATTACCATGTGCGCAAAGCTTTTATGGCTTGATAGAAAAAGATTTAACTCAGCCAATCTTGGAAGGTCTTTTTTTATGTGTATCATTGCTATGAATATTTCAAAAGAGCTGTGGATAGTCTCATCTGTTTCTCTCTGGTGTCTGTGTGTGTGTGTGCGTGTGTGCGTACAGGCACACCACGTGCACGCGCTCGTATGTGTGCTCAAGGACTTTTTTATCAGGACAAATTGTGACCAAGGAACAATATGCTTTCCCCTGCCCATTTTTTTCTACGGTGTCATATAACACCATTAGTTGGCTGAGTGAACCACAGATGAGCTATGCTTTACAGAATCCAAATTACATGAGAGCCATTTTTCATCTCAGGGATCTCTTCAGAGGTAAAGAGCCATACATGGGCCTTTTCACTTTCCTTATTTGTCCTTGTCTGCTGGAGCTTTTCTAGCAGATAGCCTCTATTTTAGGGGCAACAATTTCGATAGCTGAAAATAGGAGATTGTCTGTAGGACAGGGTTTTCCTTTTTGTGTGGTTGTATTACAATTTACTGTAATAGAGTGTTCAATTCAAATAAATGAACATGCCTCTAAAAAATTCTATGTTTATATAATTCAATTTCAGGAAAATACTGTCTTTCCTTTAGTGTGTTCATGTTGGAAGAAACTACTGTCGCTAACAGCTCCCTCATCATCATTTTTGGCCTCCTGTCTCAAAATAGGACAAGATGGGCGCTATTTTCATGGCTGTGTGGTGATGATAACCAGATTTCATCCTGTTGGCCGGTGGCCTATCTCCACACTACAAAAGTGAAGCAGGGAGAGCTGAGCTTGGCACGCAGGAGTAGCAGCCCAGTCACAGTGGACCAGACTCTGTGCTCTCCTCATAAATGAGACTCATTAATTCTCCATGTAGGTAGAGAGCGCTACCGCGTGCCTCCTTCTCCTCAGAGACGCAGCACTGTGGCTAACTGCAATTTGACTGCCCTGTCCTGCCCTGCCCTGACTTGACCCAATCAGCATCACTGTCTTGGCTCCTTGCTAGCAGTATACCCTACACCAGTCTCTCTCTCTCATTCTCTCTCTCTCTCTCTCTCTCTCTCTCTCTCTCTCTCTCTCTCTCTCTCTCTCTCTCTCTCTTTCTCTCTCTCTTTGGGGATTGTGTGGGATGAGGCGTTGCATCCTGGGCTCCCTGTGTTTGTAGTGCCCATCTGATAAACATATCTTAACTCCACATGGCTGGGAAAGATTGCCATCTTCCTTGTGCTGCTGAAGGCAACTCCATTCACTCTCTGCATGGGAGATCTGTGGAGGAGCTCGCCACTGGCTGCTCTGACCTGGATTGTCACTTTTTGAACATTTGAATTAGAGTGTGTGACCTTTATTTTTCTCTACATCATACCTGAGGCCTGCTGCATGCATTCAGATTACATTTACATTATTAGCTTGGATACTGACATTGTTAGATTTAGCAATGTGTGTACGTAAAGCTTTGTTGACATGCGTTCTTTGAATGTAACGTGTCATTGCCTTACGACATCCGGATCCACATCCTATGAAAATATACAGTGAACTTCATTTTACTTGTGGATACTTCACAGACTGCAGCTAGGAAACCAAAAGGAACCTAGTTAGTCCCTGACCCCTGACCTTAGCCAGTGTGCTGATGGATTTCTAACCAAGCATCACAGGCTATCTGCCGCCCCAGTGTAAACAAACACAAGTGCTCTTCAAAGGGCCGACCAGACATAATTGGAAAGGAAATGGCACCAGAGATGACTGAGGTAACGTTGCCCAGCCAGCTCTTCTCCTTACCATTAGTGATAGCAGGTCCCCAAAGACCACTGTGGCCTCATTCTGCAAACATCTAAAGTAGTTATGGGAGACTGGGAGTTTCACGATTATAACTTATTTGAAATCCAAAGAAATCATCAAAGCTTCCCTTTTTACATAATTTTATACAAGTAAGCAATGATTTCCAAACCAGTCATTTCAATGTTTATGGAAAATAATGCGTCAACAAATTGTTAATCTTGTTATGATTACAGTCTATTGTAGTTCTGCCATTTGAGCATGGTAATCAACAAATGTTCTCAAAAACAGCTTATTGAATGATGAAGAGGAGACTGTGGCAGCAAGCCAAAGGATTTGTATTACAACACAAAGCCGCATCATAGAACCAATTTTTTATGTATTTTAACAACAAATGACCTGTGATGTTGGGAAGGTTACACGCCTGGGAAAAACATCATGGTAATGCATATCAATTTATGACTTGTGGTCAATGGTTTTCCATTCCCTAAATTAAATTATTACTTAATTCAGTAGATAGGTAATGACAGAGTAATTATGACAGTGTGTGGGTGGTGAGGTCCTGTCCTGGGAGGTCTACTGGCTGAGACTGCCTGGGCATGACTGAGAAGTTCTACAAGAGCCCTAGAGCAGTGTTCCCCTTTGGGGCTGCTAGCTGGCCAGGTCCCCATATGCCTGTGGATCTCCACTCCCACTCCAAACTGTCATTACACAGAGAGACAGACAGTCCCAGTCCCACAGTAACATGGATATCCCCCCAAGATAGAGCACAGCAGCTCTGTTCCATGACAATAACAATTAGCTCATGGTTTTGTAAAGGGCAACTCCGGAGGGCTAAGACCGCAATGAGAATCAGGAAATGTTCTTATACAGTATAATTACTAAGAAAGACAGTGTGATACTGTATGTGTGACAATACTTCTTCTGAATTGGACATCATTGATCTCTTTGGTTCAAGGATCATATGATATTATTATAATTCCAGACCAGTGTGGGGTGATTAAAATGCTGTAAGTAAATGCAGTGTTGTGATAATCATATACGGTTCAGACATTGCCGTATGGTTTTAGTCTACACAGTGATATTAATGAGGTGGTGACCTTATAGGATCCGTGCCCGGAGCGAAAGTAAATAAGACCTCAATGTGCTTCGCTTTGAGAAATTCTATTAAATCAACGACTCATCATCACTTTTCTTTTTATTTCGTATAACTCCATTTATATTGAATCTATTGAGTTGATCTACATAGAAATTGAATATACCCCCAGAAGCATTCATGATATATAATTATGTATTGCTGTGATTGGATGCGGTAATTTATTTCAAGTGCCAAACACATACAGTATAACAATTTGTTATGATGAGACGCTGTGATGAGATGCTGCTTCTTTCTTAGACAAGTGTGACAGTTAATGATGAATATTGACAAATAGCAAATTATAAAGGTGTTTTGTATGTTGCATAAATATACAAATACATTTTGCTGAAGTGACACATTAATTGTCTTAGTGATAACCAAGGCAAAGCATTGAATGCAAATGGAAGATAATCTGCTTTCTCTGGACACATAAGTCTTCCAACTCAAGCCTTTGGCAGTCATTGTGGCTAAATTCCTCTCTCGCTCTCTCTCTCGCACGCGCGTGTTCAATCTCTCGCACGCTCTCGCTCTCACTCTGTCTCTCACTCTGTCTCTCTCTCTCGACAGATGCCATGTTGCTGGTGGCACAGAGGCTGGAGGGACCCTTCAACATCGAGTCTGTCATGGAACCCATTGATGTCAAAATTTCGGAGGCCATCATGAATATGCAAGATAACAGTGTCCAAGTCTCCTACAGGGTATGTCAACCAAATTAGTCAAACTGATTCCCAGAACCCAACAAGGTGTCTTCCCAGAAAATCAAAATTGTTTCTGTGAAAGCCCCGAGAGCATTTGTTAGGAAAAAGTTCTCATAACAGAAAAACTGTCCGGTCGTGCTGATGACTGTGTAAAACATTTGCCTGATGTTGCAAGAATGTTCCAAGAACACATTTAATCTGTTCTCCAAAGAATTCCCAGAATGAGATACACTACCGTTCAAAAGTTTGGGGTCACTTAGAAATGTCCTTGTTTTTGAAAGAAAAGCACATTTTCTGTCCATTAAAATAACATCAAATTGATCCGAAATACAGTGTAGTCACTGTTAATGTTGTAAATGACTATTGTAGCTGGAAACGACTGATTTTTTAATGGAATATCTACGTAGGTGTACAGATGCCCATTGTCAGCAACTATCACTCCTGTGTTCCAATGGCATGTTGTGTTAGCTAATTCAAGTTTATAATTTTAAAAGGCTAATTGATCATTAGAAAACCCTTTTGCAATTATGTTAGCACAGCTGACAACTGTTGTCCTGATTAAAGAAGCAATAAAACTGGCCTTCTTTAGACTAGTTGAGTATCTGAAGCATTAGCCTTTGTGGGTTTGATTACAGGCTCAAAATGGCCAGGAACAAAGAACTTTCTCCTGAAACAAGTCAGTCTATTCTTGTTCTGAGAAATGAAGGCTATTCCATGCGAGAAATTGCCAAGACACTGAAGATCTCGTACAACGCTGTGTACTACTTAAAGGTTACCAGAACATTTACATAATTAGATTGTGGGAACAGTGCGGGAACATTACAAGAGACACGTACATTACCAAAACACAAAATATGCTCAGTTGTGATGACATTCATACAATGTTTTAAGTTAGGTTGCACAGGACATTCCTATAATGTTGTAAGAAGAACACCTGGTCCAAGTTATTTAAATGTCCCACACCATTTAAAGTATTGGAGTTGTCTGGGTATTTTGCAATAATATTATTGTGATATTTGCATAGGTTGCACAGAACATTCCCACAATGTTGCACAATGTTCCACAATTTCCAAATAAGTAATTTTGTATGACTTTCATAGCATATTTGTTTTAGGTTTAACATAATATTCCATTTCAACAACATTTAGAAAATGCAATATTTAAGTTTGACCTAATATTACCAAAACATTCTCAGCATGCAAATCTGTAGCTCCTTATAGCAGATTGGAATACATCCCCATTAGGTTTCTCTGCAGATTTAATGCCAATTCTCATTTGAGGACTGTATTGTAGGTGACATATGGCATTTTCATTTCATTCATAGGACATTTGAAGAGCATTTAATCATACAAACACCTACCATATTTCTTACACTTCATATGTTTTCAATCTGCACATGTGGAGTACTTGGAAACTGCAATACTTGGATCCCAAGCCAGGTCTTTTATTCTCTACGCCACCAGGGAAGCTCTCTTACATATTTATTTCAGTATTTAACCTTGGCAGTATGGTCAATAATGAATTCCATGCTTCCTGTTTATCCTTCTTAGACATAACTAACCCAGAGAAATACATCCTCTGGGCCACTATTTACAAGACTATGAGTGATGATCTAGGATCAGTTTTGCTTTTCAGATCATGAAAAATAAGACGGGGGGGGCATATCAGGCGTCTCAAAGTAGGAATTATATCGGGTGTGTTTTTTAAAGTTTAACAATACATTTTTAGACAATGTTTGATTCATTACAGTTAGTCTAAATTCTGCATTTCTGACTGGATTGCCCAAAAGTTATCATTAGGTTTCCAGGTAATGTAATAACACAATGTACCAGTTATTCAAACATCAGGTGAATGTTTTATACAAACATTGTATAATCATCAGCACGACTGGACAGTTTTTATGTTATTAGAACATTTGCCACAACTTAACAAATGTTCTGGGCACTTTCATAGAACCAATTTTGGTCTGCATTACTGGTACATTGTCTTATTACTGCTCCCAAGTGGCACAGCAGTCTAAGGCACTGCATTTCAGAGCAAAAGGTGTCACCTGGTTCGAATCCAGGCTGTATCACATCTGGCCGTGATTGGGAGTCCCATAGGGTGGCACACAATTGGCCCAGTGTCGTCTGGGTTTGGCCGGTGTAGGCCGTCATTGTAAATAAGAATTTGTTCTTAACAGACTTGCCTAGTTAAATGAAGGTTAAATACATGTTTATTTTTTATTTTTCTTACATTACCGGGAAACTTAATGAGAACTTCAAATCATCAAATCAAATTATATTGGTCATGTACACTTGTTTAGCAGATGTTATTGTGGGTGAAGCGAAATGCTTGTGTCCCTAACTCCAACAGTGCAGTAGTATCTAAAAGTTAAAGATTGGAATTAAGCAATGTTTTGAGCAATGTTGGAGTGGCATTGACTACAATACAGTAGAATAGAATACAGTATATACATACGAGATGAGTAAAGCAGTATGTAAACATTATTTAAACATGATTAAAGTGACTAGTGTTCCATTATTAAAGTGGCCAATGATTCCAAATCTATGTATATAGGGCAGTAGCCTCTAAGATGCATGGTTGCGTAACTGGGTGGAAGCAGGCTAGTGATGGCTATTTAACAGTATGATGGCCTTAGGATAACTTGATTTTAGTTTAGTTTATTAATTCAACCATTTTTAAAAACAAGCACATATACAACTTTACAGCCATACATACACATGAATAAAATCACACAATAAAGTCTGGGACTTATTTCCATTGTGGTCCTCTTGACCCAAGATGGCTAGACAAGATTGAACACAGAATGGCAGTGATATAATAAAACAAAAACATAGAAGAAGAACATCTATCTCATCATTCCAGTTACATCATAGGGGTTATTCATATGGGCACAGAAGATGATTGAGTTGGAGGCGTGCATGGCCACGCAGTCATGGGTGAACAGGGAGTACAGGAGGGGGCTGAGCACGCACCCTTGTGGGGCCCCTGTGTTGAGGTTCAGCAAAGTGGAGGTGTTGTTTCCTACCTTCACCACCTTGGGGCGGCTCCTCCAGGACCCAGCTGCACAGGGCGGGGTTCAGACCCAGGGCCCCTAGCTTAATGATGAGCTTGGTGGGTACTATGGTGCTGAATGCTGAGCTATAGTCAATGAACAGCATTCTTACATAGGTATTCCTCTTATCTAGATGGGATAGGGCAGTGTACAGTGTGATGGCAATTGCATCGTCTGTGGTTTTATTGGGGTGGTAAGCAAATTGAAGTGGATCTAGGGTGTCAGGTAAGGTAAGGTAGAGGTGATATGATCCTTAACTAGGCTCTCAAAGCACTGATATGGGGCGATAATAATTTAGTTCAGTTACCTTTGCTTTCTTGAGTACAGGAACAATGGTGGACATCTTGAAGTAAGTGGGGATTGGGATAGGGATAGGGAGAGATTGAATATGTCCGTAAACACTCCAGCCAGCTGGTCTGCGCATGCTCTGAGTACGCGTCTAGGGATGCCGTCTGGGCCGGTAGCCTTGCGAGGGTTAACACGTTTAAATGTCTTACTCACGTTGGCCGTGGAGAACGAGAACCCACAGTCCTAGGTAGCGGGCCGAAGAAGGTGTTTAGTTTGTCCGGAAGCAAGACGCCGGTGTCCGGGACGTGGCTGGTTTTTCCTCCGTGATTGTCTGTAGATCCTGCCACATACGTCTCGTGTCTGAGCCATTGAATTGCGACTCCACTTTGTCTCTATACTGACATTTTGCCTGTTTGATTGTCTTACGGAGGGAATAACTACACTGTTTGCATTCAACCATATTCCCAGTCACCTTGCTATGGTTGCGGTGGTTTGCGCTTTCAGTTTTGCGCGAATGCTGCCATCTATCCACAGTTTCTGGTTTGGGTAGGTTTTATTAGCCACAGTGGGTAGAACATCTCCTATACACTTCCTGATGAACTAGGTCACCGTATCCCTGTATTCGTCAATTTTATTCTCAGAAGCTACTCGGAACCTATCCCAGTCTGCGTGATCAAAACAATCTTGGAACATGGATTGCGATTGGTCAGTCCAGCGTTGAATAAACCTTAGCACTGGTACTTCCTGTTTGAGTTTCTGCCTATAAGAAGTGAGGAGCAAAATGGAATCATGATCAGATTTGTCAAAGGGAGGGCAGGGGAAGGGCCTTAGACTTTTAGAAAAGTTGAGTAGCAGTGATCCAATGTTTTACCAGCGCAAGTATTACAGTCAATGTGTTGGTAGAACTTCGGTAGTGTTTTCTTCATATTTGCTTTGTTAAAAACCCCAAACTACAATAAATGCGGCCTCAGGATATGTGGTTTCCAGTTTGCATAAAGTCCAGTGTAGTTATTTGAGGTCCTTCGTCGTATCAGCTTGAGGGGGAACATACACGGCTGTGACTATAATACCGTTGGCATTTGATTGTGAGGTATTCTAGGTTGGGTGAACAAAAGGACTTGAGTTTCTGTCACTCCATGAGTGTTTAATCATGAAACATACACCCCCGCCTTTCTTCTTCCTGGAGAGTTCTCTATTCCTGTCTGCGCTATGTACTGAGAACCCAGATGGCTGTATGGACGGCGACAGTATATCCCTAGAGAGCCATATTTCCGTGAAACAGAGTATGTTACAATCCCTGATGTCTTTCTGGAAGGAGATCCTCGCCCTGAGCTCGTCTACATTATTATTCAGAGATTGAACATTAGCGAGTGATATACTTGGAAGCGGTGGATGGTCTGCACGCCTCCTGAGTTGGAACTTTTGAGGAATGTTCTGTGGTGGTTGTTACAGATATTGTGCACAACCTTTTAGTGAACGCTAGAACATTCAAAGGATATTTCGTTTTTTTTTTAAATTTATACATTTAAGAAAATTATTTCGTTATCAAAAACAGTTTTTGGAACTTAATGGGAATCTTAGAAAATGTTCTGGAAATGTTCCCGGTTTGCTGGGTAGAGTCCATTAACACACTAATTAAAAGTTTATGGCATTACAGACTTAATGTGGGAGTAGAGAACAAGGGCAGGATTGCACATCTGTATTCTGTCACGTACAGTTTATATTTGAAAACCAACTGGATCATGTTTTAGGTGTGCATTGCTACCCATTCTAATTATATCCAATTTTAGGTCTTTGTATTTGAATTACATGTTTCCCTATGGTCAGATAATCTTAGTTCAACTAACAGTAGTTAATGTGTTTCCAGTGTTTTACTGCATTTTACTTGCCCACAAAATTGTAGTCATTGCAAAAAAAACTGAAGTGGTTGTGAAGAGATTCTTCAGCCTACGCATGTTGGGTGCTTGCTCTCGTTCAAGGCTAAATGCTCTGTTGGCTTTCTCACGATGCAGATGCAGCTTTGTTTATCTTTAAAGTATATGTGGTGAATTGCCCATAATCCATTAAAAAGTTAACTCCATGATATTATATATGGCTGGTCTTGCACCAGTTGAAAAACCTGTCGGCTCTGGTTAGATCAATGTGACTTTGAGCACTGTCATGTTGGCAATATGGGGGCTGTAGGATCCACAAGGCCTTAACAAAACATTGTGTTTTCCCTCTTTTCCACATCCCAAGTAATTCTAGCTCCTCTTGCAATCCAACAGTTGGATGTCCTTCTCTGTGTAATTGCAGATTTTTCAAGGCTGCGGCCAACCAAAGCCCTCAGGAATGGGCGGCAGGTCTACCCGGGGCGTCTCGGATGTGTTCAACGCCCGCTTCAGGCCCTACAGCCCAGAGGAGCGGCCCACCACTGCAGCTGGCACCAGCCTGGACAGACTGGTAAGGAAAAGCAGAGACACACACAGCCCACTCACAGCCCACAGGACCACTGCTTCAGAGTAAACATCATTTGTCTTTCTGCCTTGACACTGTTTATTAAAGCTGGTGATTTGCCATGGTAGGGCCCCCGGAGCCGGAAATTAATTATTTGTGCTCGTCTTCCGTTCAGGCCTCACTCACTCTCTCTTTATCGATCCATGTTTGTTAACAAATCATCAGCTTTACCCTGGAGGGCAAAGAGAAGTGTGCAGCATCCTGTGCCCTTCCTGTCTATGTGTACCTCACAAATAAGACAGAAAAGATTAATGGAATTTGTGAGATTGACAAAGTCAGGTGTTTGCTGTATAAAGTAAACCTTTGCTTTCGATCAGATTAGCTTTGTTTTGTTTCATTAGATCTTGTTTTTCCGATTTTCATCTCATACAACCTTGACAGTGACACCTAACTTGATGTTTTGCTAAGGGTAGAGGTCAACATATAGCTGACAGTCCAATTCAGGTGAGGGACATTTCTCATCATGGATTATCCTTACCACAGTTCTCTCTCTCTCTCTCTCTCTCTCTCTCTCTCATATATATATATATATATATGTATGTATATATATATATGCAGATGGTAATGTGAGAGCCAGGATTTAAGGCTTGTCAAAGTGACCAATTTGAAAAGTATGTCACTATCATGCAAGGTAATTTTTTGTATGAGACCAAAATCCAATGTTAAATATGTTTCTCTCAATAATCCTCAAACGCTTAATTTTGAATATATTCAATTTTTGTTTGTTTGATGTACAGATGTAGGATCTTATTTGACCAGTTTCTCACAGCAGAAAAATAATCCTGCAGCAACAGGAAATGTGAATTATTAGGTGGATTATAATTAATGGACATTTTTGTAGGGGTTGACACATTTTTTGTTAGGGAAAATCAACTCTGACATTTTTTAAAGGAAATTACAAACTTTAGAAGCCTTTTTAAACTTTGAATACACTATGCGTTTGCATTTCCTGCTGATCATGTTAAATTCCTACACCTTTATAATATTCAACCACATACAGTACCTTCTTTTCATTGGGACTGCACTATTTTAATTATGGACTCAATTGAAAGTCAACACATTGTTTTGTAACTCAGTAAAATAATATCCTTAAATGGATTGAGAAAATAATGTTCTGCATGGCTTCGGGCTAAAGCCAGAATCCCATTATAAGAAAATATACATTTTCTTCCATCAATTTCATTAATGAATAGTAATTATGATTTCCCTTAACTTTGTTCCTCCTCTTAGCTCTTTTTGAAGGACTCTGATGTCTTTGGATGTATGCATTTGGATGTAATGTCTTTGTGTACCTCCCTCTCCTCCTCCACTGTCTCACTTTATTTAATTAAAATGCTTCTCTTTCCCATTGCTATGCTGCTTTACCAGAGGACTGTCTGGAGTACAATGCAACACAGTGTAAGCTTTATGAATTCTACTCTTAACCTAAATCATTTTGTGTTGGGCCCTTTTGTCACATCTTGTCTCCTATGCCATGCTCCCTAATGTTTTGTCACTAAATAAAAAGAATTACAGACTCATAGTTTCCATAGACGAGGTATGGTTGTATATTACCTGGCAACTACTGTTGTAAACAAGTACAGTGACATCCAAAGCCCAACGGTAAACCTGATATATATTCCATCTCAGCCACTGTCTCAGATACTACTCCCAAAAGAGTCAACTTTCAAATAACCTTTTTATGTTATTACAGTGTAGTCTGTGTTTGATTTACAAAGCAATGTATTTGTGGAGCTGTTGAGACCTTGATCATGGCCTCAGTGTTTTATGGTCTTCTGTAACAATATTGGCTGTTAAACATTGTATTAGTAGTCAGGTGTACCACCAAGACCGGTGCTGTAGACGAGGGAGTTGAAGGAGCTGCGGTTCCTTCAGGTAGTGAGGACTCTTCCCTAGAGGCCGGTCCATGTTTTTCCTCCCTTACCCACTATATCTATACAGACACATCAGAGACCTCACATTGCCTTAGCTAATGGAGTCAACTCCTGGAGGAGCACAGGCAATAACCAGGTGACCTACTCCATCAGAGCTTGGCAGAGGAGAACTCTGAGAGGGGTGGTGGTTGGTGGTGGTGGTGTCTGGGCGGTTGCTCAAATGGCAGACAGAGTGAAATGAGGCCTCCAGACTGCCTCATGAATAACTGGGCAATTAGCCCGCTTGGAGATTCCCTCTAGATGTTGAGTTGAGTGACAGAGGTTGATTATGGACATCTGACGGCTAGACAAGGACACCTGATGAGGGTCTCCATTATGAGGATCCATGTGCACTGTAGTCAGGGGGTGTCTAGTTCTCTGCTGTGCTGGCTGGTTCACAGTCGGTTTCTACTGGCTCCATAAAAAGTTGCTAGAGTACAGTAGCTTTCTAGAGACAGCCGTGCTCTCTCAGTTTCATGATACCATAGAGTTCTTTCAATAATAAAGCTGTGAACTGTAGTAGTGGTGGTGGCGAGAGGCAGGATGTTAAAGTAACTGCCCAATGAAAGTCTCACTTTAAAAAGTTAACTCATATCCAAGAAATGTTGTTGACTCATCCTATAATCGTACTTGTGGCGAAAGCATAAATTGGAGAAAATATTGTTCCAAAACCCCACCTTAAACTTGTATCTCAAACAGACAGTTTAAGAATTGCTTGGCTACAGTGCCTTGCGAAAGTATTCGGCCCCCTTGAACTTTGCGACCTTTTGCCACATTTCAGGCTTCAAACATAAAGATATAAAACTGTATTTTTTTGTAAAGAATCAACAACAAGTGGGACACAATCATGAAGTGGAACGACATTTATTGGATATTTCAAACTTTTTTAACAAATCAAAAACGGAAAAATTGGGCGTGCAAAATTATTCAGCCCCTTTACTTTCAGTGCAGCAAACTCTCTCCAGAAGTTCAGTGAGGATCTCTGAATGATCCAATGTTGACCTAAATGACTAATGATGATAAATACAATCCACCTGTGTGTAATCAAGTCTCCGTATAAATGCACCTGCACTGTGATAGTCTCAGAGGTCCGTTAAAAGCGCAGAGAGCATCATGAAGAACAAGGAACACACCAGGCAGGTCCGAGATACTGTTGTGAAGAAGTTTAAAGCCGGATTTGGATACAAAAATATTTCCCAAGCTTTAAACATCCCAAGGAGCACTGTGCAAGCGATAATATTGAAATGGAAGGAGTATCAGACCACTGCAAATCTATCAAGACCTGGCTGTCCCTCTAAACTTTCAGCTCATACAAGGAGAAGACTGATCAGAGATGCAGCTAAGAGGCCCATGATCACTCTGGATGAACTGCAGAGATCTACAGCTGAGGTGGGAGACTCTGTCCATAGGACAACAATCAGTCGTATATTGCACAAATCTGACCTTTATGGAAGAGTGGCAAGAAGAAAGCCATTTCTTAAAGATATCCATAAAAAGTGTTGTTTAAAGTTTGCCACAAGCCACCTGGGAGACACACCAAACATGTGGAAGAAGGTGCTCTGGTCAGATGAAACCAAAATTGAACTTTTTGACAACAATGCAAGACGTTATGTTTGGCGTAAAAGCAACACAGCTCATCACCCTGAACACACCATCCCCACTGTCAAACATGGTGGTGGCAGCATCATGGTTTGGGCCTGCTTTTCTTCAGCAGGGACAGGGAAGATGGTTAAAATTGATGGGAAGATGGATGGAGCCAAATACAGGACCATTCTGGAAGAAAACCTGATGGAGTCTGCAAAAGACCTGAGACTGGGACGGAGATTTGTCTTCCAACAAGACAATGATCCAAAACATAAAGCAAAATCTACAATGGAATGGTTCAAAAATAAACATATCCAGGTGTTAGAATGGCCAAGTCAAAGTCCAGACCTGAATCCAATCGAGAATCTGTGGAAAGAACTGAAAACTGCTGTTCACAAATGCTCTCCATCCAACCTCACTGAGCTCGAGCTGTTTTGCAAGGAGGAATGGGAAAAAATGTCAGTCTCTCGATGTGCAAAACTGATAGAGACATACCCCAAGCGACTTACAGCTGTAATCGCAGCAAAAGGTGGCGCTACAAAGTATTAACTTAAGGGGGCTGAATAATTTTGCACGCCCAATTTTTCAGTTTGTGATTTGTTAAAAAAGTTTGAAATATCCAATAAATGTCGTTCCACTTCATGATTGTGTCCCACTTGTTGTTGATTCTTCACAAAAAAATACAGTTTTATATATTTATGTTTGAAGCCTGAAATGTGGCACAAGGTCGCAAAGTTCAAGGGGGCCAAATACTTTCGCAAGGCACTGTATTTCCTCATAGAACATGATGTCATCTCCCTGAGAAGGATGAGCTGGCCAATCAGCGGTCTAAAGTAGGATGAGCTTGCCAATCAGCGGTTTACTTGCATTCATATTTTTAATAACCGGTATACGCCCAAATCTTTCTATTGTTGGGGTACACCTACGGTATTTCAACAGAGAAAAGATGCTTTTTAACATACAGTTGAAGTCAGAAGTTTGCATACACTTAGGTTGGAGTCCCACACTTAGGTTGGAGTCATTAAAACTCGTTTTTCAACCCCTCCACAAATATCTTGTTAACAAACTATAGTTTCGGCAAGTCGGTTAGGACATCTACTTTGTGCATGACACAAGTCATTTTTCCAACAATTGTTTGCAGAGGGATAAAATCACAATTCCAGTGGGTCAGAAGTTTACATACACTAAGTTGACTTTGCCTTTAAACAGCTTGGAAAATTCCAGAAAATGATATCATGGCTTTAGAAGCTTCTGATAAGCTAATTGACATCATTTGAGTCAATTGGAGGTGTACCTGTGGATGTATTTCAAGGCCTACCTTCGAAATCAGTGCCTCTTTGCTTGACATCATGGGACAATAAAAAGAAATCAGCCAAGACCTCAGAAAACAATTGTAGACCTCCACACGTCTGGTTCATCCTTGGGAGCAATTTCCAAATGCCTGAAGGTACCACGTTCATCTGTACAAACAATAGCACGCAAGTATAAACACCATGGGACTACGCAGACATCATGCCGCTCAGGAAGGAGACGCATTCTGTCTCCTAGAGATGAATGTACTTTGGTGCAAAAAGTACAAATCAATCCCAGAACAACAGCAAAGGACCTTGTGAAGATGCTGGAGGAAACAGGTACAAAGGACCTATATCCACAGTAAAATGAGTCCTATATCGACATAACCTGAAAGGCCGCTCAGCAAGGAAGAAGCCACTGCTCCAAAACCGTCATAAAAAAGCCAGACTACAGTTTGCAACTGCACATGGGGACAAAGATTGTACTTTTGGAGAAATATCCTATGTTCTGATGAAACAAAAATGGAACTGTTTGTCCATAATGACCATCGTTATGTTTGGAGGAAAAAGGGGGATGCTTGCAAGTCGAAGAACACCATGCCAACCGTGAAGCAAGGGGGTGGCAGCATCATGTTGTGGGGGTGCTTTGCTGCAGGACTGACTAGTGTACTTCACAAAATAGATGGCATCATCAGGGAAATTATCTGGATATATTGAAGCAACATCTCAAGACATCAGTCAGGAAGTTAAAGCTTGGTTGCAAATGGGTCTTCTAAATGGACAATGACCCCAAGCATACTTCCAAAGTTGTGGCAAAATGGCTTAAGGACAACAATGTGGAGTGACCATCACGAAGCCCTGACCTCAATCCTATAGAAAATTTGTGGGCAGAACTGAAAAAGTGTGTGTGAGCAAGGAGGCCTACAAACCTGACTCAGTTACAGCAGCTCTGTCAGGAGGAATGGGCCAAAATTCACCCAACTTATTGAGGGACGCTTGTGGAAGGCTATCCGAAACATTAGACCCACGTTATACAATTTAAAGGCAATGCTACCAAATGCTAATTGAGTGTATGTAAACTTCTGACCCACTGGGAATGTGATGAAAAAAAGAAAAGCTGAAATAAATCATTCTCTCTACTATTATTCTGACATTTCACATTCTTAAAATAAAGTGGTGATCCTAACTGACCTAAAACATGGAATATTTACTAAGATTAATTGTCAGGAATTGTGAAAAACTGAGTTTAAATGTATTTGGCTAAGGTGTACGTAAACTTCCAACGTCAACTGTAATTAATTATCATTTTTTGGAAGGAAAACTATTTCAGTTATATTGTAAATAATTACAGGCCATATTTAATAGAAATCTGGAAACACTGGGCAGTTACTTTAAACAGACACACTGGTGTGCATTTATTTGTGCAAAGCCCATCATTAGGATGTAATGGGAAGCTGGACTGTCTTAATCACACTGGCCACAGAGAAGGGATTATAATTTTGTCTATCAGAATGTTTTCAATGATCTGTGAGTTATAGGTTATATAGTTGTGAGTTACAGTGCAAGTATTCAGACCCTTTGACTTTTTCCACATTTAGTTACGTTACAGCCTTATTCTATATTTATTAAATATTTTTTCCCCCTCATCACTCTACACACAATACCCAAATGATGACATATCAAAAATAAGTTTTTAGAAATGTTTGCAAATGTATAAAAAAAAAATTAAAAACAGAAATACCTTATTTTAATTTTTTTTAATGTATACATTAGTCAAAGAATAAGGCTGTAACGTAACAAAATGTGGAAAACGTCAATGGGTCTGAATGCTTTCCGAATGCTCTGTATATGCTTTAATAAGCAACGTAAAAACGGTAAAGATATAATGTCTTGTAAGTTAAAGGCTTTGGGGAAACAGAGAGTGCAGACATATTGGCCCAGTGTAACCTTATCATTCTTTAACTTTAACCATCAATAGTCAGACAAGTGAAATATCCATCCAGAAGCGGCCATGATAAATGTGATAGCCCTAAATTCATTTATGAACCGCTATCTCTAAGGCAGTAGGTTACTGCAGTTTGCATTAGGCTTGGGATTGTGGGGGTGTCTGCTCATCCAGATACCTTAAACATGTATTTTCCTCATTGAAGCAGCCTTCTGCCAGGTAACTGACAGTTATTAACCCGGATCCTGTGGTCTCTCATACAGTACCTGCAGTCCCCACAGCTGCAGCAGTTATCAATGTCACTGTTCCCATCTGTTTATTCACCGTCAGAGGTGTCTGATACCCAGTGGGAGGCCTCCTCTTTCACTTCCGCTGTTTTGTCGTCCCACTCACTGTCTTCCTTTAACTTCCATAACATCAGAATTATCAGTGACACTCCCAGTGATGTTGCATGTTTCCAAAGCTAAGGAGTCCTTTGATTTGGAGTTAGTGTCTGACTTCAGCGGTGAATTAGCTAGTCAAAGGATGCAAGCTGAGCCAGGGATGGCAGGAACTCAGGAAGTGTCTGTTGTTGTCTGGCTGTGTTGCAGTGCTTATGGGGAAGCCCTGAAGAGCCGGTCCACCTCCAGGCTCCATGAGCCATGACTGCTTAATTTCCTGACATCCTGTCACCATCCGCCATCACAGCCCTGTGAGAGGAATGGATCTTTGAACGTCCTAAGGGAGATGAAGGCACCACAGAGTGTCAGGCAGAGAGGGCCTTTAACGGCTGGTGTTTGATGATAGGGCAGGCCTTTAATGTGCCATTTAGTATAAGTTGTTTTATTCATTGTCTTCTCCTGGGGCGTCCTTGTCATGAAATGTATTCCAAGGTCATTTTTCAATCACAGGAAAAAACAGAAAGCAAAAAAGTTATTTTATTGAATTTTAAAATAATGTTTAGTTGCCATTTACAACCTTTTAGTTGGAAATGTATACTGTACGTGAGACAACATGGATTTAGCAAACTATTGCTTCGGCGTCAGCATAAATCGTTGCACAACTGAACGTGGATGTTGCAAGAGGTTGGTTAACTCCATTCGGTGGATTATTTCTGTGTAATTATACTCTTTGCTTTGTATTTTGGTAACTCGATAGGCTGATGTCCATTTCCATGTACTTGCAAATCCATGCGCTCGCCAGCCCTAATTCAGTTGTGTGGCTGTAAATGAATTGTGCTGGCCTCATTGATTGCTTTTGGGAGACTGAAGTCCTCTAGCTGTGCATGGATGTGGCGCCTAATGTGCAGTAAAGGAAATTGGATAACTCCAGAGCAGTGCCATAGAAACCAAGCTACAGTCTATCTTCATTAGCTAGATGAGCATCATCTTGGAACACAACAACAGTCTGTTGCAGCTTCTCTTGTATGCTTCCCTTTGAATTTGGTCTCATGCTCCATCTCAGTAGTTTCTACGCTGCCTGTTATATTTGTAATTACAGTTATTCATAGTCTATCTTAGATGTATAATATGTTTCATAATATATATAATATTTACCTATTTCTCTCTGGAGCATCATAGATTTAGGTCTCGTAGAATTGGGTCTTATAGAAAGAAGTCTCTCATGCAAGCGAAACAATATTGCACAGATCCCTTGTGACTTGCAGCCATGCGCATGGGAACAAATGTGAAATGCCGGTGTGGTGGCCTGGGTCATACTGCGGCCTGGAACCCTTCATTCTATCCTTTTTCAAAGTATTGACCCATACATAAACCAGCTGCAATGCAGAGTCACTTTAAGCCTCTGAAACATTCTCGTTTTAGATACGGCTTAATGAAAGTAAGTAGGTCTATCCACATATCCATTCTCATAGTGGTTGCATTTATCCATTCCAGCCATGCTATTATGTAGATTCCACAGATTCTAACATAATTGTTAGTTTCCCCCAAAACCACATAAAAATAAACAGTGTAAAGATGGATAGTCCTATGATTTGACAGTGTATTTAGGAATCTCTGAACAAAGGGTGGTACTCAAGCATACAAATGTAATGGTTGAAAATGGTAGCCTGACAAATTCAGCAAATGCCAGCAATCTTGGATAACCACCCGAGACTACATTCAGAATGTTCCGAATCACAATGGGTTTGATACAAGCGGTTTAGTGTTTTCTTCGACTCCACGGTCTCCAGAGCTACTTGTATGCTAAATCATTTGCCAGGCGGTTTCAAGGGAAATGAGGATGAACAAACGGATGACAAGTTAGCAAATGCCTCTATTATCATGCCTCCATCACAGGATATCTCACTGAGGAGATACTAGGCTCTACTCTCTCTTTGTAGAATTAGTCCAGAAATAGACGTCACACATTCTATAATACTGCCAGATATTTGATGAAGGTAGGTATGGGAAGGTATGCAGACATCTTGACTTTTTCCACATTTTGTTACGTTACAGCCTTGTTTTAAAATTGATTAAATGTTTTTTTTCTTCTCCTCATTAAATCTACACACAATACCCCAGAATGACGAAGCAAAAATTGGTTTTGACAGTTTTGCAAATTTATTACAAATAAAAAACTGAAATATTACATTTACATAAGTATTCAGACCCTTTACTCAGTACTTTGTTGAAGCATCTTTGGAAGCGATTACAGCCTCGATTCTTCTTGGGTATGGCGCTACAAGCTTGACACACCTGTATATGGGGAGTTCCTCACATTCTTCTCTGCAGATCCTGTCAAGCTTTGTCAGGTTGGATGAGAAGCGTTGCTGCACAGCTATTTTCAGGTCTCTCCAGAGTTGTTCGATCGGGTTCAAGTCTGGCTGGGCCACTGAAGGACATTCAGAGACTTGTCCCGAAGCCATTCCTGCGTTGTCTTGGCTGTGTGCTTAGGGTCGTTGTCCTGTTGGAAGGTGAACCTTCACCCCAGTCTGAGGTCCTGAGAGCTCTGGAACAGGTTATCATCAAGGATCTCTCTGTACTTTGGGGCGGCAGGGTAGCCTAGTGGTTAGAGCATTGGACTAGTAACCGGAAGGTTGCAAGTTCAAACCCCCCAGCACAAGGTACAAATCTGTCGTTCTGCCCCTGAACAGGCCCCTGAACCCACTGTTCCTAGGCTGTCATTGTAAATAAGAATTTGTTCTTAACTGACTTGCCTGCTTAAATAAATAAAATAAAATAAACTTTGCTCCTTTCATCTTTGTCTCCCAGTCCCTGCAGCTGAAAAACATCCCCACCGCATGATGCTACCACCATGCTTAAGGGATGGTGTCAGATGGTGTCAGGTTTCCTCCAGAGGTGACACTTAGCATTCAGGCCAGTTCGATCTTGGTTTCATCAGACCAGAGAATCTTGTTCCTCATGGTCTGGGAGTCTTTAGGTGCCTTTTGGCAAACTCCAAGCGGGCTGTCATTTTACTGAGGAGTGGCTTCAGTCTTGCTACTTTACCATGAAGGCCTGTTTGGTGGAGTGCTGCAGTGATGGTTGTCCTTCTGGAAGTTTTTCCCATCTCCACAGAGGAACTCTAGAGCTCTGGCAGAGTGACCATCACTGTTCTTGGTCACCTCCCTGACCAAAGCCCTTCTTCCCGATTGCTCAGTTTGGCCAGGCAACCAGCGAGAGTCTTGGTGGTTCCAAACTTCTTTCATTTAAGAATGATGGAGGTCACTGTGTTCTTGGGGACCTTCAATGCTGCAGACATTTTTTGGTACCCTACCCCAGATCTGTGCCTTGTCACAATCCTGTCTCGGAGCTCTACGGACAATTCCTTTGACTTCACGGCTTGATTTTTGCTTTGATATGCACTGTCAACTGTGGGACCTTATATAGACAGGTGTGTGGCTTTCCAAATCATGTCCAATCAATGGAATTTACCACAGGTGGACTCCAGTCAAGTTGTAGAAACATCTCAAGGATGATCAATGGAAACAGGATGCACCTGAGTTAAATTTCTGGTCTCATAGCAAAGGGTCTGAATAATTTTGTAAATAAGGTATTTCTGTTTATTATTTTTAATGCATTTGCAAAAATAAAATAAACTGTTTTTGCTTTGTCATTATGGGGTATTGTGTGTTGTTTTATTTAATCCATTTTAGAATAAGGCTGAAATGTAACAAAATGTGGAAAAAGTCAAGGGGTCTGAATACTTTCTAAAGGAACTGCATCTCACCTTGTAATCCAAGGATCAGTCATGTGGTGTTTTATTCTATTTCAGTTCTTGAATTAGCACTTTCTATCCACAAATAGTTGATATTGTGAAACAATGTACTGTCAGACAGCAGAAGGATGGTAAAGATGGCATGGCACCAGGCTTTTTCACAGCTGTGTTTAGTTCTAAACGGAAGGAAGCCATTTCTATTCCTGAAGATGTCACGATATCACTCTGCTCTGCTTGCAGATGTGTACAGCGGTACAGCCATGGCACAAATAGACAGTTTGGCTCTCACATGAGAGTCACCAAATAACACATTCCCTTCCATCACCAGACACACATGCACACACACCACAACCACAAGCAACACCACCGCAAGTTGTTATCTCATAATGAGTCCCTGCCACTCTGTACCACTCACCTCTATGTATAACTTGAAACTAACTGCATGTCATTTGAAAAACAAATATGGCTATGAATATGGCTATGAATATGGCTATTATATGGCTATTATATGGCTATTACTATGGCTATTATATGGCTATTAATATGGCTATTATACGCCAATATTTGATGTTTTACTTGGAGGAACATTGCTGTAATCATCAAGGGATTTGATATGAATCATTTCAGGCAGCTTCACACCAGGTTCCTCTTTGTCTCTTGTTAGCAGGGTCTCCTTCCATGGATCATGCCTTCATCCTAACTAATGGTGTTGCCATTAAGGCCCTGCTCCTCTTCATATCTGTCAATACATTAATGAGATACATTGGCCCCATCACACCCGGGCCTTTGCAGGCTTCCCCGGAGAGCCGGGCCAGCCGGGGAAGAGCAGGCCCCCCGATTGCTCTGTTCTTCTGAACAGCATGGAGCTTCCCTTTAATCACCTCCTCTCGCTCAACCACTTCTCCAGTCCTAGCCTAGGGCAAATCACTAGCACAAACTTAGAACCATTTCATCAATATTCTGCCATTTTGCCACACCAAGGCATCCCTGTTTGATGAATTGAGCGCACCATGATCAAGTGTATCGCTTAACTGCTTGTCGTTGAGGGACTGATTCCAGGGTATGTAAAGAGGGGTTACTCTGATTAGGCACGGTGGGACAATTTGACTGCGTGTAAAAGGCTGTTATAACAACAACTAATTGAAAGAAGCCACTTATTGTTGGACCTTCTTCAACCCCTTCGTTAGTATACTGTACTCCCACTGGAATCTGCATGCAGTAGTTAGTAAAAGGTTAAAGATCTCACAACTACTGCACAATGACATACTGTATGCTAATGAAGTATGTTTGGTGCTATATTTCAGAGCACTAAAATACTGTATTTCTTTAATTAGTTGAACATGGTACGCTATAACACACTTACTCTTCCTTGTAAAGCATTGGTTGCTTCAGGTATTTGGTCTTGTCCTGTCCTCTCAATGTTACTATCTGTCCATGGGGGTTTAAATGAGAAAACAACACTATTATACTATTTAAGGATGTAGAGAAGTGAGAACTAAGATACAATCCCAGACACGTAACATATAGTACATGAAATGATCTGTATGTTGAAGGATTTCTCTCATGCGATAATACTGTTCGGTTGAATTGTGTAAAACAAAACTACATATCCTCAAGGGATTCAAAAAATATATAGGCTACAATTTAACATATATTTGGGAAATAGCCAAAACAGCGGTTTATTGTCCACGTAAACAACATATGACACCGACCGTAATTGTTTGTTTGTTCTACTGTACGTGAAGCTGCCCTGGATCGAGATTAAAGTCGCTCATCATTATGCACTAGCGTTACAAGCAGAATTTCCAAGTAAAAGTACTGTAGATATGAATATTGTTTCATCATTGCTCTATGTGCGTGTTATTCCCTTGTCTAATATGAGGCTTGAGCATTTCAAACACTTGATATATGGGGAGCCTTCTGAATGGTGATAAATATTCATTGCCATTGTTCCCGTAGCCTTGCTTGCATCTGTCATCCCTTCAATCTCTGCCAACCATAACACTGGGGAAGATGCTGCTACATTTCTCTCCCTGTTCCAAAGTTAAATCAAAGCAACCTGAAAATAATAGTCACATTTGAATGACAATAAGACTCTCACCTCGCGTCAATTATGTGCTGTGCCAGGAAACATTGTAATAACAGTCACAAAGACAGGGCTTCACAGACGTATGGCGCCATCACTCTTGGGTATTGGAATGATATACAGGCAGGACACACCACCCCTATGCTGAGATCTCTGTGTTAAATCATAGCCATCCGCTCCGGCAGATTTAATGCAGAGACATAATCAAGGGAACCAAGCCAGGGCTGCATGGGTCTGGGGCTGCGTGGGTCTGGGGCTGCATGGGTCTGGGGCTGCATGGGTCTGGGGCTGCATGGGTCTGGGGCTGCATGGGTCTGGGGCTGCATGGGTCTGGGGCTGCATGGGTCTGGGGCTGCATGGGTCTGGGGCTGCATGGGTCTGGGGCTGCATGGGTCTGGGGCTGCATTGGTCTGGGGCTGCATGGGGCTGGGGCTGCATCGGGCTGGGGCTGCATGGGTCTGGGGCTGCATGGGTCTGGGGCTGCATGGGTCTGGGGCTGCATTGGTCTGGGGCTGCATGGGGCTGGGGCTGCATAGGGCTGGGGCTGCATGGGGCTGGGGGTAGGGCTGGTGCTACTCGGGCTTAGGGCTGCTGGGGTTAAGGGCTTGGGTGAAAGCTGCGGCTGAGGCTGATGTTAAGGTTGGAGCTGAGGGTAGGACTTTGGCTGCTGATACTGAAGCGTGAGGCTGTGGCTGGGGCTGCAGGATGATTGGCCTCCACCTGTTGTGGCATGGATAAATAGTCATTGGCTTCCAAACGTTTATCTTGTGGCCATTGAAATATACCACAGTAGCGCAGATATTTCACAGTTCGGCACTGATTGAACCCCTTTATTCAAATGCAATATCCGAGTGCTGCTGATACATGTGACAAGTTCAGAATGAAGCTGACAACTTCAGAGGGGCTGCTGAAGACAGTGTGACAGCGTACTTTCTGCCAGTTGTTCACTGAAACACAGTTGCTTTGTTACTCATGGAGATATTCACTTACAATCATGTGTGGCCGTTTGCCAATGCCATCGGGGTATGTGTGTTTTGGAAGTTGCACTGCAGTAAGCTAGTTTCATAATACAAACAACACATTGAAGTTACTGTAAAGACCGACTGTGTCATTGGCCTGAGTTTGAAGGAGGAACTGCTCAGGTATATCCGTCCCGTCTGTGCTTAAACTGACAGGATTAACAGTTGTTTGATCTCTTTTAGGGGTCGCCCAATACGGCATCACAAAGGGGAAACATGTTTGTACCTACCCTCTGTTGATTGTTATTGATTAGGGTGAAATGAGACAACACATCCATGTGCACTACACTAGTTTTGCTTTATGCAGTAACCCCTGTCCCCTCTCAGAGTTTAGCTTCTTCCAAGGACACAAACACAATCCAACGGTCATGCCATTGTGGAAAGTCTTATTCAAAACACAATCTGAGTTAATTTACTTAGTATGTGTTTTTTTGGAGGGGGGGGCAATATTCTTTTTGGGAGATTTTTAATATGCAGAGTGGGTTTTGGGACAGATGGTGTGTCGTGGTTGAGAGGCTGTGCTGTTTATGAGGAGACCCAGGCCCAGGAGGAAGGGTTTATGAGGTGTTAGACACCAGTGATTAAATAGCCGTGTCGAGGGACAAACACCCACAGGGGCTCACTCCACCGCCACCATTCTCCACACTGTAGCTGGGGAACAGGGACATCTGCAGTCTTTAAAAACATAAAGGATAGGTAAATTGTGTTATTTAAGATCAAAATCAAATCCAATTGTATTTGTCACATGCGCCGAATACAACCGTGAAATGCTTATTTACGAGCCCTTTTCCAACAATGCAGAGTTAAAACGTGAGACAAAATAGCAACAAAAAAAAAGGAAATAGTAACACAATAAAATAACAATAGCAAGGCTACATACAAGGAGTACCGGTACCGAGTCAATGTGCAGGGGTACGAGGAAGTTGAGGTAGTTGAGGTAATATACATGTAGGTAGGGGAAAAGTGACTGGGCAATCAGGACAGACAAGCAGCAGCATTTGTGAAGAATGTGAAGGAGTGTGAAAAGATGTGTGTGGAATTCCACGTCTGTTGAATACATTACAGCAGTAACAGATACTGTAATAGATGTTTTACCAACCTTGACAATGGGTGGGAATGTCTAATTCACCGACTGTCCCAGGTGTGAATCAGTCTCTACTCAGAGGGTTAGAATGACAACCGGCAGTGTTGCCCAATGGAGTAGCCTAGGGTCTGGATCTACTGTAGCAGACTGAAATATCCCTGTTGCTGTGGACTCCAATGAGAGAAGAGTGTCTGGTGTCAGGGTCATCCATTCCACCTCACTGTTGGTCAGAGTCAGACATATGGAGTATGGCAGGAGTTTGCTGCAGGGAGCAGGTCTCCTTGAGCTCTGTACTGTAATTGAGATGCAGCTAGAATACAGCATTCATATCAAATGAAAAACCTATTTTAAAGCAGGCAGTAGTGACTGTTGCCAGGGAAAATAGGTTGATCATGGAGTTCTCTGCCCCTTGTGGTTTGTGTGGCCAGACCTTCTGTACAGGCTATGATTAGACTGAGCTCAGCCTGCACTCATTTAGTAGAGACTTGTGACTGAAGGATACTTTTTTGTATGCGGCAGCGATGACATGCTTTGTTATTCATTTTAGAAACCCACAATTAACAGTTGATTAATCATCATAGTGTCCTTTGTAAGTGACATAGAACATGTGTACCTTTTTTAAAAAACAATATTTTCCAAATCCGCATTAACGACACTCTGAGGAAGTGACACCTTGCCTTAATTAAAAAAAACGGAAAGAAAATATGTTTAATGAAAGCAGTGCTGAATCAAGTTAGGGCATGCTCCCTTTGTATATACAGTGGCTCGCCTCTGCAGTCTGACAGCCAACGGAGGTTGGTATTAGTCACCTTGGTGCTCATCCCGTAGTAAGCTGATAGAGTTTGGTCTCCGGCCCCTGGCAGCATGGTAGAACAGCCAGGAGGATGACTTTGGCTTGAAAGCCGGTAACACGGCAGCTTTTGATCTGGAGATTGGCAAGGGCAACACCGATACAAGGACAGAGGGACGAGCAAAACAAAAAGTGATATGGCAAGGGTCATTTTATCAACGCACACAGATATACTAGGTTGTAGCCTAGGTAGATGACAATCATCTGTAAATACTCTGCCCATGTGTTTGTCTATTCCGAACTACCCAATTATTTCCCACAATGAGCAAATATAGTGTGCATGGTAAGTTTGCTTTGGAACGAACTGCTTTGAATTTGAAGGCACTTTAGTTGATCTGAGTTTAAAGTAAAGTCGTGCTGTCCGCTGTATGACAGGTAGTGTGTGTGTGTAATTTACGGCGGCATTAGCACATAACTAATGATGTTTACAGCTGGATTAATCCCCAGTACTGCCTTTTACATCCATTAGTTAGACCCGCTGGTTTCCCATTGGTAATCCCCTTGCAGACAGCTGCAGACAGAGGGGGGGAGAGAAAGTGAGAAAGAGAGGTGGAAAGGGATAAATCGAAAGAGAGAGCGACAGGGAGAGAGAGAGCGAGAGATGTACTGTATGGCTAAGGACAGAGAGAGAGAGATGTACTGTATGGCTCAGGACGAGAGAGAGAGAGAGAGAGAGAGAGACAGGGAGAGAGAGAGATGTACTGTATGGCTAAGGACAGAGAGAGAGAGCGAGAGATGTACTGTATGGCTCAGGACAGAGAGAGAGAGAGAGAGATGTACTGTATGGCTCAGGACAAGAGAGAGAGAGAAACAGGGAGAGAGAGAGAGAGAGAGATGTACTGTATGGCTCAGGACAGAGAGAGAGAGATGTACTGTATGGCTCAGGACAGAGAGAGAGAGAGAGGTACTGTATGGCTCAGGACAAAGAGAGAGAGAGAGAGAGAGATGTACTGTATGGCTCAGGACAGAGAGAGAGAGAGAAACAGAGAAACAGAGAGAGAGAGAGATGTACTGTATGGCTCAGGACACAGAGAGAGAGAAACAGGGAGAGAGAGATGGCTCAGGACAGAGAGAGAGAGAGAGAAACAGAGAGAGAGATGTACTGTATGGCTCAGGACAGAGAGAGAGAGAAACAGGGAGAGAGAGATGGCTCAGGACAGAGAGAGAGAGAAACAGGGAGAGAGAGATGTACTGTATGGCTCAGGACAGAGAGAGAGAGAGTAACAGGGAGAGAGAGAGATGTACTGTATGGCTCAGGACAGAGAGCGAGAGAGAGAAGGCAGAAGGCTAGGCTGGACTCTGCTGCAGAATTTGATCCTCTCTGTTTAATTTCATGTTAAGTCTTCAGTGTTTTCACACATTATTCCATCCAAAACATAGCACTTTTTTCCCCATAACCTTTATGTGAAAAGCTTTGTCACAACGATATGTATTTCATTATGAATACAAACAAGCATTGAGACTGGAAATGTCATTGGAAGCTCAGAAAGCCTCGACCCCCAGCAATCCTGAAACAATTTCACATTCGCTAATGACTTTTTGCCCTGTTTGTCAGGTTCTGTGGCCGTCCCTGCATATCCGTATCGCTGCCTCGTGGCAGTCATTCTAAAGCAATCAGCAGGCACGCGTCCTCTGGAGGTATTCTAAATATTCTGTCATTAGCCTAAAGGACCGCTCCGTGCTTTGAAGAGAGATGGATTATAGATGGGATGACGCATTAAACAGAATGTAGATATGAGTTCAGAAGCAGAAACACAAGCCCATGCTCTTTGATTGGGTAGTCCTGGGTTGTTTAAACTGGAAAGACTCCACTGTGAGATTAGCTAGTCAAATACAGAAACTCTCTCGATAGCTATTATGATATTCTCTATCGAATATCCTTGATATTAGTACTAACATTATTTCTACAGTGATTTGTACTGTATTTATTTCCTCAACAGTGAATGCTAGTGAATAGGGTTGAACGCTACCTATTTAACACACAGCTCATATACTGGCACATTTTCTTGTTCCGGTGGTGCAACATGTAATTTGTCCAAATGTGCATCAAAGTGGCACATAAAAGGAAATGTCTTCATTCTGTCTTCACGGTGAAGACTTCTCGTGTCAGCATTACATTTCAATCGTTATGCATTTTAGTCATTTAGCAGACGCTCTTATCCAAAGTGACTTACATTAGAGCCCTGTGTTCTCTGTCTTGATATATATATATATAAATATATATGGATATTAACCATGGTTAATAACCATACCTTTAATGTCCTGTGGCTTCACATTTGTCATTATCACCCAATCAGTGTGGATGTTAGAGTAAACAGGAAGTGGGGTTCATTTCTTTGGAGTATTTGAAGGATGTTTGGGATTTTAATGGAAATACCTCCTATTGTCTGACAGCCGTTTAGAGAGATGATCAAGGTCATGAACATAATCTCAGTTTCCTCTCTCTTCTCTCTCTGTCTTTTTCTCTCTCTTTCTCTCTCTCTCTCTCTCTCTCTCTCTACTCTCCATATTCCCTTCATTTACACCCTGCACATACTGTACCTGTCTGTCAGTGCTGCTCAGCCTATGTACCCTCCACTTCTTATGCATACATGCATGCACTAGAGAATTCAAATAAACTTCCTCTCAGTAAAAGTGGCTCTATCGAGAGCTGAGATTATAAGGTTTTTTACATTTTGAGAATCTCTATGTATCTTTGCATGTTTTTTTTACCTTGAAGATTTTTTTAAATGATTTAAAAAAAATCTAAACTTGATTTAACTAGGCAAGTCAGTTAAGAACAAATTCTTACCTACAATAACCTACAATAACGGCCTACCCCAGACAACGCTTTGGGACTCCCAATCACGGCCGGATGTGATACAGCCTGGAATCGAACCAGGGACTGTAGTGACACCTCCTGCACAGAGATGCAGTGCATTAGACAGCTGCGCCACTCGGGAGCCTTGCAATATCTTGTAAATGTGTAAAGCATTTGCTTGTATATATAGACTTATATAACTCAGTTGTATTATCACTTGCTGGTGCAGATACTTCAAATCCCATGGCATATTAGCACAGCAAGAGGCAGCATAGTTTAAAGTATGACCTTGCTACTTTAATGTCAAGTATTAATTATGGATACCATTTGCATGACCAATACTTACATTTTTTATAGAATGTGTGTGTGTGTGTGTGTGTGTGTGTGTGTGGGTGTGGGTGTGGGTGTGTGTGTGCGTGGATGTCGGTACACAATATACATTCATGTATCTATTATACACTGAGTGTACAAAACTCTTTCCATAACATAGAGTGCCTTCAGAAAGTATTCACACCCCTGGACTTTTTCCACATTTTGTTGTGTTACAGCCTGATTTTTTAATACACTGTCCTACACACTATATCCCATAATGTCTAAGTGGAATTATGTTTTTAGACTTTTTTACCAATTAATAAAAAATGAAAAGCTGAAGTGTATTCAAATCAAATCAAATCAAATCAAATTTATTTATATAGCCCTTCGTACATCAGCTGATATCTCAAAGTGCTGTACAGAAACCCAGCCTAAAACCCCAAACAGCAAGCAATGCAGATGTAGAAGCACTTTCAACCTCTTTGTTATGACAAGCCTAAATAAGTTCAGGAGTAAAAATTTACAAGTCACATAATAAGTTGCATGGACTTATATGAAGAGGCGCAACAGCGCCTCTTCAACCTCAGGAGGCTGAAGAAATGTGTCTTGTCAACCAAAACCAACAAACTTTTACAGATGCAAAATTGAGAGCATCCTGTTGGGCTGTATCAAAGCCTGGTACGGCAACTGCACCGCCCTTAACCGCAAGGCTCTCCAGAGGGTGGTACCTTCTGCACAACGCATCACCAGGGGCAAACTACCTGCCCTCCATGACACCTACAGCACCCGATGTCACAGGAAGGCCAAAAAGATCATCAAGGACAACAACCACCCGAGTCACTGCCTGTTCACAACGCTACCATCCAGAAGGCAAGGTCAGTACAGGTGCATCAAAGCTGGGACCGAGAGACTGAAAAACAGCTTCTATCTCAAGGCTATCTGACTGCTAAACAGCAATCACTAACTCAGAGGCTGCTGCCTACATTGAGACCCAATCACTGGACACTTTAATAAATGGATCACTAGTCACTTTAAACAATGCCACTTTAAATAATGCCACTTTAATAATGTTTACACATCTTACAATACTCATATCATATGTATATACTGTATTTTATACCAACTATGCAGCTCGGCCATCGCTCATCCATATACTTATATGGACATATTCTCATTCACCCCTTTAGATTTGTGTGTATTAGGTAGTTGTTGGGAAATTGTTAGATTACATGTTAGATATTGCTGCACTGTCGGAACTAGAAGCACAAGCATTTTTCTACCCTCTTATTAACATCTGCTAACCATGTGTATGTGGCCAATAAAATTTGATTTGAGCTGTAATCGCTGCCAAAGGTGATTCAAACATTTATTGACTTTAACATTTCTAAAAACATTTCTTCACTTTGTCATTATGAAGTATTGTGTGTAGTTGAGTGAGCAATTCAGGCTGTAACACAACAGAATATGGAATAAGTCAAGGGGTGTGAATACTTTCTGAAGGCTCTGACCAGGTGAATCCAGGTGAAAGCTGTGATCCCTTATTGATGATACATGTTAAATCCACTTCAATCAGTGTAGCTGAAGGGGAGGAGACAGGTTAACTTCTCTAGGGCAGGGGGCAGCATTTGGAATTTTGGATGAAAAGCATGCCCAAATTAAACAGCTTTCTACTCAGTCCCAGAATATAGGATATGCATATAAGTAGTAGATTTGGATAGAAAAAATAATAAAGTTTCCAAAACTGTTAAAATAATGTCTGTGAGTATAACAGAACTGATTTGGCAGGCGAAAACCCGAGACAAATCCATTCCGGAAGTAGGATTTTTTGTTGTTGTTGTAGTTTTCTATTCAATACCATTACAGTATCCATTGACTTAGGACTCAAATTGCAGTTCCTATGCCTTCCACTAGATGTCAACAGTCTTTAGAAATTGTTTCAGGCTTGTATTCTGAAAAATGAGGGAGTAAGAGCAGTCTGAATGAGTGGACCCTGCCGTGTCACAGAGCTTTTTCATGCGCACGACCAGAGAGAGTGCCTTTCTTGTTTACCTTTTATATTGACAACGTTATTGTCCAGTTGAAATATTATAGATTATTTAGGCTAAAAACAACCTGAGGATTTAATATAGACATTGTTTGACATGTTTCTATGAACTTTACGGATACAATTTTGATTTTTTGTCTGCCTGTTGTGACTGCGTTTGAGCCTGTGGATTACTGAAGAAAAAGCGAACAAAACGGAGGTTTTCGGATATAAAGAGAGACTTTATCGAACAAAAGGAACATTTACAGTGCCTTGCGAAAGTATTCGGCCCCCTTGAACTTTGCGACCTTTTGCCACATTTCAGGCTTCAAACATAAAGATATAAAACTGTATTTTTTTGTGAAGAATCAACAACAAGTGGGACACAATCATGAAGTGGAACGACATTTATTGGATATTTCAAACTTTTTTAACAAATCAAAAACTGAAAAATTGGGCGTGCAAAATTATTCAGCCCCCTTAAGTTAATACTTTGTAGCGCCACCTTTTGCTGCGATTACAGCTGTAAGTCGCTTGGGGTATGTCTCTATCAGTTTTGCACATCGAGAGACTGAAATTTTTTCCTTGCAAAACAGCTCGAGCTCAGTGAGGTTGGATGGAGAGCATTTGTGAACAGCAGTTTTCAGTTCTTTCCACAGATTGGATTCAGGTCTGGACTTTGACTTGGCCATTCTAACACCTGGATATGTTTATTTTTGAACCATTCCATTGTAGATTTTGCTTTATGTTTTGGATCATTGTCTTGTTGGAAGACAAATCTCTGTCCCAGTCTCAGGTCTTTTGCAGACTCCATCAGGTTTTCTTCCAGAATGGTCCTGTATTTGGCTCCATCCATCTTCCCATCAATTTTAACCATCTTCCCTGTCCCTGCTGAAGAAAAGCAGGCCCAAACCAAGATGCTGCCACCACCATGTTTGACAGTGGGGATGGTGTGTTCAGGGTGATGAGCTGTGTTGCTTTTACGCCAAACATAACGTCTTGCATTGTTGCCAAAAAGTTCAATTTTGGTTTCATCTGACCAGAGCACCTTCTTCCACATGTTTGGTGTGTCTCCCAGGTGGCTTGTGGCAAACTTTAAACGACACTTTTTATGGATATCTTTAAGAAATGGCTTTCTTCTTGCCACTCTTCCATAAAGGCCAGATTTGTGCAATATACGACTGATTGTTGTCCTATGGACAGAGTCTCCCACCTCAGCTGTAGATCTCTGCAGTTAATCCAGAGTGATCATGGGCCTCTTGGCTGCATCTCTGATCAGTCTTGGGAAATATTTTTGTTTCCAAATCCGGCTTTAAACTTCTTCACAACAGTATCTCGGACCTGCCTGGTGTGTTCCTTGTTCTTCATGATGCTCTCTGCGCTTTTGACGGACCTCTGAGACTATCACAGTGCAGGTGCATTTATACGGAGACTTGATTACACACAGGTGGATTGTATTTATCATCATTAGTCATTTAGGTCAACATTGGATCATTCAGAGATCCTCACTGAACTTCTGGAGTGAGTTTGCTGCACTGAAAGTAAAGGGGCTGAATAATTTTGCAATTTTTATAATGAGTATTTCTGTATTTGAATTTGGCGCTCTACAATCTCACTGGATGTTGGCCAGGTGGGACACTAGCGTCCCACATACCCTAGAGAGGTTAAAGAAGTTTTTTTAATTATTGAGACAATGATTGTGTATGTGTGCCATTCAGAGGGTGAGTGGGCCAGAGAAAATATTGAAGTGCCTTTGAACAGGGTATGGTAGTAGGTGCCGGCACCGGTTTGAGTGTGTCAAGAACTGTTTTGGGTGTTCCATTACCCCCCAAAGGACAGCCTGTCAACTTGACACAACTGTGGAAAGCATTGGAGACAACATGGGCCAGCATCCCTGTGGAACGTTTTTGACACCTTGTAGAGTCCATGCCCTGACGAATTGAGGCTGTTTTGAGGACAAAATGGGGTGCAATGCAATATTAGGAAGGTGTTCCTATTGTTTTGTGCTCTCAGTGTACATTAATATACATTCATGTATAATGTAATACATTCATGTATAAAAAGGCTGGTACACAGTGTTGCATTTGCAGTTGAATTTGCGGTCTCTCTCTTTCTCACTTACTCACACCATACACACGCACTCCCTCAATTTCTAAGAGATGTAGTGCCATCTAGTGGTCATAGTATGCTATACTGCCATCCTGCCTATATCAGCTTGTTGATGCAGTCATCATACCATTTGATTTATTCATAGGGAATGCACAATGAAGAGGGGGACTGAGATTCAAAAACAGCTTATAGAAGTAAATTGCATTTGGTCTACTTATTTTTTTTTTTTTTAAAGCATATTCTCCCTTCTCCTCTTTCTTTATTCTCACTCCTTTGGTGTGCTGAAAGTATTTGAGATTGAAGTAGAAAGTCAAATTCCATTTGGATTCCATTCAAAGTATATTTTCTCACTCTGGAGATGGTCTTTGTTCACTCTGTAGGAATATAAGTTATATATTTAAATGTTAAGAATATGGGATATAAAGAAATATATATTTAATATGTATTCACTTATTTTGTAATGAAACTGAATTCTGAGAATGGATCCCCCTGAATATGATCAATGAGAATATGGAGTGACGTAAGATAACACAACCTGTTGAGTCTCGAGCCCCATCATAGTTTCATGATAACATCAATTAAAGTCACATTAAACACAACTACCATTACGGTCCATTCGGAAAGTATTCAGACCCCTTCCCTTTTTCCACATTTTGTTACGTTACAGCCTTATTCTAAAATGTATTAAGTATATGTTTTCTCATCAATCTACACACAATACCCCATAATGACAAAGCTGAAACTGTTTTTAAGAAAATGTTAGCAAATCTAAATTTAAAAAATACCTTATTTACATAAATATTCAGACCCTTTGCTATGAGACTCGAAATTGAGCTCAGGTGCATCCTGTTTCCATTGATTATCCTTGAGATGTTTCTACAACTTGATTGGAGTCCACCTGTGGCAAATTCAATTGATTGGACATGATTTGGAAAGGTACACACTTGTCTATATAAGATTGACAGTTGTCAGTGCATATCAGAGCATAAACCAAGCCATGAGGCCGAAGTAATTGTCCGTAGAGCTCTGAGACAAGGTTGTGTTGAGGCACAGATCTGGGGAAGGGTACCAAAACATTTCTGCAGCATTGAAGGTCACCAAGAACACATCATTCTTAAAGGGAAGAAGTTTAGAACCACCAAGACTCTTACTAGAGCTGGCAACCTGGCCAAACTGAGCAATCGGGGAAGAAGGGCCTTCGTCAGGGAGGTGACCAAGTACCCTTCTAGAAGGACAACCATCTCTGCAGCACTCCACCAATCAGACCTTTATGGTAGAGTGGCCAGACGGAAGCCACTCCTCAGTAAAAGACACATGACAGCCCACTTGGTGTTTGCCAAAAGGCACCTAAAGGACTCTCCGACCATGAGAAATAAGATTATCTGGTCTGATGAAACCAAGATTAAACTCTTTGGCCTGAATGCCAAGCTTCACATCTGGAGGAAACCTGACACCATCCCTACTGTGAAGCACGTGGTGGCAGCATCATGCTGTGGGGATGTTTTTCAGCGGCAGGTACTGTGAGTCTAGTCAGGATCAAGGGAAAGATGAACAGAGCAAAGGACAGAGAGATCCTTGATGAAAACCTGCTCCAGAGCGCTCAGGACTTCAGACTGTGGCGGTTCACCTTCAAACAGGACAACAACCCTAAGCACACAGTCAAGAAAATGCAGGAGTGACAAATCTCTGAATATCCTTGAGCTGCCCAGCCAGAGCCCGGAATTGAACCCGATCTAACATCTCTGGAGAGACCTGAAAATAGCTGTGCAGCGACGGTCCCCATTCAACCTGACTAAGCTTAAGAGGATCTGCAGAGAAGAATGGAAGAAACTCCCCAAATAAAGGGGGAGCTTGTAGCGTCATACCCAAGAAAACTCGAGGCTGTAATCGCTGCCAAAGGTGCTTCAACAAAATACTGGATAAAAGGTCTGAATACTTATGTGAATGTGATATTTCAGTGTTGTTGTTTTTCTTTTAGCAAACATGTCTATAATCCTGTTTTTGCTTTGTCGTTATTGTGTATTGTGTGTAGATTGATGAAGGAAAAAAACAATTGAATCCATTTTAGAAAAAGGATGTAACATAACAAAATGTGGATAACGGGAAGGGGTCTGAATACTTTCCGAATGCACTGTGCAAAAGCTCAAGTCCACATTTATTTCTCAAAGCTCTGTAAAGCAGACTGGCCAAAACGAATCTTTTGAATGTTCTTTTAAAACCATCCACCAACTAACAAAGCCACCCCTGCCTTCTCTAGCTGCACAGTACAATATGTTTTATTCCTCAGATCACAGGGTAATCAGGGGCCGCTATAAAGGAACGTATCGGAGTTGTGTCAGTCTAATTTCTGTATTTGTTGATGGTGAGATCACATGGATCCGTATTTCCCGGTCCACCTTAGCTCATATGATGGTAGGTATATTATACAGAGTCCTATGGGCCTGGTCGAAAGTAGTGCACTACATAGGGAATAGGATGACATTTGCACCCAGTGTATCCCCAAAGAATTGAATCTTAGTGGAGTCAGTTGTGGGGTTTAGTGAAACACGGCCGGTGATGTTAGTGCACTGAGTGGTATCCTGGCCCCTCTGGGCAGAAGCATCAGAGCTGCTAACATGCTTTGGCATTCGTGTGACAGGATTAACACATCAAAAGCAGTGGCAGTGGCCTACAGCAGCGACCCCACTGTCAGTACTGCACCTTTCATGTTCAACTACAGGTTCACTACAATTTACCCTGCTGCTCATAGCATGACAAGGGGAGAGAGATAAGGGGGACACTCTGACGTTATCAGGTTTCCCTTCAACTTCTGTGAACGACGTATATCCAAACTTTTTAATACAGCATCCAGGTTTAGGGTGCAAGTTGCAAGGCATGTTGTGGTTGTGATGCGTGGTTGCTAGGTAAATGTGTCTTTGGAGGGCTCTGCTGGTCTGGACTTTTCTCTACATCAGCCTTCATCCCATACGTCCTCTATAGGGGACAGCTTCATTGTCTCCTTGAGCCACGAGTGAAAGGGATTTTTAAACATGTATACTCTCAGAATGTACATTCACAATTTGACCATTCTTTTAGCTGCAATGTCTGTGTTCAATGTCTTGATAAAGTGTCAAGTGTACACTACAGTCTTTCTAGCTAAATGAAGTATCACCCGATGACGAGGTTATGGACCATTGAGTCTCATACCCAAGTCAATGCTGTCAATTGGTCTCCCTTTACTTCACATGCTCAGGTGATTGACATCAAGGAGAAACTGAAGCTGTTCAAGAAGTTGTGGTCCAACCTGCCTGAGGACATCTGCCAGCCACACAGGGTGACAGCAGGGAATGCCACCGATGACGACCAGTGTTGGAATGGGCACACCAAGGGCAGGTAAAACTGGACCACAGACATCTGTAGTTGCACCCAAACACAAGCTGCTTACCCTGAACACTTAGGTAAACTAGCACTAAATGACTTTCATTATATGTCTGATCCCTGAACTAAGTACCTCTTTTATTATGTATTTTGCACTGACCCAAATACGACAACTAACTATTGGAGAGCCTTGACATTTCTGGCAGAGGCATGGCAAAACAAGTGGAAGACAAATTGCTGTGCACTCCAAAGTCCTCCGAGGAGTTGGGAAACATTAAAGCGTCTGAACCAAACTGAGCCTTCCCTGGAGAGGGCCTTTAATGTTTGTTTTCATTTGCTTTGATGTCTTTTTATAACCCGCAATGATGCCCCGTTGCTGGAACTAATTGCATTAGCAACCAAAATGTTTGACAATTGAAGTTAAATGCTGCTTTGTCCCAAAAGGGGAGACTAATAAACTACTGTTATTACAAAATCATAATCCAACTTCCACATGTGCATATTGACTACTTGCTGGGTGACTTCACTTGAATAATAATAGCATAGCTCATTTATGGTTCTCATTCAGTCATTCTGAATGTCATATTTAGTTGTTTCCTAAGTATATGCTAATTACATAGAGGTTGCATTTATTCAACCATTGTGATTGTGTTTGTTTCACAGGAGGTTGGTGGCACCTTAATTGGGGAGAACGGGCTCGTGGTAATGACTGGAGCGGTTTCCATGTGTTTGATGCCATTCCATTTTCTCTGTTCCAGCCATTATTGTGATCCGTCCTCCCCTCAGCAGCCTCCTGTTGTGTGTTTCCTACTGAACATATGTTTCCTGTCTTTCTTGATATGCCAGGTTGTCTGGTAGAAACATACTGCCTCTACTGGTTAGCCCTCGTTTAACACCCAAAGGTTGAGATAGAAACTTAACTAAAGATTCCGAGGCAGGTGAGGCTGGTGGGAGGAGCTATAGGAGGACGGGCTCATTGTAATAGCTGGTATGGCATTTATGGAACGGTATTAAACACATCAAACATATGGAAACCACATGTTTGACTCCATTCCAAGTTTCGTTCCACTTACTGAGCAATATAACCGGTGATAGGTCTTGTGGGTATTCCAAGGATAATAGATTGGCATATAGATTTTTACGCTGGTAAAAAATATTTTTGTAACAGCTCAATGTCTATTATTTGTGCGTTTAGCATTTCTTGTTTTGATGACCAAGAGGTCCTGATTTCATCTATGACTCGTACAAAAATGTTACTTCTTGGTGTGTTGGTGTGCTGCCAGACTGTTTCAGACTAGCACGGATAGGTGGATGTACTAAAAACAAAGTTAGTATTGGAGATTAAATATAACATAGCACAGCCCTTTGTGGGTGGCAGTGGCGACTGAGTTGTGAAAAAAAACAGAAAGTGACCTCTGTAACATTTTCCCGGGTGAAATATATTGTGGTGTGTAAACACATTCCGAGACATGTGCAGTTCAAGAGTTCACTCTACTCACCCTGGTGACCCCTGTGCTATTCATGCCTGTCAGAAGGAAAGCAGGACAAAAATAACATGGTAGAGAGCTACATGGAGGGTCCAGCCTTTGTCTCTGTCCTTTCTTATTCAACTGGCGGGTGCAGAGCCCACGGCCTGTTCTGGAGAATTTTGTGTAACAGACACAGCATGCAGGGAGGCCAGAACAGACTTTAAACCCTCTAGAGGCTAAGCCCTGTCTAATCTGAGGGGTTTTAAGCAAACATATGGAATTGTTTTAAGATGGTCATACCAAGGACCATTTAGCTCTTTGATTCAGAATTTTAAGATCCCTTAAGGTATTAAAATATATATAAAACAATTATTTGATGAAACATTGAATTTGGCATTACTACTATTCGCCAATAGAAACACATTGAATAACAGTTTCACTACATGGAACAACAGACAGTCCGCAAATTCATTAAAAATCCTACAATGTCTCATTTTGTCTGTCATAGTTGAAGTGTACCTATGATGAAAATTACAGGCCTCTCTCATCTTTTTAAGTGGGAGAACTTGCACAATTGGTGGCTGACTAAATACTTTTTTGCCCCACTGTATCTGAGAGATATAAGAAAGATCAGGAACCTATTTGTATGTATTTTACATGTATTTAACCCCTTATTTTAGGCACTAAACTATCTCCATATATACTGTACTTCCATTTATTTTTTTAACGGGTACTGGGAAGCTTCAGAGGACATATTAGTGTGTAGCCCAAACCGTTCAGACGTTATAGACAGAAGTTAGCAGAAGAGGCTGTACCAACTTTCAGACGAGTCTTGTGAAGCCGATTGCCAAACCGTTCGGACACTATAGACTTTTTTGTGAGACGATGCCTTTTTCTGGATGTCTCATGGCCTGACTGTCAAGTGTGCTCTCTCTCTGTCCTTTAGGTCACCAGGCTGCTCGTTATGGCGCACACCTGTCACCATCGTTACGCGCACCTGCGCATCATCAATCAAATGTATTTATAATAATCAGGCCAGGTAGTCCTGAGGCATGGTCCTAGTGCTCAGGTCCTCTGAGAGAAAGAAAGAAAGAAAGAAAGAAAGAAAGAAAGAAAGAAAAAGAAAAAGAGAGAATTAGATAGAGCATACTTAAATCCACACAGGATACCGGATAAGACAGGAGAAATACTCCAGATATAACAAACTGACCCTAGCCCCCGACACAAACTATTGCTACATAAATACTGGAGGCTGAGACAGGAGGGGTCGGGAGACACTGTGGCCCCGTCCGACGATACCCCCGGACAGGGCCAAACAGGCAGGATATAACCCCACCCACTTTGCCAAGCACAGCCCCCACACCACTAGAGGGATATCTTCAACCACCAACTTACCATCCTGAGACAAGGCCGAGTATACCCCACAAAGATCTCCGCCACGGCACAACCCAATGGGGGGCGCCAACCCGGACAGGAAGATCACGTCAGTAACTCAACCCACTCAAGTGACGCACCCCTCCTAGGGACGGCATGGAAGAGCACCAGTAAGCCAGTGACTCAGCCCCTGTAATAGGGTTAGAGGCAGAGAATCCCAGTGGAAAGAGGGGAGCCGGCCAGGCAGAGACAGCAAGGGTGGTTCGTTGCTCCAGAGCCTTTCCGTTCACCTTCACACTCCTGGGCCAGACTACACTCAATCATAGGACCTACTGAAGAGATAAGTCTTCAATAAAGACTTAAAGGTTGAGACCGAGTCAGCGTCTCTTTTATTTATTTATTTATTTATTTTACCTTTATTTAACCAGGTAGGCAAGTTGAGAACAAGTTCTCATTTACAATTGCGACCTGGCCAAGATAAAGCAAAGTAGTTCGACAGATACAACGACACAGAGTTACACATGGAGTAAAACAAACATACAGTCAATAATACAGTATAAACAAGTCTATATACAACTCTCATATGGGAAGGCAGACTATTGGAGCTCTATAGGAGAAAGCCCTGCCTCCAGCTGTTTGCTTAGAAATTCTAGGGACAGTAAGGAGGCCTGCGTCTTGTGACCTTAGCGTACGTGTAGGTATGTACGGCAGGACCAAATCACTAAGATAGGTATTGAGCAAGCCCATGTAATGCTTTGTAGGCTAGCAGTAAAACCTTAATCAGCCCTTGCCTTAACAGGAAGCCAGTGTAGAGAGGCTAGCACTGGAATAAAGTTTATTTGGTGCTTTATCCGGGTGGCCGGAAAGTAGAGCATTGCAGTAATCTAACCTAGAAGTGGCAAAAGCGTGGATATATTTTTCTGCATCATCAGACTCACCTGGACTCCATCACTTCCTTGATTACTTTCCCTATATGTCCCTCCCTTTCGTTCCTTCCCCAGGCGTTATTGTTTCTGTTCCTGTGTCATATCTGTGCGTTGTTCGTGTTTCTTATTTTGTATTATGTTGTGTTTATTTAAACACTCACTCCCTGAACCCAACTCTCAGTTCACATGGTTACACTGACAAACACAGCTCTAGCTCTGCCACTTTTCCCCACAGATGCAGAAGGCTGATTTCGGTGGATTGAGACGCAGCCCATGCTAAAAAATATCTCTAGCTTAAACAGATGGATTTTGATGGGGATTTTTGTGTTATGTAAATTTGACTTCCGCGGGGCTGCGGAAATTGTAGGCTAAGGGTTAATGAGGCTGTCGAGTGTCATTAACCGCTCTGGCATTACTCTCATTCACCCCAGTGAGTTGCTCCAATGTTACACATGAAATGTTCTGCTAATTGCCTAATGAATTGGTTTCTCTCAGTGTGCTTAAGACATGACTTCTATAAAAAAAGAAAAACAGTTCCAGGGGATTTCAGTGGTAACTATGGTAACTCTCTTTTTAGTACATATGAAATGAAGTCATCTTCTTTTTGTCCTGCCTGGCAGGTATTTCCCAGAGGTTATGAAAGACGGATTGACCAATCAGGTGAATAACCCGGAGGTGGGCGTGGACATCACCAGGCCTGACACGTTCATTCGCCAGCAGATCATGGCTCTGAGAGTGATGACAAACAAGTTAAAAAATGCCTACAATGGCAATGATATCTACTTTCAAGACTCAAGTAAGTAACTACACACATTTTTTAAAATAAATATTACATTGTTAAGAAATACTGTAGCTATACAGTTTTTCCCAGTATACCTACCGCACAAGTATTGGATTTTTTGTTTTTTGTTTTTATACTTCACCTTTTCATGTTCAAAAAATGCAGCAATTATTTCTAGATTCATGTGATGACTTCAACGTTGAAAGTGTATTTTATACCAATAGTCCTCTCTCTGTCAGTTACTTCCTCTGTATATTTATTGACTGCTTACGGTGCCCTCTATGTTCCTGTGCTGTTGTCCAGGTGATGAGGGCAGTGGCTCAGGCAGTGGCAGCGGCTGCACGGAGGCCTGCGTCACTGAGTTTGACTTTGCCAGCACCGAGGCACCGGTGGTGGGAGCGGACCGGAGCGGGAGCGGCCCGGTGGAGGATTCAGCAGCAGCCACACACCCTGCCCCCTCAGCAGCCCTGCTGGCCAGCCTGGCCCTCTCAGTCCTGGCACTGCACAGGCTATGGAGATAATGCTGGGGGAACTCACCCAACGTGGACAGAAGGATCTCTCTCTACGATGTGTTTTTCTACTCAAGCAGACTGGAGCTACAGTCAAGCAGACAGTATTCAGGCAGCCTTGGCCTCTCGGATAGGTAGAGGGGTCTTCTCTGCTCTGGAGACAGCAGTCATGCATCCTGGATCCCCTTTCCTCCTCCTAAAGTGTCTGGTCATTGGTGCCATCCTTAGGCAGGACTTCACATGACTCCCGTCACTCCAAAATAGAAACAGATGATCCACCGTCAAACATTGTTCAAGAAGCCCAAAGGAATTACTTTTTTCTGGCATAAGGCAGATGTTATTAGGTCTCCATGAGAAAAAGTAATTGCACTTTTGGTCTATTTTTTTTATGCTATAGAAGATGATTATGTTGTACCACTGTGAGATTGTGGAGAGGGTGCACCAAGAGGTGATCAGAAGATAGAACTAGAACATGTCTACTATGGTATAAGGTGATCTCAGCTGGCAGGTATTTTACTTGTTGACAGGTCAGCAGTGCATTTCTTCATTCATAAAACAAACCCGAATTCCCCAAAATCACAGAAAAATCCCATAGATACAGTATGGCTTTCACATTAATTGTTGATTTCGTCCTTGGTTCTTCTGCTTTAAATATTATTGAATATTTTTCTACATTGACAGAAATACATACATATGATACATATGAAACATGTTTAATCAGGTAAAGTAAAATATTGTACAACTCAAACACTATATATACAAAAGTATGTGGACATCCCTTCAAATTAGTGGATTTGGCTGTTTCAGCCACATCCGTCGCTGACAGGTGTATAAAATCGAGCACACCGCCATGCAATCTCAATAGACAAACATTGGCAGTAGAATGGCAATAACTGAAGAGCTCAGTTTGTCAAATTTCTGCCCTGCTAGAGCTGCCTCGGTCAACTGTAAGTTCTGTGATTGTGAAGTGGAAACGTCTAGAAGCAACAACCGCTCAGCCGTGAAGTGGTAGGCCACACAAGTACAGAGAACGGGACAGCTGACTACATAGTGTGTAAAAATAATCTGTCCACAGTTGCAGCACTCACTACCGAGTTCCAAACTGCCTCTGGAAGCAATATTAGCTCAAGAACTGTTAGTCGGGAGCTTCATGAAGTGGGTTTCCATGGCCGAGCAGCCACACACAAGACTAAGATCACCATGCTCAATACTAAGCATTGGCTGGAGCAGTGTAAAGCCCGCCCCTCATTGGACTCTGGAGCAGTGTAAAGCCCGCCCCTCATTGGACTCTGGAGCAGTATAAAGCTCGCCCCTCATTGGACTCTGGAGCAGTGGAAACGCGTTCTCTGGAGTGATGAATCACGCTTCACAAGCAGTTCGACAGACGAATCTGGGTTTGGCAGATGCCAGTAGAACACTACCTGCCCAAATGCATAGTGCCAACTGTAAAGTTTGGTGGAGGATAAATATTGGTCTGGGGCAGTTTTTCATGGTTCCGGCTAGGCCCCTTAGTTCCAGTGAAGAGAAATCTTAAACCTACAGCATACAATGACATTCTAGGCGATTCTGTGCTTCCGTCTTTATGGCAACAGTTTGGGGAAGGCCCTTTCCTGTTCAGCATGTCAATGCCCCGTGCACAAAGCAAAGTTCATACAGAAATGGTTTGTCGAGATCGGTGTGGAAGAACTTGACTGTCCTGCACAGGGTCCGGACCTCAACCCTATCGAACTCCTTTGGGATGAATTAGTGAAATAAATCAAATATACATTGGAACGCCGACTGCGAGCCAGGCCTAATCGCCCACCATCAGTGCCCGACCTCACTAATGCTCTTGTGACTGAATGGAAGCAAAGGGGGGACCAACTCCATATTAAAGCCCGGAGATGTTGAGATGTTTGACGAGCCGGTGTCCACATACTTTTGTAGTGTGTCTAATATAAGTTTTTACCATTTACTGCATTCTGTTGTTTTGAGTGCAGATGTTATCATACCACAAAGAACCTCATCAGAATGATTGCTTTAAGTTATGTTATATGGTGTTATCCACTATGTCAGATTTTCCCATAATTGGAGAGAATAAGAGAATGTCCAACCATTTAGAAACGATCGGTCTGCATTTATTGGTATGAGGTTATTGAAAGTTTACATCATTTTTTCCCCTTATATTTCTTATATCCTCAGATATGAACCTTTACCTGATAACTCAGGATTGAGATGTTTTTCATGTGAATTCAACTTGTTTTGAACTGCACATGCTTAACTTCATGAAGCATGTGTTCATCTCGTGTTTTCACATGTGTTCATCTGCAATGTGATGTCTAACCTCCCATCTGTCATTATGAAGGCAAATTTAGATACAGTAAGACACCGTGTTCTAACAGTTATAGCAAGCACTTCTTATGAACTCAACTGAGGCCCTCAGATTTCAACATTTCCAATATTTATTGACAAGATCCTTCATTCATCCGTTTTATGGAAGATACATGTGCAGTTAAAGTTAATGCACTTAAATATCTCTAATGTCAAGTGAGCTAATGTCGACATCTGTATTTAACTGTAACCACTAATGTCTTTATAATTCACAAGTAGATCTGTCGAAATTACCGTTCACATAACATTGATTCAAACATTGATTCAAACCAGTTATTCATTTATTATTAAAAACAAGAGAGAACGAATGAGGATCAAGATGAGGTGCCAAATTGTAGTAGGTAAAAACATAGCACATTGAAGACAAAAAAATGCCAAAGGCAAAAAAAAAGCCCCCTTCATTTATCTCTGGCGCCTGAGTGGTTCTGTGTGCAGAGACAGGCTCAAAGCCGACCACAGCCACCTGTGAAATGAGAATCTTAGAAGGTAGAGAGTGTCTGGACAGGGTTGAATGCTCCAGTGAGGATAGGCAGTAGAGCGTACCTACAGAGACTGGGAAAGGATTGGCATTACTGAAGGGGGCGTACTGTATTTCCCCCCTCAAATGCTAGCCAACAAAACCAGCCTCAAGTAGTATGGTGTTCTCAGAGGGCCGGCCGGTGAACTCAGTAAACCATGAAGGCCAGCTAAGCTAAGCATACATATCAAGGGAGTTAGCCAGTATTAAATTAATATTCTTCAGCTCTTATTATCATCTCTTATTGGCCTTGTTGCAGCATATCAATTTTGAGCTTGCTTCGTTGCCTCTTGATAAACCAGTATTAGTGTTCACCTTGGCAAATGATGATGATGATGTGCAAAATAATAGAGAACAAACATTTTTGTCTCTTTGTCAGTGTGTCCTTAAAATAAGATTCTTTATTATGAATAATGATCTCGCAGGATGCAGAGTTATTTTTTTTGTATTATTGCACTTTTAATGGTCCTATTTTTCTTATATTTTGTCTTGTACACTATGTTCATGGATCAGCAAAAATAATGTAAAAAAGTAATGTTTCAGAAACCTTATTCATCAACATTTCATACAATCAAATGCATTCTATTGTAACAAAAAAAATATGATCATGATAGTATCTTGCTTGGAGTTGGAAAACAGTTTCAAGCCAATAAGGTTGATGATATAGTTAACATAAAGACCGTACAAACAAATATGCCTTACAGTTTTTTAATGCAATTAAAATGGTTGCATCTGTGTTTTGTTACTCTTTCATGCAAAATAAATATTTGTTAAAAAGATAATAATAAGCTTTGCAATTTTTGAAAATGTTATTTAAATGCATAATATATATTTTTATATATATATTATAATGGATTATTCAGTTAGGGACAAAAACTGGATAATGTCAATCTTAGGTAATAATGGATACTTCATCATATTATTAAATCATTTCACATAAACAAAATGTCCTACTGTATGCTCTGTTATTTTTTTAAACAGAACAAGAACAGGGTAGTGTAGGTAAAAGAAGAAGCAAAGCACTAATACATTCTACTGTAAATTCCCATCAACAATGTCTGGTTTGACAGAGCGCGAGTAATTTAGTACTGAGATACATTTCAACATGAGAAGCAACAAGGATATTAACCCAACGTGTACAGTACATACTGTTTAGGCTTCCTCTGTGTACTTTTTGTTGGTGAACTGTGCATTGATAAGGGGTTCAAAGCCACGCTTCCTGCGCTGCTGCAAGTAGAGGACCAAGACAAGTAGAAGAACCAGGAGACCCAGGAAAACACCGCCCAGAGTGGACCCCAGCACAAACACAAATCCACTGTCCATAGCTGAGGAAGGGATGTAAGAAGAGAGATTTAATGCAAACAAGACCTTAATGAGAGCTTTCTTATTTCATTTTGACCTGATAATAAAATAAGAAAAAGTTGATGACAATTAATTTTATTGCAAAGACGACTGTGAAATCACTAACCATCCAGTTCAATGGCATAAGAATATCCCAGCTGGTCAGACGCAACGTAAATCTCTTCATTGGTCACAGGAGGGAAGAATGGCACCATGTTGTAATCTCTGTTGTGACCAATGGGGGCCATCTCATCGGGGAAACTGGAGTTTGGTGGAACAGACTTCCTCATCCACTCATCAAAAATGGCATCAGTGAAAGCATGGAGCACCTTCAAAGAGATAGAGAGTTATGTAACTTTAAAACATTTGGTAACACTTTAAATTAAGTTGCCAACACTACATCAAATTGTCCTTTATTACAATGTAACTGCACAGTAATAACTGTAGTAACAGTAAAGTAACCACATAGTTATTGCTATGCATTTACATTGTAATAGGGTTTAGCGGAATCAGGTATTACACAATTGGAACAAGGACGGTGTAATTCCACATCCACTTGCTGAAGGTTATCCCACATGCATAATTATTCATGTTATTCCACATGTTATTGTTCCACGATGTAACTACTGCTGCAATTACACATTTGAAAGTCCCCAGTGAATTACAATGTTAATAATTAGTCAAACCAAAATATGACCTTGTCAGATGTAACTACGCTGCCATCAAATTCAAGTGTAATTTCAGGGGTTGATACCATCTTGACCTAATGATGTAAATAGACATGAGAGGCTGTTACATGCTAACCACAGAGTAATGAAAGGCATTATTACCTACTGGGTTTCCCTTCACATTAAGTAGCTTGGTCCTGGCTGGTTACATGTTAATTACAAGTGTATCCCATTCAACTACGTCGTTCTTACATGACTTTTTATTCGGTATAACCTGAGAAGCAGGTAATAACACAGACAAACAAATGTATTTAAAATAACCAGCAGTTAATGAGAGGGTGTGCCTTGTTACAATTGTTGTTACTAGGTCCTAGCCGATTTACATAATTACATCAAGACGGTATCAACGCTGGTATTACCTGTGGATTTGATGGTAGTGGCACTGTATAGTGTAGTAACGAGGTCATATATTGGTTCAAGTTATTAAAATGATCATTCACAGGTGACTTTCAGACGTGTAAGGGCAAAACGAGTTACATAGTGGAACAAGAAAATATTTAATAACATCAGGGGAATATCCTTCAGCAAGTGGATGTGCAATTACAAAGTCTGTGTTCTAATTGTGTAATAACTTAAACCGCTAATACTCTAGTATCATGTAATTACACAGTAACTACTATGTTGTTACTACAGTTATTACTGTGTAGTTACATAGTAATAGGGACAACTTAATATAAGGCGATATCAAACGTTTAAGCATCTTCTGCATAGAAAACGGCTAACTACAAAATAGTTTACTTTATCCCACATGACAGTCAAATACAATACTGCAATACATCGACTCCTAAGCAATTGTTCAAACTAGATCATTACTAGAAAGATGGGGTCATTGGCTGCAGAGTGAGACAGAGCACTGGTTCCATTGAGGAAGGAGTGGACCAGGTTGTGCAGGTTGTTCACTGACAAGTCAAGCTCTGCCTCGCCATCTGGCTTGTCATAGCCTTCAAGAGAATTCCTGTGTAGAAAACAAATTACAGTTGGAAGTCAGAAACAATGCAATCGAGACAGATTACTCAACGTTACTTTATTGGATAATACCTTATGCGTAATGTCCCAGGTCAGTGTCAATAGATTAGGTCACCTGAAGCTGAAGGTAGAGTTAGTGTAGAACGGAGCGTTGTCAAAGTCTCTGATGTTTAAACAGCTCCTAACATCATCCATGGTGGGCAGGCTCGTGTCGGTCCTCGCGCCACCCAGCTGACCTCTCCTAATGCTCCCCTCACTGGTCCCATTACAGAGAGTGACCAGGCGGTTATATTCATCCAGGCTGGGGGGGAGGGGGAATTCAAGCAACATGTACCCAGTAGTATCAAAACCAGCATAGGCCCAGAAAGCATAAACAGCACAGGTATAGTACAGACAGGGCATGGTTTCCCAGACATGGATGAAGCCTAGTCCTTTACTTTCAATGAAATGTCTTAATTGGTTTTGGGCTAGATTCAATCCGATTGACATAGCGTTGTTTTGGCGGTGTCGAAGGCGGAACTGATTCTGTCAAATCCACAAGTGTCTCGTTGCGTTATCGCAGAGACTGCCATTGGATGCAACAAAGCCACACTCGACTATAATCTGACAAATCCCATGCAGTCCACAGTTTCAAGTTAGACTCATAGACATAAATCCCCCCAGCCAAATGAACATATAAACATGCGTTAGCCTAACCAGTGGTGACTCAACATGTTCAGCTAAAAAATATACATTATCGTTCAAAAGTTTGGGGTCACTTAGAAATGTCCTTGTTTTTGAAAGAAAAGCTCATTTTTATGCCCATTAAAATAACTTCAAATTGATCAGAAATACAGTATAGACATTGTTAATGTTGTAAATGACTCTTGTAGCTGGAAACGGACAGTTTTTTAATGGAATATCTACATAGGCGTACAGAGGCCCATTCTTAGCAACCATCACTCCTGTTTATCATTTTAAAAGGCTATTTGATCATCAGAAAATCCTTTTGCAATTATGTTAGCACAGCTGAAAACTGTTGTTCTGATTAAAGAAGAAATAAAACTGGCCTTCTTTAGACTCATTGAGTATCTGGCGCATCAGCATTTGTGGATTCGATTACAGGCTCAAAATGGCCAGAAACAAATAACTTTCTTCTGAAACTTGTCAGTGTATTCTTGTTCTGAGAAATTAAGGCTATTCCATGCGAGAAATTGCCAAGAAACTGAAGATCTCGTACAACGCTTTGCACTACTCCCTTCACAGAACAGCGCAAACTGGCTCTAACCAGAATAGAAAGAGGAGTGGGAGGCCCCGGTGCACAACTGAGCAAGAGGACAAGTACATTAGAGTGTCTAGTTTGAGAAACTGACAAGTCCTCAACTTGGAGCTTCATTAAATGTACACGCAAAACACCAGTCTCAATGTCAACAGTGAAGAAGCGACTCCAGGATGCTGGTGCAATTTAGATTTTGGCCACTAGATGGCAGCAGTGTATGTGCAACGTTTTAGACTGATCCAATTAACCTTTGCATTTAGCTTAAAATGTTGTATCCAGTCTGCCCAAATGTGCCTAATTGGTTTATTGATACATTTTCAAGGTCATAACTGTGCACTCTCCTCAAACAATAGCACGGTATTATCTCACTGTAATAGCTACTGTGCAGTTAGAGTAACTATAATTTAAGCTTTCTGCCCAGATATGTCTATGTCCTGGAAAATGTTCTTGTTGCTTACAACCTCATGCTAATCTCATGCTAATCACAACCTCATGCTAATCACCCCCCCCCCCCCCCCCCCACCCCCCACCCCCCTGTGTGTTGAGATAATTGTGTTGTTTCTCTATAACCTGTCAATTCATGTGCCTTGCCACCATGATATATGGGCCGAACGACAATACATTCAACCACACCTTTGTTTTATCACAAAACTGGATAGCAACCTCTGTCCATAATGCATATTGCATGTACAGTAAGAGACAGTTACATGGCCTACAGCATGGTCAAGCAAGTTAGTTTCCCACATTTTTGGACCACTAAACAACTATTGGTTTAGAACCACGGAGAGTTACCAGGGATTGTGAAGAGACACAGGCACAGAGACACATACACATGATAAGACAAACACTCGTACACACGTACACATGGATGTTGTATTGTAAATATGTGATAGTGGAGTAGTGGCCTGAGGAAAAAAACATAAATGTATTGGGTAAAGTGTTGTGAAATGTAATGTCATGTAATATCTTAAACTGTATATAACTGCCTTAATGTTGCTGGACCCAACAAAGAGCAGTTTTGCCTTGGCAGCAGCTAATGGTAATCTTTAATAAATACAAATAAAAATATCACAAGTTGCAAAGACTGCCTCCACTATTTCAGCACCAGTTCAACGTCAACATCATAAAATCACCTCTGCTTAGTCTAATACAGTGACAACTGGATTTAGTCCTCTCAATGTATGCTAAATATGATGTGGCTGTCCATGGTTCTGATTTCTGTGTGTGAATGTGTGTGTAGAAAAGCATGTTGTCTAACCCTACTTGTAGAGAAACGCCAATGCCATCCTGCTCTCTTTCATGTTGACGAAAGGTCTATTACTCTGTCACACAGTACATGTTTTTATTTTTTGCTGTCCTAGGCTACCTGGCTAAAATGCTTGCTCGCTAGCTTAACTTCCATTCATGGGCAATGTTAGCAGTGGTGGAAAAAGTACCCAATTGTCATACTTGAGTTAAAGTAAAGATACCTTCATAGAAAATGACACAAGTAAAAGTGAGTACTTTAAAGTATTTTTACTTATGACCACTGAACATTAGCCTTCTACATTCAGGTTGTTGTTTTTTTTAACCTTTATTTAACTAGGCAAGTCAGTTAAGAACAAATTCTTATTTTCAATGACGGCCTAGGAACAGTGGGTTAACTGCCTGTTCAGGGGCAGAACGACAGATTTGTACCTTGTCAGCTCGGGTGTTTGAACTTGCAACATTCCGGTTACTAGTCCAACGCTCTAACCACTAGGCTACCCTGCCGCCCCCGTATTGAACTTCCATCCCTTCAGGCCAGGGGTACAACAATGTATGAATTAACCTCTTAATGGTTGGATCAGAATCATCATTATAATCATTGACCAGTATTGACAATTAAGTAAAACCACTATTCCAATCACTATCCCCATCCATGGCTAATTTAGGAAAGGGCTAATTTTAGCTAGCTGGCTAGCTAGCCAACGGAGAACAACACCATGAGATGCAACAATTCAAGTCAATGACGTATGCTCTAAATAGGATTCGATAGGAGTGACGCCAAATCCAAGCTGGCTTCCCTTGACACTTTTTTTTGGTGCTTGTATACTTTTTTTATGACGGGAGGCCAGATGCTCGCTGGCTTACCTAGCCTTCAATGCTACGGGCGGCAACAATTCAATTGGACCACATAGCTTCCGACAGATGGCCTATACGTAGAGAAAAAAAGGCCCGCTGTTTCGCTCGCTCGGATGCTTTCTCGTGTGAGATTACATTCAGCCTCGTGTGATTTGAAAGAAAATGATGAAACACAGAGAGACAAAATACATTTTTACTTTTGGTAGATTTTTTGGGGGGGAAGCCTTCCCTTGGCATCCATGAATACACACCACTGCTTCTTATCTGCACATCGTTCCCTTATGCCATACTTGTTACATCTCAATTGCTATATTGCTTACAGTGCATTCAGAATGTATTCTGACCCTTTCCTTTTTTCCACATTTTGTTATATTACTGACTTATTCTAAAATGTATTCAATAAAACCATTTCCTCGTCAATCTACACACAATACTCCATAATTACAAAGTGAAAACAGGTTTAGAAATTGTATCAAATTAAATTAAAAATAAAAACAAAAAGACTTCATTTAGATAAGTATTCAGACACTTTGCTACGAGACTCGAAATCTAGCTCGAGTGCATCCTTGAGATGTTTCTACAACATTGATTGGAGTCTCCCTGTGGAAAATTCAATTGATTGGACATGATTTGGAAAGACACATCTGTCTATATAAGGTCTCGCAGTTGAAAGTGCATGTCAGAGTAAAAACCAAGCCATGAAATCGAAGGAATTGTCCGTAGAGCTCCGAGACAGGATTGTGTACCAAAAAAAACTTCCACCATCCCTACAGTGAAGCATGGTGGTGGCAGCATCATGCTGTGGGGAAGTTTTTTAGTGGCAGGGACTGGGAGACTAGTCAGGATTGAGGGAAAGATGAACGGAGCAAAGGACAGAGAGATCCTTGATAAAAACCTGCTCCAGAGCGTTCAGGAACTCAGAATGCTGTGAAGGTTCACCTTCCAACAGGGCAACGACCCTAAGCATACAGCCACGACAACGCAGGAGTTTCTGAATGTCCTTGAGAGGCCCAGTCAGAGCCCGGACTAGAACCCAATCGAACATCTCCAGAGAGACCTGAAAATTGTTGTGCAGCCACGCTCCCAATCCAACCTGACAGAGCTTGAGAGGATCTGCAGAGAAGAATGGGAGAAACTCCCCAAATACAGGTGTGCCAAACTTGTAGCGTCATACCCAAGAAGACTCAAGGCTGTAATTTCTGCCAAAGGTGCTTCAACAAAGTACTGAATAAAGGGTCTGAATACTTATGTGAATGTGATATTGAAGTTTTTTATTTGAATACATTTGCAAAAATAAAAATGTTGCTTTGTCATGATGGGGTATTGTGTGTAAATTGAAAAACAATTTCATCCATTTTGGAATAAGTCTGTAATGTAACAAAATGTGGAATAAGTCAAGGGGTCTGAATACTTTTCGAATGCACTGTAGGTCTATCTCATTAGTTTGTTATTCATTATTTTAGGCAATTTTGGAATGATGCATTTCTTTGTTCTGTTTACTTTGTGAATTATAATTAGTTCATGTGCTTTTCTCAATGAGGAGGGGATACTATAATGTTGTTGGGTCTGTAACCATGTTTGCCAGGAAGTAATAGACCCATGTAATTCCAGTTGATATTGCAAGGGTTGTTTTGTTTGGTATAGGCCTAATAAAATACTTCAAATGGTAGGCCAACCGTGTATCTCTCGCGCGCTCTCTCTCTCTGTGGTGACTTAAAGAAGAGTAACACCTCAACATCTTGCTGAATTTATCTGAACTAACTCCTATCTGAATTTCTAACCATTTTGAAAGTGCTGAACGAAGGCTTAGTTTTAGTGACATAAGAACATAAATTAAATAGTTTTAGTGACATAAGAACAAACATTATGAATCTACTGAACATAAATGTAATAATGTTTGTGCATGGTTTAAAAGTCAAAACCGACGTCGGCATTAGTTAATTATTGAAGGAGAATGCAGTTTTTATCGAGTTACACAAATCCAGAAGGAGTCACTAGAAACCATATTTATCTAAGCAAGTCAGCCATATGAGACATTGTTTTTTTTAAATCCAGTAAATGAGGCTGAATGAACTTTTCGCTGCCAGATGAGGAGGTAATAGCCAGATGAGGCTACGCTGATAGCCAGATGAGGCTACGCTGATAGCCAGATGAGGCTACGCTGATAGCCAGATGAGGCTACGCTGAAAGCCAGATGTAGCGGTAATAAAGATTCATTCCATGATGCTGAAAAGAAAGCTCCTCTGTCGGGACAGATTTATGTAGGCTCTAACAGTTTGTGGGCACCGTTTGTCACCATTATAGTTTAATCCCCTACCCCCCCCCCCCCCCCCCCCCCCCCCACCACCACCACCAAGATTTACATGCTAATATTGACACTGAGCGTAACACATCAATAGTTTGATATTTGAGAGTTATTATTTCTAATATCGATAATGGCTGCACTTTCTAGCCCTGGATTGAACCTCTAACACAGTAGGGATAATAATGAAGTGGTTTGTGACACACAAGAGCAGCCGCTCACCGATATGTCAGCTCATTCCACAGTTACACCTCCAACCCCGCCAAAACAATGGTGGTTAACACGGGTTAATGCACAATCTGATTGAATCCAGGCCTTAATCTGTTTCCGGGTAACCTGCCCACAATGTTTTTAACTCGTTTCTGTCCAAAAACGCACCTGTCGCACACCACTCCCCAATTGGAGAACCTGGACTGGTTACTGATGAGGGAGGGGTTGTCTGGGTTGTGCCCCCCCAGGAGAGAGTCTGTACAAACGTCACACTCAGTCTGCCCTGTGGCAAAGTTCCAGTATGGAACAGCAAAGTTCTCATTGCCTGTCAGTCTCTGCAGAATTGAGGAAAGGTTAACTTTCATTCTCATCCATATTTGAAGCAGTTTTCACGTCTTTCTCGTCATCCTTCAAACCCACTCTTACCTGCAGGTCTCTCTCCAGACTGAGAAGGTGGTATCTGTGCCAGGTGACGAAGGCTGGTCCTTTGTGGGAGAAGTCAATGGCCTTGAAAGGACGACCTGGACCTACAGAGAAACACAAGGTTTTTCATGAGCAACTTCTGAATGTTCTCTTCTGTTATCTATACAATACATGGAGATTGGAGAGTATTATATAAACATATAACGAACGAGTAAATAAGTAACACAGCAAGTGAGTCATTTATAACATTTGTCTTTCATTTATGTTCCAACCAAGAAGGGATTAGCTTGAAGGTTGAATGTCATTTAATGTACACTGAGTGTACAAAACATTAAGAACACCTGCTCTTTCCATGACGTAGACAAGCTATGATCCCTTATTGATGTCGCTTGGTAAATCCACTTCAATCAGTGTAGATGAAGGGGAGGAGACAGGTACATAAAATGTTTTTTATGACTTGAGACAATTGAGACATGGATTGTGTGTGTGTGCCATTCAGAGTGAATGGGCAAGACAAAATATTTAAATGCCTTTGAACAGGGTATGGAGGTAGGCACCGTTTTATGTCAAGAACTGCAACGCTGCTGTATAATTCAATATGTTGAAATGATTATTTAATCTATAAATGTATGAAATTATAAAATAATCAATGGGTGTTTTACCTAGAAGTGTGTCTCTGACAGAATAGTAATGCTGCCACACAAAGAAGTCGTAGATGGAGATGTTGGCAAACTGGGGCTGGGTTCCATTGGGCCCCAGCAGGCCCAGCCAGTGCTGTGTGGCAATGACATAGTCTGGGTGGGTGGTGTTCTTGGCCCGGTCCAACACATCCAGAAACTCCTGAAGCTCAGCTGGAGTCAGAGAGTGGATGTTCTTCCTCACCACCGGGACTTTACTTACGTCACAGTTTGGTCCTGTCCAGCCAAACTTACACTGGCCACAGTCGAAGCCACCAAAGTTACCTAGACACATGAAGGGGATATAGATAAGGTAAATCAAGTATACGGGAACAGTCAAAAATGTGGACCGTTCCATATACTTATGGGGACAGTTCAATTATCCCAATTTCTAATTATCCCAATTCCCACCTAAAGGGCAACTCCGCAACTTTTCAACCTCATATTGATTATCTCTAGCATCAAACGAATGACTACATATGTGAAAATGGTGCATTTCAATGTTTTGCACATAAAATACAATGTTAAAGGTTCTTCCTAATGACTTCATCAACATTTTAAAAATTGTGACATGGGGAGCAAGAAAATGTATTATTGAACTTTTCTTTAAATAGGCATGTCAGTTAATTACTAATTCTTATTGACTACCCCGGCCAAACCTTAACCCGGACGACGCTGGGCCAATTGTGCACAACCCTATGGGACTCCCAATCACGGCCGGTTGTAATGCAGCCTAGAATTGAACCAGTTTCTGTAATGACACCTCTAACACTGAGATGCAGTGCCTTAGACCGTTGTGCCACTCGGGAGCCCTCCCTCTGGCTAGAAAATGCCCTCCCTCTGGCTAGAAACTCATTGCATGTTTTGAAAATGCCAGTTTTTCTTACTTTTAATTGTACTATGTCACAGAGAAGCATTTTTTAGGACCTTCTCATCTTATCTCTTTAACCACAGATCATAGAAACATTTTGTTTTTATTTGTAGACACTGGTTTGGTGCTAAAGATAATTCATATGTGGATGAAAAGTGGTGAAGTTGCCCTTTAGCAATTTTCAATTGTTGTTTTAGGTTCTAATGTGATCCAAACAAAAACCTATATTATTCAATAGTGAACGCTGATTTGCTGAAAACATTTATTTAAGACTTAAAGGCGCAATCAGCAGCTGAAACAATAGCAAACCCACACCCCGCCCCTGATTCGATAAAAAGCTGAGGGATGGGGCTGGAGAAATGTAACCACTCTCAAATTCATAGACAGAGTTTAACCATGTTTTTAGGTTTTGTAGTGTTTGTTTATATTAACTTTCTTTACAAATATTGGAGTAAAACAAGCTTATATGTTGGTGTCTGATGGGATACAACAGTTGAACTAAGCTTATGAGGCATTTATAAGTCATTTTCTTCAATAATCAATGGGTACATATCATTAATTTACAATACCAAAAATTGATGTAGCAACTGCACATTGCCCCTTTAAATGTAACACTTCATTTTAATTTGACTTACCAAAGCACCTGCATGTCCGATTGAAGAATTTGATAGGCCACCTTTCTCGATCATCAACATTTCTCAACCTATATGGTCCGCCCCAGGGTTTGGTACTGACTCTGATGTCGGAGCAGTTTCCTCGTCCAGATAAAGTTCCACACACATTAGCAGGATCAGAGCCGAGAGCAGGGCAGCACTGCTTTGAGACGATCGCCTCCACCGTGCTGCAGACTCGAGGAAACTGAGCCTCCGTAGAACCGGGCCTTGTCACAAGACAAACCAAACCTAGCAACAGCGCCTTGATCATCTTCAACACCTCTTGTCCTCTTCTGGCCACTCACAAACCAGTTTGTACACCAGCACACAGCAATTACGTGCTCAATTATTTTCCCCTAAGGGTATGGAATCACATTTGTAACGCTCCTCAGTTGTGTATTCAACATTTGGCTACAGTCATAAATGTAATTTCACGAGGGACAGCCTGAGAGAAAGTACACTGTGATCCAGTCAGTCTCAGGAACATTAGAAAAGCCTCCAATGTATGTGCCCTCTATAAGTATGGTCAGAAAGGATTAAGATCATGGTCTCGTGGTAATCACCTGACACACGAGGACTATGAGCTGGACATACCAGTGAACCAGTGAAATGCCTCGGGCCAAAATACATGGGGTGTTGGGTAGTCAATAGAATATGATATCTACAGGTCCATATACTGTGAAACACACAATATTAGTCCCATGAATATTTTTTTTTAAAGTTCACACAATTTACAGCAGATATTGAAATCCGATCACTTTTACATGTCTGATAACCTACTAACTATAATCCAGTCAGGCCTCCCGAGTGGCGCAGTGGTCTGTGCAGTGCAGTGCAGTGCTAGTTGTGCCACCAGAGATTCTGGGTTTGAGTCCAGGCTCTGTCGCAGCCGGCCACAACCGGGAGACCCATGGGGCTGCGCACAATTGGCCCAGTGTTGTCCGGGTTAGGGGAGGGTTTGGCTGGCAGGGATATCCTTGTCCCATCGTGCACTTGTGACTACTGTGGTGGGCTGGGCGCAGTGCACGCTGACACAGTTGCTAGGTGTACAGTGTTTCCTCCGACACATTGGTGCGGCTGGCTTCCGGATTAAGTGGGCATTGTGTCAAGAAGCAGTGCGGCTTGGTTGGGTTGTGTCGGAGGATGCACGGCTCTCGTCGCAGGACGCACGGCTCTCGACCTTCGCCTCTCCCGAGTCTGTATGGGAGTTTCAGCGACAAGACTGTAACTACCAATTGTGGAGAAAAAAGGTCATAAAGAATTATAAAACAAACTATAATCCAGTCATCAGTTCTGTTTAGTGTAATTTATACGGTTGTTTCTGACATTTTATCGCATGACACATCATTCATATAACCTTAAATCGCTTAAATCATGATAAAACATGGCTCACATAGTTCATGCAAGAAATCTTCATCTGAACACAAAAACTAAAGAGACTTCCCGAATCACACAAGTTATGTTTACTACAACTCTGCATCGGGAAAAACAGATTAAAATACCTTGATCAGATTGTGCTAATTTTGGCGTATGGAGGCCATGCGGATTAGGAACATGCAGGCTGAAATGTTATACTTTGACCAATCATTTCCCTTTTCTCTGGTATAATCTAAACTATGTTCAGACGTTTCAGTCTAATGCTGTACTTCTGGTGTATTACTGTACCAAATCTCCTTTCCTTTTACGTATTTCAACACGTCCTCAGGTCATGAGATATTTGTCCTCTGAGATTTTAGTGCAGAGCTTGCTGAAAGGGTCACCCTTGTGACAAGAAAGTTCCCCAACCACAACCAAACTCTTACATTTAGACTGTTAATGTAGGCTACTTGTGTAGGGTTGTTTCTATCGACTGGGAGAGTTAAATGACATGTTTGCCTTAAGCAACACCATGAACAAGTAGGCTATATTGTATACTGGAGTACTAAGAATTTGTTTTCTTGTACTGCGCTGGGAAAAAGTCATCAAACGATTGTGGAATCTTTCTGAGAGCTCCAAAAACATCAATGAAGGTAAATGATGCTTGGTACACCAGTGCAGAAATGTCTGATGTCATATGCTTTGTGCTCGTGTGATTAGCTAGATTTTCCCTTCCACCTCTTACCTATGGCCTGGCATGTGACTGTTGAGTGAAAAGTCACATGAATACCTGAACTCAGCAACAACAAAAAATAAACGTCCTCTCACTGTCAAGTGCGTTTATTTTCAGCAAATTTAACATGTGTAAATATTTGTATGAATATAACAAGATTCAACAACTGAGACATAAACTGAACAAGTTTTACATAAATGGAATAATGTGTCCCTGAACAAAGGTGGGGTCAAAATCAAAAGTAACCATCAGTATCTGGTGTGGCCACCAGCTGCATTAAGTACTGCAGTGCATCTCCTCCTCATGGACTGCATCAGATTTGCCAGTTCTTGTTGGGAGATGTTACCGCACTCTTCCACCAAGGCACCTAAAATTTCCAGGACATTTCTGGGGGGAATGGCCCTTGCCCTCACCCTCTGATCCAACAGGTCCCAGACGTGCTCAATGGCTTCGCTGGCCATGGCAGAACACTGACATTCCTGTCTTGCAGGAAGTCACACACAGAACAAGCAGTATGGCTGGTGGCATTGTCATGCTGAGGGTCATGTCAGGATGAGCCTGCAGGAAGGGTACCACATGAAGGAGGACGATGTCTTCCATGTAACGCACAGTGTTGAGATTGCCTGCAATGAAAACAAGCTCAGTCTGATAGTGCTGTGACACACCGCCCCAGACCATGATGAACCCTCCACCTCCAAATCGATCCTGCTCCAGAGTACAGGCCTCGGTGTAACACTCATTCCTTCGACAATAAACGCAAATCTGACCATCACCCCTGGTGAGACAAAACCGTGACTCGTCTGTGAAGAGCACTTTTTGCCAGTCCTGTCTGGTCAGCGACGGTGAGTTTGTGCCCATAGGCGATGTTGTTGCCGGTGATGTCTGGTGAGGACCTGACCTACAACAGGTCTACAATCCCTCAGTCCAATCTCTTTCAGCCTATTGAGGACAGTCTGAGCACTGATGGAGGGATTGTGCGTTCCTGGTGTAACTCGGGCAGTTGTTGTTGCCATGCTGTACCTGTCCTGCAGGTGTGATGTTTGGATGTACCGATCCTGTGCAGGTGTTGTTACACGTGGTCTGCCACTGCGAGGATGATCAGCTGTGCGTCCTGTCTCCCTGTAGCGCTGTCTTAGGCGTCTCACAGTACGGACATTGCAATTTATTGCACTGGCCACATCTGCAGTCCTCATGCCTCCTTGCAGCATGCCTAAGGCATGTTCACACAGATGAGCAGGGACCCTGGGCATCTTTCTTTTGGTGTTTTTCAGAGTCAGTAGAAAGGCCTCTTTAGTGTCCTAAGTTTTCATAACTGTGACCTTAATTGCCTACCATCTGTAAGCTGTTAGTGTCTTAACGACCGTTCCACAAGTGCATGTTCATTAATTGTTTATGGGTCATTGAACAAGCATGGGAAACAGTGTTTAAATCCTTTACAATTAAGATATGTGAAGTTATTTGGATTTGTACAAATTATCTTTGAACGACAGGGTCCTGAAAAAGGGAAATTTATTTTTTTGCTGAGTTTACATATACTGCTAGTGAGGGCATGAAATAATTTTTTACAAATAAATTCTAATCCCCTAATAAAATTTTTAAAACTGAATCCAAAAGAAAAATCCTGAATCCCAAAATACATTTTTAAATTAAACAAATACTATTCTGTGAAGGTTTGTAGAAAACGTGCTGGTATTTTAACACTGTCCATTATTGTCATAAAGAAAGATACACTAATATGTTGTTTATTTAATGGACACAATCATATTTTCTCTCTGCAAGTCTACGCAGTTGTTGAATTACTCAAAAGCCAACATTTTATGGACCTGATCTAAGAAATCAACAGAAAGAGTCAGAATGTAGTGTGGTTATCAAGAGAGAAAATAGCCCTGAGAAAATTCCCTTTCTGTGACCATACCTCTTAGATAGGGTTAGATGTTAAGTCCTCTATTTAGGGGACTGTGAGCTGTTCTGGGCCGGTTCTGACTGACGAGTGAACGAGGCAGGGTCCAGTGCCTTATTGTGCCAGAAAGCTCCATCTATCTGCTTTCCACTATGACTCTGTCAGTGGGGCTGACTTGAAGTCTCAGGTTTCAGACCCACATTTGCATAGGGAGTAAGAGTAACATTTTCTGACCTATCCAGACAAAGAATCGCTTTTATTTCTAGATTTTTGTAAACTATGTACTTGAGCTTGTGTACTCAAAAGTAACTACACCACAGACCTTTCTAGAAGGATGCATCATTAGTAGTTATTGCTTATGGCAATCTCATGAAGAAAATATTGCTTTTGTGTATTCTATTTGCAGGTTGGCATTTATTGTTATGAATCTTGACCTGGAGGCAGCTCTACAGAATGGTCACTAAGTTATAAAAGTTATAAAATCAGATTTTAAACCTGACCCTAACCTTAACCACACTGCTAACCCTAATCTTAAATTAAGACCAAAAAGTAGATGTTTGTTTTCATGAATTTTTACGATATAGCCCATTTTCACTTTGCAGTTGGCCCATCTAGCGGAAATAGCTCAGTTCTGCCTCCATGGCAAGATTCATGACAACCATAAACTTACTGTCTATTTAGGCGGTAATATACATTTTGACATAACATTCAAGAGGTATCTAAATTCTACGCGTTCCTAGGGGTAACCAAACATTTTGCTTCATGCCCTACCAGGGTTAAGCAGTGATAAAAACATACCCAGACCAAAATAATAAGTTAATAATTGATTAATAAAACCCTCTTCTTCAAAACATTTAACTGGATGTGGATTTGAGTATGGGCTCTTGTGACCCACTTGTGACCCACACACAGTATGGGAGCCATTGCTTTATACAACGGGTACTATAAGGTTCACTGCACTTAACAGGATTAGTCAGTAGGATTAATGGAAAAGGCCTAATGGAATGTGTTATAGAAATTATAAAGAAGAAGTGAATTGAGTAAACCATGGAGTTATAATATATTTCAAGTAAAACTTAATGCACACAATTTAATTTCTATTTGTATTTATTACAGATCTCTTCCTTGGGTCCAGCAAAATTAAGGCAGTTTTTACCATTTTAAACACAATACATTCACAGATTTCACAACACACTGTGTGCCTTCAGGCCTCTACTCCACCACTACCACATAACTACAACACTAAATCCATGTGTATGTGTGTGTACAGTGCATATGTTATCGTGTGTGTGTGTGTGTATGCATGTGTCTGTGCCACATTATCTAAGATTTAGTTGAGGTTTACAGTTTACTGAATGTTTTGTCCCAAATACAATGCTTTTAGTTTTAGAAATATTTAGGGCTAACTTATTCCTTGCCACCCACTCTTCGTCAAGTGTTGCAGCCATTTCAGTCGCTGGAGTAGCTGACGTGTATAGTGTTGAGTCATCCGCGTACATAGACACTCTGGCTTTACTCAAAGTCAGTGGCATGTTAGTAAAAATGTAAAAAAGCAAGGGGCCTAATTGACAACAAAGGATAGGAAACATAACTGGAATCAGAATCAAAGGGTGTACAAATATTTATTCTCGTAAACTACATTTTTGTCCAAGACATAGAATCAAACATTACAGAACAGGAACTGAAAATGGGCTCTCAATAAATTAATAAATATTCAGTAAGTGTTCATTATTCTGTATGGGTTCATTCCTTGTGTTGTTCTGATTGGCTGAATATAAATATTACAGGTCTCAAACATTCTACCCTCAGGATTTTACGTTGATGAAATAAGTACTTATCTTGAGTTACAGTATGTTTCAATTGATCCCATGACTGTGTATTACGTTAATATGAACATTGCATACAAGCTTAACCAGATAAACCGTAGGCTTTCGTTCAGTTACTGTTAGACTTTAGCTCAAGAAAAGTTCAAGAGTTGTCTATGTACTTCCTATTGTATTGTATTAAGGGTTCAAAGCCATGCTTTCTTCGCCTGTGCAGCATATAAACCACGACTACCATGAGCACAGCCAGTAGGCCCACGAAAACGCCTGTCAAAGTAGCTCTCACGACAATTACAGGATTACCGTCATTCTCTGAAAGACAAACGGAAAGAAAGCAAACTCTGAAATGAATTGGTGCTTACTTCATTCTCTTGCCATTAGCGTTGAATGCATAGTGCAAACGCCTGTTGAAATGTTGAATCACTAACCATCCAGTGCGATGGCATAAGAATATCCCAGCTGGTCAGACGCAACGTAAATCTCTTCATTGGTCACAGGAGGGAAGAATGGCACCATGTTGTAATCTCTGTTGTGACCAATGGGGGCCATCTCATCGGGGAAACTGGAGTTTGGTGGAACAGACTTCCTCATCCACTCATCAAAAATGGCATCAGTGAAAGCGTGGAGAACCTATACAAATACATTTCTTAGTTACACAAACTAAGTAAAAACACATTTATATTATTATGACATGTACATGTACTTGTTTTGTTTTATTTAATTAAATTCTATCTTATTTATTTTATTTTTCAATACTAGAAAGATGGGGTCATTGGCTGCAGAGTGAGACAGAGCACTGGTTCCATTGAGGAAGGAGTGGACCAGGTTGTGCAGGTTGTTCACTGAGGAGTCAAGCTCTGCCTCGCCATCTGGCTTGTCATAGCCTTCAAGAGAATTCCTGTTAATAACAGATCATATTTTATCGTTAGCGTACACACATAACACTTTTGCCTAGAGAAAAAGTGAATTATCGAAGGAAAATGACCTGAAGCTGAAGGTAGAGTTAGTGTAGTAGGGAGAACTGTCAAAGTCTCTGAGTCTGAGACAGCTCCTGACGTCATTCATTGTGGGAAGACTCATGTTGCTCCTCCCTACCTGTCCTCTCCTTATATGTCCCTCACTGGTCCCATTACACAAAGTGACCAGGCGGTTATATTCATCCATGCTGGGAGAGAAGACAGATGTTATTTAATTATGAATAGAGATGCTATCCCCTGTACACATAAGTGAAGGTACGCACTTGTGTGTATGCGTGCACACACACACACAAACACACACGCGCTCCTGTGCATGCTTGCACACACGCACAAAGGCATGCAAGCACAGACACAAATACTCATTCACCTATGTTTGGCCACATACACTCAGCGTTTTGACATAAATTGCTCCAGACCTGTTACACACCACTCCCCAATTGGAGAACCTGGACTGGTTACTGATGAGGGAGGGGTTGTCTGGGTTGCGCCCCCCCAGGAGAGAGTCTGTACAGACGTCACACTCAGTCTGCCCTGTGGCAAAGTTCCAGTATGGAACAGCAAAGTTCTCACTGCCAGTCAGTCTCTGCAGAAGAGAGGTCATTCTGCTATACACATTCGGTAGACATTTCCTATTAACGTACATACTCGTGAGAAAAATAAGGCCACACAGAAATTACCTCCTCACTCTTACCTGCAGGTCTCTCTCCAGACTGAGTAGGTGGTACCTGTGCCAGGTTATAAAGGCAGGTCCTTTGTGGGAGAAATCAATCTGTTTGAAAAGACGTCCAGGTCCTAGAAAAGATTAAACGTACTGGTCACAGATATGTAATAGATATTCAATTGTTTAACATTGTGCACTTGTAAATGGTCCTCATTATACTTTCTTGTTTGGTTGTTTGTGTGGTACATCACATTTACCAAGCAGCGTTTCTCTGACAGAGTAGTAATGCTGCCATGTAAAGAAGTCGTAGATGGAAATATTGGAGAACTGGGGCTGGGTTCCATTGGGCCCCAGCAGGCCCAGCCAGTGCTGTGTGGCGATGACATAGTCTGGGTGGGTGGTGTTCTTGGCCCGGTCCAACACATCCAGAAACTCCTGAAGCTCAGCTGGAGTCAGAGAGTGGATGTTCTTCCTCACCACCGGGACTTTACGTACGTCACAGTTTGGTCCTGTCCAGCCAAACTTACACTGGCCACAGTCGAAGCCACCAAAGTTACCTAGACACACGAAGGGAATATAGATCATAATGTAGCTATGCTGTACAACATACTAATACACTTTTCACATGTAATTTTAACCTAAAGTTAGATACTTATATAGATAACAGAGATCCCTTAGAGGAAGTCTGCAGTTGAACATTTTCAATAGTATAACTTCAATACTTACCGAAGCACCTGCAAGTTTGATTAAAAAATTTTGTTGGCCACCTTTCACGGTCATCTCGGTTTCTCATTCGATATGGTCCGCCCCAGGGTTTGGTACTGACTCTGATGTCGGAGCAGTTTCCTCGTCCAGATAAAGTTCCACACACATTAGCAGGATCAGAGCCGAGAGCAGGGCAGCACTGCTTTGAGACAATCCCCTCCACCGTGCTGCAGACTCGAGGAAACTGAGCCTCCATAGAATCGGGCCTTGTCACAAAACAAACCAGACCCAGAACCAGCACCAGAGCCCTCATCTTTCACGCAGCTGTAATCTTCTGCCTTCTCCCTAAAAAATGGATTTGTACACCTGTTCACAGCAATGATGTGGTCAATAAGTTCCAATAAGACGCAGAGATGTAACTAATTCAATGTCATGGTCTTTGTCTTTCCCATTTAAAAATTTAAATAAACATTCAAGGCCCACTTCGTAATTTCCAACCCATTCAGCACAATTACAGATAGCATTGACAGTGGGCTGCAGGCCTCCAGTAAATTCAACCGTTCTTCCCAGAAATGATAAACTAACATTTCTGGGGACAAGTGATAAAAATACCCGCCCTGTGTCTTTTAAGAACCCAGAGAACAATGATGTCCATATGTTTGCACAATGCTTGCCCTCAGTTAAAGATCCCGTGGTAGCGGATGAGAAAAATAAAAAGCATTGGGCCTCCAGGCAATTGATCATGTGACAAGATAAACCTTCGTTTTTTTCTCCTACCGTTCATCTGATGCCCATTCCCAACCACAGAAGTACCACAGTAACTGTAACTATTTGACATTATTCACACCACTTTCAACTCTACCTTTGCTTTCTAAAACTGCCCTCTGGCCGAAGGCATGAATTTCAACTTTGGTGCTTTTAATGCAAAAAGGCATAGTTCAGTAGGTGTTTCATCTCCACAGTCATGAACAATTTGAACATTTGAAATCATTTTTATCATCATGCGTCTACCTTTCTCTGTTTACTGTTAAGTAACCTTTCATGTACTCTACAACATTATGTGACTATAGTCATACTGGTATCATCTGATAGAACCCTAAGGACCTCTTTCAAATCATGTGTTCAACTGAATGCTGCCCATCCCTCGATGAGTATGCACTTTTCAACAAAACAACTTTAGAATTTGTGCATATGCTTCTCATCATGTATCACAAACAATCATATTTTCTAAGACTCAAAAATCCTTATGGTTAACCATTCATTTCAATAGATCTTTAGAACACTTTGAATGAATTACATTATATCCTAAATCAAGCTTTTGCATTTCATGGAATGTGAAATCTGTCATATAGAACCCCAAAGCCTCCATTGAAACACATGGTGGTGCTAGAGAGCCATCTTTGAAATACAATGACAGCAAGTGTGCTGGAAAATAAGTATTTGAGGGTATGTACACAGTTAAGTTACTTCTTATGTTCAGCTTGTCACTGTAGTCCAGCACTCCAATGTTACATGGTACAATTTCTTCCTGCTATAGATTTAGAAAGTACAAGCATTACCAGGTAAATGGGTTGTAGCTGGGTCGTTCCACGAAATGAGTGCCTTTTGGGTCCCTTTGATATTTTAAATAGAAATTGTGCACAAATACATAATTGTTTAAGCCTATTATATTAAATGAAGTTCCCTTTAATATAGAACACATGGAAAATGCAATAAATCAACATGTTGATCTTTCCCTCTGTGCATCCTCTGTGACTTCTATGGAGATTTGAACCCATTTACAGTTTTTTTCGATTGCTAAACGACAGTGGACACAACTGGAGTCACATGTGCAAAACTCTAACTACAGTCTGCACAGCAGCAGTTCATGTGGACCAAACTCTGGTTCGTTTTTCATTGCTTGAACACAGTTTTCAAAACTCTACACACTTATCCCATGACTTTAACCACAACCTGCACAACACTGTGGATTGACAGCACTTTGTTCAAATGCTAACACACTGCTGTCAAAACTGTGTACCACACATTCAAAACGGAATAGATTTCAGCCTTGTGCCTTTCAAACACTGCTGATTGCAATTTCAGCCGAAAGGCTAAGCAGGTGTCTTGTTTTAGACTTGTTAGTGAACACACACACATATATTACAGTATATATAGGTAGAGCTCAGAAAGACTCATTTTGGAAATGGAACAAGGAAGATGGGTTCGTGGAGGAGAAGGGTGGCAGGGAGAGGGTGGATGCGTGGAGGAAGACAAAGAAGACAAAGAGTTGTTATTTCAGATGAAATAAGGGCTACACTTATAGACCATGTCGTGAACCATGGTCTCTCATTGAGAGAGGCAGGGTTGAGGGTGCAACCCAATCTGCAAAGATCCACAGTGGCATCTGTAATGCGAATTTTCCATCATGCAAACAGGTGAGAGTTACATCCTTACAGTAAATGAAAACATTACAGGAATATATTTTGTATTGCAATTATAGAATATTTACACAGATATATATTACAGTAAGTTTGACTGTAAAATATATTTTTACAACAGGCCCCAAAGGCTGCCCCCTACAGGGGGAAGAGGAAAAATATTTTCAGATGCGCAGGAAAATGCTATTGTTGACATGGTTGTTGTCAACAATGCAATAAAACTGCGGGAGATTCAAGATAGAGTGCTGGCTGATAATGATATATTTGAAAATGTTAATTCTGTCAGCACAACAACTATTGCTCGAGTCCTAAAGAAACACCAAGTTACAATGAAACAGTTATACACTGTACCGTTCGAGAGAAACAGTGAACGGGTAAAAGAGCAAAGATACCAATATGTCCAGGTAAGACGTCTGTACACAGCTTTACAAAATATTTACAGTAAAAAAAAACACTAGCATTTCTACAGTAAAACTGTGCACTTACTGTTTTTCAGAGAGTAATGGAGGTGGAAGCACTGGAAAGACCACATTCATTTGTATTTATCGATGAAGCTGGATTGAACCTTGCCAAAACACGGCGCAGAGGAAGGAATGTTATAGGTCAAAGGGCCACTGTGGAGGTTCCAGGCCAAAGGGGGGGAAATATCACCATGTGTGCTGCAATGGCCAATGATGGTTTGCTTCTCAACACACCACTCATTGGCCCATGCAACACAGAAAGGCTTATATCTTTCCTAGAACAGCTCTATGCTCAGCTAGTGCCAGCAGAACAGGGGGAGCCAGTAAGAAACCCCCAAGTTTTTGTCATAGTTTTCGATAACGTTGCTTTTCACCACTCTGCAGCTGTCACAGATTGGTTTGCAGCACATCACAGATTTATGGTTTTCTACCTGCTTGCATATTCACCCTTCCTCAACCCAATAGAGGAGTTTTTCTCTGCCTGGAGGTGGAAAGTGTTTGGTCACCACCCACATGACCAAATGTCTCTTTTGGAAGCCATGCGTGCCGGATGTGAGGACACGAGTCCAGAGGACTGCCAGGGATGGATAAGGCACTCCAGAAGGTTCTTCCCCAGGTGCATGGCAAGAGAAAACATTAGATGTGATGTTGAAGAAAACCTGTGGCCTGATGCTAGAGAGAGGCAGGATTAGCCCCTCAATTATTTGTTTGAATTACAGTATGTACTTTTAGTTTCTACCTTTTTTTTCTCATTACTGTAATTCCGTAAATTACTACAGACTATTGAAGCAAACTGCTAATTTTCATTTACCTTAAAGAATTGTTATGTTCTAAAAAAATTAATAAATCATGTGAAAGAATGTCACTCTTTTCTTTGAAGAAAATATTACTTTGTATGAAGTCACTGAAATTGTTCAAACTGTAAAGATGAAAAGTTTGTATTTTCTGTATTGGTGTTTGATGCTAGTGTTTTTACTCTCAGTGTGTTCTGAGTGACAGTGTGTGTTATCTCAGTGAGGGTTGTGCATAGTGTTTGGCTGCACTGAGCGTGTTTTGAGCCATGTGTTAAGAGTTGTGTTGCTTGGAATGAGTTTTGCAGGTGATGTGAACTGTTTAGCTCAGGTGACTGTTGGTAGTGCAGACTGTAGTTAGAGTTTTGCACATGTGACTCCAGTTGTGCCCACTGTCGTTTAGCAATCGAAAAAAACTGTAAGTGTTCACCATCATTGTAAAGCCCTAGTTAATTTGTTGCTTTGACAAAGTCCTTTCTAAAGATTATTATTGATTTCGTGTGATTAGGGATTCATTTTAAGGTTAAAAAAAAAAAGCAAAAAATGCCTGTCCCTCATTTTAAGGTCAATCAACCCTGTTACGTGAACTGAAGTGAACTCTAGTTTCAATATGGTGAAACTATTCCTTTTTTAAAAAAAAATATTTTCAAAAGAATTTAAAGAAACATTGAACATCTAATAGTCAAATCATAGTGTAAAAGCAGGTGAGCTGGTTCTACTCTTTTTTTACAGACACTGGTTTTGTGTTGGAAAACTGAGTGGGTTGAACGTAACACGTCAACCCTGTTACCCATAAATAGACAGGCTAGACATTTTTTCACAATTACAATTTCTTGTGACGCTTGCATTCAATTGCCCCTCACTGTTGCAGACAACAATCTTTCATTCCCCCTGTCACAAGGGGATTTATGGCTGATTTAAGATGAAATAGTCAACACTGTTACTTTCTTTGGCACTTAATAGGCACTTACTATAGTCCCTTTTTAAATTTAACCTCTTGTGATGGGAAAATGTTTTTCATAAATTGAACATGTGCTCTTAATGACAGAATGCTAAAATGAGGTGAAATCAACAACAACAACAAAAATCGTCAAGTTACACTACTCAAAAGGCACCTAATTGGTGGAACGACCCAGTTATTCAGATATAACATATTTGTTTTTTTCCTGAGATTTGGCACCTACTGATACCTTATCTGGCCCTGGTGTCCTGAAGTTATACTAAATTCTAAGAAAACACAGGAAATACTCAGAAATAGGCATAAGCCTTTCGGGGCCCTAAGCGAGATTTGTTTGGCCCCCTGGAGCCGGCCCTGCATATTAGCATAAACGTGACATCAGTCAAAACACCTCAATACAAAATATGGTATCAAGAACAAGATAAAACTAGCTGAAATGAGGCACCAATGATTCCCCGTACGGCAGCTTCTTGTCATTGTTTCTAGCTATCTGGCCATCCAGAATCTCAACAACACACGGCCTTCTGACCCATTAAGCGATGCGCATCGTTTTTGTGATGTTGTCAGCCAACCCGTCTATTGTGCCTGGTAATGCTTTTATCCACTCCGTTTGTTTCACCTCCTCCCCATTATCATTTCAATTCATGTATTATTACCCTTTGATTTTGCACTGAGTGGTTGACCACTGTATGAGAACAATTTGAGTGCTGTTGATTTTTGAGCTGCTAATTACACCAGTGTGGAATATGCAGGCAGTGTTGTCCTCTTTTGTTTTTGTTTGAGAGACAATATTGCCCGGTTGTGTTGAGAGTCCTACCCGTATCAGCCCCAATGGAAGTGGCATTGTTCTAAAATGGAAAGTTCCAAATGAAAGGCCAGTATTACATAAAGGGAAAGTGCTGCTCAGCCTTTGAAGTGCTGCAAATGAAAATTCTCCTTTAATAGCATTTCAAAGAGATATCACAGAAGGAGGTGATGCTTAATTTGTGAAATGATCTACTTATTACCATGCTGATGGCAAAATGCATCCATTTCCTTAATGGCTAGGTGAATATTCTGTTCAGCGCGTTGTGCTCTGTACACATTTGGAGGAATATAATGTGTTGGTTGGAAGAAAGAGGGCCTTTTCAAATTGTAATCGAGAGTACTTCAGTTTCATTCACTGAGAACCGAGCTCAGTGGTCTGAAAACGGGAAGAACTGATTGGAGGAGCAGCTGAATCACCTGATTTTAAACCAGCACTCTAAGCCACACTCACAGCACCTCAGTCTAATTGATAGAAAGGCATCTTTTGTCCTCTCAGATCACGATTGATAGCCTGCTGAGGCAATCACACACTGTTAAAAGTGAACGGGACTGGAGTATGGTGGATGCTTCCACTCTTATTCATTGTTGCCCAAGAAAGACCTTGCCTTGTTTATTTTGTGGTGTTGGGTATGAAAGCCATTCAGATTCAATACGTTCTGCTGAAAGGATGCTTTGAGCTTATAGCAGAGGTACAGTGTAAACCCGATTACCCATGCTAGTGTTAGAAACCTTGATTTAGAATGATAGAAGGTACAGTTCAAATGAAAATATGAGGTTACAGGTGTGGTCCCATTTCTACTTTTGAGTTATATTTCATGATAGTTCATGCCTACTTCACCAGCTCTGTGTATAGTCACCTTTCTTGAAACCTGTTGAATTGCTTTACATTTACATTGTATTATAGGAACTTTCGGAGAGAGTGAGAAAGAGAGAGATGCAGTATGTTTAAATGACATCAGGGGGGCAGTATTGTTTTGTTTGTGGTCTTTGTTCAGGGGCATGACTGACCAAGCCACCTACGTTGCCTTCATGATGCTTTCCCAAAAACACCATAAAATAGTCCAGGTATGGAAATGAACTGCCACCATTTAAAATTCCAACCATTCTAGGCAATAACTTCCTGTTTATTGCCTTTACGTTGGTCTGGGTGGTGTAGCCTATAGAGGTAAGCCTATTGAGTGTCCCAGTATACCGTCTTAATCCTCTATAAGACTTCTATATCCACCTTCAAACTAATAACGAGAGGCAACATGTCCCCAACAAACTAGTTTACCAACTTCTGTCACAAACTGGCCTAATTAGCCACTGGAAAATAAGATTAATAGTTGCCGTGAAATAATGCTTCGGGTCAATTATTTAGAAGATTCCCATGATGTTATCTTCAAATTGTAAAGCCAATTCAAGGACAAGCAGCATGAAAAACAATGTTCTTAGATAAATTGCCATCCAAAGTCAACATGCGTTGAAATTAATCGAGATGCTATCCGTGATCATCAACATAAGGTTTATATGGGCAACCTACAGTACAGTACAACCAACACTTATTACATGCATTTAAAGGGCCCTGGCCTAATTACTAATCTTTCCCCTTGTACCATTAGAAATGGAAATTAGAAGTACAAAAAAGACCTTGGGCACTTTTCAATCAGAATACATTAAAGTTGCATTATAGAGGGATAAAAAGAGCGTTGAGTGTTTAAAGTGCTCGGCTGTTCCATGCTCTTCTCACAAATCCTGTCAAGAGCAGGATCCTCTTTAAGTGGGTATTTCCAGTGAGCACCGTCCGACACCGACGTCCCTGGACGTTGACAAGACATTGAAATTTGATTTGGAAATTTGATAGACGTCTATGATTGGTTTAGATTTAGTCCGGTCTGGACCAAATCTGAACCAAGCACAGATGTCCAAGTTTCATAGGTTTGAACAGCACAGTACAGCACAGTAGATCACAGCAGAGTACAGTATATTAAAGTAGAGTATAGTATATTTCCGTACAGTACAATAGAGTAGAGTACAGCATAGTAGAGCACAGTAAAGTATAGTTTAATGTACTATATTGTACTGCACCCTACTGTACTGTACTCTACTGAACTAAACTCTACTGTACTGTCCTGAACGTAACACTACTGTGCTCTACAGGTACTGTACTATGCTGTCCCAACTTGTGAGACATAGATATCCAGTCAGCTTAGATATCTGGCCCAACCAAATTTGGTCTTGTTTGGGGCGCCAAAGCTCACTTGAATAATACCCAGCATGCTTTGAAAGTGTTCCTTTTCACATTTACAATTTGTCCTTTTAGCACACGCTCTTATCCAGAGCGACTTACAGGGCCTTCAACTAAGGTAGAGAAACAACCACATATCACTGTCAGAGCAAGAAAAACCTTTCTGCAACCGTTACTGAGAATGTTGTTGTAGTTTAAGTGTTCTGTTGTTTTTTTTCTATTGGTCTAAAAACTTTTAACATGATCACTACATGTTTGAAAGTCTTTGAAAAAGCTAACCTAAGTCCATGTGACAGATGGGAGGAATAATGCATATTCCATACTGCAATCTTTTGTTTACTCCATTTTCCTGTTTTAATTGTAATAAAGCATTTCAATGTGACATAGTGCTTTCTTCATTGACCTGTAGACATAAGTGAATGTACGTATAGTTGAAATTTGGCCATAGAAACAATGACCAAAATAATGTATTTTCAACATCCGGAAAATATTATTTTCAACATTCATTAAGAAACCGAAAAAATGTACCTAATTTCAACACAATTTTGCTCACTGGGTTTACCCTTTGTTCCTCTGTCCCTGATCTCAGGATCTCCAAATCACAGACAGAATTGTTCTACAATTACAGTATAACAAGGGAATAAAATATAGTATATTGTTGTGGAACTGGCTGCTGAAAACAAAACTGCTATTTCTTTTTTGCTATGCCAAAATCAGAATATTGGCTAGACCATTCAGTGATTCTTTCTCCAGTGCTTCCCGCCCACCTCTCTGGCAGCTTACCGATTTACATTTGAGCATAATGCAGGCATTAGAGGAGGCACAAGGCAGCCCTGATAAGTTACAAAGTGCTCCAGGGGTAAACCTCGTAAGAAGAGGTTTTGGAGTTATTTACAGCGTTCAAATCCTTCAAAATGCATGGCTGGAGGAAGAGATTTGTTTTGCAGTTGATGCTTTGCACACAAAGCAAACACAATGCATATGGAGGGTGTTAAGCTGTAAATGACCAGATGACAGTCTATGCTAATAAACTGATCCCATCACATGACCTGGGTGGAGACTATGATACCACACAGGACAACAAGACTGCTGTCGGATGTTGCATACAAGCACCTCATTGAAACACAGGCTCTGGATTCAAAATAGAGGGAAAATATGGGACGCAAATTATTTTTCCAAACACAATTTAATTTTCAATGAAGAACTATTTAAGTTGTATGGTGTTTTCTCCACAAAGATGTGTTTTTGATTGTGCAATTCACATAATAAAAAACGCACTTCAAAATGCAAAACCCTAACAAAGGAGGTTAAAAAGCAATGGATTTCTCTGTTATCAGAATTGCTTTCTGTACAGTTGTTCCATTTGAAATGCATTTAATTGCAAATAGAAAAGAAGAGAGAGAAAGCCAACAATGCGAAGGCTGAAGCATTTTCTCATCTGCAGCGAGTGAGAGTATTCAAATGTAAGGGGGCAGACAATGAATGAGAGGAATCGTGCTCTGAATAGCCCTCTCTTTCTCTCCCTTTCAGTCCCAGGCCAATCCAAGGCCTTTTCCTTCCCTACTCTGAGGGGCGGGCTTTTCTCTCTCAGCTCAAACTTCCACACCACAACACTGTAGAACAAACACAGCCACCTGAAAGCCTGGCTATGTTTGACATGTAGCTGGGTACTATTGAATGTGTCACTTTTCTAACAAGTGTTATAGAGCATATCTGTTATTTTGACAGTATATGTTGTGACACTATGCCAACGCTGAGAACCATGTTGTTGAAGTGTGCTCTGTTCAGTGGATACCTTGAGTTGGATACTTCATCATGCTGCTGAGTCTTTACCAATCTGACTCAGACCCAGAGCATCTCTACTCCGTCACAACACTGAGGGGGGGGGGGGTACTGTGGGGCTCACAGGACACAAAGCGGTCCATGCCTGTGTCTTTGTGGGGCCAGCCCAGGGAGCACCCCCCAGTGTGTCTATCGTAAGTTTACTGGGGGAGCAGGGGAACAAGTTGATGGAAGAAAGTGCACCCTTCAAACTTTCAACAACAGCTGGGAATTCTATTTTTTCTCAACAAAGATTTATACATATTTATACAAGCCCAAATGCTGATAGGAAGGTGGTAAAAAAAATCTTAGAATTGCAGAGGTAAACTATATGTAAATGCCATAAAGTAATAGACTTGTAGTGCAAATCACACCATTTTATCTTTAATTTTGCTTTCGTACCCCCCTCCCTTCCCCCCATCCTCTTTCCTCTGGCTTAAAGGTGCATCAGAGATATGCATTTAAGCATATTCAGAACACGGGGCGTGAAATTAAATGTGTGGCAGAGTGAGAAAAATATACAGACGCTGGAGATGCCTTAAAAATAGTCATTTATGCAGATGGAGAGGAGTGAAATCATTTGCAATGGGATGACCCTCTCTCCAAGCATTTCTCCCCTCACTGTTCTTCCCTAATCTTGCACTGTATCTTCATTTTTCATTGAACTCGCCAGTTTGCTGCTAAGCAGCCTTGTAGATAAGGCAAAGTGCTAAAAGGAGACGACAGAAGGAGCTCAGTGGGCCCGTTTCTATTGCACTTTCACCCAAGGCAATGGGCAGAATTTAACGGATTCCTTCCAACATATGTTTTTGCCAGATAAGTAAACAGTGTGTGTCGGAAATGAAAAAAAAGCATTTGCAATTTAATGACATTACAGCTCCCAGCTTAGCCCGCCGTGCTGCGAGGCGAAGAGCAGAGAAAGGGGAGAGCGGAAGAATGGAACCGGGTGTCATCAATGTTTTTTTTTTCTCTTTTCCCTTGCAAGAAGCAGCACTGAATTCTCCTTATTCTTTTCATAGCCCTTCACTTCTCCATACCTTCCTGCTATTTTCTCCTCTTGTCCATAGTTTCCACTCCTTTGTCGGGATGAAATTATCTATTATTTTATTCAGATAACTTGTCATTTTTCCTGCCAACCAGACCCTCTCTAACATCAGATTTCTGGAGCCAGGAAAGATCCACCCTGGCTTGGAGTCCTCCTCTCTGTCTCTCTCTTTCTCTCTTCTTATTCGTCTCTGTCTGGCTTCATCAAAGCACAATGGCCTGTCTGCACAATAAAGCAGCAATGTCTCTGTGTTGTCATAACATTCAGACTTAATACCAGCACAGCAAGTGGCAAAGTAAGAGCGGGAAAATAACCTTAGCTTCTCATTTCAGAAGAAGTAAAAGATCCTTGCTTGTAAAGACTCAGTGATTTCCCTTTTTTCTCTTTTCATCCTGTGGGCTGTCTGACAGCTGCCTTATTATAGAAGGCTAATTGTGCAGGAAAGCAGATTATGAGAGTGGTAGGATGTACTCCTTGACCATGTGCTAATGTGATGACAAGTTTGGGGACCCTCTAAGCGAAAGGCATTGCATGCCAGGGCACTTTTTGGCACTGGCTTTAATCTGCCTTTGGTATTAACTCAGCAAACCGGTTTGTTTGAGTACGGATCAATCGCTCGCTCATTATTTTTACAAGAAAGCTTTATATTCGAGACGCTTTCCTGGTGTTGATCTCTCATTAACCATGCTATGTAAATGCACTGGCAATCCCTGTGTAAGGGATACGATGTCACCCCCGGGCCCAAGCTTGCAGAAGCACGTTACCGAAAAGAAGGGGCAGGAAATTTGGGTCAGCTTCCTTCGCCAAAACTTGAATTTCAGGTTTCTGCTTAAACCCCCTGCTCTGCCATTCTCCTTTAATGTGTTTTTTTGTTTGGTGATGTTATGTTTTAAATGTCAGCCCTGGAGCTGTCCAGTAATTCAGGAGAGACAAAAAGAGCCCTGTGTCTCAGAATCTGATCCAAGTGTTCATGTTACCTCTGTAATCGCTGCTGGCTGCAATGTATACACCCTCCATTCACTCCTTGTCTCTTCTACCGCCTTCACTATATTGACTGTATAGGCGCTGGGTGAGGAATAGGTTTGATAGGGATAGAACTGGGTGGTACAGATATGGGACTAAATCAAAATGAGTCAATGGATCACTATGTCAAAAGGGTCATCTTGATAACCTAACGGGGTGTCTACTACCCGTTGTGTAGGCTACGTTGTTCATGTAGAGGGAAATGAAACTGCATGAATAACTGACTGTTAATAACTGAAGGATCCAGCTACCTGAAATACCCAACCAGTCAAGATGCATTGTACATCAAATTAGGGATACATATTCCAGCATGTCTACTTGCTGTTCACCAAAAAACAAAAAAATATATATATGAGAGACATCCAACAATGTGAGATATTCAAATATCTGTTTGCATGTTTGCGAGAACAAGATGTCTGTGGTATGAGACATAGGTGAGAAATGTATTTGGCAAAAATAAACTCTGGCATGGTGAATGACGCAACAGTAAAATTAAGGTGACAGCCCCAGTCATTGACTTTGCATTTCTAAAGCGCCCTACATCCATAAATCTATGTCTCATTAGTGCTCTATGTCAACTATATGTATTTTTACACCTGCCTTCCTTAATCTCTTCAGTAAAGTCTGGAGCTGGTTTGAACTCATTCAAGTTCCTAGTGTGTCACCTATGACAATTTCTATGGGTACCAGTCATAAGGGAAAGTTAGGGCGCTGGTGAAAGCTCTAGCCTTCAACCCGTTTTGAAATAGCAATTCAAGAAACACTTTTCCACATGACCCATTTCAGATTATAACAAACAACTAGATTTCCTATTTGCTTGAGCAACTTTCTGTGCAGGCAGTTTCAGACCTTTTCCACCTAGGAAAGTTTAATCTGTGGCCTCATTGACTGCAGAAGCAGTGCTGCCACTCTATACCATTGGCCCAAATAACCAGCCTTTCCATTCATGTTACTTTTGGCAGCTTTATATGGGAGCTATTTTATATGCACTTTAAGGCAGCACTTGGGCAAAATGAGACCATGTAAATTAAGTCATACAAAAAAGCATGAACATTATTCAACACACTCTTCCAAATGAAGGGCCTCTGACTGAGGAGAGAGATCTCAGAATAAGGAATGTCCACATGTCATGCATGACCTTGTGATGCTGTTGTTAGTCTATGGTCATCACAATGAGAAAAGGAAGTACGGACGGACCTCTCTCTCTCCCTCCCTCCCTCCCTTTTTCCATCCCTCTCTCCAGTCCTCCTCCTGACTTGTGCTGAATCAATGAAGATGTGAACACGTTACCTCAAAACAAAGCCGATACACATACTTTGTTCAACGAGTCACTACTACTGCCCTATACAACTCTTTTATTCAACCTTCATTTAATGACAAGGAATAGACAACGTTGAGAACAGAGCAACTGTTGTAATGTGTTCACACAGCAAAATGTGAAATCGGACTGGACCATTCATAATAGATTTGTTCTGAAGATCTTCACATTATTTCGCAATTAAAGTATGAAGTCACGCTCTTAACGAGTACAACGAATGGCACGTTTCATATGCTGACCAAGTATAAAGATTGAACATGTGCATTTGCTGCTGAATATGTCATGGGTCCCGTAACAATTATGCCTTTGTGACCATCAGTACACCATAACAGCACAGGCAGGGTATACAGAGGTAGCTACATACAATTTTAAGTATTGTAACATATAAATTATGATTCACACTGTTTCCATATACACTACTTGAACAAAAGTATGTGGACACCGGCTCGTCAAACATCTCATTCCAAAATCAGGGGCATTAATATGGAGTTGGTCCCCCCTTTGCTGCTATAACAGCGTCCACTCTTCTGGGTTGGAGAACATTGCTGCGGGGACTTTCTTCCATTCAGCCACAAGAGCATTAGTGAGGTTGGGCACTGACGTTGGGTGATTAGGCCAACTCATCAGGTGTTCAATGGGGTTGAGGTCAGGGCTCTGTGCAGGCCAGTCAAGTTCTTCCACACCGATCTCGACCAACCATTTCTGTATGGATCTCGGTCTGTGCACGGGGGCATTGTCATGCTGAAACAGGGAAGAGCCTTCCCCACAACTGTTGTCACAAAGTTGGAAGCACAGAATCGTCTAGAATGTCATCATATGCTATAGCGTTAAGATTTCCCTTTACTGGGACTAAGGAGCCTAGCCCAAACCATGAAAAACAGTCCAAGACCATTATTCCTCCTCCACCAAACTTTACAGTTGACACTATGCATTGGGGCAAGTAGCGTTCTCATGGCATCCGCGAAACCCAGATTCATCAGTCGGACTGCCAGGTGGTGAAGAGTGATTCATAACTCCAGAGATCATGTTTCCACTGCTCCAGAGTCCAATGGCGATGAACTTTACATCACTCCAGCCGATGCTTGGCATTGCACATGGTGATCTTAGGCTTGTTTGCGGCTGCTCGGCCATGGAAACCCATTTCATGAAGCTCCCGACAAACAGTTATTGTGCTGATGTTGCTTCCAGAGGCAGTTTGGAACTCTGTAGTGAGTGTTGCAACCGAGGACAGACACATTTTATGCGCTACACGCTTCAACACTTGGTGGTCCCGTTCTGTGAGCTTGTGTGGCCTACCACTTCGCGACTGAGCCGTTGTTGCTCCTAGACGTTTCCACTTCACAATAACAGCACGTACTGTTGACCGGGGCAGCTCTAGCAGGGCAGAAATTTGACAAACTGACATGTTGGAAAGGTGGCATCCTATGCCGATGCCATTCTACTGTCAATGTTTACCTTTGGAGATTGCATGGCTGTGTGCTCAATTTTATACACCTGTCAGCAACGGGTGTGGCTGAAATAGCAGAGTCCACTAATTTGAAGGGGTGTCCACATGCTTCTGCATATATAGAGTACGCAAATGTTTTTGTACGATGTAAAGAGACAGCGTAAAGGCAGAAGATAGTTTGAAAGTGTTTCTGACACAGTAAACATAGGGTTGTTGTTGATGACGCCATGAGCAATTCAAGATTTTAAAAAAGAAAGTACAAAAAGTAAACAGACATCAGGAAACTGGGATTAAATTCACCTTTTGCTTTTTAGAATCCAATGTTGACTGCAGCTCTCCTGCAGAGGAACGATGTTAACCAGGTGGTGCACCTCCTTCCACTGATAAAGCCAAAGTTATCATCCACTAAAGTGGGGCTGAGGATTCAAAAATTTCAGTACATGGAGATTAGTAATGGAACAACATATCATTTGGCAATGATCTATTTTGCTGTTGTTGTTAATTAAAGCAAGTATGCAGAATTTGTGTGCAAAACCATGATATCACAATGCACAGAGTGAATCCCAAATCAAGCTTTGCATATTATAATCCTGTTGAAATGTGAATAAATAAAGCCTATGAATTAATGTGGGCAAGATTTCATTTTAATGTGCTGGGAGAAATTGAGAAAAAATGAGCATTACATCTCACTTACTTCAAGTAGTTGTGAAGAGTGTGGGAAGGAATCATTCCTTCTCATTAAAGGTGCAATCTAGAGCCCCCCAGATCTCCAATGTAATAACCAGTGAAAATAATCTGTTTTATTGATAGGCACATGTAGCAGTGTGTGCCAACTGCCAGGTACTTATCTTTTGCCTGTGTCCTGTCTTATAGAAGGATATAATTCTTTGTGACTGCTCCTCGGGGCATCAGCTCTTCAAGTTCATTATTTCTCTTTCCGATAGATATATTTTGCCCTAAAAACCTGAGAATTTAATATGAGAGCTGACAATCTCTGCCAGCGGTCATTTGGAAATGGAACAAAAAAATGTCATGTCAGTTGACAGAATATTTTTTAAAGCTGTACACCTTCCATCGTATTTTAATTTATTGATGGATTCACAAAGTAATCCTACACATGCCACACACTTTGGGTTTTTTGAAGGGGAGAGTGGATGCTCTTACTTCACACTGAGCAGTACTAGAATGGAATATTTCAACAAAGTCTAATTTTGTCAATGTATATATTGTTTGACTGTGCTGCACAATAGGTTAGTGTCTACATAATTACACGTTTGGCTTATGAGAGTAATCGTATTTCTTTCCTTCAACACAGTAGGGGAGATCGGGTTTGGTTGTCACACTTTTTACTCGTCTGTATTTCTCAGCTCTGTTATATATTTTCAACATGAATAGAAAACCAAGGTCTTGGGTTGAAATAGGGACCCGTTTTATCCTCATATCTTATTCCAACATGAAGTTTTAACCCCTCAACGCAATCTGTACACCCCCATCGCGGGTTGGTTGTCACACGGCATGGGGTTGGTTGTCACAATGTTAGCTAGTTACTTATTCCTTATGCAACAGGAAATTAAGCAACATACCATACAGTCGTGGAAATAGCCGAGCCTTTCTTTGATCAAATGATATTCCTAACAAAATTCTGCATTTTATGCCTTGAGAACAACATATTTGTGTGAGTATGCGTGACAGAAAAAAATGTGTGTGTGAGAGAGAGGCAACAAAGCCAGATAACACAGATACCTCTGCCCAACCAATGGAAACATGATGCATCGGGAAAAAGCAGTTTTGACATTGTTTGCTAATTGGCAAGACATATACAACTGAAGTCGGAAGTTTACATACATTTAGGTTGGAGTCATTAAAACTCGTTGGAGTCATTTCAACTACTCCACAAATTTCTTGTTAACAACTATAGTTTGGGCAAGTTGGTTAGGAAATCTACTTTGTGCATGACAATTACTTCTTCCAACAATTGTTTAGAGACAGATTATTTCACTTATAATTCACTGTATCACAATTCCAGTGGGTCAGAAGTTTACATACACTAAGTTGACTGTGCCTTTAAACAGCTTGGAAAATTCCAGAAAATGATGTCATGGCTTTAGATGCTTCTGACAGGCTAATTGGCGCGTTCTGTCTCCTAGAGATGAACGTACTTTGGTGCAAAAAGTGCAAATCAATCCCAGAACAACAGCAAAGGACCTTGTGAAGATGCTGGAGGAAACAGGTACAAAAGTATCTATATCCACAGTAAAAGGAGTCATATCGACATAACCTGAAAGGCCACTCAGCAAGGAAGAAGCCACTGCTCCAAAACTGCCATAAGAAAGCCAGACTACAGTTTGCAATGACACATGGGGACAAAGATCATACTTTTTGGAGAAATATCCTCTGGTCTGATGAAGCAAAAATAGAACTGTTTGGCCATAATGACCATCGTTATGTTTGGAGGAAAAAGGGGGAGGCTTGCAAGCCAAAGAACACCATCCCAACCGTGAAGCACGGGGGTGGCAGCATCATGTTGTGGGGGTGCTTTGCTGCAGGAGGGACTGATGCACTTACTTCACAAAATAGATGGCACCATGAGGAAGGAAAATTACGTGGATATATTGAAGCAACATCTCAAGACATCAGTCAGGAAGTTAAAGCTTGGTCGCAAAAAAAGCATACTTCCGAAGTTGTGGCAAAATGACTTAAGGACAACAAAGTCAAGGTATTGGAGTGGCCATCACAAAGCCCTGACCTCAATCCCATAGAAAATGTGTGGGCAGAACTGAAAAAGCGTGTGTGAGCAAGGAGGCCTACAAACCTGACTCAGTTATACCAGCTCTGTCAGTAGGAATGGGCCAAAATTCACCCAAGTTATTGTGGGAAGCAGGTGAAAGGCTACCTGAAATGTTTGACCAAAGATAAACAATTTAAAGGCAATGCTACCAAATACTAATTGAGTGTATGCAAACTTCTGACCAACTGGGAATGTGATGAAAGAAATAAAAGCTGAAATAAATCCTTCTCTCTACTATTATTTTGATATTTCACATTCTTAAAATGAAGTGGTAATCCTAACTGACCTAAAACAGGGAATTTTTACTAGGATTAAATGTCAGGAATTGTGAAAAACTGAGTTTAAATGTATTTGGCTAAGGTGTATGTAAACTTCTGACTGACTTCAACTGTATATACTTTGAATACCTACATTTTAAATTCTTACAGCTCTACATCATGTATATGTCTGCCAGGCATCAACATTATATTCTGATGTCTCGGCAACGACTTCCCAATGTGTAAACGCTCTCCCCACCAAATATTCCCAACACATTTTGACATGTTGCCCAAAGGTGTTTGTGTTTACTGGGAAGGGAGGTATTTATAGCAACAGCACAAACGAGCTTGGGATTTATTGTATACTAGTGGCAATGTGACAACCAACCCCACTTTCCATGTGACAACAATCCCCCACATGGCTTGACCTAGAAACTCAGAAATAGGATGGGAATGTATCACTCTTTCCTCTTTTCAACAAACGTCATTTTTCATGTATACTTCCCTAATTCAAACATTTAAAATGAAAATACCAATCCCTTTTAGAAAAACACATACATTCCCCTCACCTCAATGTTTTGTCATGCTGAAATGAATTGCCCAGGTGGATGAGATCTTTCAAAGAATTCGTACATTTTAATCTTACATTTCTTACATAATAATAAGCACTGTGACAACTAACCTGTGAGACAACCAACCCCAGTCTCCCCTACTTATCTGTTATGTCTACACCATGTTTCCATGTTAAATGATTCAGATCCGAGTCATATCTAATCTCGTCACATAAAATACTTAATCCAAATCACACCTTCGATTTGACGTTAAATGTCTTAAAATAAAATACAGTAAGAAAAATAAACAATAAATACCTCTCCATAGATGTTCCACATTTATTTCTGTAAACACATTCTACTGAACCAGGGATCAATCTTGAACATATTAGAGTTATTCTATAGTTGAATTGACAATTCCCAGTAATCCTAGACATTGACTAATCGATCAGTAATCCCTACAATGAAGCAGTACAGTGAGTACTCACTGAGTAGAAGGACTCACATTGTGTCAGTGGGAAGCTTTCATACTGCCCCCTGGACCAAACCACTGGGATTCATGAACTGAAATGACACAATCTAGAACCATCAAGCAGCTCCACTGTTTCTTATCGTAGAATGTTAGTGTAGTAATGTCTTTCAAACAGTAGTGGGAGCCTTAGTGTTAGACAGCCTATTACAGTAAGGACAGAGGAGAGTCTGTGCCTCACGAAGTGTTGTTTACCAAGTCCTAAATGTGTGTTTAAGAAGGGATACAAGTGTACAGTCATGGCATGAAGACAGTGGAGTAGCCCTGGTCCTAGCTGGCTCTTACACCTATGGCAATTCGATTCATGTTCGAATCCTCTTTTTCCTAAGAGTAATTTGCAATTGATGTTGACATGACACTGATAGAGGTAATAAAGACACCATTTTGAATTATACTCTCTGTGATATACCACAACTATTTACGAAAGGCACTGAACACTTTCTACAGGAAGTCTAATCTTGACACTGTCAATAAAGACAAGGTATTCCCTAGAAATGGCTCCTAGATGACCTAGCTAGCGTTGTCTGGCAGGCTACAGAACACAAGAGCTGACCACTGAGTCAACTGCTGCTGCTTTATCTACTGCAGATCATCATTTTAGTTATTTCGTGCGAAGATCATAGGGAAATCCCAGTCCTCTCCCTCATAATATCTTGTGTAACTGCTTGACTTCTTTGGATTAATTCTTGGCCTGGGGGAAAACGGTGAGTAATTTGATGATCACACAAAGGCTGAACAAACCTTCCCTGAATAATTGTGTACGGTTGTGCCAACCATACTTACAGATGATCACAGATATCCTTCCTCAGTGACTCCAAAGCATGATGTTCCACAAACACAAGAACGAGGAAATAGTTTGACAAATTCCTCCTGGAACAACAACAAAAAATGTACCACAGTGACAGTACAAGCATACATATGTCAAGTTGTTGGAGTTTCACCCAGTTATTATAGTTAAAAATGTATCATCTTGTAGTGGCTTTTAATCATATGGATTCCTAAAAGTACTATTTGGTAAAAGACAAAATCACCACTTCAAATATTTCCGAGATATCCAGGGATAATATTTGTGAAAATGTGATAAATACATTGGCCTCAACCATGCTCTCACCTGGGCATGAAGAGACCCCTTCAACTCACCCAACAGTTCCTAATTGCAGCATGCCTTCCTGAGCCCCAGCAGAGTCCATACACCCATTGCATTATGTACTTTTAAACAAACTTGGACCTCCTAAAAGTGGAGCCAGACTTCAGAGGATGTGGCATGTTTATGGGAATGTACTGCATATAGAAATTTTCTCATTTCTTCTGGTCACCTTGGGCATAGTGACATGTATGGTTTGGAGCCTTTGATTTGAGACATGGAGGTGTGGTGGAAAAGGTGCAAAGCAAGATAATTTTTTTGGCATTTTCACCTCCTGGGAGCATAGAGAAGCAAGAAATGTAGCCGGTCCTTCCCTGGAGATTACAGGTAATACGGCACATAGCCTTCATAAACATTCTTGATACAACCTGGTGATGGAGAGATTGCTTCAGGAGAGAACTTTTCACATTTTGATTTGCCTAAAATGAGCTGGAGAAGTCAGCGATCTCTTTGAGGTTCTTAAGAGAGAAACGTGCCCTATAGCAGTAGCTCTCTGACTCCACACATACTAAATTAGAATATACAGGTGATTCCCAAAAAACATGCCCCAAGTAAATGCATAATATGTATATAATGTATGTACTGTATATAAATACAAAAAAAAAACAACAAAGACCTGATGATGGTTTATTATTATTCACCTCAGAAAAAAAATGCTAAATGTGATCCATCTAAGCCATTGAAGCCAGGTTTTAATCCAAGCCCTTTTGGGGTAGCCTCGAGCGAATTAGGAATGTAGAAACGTCTGTATATCCCTCTGAGGTCAACATAGAGTTGAACCAGCACTACATATGTATGATAATTTGCCTAATCTCCCCTCTACAAATGTCTTACAGGCACATAAAGGCTTTAACACTCAGACACTAATGATATCAGTGCATCAGAAGGGGTTTATGAAAATCTGAGACAGCCAAAGCTTGAAATCCTATGAGAGAACCCTTTACATTGCCTCTCAATATGTCATTGATGTAGTGTAGTGCAGATGGATTTTTTAAAATATTTTTTTTGTTGAAATAATGTGAAACTAGAAAAAAAACATTTGCATATGTTGACAATGATGAGACTTCGTTCTCTAATACACTACATTGTCTTTTACAGTACACTACATATTTGTTTTAGGACTTATTTTGATCATTTATTCTGTAACTGGAAATAAAACAACTTTAAACATCAATTTCCAAGATTATTCAATGAACTCAGAGATTACTAACTATTGAGTGACATATTGCCTTATGTAATCTATGGGAAATTACAGTGCTTTACTGCATTGATATTGCGTGGCCCCCCTCATCTGAAGAGGGATTGTCATTTCAAATACACTGAGAAAATTACGTAAATACAACTCCTCTAACCAAAGGTGATTGTGTAATCCCCATAGGTTTAACATCCAAGATAATGACAAAAATGTTGTTCCCTGCTAAGATTGCCACAGCCATTACTTAACCACAAGGTCCAAGACATAATGGCATAGACAGCATGAATCGCCAACACATGATATCTTTGTAGACTTCTACTCCTCAGTTCAATGACAGAAATTGTTGTCCTATAGTCAGTGAAAAATAAAGCTGACTTTCTAGCTTACTTGACCTGTTATGGCTCCATTAGCAGTAACCCACACTAAACAATGGGCTGAATAACACACATGTAGTGTTCATTGAGTAAGTATGTAATAACCAATTCAATTAAACATGGGAAATATGTTTTTTCTCTTACAGCAGGTGAAAACAACACAGAGTTAGCAGACGTGGGCCCCCGCCGCTCACAAGGACTGTGTGCTTCCGATCTCCGTGGCCTACGTGAGTAAGACATTCAAGCGTGTTAACCATCGCAAGGCTGCCAACCCAGACGGCATCCCAAGCCGCATCCTCAAAGCATGTGAAGACCAGTTGACTGCAGTATTTACGGACATATTCAATCTCTCCCTATCCCAGTCTGTTGTCCCCACTTGATGTTCACCATTGTTCCTGTGTCCAGGTAAATGAACTAAATGACTATGACCGCCCCGTAGCACTCACTTTTGTCATGAAGTGCTTTGAGAGGCTAGTTAAGTATCATCTCCACCTAACCCAACACCCTAGACTCCACTACAATTTGCATACCGCCCCAACAGATCCACAGACTATGCAATTGCCATTGCACTGAACACTGCTCTATCCCACCTGGACAAATTGAATACCTACAGTGTGTAAGAATACTGTTCATCGAATACAGCTCAGCCTTCAACACCATAGTGCCCTCCAAGCTCATCACTAAGCTCAGGGCCCTGGGTCTGAAACCCACCCTGTGCAACTGGGTCTTAGACTTCCTGACGGGCAGACCCCAGGTGGTGAGGGTAGGCAACAATACAGTACCCCCGCCACGCTGATCCTTAAAACAGGGGCCCCACATGGGGGCGTGCTCAGCCCCCATCTGTACTTCCTGGTCACCCATGACTGCATGGTCATGCACGTCTCCAACTCAATCATCAAGTTTGCTGACAACACAACAGTGGCCTGATTACCAACAACAATGACAGCCAACAGGGAGGTGGTGAGATCCCTGGCAGACTGGTGCCAGGAAAATAACCTCTCCTCCAACTTTTTTTTATAACCTTTATTTAACTAGGCAAGTCGGTTAAGAACAAATTCTTATTTTCAATGACGGCCTAGGAACAGTGGGCAGGGCAGAAGGACAGATTTGTACCTTGTCAGCTCAGGGATTTGAACTTGCAACCTTTCCATTACAAGTCCAATGCTCTAACCACTAGGCTACCCTGCCGCCCCAACTTTAACAAATCAAAGGAGCTGATCGTTGACTACAAGAGAAAGCAGACAGAGCACGCCCCCATCCACATGGACGGGCTCAGAGGAGTGTCAAAAGCTTCAAGTTCCTCAGCATGCACATCACCGAGGGCTTGAAATGGTTCCTTCACACTGACAGCATGGTAAAGAAGGTGCATCAGTGCCACTTCAACCTCAGGAGGCTGAAGAAATCCGTCTTGATCCTTAAGATCTCCAGAACATCTACAGATGCACCGCCGAGAGCATTCTGGCTGTATCACAGTCTGGTACGGCAACCTCACCGCCTACACCACATGAACAAAAGTATGTGGACATGTGCTAGTCGAACATCTCATTCCAAAATCATGGGCATTAATATGGAGTTGAACCCCCCTTTGCTGCTATAAACAGCCTCTACTATTCTGGGAAGGCTACCACTAGATGCTAGAGCATTGCTACTGGAACTTGGTAGTGTTCTCCTGGCATCCGCCAAACCAAGATTAGTCCATCGGACTGCCAGATGGTGAAGCGTGATTCATCACTCCAGAGAACGGGGTTCTACTACTCCCTAGTCCAATGGTGGTAAGCTTTACACCACTCCAGCCGATGCTTGGAATTGCACATGGGGATCTTAGGCTTGTGTGTGGCTGCTCAGCCATGGGAACCCATTTCATGAAGGTCCCGATATGTGTGTGTGTGTGTGTGTGTGTATATATATATATATATATATACACACACATATCGGGACCTTCATGAAATGGGTATATATACCAGTCAAAAGTTTGGACACACCTACTCATTGAAGGGTTTTTCTTTATTTTTATAATTTTCCACACTGTAGAATAATAGTGAAGACATGAAAATTATGAAATAACACATATGGAATAATTTAGTAACCAAAAATGTTTTAAACAAATCTAAATATATTTTTGATACTTCAAAGTAGCCACCCTTTGCTTTGATGAGAGCTTTGCATACTCTTGGCATTCTCTCAACCAGCTTCACCTGGAATACTTTTCCAACAGTCTTGAAGGAGTTCCCACATATGCGGAGCACTTGTTGGCTGCTTTTCCTTCACTCTGCAGTCCAACTTATCCCAACCATCTCAATTGGGTTGAGGTCGGGTTATTGTGGAGGCCAGGTCATCTGATGCAGCATTCCATCACTCTCAAAGGTCAAATAGCCCTTACACAGCCTGGAGGTGTGTTGGGTCATTGTCCTGTTGAAAAAACAAATGATAGTTCCACTAAGTGCAAAACAGATGGGATGGCGTATCGCTGCAGAATGCTGTGGTAGCCATGCTGGTTAAGTGTGCCTAAATAAATCACTGACAGTGTCACCAGCAAAGCAACCCCACACCTCCTCCTCCGTGCTTCACTGTGGGAACCACACATGCGGAGATCACCCGTTCACCTACTCTTCGTCTCACAAAGACACGGCGGTTGGAATTAAAATCTCCAATTTGGACTCATCAGACCAAAGGACAGATTTCCACTGGTCTAATGTCCATTGCTCATGTTTCTTAGCCAAAGCAAGTCTCTTCTTCTTATTGGTGTCCTTTAGTAGTGGTTTCTTTGCAGCAATTTGGCCCATGAAGGCCTGATTCACGCAGTCTCCTCTGAACAGTTGATGCTGAGATGTGTCTGTTACTTGAACTCTGTGAAGCATTTATTTGGGCTGCAATTTCAGAGGCTGGTAAGTGTAATGAACTTATCCTCTGCAACAGAGGTAACTAACTCTGGGTCTTCCTTTCCTGTGGCGGTCCTCATGAGAGACAGTTTCATCATAGCGCTTGATGGCTTTTGGAACTGCACTGCACTTTCAAAGTTCTTGAAATGTTCTAGATTGACTGACCTTCATGTTTTAGACGTAATGATGGACTGTAATTTCTCTTTGCTTATTTGAGCTGTTCTTGCCCTAATAAGGACTTAGTCTTTTACCAAATAGGTGTATCTACTGTATACCACCCTACCACGTCACAACACAACTGACAGGCTCAAATGCATTAAGGAAAGAAATTCCACAAATGAACTTTTAACACCTGTTAATTGAAATGCATTCCATGAAGCTGGTTGAGAGAATGCCAAGGCAAAGAATCTAAAATATTAAATATATTTGTTTAACATTTTTTTTTGGTTACTAAATGATTTGATTGTGTGTTTTTTCATAGTTTGGATGTCCGCACTATTATTCTACAATGTAGAAAATATTAAAAATAAACACCCTGGAATGAGTAGGTGTGTCTAAACTTTTGACTGGTACTGTAGAGTTTGGACACACCTACTCATTCCAGGGTTTTTCTTTATTATTAATATTTTCTACATTGTAGAATAATAGTGAAGACATCAACACTATGAAATAGCACATATGGAATCATGTAGCAACCAAAAAAGTGTTAAGCAAATCGAAATGTATTTTATATTTGTAATTGTTCAAAGTAGCCACCCTTTGCCGTGATGACAGCTTTGCACACTCTTGGCATTCTCTCAATCAGCCTCATGGGTAGTCACCTGTAATGCATTTCAATTAACAGGTGTGCCTTGTTGAAAGTACATTTGTGGAATGGTTGAGTTTATTTTATTTTTACAGGGACAGTGCACATTAATCAAAGTTTCAGTAAAAGTGCCGGTTTTAGCCAGGCGACTAATTTTCAACCGCAGTCCCTGGGCAGGTTATTAAAAACAATTACAATATAGATAATAGCAACATAGGACAAGCAAGACATAGCATACAGACAGAGCAACATAGGACAAGCAAGACGTAGCATACAGACATAGCAACATAGGACAAAAAGCAGCAAGACAAAATTCATAAAAGCAACAAAGTGTTTCCACACCTCACAAGCTACAGACAACAGACAACATGGAAAGCGGCAACACACAGTCTTTCCTTAATGCATTTGGGTCAATCAGTTGTGTTGTGACAAGGTAGGGGTGGTATATGGAAGATAGCCCTGTTTGGTAAAAGACCAAGTCCATGGCAAAAACAGCTCAAATAAGCAAAGAGAAATGACAGTCCATCATTACTTTAAGACATGAAGGTCAGTCAATATGGAAAATGTCTAGATTGTTGAAAGTTTCTTCAAGTGCAGTCACAAAAACCATCAAGTGCAATGATGAAACTGGCTCTCATGAGGACCGCCACAGGAAAGGAATACCCAGAGTTAGTTACCTCTGCTGCAGAGGATAAGTTCATTAGAGTTAACTGCTCCTCAGATTGCAGCCCAAATAAATGCTTCACAGAGTTCAAGTAACAGACACATCTCAACATCAACTGTTCAGAGGAGACTGCATGAATCAGGCCTTCATAGTCGAATTTCTGCTAAGAACCACTACTAAAGAACACCAATAAGAAGAGACTTGCTTTGGCCAAGAAACACGAGCAATGGACATTAGACCAGTGGAAATCTGTCCTTTGGTCTAATGAATCAAAATTTGGGATTTTTGATTCCAATTGCTGTGTCTTTGTGAGACGAAGAGTAGGTAAGTGGATGATCTCTACATGTGTGGTTCCCACCGTGAAGCATGGAGGAGGAGGTGTGTGGGTGATTTGCTGGTGACACTGTCAGTGATTTATTTAGAATTCAAGACACACTAAAGCAGCATGGCTGTCACAGCATTCTGCAGCGATACGCCATCCCATCTGTTTTGCGCTTAGTGGGACTATCATTTGTTGTTCAACAGGTCAATGACCCAAAACACATCTCCAGGCTGTATAAGGGCTGTTTGACCAAGAAGGAGAGTGAAGGAGTGCTGCATCAGATGACCTGGCCTCCACAGTAACCCACCTCAATCCAATTGAGATAGTTGGTATGAGTTGGACCGCAGAGTGAAGGAAAAGCAGCCAACAAGTGCTCTGTATATGTGGGAACTCCTTCAAGACTGTTGGAAAAGCATTCCTCATGAAGCTGGTTGAGAGAATGCCAAGAGTGTGCAAAGCTGTCATCAAGACAAGACAGCTTTGCTTTGATTTTTTAAACACTTGTTGGTTGCTACATGATTCCATATGTGTTATTTCATCTTTTTTATGTCATCAATATTATTCTACAATGTAGAAAATAGTAAAAATAAAGAAAACCCTTGAATGAGTAGGTGTGTCCAAACTTTTGACTGGTACTGTATATACTGTATTCTAGTAATGGCTCATCATATATAATAGTAGTTTAATAAAAATTGTGTTTAACATGATTTTTGAATTACTACCTCAAGCAGACATTGAATATCCCTTTGAGCATGAATTATACTTTGGATGGTGTATCAATACGCCCAGTCACAATAAAAAGATACAGGCGTCCTTCCTAACTCAGTTGCCAGAGAGGAAGGAAACCGCTCAGGGATTTCACAATAAGACCAATGGTGACTTTAAAACAGTTACAGAGATTAATGGCTGTGATAGGAGAAAACTGATGCTGGATCAACAAGATTCTAGTTAGTCCACAATACTAACCTAAATGACAAAGTCAAAAGAAGGAAGCCTGTACAGAAGAAAAATATTCCAAAACTTGCACCATGTTTGCAATAAGACACTAAAGTCTGCAAAGAAACTGCAAAGAAAAACTGCAAAGAAATGTGGCATATAAATGAACTGTATGTCCTGAATACAAAGTGCTATGTTTGGGACAAATCCAACACAACACATCACTGAGTACCACTCTTCATATTTTCAACCATGGTGGTGGCTGTATCATGTTAAAGAATTGTTTGTCATCGGCAAGGACTAGGTAGTTTTTTTAGGATCAAAAGAAATGGAATAGCACAGGCAAAATCCAAGAGGAAAACCTGGTTCAGTCTGCTTTCCAACAGACACTGGGAGGCAAATTCACCATTCAGCAGGACAACAACCTAAAACACAAGGCCAAAAATACATGAGTTGCTTAGCAAGAAGACATTGAATTTTCCCGATGGGCCTAGTTACTGTTTTGACTTAAATCGGCTTGAAAATCTATGGCAAGACTTGAAAATGGCTATTTAGCAATGATTAACAACCAACTTGACAGAGCTTGAAGAATTTAAAAAAGAATAATGTGCAAATGTTGTACAATCCAATTGTGCAAAGCTCTTAGAGACTTAAGCAGAAAAACTCACAGCTGTAAGCGCTGCCAAAGGGGATTCTAACATGTATTGACTCAGGGGTCTGAATACTTATGTAAATGAGATATTTCTGCATTTCATTCTCAATAATTTGCTCAAATTTGTGGTATTTTGTATATATGTGTGATAGAATAATAAAAAAACATTTAATCCATTTTGAATTCAGGCTGTAACACAACAAAATGTGAAATAAGTCAAGGGGTATGAATACTTCCTGAAGGCACTGTTGCTCCATACCGTCTATACAAACCATTCACATGTTTATTTATTTATGTTTCGGACACCGATATTGCTAGTTCCAATATGTCTTCATTTCTTGTTCTTTCTTTTTGCGTGGGGAGGGGTGGGTGGGAATTGTGTGTGTGTTGTTATTGTATTGCCAGATTTTGCTGCACTGTTGGAGCTAGAAACATACACATTTCACTATATCTGCAATAACATATGCAAAACTGTGTACATGACCAATACACTTCTATTTTATTTGAGCAGGGGTTGCAAAGTTCAGGGAACTTTCAATGCATTCCCTGGTTTTCCAGAAATCCTGGTTGAGGGATTTCGGATGTCCTGCTTCCCGGAATCATACAGCTGGGATTTCGGAAATTCAGGAAAACCAGGGAAATTTATTGAAAGTTTCCAGAATTATGCAACCCTATGCCTAAGCAAGGGCAAATAGAAATCCTCATTATTTTGTTTAATGATTTTAAATTTGAGAGTCATTATATATATATATAACCTACACTTTCTCGTTCTGAACTTCTAACGCTAGTGGGATGGGTGTGGCTTCGATACAATGGTCACAAGAGCAGCTGCACAACGATATGACAGCCCCGACGCAGTTCCACTTCTGGTTAATGCTTGATCTGATTGAAGGCCCTAGTTCCATTTTAATTTCCCTTATCTACACGCAAGTGACCATCTGCCAATTACATCGAGACAGAAAGCTTGTATTGCCACGAGGCTGCTTGACCACTGTTCACTTAGAGCACGGGTGTCAAACTCATTCCATGGAGGGCCGAGTGTATGCTAGTTTTCATTATTTCCTTTTAATGTTGTGTCCAATTAAGACCTAGACACCCAGGTGAGGGGAGTTCCTAACTAATCAGTGACCTACAAGGAAGGAGTGAAAACCCCTAGACTCTCGGGCCTCCATGGAATGAGTTTGACGCTTGTCTTAGTTAGAGCCCAATATTCTGTATTTCAAATTTAATCATACAGTTTATTCACAGAGTGGGATTAAAATATTTAGTTTCAGACCTGAATAGAATTATACTGGTATATGTAAGTCTGGACGAAAAGTGTAACAGCAAAATCAACTGCAGACAAGCCGTTTCCTTCCATGCTGATCTGTTGGCCATATTCACCTCAGCAGTAAAACCCTTCATTCCCCATGGGATGAATTTGACAGACATGGATGACCATCTCAAACACTGCCCTCAGTACACTTCCTACATTATACCATTTAAAAAATATATGGTCAAAGCTTGATTTATGCTCTACACCCTTCAATATGTTTTTGGACTGTCACATAACAGACATACCACCGCAGCCATTCTGGATTCTACAAGTGTGAGCCTGCATGACAGATGGTGTTTTTGCGGCCATGGTTTTGGATATGAGACTGAGTTTGGTTATGCTGAAGTAATCAGAGACATGAAATACAATTTTGAGCTGTGATTGAGGGATTTGATGAAGATCCTCAGTCAGTCTCGTGCATTTAGTTTTAAGAATTTTTTTTCTAAATTAAATTATATTGAAATCCAATCTTGTTTATGAGCATGATTGTTTAAAGGATGTTAGGCCTTTTCAACACTGGCACTCACATTCAGGGAGTTCAGTCCTGAAAATCTGTAATTCTATGACTTGCCTATCTTGGAATCAACTCTGGAAAAACATTTTCTGGGGAAAAAAAGTTCCCCCCTAGTTATTTGCATAGTTGCATCTCCACCTTTCCCATTGAGTCCACTTTTCTTCCATGGAGAAAAAGCATATCTATTCAAAAGGCATTTAGTCCATTTCTTTCTTGGCCGGGTAACCTATTCATCAATTGTTCTGCCTTGTAGATTGTATTCTAATGCTAATCTGGCGTGTTAAATATATATTTTGCTCCCCTTTCACCGTTTTGTCATTCAGTTTATCCAGTTTTGGCCACCCATTTTATTTATTTATGCTCCTGCTTCTATTCATGTGCTCATGTATTTTTTATTGTGTTGTTTCACTGTCATGCAGTGTCAACTCACTCCATTCAAAGTGGGCTACTTGAAGGGCTTGGAGGGACAAAGCGTGTACACATTGCAGTGCTATTCACTCCGGCCAGCTGGATCGGTTAAAAAAAACCTTGTGAAAAGAAATCCTCCACAATGGACACAGAGAAGTGCACAATGCTAACAGTTTTCCAAATACCACTGATTGCTTTCATCACAATGAGGGAAAGCAGCCGCTTTTTGCTGAGCTCCACTTCAACAAACAACACTCTCACAAAAACCTCCCAACCCACGTTTTGTTCCCAGACAAAACCTCCTCGACCGTCTAAACGCTCCCAGTGAAGAAAAAGTTCTTTCAGGGTTTCTTCCCCCTTTCCTTAAGTAAAATATAATAAAAGGGCAAAGAAAGAGAGGGAAATGGTCACTGAGCTGGTAATGCGCGCTCTTTTATCAACCTGGCGACCTTCTCAGGCGTTTTGGTCAGCAAACTGTTGGCTGCCCTTTCAAAATATCTTCTTTCAAACCAAAAACGATAAAGTGCTAGCCTACCTTTCAAGAAAACAATCAAAAGACATATCCTTTCTGTTTTCGAAATAAAATCACACCATAGCCCATACTCTCGTCTATTAATGTTCAGGCCTATTATCTAACAAGGCCAAACAGCAAGTTATAAAATATTGGTGTCAGTATGGGGACTAAAGATACAAATAAAAGTCCCCCGTGAAGAATTAAAATGTGCAGAAATAATTCTGAGATGATAAATGTTTGTTATTTTTCTATTTTATACTGCATGAAACAAGCTCAATTGCGCGTTATTTCCAGGGCAAAGTAGGAAGTTCCGTGGAGAGAAGTGATCGGAGTATTACAATAGAGAATCCAGAGTGGTGAAAGGGTTTAATTAACCGTGTCGGAGATAATTATCCCTGGACAGTCTAAATTAGTTTTGCATAATCGCTCTGATCCATATGAATTAACTTATTAATGTTATCTATGAGGGGTAGTTTGCTTGAATAACATGCCCAATGTATTACATGTCATAATGAGCATAAATTCAGATATTCCCGACACACGCACACACACAGCAGATGTGATAAACTGTGCCATAGCTAAGCATATTGAAGTATTTTCATTGAATAAGAAAAATACAATGCTATTAGTTGTGTTTTGTAATTGGACGCTGGCACTTAGATCTAATTCAGGCCCTGTTTTATACCTCAAAGAGATGCCTGTTCTACAGGCCCGAAGAGCTCACTTTTTTTACTGGGAATAGAGGGCTTAAAAGAAACCTACTCAGTTGTATCTTCCTTCCTATTCACGATTAAAATTGTGATAAATCAGGTTTTGGCTCTTGATTACAATGGGTTGATTTAGATTTCCGAGTAATGCTATTCAAAACACGAACAAAAGCGGCCTTTGGAGGATACCTTACACTTCACCTGGACTGACCACATCAGGGCAATTCAGATAGAAATCTTGTTAGCAATTCAACAAGAACTACAGCGATTCTTTCTGTTTGTCCGCATACGCTTTATTATAATCCTTTGTTCAACAAATGAAAAGAATAGCATTTAAGAGTTTAAAGTACATGTAAGTGGTGTTAAATAAAACACAAAACAGACAACTTCATTAAGAGTTAGTAAAAACGAATGATGCTCCTTATGCACGTAAATGCACAAGTCTCAAGAATCAAAAATGATCAGTGATAATTTTGTGTCTTGCCAATGTTGACAGAAAGGCGAACGATTGTAGTCGAATTAAAAAACTTTTGGGCTCGTCATTCTTTAAAATAAATTACATTATATAAGCACTTCCTATTTACTGTGCAAATGTTACAGGACAAGGTATGTCCTCTGTTCAATCGACAGGGTCACCATAATCATTCCACTAAACAATAAATAGTACAGACATCTATAAAACAGTGTTTAAAAACTCAAAATATACACTGGATTTCTAATCAAACAACCCAGTCAGTTCCAGGCCCTATCTCAAGCACTAGCCTAATGGCAAATTAACTATTAGCATCATTTATCTGTACACATTTACAGGCTTATGTCATTCTGATTGAAACAAGAAAGCCAGACGGACAAACAATTATCATTCCTTCTTGACCAACAATATAAATCATAATAGCCAGTGATTAGACTCTTTAAACAATATTGAATTATCAGGTACAATATATGAAGAAAATTATGGCCAGTTCATGTTTACCTATATCTGATTTGTTGTGGGATGCAGTAAACTAGGCCTACTTGATAACAACAAGTCAAGCAGGTGCATTTGCAACAGATATAAATCAAATATGGTACCTTTCAAATGAGTATTCACATTGACACGGGCAAATAGATCTCCTACCCTTTCCTCCCCAGTTCAGTATTTCTGCCATCCATTTGTTCTGTCCCTCTGGGATTTGCCCGGAGATGTATGAATATTAGTTTAGAGAGTTCGCTATATAAGAATTACCTTCGATAAAGGCATTAATCAATATACATACACATGTGATATCTGAGACAACGAGCACTTCATCACATGTACAAGTTTGTGCATGCATAATAAACTCTTGCATGAATATTTTTTTCTTCACATTTAAACGTCTCCTAAATCCAATATAGGCTATCATAATGCCGCTGCATATGCAGGGTAGTCAAGTTGAGGTTTGCCCATGCCAGGCAGCAGGATGTAGGCTAGCGGTGGCTGAAGACCCGCAGAGGGCCAGCCCGTACAGTTACAGGGGATCATGTAGCCTGGGTTGCCCGGGGCTGGATGAGAGTGAGTGTGAGTGTGTGTTCCACCAACACTACCAGTTCCAGAGAAAGCCGTGCCACCAGGGTACCCCAGAGATGGGTAAGGAAACGATGGAGAGGAAAGCTCTGACATCTTCGACCCGAGGTCAAAAAATGAATAGGGGTTCGTGGTCATGGACGGGTTGAAGAAGACTCTCGCTGCTGCGGCCGCCGCTGCCGCTGCTGCCTTGTCTGGGTTCCCTAATAGGGACTCGTGAAGTGCTCCATGAGATAGACCGCTAACTTTAAGCGCGTCGTGCTCTCCAAGATTGTAGGGCACTGGGAAGGCAAACTTGTCTTTTTTCATCAGAGTCTTTGGCTTCCGCCTAGGTCTGTATTTATAGTCAGGGTGTTCCTTCATGTGCATGGCTCTCAGTCGTTTAGCTTCGTCAATGAATGGCCTTTTCTCTGACTCGGTGAGAAGTTTCCACTCCGCTCCCAATCTTTTGCTGATCTCGGAGTTGTGCATTTTTGGGTTCTCCTGAGCCATTTTTCTTCTCTGCGCTCTGGACCAAACCATGAAGGCATTCATCGGGCGTTTTACGTGATCCATTGGTTTAGACATGTTGGTACAAAATACTTTTGGTCTGAAAAGGTAAATATCACAGACAATATGTCAAGTCTCTTTCTAATATTTAGTGACAGTATAGTCTCAGTTTGCCTAACTAACACACTGTAAAAAGTTACATAGGCCTACGTATATAATAAAACTAATAAATCCAATTAAATATATTTCGCAGAAATACATTAGTGTGAGATAAAATGTTTCAAAAAGTGTATTTCCTTTACTTACGTAAAATATCAGTGCTTCATCACACCGTAGTAAGATATCCGTTTTGAAAAGAGCAATGCGCAGCGTTCTGATGAGAAACTCTATAAAAGTTAGGTTTTCTGATGCATGTTGATATCCGACGAGGACAATATAGCATCGAAGACAGAAGGCAATATATCTAGAGCTGCAGTTCTTATCTTGTTTTGCTGCTATCGCCAGAGACTGTTAACCGCCACTCAGCACTTGAATCCAGCGTTTACGCAAATGGTTGATAACTCCGGGCTGCTCCATGTGAAATAAGGTTTTCAGAGGCAGGTAGTGAAAGTGCCACAGGAGCATGCGCAGTACGTCTAAACACACAGAGCGCTCTTTTAATCCCACCCTGAGCGCGAGGAGGACCAGGGACTCGGAGGAAAATGCATCACCATATATTTGGCTGTAGGATATCCTATATGCCCTCTATAGTTAAGTTAATCGTACAGGTCTTTAAAGCATATAAGGATAATTTATCCATATTATCATAAGGATAATTTATCACGATATATTATTACATTATAATAAATGTGTAATTATCATTACTAATGCAAACTTTTTTGTTATTGTAAGTATTCATTTTAGTATAGTTAGACATATTCAGGTACATATACATGACTTGCAACCAAAAGTGAACGGTTCCTGAGAAGTGTTGTCTTGGCCTAGCTTTAGTAATTCACCAAGCACGTTGAAAACTTATTCCAAGATATACAGTAAGTTTCATATGACTAAGAGCATGAGGTTTCCATAAATTAAATAAAAGGTTTGTTTTAAAACAATTGATTGCATAAGACGCTCATTGACAGGGGAAAGAGCGGTGGTGAAGGAAACGTGAATAGGCTCTACTCTCTTGCTTCTCTCACTCTCCCTCTTCCCCGACTGCACACTATTTTATTTCTAAATAACTTTTGTCTTCACTTGGCTCTTACAACTACAGTAGCCTATATTGTCATTTAATCTCTTCCTGAATGGTGGGCTACTGCCTGTCCCATGCTCCAGGAGTGGCACAAACATTACAGAAATGTTATACGTCTAGACGCAAGATAACGTGGCAAAGAATGTCTTCTTTAATTTTCTGATATTGTGCAAAAGCATTTTGTCATAAATATGCCTAAATACAGAGGAGGGTAGAGTGTCTCTAAACGTGCTTGGTGAAATTAATTATTTTTCCTGAATTCTCCCTTTCACTTTCACTTCAAAAGACTTTCCCAAGGGCGGCGAATCGACAACCGAAATTAGGTTGTCGAATATTCAACTAAGCAATTACAGTTATCTGAAAGACTCGTTGAGTAAATTGTATGTTTAAGTGGTTTGTTCCCGTACCTTCTCTGTTGTGCATAATTATTAAAATGAAAGTGAAAATAAGGCTGCATCAAACAATTTACAATGCCGATTTATAGTCAGTGCGTTTTATTTGATATAGTGTATGAATTAATGCCAAATTGAATTAAATATAAAGTCGTCTTTCAAGAATGATTTGCACTTGTAGGCTGAGTCGAAATTTGACACCTCAGCTGGTAAGATACTGAACAGTGGCAATATTAAATCTTATTCCTCCTGTAATTTCTTTATTATTATTTGTATTATTATTAGTAGTAGTAGTAGTATCATTATCATTATTATTATTGTTGCATATAAATTGTGTCCTACATAAAATCTTATCATCAATTTCAATTAATTCTCATGAAAACTCTCATGTCCAGCACATCCCATGAGCCATTACAGTGTTGAAATCAACAGTAATACAAGGAGAGGGGTTGATGCGATACGTTGAGATAATGTGTTATAAATCATGCATGATAACAATTAAGGAAGAAAAAAAGTTGTGATTGAATGACATTGGATGAACTCAATAGGATGCGCTATTTAGAAGGGAAATACAGCTCCATTGACTGCTGTCGTTTTCTCTCAGTTGGTGTGATATACGTTTTCAAATTTAATACGCCTAAACGAGCAAGAATAATGTTGTATCATTGTGTCCGGGAAATAGTGCCCTCGGCACTGAAAGACCGCCCATTGTCTCAACCTGGAGGAAACCTGATGATCAGGTGGAGATGATGCGCGTCAAAAGGACCGTCCGCTGATTGACAAGTGCGCGATGACGCTTCTGAGAGAGACAAGCTGCTGCCTTGACTGAAAGTATGCGCGTCTCTCAACACTGTGGTGTGCTCCTATTGTGGGGCTGTCATTGCCTTAGATAACATTCTAGCAGTGAACCGCGCGAATCATTCTGAAGAGCATCTCATTTTATGACACAAACACGCAAATAGCTATGAATTATATGAATAAGTTAAGGGAAAAGTTATCATCTGTAGATAGTAAGTGTGTAAGCGTACAGTCCATTGAGCACACAAAGTTATGTTTTTCATCCTCTCATAATCATGAACCTTATAAACGTTACTCCCCCACTATTGCAATTTGTTGGGGGGGAAATAAAACACACATTTAATTCTGAACTCATCAGTATTTAATACTGTGTATAATTACTGAATCATAATAGCCTGTTGCTGAAGCATGACCAGGAGATTATAGTGTGCACCCAGAGATTGACTTAACTGAAAATGCCCATAGTTCTTATAAATGATAAGGGCTTGCTGAATAAACCTTCAATTCAATTAGTATTTCCACACCTGAACCTCACCCCTATTTGATTTAGCAGATTGTCAATGATTCATTTATTTCCTTTTCTATTTAATGACACAGTAACACTATTTCCCAGCTTGGCAAACATGTGTAATTAAGATCTAATAAATTGATGTAAATGAGTGTTTTTTAAAGCTTTTTCTGTTGTGTTTCCCTCTCCCGGGGCCTGGGTTAGAATGGGAATAACAGTTAAATAATTCAAGATGGGCTAGTGAGACTGGGAGAATTACCTTGTGATAAAGCCTGGGTCCATCCTCTGAAACGAAGGGAGCAGAGCACTCCCACCTCACAGCATACTGTCTGGTGATAAGGCTGAAAAGAAAAATTGCATGCAAATGGAGGGCAGACAGCACAACAAGCACATGGGGACATTTTTATGGAGAGATCGCGCACAGTTCACTCCAAAGCTCTAGCCATCATACAGTCTGAAATGGGTGAGAGGTGAGAGCATTTGCAGATAGGAGCACAAGTTGGTTGTTTTATTTGCAGCAACATCTCTATAGCTTTGCATGTAATATGCAGCGTGCTATATTACATAGTTGACAAGGACATTACCCTATGATCTTGCGGTTGACATATAGAACCCCATCTACAAAGACACTTAGATGATGTGGAGTTTATCTCTTCATTTTCCTTTCACTGATAATTACACTACCAGGGCATAGCTGCACCCTGTTGTTTACTGTCATTCTCCAAAGCAGAGAGGGAAGAGATCCAAATCATTTCCACAGAGGAAATTGTTAGAGAGCAGATGACTTGTCCTCCTGGTATCAGACATCTTTTCTTTTACACAGTAAACTGATCTGGGGTAAACAACAGCCAGCTACTGTCAACCCCTTCAAACCACAGGACTCGACCATATTTACTCCAACATGAAAGTGCGGTCATTATAATGGTTAGGGTTGGAGATGTGGAGAGGGAGGGGTCCAGATCATGTAGCTGATGTGGTGGTCCTTTTCTTTCAGCTTGGATGATCACAGCACTGCCTTCTTCCTTTCACCCTACTGTATCATCTCCTTCCTGACAGCAAGGAAGAGAGTAAGGCCATCTCTATGTAGATCTATACCAATTAGATCAATAGGGAGGTAGTCAGGTGGTCATGTTCTGGTATTCATGTTGTTTTATGTGTTTTTCTTTAAAAAAATTCAAACCATCCTTATTTTTTCCTGTTTTTAAAGCTGCTTGTCAATGTACAGTAAAGCATGAGCACATCATTTTTTATTTATTTTAATTAAACCGTTTTGTTTGCATCGTTGAGATTGCATTGAGATATATTGTGGATAAGGTTGAAATGAAACAGGCTCAATATTCTGTTGTCTATAATTGTACGAGAGATCAGCCAGCTTACCTCACATAGCCCATTTTGTGTATCTGCATTGAGCAATACTGTGTTTTGAGAATTAGGGTACAATGACAAAAAGCTATTAGAAATTAGGACAGAATTCTTTACATTTCAAAAGAAAAAACGCCAGAGCAGTGAAAGCTGTTTAGTTTCAATGTAATCTAATTAAACATAGAGGATAAAATGTTCTCTGCATGATCTCCTGAGCCAGACGCTATTGAAACTCAATTTGTCATCCATTAAATACTGTTTGCTTCAGAATCTTATCTTAATACCTAGTCAGCTTTTGAGATAGAGATAATGGCTTAAACAGTTCAGTCATGTGTAAAATCCAATTGATTACTATTTAAAGATGTATGCATTTAGATTAGAAGTAATTTTGTCTCGTGTGTTCTGTGTTTATACAATGCCTAGTAAATGTTCTCAAGTGTCAGGGTACGTAATGTCAGGTTTGGCAAATCAACAATAAGGTCTCCTGCATTACTTGTAATGAGCCATATTGAGCTTGGAATAAATACATAATTAATGTGAGCAAAGTTAATATTTTGTTGTTGTTTTTAATGTGACCTATTTTGCACGATGTGTTCTTAAAACATTCATTACGTGCCAAATGACTTCTCCAGTTCTGTAATTATTCTAATCATACAGTCTTTATTGCTCCTCAGGGCAGACTTTAGTGTCTTTGTTCTACTGTGAATTACTGTGGTAAAGAACCAACACATTTACCCCACCAAAACCTAAATATTATGCATATCAAGACGATTTAATGAATAAAAATGATCTTCTCATAAAGCGGAGCATTAACCAAAGAAACAGTAAAGAAAGTCAACCAAGTAAAGGGGCCTCTACCTTGAAGAATGCTGCATTCTGCCGTATTGTAGACGCCGTTTGTCTAGCAGTGATACAGCAGTGGTACTGGATGTAATAGCAACTCACCTGCTTCACTCAGCAAGAAGCTGAATTGATGTGGGGTTGTTGGGGGCTGGGGAGGGGGGGAGGAGGGGTGCTTGTCAATTCAATCTGTTTGGACCTGAGAATTGGCAGATACAACAAATAATGCCAAAAGTTTGAAAGCACATTATGGAACAAGAAGAGCTGTAGAGGAGGGAGGACAAGGAAATCACAAGGTTGATAAGAACACCAAGTCGCGCCAGTGCATTACATATAATCTTCCATTGAGGGATATCGCCACACCTCGAGGCAAAACTAAATAACAGCGGCGGCTAAACAGACCTCCTGAATCATTATAGAGCGACCTTCAGAGCCTTTTGTCAAAAAGTCAGATTTCCTCAACGCAGATATCCCGGCAACCTCCCACGGGGCACACGTTTAGCTTAAAAAAACAAACATTTTCTCTCTTGCTGAGTCCTATGGTTTAAATCCCAAAGAAGACACTTGTATCCCTGCAGGCATCAAGATGACTTTTGCCATCATACACTATTTCCCACCATTTAGCGGGTGCATTATCGCTGCCCCCTTTTCCTCATTATTCCCTCCTTATCGAGCCCGGCATCGCTACACAGCCCAAATAGAGAGTTGTAATTACCCACCCTGCCACCTGATAGCACCCCCTCCATCAGCTTTATCACCAGGTCCTGCTAACTCATCACAGGCACACAGGGAAGAAAGCAGCTGCGCCATAGATAGATAGCTCATCTCTCAGATACATTTATAGTTCCAGTTGGGATCAGAGGGAAACTGATTCACCCAGGCAATTTTTCATCCACCCTCTCCCTTAGCCCCCACAAAGGCTCTTCTTTCTCAGTCCTCCTTTAGTCTCTCTCCCCTTTTCTGTGGAGGCAGAATTGAGGCCGTTTGGCACACAAAAAGTGATCCTATCTCCTTGAACCTGTAGCAGCGCACTGACATGCTATTTGGTCCTTCATATTGTGCCATCGTCCTTCTGCGAAAGAGAGTGAATGCCTTGTTCATCTGTGACATTGTACACAAGCTCAAAGGCAAGCAGAGACAACGTTGGCACTTCTATGTAAAGGTTGAAAGTACATCTATCTTGTTCAACCTTTGACTTTTAATAATACTTTTGCTGATGTTACTGTGGGCCTGAAAATAGAGCCTTGAGGGGATGTGAATTCCCGTGTCACAGTAGCGCCACAGTTAAAGCCATGCTATTCTGACTTTAGATGTGTGGATGTGACTCAGGGTATTGGAAGCAATGAGGACCGATACATACATGTTATACAACTGTACATGCATAGATCACAAGTTAAGGCCTATAAATTCATGATTAATGATTACTCAAAATACCCAGCGCACATTTCAAGAGCTATTTTACAACATGTATTATGATACATGTAATGGATTTGCAAATGGATTTTGTCCTGCCAGTGTCACTTGGCAAACGCTGAATGAAATGTGAATGAAAGGAAGAACAAAAACAGCTCCTATGTAATGGTCACCTCCACTGTGTGTGAAACAATAACATCACAGAACTAGAGCAAGGTCATCTCTTTACTGTCATCCACATGTCTATCAAGATGCACCAGATTGTCCTACATAAAGAAAAGTTGCATTTATATGACACACACAAAACCATATATTTTCCAGGCATGAATTGTGGAGGTACTTCTGCTCTTCTCAACCAGTTCTAACAATGAAGGAGCCTTTGTATGTTCGGCCATCAGTATGTCAAGGGAGCACCCATAGTAGCTGTGACCTCTAGCAAATGAAGGAATTGTGAGAATGCATTGGAACCTTGACTATGGTTCCCAGGGCCTGGATCTTTCCAACAGAGCCACTCTAACACTGCTTGAAAAGGGAAATCAATCTTATTTGAGGAGATTAAGTGACCAGGATAATAACCATGTCATTGAAAGAAAGAAAAAAAAACTCTTGCTTTTCAATAGACTAAAATAACAGTGTTCCTGCAGATGGCTCATTGTTGCCGTGGAATGTCACATCTCTCAAGGTAAACCTATTATAGCCATGGTGTCTGACATGCCAAAGTGACAAAACAAGTGGCCATTCCTGAGACTGGGATATGTTTTCAAAAGGTTTTGGGTTATAACATGGAGGTCAACCGTTCAAATTTTTTTTTTGACCGCACAGCATCTAGTTGCTGCGTTATGAATATATTTCTGATGCATATGGACTGTAGGTATTTGTTTGTGATCACACTGTCATTCAAGCTGCCATGCTCTGCTTAAATACACACACAAGCTCACACACACACACACACACACACACACACACACACACACACACACACACACACACACACACACACACACACACACACACACACACACACACACACACACACACACACACACACACACACACACACACACACACACAGTGAGCATATGTGTGTGTTTAAGCAGAGCATGGCAGCTTGAATGACAGTGTGATCAATTGGAGGGCATGTGTCCTGTCAGCGCATCCTGTGTGAGGGGGCTGTGACAGGGGCTGTCTCAGGTGATCTCATGATTTGATGGCCACAGCAAGTGGAGAGGCTACATTCACACAGGGCCCTCACATGTTGCTTATTCAGCCTGTTCTTAATGCAGAGCACATGAGACATTTATGGGGATTATTGATCACATTTTGACAAAGTAGACTCTCCTCTCCATAATCAGCAATACATTACTGCCATGCAGCTGGAGCTGTTACTGTGCAGACAGCAGCACATGCTGCTGCAGTGTTATTCGATGCTACTGCAAAAGGGGATATACTTATCAGTTTTCTACGGCAAGCAGTCTGTATTTGGGCGTTGAGATAATGTTTGCCTAATGAGTTAAATAATCTGTTAATCTATGGAGCATGAGAGGGAGGGGTAGTGATACGGTGGAACAGGGGCCTTCTTCACAAATCAAAGACTTCAACGCTCTAAACGGTTGCGTCAGGATTAATGCTGGGTCATTATGAACGCTCCTTTTGGTTTCCACCGCCGTTGCTTTTTATGGGAGGCAAAAGTCGATACCCGTGCAGAGCACCACCCCAAACGACTGGCCACACCAAAGGGTTAGGGTTAGCTGCACCCTCGCACAGCACATTGAATGATCCGGTGGGACGTCCCTGGCTAAAGACGCCAGTGACAGCCACGTCCATAGAGCTCAGCTTCCCTACAGTCCCACAGAGCTGTTATAAGGCATCAGACAGCCCAGAGTGTCTCCAAATTAAGCGCTCTCTGCCGAGGGTCAAGTCAAATCAATAATGAAATCCATAAATTGTGCCCGGTGATAATTACTACGAGGAACAGTAATTACAAGACCATTCATTTACTGCCTAGATTTTGTGCCAGTGGTTGGTTTCACATGCTCCCGATTCATCTGCAGGCAGACAATGTGAAGAGGAAGCTTCTCTTTTTAAGCAGCCAGGTTGATTCTTTGAAGGAACAGTAGGCACACACAGGCTCAGGGTCAAAGCAGATTTGGGTTCGCCCCGGGATCGTAAGCAGGTTTGTGAACCCCTGTGTAGTCCACTCCAGGGTTCTTACATTGATCAGTCACTGGCAATGTAGTGATGACAAAGGTTCCCCATAATATACACTTTTGTTTTGCTTCCGACATTGTGCCCTGGGCATTTGCATCATAAAACCAAAAAGTCCACAGGGACTATTTGGGGCTAAAACCTTGATGTCCTTAGCTCCACTAAAGGCACAAAGGGCTCCCATCCAAATGCCATATTGCTTTAGACGAGAGACAACCTGTATACATCTTGGTCTTTTTCTTCCCAGCCACTTTGAGGCATGGCACAAACGTTGTACAGGCATTCTATTCTAAGCCGCAGGTTGCAGCTGGTCTGCCACTTGCTGTGCACTGCCAAGTGCAAGGAATGGTCTCTTTTATCAGAATGGAGCAAATCTGGGCTAATGTGTCTGCTAGAAAGAGTCCCAGGGAGCCTCAGTCCTCCATTCTTCTGCCATTCTTTCCACTTTTCTCCTCTCTTCCACTTGGGATAATTGCAGTTTAATTGGGTGACAAGAAATAAAAACTGTATCCACATTATCTAGGATTATCTCTTTTTCCTCCAGCCTGCCATCAATTCAAAGAAGCCCATTTATCAGTGCAGGGAGGCTGATGCTTGGTCAGCGACGGGGAAGCTTTGAGCACCAGTTAGCAGAATGAAGTGAGAAGGGGGCCGTGAGCTATGGGAGAGGGGCTGACAGCTAAGAAAAATGCTCTTTGTATCTTATCGTAAATGTACATTCATCTTCAAGATTCATATCTTTTCAAAGCTTCCAAATCAATAGAAATACTGCAATAATATGCTGGAGAAATATCTCCCTCCAAAAAATTGTTATGGAAAAATAGTCTTTCATTGTTGGCCCACAGACAGAATTCAACAGCAATAATGTCTGTGTCTTTCTCAAGTGACAGCAAAGCTTGAACTCTACTCTTGTAATCTTAAAATATTTCACAATTTCTACAACACTGGTGATACATCACTTCCCTTTTGTTCTTCTTCCATCCAAATCTGTCTTTGAATACAGAGTGAGCTACAGGTATTGTGGTTTGGTTACTATACGTGCTGGACCCAGTTTCATTCATTGGTGGAGAGTATTCATCCATTTCTTTGGGGTCTTGAATCTTACATGGTGAGGTTATACACATTGAGTCATTCTCAGGCCAGCGCAAGCCTACCTTCCCCTTTGTCAGAGCTGTACTCAACTTTAAAAGCCCCTTTCAGGCAGCCTGAATGCACTTCATTTTCTCTCAAAGAACTTCGCATTGATAGCTGGAAAAGGGAAGGTTGTTTAGAAAAGGACGGAGAGACAATGAGAACAAAAATGAAAGCTTTCAGATTCCATTATGAACATTACCATCCATTCTTCTCAGCTGTTATACATCTCCCGTAATGTTTCCCCATCTTTCAGAGGCTTTTCTAAATGGACCTTGCATCAGGGCCAGGGTAATAAATACTTGAGAAATGATGGAGAAATGCTGTTGCTTGGCATTATGGGGGAAGATCAAGGACCATATGTAGAATCTTCATTTGAGCCAGTATCCTACAGGAGGAAAATAATGCTGCAGCAACAGGACATGTGAATTATTGTGTGGATTATAATTAATGGACATTTTTGAAGGTGATGTAAAAAAAAATTGTAAGGGAAAATCAAGTCTGAAATTTCAAAGTGGAAATGACAAACTTCAGAAGCCTTTTTGAACACCACAACAGGGTGATCAAATGAAGGTCCTACATCTGTAAAGCTAGCAGATCAGAAAACTGCTTCATTAATACTTCTCTAGGCAGGTGAAAGAAAGAAGACCTTGCCAGGGCACTATATACAGTACCTATTCAGACTCGGGGGCATTGTGTAAATATTTAAGACGGCCTGATCGTTGGGTAGAAAGAGGCAGGCTTTGTGTGCCTTTGAAGCACTGAAATCTGCTGTACAATGTCTTTGCAGGAGTGCTTTCTGTTCAGAATGCAGTGAGTGACCTTAGTCCTTTAAGCACAATGCACATGAAGGTTACATGAGATATTGTTTGCTTTGAGATGATGTGTGTGTTTTTGTGTGTATGTGTGTGTGCGTGAAAGTGTGCAAGTGTTTGAAGAGGGCCAACGAGCCTCGGTTGTACGCAATGCAACATCCTATGTGAAATCAGTTGCTAAAATCATAACCAAATTTATTTGATCATTAATAAGGTCGAGCCTTCGTGTGATGGCAGACATACAGTGACTTCGGAAAGTATTCAGGCCCCTTCCCCTTTTCCGTATTTTGTTATGTTACCGCCTTATTCTAAAATGGATTAAATAAAATGTTTTCCTCATCAATCTACACACAATATCCCATAATGACAAAGTGAAAACAGGTTGTTAGAAATGTTTGCACATTTATTAAAATTAAAAAAGAGAAATACCTTATTTATATAACTATTCAGACCCTTTGCTATGAGACTCGAAATTGAGCTCAGGTAGATCCTGTTTCCATTGATCATTCTTGAGATGTTTCTACAACTTAATTGGAGTTCACCTGTGGTAAATTAAATTAATTGGACATGATTTGGAAAGGCACACACCTGTCTATATCAGCTGACAGTGCATGTCAGAGGTCGAAGGAATTGTGCGTAGAGCTCCGAGACAGGATTGTGTTGAGGCACACATCTGGGGAAGGGTACCAAACCATTTCTGCAGCATTGAAGATCCCCAAGAACACAGTGGCCTCCATCATTCTTAAAATGGAAGAAGTTTGGAAACACAAAGACTCTTCCTAGAGTTGGCCACCCGGCCAAACCGAGCAATCAGGGGGGGAAAGGCCTTGTCCAGGGAGGTGACCAAGAACCCGAGCTCCAGAGTTCCTCTGTGGAGGACAACCATCTCTGCAGCACTCCACCTACCAGGCCTTTATGGTAGAGTGGCCAGATGGAAGCCACTCCTCAGTTAAAGGGACATGACAGCCCACTTGGAGTTTGCCAAAAGGCACCTAAAGAACTCTCAGACCATGAGAAACAAGATTCTCATGAAACAAAGATTGAACTCTTTGGCCTGAATGCAAAGCGTCACATCTGGAGGAAACCTGGCACCATCCCTACGGTGAAGCATAGGTGGTGGCAGCATGGGGATGTTTTTCAGCGGCAGGGACAAGGAGACTAGCGAGGATCGAGGGAAAGATGAACGTAGCAAAGTACAGAGAGATATTTGATGAAAACCTGCTCCAGAGTGCTCAGGACCTCAGACTGGGGCGAAGGTTGATCTTCCAACAGGACAACCACCCTAAGCACACAGCCAAGACAAAACAGGAGCGGCTTCGAGATAAGTCTCTGAGCTTGAGAGGATCTGCAGAAAAGAATAGGAGAAACTCCCCAAATACAGGTGTGCCAAGCTTGTAGAGTCATACCCAAGAAGACTCAAGGCTGTAATCGCTGCCAAATGTGAAATCAGTTTTTTTATTTCATACATTTGCCAACATTTCTAAAAACCTGTTTTTGCTTTGTCATTATGGGGTATTGTGTCTAGATTGATGAGGGGAAAAAAACTATTTCATACATTTTAAACAAGGCTGTAACTTAACAATATAAGTTAAGGGGTATGAATACTTTCCGAATGCACTGTATGAACACAGCTACCAACATAAAGGGCAGTTTTCAGTATACTCACTATGGACCAGTTATTATAACATGTACTAAATGGAATTCATTCATTTAGGACCCAGAGTTGTTCCTTGTCAGGCCACGTCGTCCGGAAGAACTCCTGCAAAGCAGGTTTGAGTGTTTTTAACTGGAAAGGCCCACTAAGTTTGCCTTTGTTGGGCCTAGGGAGTGTGATAAGATCAGTGAAAGGGACCAGTGTCCTGCTGACTCAGCCAGTCCCTGTGTGTCATTGTCTCTCTCACACATACAGACTGGGTGGCCCACCCAACACCTACCATACAGGCCAAACTGTGCCTGCTCAACACTGTAGCTTACTACATCCACAGACTATCACATGAAGACAGTGTTCTGATGAAGGATTAGTTTGTCTCCAAACCACCAATATGCAACAACAACAAACAAAGAAATAGGCCTATAGGTCTAGAAATGTATAATAATACATAGTTATTGCATCAGACGTCTGAATGATGATAAATATTATCCATGCACTGAAGATGAATTGAGTTATGTTTATCTATACACAGTGTGTCCATAAAAAGTGAATAAATGGTGTGATCAGAGAGAGTGAGGCTGCTCCCAGGACCCGGGCAGTGCTGCTGGGATATTGCTGCGGAGAGGTGAACGACCGGCTGCCACGTTTCAGTCAGTCACTGTTAATCATTTTTACCACGGCCAGCCGTATAACATTACTAAAGGGGAATTGCTTCAGTCTGGTCAGTGCAGGGAGCAGTTTGTCTAATCACAGTGCAAATAAGGTTTGATCACTGTCCAGCGTAATCTAGTCCACACGCTGCGTTCACAGCCCTAAATCTCTGAGCAGGGAGGCTGCAGGTGCTGCCTCACAGACAGTCCTCCCCCTGGGGGCTGTAGACTGGGGAATAAACAGCAAATAAATGGGAGTGCTAGGGAGAGGGATGAGCTGATTAACTCGCTGCAGGGCAGTTTCTCATTATCCCTGTACCTGCCTCAGACCCACCCAGGCCCTGAGTCTTTAGCCCCGTCTGTCCTTCACTCTCACTGGGTGCTGCTGGCTCACTCCAGGCGTACCAGTGATACCTGGGCTGAAGCCACCGGTCTAATAGTATTTGTACACTGAGTATGGAGGGGGTAGCTTTGTGTGTGTGTGTGTGTGTGTGTGTGTGTGTGTGTGTGGGTGTGTGTGTGTGTGTGTGGTGTGTGTGTGTGTGTGCTTGTGTACGTATTTGTGCTGTAGCCGAGGCCCGTGCCATCCAGTCTTCCCATGCGGTCTCTTGGGAAAGTGCTAATGTGTCAGTTCCATGGCTCATTTCTTTCAATTACACTGGCTGGTCCAGGAGAGCCTAACAGAGGGCCACAGACAGCTCCATATGCACACAGCCATCACTGCTTATCATGGGCCACTCAGGGGCTATTCATATAGCCTTCCTTGGAGATGACAAATGGGTGCACATCCTGTCTGTAAACAAGAGTTGTTAGTTATATTTATCTCAGGATTAACATTCTATTAATTCAGGTCATGTTTTCTCCGAGGCATTGTAGATAGCAGTCACATATGATCATGTGATAACAGTCAAATCTGTAAGATATTCTGATAAAAGTCCTCTCCTTCTCACATGTTATCACCCAACAATATGTGTTTGCAAATAGAATATCCAGTCAAGTTAGACATTGGATGGAATAAATAATACCCATTATAAAACATACACAAAACAAACAAAAGAGTAAGCTGTAAATGTGGGCATATTTCATAAATGTGATAATTATTGGCCTCCAAGTCCAAAGCTCACATTACCAACATAGCAATTATAGACTGAAAAATAGCAACAGCATTTAAATGCTACCTTATTCTGCCACTGGTAGAGTGTTATCTGCGCTCCAGAGAAATAGAGAGAATATTCTATTGTACATTGTTGATTTAGCACATCATCTGAATATAAAGCATTATCCAACATACTTTCAATGAGCTACTCTGTTTTTCATTGTGCTTTCCCCTATGGTTTCTAAGCAAATTAATTAACATGATACAAAAAAAAGGTAGAATGCAAATGTTGGAGGCCTCACTTTAGGCCTGCGTGTCCTTTTGTTCCACTTTATTGGACCAAATTATTTAATTGGGTCTCTCTGATTGTGTGCAGACACAGGAAGGAACACAGGCCATTGTGAGCATCCATACAAGCCACAATGCAGAATCAAATTCAATTCCCATCAAAACTGCTGGTTGCCACAGAGGCCACAGCGGCCCAGGAGATTAATGAAGATCTGCATTAAGGCAAAGCGCGGGTCTGAGATGGGAGATTTCTCCCAAATAAAAAGGGCCCTTCACCAAGAACAAAGGGGGACCTGAAAAGCAATGGGACGTTCGGAGAGGATGAAATAAATCAAGATGAAAAGAAAGGAGTTGGGGAGCGAAGGGAAATGGTCTGAAACAAACCAATTTCTTTCCCTGTGGTTCGATGTATTTTTCTAAATCTACAAGTTGAAACGTATCATTTGGATGCCTGATGCTTTTGATATATGGCACATACTTGTTTTTGGTCAAGAGCTGGGTAGCAGTCCAGAAGTAAGAAAAGTATGATTTTGGGGGGGATATAAACCTTATACAAGATAACAGATTATTTAAAATGTTTAAATACGAGATAAATATGTTAACGATAGCATTATGAACTGCAGTATAGATCCACAAAAACCTGTTCTCATATGAAGACAAACAGCGAGTTATTCATCTGTTTATAATAGTTGTATTACATGTATCAATGCATTATGAGGATCCAGTATGAAATGTGACATGCTGTACAGGAGGGCACACAATGACTGACAGTGCCTGAATTAAAAGTCTTTGTCTGCTTTGTTCCTTATTATGACAATTATCTGCAGGGCGACGTACAAATGTAAGATCTTAATTTGATCATTCTGTTGCTGAGCTTTCTCCTACACGGCAGGAAATGCCGTTCAAAAGGCTTCTAAAGTTTGGAAATTCCACGTTGAAATTTCATACTTGATTTGCCCTAATGAAAAACGTATCAACCCCTACAAATAATGTCCATTAATTATAATCCACATAAATCACATTTCCTGTTGCTGAAGGATTATTTTCCTGCTGTAGCTCAAATTAAGATCCTACATCTGTACTTCAACTGGATTCAAAAGGTGTGTGAAGTGATTTTGATTCTTCATTTGTTGTGATGTGTTTGGTATAACTTCAGTGATTTGTTCTCTGAATACAGCTTGTGTTGAAAGGTGGCCTGTCAACTTAGAGTTAGAGCAACACCATCTGTTTGGTCTGATACCTTTGAATCTCTGTGTCCCTTTGATCATGTTGTGAGCGATTAACACTTTCTGACAGAAGCTTCAACATTTCTCAATTTTATCATTTTAACACTAAGATTGAGGCATTTCATGTCAAAAGTATTGTATGATATTTAAAAAAAAAAAATTCATCATTCTCAATCCTAAATATCCTTTCAAAAGTAGTATTCGCACAACAATGTCGTTTTTTTCCCAGGTTTTGACCTTGATTTCAGGTGAATTATGATAATGGTTCATTGTTAATGCATGGTCTGAATGTCGCTAGTTTCTTCCATTCTGAAAAAAGAGATTAAACCGAGATCACAAAGCAATATTCCATTCCAAACTTTTTGGGCGGATGCCACCCAAAACAGTGCACTCCACTCCTTCACATTCTCCGCATGGTGTGTCCCGGCCCGCCATATGTACTTCATTTCCCCGGATTCATAGATGCTGCTCGCCGAAGCAGAACATTCCAGCTGCCACCTGAACATCTCATTATTTTTTGAAATATCAAGCTTGTATCTTCTTGATAAATAATTCGCAATAGTATAATGTATCAGACTAAAACATATTTGCAGGGGGCCATGGAGGTTAAAGTGCCAATCTCACCTTTTTAATTTTTTTTCGCCCTGAAGACAGTGATTTCCATATATAGAGTGACCAGGGTTTGTGTTGAACATGAGCAATCGGGATGAAGCGTGCGGCGACACATATTGCTGTCAGAGATTGGAAATGAGGCCTGCTAACCTGTAGGCAGCCTCGCCGGACCAATCAGCTTTGCGCATTGCCAATGCGTTAGCCGCAACTAAAAAGAATTGTGACTGTGAAGTTTTTATCGGAGTCGTTGACAAACATTACTCTTTAATGTAGTTTTGTAGAAATGCATTCTTATCCCTCTTGGAAGGCATTTATCTACTTGAAACCTGCAAAATGGTTGCCACAGGGAAGGATTTCTTTTAATAGACCACAATAAGCTCAGTATAGGACACATTCTGATTTGGGTGAGAGATAGGGCCTCTGCCTTATATTCATGGAAAATTGTTTATCTTCAAGCAGGAGGAGAGAAAAGGCAATTTTACAATAGCATTTTAACTTTCATCTGAAATGATTCTTTTCACTCATAAATTGTTCTTTAGAATTTTGAGGCAGGTGCTTTTCAAAGTGAATATTAATCTGCAAGAGGAGACATCATCGAATATGAATAGCAACCACCCAGGACAAATACAAATAATATATTGCTGCATGAAGGGTAAATATAAACAACATTGTTGCTGCATTTATCAATTCAAGAAATATATGTTTGTATTTTTACTAGAACTCAGCAACATTTTATACAAATAGCTGATGATAGATATCTTTATAGTATCTAGACACATTTTCTTTAAGAAATTCCAAAATGATTACATCCACATTTTGGAGGGAGCAATTAAATGAATCCCATCCCCCAAAAAGAAAGTGTTCTGTGGGAAGCAAATGATCCATGGACACTATTCAGATTTGGCTACTTTATGCACAAGCACTTTCTCTTAGGCCTATAGCTTGGGGTCCTTTTCTTGTGGGGTCCCTGTGATATTTGGGCAGGGCCTATCTCTGAGACAGAGCCCAGTGAGCAGGGGACACAATGCAGGAGTGATGCAGAGCAGGGCCGGGAGACGGATGGCCTTGTGCACTCTTAACGCCACTCTCAGGAAGCAGGAAACAATAAATCAATAGACTGTCCCTCTCCGGCAGGGGCCAAATGTAAATACATCGAAAAGAATCCAGAATAAAACAGACTGGTAACTGAAACACGCAGACTCAATAGGGGGACTCCTACAATTGAAATGCCTTTGTGGCGCTTCCCTTACAGCTTGCACCCTGAATCGCTCCACTCACACCAGCATGGCAGGTTATTGCTAGTCTTTTTTTTGTTTTGTCTGCGCTTCAAACCTGAAACGTTAGACTACAAACCAAAAGGTACGATGCCACACGCTCAGTATCTAAAGTAGTTAGATTGTGCAACAAATTTCAGACCTGCTATATGATAAACAGACGTGCCACAATAAAATAGGATCCAACGCATCACCAGCAGTGTAGAGGCTGTAGATTCTGAGTCCACTGCTGCTTCCTCGATCCTCTTCAGATGAACCACAGCATCCTCCTAACAGCATCAACCTACACTGTACAGAGCCCAAAGGCACAGGCGGAGAGCTCTCAGCGTGTCGGTGCTGCACGCCACAAGTTCAATTAATGAATGCATAAAAGGTTTAGGTTTTTTTAATGAGAGAATCTGTTGTAGCTCTTTATCGAAGCACTTCATATTTCAGTGAGGTGAAATGTAGCACATTTGCGAGGCAGAACTAATGCTATATAAATCTCAAGTAATAAGCAGGCCCCGGGGGACATCATCTAAACGAAGATTTTGTAGCAATTTGAACCTGCCTGCAATTTGATTCCAGCCTTAAGTGCATTTGTTTAACAGGTGCTTGAGATGCAAGCGTTTCCCCTCCAAAGTGTTGCTATGTCTCCTTTATTAATTTCTGGAATGGTTGTGGGCGGGAGAGTGTGAAGAAAAAGGGGCGTTTACAAACACTAATCAAAGGTTCAGAGGGGGCTGACTCTTACATTCACCTCATCTACTTTTTGCTTCATTTGCAAACTAATGATTTAAACCCCCACAATCTGTTTGGGGTCAGCTCTTGTGTATTTTGGATACGCTTGGCTATTAGCATCACTGAAAGCTTCAGATGTGTCAAGGCTGCTCCCCCTCCAGTGGTAGTCACCTACTTTAATTTCCCTGCAGGCCTCAGAGGGGGATGGATTCAACTAAAATCACAAGCTGTTTTGTTGGCAATCCTTTGTGGCCTATAATGAATCTAATGAATATAAAGAGAGAGAGGGAGAGAGGAGGGAGGGAGAGAGGGATGGAGGCGAATACATTTTGACCACGCTGTGTGGCTTTTACTCGACGATTTGTGACCCACAACAATGGGACAATGGCGAGTGTTTTTGTACCCTTAATTTGCCTTTGTGTTTCAGCTTCATCACTTTCACAGCACCGCATTCAAAGTCGTCAGTTAGAGAATAACTGCTGACTCCACCGTCCCCCGGACAAAAGGAGGCTTTAAGATGAATCCCTATCATGGAGCCGGTAGAGCAGAAATTAGGAAAAGAAAACAGACAAAAATCTAAATGGGTATTTACCAGGGGTTCCTTAATAGAGCCCTGAGGCACTCCGCTTCTTGTCTAACCCCACCAATCCGTGTTAGCAGCTCCTCCAGTCACCTTTTAAACTTGCACTACATTTACTCAGCCACCTCGGAGAGGACTTGTAAGCAGGAGTTTGGCACGTTAATTAAAGTGGTACATCTGATAGGAGTGTGACTGTGTGCAGGTGGAGCCCCAGTGGAGTAGTGGTGTAGCTGTCAGAGAAGAGCACTGATTTCACAGGCCCCTCAGGTGGCAGGATCGAATTAACAGCTCTATTGTTCACCTCTCAAACCCAAATTCAGGTCAGGTCTTAAACTCCAAAGAAAATAGAAACTTTTAAGAAACTCTCCTAAACACGTGTCTAGTCTACAAAAAAAAAAGAAAAAAAAGAACGCACCAAAGTGAGACACGCAAATATCATACCCCCAAGGGTCTGTGACTTTCTCACTCATCATTCTTCACTCATCATTCAGGACTATGCGTAATCATGGTAGCATCCACATTAATGTAGAAGTGTTTCGAAACACTCTATTCTCCACGGAAAGAAGGACTTTCGGTCCCCTATAATGGGGGGACTATGTACAAAAAAAGTGCTAAACGATTCACCCGATATGAATACAAATACCCCCAAATTAAAGCTGACAGTCATTGTATCATTTCCCCCCCCCCCCCCCCCAAAAAATGTAATTGTCCCAATAATTTTGGAGCTCATAATGGAACCCTGCAAATCAAACCGTGAGTGCATTGTAACCATAAATATAGCTTTTCTGATACTTTGAGGGTTCTCTTGGGAACACATATGCACATTTGCAGGGTTGTTGATAAAAAAAAAGGTGGTGTGTCACTGCTTTGTGTGAGTATGTTTCCCGGTCCCTATAATCATTTGTATTCATAAGCCACCCTCCACTTAGCAGCTGCCTCTGTGCATTGGAGATTACCATTATGCATCTACAGTGCCAGGGATAAACATCTTTCCCCACTTTTAAAGTTTGCAAGCATGAGGCATATTTAATACCATATGACTTAAGCATCCCTTCAGGTATCACTTGCAATCTTTTTTTAATTCTATATACATTGTTCAACTTTAATGGGTATCTAATTTGTGTTATCAGCTTACAGGGCAGTAAGTAATAATTTGCATGACTGCCCTAAGTAAATATGCTTCCATAAGAAACCCATAGAATAGACTCTGGAATGGATTATACTCCATATTGGCTATGCCCCGATGATCAATGCTTTTAGAAATAGAGAGAACAGATAGTTTGGTCTGCTGGCAAAATCTTTAAATCGAAATTGCAGCATTTCCCAGGAAACCTCTCTACTTTTAGAGGTACGTGATAAGACCCTTCAGCCCCATGCTAGTTTTGCCTCCTACCGGAGATCCGATAGGCCGGATTCCTCCATAAGGTCAATACCAGGTAAAGTACACCAAGCTGAACAAACACATCATATGGATTTGTACTTGAATTATTCCATCCTCTCTGTGGTAATACAACAACAGAGTTAAAATGCAGGAAGGGCTGTCACTATTAGCTTCTCGCGCTCTAAATTGTCCTGCCCTGTTCTGTGGCCCTGTTATGTACACAACTGTGTGTATTCCTATGTGAGTGTGCAGATAGACTACTGTACAAACTGTATCTCTGAGTGTATAAGTATTCAGGCAGCAGTCATCTTTTTCATTTTCCCCCATAGAAACCATTCCGGTCGGACCAATGATAACAAGACTGAGCAGACTGAAGGTCAGTGTGATTACTTGAACCGGTTGGCTTTACACAGAAGGGGCTAACGCTACTGATAACCTTCTGCCACTCGCAACACTACTAATACTCCTTAAGACACTGAGAAAGCCTCTGGCACCGTTTGATTATCTGAAACCACTTTGCCTCTGACAGCTCTGATAGTCTACCCAGTACACTCTACCATATGGAGGAACGCTTTTCCTTTCGATTACTGTAAAGGATTACTGTAAAGGATCAAATCAGGTGTAGTCACTGGCATACTGCACACCCCCGCAAGGCAGGGGGGGGGGTCCTCTCTCTGCCCAAAGGCAATATGTGTAGAATTGCAGGAAATGAGCTTTAAAACAGCACATTTTCGCTTTGCCCCATGGCAAAATGTGTAGAATTGTAGGAAATTAGCCCCCCCCCCAAAAAAGAGCTACAAGACTAAATAAATAAACAGAACTATGCCTTGCTGTTAAAATAGTCTGACATTGGGTGGAAACTGAATATACACTATAAAGCCATTACTTAAGGAGTAAGAACATATCCAGTGTAACTAACAATACAAGTCTTGACATATAGGCCTTGATAGAACATAGCAGGATGTTCCATTGTGTGGGGTACATCTCAGAAGAAAACAGGTTGGCATTGTACTGGGTTGCATCAGGCTTGTGGTGTGTTCATGTGTTCTGGTTGTTAGCTTACCAGACAGCTAATCACCATGGTGGTTGGTGGGAGTGCCACTGTAGGAGGCTGATTTTAGGAACATGTCAGAATTATCAATCAGACACGCAAATGCAAACAGCAACAGACAGGCTGTGACGAACATTAGAACACCATCTAAAGACTACCATCGGTTTTTGTTAGCTATTTCCCTCACAGCCCACAGATAGTATTATGGTGCATGTACGTGGTATACCGGTTTGTGCATTATTACTGCCAAGTTGTTTTCAGTATACTATATCCCATTATACCTGCATCAATCAAACCTTCAACCAACTGACTACCGTTGTTAGGCAACCTAAGCTGTCGGTAGTACAGCCTGCAAAGCAAAGTGATCACTTGGCCATGCGACCTCATTGCCATGCCTACAATGATTTGCGATTTGCTAAACTATTAGCAAAACCCTGACAGTGTGGTACTGCCTCTTTAAAACCACGCTGGTCAAATATGCATATGGCTAAAAGGTCTGCCCACAAAGATTGATTCAAATGCTAAAGATTTTGGATCAAAAGTGACTCTGATTAAAGCTATCGGTTTCAGCGCCATAGAGGTGACGCTATTTTGCATGTGTCTAGTAATTTCTCCCACTTGGTGGAATTGTTGTTAACGTGGATATAATATCAATGCAAACAATATTAATAACCATGACGTGAGGAGCTGGGGAAATGACACTTAATCAATGAAAACAAATCATGTAGACAGTCCTATGATTATCTGGAGGTGTGTGAATATTAATGCTACTGTCCAAATCAATGGAGGGGTTGCATACATTGTCTCCTCAGTGTAGCCACGGTAAAGAGATTTCTTCCTATTATATCCCTGTTGCATCGCTAAGAACGATCCGTTTGGGAGATGCTAAATGGCCATGAGCTAACAGATCATAGTTGAACAACAAAACATTAGTGATTTTGCACTTTTCCGCAATCAAATTGGGATGCTCACATTTCAATTAGCGTTGGTTTATTTCGGTTGAGTGTAATTAAGAGGGTTTTGAGGGGTACATAAGAGAGACAGGTTCATTGTCTCGGATTATTCCGATGTACGTATCATTAGTATGTAGCGCAGCGCTCTTCAATTAACTGGTATGAGAAACAAGACATTACTGTGGAAACTGGGCAGGTGACAGATTATTTCATTAATTGATAAGATGGCTGTTAATGAAAATATCAGCCAGGAGCGATACAAGTCAACACTCCTACTTCAGTCCACGGAACACACTTCCAGGGCTCTAGCAGGAGACAGGGAATCACCACAACACACGAGTTCATTATATCAAAGTGGAAGACACCCGACTTGATAATGGATGTTGCACGACTTAGCGACACCACACGCAATGGCCTGAAAAACAAAATTCAAAACAATCCACAGGAATACCACACTTTGTCACAGCACATTCATACTGTAAATACGTCCAACTTCACTCTCCTGCACTGTCCTACAATATCTATCAGCACACCTTCTCATGCCTACCCAGGGTGAGTAACCTAACTAGGTATATAGCGTGACATTATTGTATCAGTGTCCATTAAGTCACTGAGAGCAATCATAACATTCCGTTCCTTAGGGGGTCTGGCTGGGCCAGATTAGGTTGTAAAGGATGCTGCAGGGGGTCAAACATACCACATCTCCCGACAATAATGGCCCTGAATATCAGTTCCATCTCTCACCTGTAATCATTGGCCGCCATTAAAAGCATTTTTTCAATGGAGGGGACTTCTGCATACTTTTCCAGCGAATGCTTTTGAACTGGGTATAATGTCATCCGTGCTGCAGATATTTTCTGCTTTTGTGCATCTATCCACGGAGAGAATGGATAGGCCTATCGGTTACACACTGGGGGTGATGCATATGCTCTCTAGAACAATGTAACCAACAGATTAAGACCATGATACGCTGTCCGCTCTTGTTCCGTGTCATTTTTCAAAAGTTTTTTTTGTCTTCAAAAGAATTGTTCTCCTTACAGATAACAACTGGATCTAACTTTCTCCGCAGGAGCACAAAAAAACACAAGCTTATCTTTCCACCCAAATTGACTCAACTTAAAAAATCAGGTCTCCCAAGTGTCGCGCACAAACCTCCACATAACAGGCCACTTTAGACGTTGTGAGCTCACCAAACAAAGTTAGCCGAGGACAGGGCTAGTTCAGTTTACTGTGTCAAATTCAGGGGACTGGGGAGAAGGGGGTCGTTCAACTGGCAACAATAGCACACATTGACATCAACACAAGACCGGGGCTCGGAGAAGTTGTTTCTTTTACTTGGTTTTCTCCGTTTCAAACTTTCAGTTTCTATCTTTTACTTCCAAACAGATGTAGCATCGATTTAGTAAGAAAGTTGTGTACATGCAACAGATACCCTTTCTTGGCATTAAAGACTAATATTTTGACATTATCAGGCAATAAACTCATTGGGGGGTCTAAGGTTTTGACTGTTTCTTTTCATTCTGTGACTGTAATACGTGTCAGATTATCTAGCTTGCAGTCCATCTGTATTACTGTTTCAGATTCACTCAGACGCATTATAAAGACATAAGGCTGATATCACACCTTCCTGTGTGTGAGCATTCTGTGACAGCTGTTTCAGCAGATAGCGTCACGATAATCTAACAATGTCACGGTATTAAATACATATCACATTTCCAGTGACAAGACTGCCAGATCAAAGCAAGTGACTAAATACCTTATGCAAAATAAACTTTTGTGAAAAGCACAACTGTTCATTTGCATGAACAATGTGCGATTTCCTTTTTGGAATAGCATAACGTGAAAATAAGAATATGAGAAATCCTATGAGAAGAGATACAAAACAACAAACGGAAGTTGTTTGAGCAATTGCAGTGCAACACGAAACAGCCCAGTTAGTATACTCTGTCCCACTTTATCAGGCATCTAGACCATTGTCCATGGGGAGTTAACTTTAGACTGACTGTTTACTGGCTGAAAGACTAGGCATGCATCTGAAGCCACACAGGCAAGATAATGTATCCCAGGCCACAAAAGCAGACGAATCACTGTGCATTAAGACTGACTATACAAAAGGTTAACAATGGCTTGCATAAACACCATTTAGAACTGTTCACATGGCATTGAAGAGATGGGCGTCGACTCAGTATTGCAGCAAAGCCGGCGCATTGTGCTGAGGTGAAAAGAAGTCTAATGAACAGGAAGCCTTATTTGAGAGAGCTGACAGTGACCATACAACGGCGCCATTGTGGGCCTGCCACCAACCCTGTGGGTCTCTACATTAGGAAAAATGATGAGAAAGTAAGCCCAAAAGACACACTGGGCCCTTGGACTGACGTAAACGGAGGCCAACAATAACAGGGAACACAAGCTGTCTGCACCTTTACCCAATGCTGCACGTTTACATGCACAGAACATCACCACTCATGGTCCTGATTAAAAGGCCCTGGACAGATGGAACTTTGTAGTAAATTTTGAAAGATTTACCAGCAAAACCTTTCATTTTAAAAGCAAGTTAAAATACATTTCACACTTTTAAAGTAATATATAGTTTAACAGGGAACACTTGTAGACTGTCACACATATACACACACATGTGCCCATGTGTATGCGTGCACACACACACACACACACACACACACACACACACACACACACACACACACGCGCGCGCGCACATGCACACACACCCTGCCTCAAGCTCCATCAATCTTCTACAAAAGGATGACATCACCAATAAGCATTCCCTCAAGCTTTCAGCAATAAGTAACGTTATTTACTGATGAGATAAGCCCTCCCTATTGTCTAGCCCTCCACTTTGCTCTCCTCTCTCGCAGCGGACAAATCAGACAGCATTTTGCTAAGGTGACGGAGCATGCACAGGATTCAGAGCTAAAGCACACAAAGGGTTTCCTATTTGGTGGCCTTTCACATGGCCACAGGCTTAGCCAGTTCAAAGCAACAAGACCAGGTAGAGATCATTGCCACTCTAAAACCGTTTGTTTTTCCAAAGTATCTTCCTCTTTTTTTACACCGTATAATAAGGCTCACTTTGTATGTGATGTTTTAAATTCATAGTCGCTACTTCATGAAGCTAGTTTGGGGAAAAGTATGAAACTCACAATTGAGTGAGTATTGTGACCTCTCAAATTTTGTACAGATCACATATTTATTTTAAATAAATGATGCATTCCTGGAATTTCATAACTATGCATTACAAAGTGGTATTGATTACAAAATGTGGTGGCTGCATCTGATTCATTTCCATGAAATTGCGATGAAAAATGACTCATCTTGATTTGACAGATAGGCTCTCTCCAAAGACAGTTTAGGGTAATAGAGCATACAGCAGCCAAGAGAGCCTACCTTTGCACTTCAGACAAGTACACATGTCACCTAGCTATATAATTGGAGGTGTAACTAGTATCCCGGTCTTAGTAAGGTCAGGTAGGGGTGAGGAGGAAACTGCTGAGACAGCATGGTATGCCTAATAGAAAGGGAAGTGATGACAAACTGGCATAAACAATAAATAGTCAGCGTTTGTGTTAATGGAAGCGTTTGTGTTCATGTCAAACCTTTCAAGTTTTCAACCTTTTGGATTCTATTCCCTTATATACAAGACGAATACAAAACATGCTGATTAAAAGTGTTGGGGTGAAGACTAACCATTTTAGTTACAAAGATTTGAGAGGAAATTGAGAAAGTTAAGTCACACAGTTCTCCCAGTTTTTCAGTGCCACTTGAGTTTAACTTTTACAGGGAAAATAAAACAAGAATGTGTGGTAATAACTCTAGTCTAACAGACAGGAATCGACACGGGGAAAAACCAAACATTTTTAACAAGATATAATGCCACCTCGTATCATATTTCATCCAGTGTCAGAGCAAGTCTCTTAAAAGGTGCCATTTGTTGTTTGTTTTTCGGAGCAGTACATAGACAGTCATGAAAGGCCTTGGGAACTTATCAGATATTCAGTTTGCTGGCGCTTTAGAAAAGCTAAACACACAGTCTCAGGGGAATCCCTCAAGACTCCCAATCTCTCCCCCATGTCACCAGGGAAGAACAAAGCCCCCATAGTCATTTCTCCTAATTTCACTACAGCCTGTCAAAATCCTGTTTTCCTTTTCTCCCTCTCTTCAACAAGTACTTTATGCTGGGATCAGTCAAGTCTGAGCCGCCCACAAAAACCAGCGGCTCTCGCTACGTCGTCTTTCAGCACAAAGTTTGACACAACAACTCCCTGCCATTCACTTCCCTACACCATGCAATTTGCTTCCATTTGTCAAACAGCAGTATCCCTCACAAAAGAAAATGCTGGCACAATAAAAAGTTACAAATACATTGTCCCATCAATCCAAAATGGCCACGTGACTAGCTCTTTATTAGCCCTAACAAAACAACTTCCCACAATTTGCAGTACTTTCTCTTGTTATGGATACTTCTTGTTACATTATGTTCTCACTCAATTGATAATGAAACACCTTTTCACAGAATAGAATGTCTTACACCTCTTTAAAATCAGGAACCACCATATCATGTCTCTTAAAATGCAGACGGGCTGACTGACACAGTCTGAATTCATCCATCATGTCATTCATTGCCTCCTCATTGTGCTGACTCTGATTTTGTATTTGATTTCTTTTGGATTAACTTCATTGTGTGGCCGGATAGGTTTCTCTTCCTGTTGCTCAGAAGGCTATTATTTATTAGAGCTACATCAGCACTACGTTGACAGCATTGCTATTTCCCACCTATTCAGATATGTCTTAAAAAATTCCCCTATTATGTGAAACGTGGAAGGTATCAGGTTAATAATACTTATTGTGCCAACTTTGTTGTTGCCATTCTCGCGGCGGACGTTATCGAGGGGCGAGCATAGGGATATACGCTGACTGTAATTGTAGATTGTGCCCCGAGTATTCCTATTGTGGCGGGTGGTGTGCGCTGCAGTCCCAGAAAGGTTGTGAATGCTGTCAACGCTGTGTCAGGTGTATTAGCACCTCGGAGAGCCAGGCTGCTCCAGCTGCTGTGCGCCGAAGCCCTCCCAGGGCCCTGGCCACCAGCCTGACACCAGACACAAAGTAATCACAGATCACAGCGTTTAATCACTGAAACAAGCACTCCAGAGGATCGCAGTGTCAATATCCCACTCTCTCATTATCTGTTTGGATTGCACATCCACACTGTCAGATAAACAGAGTGGAAAATTAAGATTAAAAATATGGAAATTTCATTTCAGGCAGCCGGCTCCTCTCACTGGCCCATTATGCTATTGATTACCTCGGAATTCAATTTCTGTTTCAATGTAAACTTTAATCTATTCGCAACCCAACAATTCAACTCCCCTGGGTCTATTTGAGAGTAAGTAACCATTTAATATGACGGAGGCTGAAAATTCACTGCCGTTAATGAATTGTGTAAATCAGTCAGCTTTAAAAGCACCTAATGGCCTGCAGTTCACGAACTCACCATCTCGGCTCCTTTCTAGAGCCTACTTAAACAAGGCTAAATACTGCCATTTAGACATAACTATTTACTGACACCCCTCTCCAAATCTGGGATGATTACGGCTCTCAGTTTGAGGAGAGTCAAGTACCTCTCCTAATTTGAAGAGATAATAGTATATTTAAATTATAACATATTTGGTTACGTTCCTTGATGATTAAAATAAAAGGTAAAAACTAAGAATGTTTAATTGTGAAAATGTTGTTCAACTATGTGTATGGTTTGACCTTGTACCACTTACAGCCTGTTGGGGGTGTCAGGGCTAAGACCGCTCGACACAGCTGCTAACTACGGGTAAGGTACCTGAGGTGAAACGACATTCACACAACTTAAGATTTGGATTTATCTAAAGAAAAGTACAAGGTTATGTATGACAGGTTGTACACTGAACAAAAATAAACACAACATGCAACAATTTCACTGAGTTACAGTTCATATATGGAAATCAGTCAATTGAAGTTAATTCATTAAGCCCTAATCTATGGATTTCACAACTGGGAATACAGATATGCATCTGTAGGTGGGGGCGTGGATCAGAAAACCAGGCAATATCTGGTGACCACCATTTACCTCATGAAGCGCGACACATCTCCTTCGCATAGAGTTGATCAGGCTGTTGATTGTGGCGTGTGTAATGTTGTCCAACTGCTCTTAAAATGGCTGTGCCAAGTTGCTGGAACTGGGACACGCTTTCGTACACATCGATCCAGAGCATCCCAAACATGCTAAATAGGTGGTGACATGTCTGGTGAGTATGCAGGCCATGGGAAGAACTGGGACATTTTCAGCTTCCAGGAATGGTGTACAGATCCTTGAGACATTGGACCGTGCATTACCATGCAGAACATGAGATGACATGACAATGGGCCTCAGGATCTCATCACGGTATCTCTGTGCATTCAAATTGCCATTGATGAAATATAATTGTAACGCCAACGCTACCATGGGACATTCTGTTTACAACGTTGACATCAGCAAACTGCTCGCCCACACAATGCCATACACGTGGTCTGCGGTTGTGAGGCCGGTTGAACGTACTGCCAAATTCTCTAAAACATTGGAGGCGGCTTATGGTAGAGAAAAATTACGTTCACTTGCAACAGCTCTGGTGGACATTCTTGCAGTCAGCTTGCCAATTGCACACTCCCTCAAAACATGAGACATCTGTGGCATTGTGTTGTGCGACTTAACTGCACATTTTAGATTGGCCGTGTATTGCCCCCAGCACAAGGTGCACCTGTGTAATGATCATGCTGTGTAATCGGCTTGTTGATATGCCACAACTGTCAGGTGGATTGATTATCTTGTCAAAGGTGAAATGCTCACTAACAGGAATGTAAACAAATTTGTGCACCAACATTTGGAGAAATAAGCTTTTTGTGCGTATGGGAAATTTCTGGGATCTTTTATTTCAGCTCATTAAAACATGGGACCAAGACTGTACATGTTGCGTTTATATTTTTGTTCAGTATATTGACTCATGGCAAGATCATAAAAAAAGCTAAGGCAATACTCATTGTCTAAGAATTCAACTAATACAGTTTTTATTCGTTGGATTACATTCATATTGCATCTTTAACGGTCATATGATGTCTTGATTTTTTGCACGGCTTTATTGATCAAGTTTAAGAGTCAATCATCTGATTGGTTGTAGTCCCACAAACTGAAACAGTGGATCAATGGTTATAGTTCCAGAACCGCATACATACAACATAAGCAGCGTACGTAGCTCAGATGATCAGAGCAGGAAAAAACATGTCGACAGTACACACAATGATTCTCTTCAAAAGCATTCATGCCTTTCGCATCATTTCATAAGCTCTTTGAGCGGTCATCTAGTATACATGCTAACACACAATCCAACTACTTCTGACCTGCTTTTCATCCACAGCTTTATTCCAAAAACAGAGGTAGCAATAGTCATTCTACTCAGAGTGCAAGAAGACCAAATCTGGTCTTAAAAAGACAAATCAATGAAAACAGTGCAATTACAAAGGATCGATATTCTGATCAAGGCACAATGATTATTGAAAACAATAAGATGTGGATCCTATTTTTTTTTGAAAGTACAAAATCAAATTTGACTTAAAACTATTAACTTACTGGTCAAACCCACTGTCAGCTAGGTAGGTTTTACTCGGAATAACCTAAAATGTGTATCCAACCAGTATAAACTACTGTTTTTTTTTACACCAGTAAACACTCCACACCCCTAAATCTTTACATGCAACCAAATGCAGGATTGTGAATAATCCTACCCCAGGGGCCATGCAACATACATACAAAAACAAATATTGCAAAACAATCAATACAACACAACCAGTCATTTGTTTTTAATAAAGGCACAAATTGCTTCAAACAATTGCTCCTGGGCAGTTATGGACCCATAGCCTATGTATGCTGATCACGTGACACCACAGCTCCCAGAGTGCTGGGGAATTTCTTCTTCTTCTCCTGATTGTAACCAGGTAAAACTCCAGAACCTAGTTATAGCAGGGACCTTAAGGGTTGCCCTATTGCCTGGGGCAAGTGAACTGAGCAGTCGGGCAAGTTGAGCTTGCTCTAAAGTCGCCCCAGGTGATTTTTTAAAACTGAAAACAACAAGAATGTAAGGAATTCCAGTAGGCTAAGCCTAAAACTAATATTTCGTGTTTATCCCTATTGTTTAAGTGAAAGGCAGACGATATGGAATTTATGGCAGTTAGGAAAGTTGAGCCTTCTCTTTGGCTGTTCCATTAGGCAGGGGATTTTGATTTGAAAACAACCAAACTTATCTCGCGTCGTGATACGATTTGCCCAACTTTAGTCCTCCCCTATTCAGCTCCCGTCACCCCCAAACGTTCCCCTGCCCACTGCTTCTCACCGCTTTCCTTCCATTGGAAACGCTGTAGGGTAGGCCCAGGGATTGAAATGGCCACTGCCCCCCCTCCCCCCCCCCCCCCACAAAAAAAAGTTCCATTCCAAATTTGATCATATTCACAATTTCTCTTAACACAAATAAATTGGCTTAGGCTGTGAACGTTACCACTTCATTTCCCCAAGCCAGATGGGACAGGTCGCATAGAGGCTGGGCCTACAGTTGCTCAGACTGATACAGCATGTCAGATCACTAATGTTTAGGTGTAGGCTGCTACAATGTTTCTGTAAAGAGGTTTTGCTTGGGTCTGTCAGGAGTGAGTTCTTACCCTGTTTGCTAAAATAATATCCGAGTCTATAGACGTGCGTCATGCCCAATTCGTGTGCCCTGTGATTTTCATGAATCTGACAGGTCAACACCCACACAGCACTCTGATGAGAAGGACATAGTGTGCGAATTGACAGATTAGGAGGCAAGGCTGGTGAGTCTAACAAAAACACACAAAAAAAAACTGTAGGCCTACTTTGTCCCTGTTTCAACACTTTTGCGTATTTAAAAGAATATATTAACCCAAACCATAACTGGTGGGGCGCTGCCCCATATAATTGAAAAGTGCTAAAGCAAAACGCCTGATCGCCACACCTTTGCCAGCGGTGTTAAAGAAGGCATTGTGAAATCAAGAGCTGGATAATATTTGGTACAGTGTGTGAGGCATCCTCATGGTGTGGCCAGCACAGAGGGCCACATTACAGGGGTGAAAAGGTCAGACAACGGTGTCACAGGGCCGTCTCAAAGATGACACAGCTCCCCTCGGACGGGCTCAGGTCCGTCAGTCCGTTGATCACATTGGGATGGCTTTTGTTCATGTGAACCTGAAAGGGTATAAGGAGAGCAGAGTCACACAGATTCTACTGTAGCTTGTCGTTTGAGGTAGAATCTGTGAATGGCTGATTTAGGATGGATCTCAGACTGGATTGAGGAATTTGTCTCCCACAGGAGCACGCAAAGTGGTAATTTTGGTCTCGTAAGAACTTTGAAATTCTTTGGCGATAATCACAACAATAACGTAGACTTCAAACACACTGGTTCCTTACGGACTATGCGGTTTAACATGACACTTTATCACAGATACAAGATCTAAAGCAAAATGATCTCCATACATACAAAACACTCATTCAAAATGGCTATTGAAATACTGTTGTTTTCCGCAGAGAGCCAAAAGGTGTCCTTTTATCTAGTTCCAGCCGGGCACAAAGAGGCTATGACAAACCAAGTATTTTGGCAACATGAATGCACACGCAGAGGGGAAAACAGGTGAAAACGGTTAGCCACAATATCAGATACACTCCCAACTCAGGGATTGTCATTCTGCTCAGACAAAAGGAACGAGAGGTTGGTATCAGATGATTTAATGTATTTAAACCTTGACTGACAACTATAGAAAGTTCACACTCGGTTTGTGAGACGTCTCAGTATTTAATAAGTGGTGCTAGAGAGCGGTTCTGGGAGTTGGAGTAATCTGATCTGGAGAGAGCAGCCCACAATAAAGAAAGGAGACGTAAGGGTCTGAACAATGTCTCTACCAATCCGCCACTGTGCAGGAGAAGACGATACCAAATAATACGACAGTGTGCTGAGTCTTTGAAATCAGTATTTTACCCATTTCAGTCTGTGGCTGGGGAGATACAGTTCTCCTGATAAATTTGTACCAGGGACAGAGAGAAAATGAAATGATGCCTACTTTTTCTTATTTCACAAAGACCTGTTTGAAGTTGCAATATCGTATCTGTAGTCCCTGACAGATGCACATAAAAATGGAATTGAACGATGAATAGCTACCCAGCCCTTATCTGGAGAGTGGCTGAAGGGGAAATACATCACAAATGAATTTCAAAGCAAAAAATATATATAAGGATGTGCTCTATTACAGTAATCCCCATAGGAAGTTTATCCCAAATCGAGACAAAGTTAAAACCCAATATTTCAAAATAGATAAAGAGCAAAGAAAGCTGCTTTTCTAGAATGATCTCTGAAATGATTTCAAAATTACATTTTTGGAAATAGATTACACGGACGATTCATTAGATAATATCAGAGTCGTGTAAAATGACAAAAGGGACATTTTTCGCATGAAATTAAAACTTATGGTATAGAATATAGAAATGCAGCTACATAAATAGCATTACACACATTCAGTACAAATATTCACAGAACTCCCTTGTGTGTACGACTGACTGTTGTTTTGGGCAAAGGGACGCCAGTTGTTATAAGACGTGTGTTATAAGGATTAGGGTGACTGTAGCTGTGTGCACTCAGAGTGCTGACTGAGTTAGGACAAAGGAGGAGGGCGGGGTTGGTTGGGTCGGTTACCTGTTTGGCTGCATGGAGCAGGGAGGCTGCCTCTGCCTTGCCTGTCTGCTGGACCATCTGGTAGAACACTCCTTCCTGGTTCTGAAGCAGAACGTAGGGCTCATCGTATTCCTGGATCCTCCCAGCATCTAGAACCTGCAATCAGACACAGGAGAGAGTAGTAGGGCGTGAGCCACATAGCCTATATACTTTAATACTTAAAAACTAGCCTTTCAGCTGTTTCACTGGTGAGTGATCCGCACAAGACAATAGAGGTCGAGTGAGAAACAGTAGTTCTCTGCTGTCTCGGGAACCATCCATTTCATGTGACTCACGCCAACAACAAACACCAGGGCTTGTTATTGCCTGACGGGGCTGTAGCTGCTGTGAACGTGTGCGCTGACAGTGTCAGACAGAAGATCAGGCCTAAGCAAGGTTATCCATGCATTTATCCATGCATGCATTTCAGCACCGCAAGGGTGGTCCTCAACTGTGTCAAAGGCAACAATCACACCTTCAGCACGCTTCAGAAAATTACCATCGTGTCTCTGTCATCACATGCAATGTAAAACAGGCAAAGAATAGCTCTTATTTAAGGAGCTCCATAAAGGCCTAGCATTACATTCGGTCTCCCTTTCAAAGGAGTGAGATCTTCTGAAAATAGGCAAAGCCCACTCTGTTACATCTTAAGCCACATTTTGGAACAGTAACACATAGCATTGTGTGAACAACAGAACACTGTATTTCTCTACCTTAGCTAGCTTCGTAGAACATATGCAGGCCAAAGAGTTTCCCACTCAAGAAAACTCTCTCATTCATCAGGGGTGTCGCTTAATCATTTGGACGAGGCAATTCAGGTGGGTCCCAAGTCTGTTCTATCAAACAGCGTGACAATCTGGGGGCGTTTGACACGGGGACAGGTGTGGAAACGTTCCCGCTGTGTGACATTTGGCTTTTCCTCTTGCCCATCTCAACAGCCATTTACCGGGTCAGCCAGTGTCCTGGAGGACAGGAAACAAATGCTGCCACAAATGGCACTAATTGGCACCTCTGCAGGCAGTGGGCTGGAAGAGGCCAAAGATCAACTGGCACGAGGGCATGGGGGGCACGGGCTGGCCTGGTCACCTCTCAGTCTCTGCCCACCTGGCCCCACTAAGAGGGGGTGAGATTAGGGAGTAATGGGGCCGGCTGTTACTTAGAGCTAAACTCTTAGTACTTCACTGACTGGGCTGGTTGTAAAGTCTGACCCTGATCTATTCTTAGATACTGTACTGTAGAGGCCTTGACAGGTCTAAAAAAGTTGGACCCGTTCCAAAATGGACCTGGGGCTTCCCCATCCGGACCCGGTATGCATAAATGAATTCAGTAAATATAGAGACCCGTTCCCGAACGGACCCGGGGACAACTAGACCCGTTCCGTAAAGATCTGGTCCGATCCAGACCCGTTCCGATCCGAGTGAGGGAGCAACAGAAAAGTCCAATTGTAAGCTACCTTATTAACCAGAGCTGAGAAAGTGCGAGGGAGATGAGGTACAGAGAGGTGATGCTCCACCAGGGGCTGTGCTGTGTGTGTAGGCTACTGTAAGTGACATAGGGAGGAGGGAGAGTGACGGCAACCAACAAAGCTGACTTGCGCTATAGTAGACTAATAGCTAGGTTATTTATCATCCAATATGATTACGTAGCACCCGTCTTGACTGCATCAAACTGCGAGAAGTTAAGCTAATTGAGGCTGCATACACGCTCTCGTCCTATACAGTTACAAACAACTCCATTCAGAATATAAAGTAGCAGCCTACTTTTTGGCTCTAGGTCTTTGTAGCCTATCCTTCTCCTTTAACTTTTAATTCCATCACTTTAAATCCATCTTCCATTGATTATATATATATACAGTGCCTTGCGAAAGTATTCGGCCCCCTTGAACTTTGCGACCTTTTGCCACATTTCAGGCTTCAAACATAAAGATATAAAACCGTATTTTTTTGTGAAGAATCAACAACAAGTGGGACACAATCATGAAGTGGAACGACATTTATTGGATATTTCAAACTTTTTTAACAAATCAAAAACTGAAAAATTGGGCGTGCAAAATTATTCAGCCCCCTTAAGTTAATACTTTGTAGCGCCACCTTTTGCTGCGATTACAGCTGTAAGTCGCTTGGGGTATGTCTCTATCAGTTTTGCACATCGAGAGACTGACATTTTTTCCCATTCCTCCTTGCAAAACAGCTCGAGCTCAGTGAGGTTGGATGGAGAGCATTTGTGAACAGCAGTTTTCAGGTCTTTCCACAGATTCTCGATTGGATTCAGGTCTGGACTTTGACTTGGCCATTCTAACACCTGGATATGTTTATTTTTGAACCATTCCATTGTAGATTTTGCTTTATGTTTTGGATCATTGTCTTGTTGGAAGACAAATCTCCGTCCCAGTCTCAGGTCTTTTGCAGACTCCATCAGGTTTTCTTCCAGAATGGTCCTGTATTTGGCTCCATCCATCTTCCCATCAATTTTAACCATCTTCCCTGTCCCTGCTGAAGAAAAGCAGGCCCAAACCATGATGCTGCCACCACCATGTTTGACAGTGGGGATGGTGTGTTCAGCTGTGTTGCTTTTACGCCAAACATAACGTTTTGCATTGTTGCCAAAAAGTTCAATTTTGGTTTCATCTGACCAGAGCACCTTCTTCCACATGTTTGGTGTGTCTCCCAGGTGGCCTGTGGTAAACTTTAAACAACACTTTTTATGGATATCTTTAAGAAATGGCTTTCTTCTTGCCACTCTTCCATAAAGGCCAGATTTGTGCAATATACAACTGATTGTTGTCCTATGGACAGAGTCTCCCACCTCAGCTGTAGATCTCTGCAGTTCATCCAGAGTGATCATGGGCCTCTTGGCTGCATCTCTGATCAGTCTTCTCCTTGTATGAGCTGAAAGTTTAGAGGGACGGCCAGGTCTTGGTAGATTTGCAGTGGTCTGATACTCCTTCCATTTCAATATTATCGCTTGCACAGTGCTCCTTGGGATGTTTAAAGCTTGGGAAATATTTTTGTATCCAAATCCGGCTTTAAACTTCTTCACAACAGTATCTCGGACCTGCCTGGTGTGTTCCTTGTTCTTCATGATCCTCTCTGCGCTTTTAACGGACCTCTGAGACTATCACAGTGCAGGTGCATTTATACGGAGACTTGATTACACACAGGTGGATTGTATTTATCATCATTAGTCATTTAGGTCAACATTGGATCATTCATCGATCCTCACTGAACTTCTGGAGAGAGTTTGCTGCACTGAAAGTAAAGGGGCTGAATAATTTTGCACGCCCAATTGTTCATTTTTTGATTTGTTAAAAAAGTTTGAAATATCCAATAAATGTCGTTCCACTTCATGATTGTTTCCCACTTGTTGTTGATTCTTCACAAAAAAATACAGTTTTATATCTTTATGTTTGAAGCCTGAAATGTGGCAAAAGGTCGCAAAGTTCAAGGGGGCCGAATACTTTCGCAAGGCACTGCATATATATATATATAATCCATTGATTAAATATCTCAAACCTTTTTCCCCACACGGAGGTTCTATGACTGTAGCCTATTGTCGCTTTGATGACTTATGATTGGCCAACAACAACAAGTTACATGTAAAAAGAGTCTCTCCCTCTCCCCGTCGCGGTCGGATCTGCATGGGTCTCTCCGGACAAGTCAGTTAAAATTACACATACCCGAGACCCATAACAATCATATCAGATCTGACCTAGTACAGTGAAATTATTTAGAATTCTGGATCCGGACCGGCTCGGTTTCCGGATCGGGTCTCGGGTACAGGTGGATCCGTGAAGATCTCTACTGTATAGTAGGAAGCAGAAATATGTGCAAGCTTTTTCATATTGAGTGTTCTGTGAATGGCTCAGTGAAGAAAATGTGCACACACAGTGCTAGCCACATGGTTACTTAACACTGGAGGGAGGCCTCACCAGGATCCGGTCACAGTCGATGATAGTGTTGAGTCGGTGGGCGATGGTGAGCACAGTACACTCCCTGAACTTCTCCCGGATGGTCTGCTGGATAAGGCCGTCGGTTCTAAAGGAGCAGGGGAAGAGAATACCTCAGCATCCATGCAGAAACAATACATTCTTCCTACACACCCCTGGGCAGGGATTTTACTTTACACATCAAAACAATGGCTAATCCTTAGCCAGGTATGTGCAGCTGTACTAAAGTAAAATGGGATAGAGTTACATTGTCAGAGAACCAGGGGCCATACCTTTATTCATCAAGGTGTTAAACCTTGATATTTTGACCTCTATATTATGTGTTTGTCCTAAAATTGGAATATACTGATGTATGGGACTGAGTTACAACACTACAATGACAACTAGCACAAATATGTGGGTCAAAGTGTTCTCACCTGGGGTCCACGTTAGCGGTGGCCTCGTCAATGATGAGGATTTTGTTCCGTCTGAGGATGGCCCTGGCCAGACAGACTAGCTGCCTCTGACCCACGCTGAAGTTGGAGCCCGACTCAGCCAGCATGGTCTCCAGCCTCCCAGGCAGCTCCTCCACCACGGTCCTCAGCTGCACCTGCAGGGAGAGGAGAGGAAGCAGGGACCCTCCATTACCCCTGTAGAAAGGCCTCCCGGGGGGGTATCTTAAAAAAAACATCCAACACACACCCATTAACCGGCTGGCACAATGCAGGGCCAGGTCCACTGATGACCTTGGCCACCGCTCCCTTGTGACCAGCCTCTTGCTTTAATCCAGGCCAGCAAACCCATTGAGGAGCGGGGAGACTGGGGAGCAGGAGCTGGAGCCCTTCACTGTGGGGGAACCCTGCCTTCATCCTCTAGTGCCTAACTGGCAAACGCAGCACAACACATCTCCCCAGCACTTTGAATGGCTCCCAGTTACAAGCCGCACATTGAGCTGGGCCCCACGGCCCTAATGGGATTTCCCCTCCATGACTTGTGGCGAGCAGGGAGGCTGAATGGCAGCATTGTGGAGGGGGACAGAGGGATCCCCCCATGGGCCTCTGAGGGGGAAGCATTCAGAGCCCAAGCTGGAGTACCTCTCCCAGTGCATTCCACAGGTCCTCGTCTGTGTGCTGGCTGAAAGGGTCCAGATTCTTCCTCATGGTGCCCGTGAAGAGAACCGGGTCCTGCATGGGGACGGATGGATATAGAAAGAGAAGGCCATGGCCAGTTAGGATAATGACGAGGGGGAGACTTTTGAAGAGGGTTAAGACAGGCTGTATAGAGTGGCGCTATGTGTGAGGGAGAGGTGTTCACAATGGGGCCTGCAATGCCACACTCAGGAGCCCGATTCAACACTCGGCTCCGGCCCACTAGCCAACGCTAAGTTGATCTTTTTACTTTGGAAAACCGTAGCTTGTGCTGTGGTCTTGTTTGAGAGCAGAGGATCTGTATAGAGGTTGTCTGGACATAGAAAAGGTGCCTGTAAATCACCAAACATTTCTCAAATTACCTAAAAAGGTCAACTATAGTCATGAACGTTTAAATCTCTCAAATATATATATATATATAAATAATAAATACAAATTCACAATGTTCATTCAAATTCATGAAGATAGATGTGCCCTCTCTAAATTATAGTTGAAAAAGTTTATATCAACATCCCTAGTTTTTAGTTGACAAATGTGTGCATGAGTAAAAAGGAGTTGTCCTTCAGTAGGCTGACTTTTCTCCAAGCTATAATTTTTTTAATTTTTTTTTTTTTAATAGCTTGGAGCAGTTCTGTGGGAGCTCTGTGTATTTACAGTGAGCTACACACCTGTATCAAGGTTCAGGCATACAACCACCCTTAAGAGAGCAAATACAGCTCTTTATTATAGTGCAGTCAAAATAGCTCGCCACTCCGAAGGCACTGTTCCAGCATGCCCTTGTGTTTGCTATAAACCTGGCAAACAGGAGCACAGCTACATGTCCTCATGCCAAGTCTCTTTAGAAGATATTTATTCAGAAATCCTAGCCCAACGTAAAAGCGATTAAAAAAAAAAAATAATAACTTACAGGGGACTCTCCTTTCGAGCCATAAACAAAACGTCACAGCATTCACAGAACAATATAAAGCTATATTACATTTCCACAGGATCATTTCCTCATTGTTTTATCACTAAGTAAATACTTGAGGGATTTTCTTCTGCGACACACAACAGAGTTTATGAGGCTTTAAAAGGACATAATGACCATTTAAAAAAACATTAACGAGTCTGTATAGGCCTGTGTCGTAGCAATAGAGATAAAGGAGGATATGGAGAAACGGTCAGTCCACAATGCAGTGGAGGGAAGGCGATAATAAATCAAGTTTACTCAAGACGCTAATCTGACCTATCAAGAGAAGAACGTTCACCTGGCAACTGCGAGAACAGGAGTAGAGCACACAGTGACTGGAAAGACTCACTAGGTGTTTACTGCTGTTGTGATCCTCATAATCATGTCTCGTGGTTAGAAGAATACTGTTGTGTGAGAGTGACTCATATCACCCATGCCCCGTTGGCTGCTTTGATGCAGGTCATAGGCTCTGAGCCAACACTGTGACAGCACCACTAACATGAGGTTGAGAAGGCAACGCACACGCGCACACACAGACTTTTGTGTCAGTCTCGAAACCCATGGCAAGTGTTTAACTTTGAGCAGATTCCTTGAAAACATAGCTGTGAATTTTAAGCATTCAGGAGTTCATCCCTTTCTCTCTACAGCCTAAAAACTGTTCCACCTCTCTACTCCCAATGAGCTTTACCCCTGCCACCAGCAGACTGCCTTGTCATTAAGCCAGCTCAAGTCCCAATTCAAACTAGTTTTGTGACTCACTTTAATTGAGGATTCAATGTTAAGTTGGAAAAACTGCTTTCAAGCACAGCTTTCCAAAGACCGATTATGTGCTCCAACAATTCTAAGCCCTCTGTTTGCCGCCGAATTCATTTTGAACTGTGAAGTCATTCCTGAGATTTCAATAGAACCTGAAATGGATTCTTTTTTAATGCCATATACTAATAAAAGTTTATCATAATCAAATCTGGGGGAAGCTGTAGAATAAAAGTTCACACGGGCAATGTATAGAATACATATCAGAATCTGAGAATTCCACATCACAAGGTAGGGCAACAAGCATCTTATATCAAGTCATTTTCCATTTAAAAGGCTGAGTGAATATCACTTACACGGGGGAGTTCAAATGACCTTTTCCGTTTCTAAGGGAAGTTGTGAAAAATGGGAATATAAGCAGAAGAAATCCAATCCTTGTAATATTAGTAATAGCAAATCATACTCTGCGTCTTTCCTGCTTGAATTTTTACAGCGGAAAAAATAGGACAATAATCGAACCTGATAGATCATCTCTATTCGGTTTGTGTACAGATACAGTGCTGCTCCTCTTAGATAAGCCAACGTTTCAGTTATGAGTTCAGAACAGAAGTCATCTAAATATGCCCCCTCTTTCCCCACCCCGTTTGCAGCTTCACCCCATGATGCAACTGGCTGTCCCCCTGTCAGAACGAGCAGCATCCAATAGGAAAACATTACCTTGACATAACTCAGGTGGTGGTAAAACATAACCAGCTGTAATACAGAAGTGAAAGTTCATCTGGTAAACTATTGATAATAGAAACCCATCAAAGCCACACCAAACATCTTAAATGAACTTGTTTTGGGGAAACCTTGACTGCAGTGTGCGAAATGTTCAACTCTTGGGCTAAATGATGTTGGTAGGCCTATGTGAGACTGTGAGGATGGGGATGGGTAGAGAACTCTTCTAAGCAGCTTTGCTGATGTTTCGGGGGTAGAGGGCTAATCTCCTGTCACTGACGGGGTAGAGAGCTGCTCTCCTCTCCTCTCAGAGCTGGGCTGTGGGAGTCTTCACCGCCGCAGAGCGCTGACTCAACCAGGGGGTGGCATTTTCCTAATGCTGTATCACTTTCAACAAGCGGAAATAAAAGTTGAAAACTGTCTCAAGGCATCCGTTTGTGTCACTTTCCAAAATCCCCTGAGTGACGACTGTAATTCTCCTCAGCCTGTTGTTGCTTTGAAACAAACAGTGACGTAAAAAAAGCCGGCCAGACCTCAAAGACGGGGAGAGTTTGGGTTACCAATGGAAGTTCACCTACCCCACTAAATGTGCATCATGTCTGATGAATGCTAATGACATATAATGGATCATGTCAGAGAACCCTGAAACTCCCACGTTTCTACTCAACGCTCTACAAATGACTGAGGTAATGTTGTTTGGCAATTCTAAAGCTTCCATAGTCATGTCATGTGTACTATAAAAAACGTCCAATCGAAGGCCTTCCAGGATTATGCTGAACAAACTAAAGACGTGCTATACAATGCAGCCTAGCCAATAGACTACAATAGGCAGTGGGAGGGCAGAGAACGTACATACCTGGGGGATGATGGAGATTCTCTGGCGCAGGGTATGCAGGCCGATCTCGGCGGTGAGAACGCCGTCGATGGAAATCCTGCCATCAGGTTCAGCCAGGCGGAACAGAGCCGAGATCAGGGAGCTTTTACCAGCGCCAGTCCGCCCCACGATGCCAACCTAGAGTTCAACATACAGAGAAAGTGTTAGTTTGTTTTTCTCTGAACACATTTTCTCTACTATAAAATCTGATGTCAAGACTTCCTTGTATAAAGTTGACTTCCAAGTGCGTAATTCAAGGTCTACTCCACTTCCCATTGCGCCATTGTAAACTGAATCATCTCTGTCCTTTATGATGGAACCTTTGCCTTTCAGGGCCAGTACTCCAACAGAATGAGAGATTCTCATTGCTGAGATGTTCCTTCCTGTTTGATATCAGCACATCAGTTGTTAAGGTGACAGCCCCACAAGCCGGGTGACATTAAAACAGCAGAATACCGCTGAAGTTGATATGATAGTATAAGATGCTATCGTAACGTATGCATTTCAGTGTCTTCTCTGTAGGTGCTATCAGCCATGTTCCGCATGGATCAATCACATATCCCTTCCTACAGTAGCCTATAAGCTCGGATTCCGATTCCCAAATATGAGCTTCTAACTAAAATCAGCAATATTACAATGCCGCTTTGATTCAAACAAAGAATGCAAAGGCTATCTAAAGTAAATGTATAAATCACCTTGTGGAATCACTACACTGGAAGTATGGAAATGTACAGTAAGACATGTAAGAAAATTCATAGTTAACAGTTAAAAGTAAATCTACCAAATCATATGTTGTGTGTGTGTGTGTGAGAGAGAGGAGTGTTCAGAGTGCTAGATAGGTGCTCGTTTCCCTGTGAAAGCGTTGTCTCAGGGGGACTGTCAGGATGCACACAAAGCCTGTTCAGGCCCACGGCATCGGGTGAAGATCCCTCCCATGGGCTGTCAGAGCCCAGGCCTCTTCACTTATCAACCCATCCATTGTGAAATCAGCCGCCCTGGCGAACCGTGGCCATGCAAAATACACCCCCTGCATTAAAAACGCTGGGTTTCAATCACCCTCAACCATCTCTACCTCTCTCTCCCTCTCATCTTCTCTCCTCTCTCTCATATAGTGAATAAACAGTTGTCACCGTCAGGTCTCCTAGAATGCAAATGTGAACAAATGGATCCACTTGACTAGTCTTAATTGCATGATATGTATTCCATGAATCACAAATGGTATATTCCTTGGGAATCAGCAGCACAATAAGATGTCCCCTAAATAATTGATTTGAAAAATAATGACACACAGAGAAGAACAGCACCGCACCCATTACACTGGCTGCATATCAACTGAATTGTGTTGGGGTGTGTTGTGCATTGTCGTAAACATGGACACATATCAGAAGAATATGTAGTGGGCACCTTTTCTCTGGATCTGAAGACCGCAGTAATGTTCTTTAGGACCGGAGGACTGTCCGCATAGTAGGAGAAGTTGACCTGGTCGAAGGTGATGAAACCATGCCTGGGCCAATCAGGCGGAGGCCGTTTGTCTGTCTCCCAAGGTGCTTCGCTCTCCAGTTCTGTGTACTCCACCACCCTTTCCACAGAAGTCATCTGGGAGTGTCAGAACATTATTACAAAATTGATGTTATTCTATGAGGGAATATTCTGTTCTATTTTATTCTGTGGCCAGGAACACTGACAGTGCCAATCATAAGTATTCACAGCCCCTGTATTTTTTCATATTTTGTTGGGTTACAAAGTGGAATTGAAATAGATAAAAAAAATATATGTAATAATTGTCACTGATCTAGACAAAAATTCTCAATAATGTCAATGTAGTATTCACCCCCTTTGTTATGGCAAGCCTAAATAAGTTCAGTAGTTAAAATGTGCTTAACAAATCACATAAAAAGTTACATGGACTCACTATGTGCAATAATGGTGGTTAACATGATTTAATGACTACCCCATCTCTGTACCCCACACACAATTATATTTAAGGTCCCTCAAGACGAGTAGTGAATTTCAAGCACAGATTCAACCAGAGGCCAGTGTGCTTTTCCAATGCGTCGCAAAGAGCATCGATTGGAAGATGGTAAAGACGATTACACCACGAGGCCAATGCTAATTTTAAAACAGTTATAGGTTAATGGCGGTGAAAGGTGAAAACTTAGGATGGATCAACAACATTGTAGTTACTCCACAATACTAATATAAAAGAGTGAAAATAAAAAATCCTTTACCGAATAAAAGAAAAAAAAGAAAATGCAGCCTGTTTGCAAAGGCACTAAAGTAATAACTGCAAAAAAATGTAGCAAAGTAATTTCCTTGTTGTGCTGAATACAAAGAGTTATCTTTGGGACAAATCCAACACAATACATCATCGAGTACCACTCTCCATATTATCAAGCATGGTGGTGGCTGCATCATGTTATGGGTATGGTTGTCATTGGTAACGACTGGGGGGTTTCAGGTTAAAAAAAAAAAACAGAAAACCTTGTTTAGTCTGCTTTCCACCAGACACTGGGAGACGAATGTACCTTTCAGCAAGACAACCTAAAACAAGTCCAAATTCACACTTATGTTGCTTACCAAGAAGACCGTGAATGTTCCCGAGGCCTAGTTAGTTTTCACTTAAATCTGCCTGAAAAATCTATGACAAGACTTAAAAATGGCTGTCAAACAATGATCAACAACCAACTTGACAGAGCTTAAAAGAATTCTGAAAATATTTTTTTTTAAAGTGCAAGTATTGCACAATCCAAGAGCGCAAAGCTCTTAGAGACTTGCCTAACAAGACACAGCTGTAATCGCTGCCAAAAGGTGTTTCTAACATGATTTGACTGAGGGAAGTAGATGATCTAATCAAGATACTGTATATTTGGTTTTCAACTTCATTAAAAAGAAATATGGAATTTTCTTTAATTTTGAAATAAGAGTAGTTTGTGTAGACTCTTGACCAAAAAAAGTACATTTGAATCCCACTTTATAACAATAAAATGTGAAGAAACCCAAGAGGGGTGAATACATACACCCAAGCCAAATACATTTAAACTCAGTTTCACAATTCCTGACATTTAATCCTAGTAAAAATTCCCTGTCTTAGGTCAGTTAGGATCACCACTTTATTTTAAGAAGGTGAAATGTCAGAATAATAGTAGAGAGAATTATTTATTTCAACTTTTATTTCTTTCATCACATTTCCAGTGGGTCAGAAGTTTACATACACTCAATTAGTATTTGGTAGCATTGCCTTTAAATTGTTTAACTTAGGTCAAACGTTTCAGGTAGCCTTCCACCTGCTTCCCACATAAATTGGGTGAATTTTGGCCCATTCTTCCTGACAGCGCTGGAGAAACTGAGTCAGGTTTGTAGGCCTCCTTGCTCACACGCTTCTTCAGTTCTGCCCACAAATTTTCTATAAGATTGAGGTCAGGGTTTTGTGATGGCGACTCCAATACCTTGACTTTGTTTTCCTTAAGCCATTTTGCCACAACTTTGGAAGTATGCTTGGGGTCATTGTCCATTTGGAAGACCCATTTGCAACCAAGCTTTAACTTCCTGACTGATGTCTTGAGATGTTGCTTCAATATATCCACATAATTTTCCATCCTCATGAAGCCATTTATTTTGTAAAGTGCACCAGTCTCTCCTGCAGCAAAGCACGCCCACAACATGATGCTGCCACGCCTGTGCTTCACGGTTGGGATGGTGTTCTTCGGCTTGCAAGCCTCCCCCTTTTTCCTCCAAACATAATGATGGTCATTATGGCCAAACAGATCCATTATTGTTTCATCAGACCAGAGGATATTTCTCTAAAAAGTACGATCTTTGTCCCAATGTGCAGTTGCAAACCGTAGTCTGGCTTTTTTAATGGCGGTCTTGGAGCAGTGGCTTCTTCCTTGCTGAGATGCCTTTCAGGTTATGTCGATATAGGACTCGTTTTACTGTGGATATAGATACTTTTGTACCCATTTCCTCCAGCATCTTCACAAGGTCCTTTGCTGTTGTTCTGGGATTGATTTGCACTTTTCGCACCAAAGTACATTCATCTCTAGGAGACAGAACGCATCTCTTTCCTGAGTTGTATGACGGCTGCGTGGTCCCATGGGGTTTATTGCTCCCAAGAATGAACCAAACTTGTGGAGGTCTACCATTGTTTTTCTGAGATCTTGGCTGATTTCTTTTGATTTTCCCATGATGTCAAGCAAAGAGGCACTGAGTTTGAAGGTAGGCCTTGAAATACAACCACAGGTACACCTCCAATTGACTCAAATGATGTCAATTAGCTTATCAGAAGCTTCTAAAGCCATGACATCATTTTCTGGAATTTTCCAAGCTGTTTAAAGGCACAGTCAACTTAGTGTATGTAAACTTCTGACCCACTGGAATTGGGATACAGTGAATTATAAGTGAAATAATCTGTCTGTAAACAATTGTTGGAAAAATGACTTGTGTCATGCACAAAGTAGATTTCCTAACCAACTTGCCCAAACTATAGTTTGTTAACAATAAATGTGTGGAGTGGTTGAAAAACGAGCTTTAATGACTCCAACCTAAGTGAATGTAAACATGTATACATTTGCACAACTAGAAACAACAATAGCAGACTAGTACAATTATATTATTCACCTATTCTTCAGCCAGGCAAGTCAAGACAAACTCAGCAAAAAAATAAATGTCCTTTTTTCAGCACCCTGTCGTTCAAAGATAATTCGTAAAAATCCAATTAACTTCACAGATCTTCATTGAAAAGGGTTTAAACATGCTTGTTCAATGACCCATAAACAATTAATGAACATGCACCCGTGGAACGGTGATTAAGACACTAACAGCTTACAGGTGGAAGGCAATTAAGGTCACAGTTATGAAAACTTAGGACACTAAAGAGGCCTTTCTACTGACTCTGAAAAACACCAAAAGAAAGATGCCCAGGGTCCCTGCTCATCTGTGTGAACGTGCCATAGGCATGCTGCGAGGAGGCATGAGGACTGCAGATGTGGCCAGTGCAATAAATTGCAATGTCCGTACTGTGATACGCCTAATACAGCACTACAGTGAGACAGGACGGACAGCTGATCGTCCTCGCAGAGGCAGACCACGTGTAACACCTACACAGGATCGGTACATCCAAACATCACACCTGCGGGACAGGTACAGGATGGCAACAACAACTGCCCGAGTTACACCAGGAACGCACAATCCCTCCATCAATGCTCAGACTGTCATCAATAGGCTGAAAATGGGCTGGACTGGGGGCTTGTAGACCTGTTGTAAGGCAGGTCCTCACCAGACATCACCGGCAACGTCGTCGTCTATGGGCACAAACCCACCGTCGCTGAACCAGACAGGACTGGCAAAAAGTGCTCTTCACTGACGAGTCACTGTTCTGTCTCACCAGGGGTGATGGTTCGATTCGCGTTTATCGTCGAAGGAATAAGCGTTACACCGAGGCCTGTACTCTGGAGCGGGATCAATTTGGAGGTGGTGGGTCCGTCATGGTCTGGGGTGGTGTGTCACAGCATCATCGGACTGAGCTTGTCGTCATTGCAGGCAATCTCAACGTTGTACCTTACAGGGAAGACATCCTCCCTCACGTGTTACCTTTCCTGTAGGTTCATCCTGACATGACAATGCCACCAGCCATACTGCTCGTTCTGTGATTTCCTGCAAGACAGGAATGTCAGTGTTCTGCCATGGCCAGCGAAGAGCCCAGATCTCAATCCCCTTGAGCAAGTCTGGGACCTGTTGGATCGGAGGGTGAGGGCTAGGGCCATTTCCCCCCAGAAATGTCCGGGAACTTGCAGCTGCCTTGGTGGAAGAGTGGGGTAACATCTCACAGCAAGAACTGGCAAATCTGGTGCAGTCCATGAGGAGGAGATGCACTGCAGTACTTAATGCAGCTGGTGGTCACACCAGATCCTACCTGTTACTTTCAATTTTGACCCCCTCCCCTTTGTTCAGGGACTCATTCCATTTATGTTAGTGACATGTCTGTGGAACTTCTTCAGTTTGTCTCAGTTGTTGAATCTTATGTTCATACAAATATATACACGTTAAGTTTGCTGAAAACAAACGCAGTTGACAGTGATAGGACATGTCTTTTTTTGCTGAGTTTAGGTCTAAATCAATAAAGGAGGTTTTTACCATGTTCTCCACCTCCGCACTCTGTCTGACTCCCCACTGAAACATGCCGACGAGGGTTACTGCATAGGACAGAGCCAGGCCCACAGCACCTGCCTTCAAGTCTGTCACACCAGGAAAGAGAGAAACCAACTCACTGTACTCTATGTTCACCTAAATACTGCAGAGCCTAAGGTGTATATTGTTGATTACACAATACCAGCCAAAAGTTTGGACACACCTACTCATTCAAGGGTTTTTATTTGTATTATTTTCTACATTGTAGAATAATAGTGAAGACATCGAAATTATGAAAACACAAATGGAATCACGTAGTAACCAAAGAGTGTTAAAACAAATCAAGGCAAAGCTGCCCTGACAGCTTTGCACAGTCTTGGCATTCTCTCACCCAGCTTCATGAGGAATGCTTTTCCAACAGTCTTCAAGGAGTTCCCACATATGCAGAGCACTTGTTGGCTGCTTTTCCTTCACTCTGCGGTCCAACTCATACCAACTATCTCAATTGGGTTGAGGTCGGGTGATTGTGGAGGCCAGGTCATCTGATGCAGCTCTCCTTCTTGGTCAAACAGCCCTTATACAGCCTGGAGATGTGTTTTTGTTCATTGCCCTGTTGAAAAACAAATGATCGTCCCACTAAGCGCAAACCAGATGGGATGGTGTATCGCAGCAGAATACTGCGGTAGCCATGCTGGTTAAGTGTGCCTTGAATTCTAAATAAATCACAGACACTGTCACCAGCAAAGCACCCCCACACCATCACACCTCCTCCTCCATGCTTCACGGTGGGAACCACACATGCAGAGATCATCCGTTCACCCACTCTGCGTCTCACAAAGACACGGCAGTGGGAACCAACATTTTTTTTAATTAATTAATTAAAAATTAAACAAAAATCACAAATATGGACTCATCAGACCAAAAGGAAAGATTTCTCTATGTCCATTGCTCGTGTTTCTTGGCCCAAGCAAGTCTCTTCTTCTTATTGGTGTCCGTTAGTAGGGGTTTCTTTGCAGCAATTCAACCATGAAGGCCTGATTCAAGCAGTCTCCTCTGACCAGTTGATGTTGAGATGTGTCTGTAACTTGAACTCTGTGAAGCATTTATTTGGGCTGCAATCAAGAGGTGCACTAATGAACTTATCCTCTGCAGCAGACCTAACTCTGGGTCTTCCTTTCCTGTGGTGGTCCTCATGAGAGCCAGTTTCATCATCGCGTTTGATGGCTTTTCCGACTGCACTCGAAGAAACTTGAAAAGTTCTTGAAATTTTCCGGATTGACTGACGTCGTCTTAAAGTAATAATGGACTGTCGTTTCTCTTTGCTTATTTGAGCTGTTCTTACCATAACATGGACTTGGTATTTTACCAAATAGGGCTATCTTCTGTATACCACCCCTACCTTGTCACAACACAAATGATTGGCTTAAACGCATTAAGGAAAAAAAATCCACAAATTAACAAGGGTTCACCAGTTAATTGAAATGCATTCCAGGTGACTACCTCATGAAGCTGGTTGAGAGAACGCCAAGAGTGTGCAAAGCTGTCATCAAGGCAAAGGGTGGCTACTTTGAAGAATCTCAAATATATTTTGTTTTTGGTTACTTCATGATTCCATATGTGTTATTTCATACTATAGTTTTGTTGTCTTCACTATTATTCTACAATGTAGAAAATAGTAAACAAAGAAAAACCCTGGAATGAGTAGGTGTCAAAAACTTTTGACTGGTACTGTATGTATGGTTATATGAATGGCCCAGGTGATCAACATTACTGTTGATATAGGACCCATACGGTACCATCCCTGAGGAACAGGCACCCAAAGGTAGTGAGGGTGACAAATATGGAGCAGATGCCATCCAGACGCAGAGCGAACCATCGGGATGTGGTCAGGAATAGGAACCAGGCCTCTGCAAAGGAACAGCATGGTTACTGGTTGTATACTATAGTTATTACACCAAATTAAAACATGCAATTCTATGTCTAGTAGTTATGGTTGGATGTCAGTTCTGGTTCTGACCGGAGTGGAGGTCTTGATGTGCGTCAAATGCCTGCTGGAACCGCTGCTGGGCTTTAAAGGCACGGATGGTCCACAGACCTTGGAGGGATGAGGACAGGTGGGTGAAAACTGGGCTCCGGGCTGTAGAGTATAACAAACAAACACTGAATGAAGACGTGAATATTTAAAGCACCACTAGTATACACAGTGTTTATTCATTTCTTTCAAAAGAACACACCATTTTTCTAGACTGTACAAAGATGGTTACATCCGGCTTCAATACAGACGAACGAAAACATTCAATTGTCTGTTTTTCTACAAAGCTCAGCTGACATGACCGTTAACGTGAATACCCCTTATGCACGTCTCCCATACATGTTCATGTACACCTTGCTACCAAAAGCAGTGCTTCTGAAATAAATGGTTTGAAAGGAAAATGACTAACATTAGCATTCCTGTTGTCCAGATGTATTAACGTTAAGGCTTCGTAAAAACAGACAAAGCCTGAATGTTCCATTGGAACTTCTTAATAGTCACTTTTGTTCCTTAAGATCAGCAGACCTGTTCTTCCGTGTGCCTTTGGGCTATCAGCCCAGAATAAAGAGGATGAATACAGAGGATGAACTAGTGCCTGCCACGGGCCCACTTGGCATTTCCTCCATTGTATCTGATGCCATGAACTCCCAGTGCTTAAGGAAACTGTGTGTGTGGGCAACCCATGGGCCACAGCCACCTTTATCCTTTTATGCTAATGCCCAAGGCCTTCTTCAATTGCTATTCAATGGTCTATTAGCATTCCCGTGCTAGTGCTCCCTTTGTCTCCCACCATTAAACAGACGTGTCCCTAAAGACAGTGAAGCCTACTAGTGGACTCCAGGCGCTTGATGTCCCTGGAGGTCTGCAGGAAGTAGCGTCGCAAGAACAGGAAGACGACGAGTAGAGGGACGACGGGGATGAGGATCCAGGGGATGATGGCGGCCGCCACGATGATCACCCCCAGGATCTGCAGGAACACCTGGGAGAGAGAGAACACAGAGGGAGAGAACAGAGCGGTGTGGTGAGCGCAACAGCTCAGTAAATGGACCCCTGCTGACTTGCGGGCTACCGCTGAAGTTTGAGGCCTGTCGTTACACTAGGGATGATGTAAGAAACACACTTGTTTTCTGCCACAGCTCCAAAGGCAGAAGGTGACAGCAACATTAGGAGAGTGTGTGTGTCAAATCCAAATTGTATGTGTCACATGCGCCAAATATAAGTTGGACACTTTACCTTGAAATGCTTACCTACGAGCCCTTTCCCAAAAAGGCAGGGTTAAAAAGTAAAGAAAAGAGTGCATAAAAAAAGAAAAATAGTAACACAAAAAATAACAATAACGAGGCTACGTACAGGGAGTAGCGGTACAGAGTCAATGTGCAGGGGTACAAGGTAGTTGAGGTAATATGTACATGTAGGTAGGGGAAATATTAACTAGGCAATCAGGATAGACAAACAGAATAGCAGCAGCATATTTGTGAAGAGTGTGTGTGTGTGTGTGTGTGTCACAGTGGTGAGAGGACGATGGCACTTAGTGGCAGGTGACAATTTGCCGCTCTTCCTCTGTGGCTCGCCTCCCTAACCCTAACCCCCATGGGCTTTGCCTTCAACACCTGAGGTTTAAACCTCCCTCGCCAAGTCGCTGTGGCCCCAGCCAGTAGGCATTGTATAGTCACTGTGACTGGCTGAGAGTTGTGGGAACCACACTGTGGGTGTCTGATACTACAGTACACACAGAATGCAAAGCCCTCACATAGGCCTCAATAACACAATGACTCATCACTCTTGTTAATGGCCACCTGACCTGACACAGGTAGACCACTAGCCACATGCAATCTGATGCCTGAACGGGAGGGACTGCAGGCAGTGACACAGCAGCACCGGAAACCCTGGTGGTTGCAGACACCTGTTTCCTGCCCGACGACAGATTGAGAACCTTGCAGTGCATCATTTCACTGTATTGTATATCAGACGGCTCTCATTAGTTTAACTTGGTGGAAAGAGTAGATAGTGAAGAGACTCTTTTCACAAATATGATCTTTGTATGTAGCATTCTTTTAGTACAAACAATACTCCTAAAATCTGAAAACGAGTTCTATTTAACGAAAAACAGTTTAACTTGGTAGATTGCATTATGCTAAACCGGTATGAGACAGAGTCCTTCAATACAGCTTCTACCTTAAAGATATACTTCTGCGGCATATTTGATATTCACTAGATAGCTGATAAAAAATTGAAACCTCACACCCTGAAATTAGAAACAAACTCAGAAGACTTCTAAGAGGAACAGATTAGGATCAGTATGTTACCTTCAATGGTCTCAGACTAGCCCTCCCAGATGAACATTTCATTTAGCACCTTAATTACGGATGTTATCGGGCGCTTAAGAGCACGTTTAAGCATGATCACTTTCAATGTCGTTTTATGATGAAAAGCCACTCAATTCCGTTTACAGTGCAGATAAGAGGGTATTACCAGCCCCACCATAGCCGCGCTGCAGCACACACAATCAAGCAGTGAGCGGAAACTACTGAGCTCAACGGATCCCGAGAATTTCACAGTACATAAGTTTCAATCTGGGCCGTGATGGAAGGCTACCGGACTGCAAAGTGAGATGGGAGCGACGCACACTATTACTGCATGTTATCCAAGCTCACACTGAGTGACTGGCACAACTATTTACACGTTTCAACAAAATGTGCAGGTCTATTTTATTTTCTGTCAATAGTTGAAATGACACAATATTTTACAACAAAAAATATTTTTTGGAGCTTTGCTACAGTGATGTGTCATGATGTGCAGTACGTAAAACTAGTTTAGTCCTTTTCACATCCCTGAGATTGGTGGTGGTCTAGTGTAAAAGTCTGTTTGGCCCCATCAAATTCTGGTCTACAGCTGCTGGGCCCAACAGCAGTACAGTCTACTGTGAGTGTCTGATAGAAGGGTCATCTCAGAGGAAGGAAGGAGTCTAGGAAGCAGTAGGATCCATTAGAGAGAGAGAGAGGAGTCCTGCCACAGCCTCTCCTGCTCCCCTGGGCAACACTGTCGCCAAGGCCTTAGCTGTTTCATCTCAGGCATTTGCCTGGTCTGCCGCTTATCATGTCAGCATCGGAGAAAACCACAACCCCCACCCACACTACACACAGATGAGCCCCGATAAGCACTGACCTACCTAGCCCAGCAACCCCATGTCCTCATCCACATCACATAGACCCTGACCCCAGCCCCCCACACAGGAACAACAGGACAACTCCCTGTCCGAGGCGAGCCATAGCCAGCTGCACATAAATGTGGATAAAAGCTTTTGTATATAAACAGTTTAAATAAAGCATTACCTCTAATTGCCCTTTAGCCAGAGAAGAAAGCTACTGTAGGTATGCGATGCCATGCAGCCCATTCATGCCAACAGGGCACACTGCTGGGCCCAAAAACCATTCACATCTCCACTGACCCCTAATTGCTTTATTTTGGGAGGTGATAACATCAGGTCTTTGATGTCCAAATAAATGTAGAAAATTGAAGTTAATTGCTATATTTGTGCTGGGCGCTGATAGCGACTGTTGTTCCAGAGCGGAGCATAAACACTTCCCGACAATTAAACATCCCTCCGGACATGAGGACTCGGTACGCTTCTTTACAACTCTTTTTTTCATCCTCCCTTTCTTTAGTGACAGCGTGCAGTGTTTGAGAGCGAGAGAGACGGCCGCTGGGGGGAAAAAAAGAATTAAATACATAACGGGAAATGGAGGGAGAAAAAGGGTAAAGAAATCATCCGTCGACGCTGGAATTTGTTCAACACACACACACACACACACACACACACACACACACACACACACACACACACACACACACACACACACACACTTTGCCTTAGAGTAGGGTTAGGGTTTCTCTGACAGAGTAGGCACAATAAAATGTAGGGGTCAGTGGTACTGAAACAAAGCAAGGCCGTTCCACTTGGGCTCTGGGACAATAGGAGTGACCCGATCCATTCTGCTCTGCTTTGAGCTTTATTTTACCCCTAAATGCCCAGATGCTGGGCCTTTCTTTGGGAGAAATTACTGTGGACACCTCCTTCACATTTTCCCTTTCTGTGCCATTTTCACTTCATAAAGCTGCAGTCAATGTGTTTTGTGTGTGGTGAGGAGGGCCCGACACATACTGTGGTGGTCTCGGTCGCCGTCTACATTGGCGGCTCAAGTAGTCCCAGGATTAGGCCTTTGTGTGCTGTGAAAAGGTAAGATAAGTCACTTATTTGAGCTCAGTCAAGCTGCTGATTTCCACACCCATTTTGGAAATAAGAGAAAGCTTTGAAATGCTCCCTCTCTCATATAAATCACTAGCATCCACCAAAAAGCAGCTGCCCTGCACTCTGCATGCCCTCACATACAGAATATACAAATCAGCCCTTTTTCTCTCGCTGTCACACACTCACACACACCAACAAACACATGAGCATTTTCGTAGAAACAGGAAGGAAACCACAATGCGTGTTCCACAATAACAAAATAGCAACCGCATCGTCAAAGCCATCATTTGGTATCATCCTCCTCCTGATCAGAGTTGTTGGTGCGGTCTCAGGGCCAAGTCTAGTAGACTAGGGTGTGTGTGTGTGTGTGTGTGTGCGTGCGTGCGTGCGCGCTACAGGTTCCCAGGCTCATAGCAGTGGTTGTCCAGCTTGGCTGAGTCAGGAGAGATGCCAGACCACAGTGCCATGGGAGACCAGACCACACAGAGACTGGGATCTTTTCACAGGTGGCCAGTGCCTACCCGCCATCACATGACCATGAGTGGTACTGCTAGGTGTCAGAGTCACAACTACACCCCTTCCTAATGCACAGAAAAGACAGACACACAGAGAGAGAGACACACACACACACACTCTAAATTAAAGTGTAGTTTACAACCCAAGTTAGTTTCCTGAATATTTTCAGCCTCTCACCTTTGTCTCACTCATGTTTTTCCACCATATGCAGCAAGACAATGGTCCTGTCAGATAACAATGTTTAAAATATATATATATATACATACACACACACACACAGTGTTTCTAGTGTTTCTCTGACTAACCAGGTATGTCTGGTGCCCGGAGCCAGTGCATTCTTCACTTCCTCTGTCACCCGGTTGGTAAAGGCACCAGAGAAAGCCAGTGAAACCCCATCCTACACAGCACGGCTATGTCAGCAGTTCTCATATCCCACAAAACCAGAGAAGAGGCCCACCACACAATCTGCCACACTATACAGTGATCACTGATCCACCCGTCAGTGTTTTCAAACAATGGCCATCCTCCTCTGCCCTGTGTGTGTTCAAAGTGTTTCTGGTACACCCAGACTGTTCTCCTCCCTCCTCCAGACCACCGATGTTTTACTGCTGTAATTTATGACTGGTGGCTGCATTGGCCTCTGCTTGTTACTAACTGGTGAGACCAGGGTCAGCCCCACTCAAACTAAAGGTCACCAGAAAACTAATTGGAATATTTAGTTCAAAATCCCCCCAAAGCATTGCAAAATGTAGGGATATGTCCAAACAGACTTGGTCTCTTACCCATATTCTACTGACAAACTACATTTTAACTGATGGCCAATGAATGTAGGCAGGGACCCCACAGTTAGTGGTGTGACTTGGGCAAGAGCCTTCACAAGAGATGGGTCCATTCAGAGCCTCCTGTATTGTCCTGCCCCCCTCTCCTGCCCCCTAACTCAAAGCACAGGCAACCCAGGATTTAAAGGTCAAGTCCACACAAAGGCCGGCCGTCTACACTGCCTGAGGTGCTTTTAATTGACATTTCTGCCTTTGTCCAAATAACATAAAGGGAAGAGAAAATGACACTTTTTTTCAATATACTAAATTGCGGCTAAATGAGACCCGTGAAAAAAATATGGCTTTGGAATGGAACTGAGTTCCCCAAGTTGAGGGAATCCCCTTGTTAGGAAATGTATGGAGGAGTGTTGATGGCTGTGAAGTGTTCACTCCACCATAAAGGGCCCAGCTCTGATGCAAATCCCCACACAGAGGCAGCCTCTCCCCACAGAGGGAGATAAACCACTTAGGCCATTGTTTATGGAGTTTACCTTTATTACCCCTGACAACCAGTTAAACAATGACTGTGGGGAAATGTCCCTCCGAGAATGAGCAACAATGGTCAGGATCAGCAGCTTTTCTGTCCGGCTAATACTTTGATCAAATCTTCCTTCCTGAAAGCATTAAAGAGTGCTCCATAAAAAGACACCTGCAAACAAGAGCAGAAAGAGCTGGCTAACAAAAGCACTTGTCCAACATTACAAAAAATAAAATCACGGTTCAGACACATGTATTACATAATTCCGTGCGAACATATCACTTAAAACATTTCACAAGTAAAAAAATAATTATATATATATATATATATAACACAATTTATTTATTTTTTTTACATTTGAAATGTTCATGAGTCAGACATGGTTTTTGGACACGTGAGATGTTTCACATGAATTTTTCACATGAACAAATCACATGAGAAAAAAATGTCACATGGGAAAACCATAAGAAAAACTCATTTGAAATGTCACACGTGTCCAAAAACCGCCTGTCTGACTCATGAAAAAATGACTCAGACATTTCACATGTGTGATTTTGTAACTGGTGGGATTCAAACCTGGGTTTCCTACGGGAGACGCTGACGTCTTGACCACTGAACCAAGAGGTCCAACACTAATGTTGAAGTCACAGGCGGGGCTACCTCATCATGTGACCATGAGCAACCATGACCTACTCATGTCCACTACACTTTCACATGTGCATTTTCATATCGGAATGTCAACTAGGACTGTCAAATTATTTATTAAAAAAATGTAATTGAGTTTATTGCAGGATTTGATGTGATTAAAAGGCAAATTCATAAATTACAGCTCAATTTGAGCAAATTTAGATTGTTTTTTTTTATTGCAAGAATATTGCTGCCTAGATTTTGTACAATGTAACGGTTTGCAAAATCAGGTAAATTGATAAAACACACCTCAAAGTAAACTTATTTTGACATCACATTTTTGTTTTTACCTGAATAGATTATGTATTTTGGATGTTGTTGGGTTTAAAAAAAAAACTCTGACAGTGCTAAATTCTAAAACGGATAAATAAGGAGACAAGCAGCAATAGTTTCTGTTCTTGTCACTGGGCTTCTTCCAACGGTCACTGACCAATGTATGAAGAAGACAGGTGTGTCTGCAACAGTAACACTCTGAATCGATGGCTCAGACATCAGAAATAATCATTTTAACACACTATTATTAGGCTAAGTTACCTTTATACAGATTTTGCAATTCCATACTGTATGTGGACACATTGCTTCTTCAACAAGTTAACACCATCATTTCACATGTATGGAGAAAACAATTTCACCACCTCATGTGAACTAGCAATTCCACGTGTGAAAGTTTTTTTTTTTCACATGTAAAGCTGCATTGGTGATTTTGAGATTAACGTTAAAATGTGAAACCGTTCATTTTCCATGTGCAACTCACGTAAAAAAAAAGTGGTGTTAACAGTTGAACTCTAAATTGAATACATATGAAAATATGGTTTCATGTGAAATATAAGGTCAACATGTGAAAGCAACTATTTCACATGTAAAAGAGATACAAAATAAAAACACATGCCAAATTTTTGCAAGGGAAATTATGCCATCTTTGTCACTCACACAAGGAGCCCCTATTTATCTTGCCGTATAAGATCACATTGTGTATGCATAGTACCAGCAAGGTACTCTCAGCAAGGGCTCCAATATCACATTTGACCAGCTAGTTCAAATCAACAAAAGCCTAGTTCTAACATGGGTTGCCTAGGCTACACATTCTCACAGCAAACCAAAGAACAAATTACAATAATTAAAATACAGTGTATGTTATTTGCGCATTGTTAAACTTCTGTTGTGTTTCTACAATAAGAGATGGCTACACATGAAGATATAGTGTATGTGCAACACAAACACAAGCCTCTGTTCTGTCATGACCTAGTCTAGCTTTAACAGTTTATCGGTTGGTGCTACTGGCCTTCTGCAACGTTATTCTTTCACCCTGCCCATTATCCACCTTATTATTAAAAATGGGGGAACTATGGTGGACAAAAAGCCTTTGTGCTTATGATCTTTTGTGCTTTCACCATTTAAGATGGCTTTTGTCTCCTGTGAGATGGGTATCTGCCACAAACATCACTCATGCATTGTGGAGGAGGGATTCATTTTCAGCCCAGCTTTGTTCCTTTCTTTGGCCCTAACCAAGGAGCCATGCCTGCTGCTCTACATTGGATTGTGCAGCGAACATTCCCTCTTTTGTGGTGCTAGGTGCATGAGCTGGCTCATCTTCACGGGCCTTTCTTTCCTGGGAGATGGTTATTGCGCTGCTGTGTGGTGGCGTTGGGTAACTTTACCTGACTATGCGTCAGGTTGGGCCGTGGCTACCAGGCCTGCAGTGGACTAGCAGCCAGGAGAGGATGCTAGAGGATAGTCTCCTTTTCAACTGACCCGTCTCATTCCTCGCCCACTGTTCCCTTCCAGCACCTCTCCGTCCATCCAGCCACATATTACATGGCTGCTACTCACACTCCCTCTCTTTGCCACTCCAGAGATCCTCCTCCATTCTCCTTCCTACTCTCCCACCGCCTCCACATCTTCCTGTTGTAGCCACTATTTCCTCTGTGGCACCTTTCTTTCTCTCAATCACTCTGCTAGTCTCCTGACACGTTCCCTGGCGACGCGGCCTGTGTTGTGGCACCGCCAGGCGGCCGTAGCCACACCCTCTGCCTATGTGCAGACACTTTTATTAAATCTGTGCGGGCGCTGGGCCGCACTGGCGGGTAATCCTACAGTAATTGTTTCCAGATTAGAGGACCCGGACCACAAAGCAGGACTAGCCAGGCATGAAATGGCCTCCCCATGCAGTAGTAGAGAGGCAGGCAGTAGGAACCTAGTGAGATGAGACTCACCTGGATAAAGTCCACAAAGGTCCAGGGCAGCAGAGAGTCCAGGTAACCAATGTCCTTAGAGAACCTGTTGAGGATTCTTCCTGGGTCACAACAGGTGATGGAGCACAGAGGTTACATATTAGACATGTGGACCAAAGAGTATTCTGCACCATGTGTGTACTGTCAAGTAGTAGCATCTAGTTTCACTATGGCGTGTGATGTTGATTAGCATTAGCTTTCAAAAAAAGACATTGAGAGAAAAAAAGAAATGACAAATTGGTGTGATTATTTGAGTTTCATGTCAGTTAAACCTTAGGAAAGCTTGATGTGACATTGTCTAATACTTACAGTAGTAGGAATTCTATTCACAGGGAGGTGTGCAAACACATGACTCATTTCGACTTCTGTTGAATCACACCATTAAGTCAGCTTGTCGTACATTGGGAGGAACAAAACTACATTATATTTCTAATCCGCTGACTAATTTGTTCGCAGACTTTGCACACAAATGTAAAGACGTTACTCAATGTTTTAGATTCCTTTTGCAACAGTCTGTTTCTGCTTCTATTGAAATGAAATACGTTACCTAGGTGGCCTCTATATTAATATAATGATGTATACACCTTGAGAGGGCGATATCAGATGGACAAATAGAGAGACTTATCTAAATTAAACAATGAATCATTATTTGGTCTGGGTTGCATAAAGCCTGCCCTACTCTAAACGGAATACGTTGGGGACCCTTTTGTTTGGGAACAAAGGGGAGACAGAACCGCCATACCTGCCTTTCTGTCCTGACTGCCAGAGTCAATGATGTTAATTGAGTTGCTTCCAATCTGCTCAGGTGTTCATTATTCTGGAGCGGGAGGGAGCGGGGCTCTGCAGGTGTTCCTGCCGTCCCTTTATTATGCGTCCTTTACAAACTTTGCTCCCCAGCCTGATCCCCGAGCACATAAGATTACACTCCAGCTGCATTCACACAAACACGCACACAAGCGCACACAGTTTACTGTAAGGCCCAGTCATAGCTAATCCCAAAGCCATGGGCAGAGAGGCTGGCAGGACAGAAAGAAGAGCTTCTCATATCTCTTGGCTTGGAGAAAGGACACTTCAGACTGGACCGTGTGGCCGGATGCTGTTCAGCACCATGTAGGGTCACTTAAATAGCCTGAAGGACACTAACAGACTGCACGGTGATCGTCATCCCTTTGACTTCAAGATAAGAGTCAGAATGACTCACCTTAACAACCTACTCACAATATGTCAGGTGATCGGTGATCGTCAAGCAAATAACTGTCGGTCTCACGGTAATTGACCATTAATTAACATAAACACACGTAGCATCTCCTAGCTTCCACACATAGCCTACAAGCCATTTTAGAAAGCCTAATAAATCCATGTAATATAGCCTCTACATTCACAAATTCATTATTTTAGAAAGGTCTAAAGAAGCATGATATGAAGAACCTTTTCAGAAGTAGTCTATTTCAGAAGAAAATAATAGCATACTCTGAGTTGTCCTTATGTTAGGTCCTGAAGTGGCTATGCCAAACGGCTAATTCATTTAGCAGACAAGATTAGCTTATAATTCCATGGCATTATTTTATAGTATGAAGAACACAATTGAACAAAGCTGAATAAAATCTAAATATTTTCTCCAAGCGATTTGAGCGAGTGCGTATGTGGCTATTCTGTGTCGAGCGGTTAACAAAGAAACAGGTACTCCTATACACTGTTGTTGACTATATGTTTATTTTTAAGACATTGTAAGGCTGCATGATGAGACTAATGATGATTTGAAAAAAGTTGTTTGAAAGTCATGAGCTCTGCTTTGTTTTTTTTTGCGCAGGCTGTACACACGCCAATGGTCTCTCATTCACAATTTGACAAGCACATAATGCCTCAAATTGCATGGTGGCATCCCCTTTGTGACCGTAATGCAGCCTAAAAAAAAAATCCATTCCTTTTGCCGCCCAGAATGCTGTGTTGTGCCCTTCTCCTGGAGTGTGCTGCGCAATCCAAAGCGTCTCTCTCACACGGCTCTCTGTCAGGTGATTGGTTCTCTCACAGGCTACAAGTTAACACCGACACATCAGGGACGCAACTGCACACGTCCTTATCCAATTCCGAGGTGAATATTGAAGAAATTGGAAAAACTGTTCACATTTACTTTGTCAGCCAACAAGATGAGTAGGCCTAACAAACAGCAAAAGCACTAGCCTATGTCAATCTACTATCCCCCATAGTACAAAAGTCGACCTATTCTATGCAATAAATAAATATTCCAAACATAGGTCTGGATCAGTTGCGGGATGCGATAGATCCCAAATTAATAAAACCACTAGCATCAAAACAGTTTTTATGCAACAGATCAGAACGTTTATCTTAAAGTGCTGATTAGGGTATTTCTTCACATTATAAGCGCACATGGTAGTACGGTATAAGCGTAAATGTTCCATTAGCGGAAAACACCATTATCAAAAGTGAACGCAAATGCAATTATGCATGTAATGCTTTTATTATACAAAAGGTGCATTTTTAATGGTGAAAATTACCTTCCCCAAACTTGAAATTCACCGCTGCTTATACACACACACACACACACACACACACACACACACACACACACACACACACACGTTAGCCTCTACACCCTTTGTAAAGCGGATTAATGTGCTTAATTTTTAAGAAGTTATTTGGCCACTTTAGTTGTGATATAAACCTTATTAAAACATATAGGCCTATGGGCTAGGCTACATGAGGTGTGCGACCATAATTAGAACAAGTCACAATAAAAAAGGTATTGTTTCTTATGCTGGGCACCATTCACAAGTGATAGGCTAATATTGTCAACCATCAGACTATTCTTGATTTAATCTTCACATATACTAAATAATATATGTGACATTTGTTTCGATTTAGAATGAACCACTATCATGCACCTGTAACGAAAAGGGGGCAGCTGAAAAAAAACATGTCATCCATGCACTTAAAACGCTTTTTCCCCTGGTATATTTTCATGCCACCCAGGTAGGCTATATGGAGTATAGTTTGCAAGTTTGGTAGGCCACTAATGACCAGCAGCAGCATCAGAGCTTGGAGATGCCTAATTACCGCGACTAAACGGTCATGTGGAATTTGACTGCCATCGTGACTTGTGACCACCGGTGTGGCGGTAATACGGTCACCGCAACAGCCCGTGTAGTAGTATCTGGTTCATAAATGGAGTACGCTAGGCAGGCCTCTAATATTCAGGGCCTCAGCTCCCTGTAGTGAGCTTCATTCTCTAAAAACACACTGCCATCTCAGTTAGAGCAGCCAGGAGGGTACGAGCTGACTATAGGGAGAATGGAGGGGAGGTTTGGCGGGATGTGGAGGTGACCTAAAAGTTGTCTCGACGGCTCCCAGAGGGTCCCATGGTGGTGGGCCTGTAATCACTTCTCTCCACGGCCGTAAGCAGCTTACAGCTTTATCCAAAACCACCGCTGCCGCTCCCCGCTCCCCGGCTCCCGCCTAAAAACATGCATGCAGACGAGGCCAGGGCTTTTCATAACAGCCATTGCATAAACTCAGCCGGAGCATTATTCCCCCTTTACAACCCAGCAATGCTTCCAAATCAGCGCTGATTCAAAGTCAAGTGGCGTAAGCATGTTGTACACTTGGAGGCAGACTAATCTTATTCACAGTGTGAGTGGCCCTTTAGCATGCAGACTTCCTGAGGGGAGGGCTCAAGCCAAGGGGGAAGTAACGCAGCTGACTGTTCTTTTCCTAGTCTCTCCGCTTTCTTCTGGAAACAGGAGGGGGGTGAATTATTTGTCAAACTGTGTTTGTGGAAGAGCCCATAATGCATGTATAATGTTACTGTCTAAGCCATAGATGACCTAAATCCATGTGAATCCTGCAGACAAAGCGTACAGAAAAAGGATACATTACCCCGAGTTACATCATACCATGGTTTCAGGGGGTACACGCCAGAGAGCATCACAGAGCCAATCAGCTGTTTTACTAGCAGCTCGCCTTTTCAACTGTGATACAGTTGACATCCCTCCACAAACTATAGGTAAGATCCATTTCAGGGATACAGTCACACAAAGACATTCAGTGCATGGAAATGCCTATGAGGTAAGACAGGTCCGGAACAATAGCGTCAATCACGACTGGTTGCCGTCAACAATATCCCCTATTGTGTGGTGGAGGGGGATAGACACTTCAGGATATCAGCAGCATTAATATCAAACCATTTCTCATGGCGTTAGTCTCCAGGGGTGATTTGCACCCCTTTTTTGGGGGGGGCTGGCGAAATGTCAGGCCTTTCCGACCGAGGTAGCGGCCCCTTGGGTGGAGACATTAGGCGGGCAGGGCTCTCCGATCAGAGTTGAAGCAGTGGAACAGTGGGGTCTGGAGCTGGAGCAGGGCGTGTGGCAAATCGCTGTTCCCTGTAAACATCTAGATAAGGGGGCCACTATGAGCCACTCCATGTGTGGGCCCCGCTGCTGTTGGGCCGGCCTTTCACTGAGGCGGAAGCGATAATGCAGGGGAATTGGGGAGCGGGCTGACTGCTGCTGGGGCTGGAGGCTGCTGAGGTGGTGGGCTACAACTCACCTGAACTCTTGCGAAGGCCCAGAGGCCTGGGGGCCGGGGCCACCTCCCCACCCCACCGCCGGCACCTTGCTGCCAATACTAATACATTCTAAATCCATTCTCTCCGCTCACACCGCCAGGGTCCTGCAATCTCCTCCACTTCCCTTTCATGCAATTAAATAGTGGAAGTGGTGAGCGAAGGGGAGCTATATCAGCCACACTGCACACACACACATGGCTCCATCTCCACATTCAATTTGCACACTCCGATATCATCGTCCTCTCTGCAGCACTTTCACCACTTCTCTCATACACCGATACTGGAGCCACAAATATAGACATTAAAAACATTGCCTCCGTAGACACAATTAGATTGTCCCGTCGTTACATAGACATTGTATTGACATTTCCCTGTGTCAACAGACACTGACACCTGGCGCTGAGGTGAACTATCTTGATAAGTGAGGGTAGAGGTTAAAAGGGGAGTGTGTGTGTGTGTGTGTGTGTATATTTACATGAGTGTGTGTTGCCTGAACGCATGTACGTGTGAGTGATGACCGTTGGTACCTCACTATGGAGCTGTGCTGATCGGCCAGGGCGAGGGGGGGGGACGTTAGCCCACTCAACGACACTAAATTAAAAGGGATCAACATCAGCTCAACACATCCACTGCTCTATGATGCTGCTTTCAATGGAGCAGATCAGGTTGAGCAGTGATTAAAAATAAAATAAATCACAAAACATGTTCATAAGTATCATATTGGAAAAACAAATCTAGCGCGTTATATCTGGACGTTCGGTGAAAGTTCAAATGTCGCTTTATGCATCATAACCGACTAAATCCATCGAGACATCGTAAGATTGTCAAACTATCCAATAACTTTGTACAATACGAAAAAAGGCCGACCAAGTCATTTAGCCAAACAGTATTGCAGAGCTACAATAGCTAGCCATCAATCATAATCCGCCATTGATTAGTTCAATTGTTATACAAACCACATCTATCGCAAGACAGACTTCTGTGCAGTGGTAATGTTTAACTCCCAGTAAGACGGTATGTCAGCCAACAACATATCAAACACAGAGGCAGCACACATCACTTACAAGTGTAAACAGTTGTCAAATCCTTAACAACGCCGGCATCACTCACACTTTGTTGGCAACACAAGGGAAAGTCACACAGACCAAGTCTGGGAGAGTAAACAACAGCGAGAGACACAGTAATACCAGCGCTGACAATACCCTTGATGACAATAGCTCTGTCTATCGTCTGTTCTATTAATTCAAGGGGAGTACCTGCTTCACAATTACAGCATGAGAAAAGTACAGCATGATTCAGAAGACTTCATAACAGATAAAGACAAACCTTAGAAATGACATTCAAAAAGGCAGAGATATGTTTTGGTGGTTTGATAGATTGTCAATAGCATTTTTTTTAGGGGGGGGGGGGGGTGCAAGACCACAGGAGAACCTATATACCTATATTCTAATAGAAAAAGGTTGTGTCTGATCTGAATCCAGTCAGACATACTGGAGTGTTTTCCAGTCTAGGGCTGAAGCTGGAAGGATTGGACCGGTCCATCAATGGTTACTGATAGCAACACAACAGCAATCAGATAGCAGCATCTGTTAAGCCTCTCCTTCACTGCGCTATTAAACAGATGATTCCATTATTCAAACTGTTTGTGCTCCTCCTATGTGTAGATTACCAGGGAGGTACACGCCCAGATAAGCTGTCAGGTAGACGAGCACACAAAAGAACGGCAGCAGCAAGAACAAAACCCAAAGATTCAGACCCACACTGTTTGCTCCAAACGCAACGTCCTAAAGAAACCTGCATCACTAACACACACACACACTTCTAATGCAGAAACGACAACGCTACCAAAAAAGCACCCTCAAATCATACGTGTCGTTTTGCTACCATCTTATTATGACTCATTCTACTGATAAGTTTCCTTCGTGCTGAAAATGCCCAACCGTGCTGATAGTGCTGTACATGCATGTCACTATGGAGAGATTAGCCCGAGTAATTATGTGCCGACAGGTGAACAATGGCATAGGAAAAGAGTAGTTATCAAAGTGGCCCATGATATTTGACCTGGATTATTAATGAAAAAAGGGAAATGAGAAAATATATATTTACCACAGAAACATCAACAACTTTCAGATGAATTGTCAAATTTAAAAAATGGGGAAGAATCAATTTGAACAATTTCAAGTAGACTTGTTGAAACAATCTTTTTAACGGAGCCGTATTGTGACGCAGCCTTGTTTACATGAAGTTAAGGAGGAAGTGTCCTTTAGAGTGGGTCATCTTAGTTGTGGTGTTTTAAAATCATGTCCATCTGCCCACTCCACTCTGTCCAAACAGCTACAGCCTACAAAGCTAATTAAATAAACAAAGATTTCTGATACAGTTCAACTGGCCTTGTATTTGCTCAGCTCTGTCGTTCAAATACCAGACTCTGTCCAAGACCTAGAGCAAACAGTATTCATTCAATATCATTGTTTGCTTTTTGGTTCGCGCTCACGGTTAATAGATAACCCTCTTCTCAGTCATTTCAAAAGACGTCACACCTAAGCACAGACTTATTTCACATGCATTTTGACTAACAATTTAACTCTTGGGTGATTGGTTTTATGATTACAGTTTATATGAAGCAGTTCTTGGAAACAAAAATCAACTCTGGGATGTTCCAAATAGACAGCATTGTCCTTAACCCCTAAACAGTACCCATATAACTAACAAGTGGCTCTTTAAAGTCCAGATAAGCCTGTGATAGTCTTCCAGGAAGTGTAACCATATCTAGCAGGTATTATTACTACGTGAACGATTTCTTTAGATTGATTAATAACACAATATTACTAAGAATAGTGCATGTATTTGATTTCTGAAACAAAACAGATATGAATCAATTGTCTAAAAGCTGTTTTTGTGTTTACCTCAGTGGAGAGCCGTTGTAAAGCGGGGACAGACATAGGTGAGCATCTAGCCTACTGTATATGCAAGCCAATGCAGAAACTGATATGTCCCAGGAATAGTCTGCACTCTAGTGGGCAGAATGGTTATTTAAGAGGACTCAAATGTAAGCAAACCTACTGTACTTTTGACACTAAACAGGTAAGGATGGCATCTCGCCTTGAAACATTAACTGGCCCGTTGTGGTTAAAAAAACACATGTGGTTATACTGTGTGTCCTTGAAGAAATGTACACATGGAGATGGCTGGGCCCCTTACCAATGGGATTGATGTCGAAGAAGCGGACAGGGGTGCGGAGGATGGCGGTGAACATGCGGTTGTGGAGGGTCTGGGCTGAGTTCACCAGGACGTTGAAGAACACAAGACTACGCAGGAAGCCAAATACGATGGTGGCCCCTGTTAAACCTATACACAAACAGAACAGGGTACAAAAAGATACAAATACATCAGGAGAGTACATTAGTACTTTCCCCCTCTCCAAGCAGGTCAACTGTTAACTTCACTGCACCATTGTTGGAACTGAAAACTCCAAATGGGGCTAGATTCCACTACAATCTCTCCCTCAGTGATTCACTTTTTATTCTTGAAGGCTGAGCTGCCAATAGTGATTGCGAACACAGGCTGAGGGGAAAACTGAAGAGGCGAGGGAGTCATGGGAAGACAATCACAGCAGACCTAAGAGCAATCCAACTCTTGAAGACAAGAAAAACACTCCTATCTTCCCTAGCAGCTGAGGCCCGTACACACAGAGTACAGACACTGGGCCTTGAAGGCCTTGGGCTCCAGCCAAAGCCCGGGGATGTGTTCAGTGAATGGCTGGGTTGTGCGGAGCCTCAGTGGCAGACAAAGGGAGCTGAGCTCATTGTGCCTCACCTGCGTAAACACCCAAGTAAAGGTCAAGGTCCAGCTGCTGAGTGGCACTGCTGCCATTGTGGATGGGCTCCGTCACATTGAGATGCTCCTGTTCAGAGGCCCTGCCCGGCACAGAGGAATCAAAGCCACAAAGTCATCAATAGAAGAAAGCAGAAATCTGGAGACAGGGTACAAAGCAATATGTTCCTAACCTGGGATAAAAGGTCAGCCTGAACGGCAACACATCAAAGTCAACAAAAACGCCATCGATCGGGATCATAAAAACAATGGTATTTCATAAGACCAAATCAACCACGAGCGCTCAAACGGTTCTGACCAATTATTTCATTAATTTGTAAGCAAACAGGTTACGATGTTAACTCAATATCATTTTTGGGGACAAATTCAGCAACTGAACTTAGGTATTAACGGAATCAAAACATAAAATTTCTCACCAGTAAGCAAGCCACCAATCCTGTAGAATATATGTGATCTTGAAAAGATATCATGAAAAAGCACATTAGTTCTACCTTCCACATTATTCCTTACAATCACATTGATCTCCTTCAGTATGTTAGAAAATGTTCAGTAGCCAACTTGTGATTTTTGTTTTATTGCTACATTAAAATACCTTCACTGTGTTGTAGTGTAAAGGCCACTCACATGTGCCAGCAGGTTAAGGAAAACTAGGGCCAGGAGAACCAGGACGTTAGCACCTGCTCTGAAGTACTTCAGATAAAGATGGAGACCGATGGTTCCCTCTGAACGACTCTCCTCCAACACGTGTTGCACTGGCTAAAAACACAAAACAAATAGTCATGCAAATGATTATTCCTGGACTACATCTACAGAGTAACAATCAAAATCAGCCGCGTGACAATTGTTTTCTTGAGCAGATGATCAGGGGACCAGAACAAAATTGGAAATAACTTGTGGACCGCAAATTGACCGCAAGAAGATTAACAAGTTATAATATTTGGCTAAAACAATTTCAAACCTTTCTTCGCTTGCAAATGTATCACATAGATCTCTATTATGCGTGGGAATACTTTGGAACTAAAATCTCTTGGAGCTGATTTGCTGGTGTTTTTACAGCCTGTTATGTCCAACAAAAATGTTACTTTTTTATTTTTGGGAGGCCAAATAAAACTACCCGCGGGCCAAGACTGCCCGCCAGTTGGGGAACCCTGATGTCGGCCCACTGATGGTAGAGCAAGTGAAACCATCTACTGCTCTCTATTGGGAGAAAAGAGGAAGCAGCAGACAAATGTTTTAACTACAGCAGATTAGATGAGTTTTAGTCACAGGGTATCAGATGTAGTCGCAGGGTACAGTGAAATTCTTATGCTCCGAGCTCCAACAGTACAGGTAAAAGAAAATAAGTGAATGAGGGGTAGGAAGTCAGGGGGAAGGAGGGCGATGGGAAGCAGGTAGCTGTCTCATGGCTATTCAGCAGCCTGATGGTCTGGGGGTAGAAGCTATTGGCGAGTCTGACAGCTTGCCATGATACTCCTATACTGCCTGCGTCTGAGTGATGGAAGCGGAGAGAACAGGCTGTGGCTCGGGTGGCTGAGGTCCTTGATGATCTTCTTGGCCTTCCTGTGAAAGGTGAGCATTACCACCCTCTGTAGAGTCTTGCGGTCAGTGGCAGTGGAGTTGCCGTACCAGGCCGTGATGCAGCCCGACAGTATGTTCTCGATGGTGCTCCTGTAGAACACTGTGGGCCCTCGGGGACAGGCCGAGTCACTGCCGTGCCTTCTTCACCATGGTGTCTGTGGTTTGACCATTTCAGCTCGGAGATGGGTATGGAGAGGAACTTGAAGGTTTTTGACGGTCTCCACAGTGGTCCCATTGATGAGGATGGGGGCGTGTCCAACCTGTTTCCGCCTAATGGCAACAATCAGCTCCTTTGTTTTGCTGATGTTGAGGGAGAGGTTGTTTACCTGGCAACATGTCGTCAGAGTGCCTAACTCCTCTGTAGCCTTCTAGTTGTTGTTGGTGATCATGCCTACTACCGTTGTGTCGTCAGCAAACTTGGAATTGGAACTGTGAGGCTACGCAGTCTTGGGTATACAGGGAGTACAAGAGGGGGACTGAGGACGCACCCTTGTGGGGTCCCCGTGTTGAGGATCAGTGTGGAGGAGGTAATGCTGCCAACCTTCACTGCCTGGGGACAGCCCATCAGGAAGTCCAGGACCCAGTTGCATAGGAAGGAGTTCAGTCCCAGGGTTGTGAGCTTTGTGAGGAGCTTAGAGGGCACTATTGTATTGAAGGCTGAGGTATAGTCGATGAAAAGCGTCCTCACACATCCATTCCTTTTGTCCGGGTGGGTAAAGGCAGTGTAATGGCGATTGCACTGTCTGTGGATCTGTCAGGGAGAGCGTCGAGTGTGTCTGGGAGGGAGGAGGTGATGTGGTTTTTGACTAGCCTCTCAAAGCACATCATGACGACAGAAATGATTGCTACGGGTCAGTATTAATTCAGTTCAGTTATTTTCTCTTTCTTGGGCATGGAGATGATAGTGGACATCTTGAAGAAGGTGGGGATAATAGCCTGAACTACAGAGAGAATTTTTCAGAAAGCACAACAGCTAGCTGGTCTGCACATACTCTGAGGCCGCAGCTAGGAATACCATTTAGGCTGGCAGCCTTGCGAGGGTTAACACTTCCATACATCATCTGTGGAGGACGTACCCCTCGTTGTCCTCAGGGGCTCTCAGTTCAGAGCCGTTATGCTCGACGCGGGAGGCGTTTAGTTAATGCGTTAGGGCGGCGTTCATGATCGTTAGAAGCTCCTGCCACATACGCCTCATGTCCGACCCGCTGAATTGCTCCTCCACTTTGTCCCTATACTTGTGTCTCTCCATCTTGATCTACATAGGCCATATTTGTACTATTTATACATGCAATGGTCCCCGGTCTCCTTGCCGTGTTCATGAGCAGCATTGCTCTCCTTTTCCCCCTACAAGGTTGCCATCAAGCCACGGTTTTTGAAAGAAACCATCGGTATCATATCTATGCATTTTTTCCTATGAATCCGGTGACTCTGTGTATTCATTGATTTAGTCCCCAGAGGCACCCCGGAACATATTCCAGTCCATGTGATCAAAACAGTCATGGAGCATGGATTCTGACCGGTCAGACCAGCATTTTAAAACAGAGATGACCACCAGAACTTCCCTCAAGTCTTCGTTTGAAGGCGGGATCATTTATACAAAACCGTGGAGAAGCTTGCAAGTTCCTGTATGTTTTCCCATCACACCACTTGTTATTGGTAATAAAGCAGATGCCACCACCTTTGTTCTTGCCAGAAAGTCAGCTTCCTAATTCGCTCAATGAACTGTAAACCCCGCTGGTTGTATATAATCCATTTGGATGTAGGAGGAAGGCCAAATCGGATGTCCCTCTGGAAGGAGATCCTCGCTCTCAATTCGTCAATTTGTTCAATGTTTGAACATTTTTCGAGTAGCATGCTTGGCAATGGAGGCATCTCAATCTCACTAAGATGCCTCCACGTCTGCCTCTCAATCAGGTTCTTCGTTTCCTTCTCTCCAATAGGACTCCCAGGTGCCTCAGCGAAGAGGATGGACCATGAGCAATGGTCAAAAGTATGGGCTTTGGTCAAAAGTATTGCACCAAATAGGGAATAGGCTGCCATTTGGGATGCTACCTCAGATATGATCCCACCTCAGATATGATCCCCTGTCATTCTTCTGACAAACAAGACAGAATAGGAAGGTGTGTGCTCTCCCAGGGGATCAGACAGAAATGTGTGGAGGGAGGGTGTTACTACACTGTTACCCACCTCTGGTTGGTCCACTCCCTCCATCACAGAATGCATGGAGGAGGAGAGGGAGGGCATAGAGCTCTGGGATAGGGTGTGTGGGGAGCCGGTGAGTGTGTCTGGGGCAGGCTCCCCCTTCCCCTCCTCCTCGTCCTCCTCATCCTTTTTCAGCAGCGAGGTGAAGTCTAATCCAGAGCCCTGGAGTTCCGTGAACGTACCCCGCGCCACCATGTGACCCTAGAAAGAAAGTTCTTAGGTCAGCCCTCTGAGGTGTGTTTACCAAGTTGTGCTATTCATGGTTTTACCTCCGCCACGTCACTACCATTGTTATAAATGTTCTACAAACACCGCAGCCATATTGGTGCCCAAAAGTCAAATCAAATGTTATTTGTCACACATACACATGGTTAGCAGATGTTAATGCGAGTGTAGCGAAATGCTTGTCCAGCCAGTCCAGAGACGCCCAGCCATTCTGAACAGGGGCTTATGACTGTTTCGTCTAAATTACCCTAGTGGCCTGAAAACACGATGACATTGATATGCACTGAGTAGAACTCTCAGCCGGGAGTCATCCTTAAATGTAAAAAAACAAACAAACAAACAATAGTGACTAAATGTGCAACCCATGAATAGAGATGGTATGGTACAGCATTTGAGCCACCCGTACGCATACACACAGACACACTCACTTCCTTCAGAACTAGGATCTGGTCTGCAGCCTTCAGGTACTGCAGCTGGTGGGTGACAAGGATGCGCGGCTTCTTCCGCAACAGGCCACAGATACACCTAGGCAGGTAGACATATAGCAGCACAACAAACAGTTAGAAATAGCTTACTGGTTTTGTCAAAGTATTCCAAATGCATGTGGGAACAATGCTGTGCTAGTGGGAATGCTTCCAGCTGCTCAAGGACTTACTGCTCAAAGAGGTGTTTCCCCACCTCAGCATCCACAGCACTGAGAGGGTCATCCAGCAGGTAGATATCAGCATCCTGGTACACTGCTCTGGGATGGAAGAACACACACACAGCTTCATTCACTTTAACCTATGACACACAGTAATACAAGTTTAACGTAAAACAACACATGTTATAATTACAGGGAGGGAGCTGGGGAAAACGCTTGGCCCAATTTGTAATATAAAGTGGATGTGTTCCACTACTGCTGTTGGACAGAGAGAGAGGGACGTACCTGGCCAGGCTGACCCGGGCCTTCTGTCCCCCGCTGAGGGTGGCTCCTCTGTCCCCTATCACCTCCAGGTCCCCATCAGGCAGCAGCTCCATGTCCTACACATACAAAACAGTAGCAAACTACGACACTTATCACGGGGAATCAATCACATTCACACAGTGCACAGAACGTTTATCGTGATATATTGCATCTAGAAAGGCAACGATTCAGACGGTAGATATTTGTCAATGAGAGTCTTACTCTCTTGAGGGCGCAGGCTCGGAGGACCCTCTCATACTTCTGAGGGTGGAGCGCTTTGCCAAACAGGATGTTACTCCTGATGGTCCCTGGGAAAATCCAGGGCTGCTGGGATGCATAGGTCAGTTCGCCTTTGAACTTGACCACGCCCTTATCCGGGGTCAGCTCCCCCAGGATGGTGCTGAGTAGAGAGGACTAAGATATGAGATAAGTTATTAAAGACATGTAGAAAAAGAGGGTGATATGCACATCCCACAATTGAGATAACTGGGACAGTGCAAAAAATAATACTTGGATAAAGAAATGAGAGGCTCGCACACAGAATATTATTGCTCCTCAATTGCCTTTCATACCTGCAGCAGTGGAGAGCAGCAACATTCTGCGTGGGCCTCTCAGAAGTTAAGATATGGCATTAAGCAGTACAACTACCAGGTGTAAAGTAAGATTAGAAAGTAAATTGTAATTCGATTAAGGAATGCAGTGGCATACTGCCCATTTAAGGGTTTAATGAAGATTAAGGTCAAGCTTTCAGCATAGCCAGCTGTCAAGAACAAAAACACAGGCAAGGTAATACCCTCGCTCTTATAATCATTGATATATTCTCAGGTTTTTGAGTAATACTACCCCATATGCCCTGTAACACATACGGTATGCATCTTCATCTCTAACTTGTAGTGAGCTTTTCACAGTACAAAAAGTCAGACCTTTCCAGCCCCGACTGGTCCAATGACAGCCAGGAGTTGCTCTGACCTCAAAGTGAAAGACAGGTTCTGCAGCGTCGGAGAGTCTAGTGCCTGTTGGGACCACAGAGGAACATGAGTGGGTGAACAACATCCTTGCAGTACATAGGCTACTGTACACATACAGATTCAAGGTCAGGCCTACGTACAACGGAGCAAGGCAGACACTGCTTGGTAATTTGCGTCATGACATCACCTTCCTGAGATCTAAGGTCAACTCTCCTTACTGAAGAGATAAGCTAGCGGTTTTCTAGGAGGGTTGTATGGTTGGCTTAGAGTGTAAATAACAGATGGGAGCATGGTATCCCGGTGCAGACTTGTACATGCACTATTTTCTGGTGATGCCAAAACAGCTCGAGTCTTGGTCAAAACAACCATGCTGAAATTGGCTTCCCCACCTTGTTCCAGAAGCAGATTAAATCCTTTATTTCCACCATACAGTCCTTCTTCTCTGCCACAGGGAGTCCAAGATCCTGCGCCGAACCAACTTCCTCCAACATAAGAAAATTCTGTGAGAAAAAAAAAAGAAGAAAACCCTGAATGAGCCGATCGGCCACACACATTTTAGGCACATAACAAACCTTACACCGCTGCATTGAATGGAATATAAGAGCATCAGATAATGATGTACTCTAGCCTACAGGTGTCCAATCACAGCAGTATCATGCTCAACTTTACCAGCTGTACCTAGTTCATTCCTGTGTGCATTTACTTTAGTGTAGTGTGAAGTTGCCCTGAGACGCTGATCGTTGGTCAGTTTTGCATTTCCCCTACTAACTGTTAATGCTAGGATTGGGGGAAGAGGAAGCTGACCACTAGATCTGCAGCTAGGGGAAATATAATCCAGGAGCGTTTACCTTGATCCTGCGGATGCTGATGAGAGCCTCAGAGACCTTCTCTACGGCATTGGGGAAGAAGAGGGTGACGGTGAGTCTCACAGCCCCGTACAGAGAAACGGCCACAAATACCCGGCTGGCAGAGATCCTGTTCCCCATCAACACATAGACAGTGAAGGTGATGAAGACGATGATCTTGCTGGCCACAAAGAAGGAGGCCATGTTGAGGCCTCTCAGGTAAGAGCTCTTCATGATCTTGGAGATCTCCTTCCTGAAAGTACAAGGAGAGGGAGAGGTTTTCAGATGTTTGTTTTGCTACAAAGATATTACAGTACTGTGAGTTCCATGCCTAAGGAGCAGAAGGCTGCTAGGTCACAAATCTGATGTAATCTGATGTTGACCTCTTGAGTTTAGCCTACAGTATAATATTAGAACAAACGTGTTGATCATGTCTAACGTTCCCTCTTAGAATAGGGGGACTAAGGTTGTGGTGGGGAGAGTGGTGGCAGTAGATGACATTCTGTTGAATGAAGAGAGTACTTGTGTGTGGTATAAGAGGTCTTTAATTTAGGTATCTGACAGTGTTTTTTTTTTTTTCAATCCTGGCACTACACACCCGATTCCAGTAATAAACTCAACAAACCCTTGATTAGTAGAATCAGGTGTGTAGTTCTACAGCAAAAAACTAAGGTTGTGTTCCTCTGCTCGGATGTTTCTGGCACATGACAGAATAGGTATTTTACGTATCAGCTAACCTCATCATGTCTCCTAGCAATCTGGTGCCTGACGGCACTGTCCATGAGTGGCACGCAACCATTGGTTTATGCATGCAACGTCTCAGCGAGGAAAAGCCCCCCCCCCCAAAAAATTGTGCGTTCCTTTGAGTCTCCAGGACCAGGATTGAGAAACACTAACCTAACACGTTTAAAGTCAAACTCGGGACACTGTCAGGTTCTGACTAGCTCGGGTCCTCATGCCTGGCCAGGCTAACTATGCCTGACTTAAGGGTAGACTCAGCGAAATGACAATGCCAAAAGCGGCCCCGCAAGATAATGAGATAAGCACGATGCAAGACTTCGCTCTCACACAGGATCTGCACATGCGTACAGATTCGTTTCTTGCTGTTGCTGTTAGAGCGTAGTAGCCACGGGACTAAAACAGCAACGAAGTCGGGCCCACTATGCTGTTTACTTTCTTCATCATATGGCTGAGTCTGCCTTTAATTAATGTATACAATAGCACAAAGTTGAGAGGCAATAGGACATCCATCCTCACAAACTTCAACATGTGAAATACTGTGCGTTGGGATAGTATCCACTTTCAAATGCATATTGCAAAATTGGGTTGATTTGGCACTGGGAAACAGTAGAACTGTTCTGATAGAGTTTGAATAGTTAAAATATGACTTCAAGCTATACAATTCAGACTCAATCGTCGTAAATCAAACACAAAATAAGTCAATCAAATATAATTCACCTTCTGACTTCATCTACCAGAGCTGCAAAAGGCTTCTCCCAGGCATACATCTTGATGATCCGGATCCCAGAGACCACTTCATTCATCGTGCGTATTCTGTTGTCTGTCAAGGCTGCGGTTGTGCCCCTAAACATTGTAAGAGAGAAATCACTTCATCTAGGCATTTGAGTCAGTGCAATGTTTGCCATTCAGCAGATGACAGGGGGGGGGGGGGGGGGGGGAGAGAACGGTTTTCATTTTACACTCATGTTTCATTCATTCCTTTGACTTTCATTTTAGAGTTTCAGCTGGTATTTAAACTAAAGCTTTGGTCAAACTGGGCCATAATAATGAATCACCCTTGTAGATCGGTCAGGAGGCATGGCTATGTCACAGTCTAGAGGAAGCATCTGGGGTCAAAAGCTGACTAGATCTACACTTAAATGAAGAGACCTGGACTTACAGTAATAACCCATCTGGAACAAGTACTGTAGCAGACTAACAGGACACCACACCCATGGATACAGTAATAACCCATCTGGAACAAGTACTGTAGCAGACTAACAGGGCACCACACCCATGGATACAGTAATAACCCATCTGGAACAAGTACTGTAGCAGACTAACAGGACACCACACCCATGGATACAGTAATAACCCATCTGGAAAAAGTACTGTAGCAGACTAACAGGGCACCACACCCATGGATACAGTAATAACCCATCTGGAACAAGTACTGTAGCAGACTAACAGGACACCACACCCATGGATACAGTAATAACCCATCTGGAACAAGTACTGTAGCAGACTAACAGGACACCACACCCATGTATACAGTAATAACCCATCTGGAACAAGTACTGTAGCAGACTAACAGGGCACCACACCCATGGATACAGTAATAACCCATCTGGAATAAGTACTGTAGCAGACTAACAGGACACCACACCCATGGATACAGTAATAACCCATCTGGAACAAGTACTGTAGCAGACTAACAGGACACCACACCCATGGATACAGTAATAACCAATCTGGAACAAGTACTGTAGCAGACTAACAGGACACCACACCCATGGATACAGTAATAACCCATCTGCAACAAGTACTGTAGCAGACTAAAAGGACACCACACCCATGGATACAGTAATAACCCATCTGGAACAAGTACTGTAGCAGACTAACAGGACACCACACCCATGGATACAGTAATAACCCATTTGGAACAAGTACTGTAGCAGACTAACAGGACACCACACCCATGGATACAGTAATAAAACATCTGGAACAAGTACTGTAGCAGACTAACAGGGCACCACACCCATGAATACAGTAATAACCCATCTGGAACAAGTACTGTAGCAGACTAACAGGACACCACACCCATGGATACAGTAATAACCCATCTGGAACAAGTACTGTAGCAGACTAACAGGACACCACACCCATGGATACAGTAATAACCCATCTGGAACAAGTACTGTAGCAGACTAACAGGACACCACACCCATGGATACAGTAATAACCCATTTGGAACAAGTACTGTAGCAGACTAAAAGGACACCACACCCATGGATACAGTAATAACCCATCTGGAACAAGTACTGTAGCAGACTAACAGGGCACCACACCCATGAATACAGTAATAACCCATTTGGAACAAGTACTGTAGCAGACTAACAGGACACCACACCCATGGATACAGTAATAACCCATCTGGAACAAGTACTGTAGCAGACTAACAGGACACCACACCCATGGATACAGTAATAACCCATCTGGAAAAAGTACTGTAGCAGACTAACAGGGCACCACACCCATGGATACAGTAATAACCCATCTGGAACAAGTACTGTAGCAGACTAACAGGACACCACACCCATGGATACAGTAATAACCCATCTGGAACAAGTACTGTAGCAGACTAACAGGACACCACACCCATGTATACAGTAATAACCCATCTGGAACAAGTACTGTAGCAGACTAACAGGGCACCACACCCATGGATACAGTAATAACCCATCTGGAATAAGTACTGTAGCAGACTAACAGGACACCACACCCATGGATACAGTAATAACCCATCTGGAACAAGTACTGTAGCAGACTAACAGGACACCACACCCATGGATACAGTATAACCCATCTGGAACAAGTACTGTAGCAGACTAACAGGGCACCACACCCATGGATACAGTAATAACCCATCTGGAACAAGTACTGTAGCAGACTAACAGGACACCAAACCCATGGATACAGTAATAACCCATCTGGAACAAGTACTGTAGCAGACTAACAGGACACCACACCCATGGATACAGTAATAACCCATTTGGAACAAGTACTGTAGCAGACTAACAGGACACCACACCCATGGATACAGTAATAAAACATCTGGAACAAGTACTGTAGCAGACTAACAGGGCACCACACCCATGAATACAGTAATAACCCATCTGGAACAAGTACTGTAGCAGACTAACAGGACACCACACCCATGGATACAGTAATAACCCATCTGGAACAAGTACTGTAGCAGACTAACAGGACACCACACCCATGGATACAGTAATAACCCATCTGGAACAAGTACTGTAGCAGACTAACAGGACACCACACCCATGGATACAGTAATAACCCATCTGGAACAAGTACTGTAGCAGACTAACAGGACACCACACCCATGGATACAGTATAGCCCACCTGGAACAAGTACTGTAGCAGACTAACAGGACACCACACCCATGGACACAGTAATAACCCATCTGGAACAAGTACTGTAGCAGACTAACAGGACACCACACCCATGGATACAGTAATAACCCATTTGGAACAAGTACTGTAGCAGACTAAAAGGACACCACACCCATGGATACAGTAATAACCCATCTGGAACAAGTACTGTAGCAGACTAACAGGGCACCACACCCATGAATACAGTAATAACCCATTTGGAACAAGTACTGTAGCAGACTAACAGGACACCACACCCATGGATACAGTAATAACCCATCTGGAACAAGTACTGTAGCAGACTAACAGGGCACCACACCCATGAATACAGTAATAACCCATTTGGAACAAGTACTGTAGCAGACTAACAGGACACCACACCCATGGATACAGTAATAACCCATTTGGAACAAGTACTGTAGCAGACTAACAGGACACCACACCCATGGATACAGTAATAAAACATCTGGAACAAGTACTGTAGCAGACTAACAGGGCACCACATCCATGAATACAGTAATAACCCATCTGGAACAAGTACTGTAGCAGACTAACAGGACACCACACCCATGGATACAGTAATAACCCATCTGGAACAAGTACTGTAGCAGACTAACAGGGCACCACACCCATGAATACAGTAATAACCCATCTGGAACAAGTACTGTAGCAGACTAACAGGACACCACACCCATGGATACAGTAATAACCCATCTGGAACAAGTACTGTAGCAGACTAACAGGACACCACACCCATGGATACAGTAATAACCCATCTGGAACAAGTACTGTAGCAGACTAACAGGACACCACACCCATGGATACAGTAATAACCCATTTGGAACAAGTACTGTAGCAGACTAAAAGGACACCACACCCATGGATACAGTAATAACCCATCTGGAACAAGTACTGTAGCAGACTAACAGGGCACCACACCCATGAATACAGTAATAACCCATTTGGAACAAGTACTGTAGCAGACTAACAGGACACCACACCCATGGATACAGTAATAACCCATCTGGAACAAGTACTGTAGCAGACTAACAGGACACCACACCCATGGATACAGTAATAACCCATCTGGAAAAAGTACTGTAGCAGACTAACAGGGCACCACACCCATGGATACAGTAATAACCCATCTGGAACAAGTACTGTAGCAGACTAACAGGACACCACACCCATGTATACAGTAATAACCCATCTCGAACAAGTACTGTAGCAGACTAACAGGGCACCACACCCATGGATACAGTAATAACCCATCTGGAATAAGTACTGTAGCAGACTAACAGGACACCACACCCATGGATACAGTAATAACCCATCTGGAACAAGTACTGTAGCAGACTAACAGGACACCACACCCATGGATACAGTATAACCCATCTGGAACAAGTACTGTAGCAGACTAACAGGGCACCACACCCATGGATACAGTAATAACCCATCTGGAACAAGTACTGTAGCAGACTAACAGGACACCACACCCATGGATACAGTAATAACCCATCTGGAACAAGTACTGTAGCAGACTAACAGGACACCACACCCATGGATACAGTAATAACCCATTTGGAACAAGTACTGTAGCAGACTAACAGGACACCACACCCATGGATACAGTAATAAAACATCTGGAACAAGTACTGTAGCAGACTAACAGGGCACCACACCCATGAATACAGTAATAACCCATCTGGAACAAGTACTGTAGCAGACTAACAGGACACCACACCCATGGATACAGTAATAACCCATCTGGAACAAGTACTGTAGCAGACTAACAGGACACCACACCCATGGATACAGTAATAACCCATCTGGAACAAGTACTGTAGCAGACTAACAGGACACCACACCCATGGATACAGTAATAACCATGGATACATAACCCATCTGGAACAAGTACTGTAGCAGACTAACAGGACACCACACCCATGGATACAGTATAGCCCATCTGGAACAAGTACTGTAGCAGACTAACAGGACACCACACCCATGGACACAGTAATAACCCATCTGGAACAAGTACTGTAGCAGACTAACAGGACACCACACCCATGGATACAGTAATAACCCATTTGGAACAAGTACTGTAGCAGACTAAAAGGACACCACACCCATGGATACAGTAATAACCCATCTGGAACAAGTACTGTAGCAGACTAACAGGGCACCACACCCATGAATACAGTAATAACCCATTTGGAACAAGTACTGTAGCAGACTAACAGGACACCACACCCATGGATACAGTAATAACCCATCTGGAACAAGTACTGTAGCAGACTAACAGGGCACCACACCCATGAATACAGTAATAACCCATTTGGAACAAGTACTGTAGCAGACTAACAGGACACCACACCCATGGATACAGTAATAACCCATTTGGAACAAGTACTGTAGCAGACTAACAGCAGACACCACCACACCCATGGATACAGTAATAAAACATCTGGAACAAGTACTGTAGCAGACTAACAGGGCACCACATCCATGAATACAGTAATAACCCATCTGGAACAAGTACTGTAGCAGACTAACAGGACACCACACCCATGGATACAGTAATAACCCATCTGGAACAAGTACTGTAGCAGACTAACAGGACACCACAACCATGGATACAGTAATAACCCATCTGGAACAAGTACTGTAGCAGACTAACAGGACACCACACCCATGGATACAGTAATAACCCATCTGGAACAAGTACTGTAGCAGACTAACAGGACACCACACCCATGGATACAGTATAGCCCATCTGGAACAAGTACTGTAGCAGACTAACAGGACACCACACCCATGGATACAGTAATAACCCATCTGGAACAAGTACTGTAGCAGACTAACAGGACACCACACCCATGGATACAGTATAGCCCATCTGGAACAAGTACTGTAGCAGACTAACAGGACACCACACCCATGGATACAGTAATAACCCATCTGGAACAAGTACTGTAGCAGACTAACAGGACACCACACCCATGGATACAGTAATAACCCATTTGGAACAAGTACTGTAGCAGACTAAAAGGACACCACACCCATGGATACAGTAATAAACCCATCTGGAACAAGTACTGTAGCAGACTAACAGGGCACCACACCCATGAATACAGTAATAACCCATTTGGAACAAGTACTGTAGCAGACTAACAGGACACCACACCCATGGATACGGTAATAACCCATCTGGAACAAGTACTGTAGCAGACTAACAGGGCACCACACCCATGAATACAGTAATAACCCATTTGGAACAAGTACTGTAGCAGACTAACAGGACACCACACCCATGGATACAGTAATAACCCATCTGGAACAAGTACTGTAGCAGACTAACAGGGCACCACACCCATGAATACAGTAATAACCCATCTGGAACAAGTACTGTAGCAGACTAACAGGACACCACACCCATGGATACAGTAATAACCCATTTGGAACAAGTACTGTAGCAGACTAACAGGACACCACACCCATGGATACAGTAATAACCCATCTGGAACAAGTACTGTAGCAGACTAACAGGACACCACACCCATGGATACAGTATAACCCATCTGGAACAAGTACTGTAGCAGACTAACAGGACACCACACCCATGGATACAGTAATAACCCATCTGGAACAAGTACTGTAGCAGACTAACAGGACACCACACCCATGGATACAGTAATAACCCATTTGGAACAAGTACTGTAGCAGACTAACAGGACACCACACCCATGGATACAGTAATAACCCATCTGGAACAAGTACTGTAGCAGACTAACAGGGCACCACACCCATGAATACAGGAATAACCCATTTGGAACAAGTACTGTAGCAGACTAACAGGACACCACACCCATGGATACAGTAATAACCCATCTGGAACAAGTACTGTAGCAGACTAACAGGGCACCACCCCCATGAATACAGTAATAACCCATCTGGAACAAGTACTGTAGCAGACTAACAGGGCACCACACCCATGGATACAGTAATAACCCATCTGGAACAAGTACTGTAGCAGACTAACAGGATACCACACCCATGGATACAGTAATAACCCATCTGGAACAAGTACTGTAGCAGACTAACAGGGCACCACACCCATGGATATAGTAATAACCCATCTGGAACAAGTACTGTAGCAGACTAACAGGACACCACACCCATGGATACAGTAATAACCCATCTGGAACAAGTACTGTAGCAGACTAACAGGGCACCACACCCATGGATACAGTAATAACCCATCTGGAACAAGTACTGTAGCAGACTAACAGGGCACCACACCCATGGATACAGTAATAACCCATCTGGAACAAGTACTCTAGCAGACTAACAGGACACCACACCCATGGATACAGTAATAACCCATCTGGAACAAGTACTGTAGCAGACTAACAGGGCACCACACCCATGGATACAGTAATAACCCATCTGGAACAAGTACTGTAGCAGACTAACAGGACACCACACCCATGGATACAGTAATAACCCATCTGGAACAAGTACTGTAGCAGACTAACAGGACACCACACCCATGGATACAGTAATAACCTATCTGGAACAAGTACTGTAGCAGACTAACAGGGCACCACACCCATGGATACAGTAATAACCCATCTGGAACAAGTACTGTAGCAGACTAACAGGGCACCACACCCATGGATACAGTAATAACCCATCTGGAACAAGTACTGTAGCAGACTAACAGGGCACCACACCCATGGATACAGTAATAACCCATCTGGAACAAGTACTGTAGCAGACTAACAGGACACCACACCCATGGATACAGTAATAACCCATCTGGAACAAGTACTGTAGCAGACTAACAGGACACCACACCCATGGATACAGTAATAACCCATCTGGAACAAGGACTGTAGCAGACTAACAGGGCACCACACCCATGAATACAGTAATAACCCATCTGGAACAAGTACTGTAGCAGACTAACAGGACACCACACCCATGGATACAGTAATAACCCATCTGGAACAAGGACTGTAGCAGACTAACAGGGCACCACACCCATGGATACAGTATAACCCATCTGGAACAAGTACTGTAGCAGACTAACAGGACACCACACCCATGGATACAGTAATAACCCATCTGGAACAAGGACTGTAGCAGACTAACAGGGCACCACACCCATGGATACAGTAATAACCCATCTGGAACAAGTACTGTAGCAGACTAACAGGACACCACACCCATGGATACAGTAATAAACCAGACAGGTTTGTAAAACCCTTGGCATGAAAGCAAAAAGGCATCAAAGTCTCTCCACCACTATTTTTTCACAGTGCCAAGGTATCCACACGTGACATGCGTAGCGACTTACAACGCCAAAGCAAAACTGGTTCAGACACACACACCACCCCCATTTGTTTTCACACTGCTGCTACTCGCTGTTAATTATCTATGCACAATCACTTTACCCCTACCTACATGTACAAATTACCTTGACTATAACCTGTACCCCCACACACTGACTCGGTACCGGTACCCCCTGTATATAGCTTTGTTATTGTTATTTTATTGTGTTACTTAAAAAAAAAAAAAAATGTTACTTTAGTTTATTTGGCAAATATTTTCTTAACTCTTATTGAACTGCACTGTTGGATAAGTAAGTAAGCATTTCACAGTAAGGTCAACACTTGTTGTATTCAGCACATGTGACAAATAAAGTTTGAATTAATACATTATGGTACATGTACAGTACCTGAAAGAGGAGAACAGGCGACCAAACAGAGTCTGTATAGGCATCAGGAAGACCAGGACGGCCATTCCTGCAAGGCATGATGGGCCGATCTCATACCATAACAACACCATCACAGCCGCTGCTTGTAGAGGACCCACCCAGAGGAAGTGCAAAAAGATGGTGACCTGTGGAAGGATGGGAGAAGAGCTGTATGCTATTGAGCAGTGTCATTTGATATGCAAATATCTTGAATGTGTCTTTTCAGCGCCTACCTCATCAAACTTGTTGACGTCGTTGGATAAGAGGTTGACGATTTGTCCAGTGGTGGTTTTTCCCAGCGCTGTGCTGTTAAGACAGAGGGCCTTTGGAGATATCAAAGGACCGTGTGTATTTAGATTCACGCAACAGTCAATTTGCATGCCTCGTGTGATAAACATGCACTGTAAAGATATTTAAAAGATTGCTGATGACTAGATGAATGACCTGTCATTATAGCCAAGAGTGTTTCCGTAGTGACGAGACAAGGTGGGGGGAGAAAAAAGAAAAGAAAAAAAACCCGGGGTCCTGTTTATATAGGCTTTAATCTGAGAGCTGGAGGTTACTGACCTTCCGATAGATCATGTGACACATGGCCACCCGGATCTTCATGCCGGCTCGCTGCACGTGGTAGAAGTAGAGGTGGTGCAGAGCAGCCAGACCCAGGGTGGACAGGGAGACGCCTGCAGCATAGCCACAGGCCTCATACAGAGCATCCATGTTGTCAGGGTCATAGCTCTCAAAATACCGGATGAGCTTCCCAAGAAGTACTGGCTGAATCACTTTGATAATTTCCTGATGAGAGGGGAAAAAAACAACTACTTCAAGGTCTCAGAGAGGGTGACGTCACCGATTGAAATGCTACGAGCACACATCACTAACTAGCTAGCCATTTCACACCAGTTACACATTCATGGGTAAGTTACTCAGTGAATATTGTAAGTATATGCCTGCAGACAGTGTTTGTGGTACCTCAATGAGAGTAAATATTCCTATGACAGAATAGGACCTCCAATAGCACGCAATGAGGACTCTGGTTAGTCTGGGTGTGCGCAGGTCCTTAGCAGCCCACTGTACTTCTTGATCCCAGTACCTGCAGACAATAGCAATGTAACACTCAAACAACAGCCACAGCATCCAACTTACTGCATTCATCAAACTCTCAGAATGTGTCCGGGTTGCATTTATTTAACTGGGCAAGTCAGTTAAGAACACATTCTTATCACAGTGACGGCCTACCCCGCTCCAAACCAGATGACGCTGGGCCAATTGTGCACCACCCTTATGGGACTCCAAATCATGGCCGGATGTGATACAGCCTGGAATAGAACCAGGGACTGTAGTGACGCCTCTTGCACAGAGATGCCGTGCCCTAGCCCGCTGTGCCACTCGGGAGCGCATTAAGGTGTGACTTACCACTGTAAATCTTCTCCTAGTCTCTCAGATCCATCCTCTGGGAGAACTTTGTACATGTCATGTTCCTCTAGCCTTCGATTATAGCCGATACGGAATAAAGGATTCAGCCAGCTGGTGACAAGGAACAAGTATGTGTTTATGTACAGTACACGTATACAGTAAATAATTTAAGTAAAGTTCAGTGTAAATTATACTGGTAGAGGATAACAAAGAGTATGTTGGATTTTTTGTTATTCACACATGGATTAAAAAAAAGGCCTAAAACTTATACACATTTGTATGCATGTTCTGTCCATTCGTTTTAGAGTGATAAACAAAGTACCATAATACAGTTCAAATGTAAATGTTTACTTTAAGCACACTCGCAGCAATCCGCCCAAACAGCCCTGTGGACTGACAGTTTTATTTTAAACTTTCATAGAAGAAGTGATGAGGTCATTGTCTGAGCACCTTATCTACCGGCAGTCGTCCGTGTCCTTGCGCTCTAGAAGGCTATGGCAACGGAGCTGGTAGGATACACGCCGGGAAACTGCAAGCGTCATTCACACTTGAACATTCATAGCAACTGTCAAAACCTATTCGGCTTTGTCTGTCAATAGCTGTCAAACATTGCCGCTACTTTACTTTCCTTACCAGAAGAAAATCTTGGAAAGAAGATTAGCTGTAGCCGATGGATTATCCTTCGCCTCTTTCCGCAAAGGTTCCATACTCTGACAGTGAATGTAAACTGAAAACAACCTGTGTATGTAGCTGAAAATATATCATTAAATACAGAAGTCAACTTAATAGAAAATATAGATTATTTTCTCACCGGCAGCACATAGTCTACAATCGACACAGATAATAAGACCCGTGTGAAGCTAGATAATGAACTGTGCATAAGAGCCGCGGCTCGGTTTTCATCAGTGCGACCACGCACCCCGCCATTGAGGGGATTCGATTAATTCCCCCGGTGAACCGGGTTTACGTTGATTGCATTCAATTTGGAGCAGAGTGCCCCGTTCTGGACGACGGCGAAATCGGCTCAAAACAAAAGTGACATAGATTAATAACGTGTACTAATGAGTAGGATTCCGTGTTTTTACATGTGAAAGTAATAGCTTTTGATAAAAACGCTTTATCTGACTTCACAATGCTAACGCATGCCAGAATTTATTCTATGGTATATTGCGATCACACACTTGAATGTACATCCCGCCACCTACTGTGCGGGATGGAAACAGGAGTCCCACAAAACGAAACAAAATAAACCTACCAAAAAATAAATCAAACAACGTTTGATTAAGTTAAAAAATAAAAACCGATCTGATCCCTACACAGACCAAAGGGGAACCTGAGAGGGAGGGTCTTCTTTCGCCAGTACCCTTTGCAAGTCTTCAGATGTAAAATCCTTAAAAAGTCTCCAAAACTTTTCTGCTGCAGCCACAATGTCCAGTTTCTTAGACTTCTTTGAGACTTGTGTTGTACCGTTTATAACTATAGCAATGAAGGCAAACAAAATCCACATTTTAACACACCTGGGAAATGTTGTCTGGAAGCAAACATTTAGTACAGGCTGTGGTGCATTCACTACCAATATCTTCACTAGCATCACTTGTTTTCTCAGTTATTTTAATCGCCTCCACAGGAGATTCAATTGACCGCCATAACATTTGCCACCTCAATCTCCTTCACCCTTACAGGGCACTCCAGGACCTCGGGATCATGATTCCCACCACAATTGCAACCCTGTCGCCCTTCTACACATCGCTCTTCAGTATACTCTGTCCATCTGCACACACTTGAAACATGGCCAAATCATTTACAATTCGTACACTTCAAAATCGAATTTTATTAGTCACATGCGCTGGTTAGTTGAGGTAATATGTACATGTAGGTAGAGTTAAAGTGAATATGCATAGATGATAACAACAGAGTAGCAGCAGTGTAAAAAGGGGGGGGGGGGGCAAATAGTCTGGGTAGCCATTTGATTAGGTGTTCACTAGTCTTGTGGTTTGAGGGTAGAAGTGCTCTTGCAGCGTATCTTACATAACCAAGCTACACATGGGTAGATATTTGCTCTTTATCAAAAAACAACAGAGCCGACAGACGTTCTTCTTCTTCTCCATTCACCCAGCGGGTCAGACGCTGGGCACCAACTACACCTGGAATTCTCTTCAGGTATTCAACCGGAATATCTGTCATCACGCCTAAGGGACTCCTTTGACGGGTGGTCTTCTCCAAAGTTCGAAACACAACATTTATGTTGGCCCACTGCAATCTTCCTCTGTTCTTTAGAAATACAATTCATCAAAATAAGATCACTCTGACAGACTCCACTTTTACAAGCACATACTTCATCATTTTCAACACCTCTCCCACATATGCATCCTTACTTAATTAACAAACGCATCTCAGCAAGAAGCGATTCATTATCATCCATACACGTATCCTCCACTCCATTTTGAGACAATTTCCTTTTTGTTTCAGTTTTCGATACTACTGTTGTCCATTCAGAACATTTGTCTTCGCCTACTTTGCTCGACGCGCTGCTTGATTCGAATTTAGCATCCACTTTCACCATCTTCTCTGCAGAGACGTCCATACACGCTGACATGGAAATTCCTAACGCATTCCAGATTTTACAATGCCTGGATAGTTTATGTATCAGCTAACCACGGGGTGGTGATTTCAAGACAACTGGGAACAAAACTAAAAAAAAGGTCAAATCTTGACGTCAGCGACCTTGATGTCGGAAAGTTGGAGCTTGAGAAAGAGGCCCCGTTCCCGACTTGGAATTCCGAGTTGGAAAACCATTCAAAGCTATTTTTCTCAGTCTGAGCTCTTTTTTTCAGAGTTCCCAGTTGACTTAAATGCATTGAATTCGGAAGTTGGAGATTTCCCAGTTCCCAGTTAACGCGTTCATACATTTCTTTACGTAGTTATTACACATTGACTACACTATCACTCGTATTTCATGTCACAACCTTGTTTATTAACATGATCTAGTCTAAATATGGCATGATTCCACTAATTGTATCCTTCTGCATAACTTTCAAAGAGGTACTTTTATTTTGAAGGCAAATCGCAAATTCCACTGTTGTGTCTAATCCTTATTGTGGCTATTTTCACAACACATAACCCGGTCCGGTCGAGCCTCACTAGCCTGATAAAGCTAACTGGCTGCTTATAACGTTATAGCTTTGGGCAGCACGGTTAAGTAGCTGGCTAGCTATTTATTTTCATGAACTGAAGTTCAATTTAAATTGGCGAACAACAGGACCTAGCTAATACTTGCTCACAATGATTCATAAATCATTGCTAAGAATAATGAAAATGACTGCAGTTTCTAAGTTACTGGTCATTGTTTTTATTCTGTTTGTATTGGTGCTAGCTTGGTACCAAACTAAAGCTAGCTACCCCAGAAGTTGCAGTCGAACAAATAATACTTTATTACCAACGCGGTATTGTAAAACATCGTTCGTGGCCGGTGTTTGCTTGTTTGCAGACAAAAAGACAAAAAATGTACAGCTTTGGCAGTGCTACTGATAGTAGTGGTGGCGCTTGGCTTGCCGACGTGTCAAATTAAAAGCTTTTAAAAAAATGTTTTTATTAAAAGCTTATTTAACGCGTCAAATAGTGTTAATTGACGTGTATCCGTTTTGACACGTAAAGACCCAAACGGCGTTCCATTCAGAGCGGAGCAGAATACAGTTTGATTTGAACATGGCGCGCCTCCCTCACCGACTCCGCCCGGTCACGTGATGGATCATAGCCGGGTCAAATATTATGGATCTACTGACGAGACACTCGGCTGTCAATGTGAGTCATTCTCCACAAAGCGGCACGGCGGGCTGTCTAGATCCCACCTATCCTTTCTTTGGATTGGTGGATATATTTCATTAATAATATTATTTTATTTTTTTGAATAATCGATGAGGGTTGTTGACCTCAACCGCCGGTATTCATTTGAGAGAGATGCTGTGCTATTAGCCTCATTGACATTGATATAATGCATAGCCATCTCGATATAAAATGTTGTTTTTTTTCTCAAAGTTGCCGGGATGTCACATGTCCTATTTATATCAGTGCACTTGTAACAGCTTAAGCATTTTGGAAACTTATATTTGTTCACATAGACCTCACGTTGCAAATAAGCCATTACATTTTTTGTTGACAAATTCGACACTCATTGACCTCCATACAAAAACTCATTTCTTTGGTGAGCGAAACAATGAAAAAACGCCACCTGCTGGAAGGAGATAGATGGTCCGCCGAGTTGGTCCTCTCTCGTCCTCATCTTCTCTGGCCGGGTTCAACCCGGGCAGTTTAATCTAATCCCCTCCTTTTTGCTAGCTAGCCTCGAGCCATAGCCGAAGATAGTGGATAAATGAAGATGTCCCAATGTGTGCCGTTAACCATTGAAAAAGTTGTCAGGTCCGGTCTGCTTAATGTGGTGGCTCCAATGAGGTATATAAACCATGGCCATTTATTTGTTATTTTATATTTTTTATTTAACCTTTATTTAACTAGGCAAGTCAGTTAATTAAGAACAAATTCTTATTTTATTTTTGTTTAGCTCACATAATATAATTTAAAAGTATGCATTATGGTGTCTGTAATAAAATAAATGTGGCAAAAAATTAATTTAGACATTAATAATATGCATTTCTACAGCATATAAAATATTTTTCACAACAGTGGGGGAGTCACAAGATGGAGGCACGCCTTGTCCTAGAGAGATTTACAAGGTTATCAAAACGTCACGTAAGCCGACACGAAACACAGTTCTTATTTTAAGTGTTTCTAAAATCCTCTTTGGGAAAAATGAACAGTGGAAAAATGTTTGGAACCATTTCCCTGTTTGACCGCTAGGTTTTATGGGTTATTATGACTCACACTGTGGTACTCTGCATAGCAGCCGGGTCTGGTCTGCTTAGTTCATTGACTGTATGAACCAGAAAAAAATAGGGAGTGTGATGTCTCACTTCCTCTTCCTTCTTTGCCATAGCCCTATAGGGGTACACTTATTTCAAGAGATGACACTGGCTGGAATGTCCTGCTTTACCTGGCATCCTTTTTTATTGTTGATTGTACCATATGAACCAAATCCATAATACGATTTTGGTGGGGTTTGTTTTAAACAACATTTTAAGTATATTAAAAAACACTGTACTTCAATCTCAATGCAGACAAAAAATATACACTGAACAAAAAATATAAACACAACATGCAACAATTTCAAAGATTTTACTGAGTTACAGTTCATATAAGGAAATCAGTCAAATTGAAATAAATAAATAAATTAGGCCTTAATTTATGGATTTCACATGACTAGGCAGGGGGAAGCCTAGCTCAGCCAATCAGAATGAGTTTTTCCCCACAAAAGGCTTTATTACGGACAGAAATACTCCTTAACAAAATGGCATATTTTTTTATTTCAGCTCATGAAACATGGGACCAACACTTAACATCTTGCGTTTAAATTCTTGTTCAGTATATTTTGCAATTATATTGATTTATTATTCATAATGTCTCCACTGTTCTTGGATCCCTAATACTGTCTACCTCGATTACTAACTTATGTCTTGCATGCATTGTGCTTTGCACGTGCAAAAGATCAGTCAAATTGCCAAAAGTTCTCATGACCAAGGGCGCAACTATGATTTTAGAAATGGGGGGGACATTCTTTTTTTTTTTTTTTTTTAATCCAGTCGGATAAACACTCCAAACGGCCTACCCGACCGCTCTGAGGAGTCTGCATGCTTCTAAAGCACACTGCTGCCTGGAGCAGCCTATCATCACCTTCTAGTACTTGTTTGTCTGCACTGTCCTCTGCTGTTTGACAGCAGTTTTCACCAAAGTAATCCTCCCTGTCTGTGTTTTGACATTTCAACTGAACTCACCTTATCTAGATGTTGACCTTTCACCTATAGTGCTTCACCCCAATACTATTGAGTGCAGTGAGAATGTTTGCAGTTGACACTTCAATAAAGCCATATCTGGCTACCAGGTTGCTCGTTCCAGACCCAAGATGGTACCCGAAAGATCAAAACAAAGCTAATCATGTACACAATTAAATGTTGGATGTAAATATCTTATCTAAAAGCAGATATGTGAAAGGAGACCAGGTTGAGAGTTTCGGTACCGGAGCGCCAATTCTAGGTCCAAGAGGCTTCTAAACAGCTCCAAGCCATAAGACTCCTGAACATCTAATCAAATGGCTACCCAGCATTCAGCACCCACAGAATGCATGTTTTGGAATATTTTTATTCTGTATTGGCTTCCTTCTTTTCACTCTGTTAGTATATACGTTAGTGTTGTGGAGTAACTACAATGTTGTTGATACATCCTCAGTTTTCTCCCATCACAGCCATTATACTCTGTAACTGTTTTAAAGTCACCATTGGCCTCATGGTGAAATCCATGAGAGGTTTCCTTCCTCTCCGGCAACTGAGTTGGGAAGGACGCCTGTATCTTTGTAGTGACTGGGTATACTGATACACTATCTGATACAATATCCATAACTTCACCATGCTCAAATAGATATTCAATGTCTCCTATCAATTGGTGCCTTCTTTGCGAGGCATTGGAAAACGTCCCTGGTCTTTGTGGTTGAATCTGTTTGAAATTCACTACTCGACCTTACAGATAATTGTATGCGTGGGCTACAGAGATGAAGTAGTCAATCAAATGTTATTTGTCACATGCACTGAGTAGACCTTACAGTGAAATGCTTACTTACAAGCCCTTAACCAACAATGCAGTTAAGAAAAATACAACCCCCAAAAAGTAACAAATAATTCATAAGTACCAGCCTCCATATTTTCAAATCTGCTTCAAAACAGTTGTTTAGAAATGAACCATCAATTTGACAGAGCTCGTAGAATTTTTTCAAGAATAAAATGGGCAAATTTGGCACAATCCAGTTGTGAAAAGCTCTTAGAGTTACCCAGAAAGAGTCACTGCCAAAGGTGCTTCTACAAAGTATTGACTCAGGAGTGTGAATACATATGTATTTCATTTTCAATAAATGTGTAAGAATGTCAAAAATCATGCTTTCACTTTGTCATTATGGGATATTGTGGGTGGGTGAGAAAAATATATATTTAATCCATTTTAAATTCAGGCTGTAACACAACATGTGGAATACGTCAAGGGGTAGGAATACTTCCTGAAGGCACTGTAGGTAGGGATAAAGTGATTAAGCAACAGGATAATAAACAGTCACAGCAGCGTATGTGATGAGTCTAACGAGTTAGTCTAAAAACAGTCAATGCAGATAATCAATAGCTATCCGGACAAACTATTTAGCAGTCTTATGGCTTGGCGGTAGAAGCTGTTCAGGTTCTTGTTGGTTCCAGACTTAGTGCGTTGATACTGCTTACCATGCGGTAGCACAGAAAACAGTCTGACTTGGGTGGCTGGAGATTGACAATTTCTAGAGCCTTCCTCTGACACCGTCTGGTATAGAGGTCCTGGATGGCAGGGAGTTCGGCCCCAGTGATGTACTGGGCCATAAGCACTACCCTCTGTAGCACCTCGCGATTGGATGCCATACCAAGTGGTGTACAGCCAGTCAAGATTCTCTCAAGGGTGTAGCTGTAGAACTTTGAGGATCTGATGACCCACGCTGAAACTTTTCAGCCTCCTGAAGGGGATGAGGCGTTGTCATTCCCTTTTCACGACTGTGTTGGTGGTTGTGGACCATGATAATTATTTAGTGACGTGGACACTGAGGAACTTGACTCTGTCAACCTGCTCCATTACAGCCCCTTTGATGTGGATGGGGGTGTGCTCGGCCCTCCGTTTCCTGTAGTCCACGATGAGCTCCTTTGACTTTCTGATGCTGAGGGAGAGGTTGTTGTCCTGGCACCACACTGCAAGGTCTGACCTCCTCCCTGCAGGCCGTCTCATCGTCGTCAGTGTACAGGCCTATCACCATCGTGTCGTCAGCAAACTTGGTGTTGGAGTTAAGCGTGGCCAAGCAGTTGTGGGTGAACGGAGTACAGGAGGGGACTAAGCACCCATCCCTGAGAATCCCCCGTGTTGAGGGTCATTGTGGCGGATGTGTTGTTGCCTACCCTCACCACATGGGGGCAGCCAGTCAGGATGTCCAGGATCCAGTTGGAGAGGGAGGTGTTTAATCCCAAGGTCTTTACCCTTATGATGAGCTTGGAGGGCACTATGGTGTTGAAAGCTGAGTTGCAGTCAATGAATAGCATTCTCACAGGTGTTCATTTTGCCCAGGTGGAAGTGTAATATAGATTGTGTCATCTATGGATCTATTGGGGCGCTATGCAAATTGGAGAGGGTCCAGGGTGTCTGGGATGATGGTGTTGATGTGAGCCACGAGAGATTGGAAACCCAAATTGGTCTACACAGACAAGTTCTGGCCTGGTTTAGATCTTATCTGTTAGAAAGATATCAGTTTGTCTCTTTGAATGGTTTGTCCTCTGACAAATAAACTGTAAATTTCAGTGATCCTCAAGGTTCCGTTTTCAGGACCACTATTGTTTTCACTATATATTTGACCTCTTGGGGATGTCATTTGAAAACAATGTTAACTTTCACTGCTATGCAGATGACACACAGCTGTACATTTCAATGAAACATGGTGAAGCCCCAAAATTGCCCTCGCTAGAAGCCTGTGTTTCAGACATAAGGAAGGGGATGGCTGCAAACGTTCTACTTTTAAACTCGGACAAAACAGAGATGCTTGTTCTAGGTCCCAAGAAACAAAGAGATATCCTGTTGAATCTGACAATTCATCTTGATGGTTGTACAGTGGTCTCAAATAAAACTGTGAAGGACCTCGGCGTTACTCTGGACCCTGATCTCTCTTTTGACGAACATATCAAGACTGTTTCAAGGACAGCTTATTTCCATTGCAAAAATGAGAAACTTTCTGTCCAAAAATGATGCATAAAAATGAATCCATGCTTTTGTTACTTCTAGGTTAGACTACTGAAATGCTCTAGTTTCTGGCTACCCAGATAAAGCACTAAATAGACTTCAGTTAGTGCTAAATACGGCTGCTAGTATCCTGACTAGAACCCCCAAAAATGATCATATTACTCCAGTGCTAGCCTCCCTACACTCCTGTTAAGGCAATGGCTGATTTCAAGGTTTTACTGCTAACCTACAAAGCATTACATGGGCTTGCTCCTACCCATCTTTCTGATTTGGTCCTGCCGTACATACCTACACGTACGCTACGGTCACAAGACGCAGGCCTCCTAATTGTCCCTAGAATTTATAAGCAAACAGCTGGAGGTAGGGCTTTCTCCTATAGAGCTCCATTTTTATGGAATGGTCTGCCTACCCATGTGAGAGACACAGACTCGGTCTCAACCTTTAAGTCTTTACTGAAGACTCATCTCTTCAGTAGGTCATATGATTGAGTGTAGTCTGGCCCAGGAGTGTGAAGGTGAATGGAAAGGCTCTGGAGCAACGAACCGCCCTTGCCGTCTCTGCCTGGCCGGTTCCCCTCTCTACACTGGGATTCTCTGCCTCTAACCCTATTACAGGGGCTGAGTCACTGGCTTACTGGCAGTCACTGGTGCTCTTCCATGCCGTCCCTAGGAGGGGTGCGTCACTTGAGTAGGTTGAGTCACTGACGTGATCTTCCTGTCTGGGTTGGCACCACCCCTTGGGTTGTGCCGTGGCGGAGATCTTTGTGGGCTATACTTGGCCTTGTCTCAGGATGGTAAGTTGGTGGTTGAAGATATCCCTCTAGTGGTGTGGGGGCTGTGCTTTGGCAAAGTGGGTGGGGTTATATCCTGCCTGTTTGGCCCTGTCTGGGGGTATCATCGGATGGGGCCACAGTGTCTCCTGACCCCTCCTGTCTCAGCCTCCAGTATTTATGCTGCAGTAGTTTGTGTCGGGGGGCTAGGGTCAGTCTGTTATATCTGGAGTACTTCTCCGGTCTTATCCGGTGTCCTGTGTTTATTTAAGTATTCTCTCTCGAATTCTCTCTTTCTCTCTCAGAGGACCTGAGCCCTAGGACCATGCCTCAGGACTACTTGGCATGATGGGTCCTTGCAGTCCCCAGTCCACTTGGCCGTGCTACTGCTCCAGTTTCAACAGGTCTGCCTGCGGCTATGAAACCCTGACCTGTTCACCGGATGTGCTACCTGTCCCAGACCTGCAGTTTTCAACTCTCTAGAGACAGCTGGAGCGGCAGAGATACTCTTAATGATCTGCCTTGAAAAGCCAACTGACATTTACTCCTGAGGTGCTGACTTGCTGCACCCTCGACAACTACTGTGATTATTATTTGACCATGCTGGTCATTTATGAACATTTGAACATCTTGGCCATGTTCTGTTATAATCTTCACCCGGCACAGCCAGAAGAGGACTGGCCACCTCTCATAGCCTGGTTCCTCTTTAGGTTTCTTCCTCGGTTCTGGCCTTTCTAGGGAGTTTTTCCTAGTCACCGTGCTTCTACACCTGCATTGCTTGCTGTTTGTGATTTTAGGCTGGGTTTCTGTATAGCACTTTGAGATATTGGCTGATGTAAGAAGGGCTATATAAATACATTTGATTTGACCAGCCTTCCGAAGCATTTCATGGCTACAGATGTAAGATGTAAGTGCAGATGTAGTCATTTAGAGACTGGTTACCTTGGCATTCTTGGGCACTATGGACTACGGTGGTCTCCTTGAAACATGTAGGTATAATCCATGATAGTTTGAAAGCCCTGCCACATCCGACAAGCATCAGATCCAGTGTAGTATGATTCTATCTTGGTCCAGTGTTGACACTTTGCCTGTTTGATGGTTCGGAGAGTGTAGTGGGATATCTTCTAAGCGTTTGGATTAGTGTCCCCGCTCCTTGAAAGTGGCAGCTCTATTCTTTAGCTCATTGTGGATGTTACCTGTAATCCAAAACTTCTGGTTGGGATATGTTTCGTAATTTATGTTCACTGTGGGGACGACGTCTCACTTATTAATTAAGCCTGTGACTGTGGTAAACTCCTCAACGGCATCAGATGAATCCCAGAACATATTCCAGTCTGTGCTAGCAAAAACAGTCATGTAGCTTAGCATCTGCTTCATTGGACCACTTCCATATTGAACGAGTCACTGGTACGTCACAAATGAATCCATTATCTGTATCAGGCCTTGTGTGCCGGTATAATTGCAGGTGAGTTACTACTCTCCCCTCAGCAGCAGAGTCTCTCCAGCAACCCAAACAGACAAAGACAAGCTACACACAAAATGTGCATCTGTATTTGGCTTGCAGCAACCTTCAAATGAAAGGCTCTAAACCCTTATCAACCTGAAAACCCCTTTTAAATAGAAATTCCTATCCAATCAGATTCCTAACTCAGATTGAGCCCAGGTGTGATGAATTACTGACATAATTAGTATGCCCATATGTGGAGTTCCTGCTAGGCCCATATCTGGAGATCCTGATAGGGCCCCAGTTCAACACACATTTTCCAGGAGCCAGCTATGCCCAGATATGGAGTTTCTGTCAGGGGCCCCATTTCAACATGAATTTGACCCAATTAAGACAGTCAGCTCCTGACGTTTGCATTTGGGTTAATTTAATTAATGTAATGCGTAATGTATTTTCATGATCCTGTTTCCTGTTCCAGACATACATTTTGGGGGGTTCTTTCTGTAACACATATACATTGTATAATAGTGAGTTTATAGCCTATAATGTTTCTTTAAGTTCAAACGGAAGGTATTTTTACCCTAATGCTGCATTCGTAAACAAGTGGGAAGTGGGAATTTACCACATACAAATGGCAGAAAAATTACCTGAATGCCCTTCGAACAATACTATCTATCGCATCTTAGCCTATGTTGCTCTGACATTGCTCATCCATATATTTATATTTATACATTCTTATTCCATTCCTTTACTTAGATTTGTGTGTATTAGGTATTTGTTGTGGAATTGTTAGATATTACTTGTTAGATATTGCTGCACTGTCAGAACTAAAAGCACAAGCATTTCGCTACACGCACAATAACATCTGCTAACCATGTGTATGTGACCAATACAATTTGACTTGATTTGAACTGATAATTAATAGGCGAAAACTCGTATATCATTCCTGAGCTCCAACTTCTCCCACATGTTGACTTCTGACATCGCCTACTAAGTAAATGACCTTGTTAACAGAATTTTCAACAGTTAAATGTAACAAGAAAACATGATTTATAAAAAGCAATCTATTAATATGGTTTCTAAAATCTATAATTTGTTTACAAGCATTATAGCTGTACTTTTGGTTTATGGTTGACACAGCTTGTTGGCCATTAGCCAATCGGCATTTCTCAACGAGTTCAAAGCACGTCAGTGCATCCAACTGGTTTTTACGACTTCACAACTGGTCAATTCTCACCTCCCACTTGGTTATGAACGCAGCAAGTTTATCTTTCTCTTAACAGCAATCGTTTACTCGTAACTGGACTTTGTCACATTACTCATTGTCTTAAGGCTTACTGATTGTCCTATATATTTGTTATGTTAATATGATACTTCACTTCACTCAAAGACCAAATCTGGAGAGCACAAAAAAATACAAAAAATAAGAGAAAATAAAAACCTTTCAAAAATGTGCCTTTTTTTAATACATAACCATCAGTTGACTTTATTCTTTCACTATGGGCCATGTCTCTCCATCTCTTCTCGGTAAATGGTGTGAGGCAAGACGTCCTAAGTGTAAATCATTTCTGTGGAACACATGTCCCCTGTGTAATTTGCTTGCTTGGGGCATTTTATTTATTCTCATTTTTTTAATCTGCTAAACCCTTTGAAGAACCCTTTTGGGCTCCAGGTAGAGCCTTTTGGGTTCCATGTAGAACCCTTTCCACAGAGGGTTTTTACATGGAACCCAAAAGGGTTCTTCTTTTGGAACCCTTTTTTCTAAGAGTGTACTAATCATAGACTTGAATGTAAAGCTGACATTTAAATGAAGCATATTTGGCATATGATTTATCTGGACAGTTGATGGTGTCTACAACTGTCTTAGCTATACATTACAGAGTTATATGTGCAGAACTGATGTATTGAAGCATGATCATCTTTATAAGTCATCCATTTGTTAAATACAGGAAATAAACTAAAACTGCAATATTTAAAACACACAACTGAAACATTTGAATATCCAAGAATAATAGGCATTGTACTGTACAGTATATCATAAGTATTCACACCCCTTGGATTTCTTCACATTTTATTGTGTTACATAGTGGGATTAAAATTGATTTAATTGTAATTTTTTGTCGACAATTTACACAAAATACTCTTTAATGTCAAAGTGGAAAGAATTTTATTTTTTTATATGAATGAATCCGGCCTCTTTCTAGAGCTACGACCTGAAGATCAATGACATCATCATGATTCGACCTGGTCTTTCTCTGAGTTCCCAGTTGTTTTGAAAGCACCATAAATCCAGAGAATGCCAGACTTTGATGACAAAATTTGCCCATGAAGGACAGCCGCGCCACCTTCCTGTTCAAGTGAGCACAGTACAACAAGGTGAGCCCAAAAATGTATTGTATGCATAGGTTGTTGTGACAGAGTCAAAAGTGGCTGTATGATGATCCCCCTTTGAGATGCACGGGGTCTTTCAGGCTGGTTGTGCCTGTTTATGTGCCTTCATTATTAAGTTATCGGGCTATAAGTTCTAAATGTTCTGAATCATGTATATTCATCCTCTTGTTATGTGAGCCATCATGAAGTCATCATGAGACATTTTGACACATCATGACTGTGTTTCCACCGTCTTTGACCATTTTGGCACAGTTAGCTGCCATCAACTCTATCACAGTGAGTGACGTGTGTGAGGTGAGGGGGTGGAGGAAGGTAGACACCATTGGTCAGTCGATAATGAGGGCTAAACCCCTCCCTACTGAATATGAAACAGTCCAGGACATATTAACCATCAATCCCACCATGGCCATTTAACCTGGGTTACTTCTCTAGAGCCCACGCCTGGGATTGTCTTCAACAATATTCATTGGCCAGTGGACCATCAGTCACACCGTTACTCTTTTGTCTGAAGATCTCACCAACTTCAGTAGAAAGCACTTTATTGTACACAATGAGTAACATGGTGACAGAGATTTTGGCCTTTATTCTCACCACGTCTGGCTGGGTCCTGATCTCCTCCACCATACCCACGGATTACTGGAAGGTGTCCTCTCTGGACGGCACGGTCATCACCACAGCTACCTTCTGGTCCAACCTGTGGAAGACCTGTGTCACTGATTCAACAGGAGTCTCCAACTGCAAGGACTTTCCCTCCATGCTGGCACTGGACGGTCTGCTCAAAGTTTATTTCTTGTCATTGGGAAAGGGTCTTATAGCAGCTGCTTTGCAAGCTTAAGAGGGCCTACTTGCCTACGGTGATACAATACACAGCTTTTAAACTGTAAGAGCTCCTTATTACTGTGATTTCTAATGCCCTCATTGTGTAAATGTATAGTTATTCCCATTTTTTGATCCAGTTGATCAAGTTATTACATCTTAATGCATTCATTATGCATGGACTAGTTGTAAAAGCCTGTTACATGGATTGTACTCAACTTCATGGGTGCTAATGAAAGTGTAGTCTGCAGGCCAGCAGTGTTTCAGCATCTGGTCAGTGTGTCTCAGATGAGGGTCAGTGGATCTGCCACATCAGTGTAACTGTGCCACAGTTCAATTTCAAGCTCATTACTTGGAAAGAGAAGGGCTCATTACTTGGAAAGAGAAGTGCTCAGAGCTTGCCAGTGCTAATAGATTTTGGGGGAAGGTACAATGCAGGTTTTCTCCCAGGGACAACTCATCTACCTTCAGAGATGTCAATGTTTAGCCTAACTTCATGGGAGTTGAAGGCTATAAATTAGATTTACTGGGAGCTTGGGGCTTTCTGCCATGGTTGGCTAATTTCTGGGGTTTACCACCAAGCTAATATTTGCCTGTTAATCACATCTCAAAGGCAGCTCCAATTTCAAGACTACAAAAAAAGATATGTTTTATTGTCACATACACCAGATAGGTGCAGTGAAATGTGTTGTTTTACAGGGTCTGCCATAGTAGTACGGCACCCCTGGAGCAAATTAAAGTTGTGCCTTGCTCAAGGGCACATCGGCAAATTAGCATATCTCTTTACTAAAAAACTATTACTGGTTATGCTTACAAATGATTGTTTATTCATACTGAACCAATTTGTTGCTTGCACAGTTAGCTGAGCAAATGAAAAGTGAAGTCTAAGCAAGCCTAAATATCTTACATTGAGTGATAATTCACTTAAAATGTGTTTTTTTACTACCAAGCTACAATATTGGCAAGATATTTTACCTTAATAAGACGATTAAGGTAAAAAATCTTGAAATAAGATAAATTACATGAATTAAGCGTTTTATTGGTTAAAATAAGCACAATTGTTAAAATAAGCAAAATTATCTGCCAATGATAATTTAGCTTTCACTTTTTGCTGTGTGGTAATTCTGCATGGTATGTTGGTGTAATGAGATGGGGAGGGCATTGGGGGAAATGGCTGGGGGACATTTAGCTATTGGGAACGCTTCGACTATGCTTACAACTACAGCTAACCATGCATCAAATCAAGAAGCATGGCCTAAAGGTATGTGTAACAGATGTCTGACGTGGTCGACGCTTGTTTTTCCAGGCTACATCCAGGCCTGCCGGGGTCTGATGATCACTGCTGTATGTTTGGGCTTCTTTGGTGTTGTCTTCGCCTTGGTCGGAATGAAGTGCACCAAGATTGGGGGATCAGACCAAAGCAAAGCCAGGACAGCTTGCATCGCCGGAGTCAATTTCATACTCAGCGGTAACTATCATGTCACAGTCATTGATGGACAATACTGGCATAGTTTACCAAGTCTGCAGCACTGAACGCTCTTTTCTTCTCTGCAGGTCTCTGCTCGTTGTCTGCATGCTCCCTGTATGCACACAGGATAACATCTGAGTTTTTTAACCCCATGTTTGTCGCTCAGAAGTGAGTAACTCATTTGATGTACAGGATCAGACATACAGTGCCTTGCAAAAATATTCATCCCCCTTGGTGTTTTTCCTATTTTGTTGCATTACAACCTGCAATTTAAATGGGTTTTAATTTGGATTTCCTGTAATGGATATACACAAAATTGTCCAAATTGGTGAAGTGACATTTAAAAAATAACTTGTTTCAAAAAATGATATATATAAAAAAAACTGAAAAGTGGTGCGTGCATATGAAGTCCCTAAATAAGATCTGGTGCAACCAATTAACTTCAGAAGTCACATAATTAGTTAAATAATTCCGCCTGTGTCCAATCTAAGTGTCACATGGTCTGGCACATGATCTCAGTATATATACACCTGTTCCGAAAGGCCCCAGAGTCTGCAACACCACCAAGCAAGGGGCACCACCAAGCAAGGGGCACCACCAAGCAAGGGGCACCACCAAGCAAGCGGCACCACCAAGCAAGGGGCACCACCAAGCAAGCGGCACCATGAAGACCAATGAGCTCTCCAAACAGGTCAGGGACAAAGATGTGGAGAAGTACAGATCAGGGTTGGGTTATAAAAAAATATAAAAAATGTTGAACATCCCATGGAGCACCATTAAATCCATTATTAAAAAATATGGCACCACAACAAACCTGCCAAGGAGGGCTGCTCATGGACCAGGCAAGGAGGGTGTTAATCAGAGGCAACAAAGAGACCAAAGATAACCCTGAAGGAGCTGCAAAGCTCCACAGCGGAAATTTGAGTATCTGTCCATAGGACTACTTTAAGCCATACACTCCACAGAGCTGGGCTTTACGGAAGAGTGACCAGATAAAAGCCCTTGCTTAAAGAAAAAAAATGAGCAAACACGTTTGGTGTTCGCTAAAAGGCATGTGGGAGACTCCCCAAACATATGGAAGAAGGTACTCTGGTCAGATGAGACTAAAATTGAGCTTTTTGGACATCAAGGAAAACACTATGTGGGGATGTTTTTCATCGACAGGGACTGGGAAACTGGTCAGAATTGAAGGAATGATGGCTGGCGCTAAATACAGGGATATTCTTGCGGGAAACCTGTTTCAGTCTTCCAGAGATTTGAGATTGGGACGGAGGTTCACCTTCCAGCAGGACAATGACCCTAAGCATACTGCCGAAGCAACGCTTGAGTGGTTTAAGGGGAAACATTTACATGTCTTGGAATGGCCTAATCAAAGCCCAGAACTCAATCCAATTGAGAATCTGTGATATGACGTAAAGATTGCTGTATATCAGTGAATCATCCAACTTGAAGGAGCTGGAGCAGTTTTGCCTTGAAGAATGGGCAAAAATCCCAGTGGCTAGATGTGCCAAGCTTATAGAGACATACCCCAAGACACTTTCAGTTGTAATTGCTGCAAAAGGTGGCTCTACAAAGTATTGACTTTGGGGGGGGGTGAATAGTTATGCACGCTCAAGTTGTTTTTTGTCTTATTTCTTGTTTGTTTCACCCCAAAAATATTTTGCATTTTCAAAGTGGTAGGCATGATACAAACCCCCCAAAATAAATTAACTCCAGGTTGAAAGGCAACAAATAGGAAAAAAATGCCAAGGGGGGGGGGGGGGTGAATACTTTCACAAGCCACTGTACAGCAGTGACCCACATGATCATGGATGAAGTAATGCTGCTGTTAAATAACTAGTATCCTTTGTTCCCCTGTTTTCCAGGTATGAACTGGGGGTTGCCTTGTTCATTGGTTGGGCAGGATCTATTCTTTGTATTCTGGGAGGGGTGATACTCTGCTTCTCAATAGCAGATAGTTCCACTACAAGGTAAGTCATAAAGTTCAATAATATTTAAGGATATTTGGTCAATTACATTATTGGTTTACTTAACATTTTTCTCTCTCTCCTCTCCCTCTAGTCACACAGGCTATGCCTACAGAGGAGCTACCTCTGCCGCTAATGTTTCTTCTCACCCTAGAGGGCATGCACAGCCCATGAGCCAGAGGCCTCCACCAGAGTACAGTAGCTCTTCTAGAGTACAGCACTTTGATAAGAATGCCTATGTGTAAGGGATGATAGGACAAATGCAGAACCTGAACAGCGGCATGGTCTCGAGAGGCCAATTTACTGCCATACCAGTTAAAAGGAGGAGAAAGAATGTGTTACGTGACTGGCTGGCCCATTGTGTCACAAATTATGACAGATCAGAAAGAGATCACTTTATATTGGAGTTGATCCCCCTGTTCACCTATTTATGACAGCACTAATTTCTAGTCCAATGGAAATCAGAGCCTTTTTGAGTTCGTAGGAGATTTGCTGAGATTTGTGGCTCTGATATTTACTTTATAATAAAATGTGAGCCTTCTGGTAGACCTACGCTGCGAATCGAAATAGTGTCAATAATAACCAGTTTTCTGTACAATTGTTGATTTTTTTATTTTCTTTTTTGATAATTGTTTGACATTAAAGTGAGGATGTGAACTGTTATATTGTCTTGTGTTGCCTGTCTCTTTATCTGCTAGACACACATTAAAATGCTGTTAATCTTTAATGACAGAACATTTAAAAGTATGTTTAACATCGACAACATCATGTTTCTAACCTACCATTGACATAACATAAACTACAGCATGTTTTATAATCAACATATCTTTGAGGTCACTTTTGGAAAAGTGTTATCCATTTACAGTACCTCTTGTATATTTCAATAACTCATTATTTACAGTCCAATTTCAACTGGCACCTATTTCAGAAAATCCTAAAAAACTTGTATTTAGCCTATTATAAAATCATGTGTATCCTCTCTCCCTAAAATATGATGTAATTACTATGCCATTACAATAATACAAAGTGAATTACTACCACTAAATATAGAAAGTCTATAATATATGTTTTTTCAGAATATTACATATTAAATAAACTGATTCAAACAAAGGGTTTTACCAGCATGGCTCAAATGAAACACATGCCCTTTGTGTAAAGCTGTCAGTGATGTGATTCATTTCAAGTTGGACCCACACTCCTTACAGTTTACAGTAAACAGCTTCCATCATGGTTTTGACAACAGAGTCCACATCAAAACTCTCCTATACACACACATACCATGTCATCCAGTCCAGAGAGACATGTTATCACCTACTGAAACAAGACAACAAGCACCAACATCCTGCAGCAGTCCCGGCATCACGTGTGTCCTGAGTCTCGATCCCTCACGCGCACCTCTTCAGGAGTGCCTAGGAGCAGCAGGTTAGCACACCCATCCTTTCTCACCTGGAACCATGAGGAAAAGGCTGATCCAGGTTTCTGGTTTCCTGATCTCAACGCTGGGATGGCTTTTTGTACTTTGTACTATGGCAATGGATTACTGGAGGATCACCCAGATAGGTGGCCAGGGAGGTTCATTCATTATCAAGGTGGCCTGGTACTGGTCCAACCTGTGGCAGGACTGCTTCACAGACTCGACAGCAGTCACCAACTGCAGAGACTTCCCTGTGCTGTGGTCTGTCAAACGTAAGAACATTGTTCAAACATCTGACTTTCTGGTATATTAATTACATTGTAGGATCTCTGCAAATTGATCACCATCCTGTTGCATTATTTCATACTCAAACATGACTTTGAATTCTTGAGAGCTTGTCGCGCTTTTCTAATGGAAAAAGCAACAACAAAAACGTTGTGGTGATCGATGATATGTTGACTCATATGTTCTTCTCCTTTTATTTTTTCAAATATATATTATTTTACAGCTATCGTCCAGGGAGTGAGAGGCCTGCTGATGTGTGGACTAACCCTTGGGTTTTTTGGTGCAATATTTTGCTTTGTTGGCATGGAGTGCACTTATATTGGAGGAGGGGTAAAAAACAAGGATATGCTTTTGTTCGCTGGATCCGTATTTCACTTTGTCGGTGGTAAGTACTGTCCATGGTATGTTAATTTCTCCAGATGACTTATTTTTTTCCCATCAACATTTCCTAGTATGACTGAAACCTCTTCACACAGGTGTGTCAGACTTAGCTGCATACTGCTTATACATCAACAAAGTCGCAATGACAACTTTCACTCAATCTTCGCCAGGAATCCTAAAGTAAGATTAATATTTCAAATAATCTGTTTGAAATGAAAAATACAAATTAACAGCTGCACATGTTAGTAACTGTACTGATGTATGCTTTCTACTATTTTCTAAGGTATGACTTAGGACCTCCCATTTTTTTAGGATTGGTTGGGTCTTTTTGCATCCTCTTAGGGGCCATTCTCTATGCTGTGACTGTGTACAAAGTCCTATTCCCTAAAGCAAAGTAAGAAAACTGTTTTGAACAAGTCATTTGATCAGAATGATAGATATTCATTATATCTCTGAACAGTAAGATCCCATCATTCTAGTGTGCCATCGTTGTATTGCCTTCATTGAATAATGAGAACAATGAGAAATATGTTTTATTGTGTGTCTCATTATTTCAGAGTGGTGCTCGCCCATGGTGGTCCTAGAACACGAACATACATGGCCTCTCGGGCCGGAGGCAGAACCCTCTACACTGGATACTACAGACCACCCAGACAGTACAGATCCTACGGCTCAGGGATAACCAGCAGCTCTAAACTCACTAGGATCTCCCAGATAACACCTGAGAAACTGTCAGACAGAGATGCTTTTGTGTAGTGGCATTGGCTACAGTACTAGTTCCAGACAATGTGTTTGTAAATACCATTAAGATAAAGTCTATTAAGGAAATTGTGAACATTGTTTTTTTCCCAGCTACATTATTTGATCTAGTCTTTTCAGGTCAATTTTCATTTGATCACTCTGTTGTTGCAGAGAATTTTCCTGCACAGAAGGAAATGCTAATTCTAGTGTATTTGAGGTTTTAAAAGGCTTCTAAAGTTTGTAATTTCCATGTAAAATTTTCAGATTTGCTTTATTGGAACTAAAAATGTATCAACCCCGACAAAAAAAGTAAATTAATTTCAATCCACATAATAATTCACATTTCCTGTCCCTGCAGGATTATTTTCCTGCTGTTTAACTGGTCAAATTAAGATAGTATTGCTATGTATTGTATTGCTATGCCATAGGTTTTAATTTACTGTTTACTTACTTACTGTTTAATTTACAGTTAAGCGTATCTGTTTTCTGTCTGTATGATTGATACACCCAGAAAAGATGAGATTCTGTGAAAGTATGACATGAGAAGGATCTTTGTATGCAATTATAATATGTTTGATATTTTTATGAATATAAATACAACTTTGGATATGCAATAGAAATAAATGGAGTGATTATTGCAGACACAACTATTTCGTAAAACCTCTAGTGCAGACTGAAACCTATAAGGAAAATCATGGCAAAGTCATAACATGAACACGACCTGTGTTTTTAGGCCTATACGAAACAAACTTAATGTTGGTAGAATCCTGGATATTGTACCAATAACAAACATGGCATGCCCTCATGGGGAGAAAAGTCATCGGTCAGCATACACCTTGCCTCTTTTTCCATCAGTTTGGAGAGAGGAGGTGTGATGATATACACAAAGACACGCTCTCAATGTGTTGAGGAGGGGTGGGGGTGGTGGAAGAAGGTGAGCCTTCCTTCTCCCGATAGCTCACAGTTCTTCACAGTTTGAGTTCTGAAAGGGACGGCAACAGCTCAACTGCCATTACTTGGCTTTCTCCCTCTGCCAGGTGTCTGTTGCATACAGAGAGGCAGCAATCAACTACAGAACAGTAGCAATGTGCATGGAGATTGGCTGCTTAGTGCTCTGTGTGAGTGGATGGATCCTGGTCTGCTCTACAATGCCACTGAGATCTGGACCTGCTCTGAGGTAGACAGCATCGTTCTGACCACTTCAAACTACTTCTCCAATCTCTGGAAGGATTGCACTTCTGATTCAACAGGAGTGTTCAACTGCAATGGTATCCCATCAATGTTCGCATTGAACTGTAAGTGAACAATTCAAGTGGATGAAGGAGTCTTTTTTAAAATGATAACAGTATGTCAAAATAATAAAACTGCATTAGGTTCATTGAGAGGTAAGAGGAAAATGTACTCCGGTATCTTAATGCTGTACAACAATGGATGAGGTATTGTGCAGTAGTGAATTGAAAGGTTTGTGACTAAACCATGGTCTCTTTGTTCCTCCTGGACAGGAGGCATCCATATGCTCCGGGCTCTGATTATCACCTCTATTATCTTAGGATTCTGAGATAGGAGGATCTTCTGCACTAAGATAGGAGGATCTGAGGTTACAAACGCAAGTGGGACTTTTGATGGATGGATTAACTATCTTGTGTCTGGTAAACATTTTATTTTTGTTGATGTTGACGTGGTTAATCTGATCATTGGGTTCCTGGGTGAACTCGAACATTCGAGTTGTCTTGTTTCAGGGTTGTGTTCCATGACTGCATTCTCTTATTATGGAAACAAAGTAAGAGCAGAATTTCAGGATCTCAATTTCAGGGCACAAGAGTTAGTAAACATCTATCAATTATATGTAGATCCAATACTTAAACAGGGGTTTAGATTTGTATTCAGTAATATATGAAAACACTTCACAGCTATTAGAGTATAAGGGAGGGACATGGAGCTGTAAACAATGAAAATGCATGACACACCTTCATGGTATTTTTTAAAAATCAGATACTAATAGGTAAAGAAATCAAAGTAGGTGTTTCCATTGGATGTGGAGGCTCGGACAGTTGGGGGCCTCATTTGCAGTTTCTTTGCACATAGGGAAGGGTGTCAATCAAGGTGTGTTTTATAGATTTTATTTTTTAAATGACATGCTCTAGATTTCAAATCAACTGTTTTTCCATTGTACGCTTTATATTGCATCCCATGTCCTGAAATGTATTTTATATGTGAATAAAAGGTCCCAAACATTGATCATATGTTCCAATAATTCCTAACACTACCTAACCTATATCGTACTTGATTTCCATTGCACCCCGTATCAATAAGCATCATCATCAGTTTAGGCTACAGCAGAGACAAATATTTAATTGTTGGCTGAGCCTTTTATTCAAAACCGTGACTGAACATGACTACAGCTAGATAAATGCTTTTTCATACTAGCCTCTGGCCCTTCACTGAATGACACGCACTTACTGCTTACTTTTGTGCTGCCGTGGCTCGACTCCGTTGAACGAACAGTGGGGGGCGGAGTTTTCCAACAAATGGCCCAATCAGAGCAACCCACGACCGGTGGACTCGCTTTATGTCTGGTTGGTTAACTGAGTAACGCTAGCTGTCATCTAGCTAAAAATGGGACTGTCAAGTGTTTCGTGAGAGTTTGAATTGTCGTAGGTAGTATTTTCCTTTATTTCTAAGAACTATAGACAGTTACATTATGGTTGCAATAAACCCAGTTGTGCACAACATTTTAAGTTATGTTCCTTTTTTTCTTGTTTTGATTGACCTGCGATACGAAGGTAAGCCTTCTCAGACAATGGATTTCAACCTATGTTTTATTACAGGTATGCTACCAGGTTCAGTAACCTGCCCTACAGACAGTAACTACAAGTATACTAGCTAGAGTAGGTAACTAGCTAGGTTGCCGGATTGAGTTTCACGGGAGATAGCTAGTTTGTAAGGCTAACGGTTAACAACAGCATGTGCTTCATGTATTCCATCATTTGTGTTGGCATTTGCGTACATACAGTACGTTTGTTTGCTAGCTAGGTACCTGGCTTGCTAACGTTACACCACGGAGTTGTATTTACATGGCAACAATGTTGCTACTTTCACAGCTGCCTTAAGTTGCTTTTAGCAACGCGGGTGTATTTACATACACTAGCGTTGCTTTCAGTTGTGTTGCACAAACAGTCCGCCAGAAGTTGAAATACACTTATATTTAAACTTACTGTACCGGTGGGCGGGACTGTTGGTCATTATGACGGGGGAATTTGATACAAATGATCGTATTATTTAACGTACTTTCCAAACGTGGGTCTGTTGTATTCCCACGTCCTCTCTGCTGACCTCATGCCAAAATCAAAGTACTGCACGTGCGCCATATGTGGACAAAAATAATTGACTTGTGGGGGACTTTTAGACTCATTTCCCCCTCATAAAAACCAACCAAAAATGGTCCAGACCCACATTTGGAAAGTGTTTTAATAATACGATCCTTTAGATATTGTCTCAAATTTCCCCCCTCATAATAACCAACCGTCCTGCCCACCGGTACAGTAAAATTGAGACGGAGTTGTTTTTAACTTAATGCCCCCTCATTGAAGCCATGGTAGTTCTAGGCCGACTGCTGGCTGTACTGCAGGCATTGTTAGCAGAAAGCAGCCCTATTATAGTGAACGGAAAGTTGCATTCTTAGTGGGCAGCACTGAGCTAGCCTGCAACATCATTTCCTGGAGTAACTCAAGTTGTGGATATAAATTCTTCCATGAGATGCCTTCTCACAAATAAAACAAGACAGATAATTCACCGGCTATATAAATGTGAAGTATCCGCTTAACGGTTCCACTCATGGTAGTGAGAGGAAGCCCAGTGGCCGGCAGTGGGAGAAGATGGAAAGACATTGATTTTGTCTGACATTCTGCTAATTTTCTCATCATTGAAACATTTGATCCCAATACAGTTTTATGTTCTCAAAACTAAAATCTGTTGTGAACTAAGCTTTGTAGACTTTACCCGTTGCCAAAGTTTAAACAATGGTGGTGTTTAGGAGTGCAAAGGTGAATTGCTTTATTGCACACGCGCACTTGGCAGAGTGGGTGTTCCCTAACGGAAATATGCAAATACATGCTAGAACGCACCAATAGGATCTCGCTAGCTCATGCTTGGCTCTGCCCACCTCCTTGCTTGTTCTGCTCACTGACTCATTTGTTTCCAATTGAAACGACACACCGTCTATCTTTGTTATAACTAAACCGACTTCATTTATCTTCAATGCGCTATTGAGTCCTCGCATAGGAATGAATGGTGTCACGTGATTGATGGAAGTCATTGTATTTAACATCTGGCGTCCAATGGACTGTTTTTGTGCAACCTAATACACTAGCGTTGTTTTCAATTGTATGTAAATACACCCGAGTTGCCAAAAGCACCTAAGCGGTCACCATAATCATCAGTGAAGTAGCTACCTAGCCACTTTGTATCAAATCACAAGGCAATGGAAGACTAGCTACGAGGTGGAAATACTGTAATATGCACGAATCGTGGTTACTTACATTTTGGATGACATTCTCCTTGGTTTCAGGGGTATGTGGCAAGGATGGAAGTTTGGAGAACCATTTGGAGATGGGGAAGAAACTCCTTGCTGCTGGACAGCTGGCTGATGCACTCTCTCATTTCCATGCTGCTATTGGTCAGTACTGAAGGGTTTACATTGTTGACAGTAAAATCAAACTGAATATTCATGTTTACTTTTTAAAGTAAAAAGGGTTTTATGATTAACAGATATTTTATAATAATATTTTATAATTTGTTTAATATATATATATGTATGTATGTATGTATGTATGTATGTGTGTGTATGTATATATGTGTATGTGTGTTGTCATTGCCTGTGTTTGATCATGTTCAGATGGGGATCCAAAGAACTACATGGCCTACTACAGGAGAGCGACAGTCTACCTGGCCATGGGCAAATCTAAATCTGCTCTGCCGGATCTGAGCAAAGTCATTGAACTCAAACCAGACTTCACATCGGTGAGTCCACTGTCTACTTTTAGCAGCAGAAACATAAGAGGAAGAGTGTTTGTCTTACAGTTTCAATGTCAGTGTATGCTTGAAATGTTTATTAACAGTAGTTTACTGTTAATGTGTTTTAAAGTCTTTTTCGACTAGAGGAAGACTAACTAAAGTAAATTTGATTAAGATCAAACGCGCTCTTATCTCGTCTCTCACTCTTCCAACAGGCAAGACTTCAGAGAGGCAATCTACTCCTGAAGCAGGGGAGACTAGATGAAGCAGAGAGCGACTTTAAGAAAGTTGTAAGTAATGGCAACATACTGTAACCATCTCACTGGAAGTGACTTGCAGTGGTGGAAAAAGTACACAATTGTCATACTTGAGTATATTTAAAACCAAATACTTTTTTACTCAAGTATCAAAAAGAAATGGAATTGCTAAAATGTACTTAAGTATAAACCATTTCAAATTCCTTATTAAGCAAACCAGACGGCATAATTTTGTTATTGATTGGCGGATAGCCAGGGGCACACTCCAACACTCCAACATTAATTACCAAATGAAGCATTTGTGTTTAGTGAGTCCTCCAGATCAAAAGCAGTAGGGATGACAAGGGATGTTCTCTTGATAAGTGTGTGAATTGGACCAGTTTCCTGTCAAAATGTATTGAGTACTTTTGGGTGTCAGGGGAAAATGTATGGTGTAAAAAGTACATTATTTTATTTAGGAATGTAGTGAAGTAAAAGTAGTCAAATATAAACAATAAAGTACAGATACTACTTAAGTAGTACTTTAAAGTATTTTTACTTAAGTACTTTACACCACTGGTGACTACAAGGAGTAGCAGCCAGGAGATGTCAGTATTGACCAGTGGAAACAGCTCCATCTACAGTACATCCCTCAACAACAACAAAATTATTCAGATCAACCTAATGCACTTGCGATACTGTAGATACTGGCTTTGTTGTTTGCCATATTAATTGGCAAATAGCCTAAGGCTAAGATTTAACAATGCCTACCTGAACAGGAATAAGGATAATGAAATACAGTTATGAAATTAGATGGCCTGGTATTTTTATCATTTATATCAGACATTCAATAAGCCAAATTAACATTGGAAATGTGAAATTGTCTGTCCTACTGAACACAATGTACAAACCAAGCTTAATTGGATGTCTAGTCATCTCTCCTCTTGCCCATCGGGGATAGTTTTCAGGTGCCCATTTTTTAAGGATGAAGAGTGAAAATCACTGATAGATTTTCCATTAGTGTTACAGTTATGCCCGGAGCCTCATAACATTGCCAGAAGACATAAATGCCCTTGCAGTTCTACTTTTAATGATTTGACTCCATTAAGTGGGTAGGTATACGCAGTGGAAATGTTGAAGTCGCCTAATTCTTCTAGCAGTAGAGTTTGAATGTCAGTCACTTGTCACCTTAGGTATTGTCCTGGGTCTGCAGCCCCTTGGGCCTTTGTCATTTACACATCCCTCTTCACATACTGGGAGGGGACGCAATGAGGAACACTATGCAAAATAATGTACTTTATTACAATGTAGAATAGCAGGATTGAGAGTGTTTTTTGGTTTGGCTTAAAATGATGTATTCAAGGACACTTCCCAGACACAATGTAATGCTGGTTTTTAAAACGCTAGTAGAAGTAGATTTTAAGAGACCGCTCAAGGTGTGGAAAGTTCCATAATTGAAGTCTATGCTATTGCGCGGCACTGAGTCATAGCTGGAGGGCAATATGCATTTGGACCTGTACAGTTTTATGTGTGCCATATTTTGCCAGTATGTTGTGGACAACTGGCTAGAGGTGCATGCTATCCTGCTGCTTCAGCAGTTTACTACACAGGCATGCTGTAACGCATCACACTTATTCATCACTCCCCTGCTTAGGGCTGAGCTAGCAGGAAATCCTCATAGGATAGCCAAGTCTATTTGTAAAGTATGTCCCATTAACTAAGATTGCTATCATGGCGATAATGAGCACTATGCTGGTGAATAATGGGTTCAGGGATCTGGACTGTAAGTACAGGGAGGAGTGATGGGTAAAAGCTTTTAAGAATTAGTGTTATTTGAAGTGTATTTGCAATAGTGGGTTCATCCTTTCAAGGAATGTTACTTTTTTTTCAAGTAAATAGGTAGGTAAATAGGTAGGTAAATAGTCTGGTAAATAGTCTGGTAAATAGGCTGTAGTATCTGGTGTGCTTCCTTCCCTTTTTTACTGGTTAAAAGGAATGGTTCTCTCTTCCAGCTCAATTCGAACCCTAGTGACAAAGATGAGAAGGAGGCCCAAAGTCGTCTCAAGAAATCTGATGAAATCCAGAGGTGGGTGACTCAGTCACGGGCTAACTTTGACCGCAAGGATTACATCACCGCTGCTGCCCAACTGGACCTAATTATTGAAGTGAGTGGCACACCTGACTCAACTCCTAATGTCAGAGATAAAGCAAGTCTTGCTAGTACACTATAATCTGTGGCTGTTCTGTTAGAACATAACATAACATTATACCAAATCTGTTGACACACATTGAGCTGTACTGTTTCCCTGCCAGACGTGTGTGTGGGACGTCAGCTCTAGAGAGCTGCGGGCAGAGTGCTTCATCCAGATGGGCGAGATGGGCAAGGCCATCAGTGACCTGACGGCTGCCTCCAAACTGAAGAGTGACAACACCCAGGCCTTCTACAAACTCAGCACCATCTACTACCACCTGGGTGACCACGAAATGTCCCTCAAGTAAGACTGTCTGTGAATGTGAGATTGACACACACGCAGCTTTGTCCAAAAGTAACATCCCTAGATGTAATTCATTGAGAGGATACCTGACTGGTTCTTCTGGGTGTTTCCTCTCTGTCTCCAGTGAGGTTCGAGAATGTCTGAAGCTGGACCCAGACCATGAACAGTGTTACAGCCACTACAAACAAGTCAAGAAGCTCAACAAACACATCCAGTCTGCAGAGGAGTTGATCCAGCAGCAGAGGTGTGTGTCCGTGTGTGTGTCCGTGTGTGTGTCCGTGTGTGTGTCCGTGTGTGTCCGTGTCCCTGTCCGTCTGTCTGCGTGTGTGTCCCTGTCTGTCTGGTTTGTCCCTCTCTCCCTGTGTGTGTGTGTCTCTGTCTGTGTCGCTGTCTCTGTCTGTGTCGTTGTCCCTCTGTCTGCGTGTGTGTCGCTGTCTGTGTGTCCCTGTGTCTGTCTGGCTTGTCCCTCTCTCCCTGTCTGTCGCTGTCTGTCTGTCGCTGTCTGTGTGTCGCTGTCTGTGTGTCGCTGTCTGTGTGTCGCTGTCTGTGTGTCGCTGTCTGTGTGTCGCTGTCTGTGTGTCGCTGTCTGTGTGTCGCTGTCTGTGTGTCGCTGTGTCTGTGTGTCGCTGTGTCTGTGTGTCGCTGTCTGTGTGTCGCTGTCTGTGTGTCGCTGTCTGTGTGTCGCTGTCTGTGTGTGTCTGTGTGTCGCTGTGTCTGTGTGTCGCTGTGTCTGTGTGTCGATGTGTGTCGCTGTGTCTGTGTGTCGCTGTGTCTGTCTCTCTCTGTGTCTCTCTCTGTGTCTGTGTGTCGCTGTGTCTGTCTCTGTCTGTGTCTCTCTCTGTGTCTGTGTCTCTCTCTGTCTGTGTCTGTGTCTGTCTCTCTCTGTGTCTCTCTGTGTCTCTCTCTGTGTCTGTGTCTCTCTCTGTCTGTGTCTGTGTCTGTCTCTCTCTGTGTCTCTCTGTGTCTCTCTCTGTGTCTGTGTCTCTGTCTCTGTCTCTCTGTGTCTCTCTGTCTCTGTGTCTCTCTCTGTCTGTGTCCGTCTCTGTCTGTGTCCGTGTCTCTCTCTGTCTCTCTCTCTCTCCGTGTCTCTCTCCGTGTCTCTCTCTGTGTCTCTGTCTGTTGTTCTGTCTCTGTGTGCGTCTCTGTCTCTGTGTCCGTCTCTGTCTCCCTCTGTCTCTGTGTCTCTGTCTGTGTCGCTGTCTGTGTCGCTGTCTGTGTCGCTGTCTGTCGCTGTCTGTGTCGCTGTCTGTGTCGCTGTCTGTGTCTGTGTGTGTGTCCCTGTGTTTGTCCCTGTCTTCCTGTGTGTGTGTGTATTAATAATATACCCTTGGATCATCAGAGAACACATCCATTGTAGATACTGTGTGTATCCTATAAACGATTTATTTCTCCTCTCATACATATCCTCTCCCCCAATAAGCTATTAAAAGCAGACTCTCTCTAAATGGATCTGACATCACATTTAGCATCATCAGTACCAGTCAAAAATTTGAAGTTTTTAAAATATTTTTACTATTTTCTACATTGTAGAATAATAGTGAAGACATAAAAACTATGAAATAACACATCTGGAATCATGTAGTAACCAAAAAAGTGTTAAGCATATCAAAATGTTTTATATTCTTCAAAGTAGCCACCCTTTGCCTTGATTACAGCTTTGCACACTCTTGGCATTCTCTCAACCAGATTTATGAGGAATTATTTTCCAACAGTCTTGAAGGAGTTCCCACATATGTTGAGCACTTGTTGGCTGCTTTTCCTTCACTCTGTGCACCAACTCATTCCAAACCATCTCAATTGGGTTATTGTGGAGGTCATCTGATGCAGCACTCCATCACTCTCCTTCTTGGTCAAACAGCCCTTACACAGCCTGGATGATAGTCCCACTAAGCGCAAACCAGATGGGATGGTGTATCGCAGCAGAATGCCGTGGTAGCCATGCTGGTTAAGTGTGCCTTGAATTCTAAATAAATCACCGACACTGTCACCAGCAAAGCACCATCACACCACCTCTTCCTTGCTTCACAGTGGGAACCACACATGCAGAGATCATCCGCTCACCTACTCTGCGTCTCACAAAGACACGGCGGTTGGAACCAAAGGACAGATTTCCACCTGTCTAATGTCCATTGTTTGTGTTTCTTGGCCCAAACAAGTCTCTTCTTCTTATTGGTTTCTTTGCAGCAAGTTGACCATGAAGGCCTGATTCAGTCTCCTTTGAACAGTTGAGATGTGTCTGTTACTTGAACTCTGAAGCATTTATTGTAGCTGCAATCTGATATGCTGTTAACTCTAATTAACTTATCCTCTGCAGCAGAGGTAACTCTGGGTCTTCCTTTCCTGTGGCCAGTTGAGAGCCAGTTTCATCATAACGCTTGGTTTTTGCCACTGCACTTAAAGAAACTTTCAAAGTTCTTGAAATGTTCTAGATTGACTGACCTTCATGTTTTATAAGTAATGATGGACTGTAATTTCTCTTTGCTTATTTGAGATGTTCTTGCCATAATAAGGACTTGGTCTCGTTACCAAATATTCTGTATACTACCCCTACATGGTCACAACACAACTAATTGGCTCAAACGTATTAAGAAGGAAAGAAATTCCACAAATGTAACTTTTAACAAGGCACACCTGTTAATTGAAATGCATTCCAGGTGACTACCTCATGAAACTGGTTGAGAGAATGCCAAGAGTGTGCAAAGCTGTAATCAAGGCAAAGGGTGGCTACTTTGAAGAATCTCAAATATAAAATGTTTTGTTTAACACTTTTTGTTGGTTACAACATGATTCCATATGTTATTTCATAGCATTGATGTCTTCACTATTATTCGACAATGTAGAAAATAGTCCAAATTAAGAAAAACCCTTGAATGAGTAGGCGTGTCCAAACTTTTGACTGGTACTGTAGGTCTGGGTGTGTGGTGATATTCTCGGCGAAGGTTGTCGGCAAGATGTCACTAAGACTCCTATTTTACCCCAAACCCACGTGTAGGTATGGAGATGCAGTGAGTAAATACGAGTCCGTGATTAAGACTGAGCCAAATGTTCCCCAGTACTCGCACCATGCAAAGGAGCGCATCTGCCACTGTCTGGCACAGGTATGACTATCTGTCTAATGCAGATTTGACAGGACCATAAGTTTTTTTTGAATTACTAATGAAATGTAGACGTCTTTTGTCTGAGTTTGGTTTTGTAGTTTGAGCATGTCCCTTCGTGTCCTTGTTCAGGAGCAGCAGGATGTAAGCAGAGCCATCACAGTGTGCAGTGAGGTCCTTCAGTCTGACCCTCAGAATGTGAATGTGTTGAAGGACAGAGCAGAGGCCTACCTACTGGATGAACAGTACGAGGAAGGTAATATCTAATTCATTTGTAATAATTCAATGGCTTTACAGTGCATAATTTACAGTGCATTCGGAAAGTATTGAAACCCCTGGACTTGTTCCACATTTTGTTGCATTACAGCCTTATTCTAAAATGGATGAATTAGTTTATTTTTCTTCCCTCAATCTACATACAATACCCCATAATTTACAAAAAAAGAATTGTGTATACATGCATACATAGTTGGAGTTTACATACACTTAGGTTGGAGTCATTTAAAACTAGTTTTTCAACTTCAAAAATGTCTTGTTAACAAACTATGGTTTTGGCAAGTCGGTTAGGACATCTACTTGCATGACACAAGTCATTTTTCCAACAATCGTTGAAAATAAAAGACCGATTATTTCACTTGTAATTCACTATCACAATTCCAGTGGGTCAGAAGTTTACATGCACTAAATTGACTGTGCCTTTAAACAGCTTGGAAAATTCCAGGAAAGGATGTCATGGCTTTAGAAGCTTCTGATAGGCTAATTTATATCATTTGAGTCAATAGGAGGTGTACCTGTGGATGTATTTCAAGGCCTACCTTCAAACTCAGTGCCTCTTTGCTTGACATCATGGGAAAATCAAAAGAAATCAGCCAAAACCTCAGAAAAGAAATTGTAGACCTCCGCAAGTCTGGTTCATCCTTAGGAGCAATTTCCAAACACCTGAAGGTACCACGTTCATCTGTACAAACAATAGTATGCAAGAATAAACACCATGGGACCACGCAGCCGTCATACTGCTCAGGAAGGAGACGTGTTCTGTTTCCTAGAGATGGATGAACTTTGGTGCGAAAAGTGTAAATCAATCCCAGAACAGCAAAGGACCTTATGAAGATGCTGGAGGAAACGCGTACAAAAGTATCTATATCCACAGTTAAACGAGTCCTATATTGACATAACCTGAAAGGCCGCTCAGCCACTGCTCCAAAACCGTCATAAAAAAGCCAGACTAGGGTTTGCAACTGCGTTTGGGGACAAAGCTCTTACTTTTTGGAGAAATGCAACAACAAAAATAGAACTGTTTGGTCATAATGACCATCGTTATGTTTGGAGGAAAAAGGGGGAGGCTTGCAAGCCAAAGAACACCATCCCACCTGTGAAGCACGGGGGTGGCAGCATCATGTTGTGGGGGTGCTTTGCTGCAGGAGGGACTGGTGCACTTCACAAAATAGGTGGCTTCACGAGGAAGGAAAATTGTGGATATATTGAAGCAACATCTCAAGACATCAATCAGGAAGTTAAAGCTTGGTCGCAAATGGGTCTTCCAAATGGACAATGACCCCAAGCATACTTCCAAAGTTGTGGCAAAATGGCTTAAGGACAACAAAGTCAAGGTGTTGGGAGTGGCCATCACAAAGCCCTGACCTCAATCCCATAGAAAATGTGTGGGCAGAACTGAAAAAGCGTGTGCGAGCAAGGAAGCCTACAAACCTGACTTCGTTATACCAGCTCTGTCAGGAGGAATGGGCCAAAATTCAGCCAACTTATTGTGGGAAGCTTGTGGAAGGCTACCTGAAACGTTTGTCCCAAGTGAAACCATTAAAGGCAATGCTACCAAATACTAATTGAGTGTATGTAAACTTCTGACCCACTGGGAATGTGATGAAAGAAATAAAAGCTGAAATAAATCCAATTATTCTGGCATTTCAGATTCGTAAAATAAAGTGGTGATCCTAACTGACCTAAAACGGGGAATATTTACTAGGATTAAATGTCAGGAATAGTGAAACTGAGTTTAAATGTCTTTGGCTACGGTGTATGTAAACTTCTGACTTCAACCTGACCTTTACATAACTATTCAGTATTCAGCCTAGAGTCTTCTTGGGTATGACGCTACAAGCTTAGCACACCTGTATTTGGGGAGTTTCTCCCATTCTTCTCGACAGATCCTCTCAGGTTGGATGGGAGCGTCGCTGCACAGCTATTTTCAGTCTCTCTAGAGATGTTAGATAGGGTTCATACCTGGGCTCTGGCTGGGCCACTCAAGGACATCCAGAAACGTGTCCCGAAGCCAATCCTGCGTTGTCTTTACTCTGCTTAGGGTCATTGTCCTGTTGGAAGGTGAACCTTCACCCAAGTCTGAGCGCTTTGGAGCAGGTTTTTTATTTTATTATGAGGGATCTCTCTGTACTTTGCTCTGTTCATCTTTCCCTCAATCCTGACTAGTCTCCCAGTCCCTGCTGCTGAAACATCCCCACAGCATGATGCTGCCACCGACACTTCACCAAAGGGATTGTGCCAGGTCTCCTCCAGACGTGACGCTTGGCGTTCAGGTCAAAGAGTTGAATCTCGGTTTCATCAGACCAGAGAATCTTGTTTCGAGAGTCTTTAGGTGCCTTTTGGTGAACTCATGTGCCCTTTTACTGAGGAGTGGTTTATGTCTGGCCACCCTGCCATCAAGGCCTGATTGGTTGAGTGCTGCAGAGATGGTTGTCCCATCTTCACATAGGAACTCAGGAGCTCTGTCAGTGATCATCAGGTTTATGGTCACCTCCCTGACCAAGGCCCTATTCCCCCTATTGCTCAGTTTTGCTTGGTGGTCAGCTCTAAGGTTGTTGGTGGTTCTAAAATTCTTCCACTTAAGAATGATTGAGGCCACTGTGTTCTTGGGGACCTTCAATGCTGCAGAATTGTTGTTGGTACCCTTCCCCAGATCTGTGCCTTGACACAATCCTGTCTTGGAGCTCTACGGACAATTCCTTCAACCTCATGGCTTGGTTTTTGCTCTGACATGCACTGTCAACTGTGGGACCTGATATAGACGTGCGTGTGTGTGCCTTTCCAAATCATGTCCAATCTTTTGAATTTAACACAGGTGGACTCCAATCAAGTTGTAGAAACCTCCTCATAGATGATCAATTGAAACCGAATGAACCTGAGCTCAATTTCGAGTCTCATCGCAAAGGGTATAAATACTTGTAAGGTATTTTGTTTTTTATTTAATACATTTGCAAACATTCCTAAACCTGTTTTCGCTTCATCATTATGGGGTGTTGTGTGTCGATAAGGATAAAAAAATATATATATATACAGTGCCTTGTGAAAGTATTCGGCCCCCTTGAACTTTGCCACCTTTTGCCACATTTCAGGCTTCAAACATAAAGATATAAAACTGTTTTTTTTGTGTGAAGAATCAACAACAAGTGGGACACAATCATGAAGTGGAACGACATTTATTGGATATTTCAAACTTTTTTAACAAATCAAAAACTGAAGAATTGGGCGTGCAAAATTATTCAGCCCCCTTAAGTTAGTACTTTGTAGCGCCACCTTTTGCTGCGATTACAGCTGTAAGTCGCTTGGGGTATGTCTCTATCAGTTTTGCACATCGAGAGACTGAATTTTTTTCCCATTCCTCCTTGCAAAACAGCTCGAGCTCAGTGAGGTTGGATGGAGAGCATTTGTGAACAGCAGTTTTCAGTTCTTTCCACAGATTCTCGATCGGATTCAGGTCTGGACTTTGACTTGGCCATTCTAACACCTGGATATGTTTATTTTTGAACCATTCCATTGTAGATTTTGCTTTATGTTTTGGATCATTGTCTTGTTGCAAGACAAATCTCCGTCCCAGTCTCAGGTCTTTTGCAGACTCCATCAGGTTTTCTTCCAGAATGGTCCTGTATTTGGCTCATCCATCTTCCCATCAATTTTAACCATCTTCCCTGTCCCTGCTGAAGAAAAGCAGGCCCAAACCATGATGCTGTCACCACCATGTTTGACAGTGGGGATGGTGTGTTCAGGGTGATAAGCTGTGTTGCTTTTACGCCAAACATAACGTTTTGCATTGTTGCCAAAAAGTTCAATTTTGGTTTCATCTGACCAGAGCACCTTCTTCCACATGTTTGGTGTGTCTCCCAGGTGGCTTGTGACAAACTTTAAACAACACTTTTTATGGATATCTTTAAGAAATAGCTTTCTTCTTGCCACTCTTCCATAAAGGCCAGATTTGTGCAATATATGACTGATTGTTGTCCTATGGACAGAGTCTCCCACCTCAGCTGTAGATCTCTGCAGTTCATCCAGAGTGATCATGGGCCTCTTGGCTGCATCTCTGATCAGTCTTCTCCTTGTATGAGCTGAAAGTTTAGAGGGACGTCCAGGTCTTGGTAGATTTGCAGTGGTCTGATACTCCTTCCATTTCAATATTATCGCTTGCACAGTGCTCCTTGGGATGTTTAAAGCTTGGGAAATCTTTTTGTATCCAAATCCGGCTTTAAACTTCTTCACAACAGTATCTCGGACCTGCCTGGTGTGTTCCTTGTTCTTCATGATGCTCTCTGCGCTTTTAACGGACCTCTGAGACTATCACAGTGCAGGTGCATTTATACGGAGACTTGATTACACACAGATGGATTGTATTTATCATCATTAGTCATTTAGGTCAACATTGGATCATTCAGAGATCCTCACTGAACTTCTGGAGAGAGTTTGCTGCACTGAAAGTAAAGGGGCTGAATAATTTTGCACGCCCAATTTTTCAGTTTTTGATTTGTTAAAAAAGTTTGAAATATCCAATAAATGTCGTTCCACTTCATGATTGTGTCCCACTTGTTGTTGATTCTTCACAAAAAATACAGTTTTATATCTTTATGTTTGAAGCCTGAAATGTGGCAAAAGGTCGCAAAGTTCAAGGGGGCCGAATACTTTCGCAAGGCACTGTGTATATATATATTAGAGTAAGGCTGTAACTTTACAATGTGGAAAAAGGGAAGGGGTCTGAATATTTTCCGAATTCACTGTATATAGTGCTCTTTCCAGTGTTTAAAGCACTTTTACATTTGAATGGGAGGAACTCACCTCTTCTCTAATTGCATCTTACTTTTTCCTGACATAGATGAGTCTGTCCATACAACATGCTGAACAGTGGAATCTTGTCAGGTTTGCTGTTCAACATGGTCTTGGCTTCAGTTTTTTTGGAGTGGTGTTGAGGCTTTGTAGACTGAATTATTCTGAAGGATAAAACTAGAGGGCACTGTTTTACTATTGGAGTAACGTTCATCTATAGTCTATGAAAAGCAATTATTTGTTAGACACATTGCTACTACAATTTTGAAAAAGGATGGGAGGAAAAATATGTACTAACTTTAAGTTTTCTGTTCAACAGTGATTTAGTCAGCTCAAAGTGATGCAATAGTATTATAAATGCAGAGGGAGCAATTTCCCCTCTGATCTGGACCCTAGTAAGCAGTAAGCAAAACCTGGAGTGATATACAGCTCTGCTGCCTCCCAGGCTGCACAGCACCTCGTTAATCAAGCCACTAGCAATTCAGTGGTGGCAGAGCCAACACACTCACACACTCACAAACACAGGCTCAGTGGTGCCATCTGTACCGATCCAAACGGAAGGGACCTTAACACTTTGCCAAGTCTTACCTGTGGTCTCTGGAGTTGTTGCTACAGTGTAGGTGTGTACTTCCAAATCCTACTGCTACGCTAGACCAACAATTCTCACTACCAACAATTCTCATGACAAATTGTTGAAAGGCTAGTCATGGATGTAGACTTGAAATAGTAAATTTTTAAAAGGAGGAAAGTGTGAATGGAATTGTTCCAAAACAATCGGGTGATTTAGAAAGCTCCCTCTTAGCCTCGGAGGTGTGTTTGTGTGGTGAGTGTCTTTGCGGTGTATAAATAGCGTGGATGTGTGGCTGGCTGCGATGCGGCTCAGGCAGCTTCCATGTAGCCACAGGCGATCTGGGCAGTCGGAACTGCGCGCGCTACCCGCACCAGGGCTCCATCTCCTAAACACCAGCCTAGCAACCGCAGGGGATGTTGACTGGGCAGCAAAGGAGGCGTAAATTGTCATTAAGGCACTTTATCTGCTTAGGCGTGAACACCGAGAGCGGCGGGTGGGTGGTAGCATCACAGACTCGTCATGTGGGCTTTTAAACTGTCAGGCTCCACAGGGCGCAGTAAACCGCAGCATCTCTTAAATCCTCCCTCTCGCCCAGCCGCCCGCCCGTCCGCCTCACAGAGTACGGCTGCCTTCAACCACCACACGCCACCTTCTAGTCCACACAGGCTGCTGGAATCGATGCACAGCACACTGAACTTAAGATGATTGGGTTTGACGAGACAGCGTATTATACATACCTGGTTAATCACCAGAACCAGACTTCGGTACTGCAAAAATAATGGGGGTATTGTATAGACCCCCCCCCCCCCCCCCAATTGAATACACACATATTACAGGTTATTTATGGGGCTTTACTCTCTCTGCAGCTATCAAGGACTATGAGACTGCCCGCGAGCACAGTGAGAATGACCGGCAGATCAAGGAAGGGCTTGAGAAAGCACAGCGCCTCCTCAAACAGTCCCAGAAGAGAGACTACTACAAGATCCTGGGCATTAAGAGGTGCATTACAAACTGCTATGCTGGTCGGGACTGGGGTGCTCTGCTAGTCATAGCTCATGTAGAACACTGTCGAGGAGAACAGAATTGTATTACCTCTGTTTGTCCCTGTCGCAGGACTGCCCAGAAGAAGGAGATCGTAAAGGCCTACAGGAAGCAGGCCCAGCAGTGGCACCCAGACAACTTCCAGGATCCTGTGGAGAAGAAGAAGGCAGAGAAGAAGTTCATTGACATTGTTCAGGCCAAGGAAGTGCTCACTGATCCAGGTAAATGTCCAATGGGCAGAGCTTACTCCCCCCCCCCCCCCCCCCCCAGCAGCTGTTCACTAACCAGATGTCAATGAAGACTGAAGCAGACAGATGTATAGGGTCAGATAACCCAGAGTTCATCATGCACCACTCTGTACAGACCCAAGTTCTCTAGTGCATTTTCAACGCAGTAGAAATGTTTATCCTTCATCTGCCAATCAATACTTTCATGACATTCTATATAAAATGTCACTTAGTATACTTCTAGGATTTATTTGGGCATGTTGTATGTATCACCATCTGTGCTAGATGGTCAAACCTTCAATTTGCGCTTTAGTTGTATTGATTTAGCAGTACTCTTGTCACATTGTTTGGGAGGACTCTGTGCTGTCTACCTACCCGTTCAATGAATATCAAATGGTGTCTCCTGTCATATGGATGAAAAACTAGCCACCTGTCAAATATGCGTAGGGTTCTCAACTGCTCTCGATCTTTCAGGTTCAAAACGCTGAATGCCTCCACTCAGTCTATTGTTGCTCTGTTAACAGCGTTAACATTGCTGTGTCTGTCTGTGTGCCTGTACAGAGATGAGGCAGAAGTTTGACAATGGTGAGGACCCCATGGACCCAGAGAGCCAGCAGGGTGGACACCATCAGAACTTTCACAGTGGTTTCCAGGGCTTTAACCCCTTCAGCTCCGGACAGTTCAACTTCAAATTCAACTACCAGTGAGCCTTAAGAGAGGAGCTTCTGGGCATTCATCCAGTATGGTTGTAGCTTAACCTCTCTCTCGTTCAGGGAGAGCACAATTACCTTCATGACATGTTTGAGACAACTTGAACAGATTAAAGATGTCTTTGCTGTTGAATGATATGTTTTTGGAGCTACATTCTCTGATGCAACTCTGACTTTTTTAACATTTTTAATCTTTGCAGCAACTCCCATCTTCAATTTGAGTTCTGGGTTAATTCCAAAGCGACTACACCTTTTGTGGTGTACACTGAAAATTGGTATCCATTCCTAATGTGTACATAGATACAGTACTATTTTTATATGAATGGAGTCATTGCGAATTGTAAATAAAGATCTATTTATGCTTATAGTATCATGGCATTCCTTTTGGAATTCAGTAATGTCCCATTTATACATTTACAGTGCCTTCAGAAAGTATTCAGACCCCTTGATTTTTTTTCCACATTTTGTTTCGTTACAGCCTTTTGTAAAAGGGATTTTCCCTCAATCTACACACAATACCCAATAATGACAAAGCAAAACAGGATTTTAGAAATGTTTGCTAATTTATTAAAAATAAAACACTTATGTAAGTATTCAGCTCCTTTTGGCAGCGACTACAGCCTCAAGTCTTTTTGCGTATGATGCTACAAGCTTGGCACACCTGTAGCCACCTCCTCTTTTACTGAGGAGTGGCTGCCATCTGGCCACTCTATCATAAAGGCCTGATTGGTGGAGTGCTGCAGAGATGGTTGTCCTTCTGGAAGGTTCTCCCAGCTCCACATAGGAACTCTAGAGCTCTGTCAGACTGACCATTGGGTGCTTGGTCACCTCAATGACCAAGGCCCCTCTTCCCCCGGTTGCTCAGTTTGGCCAGGTGGCCAACTCTAGTAAGTCTTGGTTGTTCCAAACTTCTTCCTTTTAAGAATGATGGAGGCCACCAATGCTGCAGAACTTTTTTGGTACCCTGCCCCACATCTGTGCCTCGACAGAATCCTGTCTCAGCTTTGCAAAAAATCCCTACAACCTGGGCTTGGTTTTTGTCCTGACATGCACTGTCAACTGTGGGACCTTTCTATAGACCGGTGTGTGCCTTTCCAAATCATGTCCAATCAATTGAATTCACCGCAGGTGGACTTCAAGTTGTAGAAACATCTCAAGGAGGATCAATGGAAACAGGATGCACCTGAGCTCAAGTTTTAGTCTCATAGCAAAGGGTCTGAATACTTATGTAAATATGAACTGCTCAAAATACAAGTGCTGACTGTAAAGGGTACAACGTGCTTTTAAATCTCTCCTGTCTCCCGAAGTGTGCACTTCTAGAATTCTCCCACGCTGCGGCAAAAATGGATATGCCTAGGCCACCCACTGGAGGACAAGGAAGAGAAGGGTAAAACCAAAGATGGTGCTATTTAATATACTGACTCAAAGGCAGGGAACATATCGACGACAGTGTTACTGTTATAAATTACAAGGGTTATGGCTGAGTCATGAATAGGCTACGTTGCAAAATAGTCTGCCGAGACATGAGTCGCTGTCTGAGCATTAGCAAACAGCGTCTGCGATATCACGGCATGTATCAACTCCTAGATATTGGTCTCGAGCTGCAAAATACTCAACATGTTTCCATTGCGGGCCGTAAAGAACACATTTTAATAGTGAATGTCCGACTAGCAACTTAGGCCTACGAGACTTTATGTAAGGGAAATGGCACGATAGAGTTACACTTGATGTTGGGGCTCATCACACAGTGACCTCAATAACCTAATATTCTGTTTGTGGAGTGCAGAGACTGCAAGTGAATTAGAATGGGTCGTGATAACCAGTTTGAAAATATCAGAATAATACACTTTCTCTCAGACAAGTAATATTAGAATTCATATTCATAAGCATGTTCTGTACCTCTGCCAGGGCACACATCACACCTCCATCAATCACACTGACACAATGGCAGTTCATATACATAATGAGGTTTTGGTAGCAAAGAGATTTTATTCATCACACCTGAAATTGACAAAGACAAACACCTTGATTTGACACACTGAGGTGAAAGCTGAACTTTAAGAGCAAGCTATTGGCTGTTAAGACAAGACAGTGACAGGTGTAAAAGGAGTTTTGATAATGCATCAACACCACCTATTTCATTCCTGAGAAGATTTGCTGTACATTAAGGTATTGAAAAATGCAGTCTAAAATATACATACTTTAACCAACAAACACAAGGTATGTAAACAATGATAACTTTGAGATTGTACCTTACTGTGACGTACGTATATTCGCAAATGGATAGTGAAATGCTGAGATCTATGTCCTCCCAGTGATTACAGGAAAAGGTGATCCCTATCTGGCAACAAAGCATTTGCAGTATTGCATCACTTGGCAGAGATTTGAAATGGTTGGTGAAGCAATCAGTCAGACAGACCGAATTGTGGGACTCTCGGACCACAGTGTGTGTAGTGTTGATTACATCCCCTATACAGCAGAGCACATTAATGTACAGATATGAGCCACGTGAGCCCCCATTGCAATGGTTTGCAAGTAGTGCAAGAAATCAATTATCAAAATGTAACATTGTCTCCAAGCGCTGATGGGCATTTAAGTCAATGGCAATATCACACCAATCAATAACAGACAAACTAAAAAGGCCCATTAGCAGCCTACATTGCCAGGCAATTTAGATGTGGCTTGGTGCTCGAAAATGCTAAGAATGTTGTCATATAAAAATTAAAATGTCAGCTGATCGATCTTAACAGAGCACAGAGAACACAAAGTCAGCTTATGAATGAGCCGTATTCATTTGATTCTTTGCATACAGTATCAGTGCAATCATTTCAAATGCCTTTTACAGACTGCAAATGGCTTTCACCAACAGTGACCTCTTAACCCTTTATACTTCTTTACATAAGAGAAGACAAGACCATGAAGCAAACTACTGTCCATAAAGTTTATATTAGACCACAAGAAAGGGTTACGTCAAATGATTTCCTTCGTAGGACTCCTTCGTTTAAAAAAATAATAATAATTCTCGTGTCTCTGTCTTTTCAAAGGGAGGGCGTAATACTTCTTGGCTAGGTACGTTTGTGGGAAATGTACATCATCTTTGTAGTCTTCAAGCTTCATCGGAGAATTAGGTGCAAATATGCCCCTCTCCTCTTCAGCAGTGTGGGCAGGTGCTAGAGTTCATCACGCTCGCTGCCTGGAAGAGAAATGACTGCTGTTATCGGGTACAGTTTAGACCTGTTAGGACATTGGGTTGTATTTGATGTAACTGTAAGTAAGTAGAGAAAACTACATCAAAAAAGCTAAAAGAAAGGGATAAAAATAAATGGATACACACATCCCACTGGGCACACACCGGTTGAATCAACATTGTTTCCATGTCATTTCAATGAAGTTACGTTAAACCAACGTGGAATAGGATGTCAAATTGGCATCTGTGCCCATTGGGATATAGATTGATATGTTCAGAGACTTCTCTCCTGTATGGGAGCAGCTATAACGGGACTAGAAACTGAGTGACTCTGTATACTAACCCGTCTTCTCTGGAGAGGAGGAGGGTGCAGGCATCGGGCTCTGCGTCTGCGTCGCTCGGTCATTGTCTTTCTGCTCCTGGACGTCTCTCAGTAACTGTTTTATCTTGTTGTCGTACTCCGCCCACTCGGGCACAATCCTCACGGCCGCCGACAGCTTGGGCTCCTTGGTTTTGGGGTTATTACACTGCAGATAACGCAGACACACACATCAGTCATGACTTCTTCCACCAGAACAATGGACCCCCCCCCCCCCCCCGGTGTCTGCAGCTACCATTTAAAGCTGATCCGATTTCCTTCTCCATTAAAGAGACATTAGTCTTTCTCATGTATCGGTGGTGCCCAGTGGTGTCTCAGGGTCAGAAAATAGTATGCTTCACTTTCCAGTCATTGTGAGCCTGTCAGATATTCCCACAGCCAATTCTTCACTCTGTACTCATAATTAGTTTAGGAGATGGGGGAAATAACACCAATTTCCCATATTTTCTACTGTCGTCACAAAAACTTAGAGCCGATAAATGCCAAACACATTAGCATTACTGGATGGATGATAGAAGTTATGGAGCCTAAGAGGATATGCAATAAAACTGAGTCAAAATCATGGACTTTACATAAGAGTCACACTCGATAATGCATACTAAGGATATTGGCACTTAGTGTGAACTGCTCTTCCTCAATAAAAATGAATATGGGAGGCTGTTAGCACTTCTACATTTTACAAGATCTTGCGGAATAGACTAAGAAAATGATGGCCTCATCTTTGCGCAAGTGGACTCACAGCTATAGTCCCAATGCGGAAGTTGCTACGACAGTCAGGTTGTAACTGATAAAGCCACACTAGGACGGTCAACTGCTACTGTATAAAAATGTACTTTACTCTATATAATCCCATAACTAAACTAAAATAATAATATTTTTTTTGCAGCTCACAGCAGTGGAATTGAATGTGTAAATGACACTTCTATTCTTGACTATGTTAGCTGGTAAATATCAGCTAGGATTATTCTTGCTTCCTGCAGGGGTAGAGGATGGAGACTTCTATATCTTTGCTGCTATTCAGGGGGGGGGGGGGATAGACATTTCCATCAGTAAGAGTATGTCTGGCTTAGTAATGAGATTCCCTTCCTCAGTCAGTCAGTCAGATAGATAGAAAATAGACCCACCAGGTCAATGGTCTTGGCGGTGGTCTTGGATGCGTTGTCACACCAAGTCTCACACCAAAGCCACTCCTGGGGCAGGGACTTGATGGCCACCTGGTGGATCATGTTGTTGGGCAGGTCCTATCAGAATGAAAACCAACATTTACTCTACATTTCAACGAATAGTAATTAGACATTTACTGACGGAATTGTCAAAAGGTAAGCGGAAACAGATCCTCTGCTGCGGGGATGTCATTGTATCTCAGTAGTTGTCCTGCCATTGAGACAGAGAGAAGTGTGTGATGTCCCCTCTCACCTGGTCCAGGTTGGACAGACTGTTGGGGTCCTGGCTCAGGGCTTGGTACTGGCCACGCAGTCGGTCTCCTGCTGCTATCTTGCGGAACTTCTTCAGATCTACCACATACAGAGCACTGGACAGAGAGAGAGAGGAGAGACGTTTATGAAACAGTCAAAATGCTTTGAAATGGATGACCCACCAAGAGGGAAATACTGCTATCATAAACCAAAGCTAAATGTCCCAGTCATCCACATTTATAAGTGTATCTAGTGTAGCATGTTAACATACACAAAGGTGCCACGTACAGTGGCCAGAAAAAGTATGTGAACCCTTTGGAATTACTTGGGTTTTCTGCATAAATTGGTCATCAAATTCGATCGGATCTTCATCTAAGACAACAATAGACAAACATAGAAAACTAACACACAAATGATTGTATTTTTCTTGTCTATATTGAATACATCATTTAAACATTCACAGTCTAGGTTGGAAAAAGTATGAGGCTAATGACTTCAATACAAGCTAATTGGAGTCAGGAGTCAGCTAACCTGGATTCCAATCAATGAGATGAGATTGGAGATGCTGGTTAGAGCTTCCTTGCCCCATAAAAAAACACTCACAAAAAGCATTACCTGATGTGAACCATGCCTCGAACAAAAGAGATCTCAGAAAACCTAAGATCAATAATTGTTGACTTGCATAAAGCTGGAAAGGGTTACAAAAGTATCTCTAAAAGCCTTGATGTTCATCAGTCCACAGTAAGACAAATTGTCTATAAATGGAGAACGTTGAGCACTGTTGCTACTCTTCCTATGAGTGGCAGCGCAGAATGCTCAATGAGGTTAAGAATAATCCTAGAGTGTCAGCTAAAGATTTACAGAAATCTCTGGGACATGCTAACATTTCTGTTGACGAGTCTACGATACGTAAAACACTAAACAAGACTGTTGTTCGTTGGACGACACCACGGAAGAAGCCACTGCTGTCCAAAAAAAACATTGCTGCAAGTCTGAAGTTTGCAAAAGTGCACCTGTGAGTTCCACAGTGCAAGTGACAAAATATTCTGTGGACAGATGACAGTAAAGTTGAGTCGTTGGGAAGGAACACACAACACGATGTGTGGAGAATAAAAGGCACAGCACACCAACATCAAAACCTCATCCCAACTGTTAAGAATGGTGGAGGGAGCATCATTGTTTGGGGCTGCTTTGCTGCCTCAGGGCCTGGACAGCTTGCTATCAGACGGAAAAATGAATTCCCAAGTTTATCAAGACAGTAAGCAGGAGAATGTAAGGCTATCTGTCCGCCAATTGAAGCTCAACCGAAGTTGGGTGATGCAACAGGACAACGACCCAAAACACAGAAGTAAATCAACAACAAAATGGCTTCAACAGAAGAAAATACGCCTTCTGGAGTGGCCCAGTCAGTCCTGACCTCAACCCGATTGAGATGCTGTGGCATGACCTCAAGAGAGCAGTTCACACCAGACATCTCAAGAATATAGCTGAACTGAAACAGTTTTGTAAAGAGGAATGGTCCAAAATTCCTCCTGTCCGTTGTGCAGGTCTGATCCGCAACTACAGAAGACATTTGGTTGAGGTTATTGCTGCCAAAGGAGGGTCAACCAGTTATTAAATCCAAGGGCTCACATACTTTTTCACCCCTGTACTGTGAATGTTTACACGGTGTGTTCAATAAAGACATGAACACGTGTAATTGTTTGTGTGTTATTATTTTAAGCACACTGTGTTTGTCTACTGCTGTGACCTAGATGAAGATCAAATGTTATGATCAATTTATGCAGAAATCCAGGTATTTCCAAAGGGTTCACAAACTTTTTCTTGCCACTGTACTTAATGTGCCATGACTCCCATCACAGATCATGACAGTCTAAATTAAATCGGACTCATACAGGAGAATTTACTGGCATTTCAGCAAGCTGTGTGGTTTGATTCATGTCACACCCTGTCCACCCTGCTTGGCTGCGGTTGGCCCCATGCAGCTGTGCAGCCCGCTGGAATCCAATACAAATGTTCCTGATTCGCTGGCGGCCTTTGTTCCAGCTAGCTAGCCTCCCAGGCAGTGGACTCCTGCTCTGACCCTGGCCCAGTGGATAGAGCATCTTGCTGGGGAGCTTAATCTGTTCAGCTGGCTGGCTGAATTAAGCCACTTCAAAATGGGCCACCAGCACCCCCACACTCCCAACAAGGAACCAGTGCACTAGTCCCTTTACCACGCCTAGTTATTCATGTATAGCAATGCGGATACAGGGCCGTAAACATTGAAGCTGAAGTAAAGCTATTTCCTCACTTCTGGAAGTAACGGTCTCTTCAATGTGGTGTTCCACATACATATTGTATGGCTTTCATGGTTTAGTCTCACAGAGTGCAAGGAATAACACAACATGTTAATGAAGACCAACCCCAAGCAGCGAACAGAGGTGCGATACTGTAGTTGTGATACAAATATTCCCGTCTGCGTGAGAGAGAAAGGGAATGTTTTATCAGAGGAGGTAATTTATCGATGCAGAGAGGGTAGCATCCTGCTGCATCTTCCTCACCCACTGTTCCCTCTGAGAACCATGTTATGCCTCGTTGTGAAGGACAGGAAATAAATCGATGAGCGTTTCTGTATGAACCGCCAACAGCCGACTCAAAGGAGTCACTGTCAAATAGTGAACGTTAATGTTTTCAAATGTATGCATTTATTCTGCTGAATACATTGAGATGGAACACATTTTCCTTCAATTGTATTTTCCTTCATATCTTCTGTGAATAACTTAAATGAAATATCAATGCAATGACAGTAGATCGGCCTTAGCAAGGGAAAAAAAACAGGAGGATACCATAACTGTCAAGCTTGTATGAATTAGCAAAGAATATGTGTTTACTACGCAATAGTAACATTGTAAATATGCACTTCCAGTGGCTGGTGGACATTAATGGCATACACAGCGCTACAAATCAAAACGTCAAACTGTGTAGGTATTGTAGCGGGGTTTACCTAATGTGGTATCTCCTGTTCCCCAGATGTGAGGCCCAGTAGCCAGTCTTCCAGAAGCGGTAGCCCTCCATCTCCTCCCGACTGTCACAGAAGGGCGTGTACCCATAGGGGGCGCCCTCCAGGTTCAAATCCCTCAGCTCCTTCAGATCGGCCCTAACTATCTGCGAGGACCAGGAACAACGGTAAATCAGCACCACGGACAGCACTAAAACGGTACTGTTGCCTTGCACAAATCCTGCAGGTCCACTTCTAGATGATTTACTATTTTTATTATGGGTATGCATTTGGTTTTGTAAGAGCGGTATCAGTTACCTGGTCAGCATCCACAAAGATGATTTTGTCCACAGCCAGGGGGAAGAGGACATCCAGGAAGAGGATCTTGTAACCCCAGATGATCCTCTGTTTCTCAGTCTGCTGGTGGAGCCAGCGGGGCCATTTGTACTGGACCAGCTCATACTGGAAACCATAGGCCTCAGCCATGTAAGGTATGGACTCCTAAAGACATATAAAACCTCATATAAAGAGAGGAAAAATAGATCGCGCCCGGGCAGAAAACAATGATTTTTTCTCTCTTTAGGTTTATGAGAAAATGTACAATATGTCCTGACATTTGGTCTTAGGAAAGAATTATTGTGAGAAACTGACTAAAATACATAAAAAACAGCTGCAATATTTTGAACACTTGATCAGTGTAAATATATAGACACTGAGCACTTGGTAATGCACATTTCACAGATCAAGCAGAACGCCCTTGAGGCATAAAATAGTCACATAAAAATATTTCAGAAATAGTGAAACATTCCAAATGCAGAACATTTTCATGATACTCGCCCTTTCCTGTGGCTCGTTTGACTATTTTAGATACATATGATGTAGCTTAGTAGGTGTTCATGTATATGGACTCATCCCTATAGTGGGAAGAACAGATAGATAAAAAGAGCACAATCACAAAGGAGAAGGCCTCCCGCAGTTCCTTTCATCCCTCAACACAAACAAATCTATTTCTCCCAGGGGTCGCGCTGCAGCGAGCAGAAAGTTATCACGACAATGCAGGAAGGCAGAAAGTTTGTGTGGAGTCAAGCCGTGAGGCGGTTACCTTGAAGGACGGAGAGAGGTAATTCTTGAGGAACCAAAACTTCACAGGGGTTTTGGTGTGCTGGAGGACGGACAGCATCATTATTCTGGAACAGGAGGAGAGAGAGGGAGAGAAAGAAAGAGAACGAGAGGGAGGGAGGGAGAGAGGGAGTAAGTCTCAGAGGATGAGGGCTAAGAAAAGGCAAGAAGCGCGTGGGGCCTCCAGACCAGCAGTGTATGTCTCTCTGTGTGTGTGGGCGTCTCACCTCAGGAAGCGCTCGTATAGATGGCCCGAGGCCACAGAGAAGATGTTGAGCACATCTTCCCTGTTCTTCTCTCCGTCCTCTGAACTGGACCCACCACCTGCGATGCTACAAAGGACCATAGGCGTTACGTAAGCTGGATTGAAGTAGACTGCTCAGACAAACACTACTACCTCAGTCTTTTTTTATTACCTTTATTTAACTAGGCAAGTCAGTTAAGAACCAATTCTTATTTTCAATGACGGCCTAGGAACAGTGGGGTTAACTGCCTTGTTCAGGGGCAGAACGACAGATTTGTACCTTTTCAGCTCAGGGATTCGATCTTGCAACCTTTCGGTTACTAGTCCAACGCTCTAACCACAAGGCTACCTGCCGCTCCCGTCTAGCCAGCATGGCTTAACTACAGCCTGAAGGAACCATAATACACCACATCAGTACCAGGGATGATTCTCCAACCATAAATCCCTTATATTTACACTTGAGTAGTGTTTACTTGTGCGACAGAGTGTCAGGATCTTTTGTCATCCCTCTGGTAGACCTAGATCAGTTGTTACTGTCTGTCTACAGCAGAAAGTGCCACTGCTCTCCTGCTGGCTCTCCTCCAGAATAATCAACTGATTACAGCAGAGACACAATAAAAAGGCAGCTGTAATTTTTATGGGGCCCCTTCTGTTTTCCTCCACAAATATCAAATAAAGAACAGATAATGAAATAGACTCTCGCAACACCTCCAGAGCACGAGCTCCTCTCTATCCCCACACGGCTGCTAATGGCAGATGTTTTTGGACTCAGTCATGAGATTGGTGAACCCTCTGGGATAGTCAGGTGTATTGACTGAATGGATATATTGTGGACATGGCATGTGAACAGAGTATTTGAGACGCGTTCAAGCCCCAGAAGCTGGGCAGGAAATGCTGTATCCAGGTTCTAATCATTTTCCAATCCAAATTTATCCTACACTGATCTGATAGTGTGTAGTATAAAAACAGTAGTATAAACAAAATGAAATCATTAACGTGTGTAAGCACTGTAAAAACAAACTGTTAAAAAACAGTAAAAAAAAAGATGCCTTGAACTAAGATTAAAGGTAGGAATACAGGCAAGTGTTTATCAAACCAGGCACTGTCTAAACTCATAAGATCATGCAGGGCACATTTGGAGGAAACCAATCAGGGCTTGTGCTTGGGGCAGTGATGTCTGCAGTCAAACTGTGTGTCCTTCTCTGTAACAGACTGCTGATGAGGGGAGTCTCTCCTCCCACACTCAATCAGCAGTGCAAAGAAAGGCCCAGAGGCTCCAGTGCACAGAATTGAAGAGGGAAAGAAAGTCTCTCTGCCCTCACACACAATACTGTAGCAACCCTCCCTCCCTCCATGTCATACAAGGCTAAAGCCTGCCTCTCTTCCATCTCTCTATGTCTCATACAAGAGCCAGCCTCATAGTGTTACTGTAAGCCCCACCAATGCACTGCTGCTTGCCCTGGTGAGCTGGCTGCTGGGCCATCACCGCTGTGGTCCAGAGGATGCCTTGTGCCTGGCCTGGCTAAGCCTGTCATTATGGAGGGGGCGAGGGCTGAGGGGCGAGAGGCGGCCTCCTTTGTGAGGGCCAGATAATGCCATCTGCAGTGCTCCACTCCAGCGGGACCCCAGATAAGCAGCTTTAGGTTTTCAGCTTCTCAGGTGAGGGCCGGTTTGGCCGACATGCACCAGATAATCCAGACCTCTGGAAGGACCCAACCCTCAGAGTACTCTCCGGCCGTCCACAGCCCGAGTACAATTACAGAGGAACTCCAGAGCTGGATTGTAAAACTCTCCACATTTCAGTTCCTACTACAGCCACAACAACGTCAGTTTACTGTGTGGGCAGCATTTCTCTACGTCAAAGCATATTATTTTCATGAGAAAATATCATGTTCAATAAAATAAGGGTTTATACCAGTGACTTGAAGTTCAATGTGATAGCAAGAAAATAACCAATGTCCCAAAAAATATATATACAAAAATAAAGCAGAAATATCATTAGGAACTGAGCCTGGGAAGCAACCAATATTTATTTACAAGACACTTCTACGTTAATCAATATGGTAAACAGACAGGTTAAGTAGTTGCAGCAATACACGTCCTACCTTTTCTCAAAAGTGCTCCACACACTTCACACAGCAAGCATTAGGTGAGGAGACAGATCACACAGTTAGGGTGTGTCAATGGAAACACAACATGCTACACACACACACACATACACACATACCTAGGTCTACAGTAGCACATTTTTTTGGCAATAGATTTTACAGAGTAATATCTCAGCCTGGCTCCGAGGGCACCATCTCTCCTGCTGAAACCGCAGCATTATTAGTGTCCATAGATAGTGGATCAACTCGCCCACAAATCAATGCTCTTACCACCCTTCTATTGATGTAACTTGATCGAATGAAGTCTATGTAACATATAGCTACTGCATGTGAGAATGCGCCACACTCTTACCTAGCGATGGAGTCCCATATTCCCTTGTTCTCTGTGGCTTCACTTAGGAGGTCCTCGCTGATTCTGTCAGACTTTTTCTGAACCTACAGTGGGGAATTAGACAGAGGCACGCTGTTTATTTTTAAAATTTCTCTCTGAAGCTGGGAAGTACACTTGAATCCATGCAATATCCTTAGATTAGGAGATGACACATTACACTAAGAAAAATGGGTGAATATCTCCAAACTACACTGTCTTGGAGAGTGTGCCTGTGTTAGAGCTACACTACCTGAACAAAAGTACGTGGACAGCTGCTCGTCGAACATCTCATTCCAAAATCATGGGCATTATTATGGAGATGGTCCCCGCTTTGCTGCTATAACAGCCTCCATTCTTCTGGGAAGGCTTTCCACTAGATGTTGGAACATTGCTGCGGGGGACTTGCATCCATTCATCCACAAGAGCATTAGTGAGGTCGTGCACTGATGTTGGGCGATTAGGCCTGGCTCGCAGTCGCCGTACCAATTCATCCCATAGGTGTTGATGGGGTTGAGGTCAGGGCTCTGTGCAGGCCATTCAAGTTCTTCCACACCGATCTCGACACATTATTTCTGTATGGACCTCGCTTTGTGCACTGGGGCATCGTCATGCTGAAACAGGAATGGGCCTTACCTAAACTTTTGCCACAAAGTTGGAAGCACAGAATCGTCTAGGTCATTGTATGCTGTAGTGTTAAGATTTCCCTTCACTAGCCCCAGAACATTATTCCTCCTCCACCAAACTTTACAGTTGGCACTATGCATTGGGGCAAGTAGCGTATTCCTGGCATTCACCAAATCCAAATTAGTCCGTCGGACTGCCAGGTGGTGAAGTGTGATTCATCACTCCAGAGAACGTGTTTCCACTGCTCCAGAGTCCATTGTGCGTGGTGATCCAAGGCTTGTGTGCGGCTGCTTGGCCATGGAAAATAATTTCATGAAGCTCCCGGCAAACAGTTCTTGTGCTGACGTTGCTTCCAGAGGCAGTTTGGAACTCGGTAGTGACTGTTGCAATCGAGGGCCGACGATTTTGACGAGCTACGCGTTTCAGCACTCGCCGACCCCGTTCTGTGAGCTTGTGTGGCCTACCACTTTGCGGCTGAGCCGTTGTTGCTCCTAGACATTTCCATTTCACAAAAACAGCACTTGCAGTTGACCGGGGCAGCTCTAGCAGGGCATACATTTTACAAACTGACTTGTTGGAAAGGTGGCATTTCTATGACGGTGCCACGTTGAAAGTCATCAGTAAGGCCATTCTACTGGCAATGTTTGTCTTTGGAGATTGCATGGCTGTGTGCTTGAATTTATACACCTGTCAACAATAGGTGTGGCTAAAATAGCCAAATCCTCTAATTTGAAGGGGTGTCCACATTCCTTTGTATTTATAGTGTATGTGGTTAGAGAATACATACCCTGACTTTGATGATCTTGCTATGGAAGCTGTTCAGCACAACTTTAACGTCACCAGAATCAGCAGGAGAATCAGTCCCATCATGCCTGTCAGAGAGACAACAATTAAGGGGAAATAGTTGTAATAGTATATAGTTATAACATGGACATAGTATTCCCAGAACAGCATTTGCCTCTCCCTCTATACCCTGTGAAAGTAATCACCTCTTCCGCTTTACTTCCAGATCATGTCCCCTGATCTTCGTGAAAACGCGGCCATTTAAGATGTATATAGCTACAGTACCAGTCAAAAGTCTGGACACACCTACTCATTCAAGGGTTTTTCTTTATTTTTACTATTTTCTACATTGTCCAGTAGAATAATATTTTGATTTGTTTAACACTTGTTTGGTTACTACATGATTCCATATGTGTTATTTCATAGTTTTGATGTCTTCACTATTATTCTACAATGTAGAAAATAGTCTAAATAAAGGAAAACCCTTTGAATGAGTAGGTGTCCAAACTTTTGACTGGTACTGTACATAAAATTATATTTGAGTTTGTGGATGAATTTACATCTGCGTTTTATGACGATTTTGAAGAAGACCACTGCACTACGTTTTTGCCCATTGAATACCATTCAAACAGTCTAGGAAAAAAATAGAAGGCTGCTTCCTGGAAAACAACGCGTCACTTGCATAGCGTATTGAGCTCAATATATCCACACACACGTAGGCCACCAGCTAACATGTGTCATTAACTGTGAAGAAGCCCACAGCATGAGTGTCCCACACCCAGCCAAACCCATCAATCTAGAGGGAGGGGGAAAAAAACACAAGGACAACAACAGAGGTTATGCTCAGGAAGAAAACACACGGTGAGAGAAAAGCACTGGGGACCACCGACAAGGCATACATTGACAGACAACAGAATGATGCATGCAAACAGGCCTTTCTGGGAACTCCGCCAAGGTCTCGCTCTGATCATATTAATCCCACCCCCCCCCCTACTCGTCATTCAACATCCCCTTTATTCCATTTTATCAGTCGTTACTTTCCAACCGTGCTTTCTGTTTTATCCATTGACACATTCTTTATGCGGAAACACCTGTAGTGTCAATGGCGTGGCCACTGGACTTTGGCTGTGATTGTATTAAGATGACCCAGTGTTCTGATCTCAACACTTGTGCGGTGGAGACTGTCTCTGTGGGGTAAGTAACATTAGACACCTCAGGTCTGAGGGTTAGAACGCCACTGAACAACCTGCAGCCAGAGATGATCAATAGGCTGTGGCTCAGCAAACCATCATCACTTCAGCGCTTACTAAAGGCAGAGAATTAACCGTATCACCATGATAAATGTCAGCCCTCATTGGGCACAAAGTGCATTTTCCCCTGTCGGAAAGTGCTGTTTGGTTTGGACTGGTCCACTGTCGCCACCGCCGAGGCCATTAGGGGCTGTGGTGGGAAAAGCGCAAGAGATCAATTTGTATCCGGGGACAGCTGGGCGTCTCATTCATCGCTGTCAGGGCCAGTACGCTACAGGAGAGGGCACGGCGTTGGGACTCGCAGTGAGCAGACACTCCCACTCGGCTCCGATCGGCCCCCCTAACCAGAGCAGAGCGCCATTAACCGCAAGAATAATGGCGCTGCCAAGGTGAAAAATGACATCACCTTTTAGCTTCACCTGGAGGATTGGGGAATAACTCTTGTTGTCTGATATGATTGTGGTGGAATCCAGGGCTAGAGGTGTCCTAAATCTTCCCTGTGTGGAGATGAATGGGTGGGTAATACCTGGGAGACCCAATGTACTGTACGTACGGATCCACGGATGGAATCACGGAATTGTCCAATCATATTCTCTAGGATTTCCATGCACAGTGCTGCAAGTGGTGTCATGAGTGATACATTCATGAGGGTTTTAATAAGATTCATTTGGTCATTAGGTTGATGTGTTTTTAAGACATCGGATAGATAAATGCAAGGAATTTCAAAAAGGTTTGACCAAGCCGCAACCCTAGAGGGGAATGTCTAAAACCGACTACATTTAATATGCATGTACATCATGGGATATATTAAAACAGCAACGCCGCCTGTATTAGCAGCAATCCACACCCACGCCCTTCCTAGCAGCCAGGAAAATATTGTGCGGCTGATTTTCCTGGGTTTAGAGAAGATGGCATGGCAGGTGAACGGCTGAATCATCCCTCCACCCGGTCTTCCCTCTAATAGCATCCCTCCCTCCCTCCCTCCCTCCCTCCCTCCCTCCCTCCCTCCTCCCACCCATGTCTGTCTCCGGGGCCATACGCACACAGCACAACTCCCTGCGCTCATCAAAACCTTGAGCTGCAACAAAGTCAGCAGCTCCCTGCGTTACCATAGCGATGTGCTTGGTACCTCCAGCGAGCAGTTACTGAGGTAAAAAAAAAAAAATACTCGGATGTTGTACAGATGGAGACAGTTAATTACCAGCAGGCTCTGCATGCGTTCACACAAATTACTAACTTCTATCTGGAATGCAGTGATATGATGAGAGAGAAAACTGTGGTGGCACACTGTCAGATTCAAAGGAAAATGAATGCAAAATCAACTAAAATATTGATTCCGTAGACTCACTATACTCACGCTAGAATTTGATAGATATCCTCTGACCTCCCCTCCCGTAGCTTCAAGATCCAGGCTCCAGGATTGGCTTTCAACTGAAAGTATCCCTATTGACAACATGCGTTAAGATAACAGAGAATGATCTGAGATCCATTTATTTTTATTCCTTGAGTCCATTATCAGAAGCATAGCTGTACACAGTTCTGCAAACTGTCCTCCATATGAGCACCAAACACTCCATAACAATACCAATCAAATTCCTATTTGAGCCATCATGAAACGTGGAGCCAAGATGGCGCCCATTCAACTACTACAACTGAGTGATTCTCACCAGGTTGGCCATGACAATGGTGTCCTGCATGAGGGGGTCCTGGCTCATGCCCAGGGTGAACTGCAGGCCGCGGGGGGGCTGGCCCGTAGACAGGTCAAAGCAGTGGCCCTCCAGCAGCAGGTGCTCCAGCTCGTACTCTGCAGTCACTACACCTTTCATCTGAACAGAGATTAAAAGGTCAGAGGGTTAAGGAGGAGTCATGTCTCTTCATTGGTTTGTTCTGGTTTGGGTTTTGTTCAGATACCCATTAGCCTAGCTCAGTACCTCCTGTAGGTGGATGTTGTCCAGATCATAGGGGCTCCTGACAGCCTCCACCATCCAGCTCTCTGGGGTGATCATGTTGAGGGTGAGGAGGGGCGACTCAGGGAGCTCCAAGAAGTGAGCCACTGGTCCTGCAGACACCGTTTCATTGGCCAGGAAAGACACATCCGACTCCAACACAAAACGGTAGAAGCTAAAGAGAGAAGAGTTAAGTGAGGAGTGACAGAAGTCGACCGGTTCTCACCTACAACTGTGAGTGTTAACGATTATCATGATTAGGTCATTGGAGACGGATGGAACACAACTGAGTAGCTTCTGTTAGCTATGGACAGACATGTTGTACACTATTTAACTTTCTAGGGAAGAGAGTCATTCTACTGTGACCGCTGAGGATACAGTGGCTTTAACAGGGAGGTATCTGAAACCGTATCGGCCAATAATAGGAACGTATACCCCAGACATAGAGTATATTCTACTTCAATGGTATCAGTCAGCCAGAGTTTTCACATAGGTTATTGTCTGCTAATCTTTATGCTAATTGCTTTTCTTCAATCTGCCCTCTGACACAGTGAAGTCGTAATGAGTAAAGATAACGTGGCAGACAATCAATATTACTAACACCTTCTCTCTGTATTTAAAACTGCCATCCGATCCCAGAGGCTAAAGGATCCTCACATTTCCTCTCAAGAAGATTTTTCAAAAGTTAATTTCAGTTGCAGCAGCTTGCCTTGCTGCTGGGGAGAGTTAGAGAGAGGAGCGCTTTGACTCCAGGGTGGAAGAGAGCGAGAAAGCTGGTGCATATGAAGTTAGGGGGAAAGAAGGGACAGAGGATTAAATTACTGAGCCATAACCAAGTCTCCAGAGGAAACTCTCTCTCTCCCCCTATCTTTATTGGATTGGTCCCAATTTGGAAGAGTGAACCAATTCTAGACAGAGAGAAAAGTCAGAAAGAGCTGAAGAAAGCAGCCAACTGAACTGATATCCTCCTCGCCATCCCCCTCAAGCCATGAAAGTCTTGGAAGACATTACAATGTGCTCGCAATGGCAACGGATGGGATGCACCGGTGCTCGCCAGTAGCAAAGTATCACAAATAGTGAGCGAAAGAGTTAGCATCCCTCAGTCGCCTGCTGGGGCGTTGTAGTTGGAAGGAGTCTTGCAGTCTAAACTGCCTTATTATTCATTGTTGCTTATTCTTCTAAACCCACAAATGAAGTAAACACTTACACATGGATACCATCAAATATCGTTCCTGTCAAGAAGAAACTCCACTCAATTGCACCTATGTGATCAAGAGAACGCATCTACCTTAAACCTCCATACCTCAATGTACTACCATATGTGTTCAGGGGAGGCCCAGAGCAATAAGGTGGTGTTATTAAACAGATAGTATCTGTGGGGCAGTCTCAGAGAGGTCCTGGGTGGTCACACACACACACACACACACACACACACACACACACACACACACACACACACACACACACACACACACACACACACACACACACACACACACAACAGTACTTGGGCAGGAAGTTTAATTAGGAGCAGAGGAGGAAGCTTACCTCTTGAGGGGCATATCGGACAGCTTGGCCCGGCAGTTCATAAACACCTGCAGTTTCACATTGACCACTTGACTGAGCACCTGCAAGAGGGGAGTGGGCGTCCCGACCCAGTTAGCGTACACAGCGAAATAAACCACACTCAGCAGGCAGGATAAACCTACACGCTCAAAGTTCTACCGAGAAGCTCAAAGTCTGCTGTCCACCTCTACTCAGCTACTGTATACCGCTGTGAAAACCTGAAGGAACTAGCTAACACAAGACATAGTTTCTCCTTAATAAACACATTGACTAGTGCTCAGGTTGACAGAAAGACTCAAACAGAGGTGAGGGCATAAGAACAGTGTGTCCGACTGTGTACAGCTGGTTCTCTCCTGTGTTTCCCAGCCGTGCCTGGCTGCCTGCAGCTGATTGAGTGGCAGGGTGATCACTTCCGCATCACAGCAGACTGAAACACACTCTCCTGGCCACCGTGACACACTCCACATCACACCAGAAGTGGCTGCTCAGGAAGTGATAGCAAGGTGACTCATAGAATTCACCTCAGTCATATAACAGGCAGGCAGGCAGGCAGCTGATGTACAGAGGGCAGCCAGTGGGTTTGTGTCCGTGAATCATCATCATACTGAATAAGCAGGCAGCTCCAAATAACAGCGTCCTTTCCTTTTCCCGGAGGACCTCAGAGCTGTACATTTCACACTGTGCAGCAAAAATAACTGGCAAATATCTGTCAAGTTGGATAATTAGCATGGAGTAGCCCTCGCAGAGCAATAGAGTTATCTCTGAATATATTTACAACAGTCCATTTAGGGAAAGTCGCATTTCATGAACGATGAAATTGTAAAGAATTGAAAATGTACCTTTTCAGCCAGCCTATATAAAATTAAGAACAGTGTGATTGCAGAGAATGAAAAGTAATAACATCAGTTATGGGTTTGAAAACATTTTCGCTTCAGCCTGCACTTTTACACTTACCCTTGTCGGAGGCTGTCAATATCTCTGTAGCCTTCCTGCAAATGAAACCTAATGTTGAACGTCCTTGACGTAGTCATAATTAACTATGGGTGACAGAGGGAAACGGGGAGCGCTGCTTACAATCAACAGCGGTGACATCTTCTGGGCGTCCCGGGTCACGGGGTCCACGATGGCCACCACGTCATAGAACACCTCGTCTTCCCGAGGGGCGAAATGGAGCACGCTGGGGAGGACGAAAAGGCAGTGTCAACACTCAGCCACACGTCGGCAATACGGCTCTACTTCCACGAAGCACTCTCCCTATTACGACAGCAAAATGATAGAACTAGCAATTTCCCGACTCATTACGACAAAAGGAAAGCCCGGTGAAACTAAAGGTGCAGTAGAGGGAGACATAGTGGCGAGTGAGAATGCTATCCTTCACCTGTGCTCGTCTTTGACGAAGCGGAAGTCTCTCCTGCCCTCTCCTTTGGGGGCAGCGGCGAGGAGGGCGTCCACTTTCATGACTAGATCGCTGGCTCTGGGGGGCAGAGGAGGACAAGGGTTATTCCATCACTTATTGATGACGCTTATTATGGTGGTCAGAGAGAGAAGCCAGAGGACGCATCCCAAATGGCACCCTATTCCTTTTTGACCAGGGTCCATAGGGGGAATAGGGTGCACTATGTGGTAATAGGGTACCTTTTGGAACACAGCCAGAGACATCTGTCCTCGGCTCAGAGTTGTGACTTCAATATTGTTCAAATGAATAATATGGCTCGAGACAGATCCTTAAATATTCAAAAATGGACAATTCTCCACATAAAAAAAACTGTTTTTCCAAAAACAGTAGTATTTTTTGTAGAGAAATAGTAGTTTAGAAAATAAACGGAATGTGTGGCTCTAGGGGTTCTGTGAAGTGATTTGGAAACTGATGAAACGAAGACTTTCATCATAGGGTATGAGAAGTGATTTTCACTTGACTTTCATCATAAAAGTAGGATTTGTGTAGCAGTGTCCATCACCTATGGTGAAGTACAGGGCACTGCTACAGACAGTGAGTCCAAACAGAGAAAGAGAGATGTTCACAAACGTACTGCTTTCCCTTGCTTCCCATCTGCTTGATTCTAGCTTTGACTTTCTCGGCTGTGGTGCTCAGCGTAATCTTCTCTAACAAATGGAAATCCTCCACGTTGAATTCCTCCTCGTCTTCAAATGGCCCCAGGATCTAGCATGGAGAGAAGAGAATACAATCATGGAGGCATTCAATGTTTTCAGAGGGATGGAACCGGGACGTGCACAATTTTTCCTAATAGAATGCGTTCCTCAACAATGTCAAAGTTCAACAATGTGCTCTGATGTACCTGTTTATAGACACTGAATGTTATACATAGCAGCCATCTAAAATAAATAACTTGTGTAAAGGGAGGTATTTCATCTCTTCCCGCCATATGGTCACTGTGTTCCAGGGCTACTGCCTCTCCATTTTCCCTCTCTATTTTAAAGAGGAGAGAGAGCATCCCCTACCCTGCCGGACGGACTGCAGAGGAATGGAAAATGATATTAATTGTTACAGCCATCTCAGGGTCTGGCCCCTTCATCCTTCGCTGTCAGCACTGCTGCTGCTACCACCAAGACATCAGTCATCAGCTCTGCTCTATGATAACACACACACACACAGACGCGCACACAAACACACACTCTCACACGCTGCAGCCCTCTGTGCCACCTGTGACCTCTGGGAAACAGAGGTCATGCTGACTGGACAGTCTAGAGGAGCTCTGTGAAACACCAGAGAATAATACTCCCCTGCTACAGCAGCTTACTGTGGAATAACCCGCTCATCTCATCTCCCCCTGACAACACCGACAGCGCTTACTTTATCGAAAGGTCAACGTGCTCTACTACCTCTCCCGACTGACAGTAATCCACGGTTCATATAATTCTTTGTTATGATGTTTAGTATGACTCAGTAAAGTAGGGCTGAGTTCATATATTCCCTATTGTGTTAATGTCACTGCAGTGAACAGTATCACTAGAACACTGGTAAAGCAGGGACTGTAGAGTCCTGTCCACTCACCCTGCCGTTGCTGACCACAGCCCTTTGTCCAGTGTGCAGCTTCAGGACATCTCTGCAGAACAGCTGCTGACTGCGGATGAAATCCACCTCCATGGTGTTGAACTTCTTCTCAAAGGCGTCCGCGTCCATGCCCTGCAGTGGAGGAAAAGAAACACGGCACACTGTTGGTCTAAGCAGATATGTTGAGTGCAATCGTACTGTACATGCCTGAAGACCGGGTGATATATGATCTGATAGGCCTCCTGAAGGACATCGCTCCCATTCCAGTCCACTCAAAACAAAGTCTGAATCCTATTGATGTAACGTAGGATCCATGCCGGGCTACAAATCACTTTGTTATTGACAAATCGTTGAAGTCCAGAGCAATCACTGCTCCGCTTTTAAACATAAATATTTCATAGTCAGAGCCGGCTGAGCTAATAGCAATGCGCATGCTGGGAGGAAAAAAAAATCAGAAGAGAGATTAATCAATTTGTAATTAATCTAACACAATTTTAATTAAACATTGGCCATTTTGTCCATAACAAATCAGCCACCAGAGAGAGTGTTCAGTTTGCAGAGTCAGGTTATTAGTTTCTCAAACAATTTTTTCGCCCCCAAGGGGAACAGGTGAAATACCAATAATGTCAGCCCCAACTCTGTCAGCAAGTCTGTCTGGCAGCCAGTAATAACATCATATCCCCAGCTCTCTGGATCCCAAACCCCAACCCACAGAGCTCCACACACAGCGCCACTGCTGATATTTCCATCACTATTCCTCCCTCCCTCCCTCCTTCCTTTAACGAGGGCAGAAATTGAAGGCCGGGCTGCTGTGGTAACTCTCCCAGCCTCTCTGTGTTAAGGCCCCTGGCTGAACACTCACTAGACTCACCAGGATGGCTGTTGTCACTGGTGAGAGTGAGAAGGGGGGGGGGGGAATCTCCTGTCAGTTGATTGGCTGATCGATCCCCGAGAGGGAGGTTTGCTATGAGTCTGCCAGTGTGTATGAATCCTATACCGTAATAGTGTGCAGACAGACAGAGCAGGATGAACACCTGTGGTTGCAGAGATGGCTGAGAGGAGAGTAGAGGAGGGGAGAAGAGACGTGGTCAGGCTTGATCAGGCACATGGCTGAACCACACGGGCACGAAGACCAGGCAACAGCTCAGCCACCACGGTCTCTCTGGGGATGGGGTATCCAAAGAACACTGGTAGTTCAGTATTCAGCACGTGGAGCTTGTGTGCACTACTCACGCTCTGACTGATCAAGTGTAACTGACAGTGAGTAGGTCTATGCATCCCCTGTCTGGAAGCTGTCAGGCATGCTCAATATTTATACTACCACATAATATTCAGGGTGTGGAGAAATGAGAAGAGGTGCTCAACCGTCACCAGTCCTGTGGCACAGGGTTTCACAGAGAGAACAGTGGAGATGAGTCTCCAGTCATTCGGCAGTAGCTAATAATTTAAGGGTTCCATGTAAAATCTGTGAGACAACTACAGTGCCTTCAGAAAGTATTCATACCCCTTGACTTAATTCCATGTTTTGTTGGGTTACAGCCTGAATTCAAAACGGATTCAATGTCTTCTAACATCTACACACAATAACCCATAATGACAAAGTGAAAACAAATATGTTTTTAGAAATGATTGCTAAATTATTGAAAATGAAATATAGAAATATCTCATTTACATAAGTATTCAGACCCCTGAGTCAATACATGTTAGAATCCCCTTTGGCAGCGCTTACAGCTGTGAGTTTTTCTGCTTAAGTCTCTAAGAGCTTTGCACAATTGGATTGTACAATATTTGCACATTATTATATCCATTTAAAATTCATCAAGCTCTGTCAAGTTAGATGTTGATCATTGCTAGACAGCCCTTTTCAAGTCTTGCCATAGATTTTCAAGCCGGTTTAAGTTTAAACGGTAACTCCCTAGTCCTTTCTGATGACAAGCATACCCATAAAATGATGCAGCCACCACCATGCTAGAAAATACAGTATATATAGTGGAACTATGTGAAGTGTAGTGCTGGATTTGACACAAACATAACGTTTTCTATTCAGGACATAAAAGTAATTCCTTTGCAGTTTTACTTTAGTGCCTGATTGCAAACAGGATGCGCCTGCAAACAGGCATCCTTCTTTTCACTCTGTCAATTAGGTTAGTATTGTGGAGTAACTACAATGTTGTTGATCCATCCTCAGTGTTCTCCTATCACAGCCATTAACTGTTTTAAAGTCACCATTGGCCTCATGGTGAAATCCCTGAGCGGTTTCCTTCCACTCCGGCAACTGAGTTAGGAAGGACACCTGTATCTTAGTAGTGACTGGGTGTGACTGGGTGATACACCATCCAAAGTGTAATTAATAACCTCACCATGTTCAAAGGGATATTTTAATGTCTGCTTTTTTGCGAGACATTGGAAAACCTCCCTGGTCTTTGTGGTTGAATCTGTGATTGAAATTCACTGCTCGACTGAGAGACCTTACAGATATGTGTGAGGTACAGAGATGAGGTAGTCATTCAAAAGTCACATTAAACTATTAAACTATTACTGCACACAGATCCATGCAACTTATGTCTTGTGACTTGTTAAGAAATTGTTTTCTCCTGATCTTATCTAGGCGTGCCATAACAAAAGGTTTGAATACTTATTGACTGAAAACATTTCAGATTTTCATTTGTCATTTGTCATTGACACAAAATCTAAATGTAATCTATTTTAAATTCAGGCTGTAACACAAACATGTGAAAAAAGTCAAGGGGTATGAATACTTTCGGAAGGCACTGTATTGTCTATGTGAGGGGGGGAAAGGCACCTCTCTCGCTATTCAAGTTAAGAAAGAGTCTTTTGATGCACCCGTGTGTCAATCTAAGTAAGATTTTTTTAAATCCCCATCAAAATCTGTCAGTTTAAGCTAGAGATAGGACTACCTGTTTTTTTGCATGGGTTGCATCTAAATCTACTATATGGTGGCCTTCCATATCTGTGGTGGAGCTACAGGTGTTTGTCAGATCACAAGACATGCCAAAAACCAGTCTTCTCAAGAAAAAGCCTGTAGCGTCCAAATAGCTTGGCCTACAAACTGATATGACCACGATGGTGTTCTCCGTTTTGCTCTACGACCCCCACAAGGGACTCATCTGAAAATAACCTGGTACCGGTTTAAAAAGATTAATGGAAGTATGGAGGTCGTTTTGTGCCAACAAAAAAAGGGGGTTAAATGTGTCAAAAAAATATATATATTATCAGACCTTTCAGACACTTCAAAACCTTATTCCTTATGATTTATTTTTTACTTTCTGTTTTATCCTTTATGAATGTGTTATTCACTGTGTTTCTATGGGATAAAGTAGTAATGGTCAAATTATATATTTTATAAAAAAATGTTTTATATTTTCTGGTATAGACCTACAGGGGTCCTATGTTGGTTTAGAAGAACCTCCCTCCTGGTCACACAATCGTCAAATTCAGTTTTTCATCCCCAGTTTACCTTCACCAGTAGGTTCTTCATCTTGGTTCCTTGTTGAAGGAGCTGGACAGTTTCCTCTTTAAGGATTTTCTGCACAAACTCCACTGCAGCCTTGTTCTTCTGGGTGAGCAGGGCGGCCCACACTGCCCTGTAGAGCACAGTGCTGTCCTCGCTGGGCGCACCGCCGCTGGGATTATCAATCACCCCCACACGCACACCAGCACTGGCCCTCTGCACACACACACACACACAAACACACACACACAAGGTTAGAGAGCACTCAGACTAGCATTGATTTACTATACACTTCTATTTACAGAGTGAAGGTGTCGAGAAAGGGGTGGAAAATGTTAATTTATTTAATATAACCTTCAAGGTTTATTCTCTTTTTTTGTAAATACAACACACAATATCCGCTTGTTTAACTGCTGTAATGTTCATCCTTCTCTCATTGTCTGCACAATGAGAGCTTTCACATCTGCTCACAGCATTATGTCAAGCTTAAAGGCCCAGTGTAGTCAAAAACGTGATTTGCCTGACACTCACCGGACCGTTTATTACACCCATCTAGTACCGGTCGGACCCCCCTTTGTCTCCAGAACATCCTGAATTATTCGGGCCGTGGATTCTACAAGGTTTCGGAAACGTTCCACAGGGATTTTGGTCCATGCTGACGCTACGACATCACAGTTGCTACATATTGGGGCGGTTCATACATGATACAAACAGCCAGTTCATCTCATCCCAAATATACTCTATTTGGTTCGGTCAGCAACAATGTTCAGATACGCTGTGGCATTCAATCGTTGCTAAATTGGTATCAAGGGACCTAACGTGTGCCAGGAAAACATTCCCCACACCAGTACACCCCCGCCACCAGCCTGTACCGTTGACACCAGGCAGGACAGGTCCGTGGAGTCATGCTGCTTACTCCAAATCCTGACTGCATGACACAACAGGAACTGGGATTCGTTAGACAAGGCAATGTTTTTCCACTCCTCAGTTGCAATAGTCCATCCGTGACAAGGATCGACGAGTTGTGTGTTCTGAGATGCCGTTCTGCACACCACTGTTGTACTGCGCCACTATTTGTATGTTTGTGGCCTGCCTGTTAGCTTACACGGTTCTTGCCATTTTCCTTCGATCAACAAACTGTTTTTGCCCACAGGACTGTCGCTGACTGGATAATTTTTTTTGTCGCACTATTCTCAGTAAACCCTAAACACTGTCATGCGTGAAAAGTCCAAGAGGGCGGCCATTTCTGAGATACTGGATTCGGCGCGCCTGGCACAGATGATCTAACCATGTTCAATCGAACAGTAATTTAACCTGTTTGGGCTAGGGGGCAGCATTTTCACTTTTGGATGAAAAGCGTGCCCAGAGTAAACTGCCTCCCACTCAGTCCCAGATGCTAACATATGCATATTATTAGTAGTATTGGATAGAAAACACTCTGAAGTTTCTAAAACTGTTTGAATGATGTCTTTGAGTATAAGAGAACTCATATGGCAGGCAAAAACCCGAGAAAAAATCCAAACAGGAAGTGGGAAATCTGAGGTTTGTAGTTTTTCAACTCAGCCCCTATTGAAGATACAGTGGGATATTGGTCATGTTGCACTTCCTAAGGCTTCCACTAGATGTCAACCATCTTTAGAACGTTGTTTGATGCTTCTACTATGAAGGGGGACTGAATGAGAGGGGAATGAGTCAGAGGACTGCCAGCAGTCACAAGCTCAGTCACGCGCATTCACATGAGGTAGCTCCAGTTCCATTGCTTTTCTACAGACAATGGAATTCTCCGTTTGGAACATTATTGAACATTTATGATAAAAACATCCTAAAGATTGATCGTTTGATATGTTTCTACGACCAGTAATATAATAATAACTTTTTGGAATTTTCGTCCGACCTTTCAGCTGGAAGTTGCACGCGCGTTTCGATTTGTTTACCAAACGCCCTAACAAAAGGAGGTATATGGACATAAATTATATACTTATCGAACAAATCAAACATTTATTGTGGAACTGGGATTCCTGGGAGTGCATTCTGATGAAGACCATCAAAGGCAAGTGAATATTTATAATGCTATTTCTGACTAATGTTGACTGAGCAACATGGTGGATATTTATTTTGGCTGGTCTGGGCTCTGAGCTCCGTACTCAAGATTATTGCATGGTATACTTTTTCCGTATAGTTATTTAAAAATCTGACACAGCGGTTGCATTAAGGATAAGTTTATCTAAAGTTCCACGCATAACACTTGCATTTTCATCAACATTTATAATGAGTATTTCTGTAAATTGATGTGGCTCTCTGAAAAATCACTGCATGTTTTGGAACTACTGAACAAAACACGCCAATGTAAAATTAGATTTTTGGATATAAATATGCCCTTTATCGAACAAAACATACATGTATTGTGTAACATGAAGTCCTATGAGTGTTATCTGATGAAGATCATCAAAGGTTAGTGATTAATTTTATCTCTATTTGTGCTTTTTGTGACTCCTCTCTTTGGCTGGGAAAACGGCTGGGTTTTCCTGTGACTTGGTGGTGACCTAACATAATCGTTTGTGGAGCTTTCGCTGTAAAGCATTTTTGAAATTAGACACTGTGGCTGGATTAACGAGAATTGTATCTTTAAAATGGTGCCTAATACTTGTAATCTTGAGAAATTTGATTTATGAGATTTATGTTGATTTGTATTTGGCGCCCTGCAATTTCATTGGCTGTTGGCGAGGGGTTCCGGACAGGTTAAATCCTTGATGCCTGTAGGAGTGGATTAGTTAACCTCTTTGATCTCTAGGGGCGCTATTTCATTTTTGGATAAAAAACGTTCCCGTTCTAAGCGCGATATTTTGTCACGAAAAGATGCTCGACTATGCATATTCTTGACAGTTTTGAAAGAAAACACTCTGAAGTTTCAGAATCTGCAAAGATATTGTCTGTAAGTGCCCCAGAACTCATTCTACAGGCGAAACCAAGATGATGCGTCAACCAGGAAATGAGCAGAATCTCTGAAGCTCTGTTTTCCATTGTCTCCTTATATGGCTGTGATTGCGCAAGGAATGAGCCTACACTTTCTGTCGTTCCCCCAAGGTGTTAGCAGCATTGTGACGTATTTGTAGGCATATCATTGGAAGATTGACCATAAGAGACTACATTTTCCAAGTGTCCGCCTGGTGTCCTGCGTGGAATTCGGTGCGCAAACGCCAGCTGCTTGTACTTTTCCATTTGATTGAGGGGAGAAACCATGCTTCCACGAACGATATATCATTGAAGAGATATGTGAAAAACACCTTGAGGATTGATTCTAAACCACGTTTGCCATGTTTTCAGTCGATATTATGGAGTTAATTTGGAAAAAAGTTCGCGTTTTGAGGACTGAATTTTCGTTTTTTTTTTGGTAGCCAAATGTGATGTAGAAAACGGAGCTATTTCGAATTCACAAAGAATCTTTTTTGGAAAAACTGAGCATCTGCTATCTAACTGAGAGTCTCCTCATTGAAAACATCCGAAGTTCTTCAAAGGTAAATGATTTTATTTGAAGGCTTTTATGTTTTTGTTGAAATCTTGCGTGCTGGATGCTAACGCTAATGCTAACGCTAAATGCTACGCTAGCTAGCCACTTTTACACAAATGATTGTTTTCCTATGGTTGAGAAGCATATTTTGAAAATCTGAGATGACAGTGTTGTTTACAAAAGGCTAAGCTTGAGAGATGGCATATTTATTTCATTTCATTTGCGATTTTCATGAATAGTTAACGTTGCGTTATGGTAATGAGCTTAGGTCTGTAAATAGAATCCCGGATCCGGGTTTGGTAGACGCAACAGGTTAATAGACCAAGAAGAGAGTTCCAAACCATGCTGCCAATAACAGCTAATTTTCAGTTTTCCCCTTCCCACTCCCAGACAGTCCCAGCAAAATTCTTGATTGAGAAATTGCTGTTTAGTAAGAAGTTTTGTTTAATTGTTTAATTGGATTTTTAAAATATAAGGTACCTTTAACATTGCCTATACAAAACATTTTGAGGACGTCCTTGAAATTACTGCAGACAGGAGATTTATTGTGAGGCTAGATGAGATTCCTCTAACTTGTCTCTTGTTGACAAGGTATTGTCTGTCTCAGTAGAGAGCTCACAAAAAATATACCTTCTTAAAAATAAGCCTCAATAGCTTGCAGTCTCCAGACTGCTAATAGTCTTTCTCTTCTTATCTGCAGTAAAGCGAGGCATAACCCTGGCTGGATTTTAAATCAACTATGGAATATTTATGTGGGTATTAATCAGAGAATAACAACTGCAGCCTTTGTTTTTATTTCAGGCCAAGGTAAAATGTGTCCCACGTGAGTTTTAACATTTTAATTCCATCAAAGATTCTCCATGGCGGCTAGATAGTAATTAAAGTCTAGGGGTAAACCTACCTTGCTTGACTACATTAAAAGCTACATATGCATTGGTGTGGTGCAGGCCACTGTAGTGTAATAAATTAGGATTCCTAAATCACATTGGCGTGACTGATCGGTAGTACTGAGCAAAAAAAGTGTGATATTGGTTTATTTTATATGAAAATTATAATTAAAACATAGCATAATTCATAGCGCCTTGTGTGGATAAGGGAAAGTAGAAGGGCTGCAGTAGAGCAGGGTCCCCCCCCCCCCCAGGGTGCACGTTTTGGTTTTTGCCCTTGCACAAACCACCTGACTTCAAAATAACCAACTCATCATCGGTTGAATTATTTGAATCAGCTGTGTAGTGCTAGGGCGAACACCAAAACGTTCACCCTGGGGGGCCCCACATGACAGGGTGTTGGAAGCCCTGCAGTAGCATAAAGCAGCAGAATCTCACCAAGTGTTTCAGTGCGTTCAGCAGCAGTCTTCTCCCTGAGGCCTTTTCAAAATCCCCAACGATCCACACAGTCACTCCATTAATCCCATCCTCATCTGGAAATCAACATCAATTACTGTACAACGCAACGTTTCAAATACGGTGACATTTCTGAAAGCAGAAAAACTGCCATTGTCAAAAATCACTGAATCATTTCAAATGCTCAAATACACAGTGACTCAGCCAGTCTTGACAGAAAATATAAAGCAGGAAGAGATGAAAGTATTCCTGACAATTTTCTCAGTTAAAAAGAGGGATCGCAATCTTAAAGCTCCAGCTTGCTTATAAGGGAATACTGCTAATCCCTTAAAAGGGTCTTGACACAGACCACCTACTGACAGTGGAGACGGGCAGTGAGAAGGGAAATTAAATCTGGCTCAAGTTATATGATCCAGAGAGAAGAGAGAGACAGTGAGAGAGAGGCACAGTCCTTGAGGAAAGCACACTAAATCAGAAGGAGATTGTGCCACCTGTCAAGGTTTACTGCTTCATCCCCCCCCCCAGTCGCCTTCCTCAGCCTCTCAGCTTCCCTGGGCAGCTCCAGCCCCACCCTGACTCTGAGCAGGGCTCCCCTGGCAGGATGCAGCAGAGTTGGGGCTGAGGCTGGACCACTGGCCCGAAGCCAAACTACTAACCAGGGCGCAGTGCAATTAACTCAGACCAAGCACAGACGGCTCCCCTAAAGAGCAATTTTACACATCCCTGGATCCATACTAATATGTCGGTATATTATCCGTGTGTAAAGTGTGAAGATCCGCCTGGTGAAATGAAATGTTTGACGAACAAACACTCAGATGTTCCCGGTGTCGTTTAAGCTGCTCAGCTTTTTTTCAACAAATCGTTTATTTTGTTCAAGTATACGCAACCATACAACACTACAGTATTTACACTCAAGGGAGAAAAATATATAAAATCAGGAGTGCCACAAAAGTATACCCGGACTCTTACCATTTTTTGTGAAATACTTCATTCTCTTTGCAATGACAGCAGTCTTGTCCTTGGAGTCCAGGTATGAGTACATGGTGGTGTCCTCCCAGTCATCTACAACTGAAAGGGGAAAATGAAAAGTATTGTAAATTGTATGAAGACTGTATTGTCAACATACACATTAACACTTGGACAAGAATGTGGTATTTGTTACCTGGAGAGGCTGTGAGATCCAGATAGGTCCTGTCAGTGCTGAGGATGAGAGGGTTGATGCGTGGTACCATATTGGCCTGGTCCATCAGATGGTCCACCACATCTGTCCCCTCAGTCAGCTGGCCCTGTGGCGTGAGTAAATCATATTATTTACATAACCTATTCAACCAAAACACTTATCATATTCAATAACAAACTAAGATCTGTTTCCACAAATAAAATGGACACAAATGGACAATACGATAATGACTACAATTCCCCCAACAGTTCTTACCATGTAGACAGCTCTCTGGAAGAAGTTGGTGGTGTCCATGATGCGCTGTAGGATGACAGTCTCCAGTTCATCTGGGTCCATCTCCTCAGCATTGAGTGGGACTCCGTTGAACAGAGCCAGAGGCAGAGGGCCCAAACCACTCTTCTTGTAGAACACTGCCCCTGCCTGTTGTCCCCAACACAGACCAGTGCCCGGGTTAATGGACACTCAAGCTATTTGACTAAGTTCATCGGCTTCAAGTACGCGCACACTCGTGAAGAAACTGCAACAGCACCTCTTCCCCCCCCCCCCCCCCCCCTCAGGAAGTTGAAAAGGTTTGGCATGGGCCCTAACACCCTCAAAAGGTTCTACAGCTGAAGCATTGAGAGCATCTTGACTGACTGCATCACTGCCTGGTATGGCAACAGCACCGCCCTCGATCACATGGCGCTACAGAGGGTGGTGCGGACAGCCCAGTACATCACTGGGGCCGAGCTCCCTGCCATCCAGGACCTCTTATATCAGGCGGTGTGAAAGGAAGGCCTGGAAAATCGTTAAAGACTCCAGACACCCAAGCCATAGACTGTTCTTTTTGCTTCCTGTTTCATTAGTGATTTATGGATTATGAAGAAACCTTTAGAGGAATGTAATCAAATTAATCTGGTATTTTGACACTGTAAAATACTTGATCTTATGGTTTACATTTGACAAGTAAACGCACAATAGAAACATACTGTCCATTAATCACACCTTTCTTTTGTCATCATACTCTGAATCTTCCCCAAGAATCCTTGCAGCACTGGCTTTGGGGAACTTCTTCTTGAGATATGCAGACACTGTGTCAACAGACAATGCCTCGCCGATCTCCACTTTGTTGTACATCTGCAAGTGCACAAAACGTCAGTGAGACTTGACCGTCCCTCTCCATTACATCAAAGGCACTGTCGATAACTTCCAGGCCTGCCTACATAGTCTGAAGCCTCAGGCAAACCCTTACTCGTCTAGTCCAATAATGTCTGAGACAGCGGCCCAACTGAGAGAGGGCACTATTATACAACTGAGAAACATCAAAAGAGACATGAGCTTGCAAAAGATTGTGCTTAAATAATTCCACAAGAAAGTGCTCGCTGGAAATGGGAAAGATTTACAAGCATGAGATACTCACAGAAACCATAGACATGAGAGCCTGTGATAAATCATACTCGTCGGCGATGTAATTCAGCAGCCGGAAAAATGCAACTCCAGCATCCGTAGTTCCATCGACTTCGTCGTCAGTATTGACGACAAACACAAATCCGATCCTTAAAGGAGCAGAAAGATACATTGTTTCAATTTGCAGACAGAGTTTGAGTCACCATCTGGTGGAGTTGACAAGCGCAAAGAGAAACGGGTAGTTCTCTGCAACCTATAAAGTACCTGAGAGGAATCTTGTGTTTGTAGAAGAGCTCTGCCAGTTTCACCAGCTCAATGCTCTCTTCCTGAACTGGGTCCAGCAACAGCACCTGAAAACAACAGAACGTAAGACAGATTGACTTCTCAGCTAGATAAACATCCTTACAGAATCTATTCTCTTTGACATGTAGGTCTATTGTAGCGCAAATTCACCTGACCACCATCTATTATACAGGACTTCCTCTCAAAGATGAAACAACTGTTCCAGTGGCTTTGTGTCACAACCCTTCCCAACTGTCCTTTCTCCTCTCCTCCTGGGACTCACCAGGTTGAAAAAGTTGCGTCGTATCTGGCGGATAACCCCGGGGAACGTGGCTCTGAGGAGCTCCTGAACACCGGAGGGCCAGCTGCGGTACATGGAGTCTGTCTCGATGTCGTTAATCCACTGGGAAAGGCAAGAGGAAAGCTGGTTTAGTGTGGAAGGTTGTGAGAATTAGTTTAGTCTTAAACTGAGTTTAAGTGTCCCGAGGCCCAAATACATCAGAGTAATCAGCACAGTGAAAGCTTTGCGAGCGTAGCTGCATTTAATTAGAATTCAGTATTTTAATAATAAAATAAGCCACACTCGCATCAGCCAGAAATATTGTCAACCGTAACTCAATACCATACATAACAGCAACCGACAGTTTTAGTCTTGGAAACGATCAAATTAATTCAATGCTACTGCACTTCGCCCCATACTCCCCCGGGAGCAGATGGTGCTATGTTTAAGCCATCTGAGTGAAAAGTGCATGGGACGTTAGCAACATGTATAGACTCTAGTGTTAGGAGATAGGGAAGCAAATGCCTACTGTAGCTTAATAATCCATTACAAGCCAAACTGGCACTAACAGAACTCTCTCTCTCTCTCCCCTCAGAAGGCTGAGAAACCTCCCTGAGTAACAAAGAGTCACAATGGGATACCTACCAACACTCCTGTCGGTCTCTGCCCAGAGCAGACAACCCAAAGGGTAACATTTTCTACTTGCCTCACTGAGAGAAAAGACAGACAGCAAACCTGATCGGAAGGAGACATTCTCTAGATGAAATGTCATGTTCATTTGTTGTTGCTTTCTTCAAGTTTTTTTTCCATAATAAAATGTCAGAGGGGCATCATATTAAAGTTTGCAAGTAATTCTTTTTATTTGATACAGTAGCTTTCCTTGGCTGGCTGCCAAGTGTATAATTGAGGTTTTTGGCAGACTGGGACTAGTGCAATAGTCTGATGACTGATCCTCTAATCCACACCCCGATGCCAGCACTCAAGACAAAGCACCTGCAATGCTGATCTGGGCCAGGAGAAAGAAAGGAAAAAACCATCCCTTCCGCAGGACGATGGTTCTTGGCATGGGTTCATCTCTCAGGGTGTTTTAACATATAGTCCTCTTTAAAATAATCGATCTCAGTCCTCTTTAAAGTAAACTCTGGGGCAAAAAAAAAGAGAAGAACTCGGTTCTCTTTGTATTCACACTGCCCTTGCCTTTGAATGAGGGCTCTTTTGCCAGTTCACTTCACCTATTTTGTGGTCCGAGTACACTTTGCCCTCACATTGTTATGTTCAGGAAGGAACCTAGATCTTTGTCCAACATTCACTCAATGCACTCTGGGCTTTTACAAAGTACAGGACAAGCCATTCCATCAGAACGTGTTATCGGACAGTTAGATATACAGAACCTAATTACATTTTGGACGCTAATAGATTTAGTTTAAAAATGAGACATACAGTAATAATTATAATTTGAAGATAATATTAACATGTAAATATTATTGGTAACAGAATAAATAACAGACGAATACAGTAGATTAAATAATGCTGTAATTTAAAATTGTACACCCAATGTAGGCTGGCCCTTTAAGAGCTACTTTTGATTTTGTGGTTAGTGCTTTCTGGGATCTTTGGGACGTCCCTACTCTAAATCCTAACCATACCCTGGAACCATAAACCTTAATCCTGACCTTAACCATTGCAAATGTCAACTTCAATGGAGTAAAGTCAGAGTTGGGACGTCCCAAGGTTCCAAGATAGCAAGGACCTTGGTTTTGTACCCTATATTTTGATTCTCACAAAATATGTTGTCTTCTCACACCTTTCAAACCCCACATACGAATAAACAGCGTATAAAGCTTTCTTAGCTTATAGATCACATATTGCAAACAAATAATATGAACACCCTGACTCTCACCGTTATAGCTGGATGGCGGATGTCTAAGGCATAGTTTTCTTCCACTGGGTTCATGGGCAGTCTCAGTAGCTTGCCTAGGTTCTCGTCCTTAATGCCCAGGTTATGGAGGCCCTCCAGGATCTTGGCTTCTCCTCTGATAGTGTCCAAGATGCTACCAAAGACAGAGAATCAGAGAAATCGCAGGTCAGCATTCATTTCCCCCGAGCAGAGGAGCTGTCTGTCGGCGGTGCACTAGGCTAGTTTTAATCCAGTAGCCCTGGAACACTGAGCTGTGGGCAGCCAGTGCTGAGGCTGGGGAGACCAGGGGGGAGAGAGAGCAGAGAGCAGGAAAGCTGACAGTTGATCCTCCCTGCTGAGTTGAGCTCCTACTGTACCTGAAGGGGTTGTGGACGTCCAGATCAATGTGAAGGCCGTTGATGAACAGGCCTCCATCTCCCGGATGGATCCCCATGGTCTCACTCAGCCGCTGGAACAGAGAGGATTCCCTGCGGTTAGTCTGATGCCAACCAAACCCTCATCCTCTCTATAGTGTATGCCTGATATTACAATGTAGAAATAGATTCTACGGGCTGTAAGCTCTAAGATGCCAGTGGAAAGAATGTAAGAGCATTTACATTAATAGCCGTAAACAGATGATACGTCGAGACCTCACATTAGACAAACAAGTGCACAGTCTTAGGGACAAACTGCTGCTTTTGATATCCCACCTTCTGGTTCTCCTCAATTTCTCTTCTCATTTCTTGGTTCACAGACACTCTTGTCAGTGATCTGTGGGAACAGTAAAACATGTAGTCACCATCAGCTTTTTTCTCCCCATCGAGCAGTAAAACCCCCGTTTAATCTCCCAAATCTGTGGGCCCTCAGATGGTATATATATCTACAGCAGACTCTCTGTAATCACGCGCCAGACCGCTGACTCGGCACTCCTGGTTTGTTGTTCATAACAGCCGTCTAAAACAAGTTGCACTCCAGGATCGGATTCAAGTCTACAAGCCGGGAGAACCTCTTCTTATTTCATGTCAAATAGGCTTATTTATTCCTACAGACTGTGCAAGGTTTTTAAATAGAAAGAGTGTGAGGTGTATAGCTTCACCTGGCTTTGCTGGGGAAGTTCTGACTGAGGTCTCTCATAAGCTTCAGAGCATCAAACGTTGGTACAGACATGATCCTGGCCGCTGCCTGGAAGCTTAGATCTGCAGATGTTTTCATCAGAAGTTGAAATCATTTGAAGTTGAACCAGTTGATAACTTTCTCTTGGAAAAGTAGATCACCTTGGGATGCCTACAGTACTTGGTGAAAAATGGCCATGCATAAAAATAAAAATAAATGTTCATTTGTAATACATAGATTGAATCAAATATTGATTTCATTCAAATATTTGATTCAGACTGAGGCACTCCGTGAAACTCTGTGAACTCGGTACATATATCATTAGCTCAACTTCTAAATATTTCAAATAGTAGAGCATTTTCCCTTTTATAGGACATCATACCATTCTGTGTTGAACTGATTTGGCGTAAGGGTTATTGAACGCTTGCTTCGTCCTGCCTATTTCCACTCCACTTCACACAATCAAAGTAATAGCCCACGGTTAGAGCAACACGTTGCCAAGCCCGACACATTGAACCTGTGCTTGACAGTCTCTACTGAACATAAACTGATTGCTTTTACTAAGCTCAAGAGTAAAGTGCTATCATTTCCATTCCATTCATCAAACTGTCACCATGGTGATCCTCACAGTCACTAAGTGCCACACAGGCTAGCACACAACTAATGGGTATGGCCAGGGGGTTTTCCTCAACAAGGGCTCAGACCGTTTCCGGCTCAGAGGTGTAGACAAACAATGTATAATGGGTCCGTAATCAAAAAGATGTTGCATAAAACTTACTTAAGAAATAGAAGAAATAGTTTTCTGTCAACTATATACTTACTTTCAGTGACAGCTGTGATGGCATCAAGTCTATTGTCAATAAACACAGGTATACTTAGTGTATGTAAACTTCTGACCCACTGGAATTGTGATACAGTGAATTAACTATACGTGAAATAATCTGTCTGTAAACAATTGTTGGAAAAATTTACTTGTGTCATGCACAAAGTAGATGTCCAAACGGACTTGCAAAAACTATTGATTGTTAACAAGAAATATGTGGAGTGGTTGAAAAACGAGTTTTAATGACTCCAACCTAAGTGTATGTAAACTTCCGACTTCAACTGTATATAAATATAATTCTGTATCCCCGCACGGTATAAATGAATAACTCGATTTCATCTCCTTCCTATTGGCCAAAAGATATACAACAACACTGTCCATATCAGATTTTGCATGTCGTTTATGAGTTAGCCCCACGTCTATCTCATGAATTGATATAATGTACCCAAGTGAGCAGCCACCTGAGGCAATTGATAAATGAACGGTTCACGCCTGATGCCCTCAATTGACCTTTGTGCCCGCTCCCATACTCGATAATTCTGTATTTCTTCGTGACTAACTTGAATACAGGTAGACCAGAAAAGCTACTTCCCTGATTGGCAGATGAGTGGCAACCCTAATTAGAAGCACCTGCTGCTCATCAGTGGTTCCGTACAAATGCTGTTTTGAATTCAAATAAAATTGTACCTAAAACACTGAAGGCTGCAAAGCCTAAATGGCTACGTATGCTATCCATGACGGAGTGAAAATAATAATTAAAAGAAAAAATACAAATGATGTAAGCTTTATGTGTCATCTTTTCGAGTGTGGATCCATTACATCTTTTGTTTGTCTGAATTTGAGGGTTTTACGCACCAGCCAAGCTTCAGGGAGAGCGCAATGGTCCCCTTCTGACAAAATATTAAGAGCATCATCCTAATATTGAGTCACACACTCTAATATTGAGTTGGCACACTCGAGGTATCTATTAGCTTGGGCCTTGAGTTTTTCCTAGTCAGGTCATGTGGTCAGGAAAAACTTCTAGCATAACTAATGGATGCTCAGTACCTTGAAGCTCCCACACTTTGAGAGGAGCCATGTCATTGGTGCTCTCTAACAGATGCTTCCGGAGCTCCCCTAGCTGCTCCTGCAGGTCTGGGTGGGAGTTTCTGGGATGGAACAAGACAGAAGGTGATACTAAGGTTCTAATATTATTATACAAATACATTGACTCACAAATTCATTAACTCACTTCAATTTCCCAAAGAGAAAGCCTTGGACTTCATCAATGTCATCCACATCAGTGTTCACTGTTCCTTTATCTGTGGAAAAGCAGCAGAGTTGCCATTAATATTCTTCAATTGGCATCAGTTAAACATATATTTTAATACAGAATAGGCGTGCACAAACATACCTTTTACTTGTGTGTCATCCACAGCTTTGTACTCAGTGCTTTTTATGGCCAATTCAACACCATATCCAGACAACAGCATCTTTTGGGGCCTTGGCTCCTGTAGTGGAAATCAGCAATGGAAATATAATCTTAACCATAAAATCATCTGTTTTAATTCAATCTAAGAACCAACGGTACTGATGTGTGTTTGTCATACTGACACTGAATAAGGGAGAAGATAAAACACTATTTAACACTTCAAGGCCTATAAGAAATCATGTTTTTTTCTTCATGATCGGACCAATCAGTAGTGCATGCCAAAGGGCCTGGCATGTTAACTTCAACTCCACGACCCTGTGATTCTTTAGATTTTATTCACATCTTAGAGACACGAGGCGCTCTGAATGTGTAGTCTTTTACACCTACACGGTAGCTCGTGAACTCTGTGGTACATCTCTGAAAAGAACACATTAGTGCTGCTTCTCACAGTGTCAGGCCATCCGTTACTCAGGCCCCAGCTAAACTTCCTCTGGTTATCTGTATTCTCCTGCTGAACACTGGCAGCTAATGCAATCCATTTGTTGTACAGCCCTGATGACCTCGCCCTTTGTGGATGTTGTTCTTAAAGCTGCAATGGCCTTCCTGTCACCCCCTCCATTCCATCTTCCCACAGAGCTCAAAGTCGGGACCAGTGACCACAATGCACAGTAAAGCACAAGCCTGTTCCACATTAGCATGAACACTTCCAAGCTTCCAACAACACGTAATCTTACATCAGTCCAATATTGGACAAAACCAAATCAGATTTTCACACAGCCAACCAGCCAACCATTATGAGTTATAGCAACGGAGGATCAAAAACACCATACAGTGGTAATTTAATAAATTACTGTTCAAAATAAGTGTAGTAAAGCGCCCGGTTTTGAGGAGGATTGTTGCACCCCCTATAAAATCCCACTTCAATCCCTGGCTAAAGCACATCACTCTTTAAATACCGTTCAAAGCTGTTAAGGAAATCCAAAAAGCCTCACTACTCACGGCTACAAAGTGACGCAGCACATAGATGAGCTTGCCCTCCGCAGCTTTCTCAGCCAGCACCTTGTGGAAGGAGCCAAACTTTTTGGTGCCGATCTCAGCATAAAGGATCACAACTGGGACATCTGTCTTATTGAGTCCAGGGTATCTGTGCTCATTCTTGTATAGATAAGGTTTTGGCCTGCAAACATGTAAAAAGAGAAATTAGATTCCACCATTTACATACAAATCTATAATTTGTACTAATAAAACTTGAATAACATCATTTATTAACTGTTAATTATAAAATCAAATTGTCATTTCATTTATTATAATTTATGTTGTTAGTTGACTCTTGCACTAGAGTGAGGTAGATCCTCTGAGGAGATGAGAACGAAGTGGTGTGTAGCTACCTGCCTGCAGCTGCCTTCAGGAGCTTCTTCAAATCCTTTGTGCTGCAGCCATGTTGGCCATGGACCGAAGCAAAGGCAAGGCATGCCTCAGGCGGAGACTCATCACTGCCTATCTATTGAGAGCAGAGGAGCGACACAATTAGGCTACAGCATTAGGGCTGTGGCGGTCATGATATTTTGTCAGCCGGTTGTCATGCAGAAGACTGACGGTCTCACGGTAATTGACCGTTAATTAACATAAACACATTTAGCATCTCCAGGCCCCCACACATACAAGCCGCTGATGGGGCGCCATTGGAACATCAACATTTTTAAAAGTATAATAAATCGATTTAATATACACCATCACAATAAATGCATTATTTATTTCAGTAAGGTCTAAAGAAACATTATGATATGAAGAAAATGTATTTCAGAACAGAATATGAGTTGGCTACTGTATGTTTAGTTATATGGCTATGCTCCATGACATAGGCTGTAGGCTTGTTCATTTAGCTGACAAGATATGCTTATAAGTCCCTTGTCATTATTTGATTTTATATGGTTTAAAAGTAAAAAATAATAGAATTGATCTTAGCTGAATAAAATAGAAAGGATATTTTTTCCCATTATGGAGCAAGTGAAGTGGCTATGTTGGATGTAAAAGTGATCATTTGAAAACAGGTCCGACATTCGGAAAGTATTCAGACCACTTCCCTTACACATTTTGTTACATCACAGCCTTATTCTAAAGTAGATTTTTTTTTTAATCCCCTCATCAATCTACACACAATACCCCATAATGACAAATCGAAAACAGGTTTTTAGAAATGTAAAAAATGTAAAAAATAAAAATAAAACTTATTTACATACAGTGGAAAGAGTGTAAACCCTTTGGAATTACCTGGATTTCTGTATAAATTGGTCATTAAATTTGATCTGATCTTCATCTAAGTCACAACAATAGACAAACACAGTCTGCTTAAACTAATAACACACAAAGTATTGTATTTTTCTTGTCTATATTGAATACATCATTTAAACATTCACAGTGTAGGTTGGAAAAAGTATGTGAACCCCTAGGCTAATGACTTCAATAAAAGCTCATTGGAGTCAGGAGTCAGCTAACCTTGAGTCCAATCAATGAGACGAGATTGGATATGTCGGTTAGAGCTGCCCTGCCCTTTAAAGAAAACTCACAAAATGTTTGTTTGCTATTCACAAGAAGCATTGCCTGATGTGAACCATGCCTCGACCAAAACAGATCTCAGAAGACCCAAGATTAAGAATTGTTGACTTGCATAAAGTTGGAAAGGGTTACAAAAGTATCTCTAAAACCCTTGATCTTCATCTATAAATGGAGAAAGTTCAGCACTGTTGCTACTCTCCCTAAGAGTGTACGTCCTGCAAAGTTGACAAGAGCACAGCGCAGAATTCTCAAAGAGGTTAAGAAGAATCCTAGAGTGTCAGCTAAAGACTTACAGAAATCTCTGGGACATGCTATCATCTCTGTTGACGAGTCTACGATACGTAAAACACTAAACAAGAATGTTGTTCATGGGAGGACACCACGAGAAGCCACTGCTGTCCAAAAAAAAACATTGCTGCACATCTGAAGTTCGCAAAAGAGCACTGGCGCTGGCTGAGAAGGCTGCGGATGTTCCACAGCGCTCCTGGCAAAATATTCTGTGGACAGATGAAACTAAAGTAGAGTTGTTTGGAAGGAACACACACTATGTGTGGAGAAAAAGATCAACATCAAAACCTCATCTAACTGTAAAATATGGTGGAGGGAGCATCATGATTTGGGGCTGCTTTCCTGCCACAGGGCCTGGACAGCTTGCTATCATCAACGGAAAAATGAATTCACACTTTTATCAAGACATTTTGCAGGAGAATGTAAGGCTATATGTCCGCCAATTGAAGCTCAACAGAAGTTGGGTGATGCAACAGGACAATGACCTGACCTCAACCCGATTGAGATGCTGTGGCATGACCTCGAGCGGTTCACACCAGACACCCCAAGAATATAGCTGAAATGAAACAGTTTTGTAAAGAGGTATGTTAAAAAATTCCTCCTTTCCCTTGTGCAGGTCTGATCGCAACTACAGAAAACATTTGGTTGAGGTTATTGCTGCCAAAGGAGGGTCAACCCATTATTAAATCCAAGAGCTCACATACTTTTTCCACCATGTACTGTGAATGTTTACATGGTGTGTTCAATAAAGACATGAAAACATATAATTGTTTGTGTGTTATTAGTTTAAGCACACTGTGTTTGTCTACTGTTGTGACTTTTTGATGACATATTTATGCAGAAATCCAGGTGATTCCAAAGGGTTAACATACTTTTTCTTGCCACTGTATGTATTTAGACCCCTTGCTATGAGACTCAAAATTTAGCTCAGGTGCATCCTGTTTCAATTGGTCATCCTTGAGATATTTGTACAACTTGATTGGAGTCCACCTGTTGTAAATTCAATTGTTTGGATATGATTTGGAAAGGAACACACCTGTCTATATAAGGTCCAACAGTTGACGGTGCATGTCAGGGCAAAAACTGAAGGAATTGTCCATAGAGACAGAATTGTGTCGAGGCAGGTCCACAAGAACACAGTGGCCTCAATCATTCTTAAATGGAAGTTTGGAACCACCAATACTCCTAGAGCTGGCCTCATGGCCAAAATGAGAAATTGGGGGAGAAGGGCCTTGGTCGGGGAGGTGACCAAAAACCCGATGGTCCCGAAGAATGCAGAGAAGAATGGAGAATCTCCCCAAATACATGTGTGCCAAGCTTGTATCGTCATACCCAAGAAGGCTCGAGGCTGTAATCCCTGCCAAAGATGCTTCAACAAAGTACTGAGTCTGAATACTTATGTAAATGTCATATTTACGTTGTTTTTTTTTCTCATAAATTAGCAATAATTCATAAAAACTGTTTTTGCTTTGTCATTATGGGGTATTGTGTGTAGATTGATGAGGGGACTTTAAAAAAAATCCATTTTAGAATAGACATAATAGTTATTTGGTAACTTTAGTTGTGAATGATACAAACCTTAGAATGTCTTAGAAATGAAAACATATATGGGCTGCATGGTGTGACTATAGACTATTGATTATTTGAGAAAGTAGCAAAAAAAAAGCTTGCGTTCTGTTCCTTGCCTCAGGCTGCACAGCTGTTCCTTCATCAAGTGACCATATTTTCACCCATCAGACTATTAATCTTGCCTTTCGATTTAAAATGGCTCATTATCAAATGGACAGGAACAGCGGGGGGGGGGGGGGGGGGGACATGTCATCTGTATGCACTCAAATAGCAAATGGAGGCAGTGCGCTTTCCAGCCGGTCCATTTTGTGGGCTACTTCGGTTTTATAGCGGAGCATGTGCTTATTATGAGTAGCTGAGAAATAAATATAACAACACTTATTTTAATCCACTTATCAACTACTGTTTGAGGTGCGTGCTCTCGCTGCCCGACAGGTGATATTCCACCCAAATGCTGTATGCCATTAACTCTCCAACCTTGTTCCTGGAGCTACCCAGTGCTTAGTCTGCAAGCTCAAGAAAGGAATAAAGGAGAGAGGAGGAGATGGAAACGCATGGTGGTGAGATATTCTTTATAGCTAAAGAATAATTATGAAAATAATTCATTATGAAAATATAAAAAATTCCCCGTTACTAGGCTATTCAAAATCAAATTCACTAATTGTAGGCTAACTGTATGCCGCCCTCCACAATCAATGAACCAACAGCATTGCCTATGGCTATAAGTTCTCTTGCAGACTAATTGATATACATTTTGGAGGGTAGCATAACAGACCATCCAGTATGCATAATAATACAGTCCACACTCTCGACCAATTATGTACCAAAGACACCTTAAATCAGTTTTGTTTTATGTTTTTCTGCTATGCGCAATATGCATAGTCTATGTATTGTATAATTGCACAATCATAATTAATAAATAAACCTATGCATAAGCTCTAGTTTGCGTATGGGTGTTTAGAGTTAAATCATCACCTTAGAAAGCCCTGTCCATTTTGTTGTGTTAGGCTTTGAAACAACATCTACAAAAACCTGCTATTGAACACCTTTCTTCAAATTGATCATCACAGTGAGGTGAGTTGTAAAAGTATTTCAGGGCCTACCTGTTGGGATGCATGAACAGCTGGTGAGTAGGACCTCAAGGAGAGAGCAAATTTGAGGAGATTGACCTGGAGCACGGTCAAAAACTGTCCGGCCTTCTTGATTACCAAGTTGTAATAGGAGCGCACAGACTCTGTAAAGGAAATCTGAGTCAAATGAATGCGCAAAGAATCTTGACTCTCACAATCAAAATCCACATAAATGAGTTAGTAGACAGATTTATGAGGTTTTCTCATGGACCATTGATCTTTATTATTTATCAAATTCAATCCACATTTACAGATCAATCAGGCACTGTCTGGAATTGCAGGAAAGAGGCAATGTAACAGATTGTGTGAGAAGCATTGTATCTGACACAGAACACATATTTTTGTGGTAATAAAACTGTTTGCTTGTCACATCATAGTGTCCACATACCTCCATTTTTGTAAACCGTTAACTCCTTCACAGTGTCAACAAAGTCCCAGAATTTCTCATTTCCATCCTCTGCAATAAACTCACTAAACAAAAGATCAGGAAATAAAAAAGGTATGAACACAGGAGCATGTACGTTCATTATGATTGAGGAATTTAGTTGCTCTTACACCTGTCTTGTAGTAACACTGTCATTACTACACATTGTACTTTAGTAATTCCATTGTTATACAGCTTAGCCGTTTTGGTGGAATAAGGAGCAGTCCCTATTTCTATTGTAATTAGTACACAAGCATAATCTACATGCATGTAACCTAGCCTAACGCTTACAAAATGGATAGGCCTGCATATGTGGTATTCAGGAGAGACATGACTGGTAGGCCTATGCTATCCTGGAGACATCGAGTTTTTGTTTTCCAGCTAATTTATTCCGTAAAATATACCTGGTCTCCAGGAGGAAAGGCGTCATGCTCCACTTGGCTTTCAGACTGGCTGAGACGCCTTTCGATGCGGACTGGACATACTGGACGTTCAGCAGAAGCAGCGACGACAACAACAAGATGTTTTTACTCATCCTCTACACAAGACACGATGGAGAAGATTGACATGTTCGGCAATAGATTAGATTTATAGAAAAGAGAGTGAAATGTAACATGACCCTGTAACGTTTTGTCGTCTCAAAGTGCCACGTAGCTGTAGCAAGCAATTGTTTACAGATGTAATAGCAGCCAACATATTGGGTGAAGGGATAGCTTATGCAGCCCATTGAAGAAGATGATGAGATGAAAGAACGTGACATAAAATAACAGGGGCGGGAAATCGTTCATGTGAGAAAGTCTCAGTTAGCCAGGATAACAAATGATAGCCTTACGTTTCATTTAACACACACTATAGGAAAGCTGCTTTTAGGAATGAAAACGGATGCAAGCAGCGCTACAATAATGTCAAGGAAAAACGGGCTATGACAAGATTGTGACTTTGTAGCCCATAAAGCTCCCAAATGAAGCTTCGAACATTCTATAGACATGTTTAGTGGTTACAATGTATTCATCTTCCTTACCCCGGTAATGCTGGCCGCTGCCATTGATAGGTCCTTCGCTGCTTCTTTTATTGTAAAATATATTTGTTTGTATTCTTTTTAACAGCCAAAGGAAAATAAACATTGTATAATATGTATTGGATTTTGTATTACATAATGTACACCTTTCTGAGAAGTGTACTCGGGCGTAGCTAATAAAATAACTAGTTTTTGGTGACAACATTTTGGGACATGCAATGTCATGGCCACCTACATGTTAGATTTTTTTTTTTATTCAAGGGGTTTGCGGAGCAACATCCCTACCCCCCTATCCTATCCATAACGCTTACCTTAATCATTTTACATAGGCAAAATATTGCTGCACCTTATATATAACCAACTGTGAAATAATGGGAAATCACAATCGAATTTTACATTAATAAAGCATGCCCTACATATTGGCTATGTAGGCCTATGTGTTAATTTCGAGACTCGTTGTGTCAAATCAAATCAACAGGTGTAGACCATTCAGTGAAATGCTTACTTACAAGCAATACAGTTCTAAGAATATACCTAAAAAAAAGTAAGAGATAAGAATAACAAATAATTAAAGAGCAGCAGTAAATAACAATAGCGGGGCTATATACAGGAGGTACCAGTACAATATGAGTCAATATGAAGGGGCACCAGTGTCGAGGTAATTGAGGTAATATGTACATGTAGGTAGAGTTATTCAAGTGACTATGCATAGATAACAGAGTAGCAGCAGTGTAAAGGGGGGGGGGGGGGGGTAATGCAAATAATCTGGGTAGGCATTTGATTAGATGTTCAGTAGTCTTATGGCTTGGGAGTAGAAGCTTTTTATAAGCCTCTTGGACCTAGACTTGGCGCTCCGGTACGCTTGCTATGCGGTAGCGGAGAGAACAGTCTATGACTAGGGTGGCTGGAGTCTTTGACACCGCCTGGTATAGAGGTAAGGGATGAATGGAAGCTTGGCCCCGGTGATGTACTGGGCCGTACACATTACCCTCTGTAGTGCCTTGTGGTCGGAGGCCGAGCAGTTGCCATACCAGGCAGTGATGCAACCCGTCAGGATGCTCTAGATGGTGCAGCTGTAAAACCTTTTGAGATCTGAGGACCCATGCCAAATCTTTTCAGTCTCCTGAGGGGGAATAGGTTTTGTCATGCCCTCTTCACGACCATCTTGGTGTGCTTATACCATGTTAGTTTGTTGGTGATGTGGACGCCTAGAAACTTGAAGCTCTCAACCTGCTCCACTACAGCCCCATCGATGAGAATGAGGGCATGCTCGGTCCTCCTTTTCCTGTAGTCCACAATCATCTCCTTTGTCTTGATCAGGGAGAGGTTGTTGTCCTTGCACCACACAGTCAGGTCTCGGACCTTCTCCCTATAGGCTGGGAGGTTTTTAGTCCCAGGGTCCTTAGTTTAGTGATGAGCTTTGAGGGCACTATGGTGTTGAACGCTGAGCTGTAGTCAATGAATAGCATTCTCACATAGGTGTTCCTATTGTCCATGTGTGAAAGGGCAGTGTGGATTGCAATAGAGATTGCATCATCTGTGGCTCTGTTGGGGCAGTATGCAAATTGGAGTGGGTCTAGGGTTTCTGGGATAATGGTGTTGACTTGCCTCAAAGCAAGCATAGAAGTTATTTAGCTCGTCTGTTGGGCTTGTGTCATTGGGCAGCTCTCGGCTGTGCTTCCCTTTGTAGTCTGTAATAGTTTGCAAGCCCTGCCACATCCGACGAGCGTCGGAGCCGGTGTAGTACGATTCAACCTTAGTCCTGTATTGACGCTTTTCCTGTTTGATGGTTCGTCGGAGGGCATAGTGGGATTTCTTATAAGCTTGTGTGAAGTATTTAAAATAATTTCTACTATTCTATCTGAATTGCATCTGGTTGTTTGTTCCCCTAAAGTATTAAGCCCACTAAATGTGATTCCTGCCACAAAAGAAACAGATGTAGACAGATAGAAGTAGACAGATTTGGATAAAAAATCGAATAATATTGTATTTGTAACATCCGCCGAATACTATAGGTGTAGACCGTACCGTGAAATGCCCTTAACCAACAATGCCGTTTTTAAGAAAAATTAGATTTAAGAAAAATATTTACTAAATATAAACTAAAGTAAAAAATAAAAATTGATTTGATTTGCAGCTGCTGTTTAGGCTTGTGAAGTGGCTGTGTTTAGACAGGCAGCCCGATTCTGATATTTTTTCCACTACTTGGTCTTTTGACCAATCACATTGGATCACATCTGTTCTTTTTCAGAGCTGATCTGATTGGTCAAAAGAGCAATTAGTGGGGGAAAAAAGATCAGAATTGCGCTGCCTGTGTTAAACCAGCTGGAGAGTCCTTCACTATGGACTCAATTACTATTTTTAAAATGTATTTATTTAAAGTATTAATTTACATTTTTAAACTGTAGACTAATGACCATCATTGGTCACCGCCTTTCAAAGTGTGTTGCATTATGGGGATAACAATTGACCAACTTGGGCCTACACGTCGACTGCATGAACGGTACAAAAATTCTGAAATCATAGGTCATGAAGATTTGACTGCAGTTCTGCAGTTGCTCTTTACCAACTTCATCCTGCAGCCATCGGCTGCATTGAGGGTGGGAGGCTCTATTGTCAACCAATCATTAGGGTGTTTTTAATTTGTCTGCCTTGATTAATAGTCTACAAATGAGGCTCTCTCTCACTCTGATTATTTAACACATGCATATGATTTCAGATGGTGAGTGTGTGATATTGGGTTTGGAGACATGTTAAGTTTGACATTTTAAAGAAAAACTTTTATAAACAATGGCAACACTGTCATGTCAATCTGAGTCTTGCTGTTGGAAAACCACATTACATGCTGACTACACCTGGCACGTGCATACGCCACAGCGTGCACGTTGATTTTGTCCATCCACGCCAGACTTGATCAGGACACGCAGGTTGAAATATGAAAATGAATTCTGACCCAACTATATTAATTTGGAACAGGTCGAAAGCATTAAACATTTATGGCAATTTAGCTAGCTAGCTTGCTGTTGCTAACTAATTTGTCCTGGGATATTATTATTATATTATTTTACCTGAAATGCACAAGGTCCTTTACTCAGACAATTAATCCACAGATAAAAGGGTAAACCTAGTTAGTTTCACAGTAATCTCTCCTCCTTCAGGCTTCTTCTTCGTCTTTGGACTTCAAATGGTGGTTGGCAACCAACTTTAAGGTGCATTACCACCACCGACTGGAGTGTGGACCTCAGTACATCATTCAATCACCCAAGTGGGTATATGCTCCTAGAAATCAATGAGGAGATGGGAGAGGCGGGACTTGCAGCGCATCAAGCGTCCTAAATATAACTATTTTAGCGCCTGGCTACGCAAACACTCGTTGACGCGCATGAGCAGTGTGGATGCAATGATTGAATAGCATGTATGTATACATTTATTTTGCAACGCTCGCGCACGTAACACGAGCGGTGTGGTCGGCATGTTAGTGTCTGACTTTTGGCTTTCTTAAATGCACCTACCCCAGGGCTGGACTGCCGCATTTGGGGCCCCTAGGCACCTACCTCCAGGGTGCCCCACACCCCCCAAAAATGGGGCAGAGAGAGATATGTGCCATTTTATAATGCTATGCTACACATTTTGTCAAAAGTGCTGAGAGAATATTTGCAGTTTCAAGCTAATTTACAACAATTCTACACATTTTGCCATAGGGCAGAGAATAAAAAAATGCTGTTTTATAACTCATCTCATGCTATTTTATAACTCATCTCATGCTATTCTCCACATTTTGCAGTTATAAAGCACATTTCTTGCTATTTTACACATTTTGCCATGAGGCTGAGAGAAAATGTTGCAATTTTAAAGCCAATTTCCTACGATTCTACGCATTCTGCCATTGCTTATGAAGTGCTCTTACGATATTTGCCCCCCTCAGCCCCCACTCCTGCAACCATTTTTTTCAAAATGCTGTGTGTGCCTTGAATTCTAAATAATTCACAGTGTCACCAGCAAAGCACCCCTACACAATCACACATCCTGCTCCATGCTTCACGGGGGGATCCACATATGCGGAGATCATCCGTTCACCTTCTCTTCGTCTCACAAAGACACAGTGGTTGGAACCCAAAATCTCAAATTTGGACTCATCAGACCAAAGGACAGATTTCCACCGGTCTAATGTCCATTGCTCGTGTTTCTTGCCCCAAACAAGTCTCTTCTTCTTTTTCTTCTTCTTCTTTCCATTAGTAGTGGTTTCTGTGCAGCAATTCAACCATGAATGCCTGATTCACGCAGTCTCCTCTGAACAGTTGATGTTGAAATGTGTCTGTTACTTGAACTCTGTGAAGCATTTATTTGGGATGCAATTTCTGAGGCAGGTAACTCTAATGAACTTATCCTCTGCAGCAGAGGTAACTCTGGGTCTTCCTTTCCTGTGGCGGTCCTCATGAGAGCCAGTTTCATCATAGCGCTTGATGATTTTTGTGACTGCACTTGAAGAAACTTTCAAAGTTCTTGACATTGTCCAGATTGACTGACCTTCATGTCTTAAAGTAAAGATGGACTGTCGTTTCTCTTTTCTTATTTGATCTGTTCTTACCATAATATGGACTTGGTCTTTTACCAAATAGGGCTATCTTCTGTATACCACCCCGACCTTATCAAAACACAACTGATTGGCTCAAACGCATTAAGAAGGAAAGAAATTCCACAAATTAACTTTTAACAAGGCACACCTCTATATTGAAATGCATTCCAAGTGGCTACTTCATGAAGCTGGTTGAGAGAATGCCAAGAGTGTGCAAATCTGTCATCAAGGCAAAGGGTGGCTACTTTGAAGCATCTCAAAAATAAACTATATTTTGATTTGTTTAACACTTTTTTGGTTACTACATGATTCCATATCTGTTATTTCACAGTTTTGATGTTTTCACTATTATTCTACAATGTAGAAAATAGCCTAAATAAAGAAATTAGTAGGTGTGTCCAAACTTTTTTATATATACTGTATATGTATATATTATCATTTTTGGGGGTAGGGGGCCCCTGGAGGTCGGGCACCGGGGCACGTGACTTGCATTAAGTAATCCGTCCCTGACCGCCCCTGACATCACACCTAGACTTTTGTCTACAGTTGGTTGGTGTAGCCTTACTACTCAAATGCGCCCATTGTTTTCACCAGCCATGTCCAATTTACTCTGGAAGTCTGCCTTCAAAAATAAATCAAGTACTTTTCTAAAAATGTATTTCTCAGCTCCTCTTTTAAAGCTTTTTAGATGACATAGTATTGGCACAGGGCTCTTTTAAAATAGAATACCTTTACATTAAGTGTTCTTCGTGGTAATGAATCGTTCTCGCGTCCAATTTCAGCACCATGGACAGATACCATGTGTCAACAATTTACAACAAACAACCTCTTGTGTTGCTACTTGATACCTGCCATCTGTCCATGGTGTTGAAGTCGTAAGTGATGAGGGTTCATTCACTAGCGATTGTTTTTTAACTTTTATATGTATTTCTTTTTTAAATTAATCTAATTATCTATAAATATCGTGCTAATTGGTTTTAATGCTTTTGGTTCTCATGAAACCATGTCAATGCATGAAATAGGCTGCCTGAAGTTAGTACAGTATTTGGATTGGACTGGATACATTGTTTCCCCATTTGATTGGCTGGCAATATTGTAACGTCGTTTGTATTCTATTATTCTGTCGCCATTGGCTTTCGTTGCAATCTTCAAAGTGCTATTGGTTGCATTTTCTTGGTGTAAGATTAGCCATCATTGGTTAATTAATTGCACGGCACTAAACTCACATTCCGTTCTCAATTTCTCATAGCTTACTTTAAAAACATCGAATTGTCTAGTCACTTGTGTGTGCTGACTGATACGCAAGAGCTGAATGTAGGCTGGCTATCTGTTCTACGAGGCAAGAAAGATTATGAGCCTTTTATCCTATGCTAGCCTATAGCCAAGTTACAGTAGCCTTGGTTATGTCCACAAAAATCGATAGAGAGTATATTACCACGAAGAGGGCGTAACGTGATCACCGGGTCTTGAATGCAGCAGCATCTTCAAGTAATAGCCTAAGCTAGCCTGCAATATTTGAACAAAACTGAACCGCGCGATGAATGAGGATGCTTCAGGACCCATCCCACTATAGTCGGAGAAGCAGTCGCTTGCCCCTTCATGCGCACGCCTTGGACATAAGGATATATGAACGCCGACATTTCTCCACTTCCCTACAAGCACGTTTGTGGTGCTGAAGTGAATCAGACAACTGTTTCCCGAGATGTAAAGTTGTAATTTTGCGGGATCAGAATGAAACATGTTGACAGGTTCGGTTTCACTTGAAATTCTAGCACGGGGGACGTCAGTGTGCAGCACTGAAAATACCGTTTGTGAAGTTGGACAACCATGACGAGAAGTAACAGGAATATGTCATGTTTCGGCAAGCCTGCCTCGTTTGAAATTATCTGCTCTGGTGTGATATGACTGCAGTATCCTTGAAACATAAAGGTAGGCTACCTGCTTAGACCAAAATATGCCTTTTGATAGCAAGAACAATAACTAAATCTTGTCCAGATCAACATGTGGCACTTTGAAGATCCATAGACATTATTGTGATGAACCAAGCAGCAGCTACTGAAAGGATCATGTGTAATAATTCACACTAATGGCATGAAAACATATTCTTGTTAACATGGATGATAAATCCAATAAATTGATCTTAGTTCCTATTTTAGCTGTTCTTTTTGTAATGATAGGCTATCAATATATATGTCCAGCTGGCAGCAATTCTTGCCACTTTAAAACTGGGGAAAATTTGAGAGGGGTCAGTATACTTTCTACCCAATATCGGACAAACGAAGACTTTTACACAGAACTGGAGGATGACAGCCCTCCGAAATTGCCGTCAAAATTCAACTTTACTGAACGAGACCTTCAGCGGCACGTGGATTTCAACATCAAAGGATACGATGTGATAGTGTTTTTACACATTCAAAAAACCGGGGGAACCACGTTTGGAAGGCACTTAGTTAGGAATATTCGTTTGGAGCAACCATGCGACTGCAAGCCAGGGCAGAAGAAATGTACATGCCACCGACCAGGGAAAGAGGAGTCCTGGCTGTTCTCTCGATTCTCTACGGGCTGGAGCTGTGGTTTGCATGCCGACTGGACAGAGCTCACCAATTGTGTACCTGTCATCATGGACAAGAAGGAAGCTCAAAAGAACAAAAGGTACTGTATAACATTCTATTCGCTCTCTATCTGTCTCTCTCTCTCTGTGTGTGTGTGTGTGTGTGTGTGTGTGTGTGTCGGGGTTGGGGGGGGGGAGAAATACCTTTACATTCATATTCACACTTTCCATAGCATTACCTTCATGAAAATGTGCTTCTGTAACTTCTGGAATTACAGCACGGCCTACAGTTCAATGTGCATTGAACTCTGAGACTATGAACTGTAATACAACAAAAATATTTTTGTAGTTACCTGTAATACAAACAGTCTTTTGAAGTTACCTGAGGCAACAGGGAGTTGTTGGTGATAACTTACAGGTCTCAGAGATAGACAGACTGTGGACCAGTTAAATTAGAGATTCCAAGTGCAGCTGGTGGAAATCTATCTCTCAGCACAGAGAGATAGTGTAGCAGACAGTGAATGGATGTGATAGAAGCCTGAAATCACATAAAAACTTTGGTCATAGTGTTAAAATAAGGTCAGACAGAGTGGATTTTGTAAACCAATTAGGTGTTACCAATAACATGGGCATTCCTGCAACTAAAATTAATTGAACCATAAAATGGTGCCACTGCTAGGAATTGACGATGCATGCTATATTCTCAGAACTGCTAAGTAAGTGCTTTCTGTTTGATCTGCGCATGACATTCCCTTGAAAACATCACAGGGTGCAAGGTAAAGAAGGGTGGGAAAAGTCAGATGAAGTTCATCCATCTCAAGTGTGAAGAAGCGTCACTCTCCTGCACTGCTATGAAAAGGATAGCATGGAAATTGATGTAGAACATAAGGGATGTATGTTTATGTTGGCCACAAGGTTCACAATCTCCCTGGAGGACAGAACACAGCCCTGTTTTCTCAGAAACATCTTCACCACCATTATCCACCACAGCTGTAGCAAACACAAAAACAACAGTTTACTCTTAGGCAGGGGCGACTTTTCACTGTGGACGGGGCGGGGCATGCCCCCCCTCCCACATTCTGAAATTGCATTTTTGTCCCCCACAGTTTAATGATTGGAATGTGATATTAAACGAGGCAACAGTGTGCTTTAGGACGATGCGGACGTCTCCGAGCGGTCTGGTAGGCTGTTTTTTAGTGTTTATCTGACTGGGGGAAAAAATAATTAAAAAAAATATTTATGTCCCCCCTACTTCTAAAACCAAAGTTGCACCCCTACTCTTAGGTCTTTCTACAGTTTAGCCAAGGACAGTGTTCAAATATATTGTATGAGGTGGCCAGTCTGGAATGTATACATCGATGAGAAATACTTTTTTCGAGGTTTACAGGTGGGCTATTCAAGTGGACTATCTGAATGGCATGCCAGTTTATCCGTTTATAGTGTAGGTTATATCCTTTTGTCTGGTATCTGCTTTTGTGCAAAGGCTCTCTACACTCCTCATGTCAACCATGTAATCTCTAATCCATTATAGTCTCCTTTAATAATTGTATATCCCCAGCTCACTGTCTGTAGCATGAATTGTAATGTGTCCATGCTGTTCATTTTCTTAAACATTATTTTTCTCTGGTCACTTTTCAAAGTATTTTTTTGTCCTTGAATTACCTTTCAATGATGCAGGAATACAGTCACAGCAGCTACCATTCTCCCACTCTCCATCTCTCTACCTTGTATATCCATTGTTCTCTCCCTGCCTACTGTTTACCTAGAAGCACCCTGTTACGCAGGCTTCACGCCCCTCTGCCTTTTTGTCTGCATCCTCTATTATGAGAAAATAGGTCTGTCTCAAGCATATCCTCATTATGTCCCCACCTATGTAAAAGCTCCAGTTGCTGTTGCCCTTACTTTTATTTCCTGGTATTAACGCCCACTGCAAATAAATGTAGTCTCGACCAAACGCTACATAATCTCTGCAATCAAACCATGACCTTCAGAGATTAGGAAAGTGACATTTAAAGTGATCCATTTTCATGTATTCACAGATTTGCATACAATTGAGGCCCACTGGGCGTACCAAGTCATTTCAACGTGGATAATTGGGTAAAGTTTGGTTGAGACATTGATTACAAAAAGTTTTTTGAATTTCAAATGTGTTATCACTATGCTTTCAACCATCTAAAGCACAACCAAATTCCAATTGAATAACAACGTGTGTTTTTGGTTTAGTTGTAACCCAAATGTCTGTCACTGTGCTTCCACTCATTTAAAAGCACAGCAAAGTTCAAATGGGAATTCCATGTCAGATATTTTGGTTATTTATACAACAAATTAGTGTTATCACTGTGCTTTATCTAATAGCACAACCAAATTGCTTGGATTGCAGTTGATATTGCATAATAAGTACATAGTGCAAGTGATCAATGCAGTTTGAGATTCTGAACAGATTATTACAGCAATTGTGACGATCTCCACAGACCTGCGAAGACCAATTCATGCTATCTTGAACATGCACACTTTATATGATTATATAAGAAGACATTTATAGTTACAGTAACCTCAAAATATCCCGCCGTGTGGTTCTTGTGATCATTTTGACCCCACGGGGTGAGATCTTTCGCGGAGCCCCAGATCGAGGGAGATTATCAGTGGTCTTGTATGTCTTCCATTTCCTCATAATTGCTCCCACAGTTGATTTCTTCAAACCAAGCTGCTTACCTATTGGAGATTCAGTCTTCCCAGCCTGGTGCAGGTCTACAACTTTGTTTCTGGTGTCCTTTGACAGCTCTTTGGTCTTGGCCATAGTGGAGTATGGAGTGTGACTGTTTGAGGTTGTGGACAGGTGTCTTTTATACTGATAACAAGTTCAAACAGGTGCCATTAATACAAATCAAATCAAATCAAATCAAATTTTATTTGTCACATACACATGGTTAGCAGATGTTAATGCGAGTGTAGCGAAATGCTTGTGCTTCTAGTTCCGACAATGCAGTAATAACAAGTAATCTAACTAACAATTCCAAAACTACTGTCTTGTACACAGTGTAAGGGGATAAAGAATATGTACATAAGGATATATGAATGAGTGATGGTACAGAGCAGCATAGGCAAGATACAGTAGATGGTATCGGGTACAGTATGTACAAATGAGATGAGTATGTAAACAAAGTGGCATAGTATAGTATAAAGTGGCTAGTGATACATGTATTACATAAGGATACCGTCGATGATATAGAGTACAGTATATACGTATGCATATGAGATGAATAATGTAGGGTAAGTAACATTTATATAAGGTAGCATTGTTTAAAGTGGCTAGTGATATATTTACATCATTTCCCATCAATTCCCATTATTAAAGTGGCGAGGAACTTAAAACTTGCTACCCTCTCCACTACTGTTCCATCGATGTGGATAGGGGGGTGTTCCCTCTGCTGTTTCCTGAAGTCCACAATCATCTCCTTAGTTTTGTTGACGTTGAGTGTGAGGTTGTTTTCCTGACACCACACTCCGAGGGCCCTCACCTCCTCCCTGTAGGCCGTCTCATCGTTGTTGGTAATCAAGCCTACCACTGTTGTGTCGTCCGCAAACTTGATGATTGAGTTGGAGGCGTGCGTGGCCACGCAGTCGTGGGTGAACAGGGAGTACAGGAGAGGGCTCAGAACGCAACCTTGTGGGGCCCCAGTGTTGAGGATCAGCGGGGAGGAGATGTTGTTGCCTACCCTCACCACCTGGGGGCGGCCCGTCAGGAAGTCCAGTACCCAGTTGCACAGGGCGGGGTCGAGACCCAGGGTCTCGAGCTTGATGACGAGCTTGGAGGGTACTATGGTGTTGAATGCCGAGCTGTAGTCGATGAACAGCATTCTCACATAGGTATTCTACATAGGTATTCATAGGCAAATCTATTACAAATAAAAAACAGAAATATCTTGTCTACATAAGTAATCAGACCCTTCGATATGAGACTCGAAATTGAGCTCAGGTGCATCCTGTTTCTATTGATCATCCTTGAGATGTTTCTACAACTTGATTGGAGTCCACCTGTGGTAAATTCAACTGATTGGACATGATTTGGAAAGGTACACACCTGTCTATATAAGGTCCCACAGTTGACAATGCATTTAGAAGTACAGTTCTTACCATTTAGAAATATTACAGGGAGAAATTGACTGAAGGCGAAGGGCAAAGACTTTTCTCCATTTCATGATATGTATTATGAGCCCTAAGATCCTCTGTCGGTGTATCATTGAAACGTGCATCTGTAGCCTTCTTCATCAAATCATTTGACATGATGGCGTTTACTTCATAACCTTGGCCCACGGACTGTCTGAACTTGTCTGAACTGCCCCGAGTCGATGATGTATGTGATCGGTTATTCCAACGACAGCAGATATAATGTATAATAAATACTCAGTATCTGTATGTATAGTATAAATACAGATAATTAGTGTCAAAGAATCATTATTTCTGCATTAAGGATTCCTCAAGCTTTAATCCCAAATTCACAAGGCAGAGTTTAATCAACCAAAACCCAGGGACTCTAGGATCATAGGAAGGGGTAAAGCTGTAGTGATTATATTTTTTTAACTGGCTTTACATCCCTATGGATGAGGGCATCTATCTATGTCCACTCAGAGGTTTAAAGAGTTGGCCAGTGGGCAGCATCATGCCAAAGACACACACACACACACACACACACACACACACACACACACACACACACACAACACAAACACACACACACACACACACATACACACACACGAAGACACACACACACACACACCTTCCCTTCACTCTCTGGCCTTTGAAGTCTGGAGATCTACTGATGATCTGTCTATGAGTTTGAAGGGGCTCGTGTTCTTGTGTGTTCACGTTGTACACAAAATGCCGCACGGTTAATGCTGGTATAGGTCCACCTAGTTTTAGATTGACGTAATTTATAATATATTCCACAAATTCCATGTCATTTGAGTTTCTTTCACATTCTAATTACACAGTAACTACCAAACAGTTTTATACCAGTTACCATGTACACTACCGTTCAAAAGTTTGGGGTCACTTAGAAATGTCCTTGTTTTCCATGAAAACATCAACTCGGCAAAAAAATAAACAAGAGGTCGACCGATTATGATTTTTCAAGGACCAAAAATTGGAGGACCAAAAAAATCAGATACCGATTAATGACATTTACAACAATACTGAATGAACACTTATTTTAACTTAATATAATACAGAAATAAAATACATTTAGCCTCAAATAAAATGAAACATGTTCAATTTTTTTTAAATAATGCAAAAACAAAGTGTTGGAGAAGAAAGTAAAAGTGCAATATGGGCCATGTAAAAAATCTAACGTTTAAGTTCCTTGCTCAGAACATGAGAACATATGAAAGCTGGTGGTTCCTTTTAACATGAGTCTTCAATATTCCCAGGTAAGAAGTTTTAGGTTGTAGTTATTATAGGATAATTTCTCTCTATACGATTTGTATTTCATATACATTTGACTATTGGATGTTCTTATAGGCACTTTAGTATTGCCAGTGTAACAGTATAGCTTCCGTCCCTCTCCTCGCCCCTACCTGGGCTCGAACCAGGAACACATCGACAACAGCCAAACTCGAAGCAGCGTTACCCATCACTCCACAAAAGCCGCGGCCCTTGCAGAGCAAGGGGAACAACCACTCCAAGTCTCAGAGCGAGTGACATTTGAAGCGCTATTAGCGCACCCCTTGCTAACTAGTTAGCCATTTCACATCGGTTACACCAGCCTAATCTCGGGTTGATAGACTTGAAGTCATAAACAGCGCAATGCTTGAAGCACAGCGACGAGCTGCTGGCAAAACGTACGAAAGTGCTGTTTGAATGAATGCTTACGAGCCTGCTGGTGCCTACCATCGCTCAGTAAGACTGCTCTATCAAATATCAAATCATAGACTTAATTATAACATAATAACACACAGAAATACGAGCCTTAGGTCATTAATATGGTCGAATCCTGAAACTATCATCTCGAAAACAAGACGTTTATTCTTTCAGTGAAATACGGAACCGTTGCATATTTTATCTAACGGATGTCATCCATAAGTCTAAATATTACTGTGACTTTGCACAACCTTCAATGTTATGTCATAATTACTTAAAATTATGGCAACTTAGGCGGCCCAAACTGTTGCATATACACTGACTCTGCGTGCAATGAACGCAAGAGAAGTGACACAATTTCACCTGGTTAATATTGCCTGCTAACCTGGATTTCTTTTAGCAAAATTTGCAGGTTTAAAAATATATACTTCTGTGTATTGATTTTAAGAAAGGCATTGATGTTTATGGTTAGGTACAGTCGTGCAACGATTGTGCTTTTTTCGCAAATGCGCTTTTGTTAAATCATCCCCTGTTCGGCGAAGTTTGCTGTCTTTGTTAGGAAGAAATAGTCTTCATAGAGTTCGCAACGAGCCAGGTTAGCAGGCAATATTAACTAAATATGCAGGTTTAAAAATATATACTTGTGTATTGATTTTAAGAAAGGCATTGATGTTTATGGTTAGGTACACAATGGAGCAAGACAGTCCTTTTTTGCGAATACGCACCGCATCGATTATATGCAACGCAGGACACGCTAGATAAACTAGTAATATCATCAACCATGTGTAGTTAACTGGTGATTATGATTGATTGATTGTTTTTTATAAGACAAGTTTAATGCTAGCTAGCAACTTACCTTGGCTTCTTACTGCATTCACGTAACAGGCAGTCTCCTCGTGGAGTGCAATGTAATCAGGTGGTTAGCTGAAAGGTTGTAAGATTGAATCCCCGAGCTGACAAGGTAAAAATCTGTCATTCTGCCCCTGAACAAGGCAGTTGACCCACCGTTCCTAGGCCGTCATTGAAAACAAGAATGTGTTCTTAACTGACTTGCCTAGTTAAATAAAGGATAAATAAAGGTGTAAAAAAAAAATCGGCCAAATTGGTGTCCAAAATATTGATTTACGATTGTTATGAAAACTTGAAATCGGCCCTAATTAATCGGAAATTTCGATTAATCGGTCGACCTCTAAAAGAAAGGTCCTCTCACTGTTGTTACACGTGGTCTGCCACTGCGAGGACGATCAGCTGTCCATCCTGTCTCCCTGTAGCGCTGTCTTAGGCATCTCACAGTACAGACATTGAATTTATTGCCCTGGCCACATCTACAGTCCTCATGCCTCCTTGCAGCATACCTAAGGCACGTTCACGCATATGAGCAGGGACCCTGGCATCTTTCTTTTGGTGTTTTTCAGAGTCAGTAGAAAGGCCTCTTTAGTGTCCTAAGTTTTCAAAACTGTGACCTTAATTGCCTACCAGCTGTAAGCTGTTAGTGTCTTAACGGCCGTTCCACATGGGCATGTCCATTAATTGTTTATGGTTCATTGAACAAGCATGGGAAACAGTGTTTAAACCCTACAATGAAGATCTGTGAAGTTATTTGTTTTTTTTACGAATTATCTTTGAAAGACAGGGTCCTGAAAAAGGGATGTTTCTTTTTTTGCTGAGTTTAAATGAAATTAGTTGCAAAATGAATAGGAAATATAGTGAAGACATTGACAAAGTTATAAACATTGATTTTCAATTTAAATAATAATTGTGTCCTTCAAACTTTGCTTTCGTCAAAGAATCCTCCATTTGCAGCAATTACAGTCTTGCAGACCTTAGGCATTCTAGTTGTCAATTTGTTGACGGAATCTGAAGAGATTTCAACTCATGCTTCCTGAAGCACCTCCCACAAGTTGGATTGGCTTAATGGGCACTTCTTACATACCATACGGTCAAGCTGCTCCCACAACAGCTCAATAGGGTTGAGATCCAGTGACTGTGCTGACCACTTCATTGTAGACAGAATACTGCTTCTTCCCTAAATAGATATTGCATAGTTTGGACCTGTGCTTTGGGTCATTGTCCTGTTGTAAGAGGAAATTGACTCCAATTAAGCGCCGTCCACAGGGTATGGCATGGCGTTGCAAAATGGAGTGATAGCCTTCCTTCTTCCAGATCCCTTTTACCCTCTACAAATCTCCCACTTTACCACCACCAAAGCACCCCCAGACCATCACATTGCCTCCACCATGCTTGACAGATGGCATCAAGCACTCCTCCAGTTTCTTTTCCAATGTTCTTTGTGATCCGAACACCTCAAACTTAGATTCGTCTGCCCATAACACTTTTTTTTCCAATCTTCCTCTGTCCAGTGTCTGTGTTCTTTTTCCCATCTTAATATTTTATTTTTATTGGCCAGTCTGAGATATGGCTTTGCAACTCTGCCTAGAAGGCCAACATCCTGGAGTCGCCTCTTCACTGTTGACGTTGAGACTGCTGTTTTGCGGGCACTATTTAATGAAGCTGCCAGTTGAGGACTTGTGAGGCGTCGGTTTCTCAAACTACACACTCTAATGTACTTGTACTCTTGCTCAGTTGTGCACCGGGGATTCCAACTCCTTTTCTATTCTGGTTAGAGCTAATTTGCACTGTTCTGTGCAGGGAGTAGTACACAGCTTTGTACGAGATCTTCAGTTTCTTGGAAATTTCTTGCATGGAATAGCCTTCGTTTCTCAGAACAAGAATAGACTGACAAGTTTCAGAAGAAAGTTCTTTGTTTCTGGCCATTTTGAGCTTGTAATCGAACCCACAAATGCTGATGCTCCAGATACTCAACTAGTCTAAAGAAGGCCAGTTTTATTTCCTCTTTAATCAGGACAACAGTTTTTACATGTGCTAACAATTGATGATTAATGATCAATTAGCCTTTTATATGACAATTTATATAACAATTGATGATTTTATTAGCCTTTTAAATGATAAACTTGGATTAGCTACTACAAAGTGCCATTGGAACACAGGAGTGATGGTTGCTGATAATGGCCCTCTGTACACCTATGTAGATATTCCATTAAAAAACTGTCCGTTTCCAGCTACAATAGTCATTTACAACATTAACAGTGTCTACACTGTATTTCTGATCAATTTGATGTTATTGTAATGGACATAAATGTGCTTATCTTTCAAAAACAAGGACATTTCTAAGTGACCCCAAACTTTTGAACGGGAGTGTATGTATATATATATACTTGAATGAGTAGGTGTGTCCAAACTTTTGGCTGGTATTATATACAGTGCCTTGCGAAAGTATTCGGCCCCCTTGAACTTTGCGACCTTTTGCCACATTTCAGGCTTCAAACATAAAGATAGAAAACTGTATTTTTTTGTGAAGAATCAACAACAAGTGGGACACAATCATGAAGTGGAACGACATTTATTGGATATTTCAAACTTTTTTAACAAATCAAAAACTGAAAAATTGGGCGTGCAAAATTATTCAGCCCCCTTAAGTTAATACTTTGTAGCGCCACCTTTTGCTGCGATTACAGCTGTAAGTCGCTTGGGGTATGTCTCTATCAGTTTTGCACATCGAGAGACTGAAATGTTTTCCCATTCCTCCTTGCAAAACAACTCGAGCTCAGTGAGGTTGGATGGAGAGCATTTGTGAACAGCAGTTTTCAGTTCTTTCCACAGATTCTCGATCGGATTCAGGTCTGGACTTTGACTTGGCCATTCTAACACCTGGATATGTTTATTTTTGAACCATTCCATTGTAGATTTTGCTTTATGTTTTGGATCATTGTCTTGTTGGAAGACAAATCTCCGTCCCAGTCTCAGGTCTTTTGCAGACTCCATCAGGTTTTCTTCCAGAATGGTCCTGTATTTGGCTCCATCCATCTTCCCATCAATTTTAACCATCTTCCCTGTCCCTGCTGAAGAAAAGCAGGCCCAAACCATGATGCTGCCACCACCATGTTTGACAGTGGGGATGGTGTGTTCAGCTGTGTTGCTTTTACGCCAAACATAACGTTTTGCATTGTTGCCAAAAAGTTCAATTTTGGTTTCATCTGACCAGAGCACCTTCTTCCACATGTTTGGTGTGTCTTCCAGGTGGCTTGTGGCAAACTTTAAACAACACTTTTTATGGATATCTTTAAGAAATGGCTTTCTTCTTGCCACTCTTCCATAAAGGCCAGATTTGTGCAATATACGACTGATTGTTGTCCTATGGACAGAGTCTCCCACCTCAGCTGTAGATCTCTGCAGTTCATCCAGAGTGATCATGGGCCTCTTGGCTGCATCTCTGATCAGTCTTCTCCTTGTATGAGCTGAAAGTTTAGAGGGACGGCCAGGTCTTGGTAGATTTGCAGTGGTCTGATACTCCTTCCATTTCAATATTATCGCTTGCACAGTGCTCCTTGGGATGTTTAAAGCTTGGGAAATATTTTTGTATCCAAATCCGGCTTTAAACTTCTTCACAACAGTATCTCGGACCTGCCTGGTGTGTTCCTTGTTCTTCATGATGCTCTCTGCGCTTTTAACGGACCTCTGAGACTATCACAGTGCAGGTGCATTTATACGGAGACTTGATTACACACAGGTGGATTGTATTTATCATCCTTAGTCATTTAGGTCAACATTGGATCATTCAGAGATCCTCACTGAACTTCTGGAGAGGGTTTGCTGCACTGAAAGTAAATGGGCTGAATAATTTTGCACGCCCAATTTTTCAGTTTTTGATTTGTTAAAAAAGTTTGAAATATCCAATAAATGTCGTTCCACTTCATGATTGTGTCCCACTTGTTGTTGATTCTTCACAAAAAAATACAGTTTTAAATCTTTATGTTTGAAGCCTGAAATGTGGCAAAAGGTCGCAAAGTTCAAGGGGGCCGAATACTTTCGCAAGGCACTGTATATAAAGTTTGGACACACCTACTCATTAAAGTATTTTTTTAAAACTATTTTCCACATTGTAGAATAGTAGTGAAGACATCAAAACTATGAAATAACACATATGGAATCATGTACTAACCAAGAAAGTGTTAAACAAATCAAAATAGATTAGAGATTTGAGATTCTTCAAAGTAGCCACCCTTTGCCTTGATGACAGCTTTGCACACTCTTGACATTCTCTTAACCAGCTTTATGAGGAATGCTTTTACAACAGTCTTGAAGGAGCTCCCACATATGCTGAGCACTTGTTGGCTGCTTTTCCTTCACTCTGCGGTCCAAGACATCCCAAACCATCTCAATTGGGTTGAGGTCGGGTGATTGAGGAAGCCGGGTGATTGTGGAAGCCAGGTCATCTGATGCAGCACTCCATCACTCTCCTTGGTCAAATTGCCCTTACACAGCATGGAGGTGTGTTTTGGGTTATTGTCCTGTTGAAAAAGAAATTGTCCCACTAAGCGCAAACCAGATGGGATGGTGTATTTCTGCAGAATGGTAGCCGTGCTGCTTAGGTGTGGCTTGAATTCAAAATAAATCACAGACAGTGTCACCAGCAAAGCACCCCAACACCATCACACCTCCTCCTCCATGCTTCATGGTGGGAATCACACATGCAGAGATCATTCGTTCACCTACTCTGCGTTTCACAAAGATACCGCGGTTGGAACCAAAAATCTCAATTTGGACTCATCAGACCAAAGGACAGATTTACACCTGGCTATTGTCCATTACTTGCGTTTCTTGGCCCAAGTAAGTCTCTTCTTATTATTGGTCTCCTTTAGTAGTGGTTTCTTCGCAGCAATTAAACCATGAAAGCCTGATTCACGCAGTCTCCTCTGAACAGTTGATGATGAGATGTGTCTGTTGAACTCTGTGTGCTGCAAACTTTATTTGGGCTGCAATCTGAAGTGCAGTTAACTCTAATGAATTTACCCTCTCCAGCAGAGGTAACTCTGGGTCTTCCTTTCCTGTGGCTGTCCTCATGAGTGCCAGTTTCATCATAGCAATCCAATGTATATTCCATGGAATGTATATGTATATATTCCATGTACAGTTCATTCGGAAAGTTTTCAGACCCCTTGACCTTTTCCACATTTTGTTACTTTACAGCCTTATTCTAAAATGGATTAAATAAAAATGTTTCCCCATCAATCTACACACAATACCCCATGATGACAAAGTGAAAAAATGTTTTTAGAAATGTACTTATTTACATAAGTATTCAGACTCCTTGTTACGAGACTCGAAATCAAGCTTAGGTGCAACGTGTTTCCATACAAGTTGATTGTGTATATAAGGTCCCACAGTTGACAGTGCACGTCAGAGCAAAAACCAAGGCATGAGGTCAAAGGAATTGTCCGTAGAGCTCCGAAACAGGATTGAGTCGAGGCACAGACCTGGGAATAGGTACCAAAAAATGTCTGCAGCATTGAAGGTCCCCATGAACACAGTGGCCTCCATCATTCTTAAATGGAAGAAGTTTGGAACCACCAAGACTCTTGCTAGAGCAGGCTGCCCAGCCAAACTGAGCAATTGGGGGAGAAGAGCCTTGGTCAGGGAGGTGACCAAGAACCCAAAAGTCACTCTGACAGAGCTCCAGAGTTCCTCTGTGGAGATGGGAGAACCTTCCAGAAGGACAACCGTCTCTGCAGCACTCCACCCATCAGGCCTTTATGGTAGAGTGGGCAGATGGAAGCCACTCCTCAGTAAAAGGCACATGACAGACCGCTTGTAATTTGCCAAAAGGTACCTAAAGGCTCTCAGACCATGAGAAACAAGATTCTCTGGTCTGATGAAACCAAAATTGAACTCTTTGGCCTGACTTCCAAGTGTCACGTCTTGAGGAAAACTGACACTATCCCTAAGGTCAAGCATGGTGGTGGCAGCATCATGCTGTGGGGATGTTTTTCAGTGGCAGGGGCTGGGAGTCTAGTTAGGATCGAGGGAAAGATAAACGGAGCAAAGTACAGAGAGATCCTCAATGAAAAGCTGCTCCAGAGCTCTCAGGACCTCAGACTAGAGTGAAGGTTCACCTTCCAACAGGACAACGACCACAAGCACTCAACCAAGACAATGCATGAGTGGCTTCGGGACAAGTCTCTGAATGTCCTTGAGTGGCCCAGCCAGACTTGAACCCGATCGAACATCTCTGGAGGGACCTGGAAATAGCTGTGCAGTGACGCTCCCCATCCAACCTGACAGAGCTTGAGAGGATCTGCAGAGAAGAATGGGAGAAACTCCCTAAATACAGGTGTGCCAAGCTTGTAGCGTCGTACCCAAGAAGACTCAAGGCTGTAATAACTACCAAAGGTGCTTCAACAAAGTACTGAGTAAAGGGTCTGAATACTTATGTAGATGTAATATTTCAGTTTTTTTGTCCTTTATAAATGCTTTTCTTTGTCCTTATGGGTTATTGTGTGTAGATTGATGAGGGAAAACATCTAATCAATTAATTTCAGAATTAGGCTGTAACATAACAAAATGTGGGAAAAGTCAAGTGGTCTGAATACTTTCCGAATGCACTGTATATAAAATGTGATGTTGTAACTTTTGGGTTTTGATTTACTCATATTGGTAGGCCTAATTGAGTTTAAATGGGAGAGGTTGAGCTGTGGAAAACAGTCAAGCACCATCCACAAGTTTCACTGAGTGATGTAAAATATATAGCCTTAGGAGATAATTAAAATTTGCACATATATGATTGTCTAAGTAAATAAAACGCCATCTGTTTGTTACTGCCTACCAAAAGGTAGTTATACTTATGAGATTCACAGTCAATTATTAAATGAAGAAGCCTGTTATTTGGCTGTTCTGACCAGTTAGTCCATTGAATTCATTCATTCACCATGAGTTTAATTCTCTCTTTAGCCTACAGTAGATTGTACCCAAAGTAGCTCCTTGATCTTTTAATGTCAGAGAAGGGCGCAAATGAGAGAAAAATGTGTTATGCGAAGCACACCCTTGATGCTGAAACCGCAGTGTTTGTAGCAGAGAAATTACCTCCCTGCTTTGAAGAAGAAAAATACAATGGTGCACTAAACTGCAAGGGCATGAGCACATGATTTATTTCTGCAGTGCCAAGTGTTTCCTTTGCTCTGGAAAGCGCTCACTGGATGCGACAGCTCCTCGTTTCATAGCTGCAGCATCAATTCTGCACTCTGAGTCCTCCCCTCCCTGTCTCCTAAATGGGCCCCCAACAGCTATTTCAAGAGCATATTACCACTGCCTCTATTGAGACTCTGAGAACAAATATGTCACCTCAGACAGTTAAGTGACAACATTATGAAAATGTAAAACTCCAAACACCACTTGTTTAAAACAGAAAATTATGGAGAAATGTTCTTTCTCATTTATGCGCAATTTCCTTTCTCCTCATTGTCTTGCTTAATCTTAAATTAAGTGAAAGGCCTATCACGTGCGTTGACTGCTAATGTTAATCGTTTTAGCTCTGAATGGAGCTTTTAATGATTGATATATAAGTTAATGAGATATCTATAATGTGACACCATTAATGGGAATGCCATAGATTTGGATGCATACTTATTAGCTTCTTTAAAACACTTATACAGACCTTCTGTATAGGTTACATGTATTTTCCGCAGAAGCTAGATGAGTGCTTAAAAGTGGCCCAACCTGCTGAGGGTGTTGTAGAGAAGCACAGGGTTCATATTTCACAACCAGATTCTGATGGCATGGCCCTTGTTTTGCAGTTGAGAGCCCCTCAGACTGAGTGGCTGTCTGTCCAGGGTGAGTGTCCATGGCAGCCAGGCCTGAGATGGCAGCTAGTGCAGGGGCTGAGGTGAGGCATGGGGCGGCGGGGCCTGACTGCCTGGCCTGACTGGCATGGCCTTTTCAGGCGGGCACGGCAAGCCAGCCCAGCCGTGCAGCCCGGGAAAGGTCAGGCATGTCAGAGAGGATCAGCGTGTCGTCCTGCAGCGGGGCTCCACTGGAGTGTGCTGCCAGTCAGAGGAGAAGAGGAGAGCAGCGAGGGAAGTCTCAATGCTCATTTCTGCAGGGCTTTGGGGAGAGAGATGCCTCTCCGAGCTGTCCTCTTACGTTGCTGCTGTTTGGAGAGCAGCATGTTAATATGAGAGTGGGTAGATGCATGATTTACCAGAACTGGGAGACATCTAGAGCAACATCAGCTTTTGTCACGCAACAAGATAATGGTCCTTGATTCATCTCAAATCATTCAAAGTTTATTGTCACGTAGACAGATTTGCAGATTTTATCGCAGGTGCAGCGAAATGCGTATGTTTCTAGCTCCAACAGTGCAGCAATACCTAGCAATACAATAACAATACACACATAATCCAAAAGTAAAATAAATCAAACATGATACAAATAAATGGACGAGCAAAAACAGAATGAGCAATGTCAGAGTCTGAAATATAAATATATATACAGTGAGTATACCAAACATTAGGAAAACCAACACCTTCCTTTGGCCCTCAGAACAGCCTCAATTCTTTGGGGCATGGACTCTACAAGGTGTCGAAAGCGTTCCACAGGGATGCTGGCCCATGTTGACTCCAAGGATTACCACAGTTGTGTCAAGTTGGCTGAATGTCCTTTGGGTGGTGGACCATTCTTGATACACACGAGAGTTGTAGTTCTTGACATAAACTGGTGCGTCTGGCACCTACTACCAGACCCAGTTCAAAGGAACGAAAATGTTTTGTCTTACCCAGTCACCATCAGAATGGCACACACACAATCCATGTCTCAATTGTCTCAAGGCTTAAAAATCCTTTATTTTCTTTCTTTCTTTTTTTTACCCCTTTTCTCCCCAATTTTGTGGCATCAAATTGGTAGTTACAGTCTTGGCTCATCTCTGCAACTCCCGTACGGACTCGGGAGAGGCAAAGGCCATGCGTCCTCCGAAACACGACTCAACCAAGCCGCACTGCATTTTGACACAATGCCCACTTAACCCGGAAGCCAGCCACACCAATGTGTCAGAGGAAACACCATACACCTGGAGACCGTGTCAGCATGCAACAGGAGTCGCTAGTGTGCGATGGGACTAGGACATCCCTGCCAGCCAAACCCTCCCCTAACCCGGATGACGCTGGACCAATTGTGCACCACCCCATGGGTCTCCCTGTCGCGGCCGGCTGCGACAGAGCCGGGACTCGAACAAGGATGATCTCTAGTGGCCACTGTGCCAAAAACCCTTCTTTAACCTGTCTCCTCCCCTTCATCTGCACTGATTGAAGTGGATTTAACAAGTGACATCAATAAGGGATCATAGCTTTCACCTGGATTCACCTGGTCAGTCTATGTCATGGAAAGAGCAGGTGTCCTTAATGTTTCGTATACTCAGTGCATTTGGAAAGTATTCAGACCCCTTAACTTTTTCCACATTTTGTTACATTACAGTCTTTTTCTAAAATGTATTAAATCGCATTTTTCCCTCATCAATCTACAGACAATACCGCATAATCACAAAGTAAAAACAGGTTTTTAGAAATGTTTGCAAATGTATGAAATATCACATTTACATACAGTACCAGTCAAAAGTTTGGACTATCAAGAGTGTGCAAAGCCGTCATCAAGGCAAATGGTGGCTACTTTGAAGAATCTAAAATCTAAAATATATTTTGATTTGTTTAACACTTCTTTGGTTACTACATGATTCAATATGTGTCATTTCATAGTTCTTCACTATTATTCTGCAATGTAGAAAATAGTAAAAAATAAAGAAAAACCCTTGAATGAGATTTTGTGTCCAAACTTTTGATTGGTACTGTAAGTATTCAGACCCTTCACTAAGTACTTTGTTGGAACACCTTTGGCAGCGATTACAGCCTCGAGTCTTCTTGGGTATGACACTACAAGCTTGGCACATCTGTATTTGGGGAGTTTCTCCCATTTTTCTCTGCAGATCCTCTCAAGCTCTGTCAGGTTGGATGGGGAGCGTCTCTGCACAGCTATTTCCAGGTCTCTCCAGAGATGTTTGATCGGGTGCAAGTCCGGGCTCTGGCTGGGCCACTCATGGACATTCAGAGACTTGTCCTTAAAAGCCCCTCCTGCTTTTTCTTGGCTGTGTGCTTAGGGTCGTTGTCCTGTTGGAATGGTGAACCTTCACTCCAGTCTGAGGTCCTGAGCACTCTGGAGCAGGTTTTCATCAAGGACCTTCCTGTACTCTGCTCCGTTCGTCTTTCCCTCGATAGTGAGTAGTCTCCCAGTCCCTGCTGCTGAAAAACATCCACACAGCCTGATGCTGCCACCACCATGATTCACTGTAGGGATGGTGCCAGGTTTCCTCCAGACGTGACGCTTGGCAGTCAGGCCAAAGAGTTTCATCTTGGTTTCATCATACCAGAGAATCTTGTTTCTCATGGTCAGTCCTTTAGGTGCCTTTTGGCAAACTCCAAACGGGCTGTCATGTGCCTTTTACTGAGGAGTGGCTTCCTTCTGGCCAGTCTTCCATAAAAAAGGCCTGATTTGTGGAGTGCGGCAGAGACGGTTGTCCTTCTGGAAGGTTCTCCCATCTCCACAGAGGAACTCTGGAGCTCTGCCAGAGTGACCATTGGGTTCTTGTTCACCTCCCTGACCAAGGCTCTTCTCCCCTGATTGCTCAATTTGGCCGGGCGGCCAGTTCTAGGAAGGTTATTGGTGGTTCCAAACTTGATGGAGGCCACTGTGTTCTTGGGGACCTTCAATGCTGAATTTTTTTGTACCTTTCCCCAGATCTGTGCCTTGACACAATCCTGTCTCGGAGCTCTATGGACAATTCCTTCAACCTCATGGCTTGGTTTTTGCTCTGACATGCACTGTCAACTGTGAGACCTTGTGTGGACAGGTGTGTGTCTTTCTAAATGATGTCCAATCAATTGAATTTACCACAAGTGGACTCCAATCAAGTTGTAAAAACATCTCAAGGATGATCAATGGAAACAGGATGCACCTGAGCTCAATATCAAGTCTGAATACTTGTCAGAGTGTTTATTATTCTTTAAAAAATATATAAATGAGCAAAAATGTCTAAAAACCTGTTTTTCTTTGTCATTATGGGGTATTGTGTGTAGATTGATGAGGGGGAAAAAATAATTTGGAATGAGCTTGTAACCTAACAAAATATGGAAAAAGTCAAGGGGTTCGAATACTTTACGAAGCCCCTGTATATGTAAAAATCTTGTGGGTACGCTACAATGTCTTGAATGACTATTTAACAGCCTAGGAACATTATAACAGTAGTCTCCCTCTGGATGAAAACCATGCACAGAATCATTTTCCACAGTATTGAAACACTGTAGGCAGGCTTCATGTCTCCCCTCTCTTGTCCTCTGTCATCTGATCACATTCTTCAGGAGTCAGGCTCCTCGCTATTAGACACAGAATGCACCTTCTGCTCCACTTCGTCATCATTACTAGGGCTGCTCATCTGATCGGAGAAGATTAAAGGTACCAAACATATGGCCCGGAGCCTCAACAATAACACAACTCTGCTTCCTTAATAATGAATCGAAAGAAACCCAACCGAAGCCTTTTATGCACCAAAAACAGCCAAGAATCATATATTTCATGAACATGAAGAGACCCAACATCATTACATTATCACTCTCAGAACAGGGTCAGATTGCTCTCTGTTCAACTGGAATGGAGCATGGTGTGATTTTCACACACTATCCCTGAGAGCTGAGAGTGTGTGAGCGCAGGGTGCTCAAGTCACCTTAGTTGCTAACCAGAGAGAGAGAGAGGGCTGACTGTTGATTTTCCTACTGCTGCTGCTTTATCCAGCAGGCTCTCTGTCCTTGCTTTAATTATTGACAACGTCCCTGCAAATTTGGTGAAACGGCAAATCAAAGTTCCGCTCGGCCAGATTACTATGCCATGCAAAGTAATAAGCCTAAAATTGCTGTCTCATTGATTTACCAAAATGAATGCAAAGTATCTTACCTGTGGAACCCCCTCTGTTTAGCAGTTGTCTTGACATTTAACAAATCACTGGCATAGCTGTGGAAAAAGGAGCGGATTAACTTGCCATTTCTCAGCATATTTCTATATCCCCACCTTAAAACTGCTTAAGGTTCAATTATTGAAAGTATTAGTACCTTTAATATTAGCTGCAGTGCTTCTCATCATCCATTCTCATTTACATTTCAAAGCTTAACGATTAAGTCCTAACTATGCAGATGCTGATGAAGCAGTTGTGAATGAAGTATAAAACTTCATGAATTAACCCACTGTTTTTGTCTTATGAACATCAGTCCAGAAGTACAAAAGAGCCTAACAGCAGGGGTTTTTAAAATTTGTTTTACTTTTACGGTAGCTCAAAATAGGGGCTACCCATCACCAGATACTTTGATTCTAGTCTTAAGCCCAGGAGGATGTGTGCACGTGTGCGTGTGTGTGTGTGTGCGTGTGTGTGTGTGCGTGTGTGTGTGTGTGTGTGTGTGTGTGTGTGTGTGTGTGTGTGCGCCTGCCTGGGTGCATGTGTGTGTGTGTGTGTGCGTGTGTGTGTGTGTGTGTGTGTGTGTGTGTGTGTGTGTGTGTGTGTGTGTGTGTGTGTGTGTGTGTGTGTGTGTGTGTGTGTGTGCGCCTGCCTGGGTGCATGTGTGTGTGTGTGTGTGTGTGTGTGTGTGTGTGTGTGTGTGTGTGTGTGTGTGTGTGTGTGTGTGTACAGTGTGTCTCAGTTCAGCTGAGCTCCACAGCGCGTACAGCACGGTAATAGCTGCTCCCGCATTCCCCTCAAACAATTTGGAATATAATAGATTCACAACCTCTTCATTTCCAAGACAATCAGAGTAATGAGCAACCTGCAGCAGCAGTAATGGCCCCGTTATTACTCACATGGCACAGCGATGACACGCTACTGCCCAGCTCCTGGCTGAATAATACCCCACATCATATTTTATTCATTATAGCCTACGCAGAGAGGGCTGCAATTACTGCATGCCCCTTACCACTTACCGCTCAGATCACCCAGCCATGTCTGCCTGCCTCCACCTGTCCCCTGGTGCCTGGGCTTTAGCCAGTTAGATATCCCCCTGCATGTGGGCACGTGGGTGGGCATGGACTGTCAGGATGACCCAGACAGACCAATTGTGGTGATACAGTGTGTTGTGTTTTTGAACTAATACAGTGCTGTTCCATAACGTCATCACATGCCCAAACCACAGCAGTCAGCCAGTGTGTCACCAATGCTCTGTCAGTGAGGTAGGCATAACCCAAATGTAATGTCATCTCTCATGTACATCATCAAAGCCATGAAAACCTAGTTTGGCCATTAACATACAGGTGCGTTAGTAATGTTTGAGTAGTAAATAGGAAGCCTTTTTGTGTACATTTGTGGATCTAGGAGTTCCCAATGGTCAAAATGGATACATTCCATTCATAAGAAATACAGTACTGGACCTAGTTATCTCAGTGAAGGTTTTATTCTCTCAGGGATCTCCTGCTCAGTGAAACAACAGCAACTGAAAAGGCCCCAACAAGGGTCTGACCCAACACATGCAGCAGCAGCAGGCTGTAGGCCAGGTGCCTAGGGAGCACAGATGAACCTGTAGAAGTTAAGTTTTACAGATTTACAACCTTGGCCGCATCAGCAGGCCTGCCAGGCGAGCGATCCCGATTATGGGATGTTTATTATGTGTGGAGTGTGCCCTTGTGGTGCCAGTCCTCTCAGGGTGTGGGGATTGCTTTTCATGTGCCGTTAATCCAAGCTGTCATCGGTTCGATAATGAAGTGTAACCTAGACAGGGGGTGTTACAGCATCAGTCAAGCACTTATTCACTGTCTTGACAAAGCAAATTAAAGGGAGTCAAGGTTTTAAATATGATTTAAGATTAGATATATTATCAGTATTATCGGTGTTGCAATTTGAAAACACGTTCAGAGATGATATAGTCAAGTAGTCACAGTGTGCTCAGGATCACATGCAATCATCTCGACTCTTCTCATATGTGTGGTGCTTGTGGAAACGGGGTTCTGGGAGGTATGCTGATTAAATATGCCTGTTTTATGATTCTGATGTTTATCTCTGTAAGGAAGATGTGTAGCGCGTCAAACTAGCAAATATTCAATACTTCAGAACCCAACAGGTAAAGGGGTTAGAAACGCTAATAACTGCTAACCTGGTTTTGTTCTGTAAGTGGCACTTGTTGCTCTTTTCAAGGGATGGGTCCCAACCTCTTAAAGGCCCTAGGATTCATGTGTGGAGTGCCAGTGACATGGATGACAACCCTACTTGGGATGGGGGAAAGTTTGAGGGAAATTGGAGGACAACTGGAGGTCTACTTAGATCCAGTTGGTGCTGCAGTATGTTTAGCAGGGTATCATGGTACAGCTACGTGGATAACGGACAGACAAAGGTTCTGGTGGTACTGGTAAGTATGGATAAGTATCTCAAAATAATGTCCAGGAAAGTGGTACATTTCTCAAATATAACCCATCATGGTAATTGGTGAATTGGGGAAATGATAATTTCCCTGATAATAAATAGGAAAAAGAGGGCAGTTTTTACATGGTTAAAGGAGGACAACCATTATTATTTATTTTTTACAGGAAGCTCATTCAATATACTCTGACAAAGTGGCTTGGGAAAAAGAGTGGGATGGTCAAATCTAATTCTGTCATGGGCTAAGGAATTCGAAAGGTGTTATGATTCTATTAAAAAACAATCTAGATCTTGAGGTGTAATCCATTAAAATGATCCTCAAGGAAGATGGATTGCATTTAATATACTGCTTGATGATAAACAGATACGGCTCGTTAATCTATTTGGACCGAATAATGAAGATCTGAACTTCTTTGAAAATGTTTATAATAATTCAATTACTTTCCAATATAGAAGTAACTCTATTATAATTGTAGGGGACTACAACACAGTTTTAATTACGTCAATAGACCATAAAGGCAATCATACTACCAACTGTCACCCTCTGGCGCTCAAAGAGATTGTGAATATTATAGGCACTTTGTAATTTACTGATATTTAGATGTCTTAAAAACAAGGATCTCGTAGAATATACTTGGATGAGGCTTAATCAAGATAGTCGGATTGATTATTTTCTTGTATACTTTTTTAAGTGAAAAAAGTATTGAATGAGGATCGAATGCGATCAGATCATCAACTTATATCTTCCCATTTAACTATGAAAGACTTTCCACAAGGATGGCGATATTGGAAATTTAACCAGGGTTTATTGACTGACATTACTTTATTTTAAAAAACAAAGGAATTCATAACAGACCCCCCCTCTCTGGCTCTCGAGGGCGCCAGGCGGCCCATCATTACGCACACCTGTCACATTACGTGCATCAGCGCAATATTGGACTCACCTGGAATCCTTCACTTTGTTGATTTCCCCCTCTATATCTGTCTGTTCCTCAGTTTGTTCCTTGTGTCAGCACTAACATCGTTATGTTTGTCATGTCCAGATGCTGTACTGTCTTGTTTCATGTCTGTTTATTAATTAAATGTTCACTCCCTGTACTTGCTTCTCTTCTCCTAGCGTCTGTCCTCACAGAATTCTGACACCACAATTTGAAGCATCAGGGAGTTTTTTTGTTGTTGTTTTGGTTGGTGACGTTTGGTCTGGGCCTGCTGCCGAAGTAACCGGGGGTGCCTCAGCTCTCTTCTTCGGCTTCCACGCCTTAGCTGACTTGAGAGGTTTCCTTGCCTCGGTTGGCTCAGCAGGCTCCCACCCCACGTCATGCCTCAGCCAGTCCGTCAGGCTCCCACGCCTCAGCCGGCTTGTCAGGTTCCCATTCCTCGGCTGGCCCGTCAGGCTCGCCCAGGTGGGATGCCGGGTGGCGCCCCTTGAGGGGGGGTACTGTCACACCTGCTCATGCTCCCCCTCTCGAGCGCCAGGCGACCCATCATTATGCACACCTGTTACCATCATTACACGCATCAGCGCAATATTGGACTCACCTGGACTTGCCCCCTATATATCTGTCTGTTCCTCAGTTTGTTCCCCTGGTCAGCACTAATGTCCTCACGTTTTTCATGTCTGACGCTGTCCTGTCTTGTTTCATGTCTGTTTATTGATTAAATGTTCACTCCCTGTACTTGCTTCTCGTCTCCAAGTGTCTGTCCTCACAAATACAGGTTCAGCGCACCCACTTATCTTATGGGATGCCTTTAAATGTGCCTTTAGAGGCCATTCAATAAAATGTTCATCCCAAAAACAAAACGCTATCGGTCAACTCTAAAAAATCTAACATTACACATCGATGGTGTTGATAAATGTAGTACAGAAGTACTGAATAATTTAATAATCTAGACACAAAACAGGAGTTTGAGGAATTTATTCAGAAAATATTCTGTTTTATTTATCTAATAAAACTGAGCAAATTGGATGCTAAACCTTCAATATAGAAACATGGCCAAAAATAACCTAAAAGAAATTGTTCCAAACGATGGAGAAATCCTTATCTCACCAAAGGAGATATATTTAAAACAAACATTCTCTTGTCAAGTTCCTTGGCAATTGATTCCTTTCAGATGGGGAAAACCCCTGGCCTCGATGGCATTCCAATAGGGATATATCAAATTATTTATGAACTACTGAAAGATCCATTACTATCATGTTTTAATTACTTGTATATAAATGGCAAACTGAGAAAACCTTCAATACAGTATGTTTAGAATCAGTTTATAAGTGCCTGGATTCTTTCAACTTTGGAGAATCTCTCATAACGGTTTCTCTGAGAAATTAATTGATAAGAGGCGTAAAACAAGGTTTCCCTCTGTCAACATACTTACAGTATTTGTTATGGCCACTGAACTGTTAGGTATAAAAATCTGATCTAATGATAACATTAAGGGGCAAACAATGTATGCCGATGATTAAGGTTTTCTCTTGGGTTCTCAATCTTCAACCTTGAAGGGCCTCATTGAGGACCTGGATAATTTCTCCAGATTAAAATCCAACTATGATAAGTGACCTATATTAGTGATTGGGTCTCTAAAAGATGCAAACTTTAAATTGCCATGTGGTCTCCCGATTAAATGGACGGATGGTGAAGTTAATGTGCTTGGTGGACCGTACAAATGCCGGAAAAGTTGAGCAATCTTGCACTTATTAACTTTGATAGAAAACTTAGCAAAATAGATAGGATCTTGAAACCGTGGAGAGGGAAACACCTGTCATCTACGGGGAAATTACCCTGATTTATTCTCTAGTGATATTGCAGTTTACATATTTACTAAATGCTTTACCATCTCCAGGAGAATCCTTTTTGAAATCATGCAAGAAAAAATGGCAAACCAGATAAAGTTCAACATGCATATTTATATAATGAACATGAGTTTGGAATAGGGTTGGACTGTATACCGTATATACCGTATACCGGGGTATTTGGAAATAGCCACCGGATGGTTTTTCAATACCGTTAATACAGTTGAAACAATTTTTTTAACGTTTGTTTTTATAAATGTGAATTTTGATAGCTACTTTTTTTAGTAAATTACCTGCAGTCAACTTGTGCAATATGTTAAGAGATAAAGAAGATTGTCTTCTTCATTTCACCTTTCACATCATTTTTCATTATGAAGCTTACAGGTGGTCCCCAGTAACGTTGTTTGATTACAAGCACACAATGATGAGAGACTGTAGCCTTGTGAGTCACTCACTGTTGTGTAGCCAGGTGATCTAGGTGATCTAGTTACAGTATGGAATTCACAACTAAGTGTTTGACAGCTAGACATCTAATAACTATTAAGTTAACTGTTAGAAATGTGATAAATGCGCTGCAGTTGTGCATTTGGTTTGCTAATTCAGTAGCTAGTTCGCTGTCTAGCTACACGGTTATCTTATTCCAAAGGTTTTGCTTGGTAACAGCAGAAGATGTGTGCAATGCCCTCGTTAGCATTTAGTTAGCAGTCTCAATGGGATTTGATCATGTACTTGTTTAGCATTGCTCAACTTCTGATAACGAAAGCGCCCTTTGTGTTCAGCGCCCCTTGTGTCAGTTGAGAACAAACTCTTATTTACAATGACAGCCTAGGAATCTGCCTTGTTCAGGGGCAGAACAACAGATTTTTTACCTTGGCAGCTCAGGGATTCTCTCTAGCAACCTTTCAGCTACTGGCACAATGCTCTAACCACTAGGCTACCTACCGCCCCATTAATCCAAACTGGTTTTCCAGTAGGCTACGAAGAGAGGCCCATCCTATGTTGAAGAGTGGGCTCTTTGCCTTTTTGCAGATAGACGGGTTGGCTGACAACGTCACGGAAGTTCTGATCACGAATCAATGTGTCCGGAATGTGTGCTTTGTTATGATTCTGAACAGTCAGATCACTAGCACATAGCCTGGTTCCTCTCTAGGTTTCTTCCTAGGTTTTGGCCTTTCATGGGAGTTTTTCCTAGCCACCGTGCTTCTACACCTGCATTGCTTGCTGTTTGGGGTTTTAGGCTGGGTTTCTGTACAGCACTTTGAGATATCAGCTGATGTACGAAGGGCTATATAAATACATTTGATTTGATTTGATTTTGATTTGATTTGATTTGACTAGCAACAATGACAAGGATCTGCCATGTGGGGAATCGTAGGTGGCTTGTTTCAGCCCGTTCTATCTTGTTATTGATGCCATGTCTTGTTGTTTTTACTGATGTCATGTCTATGCTAATATAGCTTAGAATCACTAGCTAGCTGGCTAACCAACAACTGAAACAATGTATTTGAAAGACAGCAAGGGGCCATTGTGCAAATGTATTTTGGTCTTTCTATAAGTAACGGGGCCAATGTGTGACATTGGGATCAAGATTTCAAAATGTTTTGAAACAAAAATAAAAAGGACTTTCATGCAGTTCCACATGTGCACTTAGATTGGCTACAATAATTACAATGAATTTTCAAGCACCAAATTGAGGAAATATCACATTTTCAAGGTATTGCAGTACTTCAACTTCTGACCTTCGAATTCGAGTAGGCTACTTCAAGCCCCTTGTATTGTTTCAAATTGCAGGTGTAACATTGACAAAATGTATTTGTCGTGTCATTTCATTACCAGATCATATTGTGACTAAGCCCATTGGGCTATGTCATTTGCTGTCATTATATCCAGAATAATTAATAGGACTATCTTTGGGTGGTGTGCAATATTCTATCCTTCCCAATTGCACACAGTAGTGGACACAGTCTGTGTCCAATTTGAGGCACAAAAACATATGAAAACATGAACTCATCACCTTGATGCTATCTTTGTTAAATCTAGCAAGACCCTGCAGTAAATCAAGCAGACAACAACAGATGATCAACATCAATTCTCTAGGGATTTTATATCCAATGTAGATCCAGGCACAACTGTCTTCACTGGCATAACGAATGAGACATCAACATTTGATGGACATTCCTCGCGAATCCCTTTTTTCCAGCTCTTGGGCTGTTGTTGCATCGCATGCGCTATCTCAACAGCTGTTCATTACTTGACTGTCTTTGTGAAAATTCCTTCCAAGATCAGATGATGATGTGTGAAAATATCACAGCGTAACAAAAATGCTCATCCAACAGGTGTTATGCATAATTATAGAAGAACCACGTCAGTGACAGTATCGATTTAGGTTTTAGGTATGAGGGTAAGGTGACTCTTTCGGGTAAGAAGCATTCGATTTTGGAATCACTGTTATTATTTGGGATTTGTGTGCCCATGAAAACAGTTTTCACCCCCTAACATAAGAGGACACAAAATGTTCTCTATACAAAAAGCTAGATCCGGGATTCTTACAGGGTTCAAGTTCAATGTCTAATTTAACTGATTCATGATTACCATATGATATAACGACAACTTACACTGTCATAAATGCAAGGACAGAAAAGTTATGTTTTATGTCACATGATTTTGGACAAATCCATCAAGACACCCACCATGATATAGGATTAAACATAGGTTTTAAATCAACTCGGGAACATTATGCTTGGCGTACACACAAGACCCCATCATGTCAAAGTGAAATGATGTTTTTCGAAAATGTTGAACAGCTGAAATGTCTTGAGTCAATAAGTATTCAACCCGTTTGTTATGGCAAGTCTACATAAGTTCAGGAGTAAGTATTTGCTTAACAAGTCACATAATAAGTTGCATGGAGTCTTTCTGTGTGCATTAATAGTGTTTAACATGATTTTTGAATAACTTCCTCATTTCTGTACCTCACACATACAATTATCTGTTAGGCCCCTTAGTCGAGCAGTGAATTTCAAACACAGATTTAACCACAAAAACCAGGGAGGTTTTCCAATGGCTCACAAAGAAGGGCAAAAATAAAAATAAAAAGCAGACATTGAATATCCCTTTGAGCATGGTGAAGTTATTAACTACACTTTGGACGGTAAATCAATACACCCAGTCACTACAAAGATACAGGTGTCCTTCTGAACTCAGTTAACGGAGAGGAAGGCCAAAACAGTTACAGAGTTTAATGACTGTGTTAGGAGAAAACTGGGGGTGGATCAACAACATTGTAGTTACTCCACAATATTAACCTAAATGACAGAGTGAAAAGAAGGAAGCCTGTACATAGGAAAAATATTCCAAAGCATGCATCCTGTTTGCAACAAGGCACTAAAGTAAAACTGCAAAAAATGTGGCAATGAAATGAACTTCATGTCCTGAATACAAAGCGTTATGTTGAGTATGCTTGTCATCGGCAAGGACTAGGGAGTTTTTTTAGGATAAAAAGAAACAGAATAGAGCTAAGCAGAGGCAAAATCCTAGAGGAAAACTGGGTTCAGTCTGCTTTCCAACAGATACTGGCAGACAAATTCACCTTTCAGCAGGACAATAACCTAAAACACAAGGCCAAATATACACGGGAGTTGCTGACCAAGAAGATATTGAATGTTCCTGAGTGGTGTAGTTTACACTTTTGACTTAAATCGGCTTGAAAATCTATGGCAAGGCTGGGAAATGGCTGTCTAACAATGATCAACAACCAACTTGACAGAGCTTGAATCATTTTCAAAAGAAAAATTTGCAAATTTTGCACAATCTAGGTGTGCAAAGCTCTTACAGACTTGCCCAGACAGACTCACAGCTTTAATCGCTGCCAAAGGTGATTCTAACATGTATTGACTCAATTGAATCTATTTTGAATTCCAATCCTATTAAAACCACACATTTTTGGTGGATTAATAATGGCTCCCTGTTTAAAGTATCCTCCTTTTTAAATGAAGCCATACAGAGATGTTCATACAGAATTTCAATGTCATCCTCCAGAAAAGGCTGATCAAATATTACAGCAATAGCGAAAAAAAGGGCAACATTTAGAGAGAAAAACGCATTAGAAATAATGCAAACAATGAAATTGGCGGAACCCAAAACCTATCTGCAACTGTAAAGCGACAATCATCAGTAGAAACAAGCGTGCTTACCGCCTTTGTTTTGGTAGAAAAGCTGAAGGATGGGGCTGGAGAAATGTAGCACCCTCAAATTCATAGGCAGAGCTATGGATGCAAGGACTGACTCTGACTATCATTGATATACATTATAGATTTAACCATGTTTTGAGGCTATATATTGTTGGTTTACATGTACTTATTTGACAAACATTGGAGTAAAACAAACTTACATTTGGGTTCTGATGAGGTACGACAGTTGAAATAAGCTCATGAGGCATTTATAAGTTATTTTCTTCAAGAATCAATGCATACATATCATTCATGTCCAAAAATCGATGTATCAACTGCTGATTGCCCCTTTAAAGCTGATCTACTCCCCCCCCCCACACAATAGAAAGACATTTTAAATCTCTAGTTACTTTGAGGAAGATTAGTGTAAACACTGTGAAGTCTTTTCAGCAAAAAGAAGATTATAGTTCCAGATTTATGCAGAAATATTTAGCTTCGTTCGTTTCACATCAAAATGGGGGACCAAGTTGCCTTCATGTTTTTTATTGTCTAGTGCGCTTTGATTAAATAGCAGGAAGTTCTGATTTGAGATTACAGGCTCTGGACCAGCACTATTAGCATTTGGGAAAATGAAAATCCCTGCATGTTTATGAGACCATTCTGCATATTTAATGCTATTTCATCTGAAACATTTCGATTCGGGGCTCATAGTGTGTCTCTAAAAGCCACTCTGGGTAATGAAAGGAGTGCAGCTTGCCAGAACAGCCAGCCAGGCAGGCACACAGCTCCCCTGATCTGACACCACTCCTGCTGCTGTCAAATTCTTGCAGGTCTGGCAAATATGAATCTCCAATAGTTGATTCAGCTCTTCTCCTCTGATTAAAGGGGGACTCTTGGACTGGACCAGTGGCTGGCCAGGACCTCTCCTCTTTGGTGAGTGTTCAGGTCTCCCGGGTTTCACTGTAGTAGTCAGATAGTTCTGGGTGTAAAGCTTTGGTCCATGCACCAAATACGTTGTAGCATTTCAGTCTATCTATATGATTTGCACAGCACATCTCGGTAACATCCTCTAATTGAGAGCTCATTGCATTCTGCTGGATGCTAGTTGGGGCCTGTTTTTTATTTAGTTGCTGACTCTGAACATTATATAGAAGGAATGTGCCATAGGAGTGGTGAGCTCAGCCACCATGCAGGCAGTCCTCTGGGGGACATGCGGTGCACCATGTCTCTGAGACACTCCACTATGTGTGCTGTGACTCACTTCCATTACATTGATGACTGTATTTAACTGATTCTCAATGTCCTGCCACGTCCTCTGTCCCTGAACCATTGTATTTTTGCGATCAAAAGGAGATCATGCCAGACAGCCTGCTTCAGGGAAAGGACAGAGAACGTGGCAGCACATTGTATCAGGTATGAAGGTAAGACCCAGATGCAGACAATGTCGAATTAACAATGGTTTAATAATGCAACAGGGGCCGGCAAAAGACAGGTCAGGGCAGGCAGGGGTGAGTAAACCAGAGGTTGGACAATGGTACCGGATGGTAGGCAGGCTCAGGGTCAGGGTAGGCAGAGGTCAATAATCCAGAGGTGGGGCAAAGGAACAGGTCGGCAGGCAGGCTCAGGGTCAGGGCCAGGCAGAGTGGTCAGACAGGTGGGCTAAGAGTCAGGACAGGCAAGGGTCAAAACCAGGAGGGCGAGAAAGAGACTGGAAAAAGCAGAAGCTGAGACACAAAACGCTGGTTGACTTGACAAACATGATGACTGGCAACAGACAAACAGAGAACACAGGTATACAGTGGGGCAAAAAAGTATTTAGTCAGCCACCAATTGTGCAAGTTCTCCCACTTAAAAAGATGAGAGAGGCCTGTAATTTTCATCATAGGTACACTTCAACTATGGCAGACAAAATGAGAAAAAAAATCCAGAAAATCACATTGTAGGATTTTTAATGAATTTATTTGCTAATTATGATGGAAAATAAGTATTTGGTCACCTACAAACAAGCAAGATTTCTGGCTCTCACAGACATATAACTTCTTCTTTAAGAGGCTCCTCTGTCCTCCACTCGTTACCTGTATTAATGGCACCTGTTTGAACTTGTTATCAGTATAAAAGACACCTGTCCACAACCTCAAACAGTCACACTCCAAACTCCACTATGGCCAAGACCAAAGGACACCAGAAACAAAATTGTAGACCTGCACCAGGCTGGGAAGACTGAATCTGCAATAGGTAAACAGCTTGGTTTGAAGAAATCAACTGTGGGAGCAATTATTAGGAAATGGAAGACATACAAGACCACTGATAATCTCCCTTGATCTGGGGCTCCACGCAAGATCTCACCCCGTGGGGTCAAAATGATCACAAGAACGGTGAGCAAAAATCCCAGAACCACACGGGGGGACCTAGTGAATGAGAGAGAGCTGGGACCAAAGTAACAAAGCCTACCATCAGTAACACACTACACCGCCAGGGACTCAAATCCTGCAGTGCCAGACGTGTCCCCCTGCTTAAGCCAGTACATGTCCAGGCCCGTCTGAAGTTAGCTAGAGAGCATTTGGATGATCCAGAAGAAGTTTGGGAGAATGTCATATGGTCAGATGAAACCAAAATATAACTTTTTGGTAAAAACTCAACTCGTCATGTTTGGAGGACAAAGAATGCTGAGTTGCATCCAAAGAACACAATACCTACTGTGAAGAATGGGGGTGGAAACATCATGCTTTGGGGCTGTTTTTCTGCAAAGGGACCAGGACGACTGATGAATGGGGCCATGTATCGTGAGATTTTGAGTGAAAACCTCCTTCCATCAGCAAGGGCATTGAAGATGAAACGTGGCTGGGTCTTTCAGCATGACAATGCTGAAAGCGCGGGCAACGAAGGAGTGGCTTCGTAAGAAGCATTTCAAGGTCCTGGAGTGGCCTAGCCAGTCTCCAGATCTCAACCCCATAGAAAATCTTTGGAGGGAGTTGAAAGTCCATGTTGCCGAGTTACTGAGGGGCGGTGGGGTTACCAATTGCTCCAGTAGCATGTCCAAGCATGTCATGGCTCTCAGCCAACGTTTGGACCCCCTCTATAAGACCACAAAGCAATTCCTCATGCCTACCAATGGAGGCACCTTGGGAGGAGATGGCGTTGTGCAGCTGGCCCGGGTCTGCTGGGTCAGTCATGGCCAGTTCGTACTATCAGGTATGAAGGTAAGACCCAGGTGCAGACAACGTTGAATTAACAATGGTTCAATAATCCAACAAGGGCAGGCAATAGACAGTTCAAGGCAGGCAGGGGTCAGAAAACGATACCGGACGGCAAGCAGGCTCAGGGTCAGGGTAGTCAGAGGTCAATAATCCAGAGGGGGGGGGGGCAAAGGTACAGGTCGGCAGGCAGGCTCAGGGTCAGGGGCAGGTAGAGTGCTCAGAGTCAGGACAGGCAAAGGTCAAAACCAGGAGGGCGAGAAAAAGAGAGACTGGAAAAAGCAGCAGCTGAGACACAACACACAAAACAGAGAACAAAGGTATATATACACAGGGGATAATGGGGAAGATGGACGACATCTGGAGGGGGGTGGAGACAATCACAAAGACATGTGAAACAGATCAGGGTGTGACACATTGAGAACCAGTTAAATACAGTCATCAATGTGATGGAAGTGAGTCACAGCACACATAGTGGAGTGTCTCAGAGACATGGTGCACCGCATGTCCCCCAGAGGACTGCCTGCCTGCATGGTGGCTGAGCTCAACACTCCTATTATCAGAGGCACAATTAACTTTGGTGCACATTCCTTCTAATTGAGGAAAGGACTTTTTGCTTCTGTAAACAGCCAGCTAAATGTACACTATCTGTACCGGCCAGTGCAAGGCTCCTCAGAGGAGGAAAGAGAGTAGGACACATCCTACACAATTCATTTAAAAAAGAAAAGAAAAAGTGAAACATTAAAAAGTTAGCCTTTTAGATACAAGTACACTAAATGTATTCACATCACAAAATAATTGATTTAAACACTGTTTGCAATGAAGGTCTAAAGTAGCTTCAACAGCACCCTCTAGGGTAGCACCATGGTGAAGCTGGAGGACAGCTATTTTCCATTTTCCTTTGGGTACATTGACTTCAATACAAAACCTAGGAGGCTCATGGTTCTCACCCCATTCCATAGACTTTACACCCCAGAGTTTCTAAACCCAGAGGCGCAACATTGCGAGACTTCGTTGAATGCTGACCAACAGACCAAGCAGACCAGCCCGGCATTTGAGAAGTGCAAAATTAGGTGTTCGGTTTCTTGAAATCTCAAGGCACAACCTAGATTCAAGCCAGTAGCTAGGATTCCATCCAATTGGTGACAGATTTTCATGCGAATATTCAAAAATCAGCATGAAAACAATATGCATATTTTCCCGTCAAATGTACTTGTTGTGGATAAAAAGCTGTGCATGACGACATAGTGCAGTTAAAAATACCTTTTGTAGTTAAATTCCCGTACCTAATAAAAAATACAAGTTCAACCGGTTTCCATCCCATGTTCAACTCTACTGATGGTTTTCTCACAAACAAACATGCAGTTAAATAGCAAGTGGGGAGACTCCGGTATCAGCTGCAGATACAGCGTTGGTATAGCCTACATACACGATGAGATTATTATGGACAACAGAGAAAGATTATTTTGATTTGTCAAACAGCAGCCAAGCATCAATCATCATGTCACCAGAATAAGACCCTCGATATTCATTGGAAAGGAACATTAAGCTCATCACATTGCACTTTCACCACCCTGTGAAGTTCACCATAACTTATTTGTTCTGTAGCCTAATAAACTGTATGGTTTCCCAAAGAGTCGTAGTGGGAGGAACACACAACATATCATATAATGGTTATTATATTATTATTTCCGCATAATAGTGTTTCCACCAACATTTCCCGCATAATTCATTTCTAGCGTATTTTTTTTTGTCGACATTTGGAAAGTTTACAGACAAATGTTTACTCACATAAAAAGGTTGGATGGAAACCTGGTTAATATCTTAAGTAGTTTAACATTATTACTCCAACCTCGTGAAAGTGACAAAGTGACACGTTTTAATTTTCGTCAGAAACAACTTTATATTGAAGGAGTACCTTTGAATTGATGGCCCCTGCACATGCGCAGTTTGGTGGGAGTAGACCATTAGACCCGATGACGTGTTTCGCCATGGCATCGCCTACAAGTGTGATCAGGGATTTATATTGGAGAAGCAGTTTCTGCCTATCTTCGTACTGTACTGTCTTTGCTTACACAGTAATTATAACAACTTCTGGAGGACATCCTCCAACCTATCAGAGCTCTTGCAGTATGAACTAACATCTTATCCCTCCAATCAAAGGATCAGAGAATTAATCTAGTACTGAAAGCATAAGCTACAGCTAGCTAACACTGCAGTGCATGAAGTGTGGTGAGTAGTTGGCTCAATGCGAGAGAAAGACAACAGTTTTGAGCAAATTGTTTTCTTAAAAAACATAAGAGAAGCAGCAGAGAGAGATAGAGAGCGCTATCTATATTTCAATCTATTGTTTTCTTCTTCTTAGTTTACCTTTCACTCAGCTAATGCAGCTAAATTAACCTCCTCAACAACTTAACTCAAACATAGAGGAATGCTGTTTATGTTAACTAGCAGGCTATACGATACTGCAACTCTTCAACGTCAAGGTAAGCATTCGGTTTATAAATGTATTGCCACCAGGACCTGCCAGTGTAACTGCTAAACTGCTTGCTGTACACTGTATTGTGCGCGTGTTTGTACACGGATTGGATTGTGGGATTACTAACGTGTTAGTTCTAGTTGGTTGACTATAATGTTAATATGGTGACAATGATGTAGGCTGTGTGGCGGTTAGCATTTATGGTATGAAGGTTTGGCTCTAAGAAGATTTTGCGCCTGGTCACAGTTGTGTTGTGCACTGAAGTCCAGAAGTGAAGAGAAAAAGTGAGAGGAGGAGAGCGTGTAGATGGGAGGAAATATACAACAAGCAAAGTGATGATGCTGTATGTGGCCGCTATGAAAGTGAACTGTGTGTGCTGGTGATCAGGGGTGTATTCATTCCGCTAATTGGGTTGCAAAACGTTTCTTAGACGGAAGCGAACGTAACGAAATGGGGAAGGACCTACAGTACCTGAGTTTGTCGAATAGAAACTCTCATTTGAACTAAGGATTACACCCTAGATCAGCTAGATGCAGGCAAGAGTGTGTAAGGCGGCATTGATTGTGTCTGTCAAATAAAATAAAATAAAATTGTATTTGTCAAATGCACCGAATACAGCTGGTATAGACTTTACCGTGAAATGCTTACTTACGAGCCCTTTCCCATCAATGCAGAACATTGATTCGTCTCTTGACCTGTGCAGCTACTTTATAAACGTTCATTTGTAGGCTAGGTTGTAGCAACCTCATGATGGGTATTATGTAGGAAAAATTCTAGTAACATGTAGTAGCCTAAACCTATCGATGTTATATTTAGCTGGCTGAATGGAATATGATTGACAGTCATCTAATATGCTGTAATAGAAGTAAGGCCATGCTCATAAAAAAAAAAAAACGTCACTGCTTCCGGCGATACAACTTTAAGATCGCGGTCATACATTCTTAATTGAGCACCAATTAAAATAGCCTGATCAGCAGTTTCTCACAACAAATTGCTCTGGTGATTCAGAGAAAACAGCCTTAAACAGCTGGAATGTTGTAGCCAAGCGTATTTTTTCTGCCGTCTTGCAGATCTGGGTCTTTGCTTAATAAAACTCCTTTAAGTGTTTGTGTCTCCCATTAAATGTGTTATTGTCTCAAGCTTGAAAGTGCAAGCATATGTAAATATCAATAGACGATGGTAGTTTAGATAGTGTTTACCTCAACAGAAACATATATATGATGTTACAGTACATAGAATAATATAAAATATTATGTGAAAACCTTGCACCACCCACCCCATGGTACTTGGGGAGTTAATGGCGCTATCTACCATTGCTGTCTTTCATACGGTTTCTCCATCTCTTTAGGATTATTCTTTACATTGGTTGCAGTGTATGTACTGTTTGTGAGTCATGTAGAGTCAATGTTGTTATTGTATGTTATTGTGTTACATAGCAGTCATACTCAATATCTCATGTAAGGGTTTTTGCTGTCTATAACCTGAAAGAGTTCTTCGGCTGTCCCCATAGGATACATTTTAGAAGAACCATTTTTGGTTCCAGGTACAACCCTTTTGGGTCCAGGTAGAACTCTGTTGGGCTCCATGTAGAACCATTTCCACGGAGGGTTCTACATGGAACCCAAAAAGGTTCTACCTGAACCTGAAAATGGTTCTCCTATGGGGACAGCCCGAAGAACCCTTTTGGAACCCTTTTTTCTAAGAGTGTAGGTGTCTGTCTAACACAGTCTTAAAGATAAGGTAAGCTCAGTGGATTTCGCTGTCTACAGCCAGGTATAGACTTTCCTCTCAGCAGCGTGTTGTTCCTGCTTCTTTATTTAGGTGACAGACTGACAGCTCAAACAGCGACAGGGAAAACGCCAGCTCAGATACTTTGCACTATTATTTTTCAATTGATACGTGTAAGGCGTGACGAAAGGTTTCTGCCAGGGAAAGCCTGCGCTGGGGCTGATTTATCATAACAACCTGGAGAAAGGTCATCTGTCCTTATTTGGGGCAAGCTGCTGACAGGTAAGTTATGCTGCAGGGCCGGCGAGGGGAGGCTTGCCGGTAACTGGGCTAGGGCTGGTGCTGCCTGTGCCGTGAGTCTTTCTAACATGGATTTAGTGGTATAGCAACCTGGCACGTTGTGAGTACAGGTACAGAGTCACCTTCACACTGCCTAATCTCCTCTCCAGTGCAGGGCCGGGCCCACCATACCGCCTCAGCTCTGCTGCCAGGGGATTGGTTCAGCCCTATGATGTCACGGTGCCAGCCTACAGGGCACAGCACCACACTGCATTTAAATGTGCCTCGGACCCCACCGCTGTGCCCATCACTGTGCTGGATATGAGCTTCAGAGACCCCTATTCCAGGACCTGGCAGGTGCCTGGGGTGTGATGCTCACAGATGTGGACAGTGATCGACAGATATGTGGTGACAGTGACAGGGACCTTGCAGAGGCTTTTGACAGTGCTTTTAGTGGCTCTTGCAAGAATCGGACATTCTATTTTATTATGCACATGGGAGAAACACTTCTACAAATGTAATTCGCAAAATCTCCATGGCATTTCATAGACATCCCTTCTAGTGCCTTCAGTATTCATACCCCTTGACTTTTTCCACATTTTGTTGTGTGACAGCCTGAATTTAAAATGGATTATATTGAGATTTATTGTCACTGGACTACACACAATACCCCATAATGTCAAGGAGGAATTATGTTTTTAGACATTTTTACATATTAATAAAAAATGAAAAGCTGAAATGTGTTGAGTCAATAAGTATTCAAACCATTTGTTATGGCAAGCCTAAATAAGTTCAGGGGTAAAAATGTGCTTAACAAGTCACATAATAAGTTCATGGACTATATGTGCAATAATAGTGTTTACCATGATTTGTGAACGTCTACCTCATTTCTGTACCCCACACATACAATTATATGTGAGGTCCCTCAGTTGAGCCGTGAATTTCAAACACATATTCAACCATAAAGACCAGGGACGTTTTCCAATGCCTCGCAAAGATCTACCTATTGGTAGATGGGTAAAAAAAAGCAGACATTGAATATCCCATTGAGTATGGTGAAGTTATTAATTACACTTTGGACGTTGTATCAGTGCACCCAGTCACTACAACGATACAGGCGTCCTTCCTAACTCAGTTGCCGGAGAGGAAGGATAACGCTCAGGGATTTCACCCTGAGGCCAATGCTGACTTTAAAACAGTTACAAAGTTTAATGGGTGTGATAGGCAAAAACTGAGGATGGATCAACAACATTGTAGTTACTCCACATAAATAACCAAATTGACAGAGTGAAAAGAGGGAAGCCTGTACGACAAGGCACTAAAGCAATACTGAAAAACATTTGCAGTATTTGTCCTGAATAATACAAAGTGTTATGTTTGGTGCAACACATTACGGAGTACCACCCCTCATATTTTCAAGCATAGTCCTGGCTGCATCATGTTATTGGTATGCTTGTAATCATTAAGGACTGGGGAGTTTTTCAGGATAAAAAATAAATGTAAAAAATCCTAGAGAAACATTAACAGGCAAAATCTTAAAGGAAAACCTGGTTCAATCTGCTTTCCACCAGACACTGGGAGATTAATTCACCTTTCAGCAGGACAATAACCTAGAGCACAAGGCCAAATCTACACTGGAGTTTCTTACCAAGAAGACAGTGAATGTTCCTGAGTGGCGTAGTTACAGTTTTGACTTAAATCGACTTGGAAATCTATGGCAAGACCTGAAAATGGTTGTCTAGCAATGAACAACAACCTATTTGATAGAGTTTGAATAATTTTTAAAAGAACAATGAGCAAATGTTGCGCAATCCAGTTGTGGAACGCTCTTAGAGACTTACCCAGAAAGGCTTAGAGCTGTAATCACTGCCAAAGGTGCTTCTATAAAGTTTTTACTCAGGAGTGTGAATACTTATGTAAATTAGATATTTCTGTATTTCTGTATTTCTGTATTAGCAACATTTTCTAAAAACATGTTTTCACTCTATCATTATAGGATATTGTGTGTAGATGGGTGAGGTAAAAAAAAAAAAAAACATTTTGAATTCAGGCTGTAACATAACAAAATGTGGAATAATTAAAGGGGTATGAATACTTTCTGAAGGCACTGTACAAAACTGGCTGCGTGAGAGGCTAGAATGATCTCACTGAACAGATTGCAGCTCAGATTGCTTCTTAGACTCTTCTGTTTATAAATAGGCGCTTGTGTCTGTTCCTGGTTTCCTTTGCAAGATCATTTCTGATATTTGATTAATACTAGTGCACAGTATCAAAGGATACGCACATCTTTTTGAATCTTTACGTTTTAGTGAAACAAGGTTATTAAAGTAAACTGTTTTTTTATTCATTTTTTACTTCTGAATGTGCCAGGGAAATGCTACAAATAGAAATCACTATCACTAGCTATCACTAACTCTAACAGGGAGGGGAAAAAAAATGAAAATAAACGTTTGAGAGAACTAATCAGAGCTCAGACGAATACTGCATTTACACCAGACCAGTGTGTCAAGTTTGAAGCAGGCCCAAACAGCACAGTGAAATTCTTACCTTGAGAGCTCATTCCCAACAATGCAGTGATCGTAATAATAATATAGATTAGTGGGCCTTATCTGGTCTTCAACGAGGTCCGGAGGGCCACACTGAAAATGTGTTATATTTCCTTGCCGACCAAACTTCCCCAAAATAGTCCTTCTATCCATCGTTATTGGAATTTTCAATGCTCCCTGACTGGCTAGAGATTATTAGCGAGCTGGACTGTCAAGAAACTGTATGAATGTAGGTCCATTGACTGTGCACAGTTTCGATTTGGTCTTAGTCATTGTGTTATTTTTTTGTTCAAACTACCCGCGGGCTGGATTGGACCCATTTGCGGGGCCGTATGTTTGACACCCCTGATATACTGTAGATAATAATATAAAATAGAATAAAATAATAATAATAGTAATAAATAAAAACATCAAATTTAAAAAATAAGAACAATATAGGTTGATTAAACACGAGAATGCAAATATATACAAGCCAGCGTCAATACCTTATTCAATGTGCAGTGGTACTGGAGTGGTTGAGGTAGGTTTATACATAAAAAAGTGACTGGTAGTAGGATATACAGTGAACTCCAAAAGTATTGGGACAGTGGCACATTTGTTGTTGTTTTGGCTCGTTCCACTTCATGATTGGTCCCACTTGTTGTTGATTCTTCACAAAAAAGTACAGTTTTATATCTTTATGTTTGAAGCCTGAAATGTGGCAAAAGGTCGCAAAGTTCAAGGGGGCCGAATACTTTCGCAAGGCACTGTATATGTGTATTAAAGTGAAGTTTAGTACTTGGTCCCGTATCCCATCATTTCAAATCCAAAGTGCTGGAGTACAGAGCCAAAACAACCAAAAATGTGTCACTGTCCCAATACTTTTGGAGCTCACTGTACATGTAAACATGACTGAAAAGTGACTGGTGGCAGGAATATATGAATACAGTGCCTTCAGAAAGTATTCATACCCCGTGACTTATTCCACATTTACTTGTGTTACAGCCTGAATTCAAAATGGATTAAATACATTTCTTACCTCACCCGTCGACACACAATACCCCATAATGACAAAATGGAAACATGTTTAAAAAATGTTTGGTACATTTATTGAAAATTAAATACAGAAATCTAATTTACATAAGTATTCACATATCTTTGCTATGACACTCCAAATTGAGCTCAGGTGCATCCTGTTTCCTTTGATCATCCTTGAGCCAATTCAATTGTTTGGACATGATTTAGGAAGAAATACACCTGTATATATGGTCCCACTGTGCATGTCAGAGCAGAAACTATACCATGAAGTCCAAGGAACTGTCTGTAGATCTCTGAGATGGAATTGTGATGAAGGGTAGAAAACATATATGTGGTCTCCATCATTTGGGAAATTGAAAAAACATGGAACTACCCAGACTCTGCCCAGAGCTGTCCGTCCGACCAAACTGAGCAACCGGGCAAGAAGGCCATTGGTCAGGGAGGTGACCAAGAACCCAATGACCACTCTGGCAGATCTACAGAGTTCCTTGGCTGAGATTTGAGAACCTCCCAGAAGAACAACAGTCTCTACAGGACTTCACCAATCTGGGCTTTATGGGAGAGTGGCCAGACAGAAGCCACTCCTGAGAAATTGGCACATGATAGTGTGCCTGGAGCACGTGAAAGACTCTGAGAGCAAAAGGCAAAAGATTCTGTGGTCTGATGAGACAGAAAAGTTACTCTTTGGCCTGAATGCAAAGCGCTATGTCTGGAGAAAACCAGGCACAGTTCATCACCCGTCTGACACCATCTCTACCATGAAACATGGTGGTGGCAAAATCATGCTATGGGGATGCTTTTCAGCAGCAGGGACTGGGAGACTGGTAAAGATAGAGGGAACAATGAATGGAGGACAACGACCCCAAGCATACAGCCAAAGCAATGCTGGAATGGCTTCAGAACAACAGGTGAATCCAGTTGAAAGCTATGATCCCTAATTGATGTCACTTGTTAAATCCACTTCAATCAGTGTAGATGAAGGGGAGGAGACAGGTTAAAGAAGGTTTTTTAAGCCTTGATACAATTGAGACATGGTTTGTATATGTGTGCCATTCAGAGGGTGAATGGACAAGACAAAATATTTAATTGCCTTTGAACAGGGTATGGTAGTAGGTGCCAGGCGCATCGTTTTGTGTCAAGAACTGCAACGCTGCTGGGATTTTCACACTCAACAGTTTCCCGGGTGTATCAAGAATGGTCCACCACTCAAAGGACATCCAGCCAACTTGACACAACTGAAGGAGGCATTTGAGTCAACATGGGCCAGCATCCCTGTGGAAGGCCCTGACGAATTGAGGCTGTCCTGAGGGCAAAAGGGGATGCAATTCAATATTAGGAATTAGGTGTTCTTGGTGTTTTATACACTCAGTCAGTCGGTGGTGGAAAAAGTACTTAAAACTCATACTTGACTAAAAGTCAAGATATCTTAATATAAAATGACTAAAGTGAAAGTCACCCAGTAAAATACTACTTGAGTAAAAGTCTGGAAGTATTTCAAATATACTTAAGTATCAAAAGTAAATGGAATTGCAAAAATATCATATTCCTTATATTATGCACACCAGACCACACAATTTGTATTAGATTTTTTAATTTACGGATAGCCAGGGGCACACTCCAACACTCAGACATGAATTTACAAATGAAGCATTTGTGTTTAGTGAGTCCACCAGATCAGAGGCAATAGGGATGACCAGGGATGTTCTCTTGATAATTGGACCATTGTCCTGTCAAAATGTAACTTTTGATTGTACTTTTGAATGTCAAGGAAAATGTATGGAGTAAAAAATACAGGAAGGTAGTGAAGTAAAGGAAAAAGTTGTCAAAAATATAAATAGTAAAGTAAAGTACAGATACCCCTAAAAACTACTTAAGTACTACATTAAAGTATGTTTACTTAAGTACTTTACACCATTGCACTCAGTGTATACATGTTAAGCAGGAGTAATAGTGACCATTAGCAGGATAAATAGATAGTAATGTTAATGGAAACCAATAATCAATGAACAGCTTTGTAATGGTAGCAATAAATCAAATCAATAGTCATTATAGCAGCAGCATAGGTGTGAGGGGGTGTGTGGGTGTGTGGGTGTGTGGGTGTTAATGTGTGGCATCAGTAATGAGTGTGTGAGTGAGGGTGTATGTGAGTGTGTGTATGTGAGTGTGTGTGTGCTTGTGAATAAGAGTGACAGTGAAGGTGTGTGTATCAGAGTGGGTAGAGACCTGTTAAGGGGCGTACAGTCAGTGCGGATAGTCTTTGGGAGAGGGAAAGCAGTAGTTGTTAGCCATTTAACAGTCTTATGGCTAGGGGATAGAAGCTGTACTTCTATCCCCGGTACGTCTAGCCAGACGGGAGCCTGGAGAACAGTCCATGACTCGAGTGGCTGGAGTTCTCAGACACCGTCTGGCATGTACGTCCTGGATGGCTGGGAGCTCGCCCCCAGTGATGCGCTGGGCTGTCCGCACCACCCACTGGAAGTATGAGAGTGCTGGTGACTTCATGACTGTGCTAGTGTGAGAGGACCATGTTAAGTCCTCAGTGATGTGTACACAGGAACTTGTAGTTTTTGGCCCTCTCCACTGAGGCCCCGCCAATATGGATGGGGTGTGCACCCCACCCCTGTTTCCTGTAATCCACGATCAGCTCCTTGGTTTTGTTGACAGTAAGGGAGAGGCTGTTGTCCTGGCACCACACTGCCAGGTCTCTGACCTCCTCCCTGTAGGTTGTCTCATCAGTGTTGGGGATCAGGCCTACCACCGTCATGTTGTCAGCCCCCGTGTTGAGGGTCAGCGTGGCAGAGTAGTTGTTGCCTACTCTTACCACCTGGGGTCGTAGTCGATGAACAGCATTCTCACATAGGTATTCCTCTTGTCCAGGTTGCTAGCTTGTCAATGTTATCAACATATTCCAGTCAGCACTAGCAAAGCAGTCCTGGGGCATAGCTTCAGAGGACCATTTCTCTATTTAGCGATTCACTGGTAATTCCTGTTTAAGCTTTTGTTTGTAAACAGGAAGCAGGTGTATAGAGTCATGATCTGATTTGCATTGGGGGGACAAGGGAGGGCCTTGTATGCTTGCTTGTGCATTGAATAACAGGGATCTAGGACCTTATTGCCCCTAGTGACGAAAGAGACGTGTTGATAGAAGTTGGACATCACGTGTTGTAGTGACCGGCAACAAGAAAAGCAGCCTCAGGGTGCATGGTTTCCTGCTTGTTTGTAGCTTCGTACAGTTTGTCAAGTGCCAGCTTGTTGTTGTTGTTGTTTTCCTGAGGATGAAAACCCTCTCGGGAGGTAGAAGGGTTGGCATTTGACCATCAGGTATTCCAAGACGAGTGATCAATAGGTTGAGACTTCCACTGCGCGACAGTCTGCACGTCATTTGTTGTTGATGAAAATACATTTCCCTGAATCCAGTGTCCTGTCCGCATGGTGAATGGAGGATCCATTGAGATGGATAGACAAAGGGGGTATCTTGTTCAAAAGCCGTGTTTCAGAAATACAGACAATATTGCCATTACGAGAGTCTCGTTCATAGCGAATCTAATTATCAAGTGGCCAATAGAATGGAGGGAAGTGGTGGCCGTTTTTTTCTTAGCCTTGGTCTCACCAGGACGCCAGCTCTCCTGCCTCTTTTTCACCTGCCTTTCCTCTTAAGTAGCCCGAAGATTGGGTCAGATATACACAGAGCCCAGGGCAGATGAGTCGAAGTCGAAGTTGAAGCCGGAATTGAGGCTAGTAACTGCCTAACCGATGTTCAAAAGTTCTTATTGATCAAAGGAAATAATAGAGGATACATTTAGTGCAAAAAAAGTAAAGATATTGGCAAAAGAATCACAAAATAGCAAAGTTGAGTCAAAGCTCGCAAGACAGAAACCATTCCTATTTTCTGTCACAGCTTTGCCCTCTGCTGTGTACCACGTGAGTTGCGTCAGCCTGACTTGCAAGAAGTGAAGTCCAAAAAACCACCAACAACAAAAAAACACCAATGGTTCCTGGCCTCCCACGCATGCATTCTGTTCCTAACACTAAAACTAAAACTGAAACAAAATAATATAACAACTAAAACTAAATATAAACCAGTAAATCAGGTCTGAAAACTAACAGAAACTAAACTGAATTTCAAATTATTTTTTAAAAATAAAATACAAAACTAATATAAGAACACAAAACTATAATTACCTTATAGTGAAGACTTTGTAGAGTTTTGCAACCACATAACTTTAAAAAAAAAAGTAAACCCTTATTTTGATACGTGTGAGGATATAAACGGAAAAGTTTATCGTTTTAACCCCCTCATCACACATCATAGTGTTTAGGACTGGCATCATGATGAGAGAGCAGATATTGCTACTGTATAGATATAATTTTGCATTTCCTATGTTCTGCTGACTAAACTCCTTATTATAATATATCGTATTGCAATGGGAAACTATAGATCAATTGCTGGGCATGACTGTATTGCAGTATAAATTGGCTCCCCAGTCCACAGTAAAATGACTATGGATTGAAAATCCATCCTAACAATTGGAATGGCACTGGAGAATAGAGTAACATCTTGCGGTATCACAGAGTGGTGATGTGGAACAAATAGCATTATGTTCCAGTGTGGGCTGTGATACAGCACATAAACTTCATCATAGGAATCCAATGTCCCTCAATTGAAGCCAGTCCTCCTGAGGCACAAGAGACAGGGTTACTATCTACAGCTCCAAATCACATTCACAAATCCAGGGATCACCCTGCTCTCATTTATCTGGTTTTCTGCAGTGAATCATATACTTTCTGCCAAGCGACGTGTGTGTAATTCAATATTCTAGCCCAGTTCCTCATGTATTGTCTGGGAATTCAGGGATGATTTGTTTGCTTACTCTTCGAGGGTGGTAAAGGAAATTGTCCTATCACTATATGCATTGAAAGTACTTGTAATGCCAAGCATGCTTTTGAATCGTAATAAGAAACAGACAAACGGTATTAAATATCTGGGTCTGAGTGGTCCCACTTCTTCTCCGTCTGAAATTGTTCCTCACTTCTAAGTGGTGTAAAGTACTTAAGTAAAAATACTTTGAAGTACTACTTAAGTCATTTTCTGGGTATCTGTACTTTAATATTTATATTTTTAACAATATTTACTTTTACTCCACTACATTCCTAAATTAAATAATGTACTTTTTACTCCATACATTTTCCCTGACACCAAAAGTACTCATTACGTTTTGAATGCTTAGCAGGAAAGAAAAATTGTCCCGTCCCTGGTCAACCCTACTGCATCTGATCTGGCGGACTCACTAAACACTAATGCTTCGTTTGTAAATGATGTCTGAGTGTTGGAGTGTGACCCTGGCTATCCTTAAATAAATAAAAAAATTAAAAGACATTTGTGTGATCTGGTTTGCTTACTATAAAGAATTTGAAATTATTTATACTTTTACTTTTAACTTAAGGTATATTTTAGAAATTACATTTACTTTTGATACTTAAGTATATTTAAAACCAATTACTTTTAGACTTTTACTCAAGTAGTATTTTTCTGGGTGACTTTGACCTCTACTTGAGTCATTTTCTATTAAGGTATCTTTAATTTTACTCAAGTATGACATTGGGTACTTTTTCTACCACTGACAGCATCGGTGCAATGCGGCATAGCCTAGTCCTTGTCGCTTAGCGAGCGATTTCCAGGTGACCAGCCACAGTGGTCACAGTGGCCAAGAGTCCTGAGACCCCCACTATCCTGGATTGACACATTCTAATTGTGCGGCCATTGAGGGCATGGCTTCATTTCTCATCCATGGGTCTGGCCTAGTGTGGGGTGTAGGGAAGGCTGGGTCCCAGCCCCAGGAGCACTATACTGGGTGCCAACATGACTAATGTGCCTTACCTGGACCTGCTATCGACTGGGCAGAAATACACTGTGATTGATTTGAGCGCTTATGCCACAGCCATAATCTGCCCACATATCATGGATATGTTGTGTAAAAAAAACAATGCTCCTGTAACAAGGCAGGAGGTGCCATTTAATATCATTCGGAACATCCAACCTGTAAAATGACCAGCAAGGTGTAATGGTGTGCTTCATTTACTTTGACCTTATTCTGACCCCTATCAACATCATATGATGTTGTTTTGGATTAGAGTATGTTATCTCTACAGCTTAAACTGATTTATTTCCTCTTCATTTGTGTCTGTTTATGACAAGTAATTAGCTCATTAACCTTTTACTGTAATGGACAAAATCAGGGTTTGTCCATGTGGGTGTTTGAGTGAGAGACACAGAGGAGAACCAATCCGTAAAAAAAGCACATCCCTTCATTATTGACGCATCTTGCCGACAACATCAAAATAGCCTTTCCAGACCTGGAAGTCAGGAGGACTTGGAGTTAGTTGTCAGCCAGACAAACTTCTTGGCGCTGGTTAGCAGTAATAATTGTCACGCCCTGACCATAGTTTACTTTGTATTTTCTATGTTTTGATTGGTCAGGGTGTGATCTGAGTGGGTATTCTATGTTTCATGTCTTGTTTGTCTATTTCTATGTTCAGCCTGATATGGTTCTCAGTCAGAGGCAGGTGTTCGTCATTGTCTCTGATTGGGAACCATATTTAGGTAGCCTGGGTTTCACTGTGTGTTTGTGGGTGATTGTTCCTGTCTATGTGTTTTTCACCAGATAGGCTGTTTTAGGTTTTCGTTACGTTCATCACGTTCTTTATTTTGTAGTGTTTGCATTGATTCGTGTTTTACGTTGTTCATTAAAACATGGATCGCAATCTACACGCTGCATTTTGGTCCGATCCTTGTTCTACCTCTTCATCAGAAGAGGAGATAGAAGAAAGCCGTTACAGAATCACCCACCACCAACGGACCAAGCAGCGTGTCAACAGGCAGGAGCAGCGCGAGGAGAAGCGCAATAAGGATTTCTGGACATGGGAGGAAATCCTCGACGGGAGAGGACCCTGGGCTAAACCAGGGGAGTGTAGCCGCACTAAGGTGCAGCGGGAGAAGAAACAACAGGAACAGCCCAAGGAGGAGTACAGTATGGAGTATACTACTTGGGAGGAGATCGACAGGTGGGCGGCCGACCCAGGGAGAGTGCCGGAGCCCGCCTGGGATTCGCTGGAGCAGTGCGAGGAAGGTTACCGTAGAATGGAGGCGGTGAAAGCAGAGAGGCGCTGGTATGAGAAGGCAGCACGGCGACGCGGATGGAAGCCTGAGAGGCAGCCCCAAAAATTTATTGGGGGGGGGCTAACAGGGAGTATGGCTATGCCAGGTAGGAGACCTGAGCAGACTCCCTGTGCTTACCGGGGGGCTAGAGAGACCGGACAGGCACCGTGTTATGCAGTGGTGCGCACGGTGTCTCCAGTGCGGGTGCATAGCCCGGTGCGGTATATTCCAGCTCCGCGTGTCTGCCGGGCTAGATTGAGCGTCGAGCCTAATGCCATGAAGCCGGCTCTACGCAGCTGGTCCCCAGTGCGTCTCCTTGGGCCGGCTTACATGGCACCAGCCTTGCGCTCGGTGTCTCCGGTTCGCCTGCATAGCCCAGTGCGGGCTATTCCACCTCGCCGCACTGGCAGGGCGACCGTGAGCATTCAACCAGGTAAGGTTGGGCAGGCTCGGTGCTCAAGAGCTCCAGTGCGCCTGCACGGTCCGGTTTTTCCAGTACCACCTCCACACCCCAGCCCTCCGGTAGCAGCTCCCCGCACCAGGCTTCCTGTGCGTGTCCTTGGCCCAGTACCACCAGTGCCAGTACCACGCATCAGGCCTACAGTGCGCCTCGCCTGTCCAGCGCTGTCGGAGCCCTCCTCCTCTCCAGCGCTGTCGGAGTCTCCCGCCTGTTTAGCGCTGTCAGAGCTTTCCGCCTCTACAGCGCTGCCGGAGTCTTCCGCCTGTTCAGAACTGCCAGTTAGCATAGAGCTGCCAGTTAGCATAGAGCTGCCAGTTAGCTTAGAGCTGCCAGTTAGCTTAGAGCTGCCAGTCTGCAAGGAGCTGCCAGTCTGCAAGGAGCTGCCAGTCTGCATGGAGCTGCCAGTCTGCATAGAGCTGCCAGTCTGCATGGAGCTGCCAGTCTGCAAGGAGCCGCCAGAGCTGCCTGTCTGCAGGATGCCGCCAAAGCTGCCAGTCTGCAAGGAGCCGCCAGAGCTGCCAGTCTGCAAGGAGCCGCCAGAGCTGCCAGTTAGCATGGAGCAGCCAGGGCCGCCAGTCAGCATGGAGCAGCCAGGGCCGCCAGTCAGCATGGAGCAGCCAGGGCCGCCAGTCAGCATGGAGCAGCCAGGGCAGCCAGTCAGCATGGAGCAGCCAGTCAGCATGGAGCAGCCAGAGCAGCCAGTCAGCATGGAGCAGCCAGAGCAGCCAGTCAGCATGGAGCAGCCAGAGCTGCCAGTCAGCATGGAGCAGCCAGTCAGCATGGAGCAGCCAGAGCTGCCAGTCAGCATGGAGCAGCCAGTCAGCATGGAGCAGACAGAGCTGCCAGTCGACCAGACTCTTCCAGATCTGCCAGTCGTCCAGACTCTTCCAGATCTGCCAGTCGTCCAGACTCTTCCAGATCTGCCAGTCGTCCAGACTCTTCCAGATCTGCCAGTCGACCAGACTCTTCCAGATCTGCCAGTCGTCCAGACTCTTCCAGATCTGCCAGTCGTCCAGACTCTTCCAGATCTGCCAGTCGACCAGACTCTTCCAGATCTGCCAGTCGTCCAGACTCTTCCAGATCTGCCAGTCGTCCAGACTCTTCCAGATCTGCCAGTCGTCCAGACTCTTCCAGATCTGCCAGTCGTCCAGACTCTTCCAGATCTGCCAGTCGTCCAGACTCTTCCAGATCTGCCAGTCGTCCAGACTCTTCCAGATCTGCCAGTCGTCCAGACTCTCTCAGATCTGCCAGTCGACCAGATTCTCCCAGATCTGCCAGTCGACCAGATTCTCCCAGATCCGCCAGTCGACCAGATTCTCCCAGATCCGCCAGTCGACCAGATTCTCCCAGATCCGCCAGTCGACCAGATTCTCCCAGATCCGCCAGTCGACCAGATTCTCCCAGATCCGCCAGTCGACCAGATTCTCCCAGATCCGCCAGTCGACCAGATTCTCCCAGATCCGCCAGTCGACCAGATTCTCCCAGATCCGCCAGTCGACCAGATTCTCCCAGATCTGCTAGTCGACCAGGATCTGCTGAAACCGCCAGCCAGCCAGGTTCTGGTAGTTTCTACTACCTGCCTGGGCTTCTTCTCAGTGCTGAGCTTCTTCTCAGTGCTGAGCTTCCTCTCAGTGCTGAGCTACCTATCTGTCCCGAGTTACCTCTGTCCCGAGCTGTCCCTCTGTCCCATGTTATCATTGTGGTGGGTAACCTATTTAGGGACGTTTAGGAGGGGGATTAAAACTGTCATGGAGTGGGGTCCACGTCCAGCGCCAGAGCCGCCACCGCGGACAGATGCCCACCCAGACCCTCCCCTATAGGTTCAGGTTTTGCGGCCGGAGTCCGCACCTTGGGGGGGGGGTACTGTCACGCCCTGACCATAGTTTACTTTGTATTTTCTATGTTTTGATTGGTCAGGGTGTGATCTGAGTGGGTATTCTATGTTTCATGTCTTGTTTGTCTATTTCTATGTTCAGCCTGATATGGTTCTCAGTCAGAGGCAGGTGTTCGTCATTGTCTCTGATTGGGAACCATATTTAGGTAGCCTGGGTTTCACTGTGTGTTTGTGGGTGATTGTTCCTGTCTATGTGTTTTTCACCAGATAGGCTGTTTTAGGTTTTCGTTACGTTCATCACGTTCTTTATTTTGTAGTGTTTGCATTGATTCGTGTTTTACGTTGTTCATTAAAACATGGATCGCAATCTACACGCTGCATTTTGGTCCGATCCTTGTTCTACCTCTTCATCAGAAGAGGAGATAGAAGAAAGCCGTTACAATAATACACAAGGTGGTGGGTTAGGTTAGGTTTAAATTGCAAAGTCAATCTCACTGAGACTCAACGAGTATATTTCAGCCTGCCAATTAACTCACCCTTCCGTCTAAGTTTTAAGGAATATGAACGTCTGTGATTTTGTGCTCCCTGCCACTGAGAACAAAACACTACACGTCTTCATAATTGAGTAACGTCTTGGGTTCAAGTCCAGCGATACTCTGTGGAGAAGTCCTTGACTGAAGTCTGTGAATGACATTCACAATCAGAAAACCATCATATACTGAACCAAAATCTAAACGTAACCTGTAAAGTGTTGGTCTCAAGTTTCATGAGCTGAAATAAAATATCCCAGAAATGTTCCAAATGCACAAAAGGCTTCTTTCTCTCAAATATTGTGCATACATTTGTTTGCATCCATGATAGTGAATATTTCTCCTTTTCCAATATAATCCTTCCACCTGACAGGTGTGGCATATCAAGAAGTTGATTAAACAGCATGATCATTACACAGGTGCAACTTGTGCTGGGGACAATAAAAGGACACTTGAAAATGTGCAGTGCCACAGATGTCTAAACCTTTCAGGGAGTGTGCAATTGGCATGCTGACTGCAGGAATGTCCACCAGAGCTGTTGCCAAAGAATTTAATGTTAATTTCTCAACCATAAGCAACCTCCAATTTGGCAGTACGTACTCACAACCACAGACCACATGTAACCACCCAGCCCTGGACCTCCACATCTGGCTTCTTCACCTATGGGATCGTCGATGGTATACAGTGTGAAAAGCGTTGTGCGGGCAAGCGGTTTGCTGATCTCAACATTGTGAACAGAGTGCCCCATAGTGTTTGAGGGGTTATGGTATGGGCAGGCATAGGCTACGGACAACAGACAAAATGACATTTTATTGATGGCAATCAATGTACAAAGATACCGTGACCAGATCCACCGTGATACTGTACAGAATTCCTGGAAGTTGAAAATGTCCCAGTTCTTCCATGGCCTGCATACTCACCAGACATGTCACCCATTGAGCATGTTTGCGATGCTCTGGATTGATGTTTACAACAGTGTGTTCCAGTTCCCGCCAATATCCAGCAACTTCACACAGCCATTGAAGAGGAGTGGGACAACATTCCACAGGCCACAATCAACAGCCTGATCAAGGAGATGTGTCGCACTGCATGAGACAAATGGTGGTCACACCAGATACTGACTGATTTTCTGATCCCCGCCCCTACCTTTTTTTAAGGTATCTGTAGCCAATAGATGCATATCTATATTCCCAGGCATGTGAAATCCATAGATTAGGGCCTAATGAATTCATTTCAATTGGCTGATTTACTTACATAAACTGTAACTCAGTAGAATCTTTGAAATTGTTGCATGTTGCATTTATGTTTTTGTTCAGTGTAATTAGTGAACTTTATTCATCAATCAAGCACAAAGGATGGAGAAAAAATCTGCAGGCACTCGGCCCCCCGTGGAATGAGTTTGAAACATATGACCTCAATCTAAAGCATTTTAGTTCATAACTGCCAGATCAGGTTGAGCTCATAGTGGATTGGTGTCACACAATAATACTCCAAATGTGACATACAAGACTGAAAAACTGAATGGCTGTTAGATTTCCGGGGATTCTCTTCTACTCTAGTCTTTCTCCTTCGTGTCCAATAAATGTGTGGTTGGCTCTCCGGCCTTCCTTTTTGTGGGCCTGGATGGATTGGGCCTGGATGGATTGGGCCTGGATGGATTGGGCCTGGATAGATTGGGCCTGGATGGACTGGGCCTGGATGGATTGGGCCTGGATGGATTGGGCCTGGATGGACTGGGCCTGGATGGATTGGGCCTGGATGGATTGGGCCTGGATGGACTGGGCCTGGATGGACTGGGCCTGGATGGATTGGGCCTGGATGGATTGGGCCTGGATGGACTGGGCCTGGATGGATTGGGCCTGGATGGATTGGGCGTGAGCTGCGAGATTGCGTCCAACATTCCCTTTAGACTGAAGCCTTTGGTCTTGTGTGATAAATGCCTTCTGTTTGCTAATGTAGCATGATTAACGAACACAGCCCAGAGCCTCTCCCTCCTTGCCCTCCGTTCCCTGTTCACTGCGCCTGAATCAATCATCTACAGTCCGTGGAAGGGACACTTTCTAGCTTTAGAGAATGCTTAGAGCGTTCAGCTCTTTCTCCCACTCTTAGTTTTAGGATATTGGTGTTGCTAAAGGATTTGCTCTCAGATATAATAAATATCATGCCCAAAAAGTATACTGCTGTGGAATTTTCAACGCCATCCTAGCTACAGCTATAGCTGAAGAACATACACACAACCCCTCACTTACATGCATCTACACACAGAACAACTAATTGAACTGGTGCGATGACAGATTTAATACAGTATATTATCTTCACAGAGGGATAGAGTCAATTAATCATAGTCAACAGTGCGGCAACACTGCCATTACAATGTAATCATACAGCAATTGCTGGTATAATATATTGCTGGTATAATATTGCTGTAATATTATAGCAATTGCTGGTATAATATAAAAGTTCACGTGAAATGTTCCAAAAAAAAGTGAAATCATCTGTGGCCATTAGATGGATCCTGCGGTGTCCAGAAACAGATGTGAAGCTGGCACAGCCTGACTGGCACAGTCACATCCTATTTACATATCAACTGGATAGCGCTTGCTCATTTGACTTGAGGCTGTGCTTGTACTTGCAGGAGAAATGAAATGAGAATTGCCAAAGAAATGCAATCAGAGAGGCTCAAAGAGAAAGCGCAGAGCACACAATGCAATTCACATCGGTTTACTCATTTCACTCATGCTTTGACATTGACAGGAAGGTCAAGTGTGTGCATATCGTACCATCTGTTTTACTCTGTCTGAGGCTCTGTACACATGGCCTTTGCTACTATAGTAAAAATTTAAAAAAATCCCCTCACCTGGTTGTCTTGGTCTTAATTAAAAGGAAAAACCAAAAACCTGCAGACATTCTGCCCTCTGTGGAATGAGTTTGACACCCCAGATTTAGGTGCTATCTGTTTTCCTATTCTTTCTGCAACCAGATCTAATTTTGTACTTTCCCCCGTGCCTTTTTCCTATAGTTGAATATTTTAGAGAATCCTATACATTGCGATGCTACTTTATCTGTGCCTATATGTGTATTCTCTCTCATTTGAATGCCTAAGTGTTACTCTAGCCCAACTTGTAATGAGCTATGTCGTGACAGGTATGAGCTAACTACCAGTGTCATTTCACCTGGCATGAAAATGATTGCCAGGGGGTATAATGGCCCCCATAGAGCTACATTACATTGTTTTATTGGAGCGGGAGAGACCCCCCCCCCCCTCTAGGGAAGCCTCAGTGCCTCACACCCCTCAGCCCCAAACATGGGCTGTGGTAATGGTTCTCCCAGTGGGGGGATGCTTTCAATCCCTGAAATAATGGGCCTGGAGCTCAGTGGGGCCTTCCCATTGTCCTGCTGAGAAAGCTGAGATAAAAGCCACTTAATGCAGCTCAGCCAGTCATGTGAGAGGTGTTAAGCTTTTAATTGGGAGATAAATGAATCTTGATGCTCTTGTTTACTTTAGTGTGTGGTGTTTTTTGTCGTTTTTTTTTTTTAATCGTTGGTGGTATTGATCAAATGTCACATTCGACTGGGAAAGGGACCATGCGGTTTACTCTTGGATGAGTAAAAGGGGCCTTACATTCTTTGTTTTGTTCCTAATTCATGGTGACAGCCACGTACTGTACCTTAATAAGAAGTGTAACCATTGGAAATCAGGTCCAAAATGGTTGGCTTCACATTTCCCAGAATCACAGAGTGGTTCTTCGTCTGAAATTGGTTGATGAATTAGGAGAGGGGGATGTAAGCAAACCACCGCCCCACTTCTCTTCATTTGCATATGATTTTGGCTGTTAAGTGACAGAATATAATATTCTTCATAATTGTTGTGAAAAGCTAAGACAGTGATGGCTATAGACAGAGAATATCAACTGTAGTTGTAAAGAACTATAGGTTAGTATGCCTTGGTAGAGACCTATGGTATGTATCATAGCTTCAATACAATGACAATGTTAAGATCCCAAGCACATAAAGAGGGAAAAATATTTAAAAGTATTTATTTAGGGAAAATGTTAATCATGATGTTGGGGGGGGGTGATACGAAATCAGCGTTCCCAAGCCAAAGAAGCGTGTATCTGATGTGAGGACCCTTCATATTGTAAGTCATAGTTTTTCATTTCACATATACATCAATACAGCATTTCAGGCACACAGAAATTCCAAATGCAGATATTGAAATGTTTTACAACACGTCCACAACCAAATATGGCATATCTCAAATTGAGTACTTCTAAAGTACCAGAAAACACATTGTAGCGTGAGTAGATCGCTACATCAATGATAGCGTCATAACTCAGAACAGCAAATAAAAGGAAATAAAATTCACTACCCATTTAACAAACATCTCCCTCTTCAACAACATTACAGGTTACGTAGACAGGATCCTGGATCTCCTCTTCAATGACGTCAGCCTTGATCCAGCGCTGTATGTGGAGAAGCTGTGTGAGCTGTCCATCCCAGGACACCTGTCTGCTCAGTGGAGGCCATAGCTGGATTTGTCTCCCTCTTCAATCTTGGGGGTGACTGAAGCCAAGTGGGTGACTGAAGCCAAGTGGGTGACTGAAGCCTGCTTGATTACATGGATCCCCCTCCTCTCCCCATCAATCTCTGTAGTTGGTTGCATCTCCTAAAGCCTAAGTAATTCACTTTTACATGATGTTACATCTTGTTTCTTTGTATTGTTTTTTTTAAAGCATCGGACGGGAGATGAGGGTTACAAGTTGTGCAAATCGATGGGGCCCTGGACAGTGTAGGGTGGCTGCGTGCCGATATTAACCATTTGTTTCTCATTTCGGCAATACCGGCCTATTGTAAATGATCAAATGTCTGATCGATACATACAATTATGTATTAACATTTAATTTTAATTTTATAATGCTAACGCAGAGGCACCAATAAATTGTCCAGAATTGTATGCCGTTTCCCTTTATGTCTAAGATTCTAAGGTGACTCAGACATGGCTAATTATTGTGAAGAAGTGTATCATTGAACTGCATTCTGTAATTATTTCCAAAACACTAAGAATGCAATTGTGTATTGCTGCTGTCTGTCTGATATCCAACAGTCCATGAACAGCTCTGTGGACCATGAGAACATTTTACAGAGAAAATGGATTGAGGTGTACTATTTAGGCTCGGAATGACATGTGGCCCATTGTTTACCTTGTCATCAATGATATGTGGACCATGAATATAAGCTCCCCGCCCATACAGGCTGTTATTTCAGGCTTCCTGATAGAGATGAGAGAAAAGGCAAGACACAAAAAAATAAATAATAATTTAAACATTTTAATAAGGTAAAAATATTATGGGTGATGTTTTGGTCCCTGAAAGGCTATTTTTACTTGGGAAATAGAATGACTGTGTGGGACCTTTAACAAGACGTCAAGCATATCCCCACCATATGGACATGAATGAAACCCATCTGCCCTGGGCTGTCTTTCAATGCAAAACACGTTGAGTCCATTGGGAGTCTTTGCCCAGGATAAAGCGCTCTGACATTTACATTATAATGCACAGTGTCACAAAGTTTAGGCAGTGTGCCTGATCTCCTTCCCTTCCCAGTCCCCTTGTATATCTTTTCTCATTTTTTTAAAAGCACGGGCGCCGCACCACACGCTCCCTTAGGTCCTAAGCGCTGATGCTTGATAAGCTAACGCAAACAGGCTCATGTTTATACAGGGCTTTGATGAATGCGCTGTGCTTTTCATGTTAGGAAGACAAACAACATCGATGGGAGGGTAACTACCGCTGGTTTTAATTAACGTGCCACACGTAATCACAGCAATAAACCTGTCCACCGTCGCTGTCTAATGAAAGTATATCAAAGTCAAACCCAACTGAGCAGTTTGAGGTGAGCCTCTTGTTCCCCAACGTGTTTGAATGGGTGTCATCTGGGAGCTGCAGGGGGAAATATAAATTGCGGGTGTTTAATGTCACTCCACATTTGGAGGCTTCCTGTCAGGATGGAGGTGCTGTGACATTCCCCTCTGCCTCAGAGAGTGGCAGGTCCTCCTGAAATTTGTATTCATGGGAGCAAATGGAAATTAAATGAGTGCGAGAGGTGTCCTGAAGCGCCGGCCCCTGTTATTGATGTGTGGCGGTGGGAAGAGAGTGACATTTAACTGTGTGAGGAGGAGACTAGCCTCCCTCCGTCCAGCTTGAGTGCACAGCCACAGTCGAACAGCAACAGAGGCCCCACCCACATACATTCTACAAGTCTCTGTCTGAGTCTAGTCATTATTATAGAGGAGAGAGAGGACGGAGGAAGCAGAGAGGAATGAATGGGCCATAGGGCTAAAGGAGCCATCCCAGCTATGACCACCCCAGCCTTGCCCTGCCGCAGTCAGAGGAGACAAACAGGGAAATCAATAGTCCCACTCAGGACAGCTCACTACAAGGGCCTCCCTCAGTAACATTGTCTGTCACAGGCAAGACGGGAACTGCTGACAAGAGGTGTCAGACCACACTGAGCACACCATCACAGAGAGATTGAGAGGGGGGAGAGAGGGAGACGGAAAGAGTTCAGAGAGAAAGAGACTTACAGAGAGAAAGGAAGAGATGGAAGGGTTCTGAAAGAAAGAGTGAGAGAGGTGTCTAGCGAGAGAGATGTCTACAGAGAGAGAAAGAGAGAGGTGTCCAAACAGAGGTGTCCAGAGAGAGAAAGAGAGAGGTGTCTAGAGAGAGAAAGAGAGAGGTGTCCAGACAGAGAAAGAGAGGTGTCCAGAGAGAGAAAGAGAGAGGTGTCCAGAGAAAGAAAGAGAGAGGTGTCCAGAGAGAGAAAGAGAAAGGTGTCCAGAGAGAGAAAGAGAAAGGTGTCCAGGGAGAGAAAGAGAGAGGTGTACAGACAGAGGTGTCCAGAGAGAGAAAGAGAGAGGTGTCCAGAGAGAGAAAGAGAGAGGTGTCCAGACAGAGGTGTGTAGAGAGAGAAAGAAGGGTCAGCACTACAGTCAGAATATAATGCATGGCAATGAGAATGTAACACTAGCAGATATGTTTTACAGGCCATTGAGGACTTCCATTCTTTATGTTGGACTAACTAAAAATTAATGATGTGTTTTTTGAAGGCCATACAGCAGCTTGTTCAATGCAGATATTAGGCTACACCTATGCCTTTACTGACAGCTTCAACATTCCCCCAGTAACAGCTTCAACATTCCCTCTGTTACGGCTTCAACATTCCCCCAGTAACAGCTTCAACATTCCCTCTGTTACGGATTCAACATTCCCCCAGTAGCAGCGTCAACATTCCCTCAGTAACAGCTTCAACATTCCCCCGGTAACAGCTTCAACATTCCCTCTGTTACAGCTTCAACATTCCCTCAGTAACAGCTTCACCATTCCCTAAGTAACAATCCCAGTAACAGCTTCAACATTCCCTCAGTAACCGCTTCAACATTCCCTCAGTGACAGCTTCAACATTCCTTCAGTAACAGCTTCAACATTCCCCCAGTAACAGCTTCAACATTCCCTCAGTAACAGCTTCAACATTCCCTCAGTAACCGCCTCAACATTCCCTCAGTAACAGCTTCAACATTCCCCCAGTAACAGCTTCAACATTCCCTCAGTAACAGCTTCAACATTCCCTCAGTAACAGCTTCAACAGTCCCCCAGTAACAGCTTCAACATTCCCTCAGTAACAGCTTCAACATTCCCCCAGTAACAGCCTCAACATTCCCTCAGTAACAGCTTCAACATTCGCCCAGTAACAGCCTCAACATTCCTTCAGTAATAGCTGGCTATTGAGATAAAAGAGGAGGCACAGACAGTCAGTCAAGTTGTTCCCACAGTATATTTCCACAGTGTAGAGATGGAGGGGGAGCCCATCAGAGAAGGCTGCCAATGGTAATGAAGCCACCATTATAAATGGGCTAGACATTCATGATTAAGTGGCGTGTCATGCCTGAAGTAATTGCCTTAATTAGCTATTGAACAGGTTTCAGGGTTAATGGGACAACAGGTTGGCAGTGAATGTGATTTACCTTTGGAACTTAATGATTTTACTCTCATCTTCCTTTCATTCCTCGAAATGATTTGATTAACAGTAGAGGAGAAACAGATCCCCTTGTTTGTTAATACAAAATCAATTTCATGGCTGGCTGAACTATCTCTGACAGTGTTTTTGTTGGGCGAGCAAGGTCCTCAGTCAGCCTCCAGAGAGAAGAGAAGACAGACAGAGGGGCCGTGGAGGAAGAACAGTGTAAATCTGCCTAGCCTGCAGAGCTTGCCTCCTCCCAGGGAATTGAATGCACTTCCATTTGTCCATTCGTAAAGGCTGGCATCCCTCACCTTATTTCCTGCCTGCTAGTTTACCTCACTAAGCTTTTTGTGACGACTTGCGGCCAACCCAGCCTATGTGAGTAATTGGAGAGCAGGTACTGTAGAATCCCAGGAAGGCTAGATCGATAGGATTTGAAACATTAGGGGAATTTAAAATGCCAGAGGGGTGAAAATGTAATGATATTACCTTTAAATCCACAACCAGCGCAGCCGCCACATTTGGGAAACATGGTCTTATATTAAACTGAGGTCAAAATAGAACAACCTTTTTTGTTAACCTAATTCTCTCTCTCATTGGAGAAACTCTTTGATAGTGAAGCCCAATTTAGCCCTTCTCCTCTATGGCACTGTTTGCCTGTGGCATGGCGAGAATAGAGACATTTTGGCAGTGAATACATTTGGTTTCAGAGCTTCCAGGGCAGATTCAGATTCACTATAGAAATCACATACAACCTTAAATTTGCCTTTTATTCTTCCAGACTGGTTTAGCATATAAATGCCCATGATTGGAATACCTACGAGACAGCTGTGTTTGGACAATGAATTCGGACCAGTATGCATCAGTCTGACCATCTGTATCAGTTTACTCTGACTCACTACAGTAGGAGCTTTGAAGGGATCCATTGCATCTACAGAAACACAGCTGGGGGTTGGAGCTGTTCAATTGGACGCATGTGTTTTGTTGTTCTATAGTTCTGTGCTTTATACGTCCAACATAATATTTTTCCCCGTGCAGAAATATACTGTGCCTTGGGCTTTTATGATTATGGCAAGTTGGGTTTGGTTGACAATAGCCTTAGTGGTTGCAGTGGTCATCTTTAGCTTATTGACGTCATCCGTCTCACACCACCTCTTAAGGTTGCCCTTGTGTGTTGGCGTATTTCGCAGGAGATCAATAAAAAAAGTATTTGCTGGGATGGTTGAACTGAGGAAACGTACTTTGACAGTCTCTGATATACGTCTGGTAGGTAGGTACCTATAGAGATTAAAGCCAGACGGAGCAGTTAAAGTGGAACGTTTCTGCTGAACTGCACAAAGACGACTTTTGGGTACCTCTTGGGAGCCATAAAAGCACCGGGCACAGTAAATGAAGTGTGAGTGTATTTCACTGCCTCCGTTGGGCTGGTGGCTGAGTTTAAGGCTTTCACAAAAACCTGTCTTTGTCAGTCAGAGGAAAAGATTAAAAGAAGGGAGGAAGATAGAGGAGGACTGTGATAGAGGAGGACACCCTTTTGGTGTTTTAGTCTCTAGAACTCCTTCAACTTTAAAGAAACTTCCCTTCCACATTATCAGCCGTGCTGTGTCATTGGATCAACCACACAATTGATTCATGTTAATTATGTATATAGTACTCCCCCACTGGTTATCAATCACATTACCAATACAAACAACAAGGTTGTTTATGCAACACTTGAGTTATAGCCATTATTACACTGCTGAGACCTCTTACAGTGTTTGCCTCGGTATTCTTCGCACATTCACGCACACAAAAAAAGTCCTGCGATGTTTTTTTGCGTCTGTTGGAACAGCATTTAAAAAAAAACTCAAACACTTCATGTGCTTTAACTGAGAGACCCATGCTCTGCCAAGAAGGTGCCAACCTGACAGTGAAAGGAGAACTTGTCTCGCAGAAGAGTGAGGAAAGCAGTGCGTGCCTGTGTGTGTTTGTGTGTATGCGAGAGTTCCCCTGCCACCCCCAGAGTGTCAAGCCAGAGTTGTCTTTAACTGATAAGGACTTTGTATGAAGTTTGCACATTTCCAGAACAGCAACATGAAAACCAGCAGCAGTGAGTAGCAGTAGTAGCAGCCAGCAGAACATACTCCCTCTCCTCCCTGTAGTCCTCTGATCAGGGTGTCAGCTCTGACAATCCCTTTGTTCATTGAACACGTCTTTCTACTCAGATTGTCAATGAAACTTAGTGTCTGTGCTATAGCGAGGCAGGCAGTCAAAGTTCTTCTCGTCTGTCAGACTGAGCTGTTAGTCTATTGGCCTGTAATCACAGCGAGGCTGTGGGGGATTTGCTGTAGCACTGATTTGTTTGCTCAACTGCACTGTGCTATATGAAATCCTTCAGAAACATTCCATGTCCTATTCTTAAAGCTAATGCGTGCCAGGGTATGAAACTCAATTAGAATTTTCTTTTTCGCACAGACTGAACAGTCCCCACAAATCAAAACTGTACACAAACACGGTCTCAAATGACTGCACCTTGGTTGGTTGAGACTTTTATAGTGGCTGTTTCTGAACGTTCCACTTACAGTTATTCTACCATAATCCAGTGTTTAAAGACGTCCAACTGAATGCACTTATGACAGTCTATAAAATCCCCTGTTTCCAGTAGTTTGAGTTACATGGCTGAGACTGTCTGTGTATCTCATCCTGGAAGGGGAGCTGATTTGGCTGTAACTGAAGCCGTGCTGCGGTGCTGTGGAGCTGCGGGGCAGCATACGGCCAGGCTGTCTGCTGCCGGCTGGCTACAGGACACGGCCTGTAATCGAGCAGGAGAACATGGAGGAGATAAATCACTGATGTTATCAGTTGGAGAGTGGGACCACGGCGCTCCTTCACTCAAACTCTTAGCGGATCAGAGGAGCCGTCCGGCCTGGTTCCTCAGAGATGCCCTGGCCTGATAACTAAATGCTCCGGAGCAGCAGAGAGAGAGAGAGAGAGAGAGCGCGCCGCTGTAGCGATGAAACAATGAAACGCTACACTGCACCACTACTGCTAGCTACATCTGTCTGATAATGATGGTCAGAAAAGACGGATTGTATTTCTCCTCGACCTTGGCGGACACACATCACAGGTAACAGAGAGGGAGAGAAGGAGAGGATATTACACAATAGGTTCACCTGACCCTGTCAGTGTCCCTGACATACAGCTTCACTAACAAGCATCTGAAGTCTGCTCTGAGACAACACACTATAATGGTGGACTTTATGAACTGTACTGGATTCAGTCAGAGGATAGGATACCCAACCTCTTCACTTCCATGGTCTGTCATCTGCTTGATGATGTTGAATGTGCGATTTCTAGACAAATAAATGTCTAATTGTGGGAGTTGGACCCAGATCTATGATAGACTGCAGCATGACGTGTTGGCGGGGAGGCAGTATGAACCCACGGACTAATAGAATGTTGCTGCGTCCATCTGTGTGTCCATCTGGTGTGATGGGTTGGGATGACGGAGTTTACAGCGCCTCGGGTACTGGAGGATTCTCTATCGATAAACAAGATTATACACAGAACATGACCTGACACAAGACGTAGCATAGCTTAACACAAGAGTAGCATTACGCCACATTGATTTGACTACCCTGCAATGGCTTTAAACATCACTTTACAGTAGCATCAAATAACTCCTTCCTGCCGTCCGCTAGCTGTAAGGAAAAACTTTCGTGTGTGTGTGTTTTATCTGGGTGTGTTTTTGATCATCTATATCTCTGTCGGCAGGCTACATGCTTGGTTGATTAGCTCCAGTACTGTAACCTCAATCTCTATACCGTATCTCCAGGGCAGAAATGCCACAATTGACTGAAAGCTTGAGGAAAGGCCCAGCGTTTTGTGAGGTATGACCTTTCCTATAGTTGTGTATGTCGAACCCTATCGATTATGGCCACACACATTATGTCTGTGATGAACAGGGTTTATCTTACCCTTCTGGTATTGATCATGCATGATTTTGAGGCAAGGTAGGGAAATATAGAACGTTTTTGTTTTGTCTCAGAGCTCTTGCCTGGATCGATAAAAAGCAACATATTACATTTCGTGTTTAATGACCAGAATGTGTGTATTTTGTGGACAACATGCAAGTGTATAGTATATCACTAGGTCTCTGTCTGCCCTAGTCCATAACAATAATATCTGCCAATTAGAAGCCTTCCTTAGAGGCCTTGGGAAAGGTCACAACAGTGGTTTCATATTTCCACAGAAATGCCCTTCACATGGTCCGAAGCACAAGCTGAAACCCAATTTTTGTCAAGGGGAAAGGACAGTGGAATCTGAGCTTAATCCGGGGGTGGGACAAGTTCCTCTGTGATGATATCATGCCTGTTATCCTGTCAGGAAATGTGGGCTGTTAGCAGTGGGATATATTGGTGTAATGAGGTAACAGAGAGCAGGAGCAGAATGAAAGTGTCACCGTGGGTCCTTCCACCTCTCACACAGCCAATGGCGCTAGGATGGCAGAGACACTGTGAAACTGTGGGGATGGAGCTGGAATTCAACAGGACAGCAGATGCACAAGCAGTTGTGTGGTGGTGGTTATGCATCACACCTTTGTGTGTGATCTGATAATACATAATACATGGATCTCAGTAGAGTTGGTACAGGAGTTGGGATTAAATGCATGTCCACTACGAACTGTTTGTGTGTGTGTGTGTGTGTGTCCGTATGTGTGTTTTATACAGAACATGGCAGGGATGTGTTTTGCTGGGAGGATTCCTGTGTGAGCTGTGATGTGGTCTGTCAATGCACTTGGCTCTGCGGGAGTGTGTAGATCAGCCAGGTCTCCAGAATGGTGCAGTATTATCTATGCTTCACAGGAGAGCAGTGAGCAGGCAGGAGGAATCAGACAGCAGTACCAGCTTCACTGCCCTGGAGCTGCCTGCCTGCTATCCACACTACGCTAACATCCACACTCCTCTGCATCACCCCAGTCGCTCCCATTTCAGAGACCACTGTGCAAGTATACATTTTACACCATCCTTTAGCCTGGCACATGTCTAATGATAGGTAAGTCATCGTGCATAGTGAGGTGCCAAGCCTTTTTGGGATTCTTCAAGAGAATGAAGTGGTTGTTCCTGGTAATGGATACACTAAAGGCCAGCAGCCAGGAGTGGAATGAAATCTTTGAGAGAATTAGGCCTCTCCTCAACACCTCTCAAAAATAGTCTCTTGAAGAACTTTTCATCTAGCACTCAAAATCCTTTGTGTATTGCCTTAAAATAATCTAACCGTTTCCCATGGTGCCGCACTGAATAATATTTTAGAGGGAGGGCTTTGGAGTAGTTTTAATGTCAAGGTGAATCAGATCTTCTCCCTCAGATAAGAGAAAGGATGAATGGGCTATAGCCCAGATGCTGTATACAGGCCAGGGAGAGGCTTGGAGAAAAGATCAAAGAGACACTTTTACTGAAGGTGAAACTTCTGGAGATTAATGAGCCATTAAAGCCTTCTTGCTCTTCAGACTACAGCAAAGGAAAATACATTTGCAATGGTTTCAATAAAGGCAGAATCTCTGCTTTTGTACTCCATTGAATCCCGTAGTTCTGGAGGTGCTTTGTTAGTTCACTGAACCCTAGAATATTTCACAACAGACTTCCTTTTCAAAGAGCTGGGATGCTGAGAAGAGGAGAGAGGCCAGACCAATGGTCTGCATCCAGCCGGGTCTATAGAGCGGAGAGCTGGGAGGGTCATTTCTCTGGTGCCGGTGGAGGGATTCTATCTGACGGTAATAGGGTCCCTCTAGGTCAACTGAATCTAATGGACTCCTTTTTCCAGTAGGATAAACACAGACATACAAACATACAAAATGGTGGGTTCACCTACGGCAACAAAAATAGTAATAGTCAGATGGAACAGAGTAAATAGGCATTTTAACGTCATAGATTTAGCCGGTGGTAACTTGTGGAATAGACACCGGCTGGAATGCGGTTTTAACCAATCAGCATTGAGGATTAGACCCACCCGTTGTATAAATGAGAGCATATAACACAGAATCAATGTCATTTTGGAGGCGTGTTTTACAAAAGTACATACATATTTCAATGACAGTATTTGACAGTGACAGTACATATTTGGCATTAAATGTGTTTGTTGATATTGTTGTTGTTTTACCGTGGCTCACAAGCACCATGTGTGAATATTGTTGTGCTGCAGAGCTTTAGAGGTAAATCCAGAGAGATCCTCTACACAGAGAACTCCCCAGACCCAATCACAGTAGCCTATCTTCAGCTGTGGAGGGAGTTCATGGCCGTAATAGCAAATCAGAGATGAGTATTTGATATCGCTGCTGTAATACAGAGACACGTAATCCAGTTTGGGCCAAAACAGAATGATAATTCAGCTGCGGCCCCAATAATCCCCTGAAATAACAAGCTTATGGGCTAAACCCTCTATAATTTTATATTGAATCTTCCATACAGTGGAATTATAATGACATCAAAGGACGACTGCTAATTCGTGGCTAACAAATCAATAGACAGACGAGCCGTATTAATGCTTAATACGTGGCAAATTGGAGAAGGGGCAGAGCTATGGTTTGGAACCTGGGTAGAGCCTGGAGAGATTGTCTGGATGGGAGATATCCGGCTTACTATGGCACTACTCCCATTGTGCTCTGTGGCTTATAGCTGCTGGGCGAACCCTGCACCAAAGTTATGTTTTATTCCAATCTGATGGGTTATTCTCATGGGCAAAATGGGTTGTGCTTCTTTAGTTCATTAGTTGGGAATGAGTATGTTTACTGTACATGTTTTGTGGCAGCGTGAGTTAGCAGATGAAGATTTCTGTATTTCTACATTTCTACATAGATCTGTGAGGATCCCTTCCTGTAGCTTACTGCTGTTGTTAGTCAAATGTATGAATAGGCCAACAGTTTAATCTTACACTGCCATTAGAAATATTTGAAGTTGGCAAAAGCCACTGGACACAAACTGGTTGAATCAACGTTGTTTCAACGCAATTTGTCAATGTATTGTGTTGTCGAATATACAGTGCCTTGCGAAAGTATTCGGCCCCCTTGAACTTTGCGACCTTTTGCCACATTTCAGGCTTCAAACATAAAGATATAAAACTGTATTTTTTTGTGAAGAATCAACAACAAGTGGGACACAATCATGAAGTGGAACGACATTTATTGGATATTTCAAACTTTTTTAACAAATCAAAAACTGAAAAATTGGGCGTGCAAAATTATTCAGCCCCCTTAAGTTAATACTTTGTAGCGCCACCTTTTGCTGCAATTACAGCTGTAAGTCGCTTGGGGTATGTCTCTATCAGTTTTGCACATCGAGAGACTGACATTTTTTCCCATTCCTCCTTGCAAAACAGCTCAAGCTCAGTGAGGTTGGATGGAGAGCATTTGTGAACAGCAGTTTTCAGTTCTTTCCACAGATTCTCGATTGGATTCAGGTCTGGACTTTGACTTGGCCATTCTAACACCTGGATATGTTTATTTTTTAACCATTCCATTGTAGATTTTGCTTTATGTTTTGGATCATTGTCTTGTTGGAAGACAAATCTCCGTCCCAGTCTCAGGTCTTTTGCAGACTCCATCAGGTTTTCTTCCAGAATGGTCCTGTATTTGGCTCCATCCATCTTCCCATCAATTTTAACCATCTTCCCTGTCCCTGCTGAAGAAAAGCAGGCCCAAACCATGATGCTGCCACCACCATGTTTGACAGTGGGGTTGGTGTGTTCAGCTGTGTTGCTTTTACGCCAAACATAACATTTTGCATTGTTGCCAAAAAGTTCAATTTTGGTTTAATCTGACCAGAGCACCTTCTTCCACATGTTTGGTGTGTCACCCAGGTGGCTTGTGGCAAACTTTAAACTACACTTTTATGGATATCTTTAAGAAATGGCTTTCTTCTTGCCACTCTTCCATAAAGGCCAGATTTGTGCAATATACAACTGATTGTTGTCCTATGGACAGAGTCTCCCACCTCAGCTGTAGATCTCTGCAGTTCATCCAGAGTGATCATGGGCCTCTTGGCTGCATCTCTGATCAGTCTTCTCCTTGTATGAGCTGAAAGTTTAGAGGGACGTCCAGGTCTTGGTAGATTTGCAGTGGTCTGATACTCCTTCCATTTCAATATTATCGCTTGCACAGTGCTCCTTGGGATGTTTAAAGCTTGGGAAATCTTTTTGTATCCAAATCCGGCTTTAAACTTCTTCACAACAGTATCTCGGACCTGCCTGGTGTGTTCTTCATGATGCTCTCTGCGCTTTTAACGGACCTCTGAGACTATCACAGTGCAGGTGCATTTATACGGAGACTTGATTACACACAGGTGGATTGTATTTATCATCATTAGTCATTTAGGTCAACATTGGATCATTCAGAGATCCTCACTGAACTTCTGGAGAGAGTTTGCTGCACTGAAAGTAAAGGGGCTGAATAATTTTGCACGCCCAATTTTTCAGTTTTTGATTTGTTAAAAAAGTTTGAAATATCCAATAAATGTCGTTCCACTTCATGATTGTGTCCCACTTGTTGTTGATTCTTCACAAAAAAATACAGTTTTAAATCTTTATGTTTGAAGCCTGAAATGTGGCAAAAGGTCGCAAAGTTCAAGGGGGCCGAATATTTTCGCAAGGCACTGTATGTGGAAAATACTGTTGTTTTGAGGGTGACATTTCAACCACAGGATTATGTCAAATCAAATCAAATTGTATTTGTCACATGCGCCGAATACATACAACAGGTGTAGACCTTAGAATGAAATCCTTACTTACAAGCCCTTAACCAACAATGCCGTTTTAGGAAAATACCTAAAAAAAAAGTAAGAAATAAAAGTTACAAATAATTACAGAGCAGCAGTAAGATAACAGTAGCGAGGCTTTATACAAGGGGTACCGGTAGAGAGTCAATATGCGGGTGCAGTCGAGGTAATTGAGGTAATATGTACATGAAGGTAGAGTTATTCAGGTGACTATGCATAGATAATAACAGAGAGAAGCATCAGCGTAGAGGGAGGGGGGGGGGGGGGGGGGGGTTGGCAATGCAAATAGTCTGGGTAGCCATTTGATTAGATGTCCAGGAGTCTAATGGCTTGGGGGTAGAAGATGTTAAGAAGCCTCTTGGATCTAGACTTGGCGCTAGACCGCTTTCCGTGCGGTAGCAGAGAGAACAGTCTATGACTAGGGTGGCTGGAGTAAATTTTTACGGCCTTCCTCTGACACCGATGGGGGCGTGCTCGGTCCTCCTTTTCCTGCAGTCCACAATCATCTCCTTTGTCTTGATCACGTTGAGGTAGAGGTTGTTGTCCTTACACAACACGGTCAGGTCTTTGACCTCCTCCCTATAGGCCGTCTCGTCGTTTTTGTCGGTGACCAGGCCTACCACTGTTGTGTCATCGGCAAACTTAACGATAGCGTTGGAGTCGTGCCTGGCCGTACGTTTGGTTACCGTGGTAACCACATTTAAACATCGACACACCTTGTATCAAATATGTTTCGTTTGTACCTTTAAAACAACGTCTTACCTTAAACCTTATATAGACAACGAGAAAAAACCAACAATAGGTTGGACAGCCCCTCCAACTGGAGCGATGATCTATCAACAGCGAACCTTTGGTCTCCCGTCCAGGGTTTTAACCAAGCCCAGCCCTGTTTAGCTATGATGTTTACCCCGGACTATTACCAACATGCTACCGTGAGAGTGATTGTTGAGGAGTCTCCACCTCAAAATGATTTACTGTTGCTATCGAAGGCATTCCTAAGGGTAAATTTATCAGAGCAAATGAAATGTAACCATACTTTATCAGTCGTATATCATCAATGAACATATAGCATTGGAAAAGTCATCTACAGCTATTGTTTCAACTCAACCCTGGGTTCAACAAAAAATAGACGATGGAATTACAGTGCCTTTGCGTAAAGTATTCAGACCCCCTGACTTTTTCTACATTTTGTTACGTTACAGGCTTATTCTAAAATGGATTCAATAAATGAAAATCCTCATCAGTCTACACACAATACCCCATAATGACAAAGCGAGAAAAGTGTTTTAGAAAATAAAAAACAGAAATACCTTATTTACACAAGTATTCAAACCCTTTGCTATGAGACTCAAAATTGAGCTCAGGTGCATCCTGTTTCCATTGATCATCCTTGAGGTGTTTCTACAACTTGATTGGAGTCCAACTTTGGGAAATTCAATCGATTGGACATGATTTGGAAAGGCACACATCTGTCTATATACAGTGGGGCAAAAAAAGTATTTAGTCAGCCACCAATTGTGCAAGTTCTCCCACTTAAAAATATGAGAGAGGCCTGTAATTTTCATCATAGGTACACTTCAACTATGACAGACAAAATGAGAAAATAAATCCAGAAAATCACATTGTAGGATTTTTTATGAATTTATTTGCAAATTATGGTGGAAAATAAGAATTTGGTCAATAACAAAAGTTTATCTCAATACTTTGTTATATACCCTTTGTTGGCAATGACAGAGGTCAAATGTTTTCTGTAAGTCTTCACAGACTTCAGAGCAAAAACCAAGCCACGAGGTCGACGGAATTGTCCGTAGAGCTCCGAGACAAGATTGTGTTGAGGCACAGATCTGGGGAAGGGTACCAAAACATTTCTTCAGCATTGAAGGTCCCCAAGAACACAGTGGCCTCCATCAGTCTTAAATGGAAGAAGTATGGAACCACAAAGACTCTTCCTAGAGCTGGCTGCCTGGACAGACTGATCAATGGGGGGAGAATTGGCCTTGGTCGAGGAGGTGACCAAGAACCCAATGGTCACTTTGACAGAGCTCCAGAGTTCCTCTATGGAGATGGGATAATCTTCCAGAAGGACAACCATCTCTGCAGCACTCTGCCAATCAGGCCTTTATGGTAGAGTGGCCAGACAGAAGCCACTCCTCAGTAAAAGACACATGACAGCCCGCTTGGAGTTTGCAAAATGGCACCAAGATGTGAAACAAGATTCTCTGGTCAGATGAAACCAAGATCGAACTCATTGGCCTGAATGCCAAGCGTCACCTCTGGAGGAAACCAGGCACCGCTCATCATCTGGCCAATACCATCCCTACGGTGAAGCATGGTGGTGGCAGCATCATGCTGTGGGGATATTTTTCAGCAGCAGGGACTGGGAGACTAGTCAGGATTGAGGGAAAGATGAATGGAGAGAGCCTTGATTAAAACAGAGCGCTCAGGACCCCAGACTGGGCCGAAGGTTCACCTTCCAACAGGACAACAACCCTAAGCACACAGCTAAGACAACGCAGGAGTGGCTTCGGAACAAGTCTCTGAATGTCCTTGAGTGGCCGAGCCAGATCCCGGACTTGAACCCAATCAAACAGCTCTGGAGAGACCTGAAAATAGCTGTGCAGTGACGCACCCCACACAACCTGACAGAGCTTGAGAGGATCTGCAGAGAAGAATGGGAGAATCTCCCCAAATACAGGTGTGCCAATTTTGTAGTGTCATAACCAAGAAGACTCAAGGCTGTAATCGCTGCCAAAGGTGCTTCAACAAAGTACTAAGTAAATGTTCTGAATACTTATGTAAATGTGATATTTCATTTTTTATACATTTGCAAAAATATTTTAAAAAAAATGTTTTGCTTTGTCATTATGGGGTATTGTGTGTAGATTGATTAGGACAAAAAAACAATTGAATCCATTTTAGAATAAGGCTGTAACGTACATTTTTTGGGGAAAAGTCCAGGGGTCTGAATACTTTCTGAATGCACTGTAGATTGTAATCTCATCAATCAACTTCTCAACCAAATAGTACCCAATTGTCCGTGGTAAAATGACATGGTGTTCCCAGAGTGAAGTGTACTAATGGCAATTATTGTCACTGAATCATTCAATATGAATTTGTCTCTTGATTGGCACTGCACTCAACACGTCAAACCACAGGGCAAAGATGAAAGTGGTAAGGAAAAGTTGAACAGCAAAAGTGCAAGTAAGTTGCTTTCTAAATTCTTCAGAAAAATACATGCAACGTAGGCTATTTGAAATGACACTGTCCATTTCGACGAGAGTGGCACTTTTTTTGTGATGTGAAAATGTGCCCCTGTATGTAGAGATGCCAGTATTCCCATCCAGAGATCTGTGCCACCGCCAGGCCAAGCAGCATGGCCTCTCTGAGGTAATTAGCCTGGCAGGGCTACGACCTTGCCTCTCCCAAGGACTCTACTCTCCTCCCCCTTCCCTTTCCCTCTCCTCTCACTGACTGTCACTTGTTCCCCTTTTATGACTGCAAAAGCCTTCCCCGTATTTCTCCTCTGAATATTCCCTGTTGCCTTAGGAAGATAGGGGAACAGGGACGCTTTGCTCGCTCTTTGTGTCTTTATCTGAACGCTACATCATTTCAAATGAGGAACTGTCTCCGTGTAGGAATTGCACAGGGAGGAAGCTCCGAACAAAATCAGTGATACAGTACAGTAGATAATTTTATCCTCTGCTATCGGCCTTCCCTAGGTCCCACAGAGCATGTACGAAATGCATAGTAGGTCTTCAAAAGGGCTTTGGAGATTATAAAAGAGATTGCAGAATATTGCGTGAAATATGATATCCAAATAATTTGACAAAGTCCATTGAAACACCTATGTGTGAACACTGTTTTCTCTTTCTCTTTCCAGGAAAGAGAAGGGAATATGGAGAGCGGGATACACAAAGAGCACAGGAAGTGCTAGTGTGAATTAGTCTCTCTTTGCATCAGTCCGTAGAACACTAGTTTAAAAAGGCTGAGCATTTGGCTCTGAGCTCTGCGCAAGCAGAGACAGACGAAGACGAGTCGAGAGGAGATCGATTAGGGTAACGCGCGGCTACACGACCGAGCCTTGTCATCCTTGCACTGGGCCACGCCTGGCAGGGACCTCAAGTGCTCCCTTAGATTACGGCGGAGCACAGCAGAAGTAATACATGGCTAAAGGAACACAGATGCCGGATGGCAGGCTGGGCTGTGGGGAGAGAAGAGAGATGGGCTCGGTAATAGGTCAAAGCTATTACTGGGGCCTCATCCTCAAAACTCCAGCCCTGTGGACTTAGCCTGAACAAAATAAGCAAACTGAATATGTCAACTGACCATATACTGTACGTCATTGAATAATACTGTATAACCAATATAGAAAGGAATACAGTGTTTAGATGTACTGTGTATTGGAATTAATTTATAATAGCCTCACTAAATATTTATTGACTTAATAATGTGGTGAGATCCATGCCTCATGTTGTTCTTGTGTTGCTTGGTTACCTCTGGTGAGTAATGATTTACAGTCTCTCTTAGGGTTCTTTATCATGATTCTGAAAATGATTATCTGATTTGAAATAGAGGCATGGACTCCCACACACCGTGTGCTGTATAACTGCAAACGATTGAGGTACACAACATTTAGGTTATATAGACCTTTGTCGAAGCAACACAGCGTTCGTACCTGTATGCAACACACACAACAAAGAAATACCCCTTTTTTTATATACAGTTGAACCAGTGACTTACAATGGCATTCTCTGAAACCCAACTGTTTATACTTACCCGTTGGTATGTTTATACTTACCGTTGGTAGTCCTGTGTACATTCACCCATGAGCAGAAAGCATCAATGAAATTGTTAATACACTAAACTGGACATAAGCGAGACAAACTATGGACTCAAAAGGACCACTACATCTGGGTACAACATCTCAGCCACAGCACTCGGTAATACACAAGGCAATGATGTTATTTATCTCTGTTGCAGTAGGTCTTATGTATGAAGCCCAACAGTGCATGGAGGAAAGTATCTCTGAGACTGAGCTAAGGTTAAGTTGGAGGTAAAAGCTTTATTAGAGGAGCCATCAAATAGGAATTTCTGTTATTCACCACGTAGCCCGCCAGTCTCATTTCCATGCAAAGAGAACAATCTTCATTCCTGCATGATGAGCCTAAATAATTGATAGAGGATAGACGAAGGCCAGGACGAACTCAGTGGGATTTTACTTCAAAGGGAGGAACTGTCACCAATCACCTTGACACCTTGATTTATTTGTCTCAATCAGGGTCCCGGCTTCTGCCTCCTGCTTCTAGATTCCACACCGTTACAGAGACCAGCCCAGGGAGATAAATCACATGTCTCTTTAACCAACAACACGCCACCGCTGTATCTGCAACATCAATAACATAGCCACAAAACAGGCCTTTAAACACCTCTCCCACTCATTATCGCTGACACTCTGATTTAACGACAACTCTGTCTTCAAGGCGAGCTGTTCACTGGTATTTATCAAACCTCCTTTCATGTAAGAGCATGATAAATGCCTACAGAAATGGTCAACATGCACACTGAATTTCTTTGGGAATGCATTGATGTAATCATTTAATACATGAAAATATGGAATGTAAATAAGCACAGGATTTACAAGTAAGGAAATGTAGCCTAACACCTTGTCCTAATCTTATTTCATTAGGCTGTTTAGTCCGTTTTAAGATGATTATCTCAACACTTCTCGCTCTTAATGAACAGCACCCTGTGTTATAAACAGTAAGCGTATTTGAATGTAGTCGCAGTCCCTTCAGTATGAAGTGTCCCCAAGCCCCTCTCAGGTCACTCCTCCTACAGTGTTAACGCTTCTGGGATTTACAAGGGCAGGGAGCAATATCTGTTCACCCCTGTGACATGGTGCTGCTGCTGTGGCGGTGCCCCTTGTGCCCTCTGCGCCCCACTGTGCCCCCTTGTTGCCCTGTGTAGACCGCCGTACCACAGGGCCCCGGGGCGATTTAACAGACCTTGCCTTTGCCTTGGTTACAATGCACTTAAAGTCATCCCGAAAGCAGGGGAGATTAACCTCATCGATCCGCATCCGTTCTCTACAGAAAGCAGTGTTCACTGTGTTGATCATTAGCTTGAATAAGTAACCTGCTCCAGATGCAGACATTTTATTCTTACAGTCCCTCAATTGAATGACAGTCAAACAGAGAAAAATGAGACACACTATAGCAGGCATTGCAGTGTAATTGCCGTAGGAGTTTTCTGCTTCTTTGAAGAATGATGGGCAATAGCTTCAGGATAAATGATGACTGAAAGAAATGTCAGTTAAGCATGAAAGGGCGTTTAAACATTAGTAAAAAGTTTTGGAATAAAGATTCCTTTTCACTCCCCCTCCCTCTTCCCTCAACCCTCCCCAAAACCCGTTTGATCTCATCTGCATTTAATCATGCAAATGCTTAATTTTAAATCACCACAGTTACATTTTCATTATGCAAATTATTTTATTGAAATTGATAGGCCTATTTAGCATCGGCATTTCATATGAACTGAGAATGTTAAAGAGAGAGGAAAATTTCAACAGCCAGTCTCATTTGTACTGTACCTACAGAAACAATTACAGACTGATGCTCAGTAAATGTATTGTACAGAGCATGAGATACTGTGGGTATGGGAAGGGTTTATAAAGCATGGGAGTTCCACAGCGCGTGTGTATATAGTAGAGTCTCTGATATATTAGGCATTGTAAATGCATTTTCCTGGAATTGACTCTGAATAACGTCCGTGACCTTGATTATAATGACGGAAAATTGTCTTGGCAAGTATTGATTTCAGGGTCTTAATTTCTCAGTTTTAGCAGCGTGACCAAGCTACGAGGTGAAGGAACAGACGGAGAAAACATTTTAGGTCCTGCTACAATTCCTGGAGATCGATCGCATTCCATTTACAAAGCAGACAAAGGTTGACTCAGTTAATTTGACCACGAAAAGACCAACTTGATTTGTCAGCCTGAATAAATGGCTAAGATAAAGGATTATGAGAACTGGAAAATAATTTCAACAATTGTTTGAGTGAGTATGTGTTTAGGATTTCAGAAATGTCCCTGCCAGGCGTGGCCCAGTGCAAGGATGACAAGGTAGACTCGGTGATATGTTGAGGATGCAGAAAGTAAACAGCAAAGTGGGTCAATTTGCGCAACAACTAAGAATGTTGAAGTGCGAGGCTCAACTTCTCCACTGTTTTGGTCCCCTGGCACCCACGCTGTAACAGTGCACATGCGCAGATACTGTGTGTGAATGTGTGAGAGCGAAGTGTTGCTTCTCGCTCATCCCAATATCTGCAGAGTTGCTCGTGGCAACGTCATCTTTGCTGAGTCTACCTATAATAGCACACGGCTATGTTGTTAGGCTATATATCAATCGCATCAACTAATACATGGGTAGTCAGTCAATGAATTACCGCGTTATTAGATATCTCGACAGCTCCATGTTTTTCTCCATTAATGTTGTTTATGAGACCGACATGACAGTTTGACCGAACCAGAACAGGAGTTAACTCTGAGAGAGCACCATGCTCCGTCTCCACCTATGGTGTCAGAAATGGTTGAATGGGGACCTTGACTGTAACCAGTGTTAGCAGCTCTTATCGCTCTCCTAGTTTAAGGACAGCAGTCTTAGAGTGAGGGTGCTTTTCAAGTTCAAGACCTTTCTCTCTTGCCCAAATATTTACATGAGCAAGACCTTTAAAACGTGCAAAAGACCTCAAGCCGAACCCTTTTGCTACATTTGTTTTTCTTCAGTTGGCACTTAATGTGACATCCCTGAAAACCTTCACTGAGATTTCAGCTTAGCTTTCAACAACCGACCAGAGAGACATGTTAATAAACCATTGGCTCAATAATTGAAACCGTCAACAAAACATCTAGGGTGAATATTTTATTGCTATGATTTATAGATTCCAATACAGTTCTCACTCTGCTCAAGTTTACCAAAACATCAACTTGGCTAGGTCAATTGAATTGAGTGTTGATGCTTGACTGATTATATTTGAGTCAGAATCGGTGATGCATCTTCAGTTTGACTTAACCGAAGGGTCCAGAAGTTCTCTCAAACTCTGTGGGCCTGCCGGTTGTAATATAGAGTAGTGTCCGTGGTGATTGTGTGTGTGAGTGACATACAGGTTCTTGAGATTCCAGTAATTGCACGCACACACACACACACACACACACACACACACACACACACACACACACACACACACACACACACACACACACACAGATCACCTGTGGTGTAATGAAGGTCTTGGGCAAGAGTCTCTGATGCAGTCTGCCCAGGAGGAAGTCAGTGAACCAGCAGTAATCAAAACTCAGTCACTCAAACCCATCGATAAGGCCCTGAAAGGTCAACTCTCCGGGACAACTGGAGGTGGGTATGCGTGTGTCTGGATCCATGGGTGCAGCAGTCTCCGGCCTGGCCGCTGTGGAGGAGTGACAGTGAGAGTGATGGGGCAGTTGGCTACAGTTGGCTTCAGCACAGGGAGGGCAAACAGGGGCTTTGAGCCTGCCTAGGCCCCTGTCTGACACCACCTACCAAGGCCTATATGAATAATTGTCGAATGTGGCAGAAATGTGCTTCTGATCTAGTTTCTTCAAGACAAGATCAGCCCTCACCGTCTTTTGCTTTGCATTAATATACAGAATAATTGCCATTTCCCCAGCAGCCTTTCAGCACCATAGGATTAGAATGATTTATCCATGTTCACTGTGTCTTCATTCAGTTCATTGGATTACGTTTAGATATTGTGGATAAAGGCTCTGTAAATAATACTGACTTGAAGATTGTGCCACTGATAGTTGGAGGACAAGTGCATTGGAGCCCCCCGAGCTCCACTGCGCTCAATTTGAGAAATAAACCTATTGAATATTTCATTAAACAACAGGCCAGTGTTTCCACTTGGGAACCCTTAGCCCATGCACTTTATCCAGCTCTGTGTACACACTGTCATGATACACCGTGTGAGTAATGAGATAATATAAAATATTGTATATGACTCTGTAGTTGTGCTGCTTTCCCAAGTCATGAAATTACTTAATTGTCCAGTTGCTGGTGTACTATTGTAGACACAGAATGCTAGTTCCCTCAGGAACGTATTTGTGTCAGTCAGTGTCCCCCAATTCTATACACTTCTCAGAAGTAGGATATAACACTAGGATTTCATTCAAAACACATTTCATCATAGCACAGTCCCCTGGATGGTCGCTACCTCACACACACACACACACACACACACACACACACACACACACAAGTATCCCCCACCACACACATATCCCCCACCACACAAGTATCCCCCACCACACAAGTATCCCCCACCACACACACACACAAGTATACCCCACCACACAAGTATCCCCCACCACACACACACAAGTATACCCCACCACACACACACAAGTATACCCCACCACACACATATCCCCCACCACACACACACACGTGTATCCCCCACCACACACACACGTATCCCCCACCACACACACACACGTGTATCCCCCACCACACACACACACACACACACATGTATCCCCCACCACACACACACGTGTATCCCCCACCACACACACACATGTATCCCCCACCACACTCACATGGCTACCTCCTCAGGACGTTTGTGACAGCTGTAAATAATTCATCCAGTTCTATTCCAGGTTCAGATATGTGTCTGTTGTTTGATTAACCTCCTGATCTGAGGAGTGGGGATGAATTCCTGCTCCCTGGCTGTCAATAAGCCCTATGGCTACACACCACTGTGAAACCAGCCAGCTCAGCCACCTATAACCTCTTCTCCCCAGCCCCCTCCAACAGACCTGTCCTTGGCTCAGACAGAATATCAAAGGGCATCTTCGGAAAGAAATAGAGAAAATAAATAAAATCCACCCCGACATTAAGACAAAGTGAAACCTGAGAGAAAGAGAGAGACAGAGAGGAACCCTAAAAAAGAGAACATTCATTTTGATTAGCTGCTCTGTTCCTGAGATGCAAAATACCTTTTCAGGGCGCGTTTTGAAATGTTTGTCAAAAGTAACAGCCAGTCTGAGATCACTTTTGCATCAGATCAGTGATGTTTGATGGCCATAAACTCGGATGTCTTGCAGAACCCGGCGCTCTTGGAAGGTTGATGTCTATGTCCATTAACCTGAGAGAAACGGGCACCTATGCATTATTAATCTGCAGTTATCACATTCGTGGTAAAAGCGTCAGCAACCAAGAGCATCGGCAAAGCTGTATTGGAATGGCAATTATCTGATGATCTTCTTCCTAAATTCAGAGCTCAGTGCAGCAACATAACTTGCAATACTTCTTGTAATAATTCCATTGACATCAGATACAGCATTCGCATGGACGTAAATGTTACATATTATCACGTGTTGGTCCCAAAGAAATGTGAGGATGTTTCTTGTGGGGTGTAAAAGGTTAGGTAACTCATGCTTTTGTTGCAGGCCAAGGACATCGCTATTGTACAGTAGTTAACGTCATTATCTGTGAGCTTGTGTGAGGGCTTCTAGACTGACATGTCTGTCTTAAGCTGCTCTTTCTGGCAGACTGCTCAGAGGCCAGTGCCCTACCACAGTGATTACTGTGAGGGAGTAAGGCAGAGAGAGAGAGCGAGAAAGATAGGTAGAGGGAGACAGAGAAGGAGATAGAGGGAGGGAGGGAGAAAGGCTGTTTGCACTGTCAGACGTCTGATTGGCTTCTCTGAGGAAAGGAGACTTAAGAGTGAGCGTCTCTCCCTCCCCACTCTCTCTCTCCTGTTCCATCCATATTCTATAGCTTTTCAGCAGAGCAGGGATAAGCCCTAGTTGAAGCTCTGCCAGTACTGGGTTGATCTGAGCCACGGGCCAAGGAAGGACCAGGATCAACCAGACACCCACAGAGTCTACACTATCGTTAGCCTTTCGCTGTCTTATATATACAGTCTCAGCGACAATACCAGTCTCCATACCTTTAGAGACTTCAGTCTCCATACCTGAACAGACAATGCTGTTGCTAACATGCTATGTTGGCTATTGATTCAACACCACCTGGGGGATTTTATTGAGTGGTTGGTTTTAATAGGTCTGAGGATATGCTGATATTGAGGATGGAAAGATAGGGTAAGTCAAGTGGAAATGGAGTCAGTCAGTGTACGGGCTCCCTGCACAGGGAAATGTGCCCTCAACGGTGTGAAATGGGCCCTCGTTTTCCCCTCACTGGGTTCAGTACGGACCACAATGGAGCTAAATAGGCAGACAAATAATTCCATTCGAAATATTCATTAAAGGAAGTAACAGGTTTTAAGTAAGTGGTAATGCACATGAAATGTTATCCACAGGTCAAACAAGTGGGAGAGTAACCTTACTATACTTACAAAGTCATTTAGGCTACCCTGCTTGTAAGAATGTTTAACTAGGGGGCAGCAGTAGTCTATCTGCTAGGTTGTTCTATCTGGATCTCAGCTCGTCTAAATCAGGTCTAGAACCTGTAACTGACTGGTCAAAATCAAGAATGAAAACTGTCTGTCAGTATCCTTGAGCTGCGGGCCAACATTACTCAGAGAATACTGTGCTGAGTGTCTGGCTCGCGAAGCGAGTACAATAATGGTATGTGATGCATTATTTGTGCGTTGTGTAAGAGAGATATTTAGCTTGATGGATGTCAGATTCGCTCAGTCTGAAAAGTGAGTGAGCTACCACCTTGACATACCAACACTACGGTATATCTGGGAATGGATCTTTTGTGACAGGGGTGCTTTATGTAGCTTCCATGACTGGCTCATAAAAAATAAGTCTGGAAGAAATAGTGCGACTAGAATCTGCTGATTATTATACCCGTATGGATCAGGCATTTAAAGAAGGATTCACTTGGTAATACCCAATCCCACTACTGACACATCTTTATGACTATATCATACATCTAATCCACAATACTTTAAATGATGGTGGAAGGGATATCATGTTGGTGATGAAGATGATGATGGTATGGCATGATGGTAAGGGCGATTAACGGTGGGGTTTTGCCACCGGGAGGTTAGGGTGGATGTAAGTCTCCCACAGTTGCATAGAGTCACTGTGATGTAATGTGATGGGTGCCATTTTAAACCCCAGTCTGCCCAGTGCACATGCATCTCTTCTGCCATTATCATTTATTCAGAGATTGCATGACGCGTGTGAAGGAAATTCGGCCTGGTCTACTCCTCCTTCTTCCCTAGCCTCTTGGAAAAAGAGAGAGAGAGGGGGAAGGAGAGTGAAAGAGAGGGAGTGAAAGAGAGAGAGAGAGGGAGAGAGAGAGAGAGAGAGAGAGAGAAAGAAAGGAGAGAAATGAGAAAGAAAGAGAAAGAGCAAGAGCAAGGAGAAAGAGAAATATCTTAGTTAGGAATGAAGGAGAGGGCATAATAAGACAGGAGGTTTTTCAGTGTCATGATAATTGAATTGGTGCTGTCAAATTAGAATAGCTAATTGGCCTCAAATTACAAGAGATCAATCAGAATGACGGAGTACAACTAAGAGTTTTTCTCACATGTCAACTCACTTCACAGTGGGTTTCACCTCAAACAATTGCTATTTGGTGGACTCTGTAACTTACAGTGCACATACTAGTATTTCAATGTTTCAGTGAATATCAATTATCTACCTGTGTGTTACATAAATAACACACAGGTACAGGTACACAGGTATTTAATGTTACATTAAATAATACAATTTGTCATTTAGCAGATGCTTTTATCCAAAGTGACTTAGTCATTTGTGCACACGTTTTTAAGTATGGGTGGCCCCGGGAATCAAACCCACACCCTGGTAGTGCAAGTGCCATGCTCTACCAACTGAGCCATACAGAACCACCGATTTGATAAATGATCACCTTGAATTCGTGTTCTAAACGTTCATTTCTATAACACTAGAGAGTAGTTGTAAAGATAAGGAAAATGAAAAGTACAAAATGCACTCACTAGTAAGTCTCTCTGGATAAGATAATCTGGTAAATGACTAAAATGTCAAATGTAAATCCCCTGTACACCTAGTATCTCATAGCCACCCACTTATAGCCTTGTTCTGTGCCGATAAACAAACAGAGGGTCGAGGAGACGCTGCTGTCCGTGGTGCTGAAAGAGATGTTAGATCTCATTACAGATAGACAGTCATTCAGAATAGACCGGAGATGCTTTAATTAAAAAGGCCATTCCCTAAGCCGCCTCCTCAGTTGATTCTCCTGGAAGTAAACTGTGTATTCAGCATTCAGTCGCCGGCTGCACTAACAACTTTGGAAGTAACCTCTAAAAACGTGTCTTCTCCTCTGCGCTTACATGACTATTTTAGTCAGACAGATGTTTAACACGTTGAGACCTATTGATCTAGCATGATAGTATACTTCATGTAGTCTGTAGCATTGTGCATTTTAGTCAAATTCTCTTCTATTGCAAAATGTTAAAGGCATGTATTTTTAACACCAGAATGTTATTATTCTCTTGAAGAGAACAACCACCCGAGACTGCCCTTTGAGGTCTTGTCTCTGTCACTAGAGACTTGCTGTGTTCAGCCAGTAAATGTCTGTGCTTGCTGTTGTCACCATCCATTAAGTGGATTCTCATGTCTCAGAGCAGGCTGACTCTAACTACTGTACATCTTCCTTATGTCAAGCCACAGCTGTCTGTCTGTGGAGATGCGTTGGAAAATCCTTTGTCCCCCAATGGGCAGATTCGGGTTACAGCCCAAAAGTCTCAAATGATGACACGTGTAATAGGCAAGATTGTGTGACAATTTTAAATGTAGTAATGTCATATTTTCTCTTAACTCACTTTTTGATTCCATACCATAATCGATGACCTAATCTTGTTCACAAGTCACCTCTTTCAGATTTTAGACTGGGAACAATGTGACCAGTGTCCTAATATCGGCTATTTTCAATATACTTTTTCTAAAAACATATATATTTACAGTAGTTCTGTAGAGAAAACATGGCATTCCATTTGACACTGGTGTACAGCAAGACGGAAGGGGGTGGAGTCTGTCTTTCTCGGCTGAAGGGCAGTTTTTCTCCTTATTGATATCAGCTAGTATAAGCACTTTCAGTATGCGCACCATGTCAAGTGCCGTCTATGCCAGCTCTCTGACAAGTAAATGAAAGACCCCCCTCGTTCTTATTCCTTCCCAGGTGATACACTGTCCCCATTCCGTCACCATCAGAAAGCTGAACAAGATGCAGAGAAACTCCGAAAACTCCACATTATGGGCTGCCAGGGGGAAAACAGACCCCATTAGGGAACGATATTGGTTACAAATAATGCATGTCTCCAGTCCCGGGTTCATTTTGTCTGAGGGAGGAGGGGAAGGGAAGTCGCAAAGATGTAGAGAGAGATGCACCAGAGAGTCACCTCCTCACTCCTACACACTCATCTGAATCTATAGATCTATATTTTTACTTACCAGTCTTTAAAAAATGTCTTGGTTAATGCCTTCTCATACAACAATCTTTAGTGTCTTACAGATACAGATACAGTAGATACAATGTTGTACGACTCTAGCTGTCCTCTGTATCCTCACTAGGGTTGCAAAATTCTGTGAACTATCTATAAATTCCTTGGTTTTCCCGAAATCCCGGTCTGAGGTTTTTCCGGATTCAGGAGGGAATAAGAAGTAAAGTCCGGAATCCAACCAGGGTTTCTGAAAAAAAAAAACAGGGAATTTATTGAAAGTTCCCATAATTTGGCAGCCCTAATCCTCACATACCACTGAATCGGCAGACAGTATTGAACTCTGATAACTGGCCACAAATGTGATGTGGTCACACCTCTGTATTCATTCTGTGTTTCCTTCATTACATTAATGACCCTAGAGCAGCAGCATGCACTGAAGGAACCCCGCATAGCCCACTCAGCAATTTTCCGCTCTTAAAATGGGATCCTCACATCCCACATCTCCCTGTATCAATACTGTAGCTTTATTGGCCACGTTTGGGATGTGTAAGCCGAGAACAGGTGTAGGGTGAAACTGTGGGTTGTGGTGGATTAGCTAGAGAACAACATTATGCCACTCTGCTAAGCATTAAATCCCATACTCACTGGGGTCACTTCCTGTGGCCATGGTGGGAAATCATCTTGGCAGAAAGATCCGGAGAGAGTGATGGAAATCCATTTACCACAGACTCTCATGGGTCAGTTAAGAACATGCCCTTGTAAGAACTGTAAATACAGTGGAGGAACTGTACAAATTTCAGTATATGAGCTTGATCTAATTTAGCATCCATCCGGTTGTCTTAATCAGAACTTGATAGTCAAATAGTTGGAGGAGTTCACATTTGGTAATTTCCTTCTAAATTGGAATGAAAAGGCAATGCTGCTGAGTTTATAATAGTACTTCCAGTTTTATAAGTGTAGTAATCTTAAAATTGAATCTCAAACGTGTAGGCTCAGTCTTTTAGTTGTAAGATGCTATTAGGCTCTGAGGCATTTATGTATTTTTAATGGAGGAGAAAAATTGCCTTCATTCGCATGTGAGTTTTATGCAATGACTTATGACTGCCATTGTATGGGCCATAGCATTAGGATCTTCACTGATGACCATGTGGAAGACATCTGCAAAAGAGTGAACAATTTATGGAGAAATTGCCGTTTACGTAGACAAAAGATTGCCATGACTATTCACAAATAGGATGCCTCTCACAGTTATACTGTTAATCAAAGTATGGAAATAAATACAAACTGTGTCAAGGGTAGTTATCCTCTGGGAGAGCAAGTCAGACATGGTAGCTTACTTGATAAATAATGTACAGTTCTTTTTTAAACCTCATAAGTGAAGCATCTGTGCTATGCAGGATAGTTGTCCGGGCGAATTTATCAGTCTTTGGTTTTATCAAGATTTGAATATGCTACAGTCTGTATGAAATAAACAATGTCTCCCAGATATTTTTTTCTCTCCAGAGTAGCAGTAAACACTACAAAGGTTTGCCACATTTATTAATGGAAAGGTTCACCCACTTTGAATGTTATATTGTTTTTGTGAATTTCTGAGTGGTATTATATTGATTCCCTGGGTCATTTCGTGTTTTCATGTGTATCTGAGATAATGGCGTTCAATCAGGCAGATACCCAGACGGTATGACATAGCACCGTGATTAAGTTGCTCTCACTACACTGGAAGTTGCTAGAAATACGACTTTTAGATTGCGAAAACGTGTATCATACATGCTAGAATTCAATTCTAGCCAATGTCATAACTCGGGAGGATGTCTTCTCTGGAATGAGCCATTGATCATATTTTTTTGCGATATTCCTACCTCGAGAAATTTGTAATTTAACTGAAGGCCTAGAACATTTTTCTTGTTTGTCTGCCTCTTTAGTCCTGGGTGCATTGCATTGTGCCGTTGCCAGAGATATTATAAAAAGGAAATAGGAATCCGATGAATAAAGGAATGTATCACTCCCACCCAGCAGACTGTCGCCCAATCATCTTCACCCAGCAGACTGTCGCCCAATCATCTTCACCCAGCAGACTGTCGCCCAATCATCTTCACCCAGCAGACTGTCGCCCAATCATCTTCATCCAGCAGACTGTTGCCCAATCATCTTCACCCAGCAGACTGTCGCCCAATCATCTTCACCCAGCAGACTGTCGCCCAATCATCTACACGCTGCTGAATGTCAGACGACTCTGCGAGGCACATCAATCTGCAGGTTGAATAACGTGAGATTGTACACTCCTAAATGTACAGTGCAGTTTGTTTAGGCAACTTTACAGCTAACTAGCTGCCTTACATGCTGATATTGTCCTGGGGATTATTGTGTGTAGCTACGTTTGCTAGCTAGCTTGCCAGCCCATAGAGACAATTGTATTGTGGATTTTGTAGTCGACTTGAGGTGCAACAGATTCCAATAACGATTCCCCATGTTGCTACCAACCTTATTATAACGCCGAAATGAAACATTTATTCACAAAAAATATCCTTCTCACATATTCATGTTATTTAACACTAAATTGAAGAAATGTGAGGTTTTGGGTGGATTTTTCCTTTAATAAAATTGGGCTGGAGAGAGCTGGGTCTCACTTTGCTGTTACCATAACAGCATGGATCTGTTTCTATGGTGCAGCCTCCATGTTTAGTGTGATCCCTCATAAACTCCACCACGTACTTTTGGTCACAAACAAACAACGTTTTGATCCTGCAAGGATCTTCACCATGTCATTTCACCTGAAGTGTACCACACCCATATTTATTGACCTAGGTCTAGTACAAGAACCAATTAGGACAGTCTATACATACAGCGTTTAAGTTTAAAGGGGCGCTTATGAGTGTTATGAGTGTGCGGGCTCTATTACTTTTATACCAGCCTCCCTGTTTCCCTGGTTACATTAGTTATGAGTCGTGATAATACATGCTTTTAATACCCCCTACCTCCTATAGACCAGAGGAGGTATATATACAATATGTTGTCATAGTATTCCTATGCGCACATGGTTAGAGCTCATATATTGACAGAAAGTGTACTTATGTCAAACTCCTCTAGAGATGTAAGTTATAACTCATCCCATAGAGGCAGGTTAGCTTTTTTCTTATCAACCTTGTTCGGCAGCTCTGCAGAGCAGAGTGGTCACTAGCTGGCCAGCCTGGTCTCATAGACTAGAGGTAACATACTAAATGTCAATCTGGGACACACAAATTAGTATGATACTCTATGTTACGTTTGGTATGGTTACATATGACAGAAGGATAGTTACGCAAAACCAAAAGTAGGGTGGTTGGTCAGGCATATATGAAAATGGACATCCTCAAATGAATACATACCATACTAATTGGAATGTCCTGGATTTACCGTTACTATTTTATGTTTACCCCTGATGTAACAGTATAGCTTCCTTCCCTCTCCTAGACAACAGTCACCCACGAAGCATCGTTACCCATCGCGCCACAAAAGCCACAGCCCTTGCAGAGCAAGGGGAACAACTACTTCAGGTCTCAGAGCGAGTGACGTCACCCGATTGAAACGCTATTAGCGTGCACCACCGCTAACTAGCTAGCCATTTCACATCGGTTACACTGAGTCCAGGTTGAGCTGGCACAGCCACCGTCATAAAATACCATTTTAAACCTAACCCTAACGCCTAACCCTGACCTTAAATTAAGCAAATGTTTTGTTTTCATAACTTTTTTACAATATAGCTAGCCTATCTAAGGGGAAATCGCTCAGTCCTGCCTTCAGAATAAGACTGAATGACAATAAACGTCAACCTGCTACATAGGGCGGGAATCACATTTTTGTCATTTGAGTTGTGAAATGAGAATGATAGTGAGGAAATGAATCTTTCAAGTTTGAAATTAATTCGATTCTGCTGTATGCTCTAATGATTAGACCATGTCTCCTATGCCCATTCTCTGTTTACTTCTGTCTTCAATAACCATGAGAGAAGCCTTTGGTACTTACACTGTAATCATGCCAGATGAAAAATACAGAGGGATAGTTTGCCCCTTGATTGTGGTCATGAAGATCTTGGAATAATTGGCCCAAATTGACAGGCACAGTAGTGAACCATTACTGAAGGGATGAAGGGAGGTTTGAGTGCTAATGTTATCTTGTCAGTGGAGGAGCCTAAGTGGAAACAAATACATTGATATACATGTGATAAAAAACAGGGATAGAAAAAATAACATTGTACTGTATGTTTGCTACCATCAGCAATTAAGATCAATCATAAGAAAAATAAAATATCTGCCAGTTTTCCCACACACAGTGCAAGCCTGTAGCTATTCTGTTTATAACAGCGTAGGCCTAGGTACTGATTCTGTTGTAGTGCCATTTGCCAGACTGTTTCACCTACTTAAAGAAGAGAAATAGCAAACTCTGACAACATCTGTCCTTGGCAATACCGCAAGCTGAAACTGATGAAATGATAAAAGATTGCAGTTCCTGGTGAAGAACACTTCTCCCTGAAGGTTAGGCTATTTCTTACTTTCTCAAGGGAGTGGAAATTGAAACTTTCTCCAAAGCCTGTGATGTAATTGCATTGTTTGGTCTGGCTGCAGTTCAGTGCTCTTCTCAGTGTGTGTGTGTGTGTGTGTGTGTGTTCTCTTTGGGAGTGGAAGTGATTACGCCACCGGTGTGGCAGTGGAAGATCAGAAGGGGCATACAGCAATAGATCTGATGTCTGTCATCCTGACTGCCATAAATAGGCTAGCAATTAAAAACATAATTGTGGCTTGTCATTGACTCAGATGAGAATGTTGAAATCATGCACTGCTTTTTTTGTGCTGCGTATCTATCACAGAACTGTGAATAAAATGTAGCCTAATATTCCCCTGGTTTCTCCTGAAATTATCAGACACTTTAGGAAGGGCACTTATTCTGTCTTACTGTAACACCGTCATTAACCTCATGGGTCTGAAGAGCAGAATATGAAAGTGATGTTGAAGGTCACCAATTACGCTAGGCTAAGTCCCCCCCCCCCCAAAAAACGTATCCTCATGTTAGCTGAACAGCAGAAGATTTATTTGAGCTGGGACCCATAGCGTGTAGCGGAGCAGGGGGCAGTATTTATAGTGAATAACCCCAGGCTACGTTATTACTGAACTTATTTCTTGGCTTCTCGCCAGACAATCCCCAGGGAGATGCTTCGAGCAGGGCAAAGACGAGGTACCACCGTGTTTTTTTCTACTTTCCTTCACTTTCTAGCTGTAAGACCACGGCTTGTGTGTCTTCCTCCATGCAGCTAACCTGGTGAGGAGGCAGTGCTTTCCTCACTGCTGGGAAGCACATTTCTCCCACAGGATACCACTCCTGCGTTAATGAGACGATGTAGATGATGGAACCACGAGGACATTGTTTGCCCTTTATAGAATCTGCCATCTGATGTGTACACGACTGTAAACATTGCCCTGCTTTTTCTATGTATATCGCAAGACGTTGAGTTGGTACCAAGACTCTATGTTGCTGAGCACAAGTGCGTTTAGAATGTTGTTTGCAGGCCGAGGAGGATGAGTGCTCTTAAGGCTGAGCGAAGCAGCAGTTTAGCCTGGGGCGGCACTAGCGGCATACCCCTATCTCCATAATGTCATGCTGTTGCCTGGCTAAGGCCTGACATGATCTGGTACTCAGATACATGCTACTCAGATCATGTCAGGGGGTAGTGAAATAACTGAGGCTGATGCTGTGGGGATGGGGAGCACAGAAACCCGCTATTGACAGGAGAGCACAGCAGGTGAGCCTGACGGTCAGGGGTAGATGAGGAGAACAATGCACTATTGTAGCTTAATGGTAGTGTAGCCTGTCTAAGGGATACTAGACACAATCAGGTCTCAAATGATTGATACTCTTGATAAAGATTAGCGAAAAAGGCTGTATAAAATAAGTAATACAAAATATATTGCATGAAAAACAAAATGAACAATTCTATTATTTTGCTAATACAATTGCTCAGAGAAAGAGATTTTGTTTAACAAGTAATAAAAACAAATTGCTAAAAGATAGGGGTCAAAATGGTTGGCAGCCATTTTCAGTACTCCAGCACCTTCCCCTTGTGAGGATAATGACATGGCCTTTTTTCAAAAATGTTTTATGAGATTGGAGAACACATTGGGAGGGATCTTGGAACATTCCTCCATACAGAATCTTTCCAGATCCTTGATATCAGCCTATGGACTGCCCTCTTCAATTCAAACCACGGGTTTTCGATGAGGTTTAAGTCCGGAGACTAAGATGGCTATTGCAAAATGTTGATTTTGTCGCCAATGGATTTTGATTGTGAGCTTGGGGTTATTGTCATACTGAAGGATTCACTTGCTGCCAAGTTTCAGCCTCCTGACAGAGGTAACCAGGTTTCTTTGCAAAAAGTTCCTGGTATTGGGCATAGTTCATGAGAGCTGGTCATGCAGATAAATGTAAGTCAGATAAATGAAAATACTATTTTTGCTGGGCTCTCAGGACTGATAGGCTTAACAAGGGCCCCAGGACCAGTGGAAGCAAAATAGACCCATAACGTCAAAGATCCACCAACATATTTTACAGTAGATATGGGGTTCATTTCTGCAAATGCCTCCTAATTTAGACTCCAAACCCACCACTGGCGTGTGTGTGGCCAAAGAGGTCTATTTTCATGTCATCCAACAAATATAAACCGGAAGTTTGCTAAATGACATTGGAACTTGGATTGGAACCGGTGCTACGGTCAGATGACATGAATTTGATTTGATTGGATTTGAATACAAAGCTCTTTGGCCACACACACACCAGTGGTGGGTTTGGAGTCTAAATTAGGATCCATTTGCAGAAATGAACCCCATACCTACTGTAAAATATGGTGGTGAATCTTTGACGTTATGGAACTATTTTGCTTCCACTGGTCCTGGGGCCCTTGTTCAAGTCAACAACATCATGATCTGTACATGGTTTAGCCGAACACTTGGCCGCAAGTGGATCTTCCAGCAAGACAATAACCCCAAGCACAAATGAAAATCCACAAATAAACGGTTAATTGACAGCAAAGTCAACATTTTGCATTGACCCTCAGTGTCACGACTTCCGCCGAGTTTGGCTCCCCTGCCTGTTCGAGCGGTGCTCGGCGGTCGTCGTCACCGTCCTACTAGCCACCATCGATCCCTTTTTCGTTTGTCTGTTGGTTTTGTCTTATTAGTTTCACCTGTGTGTATTTTAGTTTATTGACGTCCTTATTTATAGTAGGTTGTCCCGCCCTTGTTTCGTGCGGGATTGTTTTGGTTTCATGTATTTTAGTTATTACGTATTGTGCTATTTTGCTCCGATATCTCTTAATCCTGTGTTGGATTATTTCACCCGTGTTTTCGGGTTTTCAGTGTTTGTTCCGGAGAATAAAAACTATCGACTCACTGCACCTGCTCTCTGCGCTTGATTCCACCTACCTTGTGAATACGTGACAGAATCCCGCACCACCCATGGAATCAGCAGGAGCAGCCGCGTCTCCTCTCCCATCGATGGAGGAGAGAGTCCTCCACCACACCAGCGTGCTCCATCGGATTGGTTCTGCCATGGACCAAATGATGGAGAGGATGGATCGATGGGAGAGGAGTTGTCTTCCCACATCATCACCAGCACCCCCTTCTCCAGCACCTCCTGTTCCTGTGACCACATCTGGCTCCGGGGCTCTGCGGTTGACGCTCCCACGGGAGTATGACGGAACGGCGGCCGGGTGCCAGGGTTTCCTCCTTCAACTGGAGCTATACCTGGCTACCGTGCGTCCTGCTCCCTCTGGAGAGGAGAGCGTGAGCGCCCTCGTCTCCTGCTTGACTGGGCGAGCCCTCGAGTGGGCCAACGCAGTATGGAATGGCCCGGACTCGGCGAGGGATAATTACCCAGAGTTCACCCGCCGATTCCGAGCTGTTTTTGACCATCCACCGGAGGGTCGGGCGGCGGGTGAACGGCTGTTCCACCTGCGGCAGGAGACGAGGAGCGCTCAGGACTTTGCTCTCGAGTTCAGGACCCTGGCCGCAGGAGCAGGATGGAACGACAGGGCCTTGGTCGACCATTTCAGATGCAGTCTCAGGGAGGACGTCCGCAGGGAGCTGGCATGTCGGGACACCACCTGCACACTGGATGAGCTCATTGACTTGGCTATCCGTCTCGACAATCTGCTGGCTGCTCGCGGGCGTTCGGATCAGGCCCTGTCGTTTCCACTTCCCAGCCCTCCTGCCCCTATCCCTATGGAATTAGGAGGGGCAGCTTCGAGGGAGACCGGAGGAGGAGTGTCCTCCTGTACCAGTTGTGGTCGACGAGGGCACACGTCAGACCGGTGCTGGAGGAACTCGTCTGGGAGTCGGGATGGCAGGCGGAGCACTGCTCGATCACCCCAGGTGAGTAAGCACCAGACTCACTCAGAGCCTCCTGTCGGTCATGTGTATGTTTTGATTTCTTTCCCTGGGTTTTTCCCCTCTCTACAGCATAAGGCGCTAGTCGATTCAGGCGCAGCTGGGAATTTCATGGATCGTGGGCTTGCGTTAAGGCTAGGGATTCCCCTGGTGTTGGTAGATCAACCTTTCCCCGTGCACTCATTAGATAGCCGACCATTAGGGTCAGGAGTGATTAGGGAGGCTACGGTGCCACTGGACATGGTAACGCAGGGGGATCATAAGGAGCAGATTAGTCTGTTCCTTATAGATTCACCTGCGTTTCCGGTGGTGTTGGGGGTTCCCTGGTTAGCTCAACACAACCCGGTGATTTCCTGGCGACAGGGGGCTCTTAAGGGGTGGTCAGAGGAGTGTTCAGGTAGGTGTAGAGGAGTTGCCGTTGGTGCGACTACGGTGGAGAGTCCAGACCAAGTTTCCACCGTGCGCATTCCCTCTGAATATGCCGATTTGGCTATCGCCTTCAGTAAAAAGAAGGCGACCCAATTACCACCTCATCGTCGAGAGGACTGCGTGATAAACCTTCTGGAGAACGCTGCACTTCCTAGGAGTCACGTGTATCCATTGTCCCAGGAGGAGACGGTAGCGATGGAAACATACGTTGCTGAATCACTGAGACAGGGGTACATTCGGCCCTCCGCATCACCCGTCTCCTCGAGCTTCTTTTTTGTGAAGAAGAAGGATGGAGGTCTGCGTCCGTGCATTGATTATAGAGGTCTAAATTCCATCACAGTGGGGTTTAGTTACCCACTACCTCTCATCGCCACGGCGGTGGAATCATTTCACGGGGCGCGCTTCTTCACAAAACTGGACCTGAGGAGCGCGTATAATCTGGTGCGTATCCGGGGAGGGGATGAGTGGAAAACTGCATTCAGTACTACATCTGGTCATTATGAGTACCGCGTCATGCCATACGGGTTGAAGAATGCTCCAGCCGTTTTCCAATCCTTCGTAGACGAGATTCTCCGAGACCTGCTCGGGCAGGGAGTGGTAGTGTACATCGATGACATCTTGATCTATTCTGCCACACGCGCGGCGCATGTGTCTCTGGTGCGTAAGGTACTTGGGCGACTGCTGGAGCATGATCTGTATTGCAAGGCGGAGAAATGTGAGTTTTTCAAACAGTCCGTTTCCTTCCTGGGATATCGTATTTCCACCTCTGGGGTGGTGATGGAGGATAACCGCGTTACCGCCGTGCGTAATTGGCCGACTCCGACCACGGTGAAAGAGGTGCAGCGGTTTTTAGGGTTTGCCAATTACTACCGGAGGTTCATCCGGGGTTTTGGTCAGGTAGCTGCTCCCATCACCTCGCTGCTGAAGGGAGGACCGGTGCGCTTGCGCTGGTCAGCAGAGGCGGGCAGAGCATTCACTCGTTTGAAGGAGCTGTTCACCAATGCACCCGTGTTGGCGCATCCGGACCCCTCTTTAGCGTTCATAGTGGAGGTGGATGCGTCCGAGGCTGGGGTCGGAGCCGTGCTGTCCCAACGCTCGGGCGTGCCACCCAAACTTCGCCCTTGTGCTTTTTTTTCGAGCAAGCTCAGCCCAGCGGAGCGAAACTATGATGTGGGGGACCGGGAGTTGTTAGCTGTAGTCAAGGCTCTGAAGGTGTGGAGACATTGGCTTGAGGGGGCTAAACACCCCTTTCTCATCTGGACTGACCATCGTAATCTCGAGTATATCCGGGCAGCGAAGAGAATGAATCCACGTCAGGCTAGATGGGCCATGTTTTTTACCAGATTCCGGTTTACCCTCTCATACCGGCCCGGCTCCAAAAACACCAAGGCCGACGCGCTGTCCCGCCTCTATGATACCGAGGAGCGGCCCGTTGAGCTAACTCCCATCATTTCACCGTCATGTCTCGTGGCACCGGTGGTATGGGAGGTGGACGCAGAGATAGAGGAGGCCTCACGGTCAGAGCCGGCCCCCCCCAACTGTCCGGTAGGAACCCAGTACGTACCGAGGGGGGTCCGGGACAAGCTGATTCGGTGGGCTCATACTCTCCCCTCCTCGGGTCATCCGGGCATCGAGAGGACAGTGCGGAGTCTGAGAGGGAGATACTGGTGGCCCACGCTAGCTAAAGACGTGAGATTTTATGTCTCCTCCTGCTCCGTGTGTGCTCAGAGCAAGGCTCCTCGGCACTTGCCTAGAGGGAAATTACAACCCCTCCCCGTTCCACAACGGCCGTGGACACACTTATCGGTGGACTTTCTTACCGACCTTCCCCCGTCCCAGGGAAGTACTACAATCCTGGTCGTTGTGGATCGGTTTTCTAAGTCCTGTCGTCTCATCCCGTTGCCCGGTCTCCCTACGGCCCTGCAGACTGCTGAGGCCTTGTTTACCCATGTCTTCCGGCACTATGGGGTGCCTGAGGACATCGTTTCTGATCGGGGTCCCCAATTCACGTCCAGAGTATGGAGGGCGTTTATGGAGAGACTGGGGGTCTCGGTCAGCTTAACCTCAGGTTTTCACCCCGAGAGTAATGGGCAGGTGGAGCGCGTAAATCAAGAGGTGGGCAGGTTTCTGCGGTCCTATTGCCGGGACCGGCCTGGTGAGTGGGCAAGGTATGTTCCCTGGGCTGAACTAGCTCAGAACTCCCTACGCCACTCCTCAACTAACTTGTCTCCTTTTGAGTGTGTGCTAGGTTACCAGCCGGTCCTGGCTCCATGGCATCAGAGCCAGACCGAGGCCCCTGCGGTGGAGGAATGGGTACAGCGCTCCAAGGACACATGGAAAGCCGTTCAGGACTCACTACGGTTAGCGGGCGAACGGCAGAAGAGGAGCGCTGACCAACACCGCAGTGAGGCCCCCGTGTTTGCACCGGGGGACAGGGTCTGGCTCTCGACCCGGAACCTGTCCCTCCGCCTGCCCTGTCGGAAGCTGGGGCCGCAGTGTGTGGGGCCGTTTAAAGTCCTGAGGAGAATAAACGAGGTGTGTTACAGGTTACAACTTCCTAGGTATTACCGTATTAACCCCTCGTTTCATGTGTCTCTCCTCAGGCCGGTGGTGGCTGGTCCCCTGCAAGAAGGTGAGGTGCCTGAGGTCCCTCCGCCCCCCCTGGACATCGAGGGGTCCCCGGCGTACACAGTTCGGGGCATTCTGGATTCGAGACGCCGGGTGGGGGGCCTACAGTACCTCGTGGACTGGGAGGGGTACGGTCCGGAGGAGAGATGCTGGGTTCCGGTGAGGGACATTTTGGACCCTTCTCTCCTGAGTGATTTCCACCGCCTCCACCCGGATCGCCCAGCACCTCGTCCTCCGGGTCGTCCTCGAGGACGGTGGCGGCGCGCTGCGGGGGCCGCGCGTCAGGGGGGGGGTACTGTCACGACTTCCGCCGAGTTTGGCTCCCCTGCCTGTTCGAGCGGTGCTCGGCGGTCGTCGTCACCGTCCTACTAGCCACCATCGATCCCTTTTTCGTTTGTCTGTTGGTTTTGTCTTATTAGTTTCACCTGTGTGTATTTTAGTTTATTGACGTCCTTATTTATAGTAGGTTGTCCCGCCCTTGTTTCGTGCGGGATTGTTTTGGTTTCATGTATTTTAGTTATTACGTATTGTGCTATTTTGCTCCGATATCTCTTAATCCTGTGTTGGATTATTTCACCCGTGTTTTCGGGTTTTCAGTGTTTGTTCCGGAGAATAAAAACTATCGACTCACTGCACCTGCTCTCTGCGCTTGATTCCACCTACCTTGTGAATACGTGACACTCAGTCTCTGGGCTTGGACCCCATTGAAAGCTTGTCATTTGAATTGAAGAGGGCAGGCAGAACATAAGCACAGACATAGGATCTGTAAGATCTCTCTATGGAGGAATGTTCAAAGATCCCTTACATGTTGTTCTCCAATCTCATAAAACATTGTAGAAAAAGGCTCAGTGTCGTTATCCTTAACGAAGAGCTGTAGTTAGTTTCAGAATGGGTGGCAAGGAGTAAGTTAGTCCTAAATATATTGAAAAAAAACTAAAAGCATTGTATTTGGGACAAATAATTCACTAAACCGTAGTTTATTCTTGTAATGAATAATGTGGAAACTGAGCAAATTGAGGTGATTTAAACTGCTTGGAGTAACCCTGGATTGTAAACTGTCATGGTCATTGATACAACAGTGGGTAAGATGGGGAGAAGTCTGTCCATAATAAAGCGCTGCACTGCCTTAACAGCACTGTCAACAAGGCAGGTCCCACAGGCCCTAGTTTTGTCGCACCTAGACGACCGTTCAGTAGGGTGGTCAGGTGCCACAAAGAGGGACATTAATGATATGCATGCAATCTGTCATGGCTCAAAGTGGAAGAGAGATTGACTTCATCACTACTTGTTTTTGTAAGAAGTGTTGAGATGCTGAATGTACCGATCTGTTTGTTTTAAACTACTAGCACACAGCTCGGGACACCCATGCATAACCCACAAGACATGCCACCAGAGGTCTCTTCACAGCCCCAAAGTCCAGAACAGACTATGGGAGGCGCACAGTACTACATAGAGCCATGACTACATGGAACTCTATTCTACATCAGGTAACTGATACAAGCTGTAGAATCAGATAAAAGAAACAGGTAAAAATACACCTTATGGAACAGCGGAGACTCTGAAAAGACACACACACACAGGTACAGACACATACATACACACACAAGCGCAGGCACACGCACTCTACACACACGTACATTGTGATATTGTTGTATGGTGGTATTATACATGTTGTATTGTAGATATGTAGTGGTGTAATAATGTTATATGATGTATTGTTTTATCTTTTGTTTTATATGTAATGTAAGTGCCGTAATGCGTTTGGACCCCAGGAAGAGTAGCTGCTGCCTTGGCAAGTAAAAAAGTATGACTTGTTTAACAAAATCTATTTCTCTGAGCAACTGAATTAGTACGCTCCATATGTGTAACCTCCCAGTCATGTATTGGGTAAAAAAACACCAACGTTTTGGAAACATTGGTGTTTTTTTACCCAATACATGACTAGGGGGTTATACATATGGAGCGTGCGGGTTTATTCTCCATTAGTCAGCACCTCTACACAAAATCATTTTCTTTGGTAGTGCGCCAGCTCATGCTTTCTATTAGACAATTGTATGAGTATAAAATAATATAATTTCCCAATTTTTGTTGGAGCATAGAGTATAGCTCAGTACTTGTGTTATTTGTTTTATACAGTCTATTTTGCTCATATTTGTCAAGGGTGCCACTAATGTTGGACCTGACTGGCTGCATGCGGAACTTTATGTCCGCATTACTTTGTTAAGTGGCAATTCACTGAGGAGAATAATAGCCAAGGATTTCTTCTTTGACAAGTATCTCCTTCACTTCTGCATTTCATTGGGTTGTTGATTCAGGTGTATGAAACCCAAATGAGTGACTGTTTTTTTAATCAAACTTGCTAATATGAGTAATGAAGTAGAGTAAATAATCGTCTCTCTACGTGGCAGTGTGATAGAACTAATACACCGTCCCAAACCGTCAGCACAGTTTCTTTATTAGGAATTGATTTCTCCTCTCCTGAAACAGCTTGCACTGGATCACATTCTCCCTTATAGTGATTTCAGATATAGCGAGCTGCAATCTCGGGTGAGGCAGGCATACAGTAGCAGACTAAATTAGTTTGTCTCCTTTAAATCAAACTGTCTGCTGGAGTTTTGCTTCTTTTTTTTGCCAACACTAGGCTACATACAGAGACTTTTTTTTCACAGCAATTTAATATTTTTAAACAACCAGATCTAACACTAAAATGTATGAACAGAAGCTCCACAGTTGTTAACATCAGTATGAGAGAGAGGAGAGAGCAAAACACAGGGAGAGGGAAAGAGAGAGATAGAGGGGGTAGAGTGAAGGAGGTGGTGAAAGAGACAGACGACTGGAATCGGAAGCGTGATTAATCTGACAACCTTTAGAGCACTGAAAGGTTGGGAATCCTGAGGGAGCGCTGATGTCTGTAGGCCATGGAGGAGAAGCAGAGTGGAGAGCTGAGGAAAGGCCAGGAGTCAAGTGAGGTGTAAATCTACAGGAAGAACATCTCCTCAGGTAAAACCCTTGTCATTGGACAGTCTTCTTGTATATTGACATCAAAGGACTGGGAATGGAAACGGTCACCTCTAACTATAATATAGTGTTTGCTCTGTGGACATGTACTGGATTGGTTTGAGTAAAGTCAAACTCATTAAGGCGATTTATTGACAGGATGCTGACAATGACACTTGCATAATAAGCCAAGTTTACACAGACACTCCTGCTCCAATGACTTTGTCATGACGTTGCCCTCTTTTGGTACAGCGAGCACCATCCCCCTCTCTCTGTCTCCTACACTCAGGCTGCTGCGACCTCAGGTCGTAAATTCCTGGAGGAGATTATCTCCTCATGGCCACAGTATAGAGAGCGAGTGAGTTTTCATAGAGAGAACAAAGGAATTTCTTCCACCTCACAGAACTTGAGGTCCAAACAACATTTATGTTCTGGAGAAGGTATAAAAGATCGGTGAAGAATCCAGCTACGAACTGGTCCATTTGGTACAATTTGTGAAACTCATGGGAGTCAATACGGCCACATTACCATAACGCTGTTTATACAATAGCCTCAGATATGAGGCTTACATCTAATTGTTGTATAAGATGAATGAGTGAGTATGATACTGTTTGTGAAATTGTGTAATGTGATGTTGGACTGTTTAATGAAGGAAACTCCAATTCCCTTTGGAGTTTAACTAAATCAGAGGACCGCCCATGAGCACAGTTATGGTCTGGCGTCCAGGGACAGCCCTTTCTGCTCTTCCGAATAAAACCCCCACGTGAGAATTTCTCAACAGACCATATTTCTCTCAATTATGAGAGGACTAAGATTGAGACTAGCTTACCTCGATAACGAGAGGGCCAAGATTTGAGAGGAGACCGAGCTTAAGGTTTGAGTAGATGGCTGAATCTTTTAACCATATCACGTGGTTAAACTCTTAGACTATCGATACCGACATAATAAGAACAAGTCTTTGATATTAATTACTAGTCTGCAGCTAGGAATTCGGTATCATTGAACGCGAAGACCGACAACCGCCAAAACATCTATCCTATAACGACATGAATGAATGTCACTCTGAACTATCCATTCTAACCACGACAGAGAGAGAGAGAGCGGACAAACTCTCCAACAGAAACAAACTTTTCAACAGAGATCCCGACGACACACTGAGCGTAAATATATATATTGATTGCAATTGTTCCCGAATGAGTGAGCGTTCATGTGCAAAGGATTAGCATTTCAATTGTTATAATTATCAACTGTGTGTTTTCTTATCTCAGTCGAACCCCCACTTCCCTTTTGTACACCAAGCCGCGATGCTGGTTTATCCCACTAGGGAAACTCCGTTATAATTTCCTTGTAACTATCTACTGTTTGTTATGCATTTCTGTGAATTACTTAGTTAGTAAATCAATTATTTTAAGACAATTGATGTATGGATGACTCATAGTGAAGACTGGGTTTGTGCAGATAACCAACAATTTACGACGTTTGGAATGAGACTAACGTGAGGTAAAGAATACGTCATTAATCAGAAGACTAAAGGATCAGATATTAAAATATCTGAAAGTTATATTAGGAAAATTATATCTTTGTAATCTGAATATTTTCCTTGGTGCCCCCTAGTTAATTACAGTTACATGATTAATCAGTTTAATCGGCTAATAATAATTACAGAGAGTTATTTGATAAAGATTCATCTTCAGTTTAATGATGCCAAAGACACGACAACATGGATGTTAAATGAGTCACTGGAAGTGTCTGTCCCAAAAGCATGACTTGCAATGCATATTGAAGGTTGGATATAATGCTTTTTTTTATTATGTCTAAAGGGACAGACAAACATTAATACGTTCACATGATTTAAAGCACAGACTAGTTCATGCTTGCTTTTGTCAAGCTTTATAATTTTCTCTGTGATACATCTCTTTAATAAACGGAGACCTTTGAATAAAAGGTATCAGCACAGAGAGGTGTTTGACCCTTGTAACCCTGCTGGGCAGACTGTGAACTTCTGAGGCTCCTGAAAAGCATCGTCTGATCCTTATTATACCTCAGTGGTCTGATCAGCAAGCTTTAGACGGAGGGAGCAGTAGGTTTGAGGTTTTGCCAGGTCCAAGATGAAACGCAGCGCGCCCCTCTGAAATGGCCTCAAGCGCAGTCCACTGGAATTTGTTGCATATTCATTTCTGTTGCATGATGCAGGGCACAAATAGGTGTCGAGCAAGTCTAATCAGCCGTCGAACATAAAGTTTGTCTCAGCATACACTACACATCCCCTGTCTAATTCCATCAGACCACATCGAGCTAGCAAACAAAGCGATCAAAGCTTTTCTAAAGCGACTGTAAACCAGACATGGCACAATAGCAAGTGAGCAGATTGAGGGAGAACCTCAAGGGAAAGATATCAGAGGCAATTTCTTCAAACAACACTCCATAGTTCTCCCTGACACGAGATCAGTCAGCTTTGGTGCTGAAGTTTCTGGACAAGGTTTGCCTTACTTATTTGCAGGCACACAGTGGTAGACATTTAGTAGCAGAGTAGTTTATAGCAAAGTTCTGCACAGTTAGCAGACAGATCTGTAGTTTGGTTCTACCTGCAGGCATCTGCTACAAGTTTCTGCCCAGACTTCACAGATTCCCGTTCCAAATCCAATCCAATTTTATTGGTCACATACACGTGTTTAGCAGATGTTATTGCAGGTGTAGCGAAATGCTTGTAAAGTTGGTTGACTTGTGAAGTCAGTTCCCTCACCTCAGTAAAGACCATGTTCTTGGGCTAAATGTATACTTTCTTTTTTAGTAGCATGCAATCATGGAGGGGCTGCGGGCTGGCATCATGTCGTTGAGGTTAATTACAGGCAATTAAAAGCCAGTTGGCTGTTGAGCTGACACTGGCTTGGATGAATAGTAGTTTACCGTCTGCACAGATGGGTCCCTGTGTGGAGAGATGGGAGAGGAGGTTGAGATGGAGGAAGAAGGGGCAAGTCTCTGTCACTCTTCCTGTGGTGCTGTGCCAGTCTTTAGGAGAGGCTGATGTCCTTCATACTGCTTTTATCCAGCTTGGTTTAAGGAAGAAATCCTAAAAGAGAGAGGTACTGTGTTGGTAGGTCCTCAGCTACTGTAAAACCGCTATTGTTTGCCAGTAAATAACTCTCTATCTCTCAAATTCTCGATTGCGATAGCAGAAATTGGAGCATATTGTGTTGATAGTGATTGGAATTGAAGTTATAGTAGACAGATAAATCTGACATTTTAATCAGATATTCATCAGATTCAGTAAATATGATGTCTTCCTCATGTGCATAGTGCACAGTTTCTATAAAAGTTTAAACATCCATAAACATCCAGAGCCGCATTACTTCCTCTCAGCCTTATTGGAATTCATATGCTCTTATAGTCCTCTTCCATGTTAATGACCTGTCGTTAGTCTCCGCTCCAGTTGGGTCTTGCTGCAGCTTCTTAGAGGTAGCATTCTGGAGCTGACTGAGATGCAATATGCTTCACATCCATTATTGATCCATGATTAACTGGGGTTCAGCAGGCCTCTCAACTTAAACACTTTAAGTGGGCTGGAAATTCTTGGCACAGGATGTGTCTCTGTCTGCATCCTGGGGGCTTTATGGAACGACGCCAAATTAAAAAATGTTTTATGTCCTTTAATCATTTTCTGTTTACCCAATCACACGTAAACAAATCAACAGGGAGAAATCATCAGCATATGAACAAACTCCAATTATTATCTCTGAAGATTCAAGATAGCAACTGCCAGCTCCACTTGTGATTGCGGATAACGGCTATGTGAAGTGATTATTAAAACAGGACGATGGGCGGTAGCTCGCTGGGCCGACTCACCCCCCTGTCTAAAGTCCTTCTGTGGCGTGCAGGGCCAGTCTCCTTTCTCTCTCGATACTTTGATGCTGATGCACCGTGACACTGATGGTGCACACGGATGACCTTTGAGCGTGCTGGCGTGCTCAGGCAACACTTGCTGCATGTGTTTGTGTCCCTGATACAGGCTAATGAGGATGTGTCTGTCGGCTGTAGCCTGGGCTGGGCGATCCACTCCAGTATGAAGAGTAGAGCCAGGATACAGCTGCTGCCAGCGGGGCTCTAATCACAGCTTACTGCCTGAGACACACTGCCAACTCACCACGGGCGGGAGAGGGTGCTCTGCTCTGCTCACCACCCACTCACTACACTGCACTCTCGTGCACCCATACATACTGACGCCATGGCACATATTTACATCATATGGGGGTGATTGGAGTGTTAGGGTATACTCTCTGAAACCTTTTCCCAACAATATTTGATTTAGTGATAATCATGGTAATCATGATTGATCGTGTCATTGCTGTTAAGTAATTGATGCATAAGGAACAAACAAGTTTTCGTATTACATACATTAGTGTCATTTAATAATAACATGCTATTACTGTGAAGATGCCATGTGTTGCCTGGTGACACAGAAAAACAGACATAAATATTGCTGTTCTATGTTGCTAATATTCAGGGGGTCTTAATATATACAGTGCCTTCAGAAAGTATTCACACCCCTTGAATTTTTAGACATTTTGTTATGTTACAAAGTGGCTTTAAAATGTATTTAATTTTCTTTTTTTTTGTTAATGATCCACACACAATACTCTGTAATGTCAAAGTGGAAGACAAATTATATGTTTTTAAAAAATTATTATTAAAAACTAAACACTCATATATCTTGGTTAGATAAGTATTCATAAGTGAATACATGTTAGAATCACTGTTGGCAACAATTACAGCTGTTAATGTTTTGGGGTAAGTTTCTAAGAGCTTTGCATACATGGATTGTACAATATATGCCTATTATTCTTTTTTAAATTCTTCAACTTCTGTCAAGTTGGGGGTTGATCGTTGCTAGACAGCCATTTTCAAGTCTTGCCATTTATTTTTCAAGACGATTTAAGTAAAAACTGTAACTAGGCCACTCAGGAACATTCAATGTTGTCTTGGTAAGCAACTCCAGTGTATATTTGTCCTTGTGTTTTTGGTTATTTGTCCTGCTGGAAGGTGAATTTGTCTCCCAGTGTCTGTTGGAAAGCAGACTGAACTAGTTCTCCCTCTATAATTTTGCCTGTGCTTAGCACTATTACATTTATTTTTTATCCTATATAACTCCCTAGTCCTTGCCCAAGACAAGCATACCCATAACATGATGCAGCCACCATCATGGTTGAACATATGAAGAGTGGTATTTAGTTAAATGTTCTGATGGACTTTCCCCAAACATAACACTTTGTATTCAGGAGGTAATTACTTTACCACCTTTATTTTGCAGTTTTACTTTAGTGCCTTATTGCAAACAGGATGTATGTTCTGGAATATTTTTATTCTGTACAGGTTTCCTTCTTATCTCTTTGTCATATAGGTTAGTATTGTGTAGTAACTACAATGTTGTTGATCCATCCTCAGTTTTCTCCTATCACAGTCATTATACTTTGTAACTGTTTTAAAATCACCATGGTGAAATCCTTGAGTCTTTCCTTTCTCACCTGCAACTGAGTTCGGAAGGACACCTGTATCTTTATAGTGACTGGGTGTATTGCTACACCATCCAAAGCGTAATTGATCATTTCACCATGCTCAAATAAATATTCAGTGTCTTGCTTTTTTATTTTCACCCATCTACTAATAGGTGCCCGTCTTTGTGAACCATAGGGAAACCTCCCTGGTCTTTGTGGTTGAACCTGTGCTTGAAATTCACTTTTCGACTGAGGGACCTTACAGATAATTGTATGTGTGGGGTACAGAGATGGGGTAGTCATTCCGAAATCATGTTAGCCACTATTATTGCACTCAGAGTGAGTCCATGCAACTTCTTATGTGACTTGTTAAGCACATTTTTACTCCTGTACTTATGTAGGCTTGCCATAAGAAAGGGGTCGAATACTTATTGACTCAATACATTCAGCTTTTCATATGTTTTTCATTTGTAAAAAAAATAAAAAATAATAATAATGTAAAAACAAAATTCTACTTTGGCATTATGGGGTATTGTGTCTAGATCAGTGACACACAATCAGCTAAGTCTAGACCTTCAACAAAGATTTCTAGATTCTTGAATGTTACTTTGTGGTGTATCCTTTCAGACTGTGACTATGGTCATGACAGTGTCATAATCGCAGCACTCTTATTTTTCAAGTGCAGATTTTACAGAACTGACAAGGGAGAAATATAATTTGTTGTAGAATACAAGGAACAGGACATCCTCCTCAGAATACCTAAAACAATGACTACACGAGACTGTACCATTGGTTAAAAAACTGGGCCATGAGTGTGTGCATGCGTGTATACCTGCGTACGTACAACCCTGCATGTGCATACGTCTGTTTACCTGTGTGTGTGTGTGTGTGTGTGTGTGTGTGTGTGTGTGTGTGTGTGTGTGTGTGTGTGTGTGTGTGTGTGTGTGTGTGCGTGTGGAGGACCTGAAAAGCCGAGCAGCTTTGGAATCAGTGTGAAGTCTCAGCGGCACATCCCACTTTATCCGGCCAGTCTGCTCTCCCGGGTCACATCCGAATGCGGCCCCATTAAATATTCACTGGCACTCAGAGGACATCACCTTAGGGGAGGCCTGCCCAGCCAACACCTGCCCCAGCCCTTCACTGCTCTCTACCTCAGGCTGCCTTGACATACCGACCTGGAGTTTGGGAGTGTGATGTTTTTCCTTTGAAGTTGTCAGAAAGCCTTGTGTTGATAGAGCAGCTGTGGAATTTGTGTAAATAGACAGCCCTCTTTGCAATGTAAAGTGAAGAAAACATATCAGGTGTCTCTTCAAAAGTGTATTTATTTATTTTGACTATTTCATACATACAGTACCAGTCAAAAGTTTAGACACACCTACTCATTACCAGGTTTTTCTTTATTTTTACTATTTTATATAATGTAGAATAATAGTGAAGACATACAAACTATGAAATAACACAAATGGAATCATGTAGTAACCAAAAAAGTGTTAAACAAATCAAAATATATTTTCTATTTGAGATTCTTAAATGTAGCCACCCTTTTCCTTGATGACAGCTTTGCACACTCTTGGCATTCTGTCAACCAGCCTCGTGAGGTAGTCACCTGGAATGCATTTCAATTAACAGGTGTGCCTTGTTAAGTTAATTTGTGGAATTTCTTTCGTTTTTAATGCGTTTGAGCCATTCAGTTGTGTTGTGACAAGGTAGGGGTGGTATACAGAAGATAGCCCTACTTGGTAAAAGACCAAGTCCATATTACGGCGAGAACAGCTCAAATAAGCAAAGAGAAATGAAGGTCAGTCAATCTGGAAAATTTCAAGAACTTTTAAAGTTTCTTCAAGTGCAGTCACAAAAACCATCAAGCGCTGTTATGAAACTGGCTCTCATTGGGACCGCAATAGGAAAGGAAGACACAGAGTTACCTCTGCTGCAGAGGATTAGTTCATTAGAGTTACCAGCCTCAGAAATTGCAGCCCAAATAAATGCTTCACAGAGTTCAAGTAACAGACACATTTCAACATCAACTGTTCAGAGGAGACAATGTGAATTAGGCCTTCATGGTCAAATTCATGGTCAAAGGGACACCAATAATAGGAAGAGACTTGTTTGGGCCAAGAAACACGAGCAATGGACATTAGACCAGTGGAAATCTGTCCTTTGGTCTGATGAGTCCAAATTTGAGATTTTGGGTTCCAACCGCCGTGTCTTTGTGAGACGCAGAGTAGGTGAATGGATGGTTCCCACCGTGAAGCATGGAGGAGGAGGTGTGATGGTGTTAGGGTGCTTTGCTGGTGACTATGTCCATGATTTATTTAGAATTCAAGGCACACTTAACCAGCATGTCTACCACAGCAGTCTGCAGTGATACACCATCCCATCTGGTTTGAGCTTAGTGGGACTATCATTTGTTTGTTTTTTAACAGGACCATGACACAAAACACACCTCCAGGCTGTGTAAAGGCTATTTGACCAAGGAGAGTGATGGAGTGTGGCATTAGATAACCTGGTCTCCATAATCACCTGACCTCAACCCAATTGAGATGGAAAAGCAGCCAAAAAGTGCTCAGCATATGTGGGAACTCCTTGAAGACTGTTGTAAAAGCATTCCTCATGATGTTGTTTGAGAGAATGCCAAGAGTGTAAAAAGCTGTCATCAAGGCAAAGGGTGGCTACTTGTTAGAGTCTCAAATATATTTAGATATTTTTAACACTTTTTTGGTTACTACATTCCATATGTGTTATTTCATAGTTTGGATGTCTTCTCTATTATTCTACATTATATAAAATAGTAAAAATAAAGAAAAACCTGGTAATGAGTAGGTGTGTCTAAACTTTTGTATGTATGTTTTGTATGTATGTTTTGCCATTTGGAGCTCGTGTATTTAAAAAAAAAAGTTTTTACCTTTATTTAACTAGGTATCGTGGAATTCTAGTACTGTATATGATTTCGACTGCCTACATATCGTTTTATTATGATTCCTACTGCCTACATACATTTTTATTGAGTAGGTTGCAGAGTATGTTTCTCAACATCATTTTGACAATGTTTTCACTCTATACTACATTTCTTACTGCTATGGATTTTTCCAGCACGTTCTCCAATTTTACTGTAGCCTGTACTGAGTTCCTCTCCTTTGAATGTCCTTAAGTTGGCACTGCAGGAAACTGATTAATTGAAAAAATGTTTTATGTTCAGTGGCTGTCCCTAGGCTTACAATGATTGAGGAGATAGTCCCTCTCTGTAAGAGAGGCAGTGATGTGTATAAAAATAATATCTTTCATTTAACAGCTCTCCTCTCCAAAGTGCTACTGGAATTTCTCCTCTAAAACATAGAGCTTAGTTTGGTAGACAACTGATGGGTAAAGCACTTGATTAGGACTGCAAAAGACTTCTGTCAAAAACACTTTCTCCTCATTCCGATAAGCCAGAACATTGAGGAATGGATCTGATAGGTTTTATATACATCATTGGTCAACTAGGTTTTTGCTTCAGGTTATTTCTGATGACTAGACATGCTCATGATCAAATAGTACAACCTTAGGTGAGTTGTAAATCACCCATAACTCTGTTGATATTCCCCTACCATTGACACGATAAATCACTTTTGTGTTCAAGGACAATAGGGAAAAAGCCCTCTGATAATCTCTCTAAAGTTTCAGTTTGGTAATTAGCGTCCAACCTTGAAGTGCGATACACAGTCACAAAAGTCACCATCTGTCAGTACAATGCTGCGTGGGCCTGTGTGATGTTGATGTGTTCGTAGCTCTCTGACTGTGTCTGTTTTGGCTGCAGGGACTTCTACTACATAACCATGCTGCGTGACCCCGTCTCCCGCTACCTGAGCGAGTGGAAGCACGTGCAGCGAGGTGCCACCTGGAAGACCTCCCTGCACATGTGTGACGGGCGCTCGCCCACACAGGACGAACTGCCCACCTGCTACAGCGGGGACGACTGGTCGGGCGTCACCCTAACCGAGTTCATGGACTGCCCGTCCAACCTGGCCAACAACCGACAGGTGCGCATGCTGGCCGACCTCAACCTGGTAGGCTGCTACAACCTGTCCTCCATGAACGAGAGCGATCGCAACCACATCCTGCTGGGCAGCGCCATGAACAACCTGAAGAACATGGCCTTCTACGGACTGACAGAGTTCCAGCGCAAGACGCAGTACCTGTTTGAGCGGACGTTCAGCCTGCGCTTCATCGCCGCCTTCACTCAGATCAACAGCACGCGCGCCGCCAACGTGGACCTGAGCGAAGCTGTGCGCCGTCGCATCGAGGAGCTCAACTATCTGGACGTGCAGCTGTACGAGTATGCCAAGGACCTGTTCCTCCAGCGCTTCCAATACACCCGCCAGCGCGAGCACCAGGCGGAGCGATTGAAGAGGCGTGAGGAGCGCCGATGGCTTCGGGAGCAGAGGGAGCAGAGCAGGGCCTCACTCCCCAGACGCCGGGGGTACGGGGGCGGAGGCGACCTGGCCACGACCACTGAAGACTACACCAGCCAGGTGGCCCGCTGGTGAGGTCTTACCCTGGCCACGCACACAGAGAGAGGTCACTGGTGATCACCTCCAGAATCATCTCACATGGTACTCTTTCTCTCTCTGCCTCAGTCAATCTCTCTCTATCGCTCTATCTTTTTCTGTCTACTATCTCTATCTTTATCTCTTTCTCAGCTTCAGTGTGATCCTAGCGCTCTGCTAAAGTTTCTTTCTGGTTATGAAACTGCCAAGTCTGTGAGTCAGTATCACAGAAGCTCTGCCTTGGAGTGCCCTTTGGTGTCTTAGATCTTCAAATGGATGGTTTAATGTATTTATTTGTAATGAATTGTTTTGCTGCTCCTTTGCTTTCCTGCCTCTTAGTCATGGTTATTTATTATCATGTAGATTATGATAACTATTTAAAGGCAGTAAGTTAAGCTTAAAGAAGACACAATCAAAAGACGCTGCTAGCAAATACATTTTTATTGGGACTCAATGTCAAGGGGTGGATATCAATCAGTGTTTTTTTGTTGCGACTGGCAGGAATATAGTAGTTCAACAGAAAACAATATAAAAGTGCTGATTCTCGCATGTCATGTGTCCATATTATATCTGAGAGACGGTTTGAGGATGGAGAGTTACTTCCAAAAGAAATGATGAGAGCCAAAGTACACCGACTTAGAAAATATTTGTCTTTGTTTACGTAGCTAATGTTTTCTGAATGGGACCTTGCAAATTGACAACTTCTCAGAAATAAGATAATGTATTGAGTTTCATTTTATCATGGCAGTTTCAATTATATTTACATTTCCCTCACACAAATATAGTGTAGTTGTAGTCAGTCATTATAATGTCAGATGTTTTGATTATGATGCAAAAATGTTTTCTAGGGTGCAATATTCAGTAGAGTTTGTCTACATGCAACACCTTTCAAGTTTCAACTCGGAGGAACTGCTGTTTCTGTTCATCCACTATCTGTGTGTTGGAATGTGAAGTCAATCATAAACTCACAAAGAGAGGATTACCCTGAAGAAAACCAGCCTGATTTCTATTCTGCACTGACCAGACTTACCACATTCAGCTTTCACATTACAAATGGAAAGAACTCCTCAAGGAAGATTTTTCAAAAATGTTAAGCTTGGATTGTTTAAGTAGTCTTCTCCAGAAGGTAAAGATAACCAATAGGTAAATGCTCTAGGTGAGGGCTGAGGAGCCAGGTCAGTGTGGTTGGTGTGTGGACTGACTGTCAATGAGGTGATCAGCATTCGGCCCTCGTGCTCACCCCGTCACACTCCGTGGTTTAACATGTTTGTGGAGCCCACGCCAACGGCTTTGTGGGCTGTGAGGGGGGTTCTAATGCTACCAGAATAACAGCCTGAGATGACACGGTAGCAGAATACAGTAGTTTCCTGTAGTAGGAAGGAGATGAAATGTACCACATCTAGTTTCATGTCTGATTGTCCCCCTCAAAACACAGGTAACTTCTGAATGAACATTAAACAAACTTGAACGTATCAAACGAGATTCATCTAATTGTTATGGTTGAATTACTTACAGATGGCTGTGATGATGATGATGTCATGTTAGATTAAATAATGGATTTGCTATTCTGATCTGTTGTTCTGTTGTGAACATTTCAACTCTCCAATGACAATATTTTTTTAATAAAAATATGAATTTGCTGCTGCTTTAATTTTCACATTTATCCTGTTTTTACTTGATTTTTTCAGAAGATGTTGGTCTGTCTGATCACCGAGCACAGCTTTGGTCCATTAACCTTAACCGATGAGTGGAAGTTTTTGTTGTTTAAGTAAGTTTGTATCCAGTTAGTTGATTGACTGTAATGTAATAGTAACCATTATCACAGTTTGAGTTGGTATCCCTAATCCAGATTAGGCCTGCTCTTGGACTAAAAAACCTGCTAAATGGAAAAGCTCTATTGAAAATTATTTTTCATTCAGGAATATGCAGCATCTGTTTGCAGGAAACTGTTTTTTGTTTTTGTTTTAAGTAATTGTTCAAGCTATACAATTTTTGGAGTGTGTGTGCGTGCTTACCATTATTGTATATTGATCACAAGTTTGCCTGCAATTTCAGTGAGCCAACACACCATGTTTATACATTGCCCCAGCATTTTCAAACCAACATTATGGATACAATACCAAGTTTTATTTTGGGGGGGAAGTGGAATGTGCTGTGAAGCAATCTCCCCGATGAAAAAAAAACTGCTTATATTCATGTAGTTGTTATCTGCTCAAACTTACGGTAGTGTGATGTGTATATTGACGCAAAATCTGAAAAGTCTGAAATGAGTATTTCAAACCTATTATCCTTATCAGACCTCAGTGTAAATATAGCGATGAAATCAAGCCTAAAAAGAGAATGTCACACTAGATATTGTACTGCCATCCCCAAAGCCCTGTGACATGCCATGTTGTGAAAGAGGGATTTGAAGGAACTTCAACTGCCACTCAACTTAAGTGCACATCTTTGAAAAACAGGTCATCTTGCATTTATTTATTGCAAACAAGAGAGCTTGTCTAAAAGGAAAAAGGTTATAATACCATCACACGAGGGAGAACTTTCTACATGTATGTATCTGTATGTTCCTGTTCAAATTGTTGTGTATGAAAAGGACAGTCTTGATGCCATTTGATGTCTTATATTTTATCAGCGATGTTCTTGTCAGGTCTGCAAGGCTGGGTGAATACTACTTCAGATATTAGAAATAAATGCATCGAACAAACATGACCCTTTTCTGTCTGGAATCATTGGTATGAAGCCATAGACATTAGGAGAGTTATCCAGCGACATTTAACCGCATTCATGAGGTCTTGACCTTTAAAATGCAATACAAGCACTAGCTTCGTCCGTGTTAGCAAACAGCCCAGATAAACACAGTCCCAGGTCAGGTGACCAGGCGTCCAACATGTATCTTCATCAGTAGGTCATGCACTGTCGAAATTAAACTTGTTTACGTGAATTATTAGCATTGGTTGTGTTTGCAAGATTTTGGCCTGTATTTTCTCCATCAATATTTTCATAACCGTGCATCATAACGAAGTGTGGTATAGTGGATGTGTTTCACTTCATGTGTGTGTCTGTCTCCTGAGGATTACATTTCAATGAGATATATTATATGCATTGTAAAACACGAACATTAGGCAGAAAGGAGAGGACCATTGAGAAGAACACTAGTTTTTAAAGGAAATATTCAAGTTCCTTTCCTGTTGCTATAGTGAGATTATTACTAAGGGAGAAATAAGGGAACAAGGGAGAATAATTCAGAATGTTCTGGTCCAGAAATAGCAGTTTATATATACAGGTATATGCACTGTACAATCATCAGTCTCTTTCATTTGCTGTTATTCAGCAGTGACAAGGGAAGGACATATTGGTCTGCTTACAAGACACTAATTGGACTATTACCTGCCTAATACAAGCTTCTCTCTATGCAGGAAATTGCCCTGACTCTCAACATAGTGCAGTTAAGAAGTTGAATGAATGAAGACTCATCTTCTTTCAAAAAGCTCATTCATTTTATTGCAAAAAAAAAGTGGAACCACCAGACAGGAACCACCAGACAGACAGACAGACAGACTCTACTGTCTAGTCTACTCCCGGCAGATCCCGCTTATTTCCTCCTAGCTGTGGTATGAGGAAGGAAAATGACTCATACCCACAAACAAGGAGAATAGCTTCTCAGACAGGTACCATAAAATGTACTGTATTATTGTATATGCTCCTGCTTTGTGGTACCAATCCTACTGGGTTTGTTTGAGGAAGTTCAGATGTCTGGATTATTATTGTCTACAGACAGGCACCTTTAGTGAAATGTGAAATCACTGTTGATGTTTTACTGTTGGCTGATGTGAACAAACAGTTGTCCACCTCCACAAACGGATCGTTACACTATCAGGATATAATGTCATGTAAAACCCATTGTCGTACATATATACTGTATTTCTTCCCTAAATAACTGATTATTATTATTCTATTGTGAAAGGTTTCTGAGCTTTTCTACTAATCGTGCCCCACTCGAGTGCTAGCCGTATGAAAGGAAAAGGTTCACATCTGTTCTAAGCAATCACCTGCAGCGAAGTCTGATATTCTTATTAAATCTATGACTCTCTAGCTAGATCATAGATGACAGTGTTCTATCCTCAGTCCAATGTTTTGAGACAATATTTGAGTCCAATATTGTAAGTCTTCTCTGTTCTTAAATGTGATGTTCTGGTGCCTCTAGGGCCATTCAGAAAGATGATTGAGGATCTTATTAATGATGAATGTGTTTGCATTTGATGAAGCTGTTTTTCTTTCTGCTTCCGTTTTGTATTTATATTTTGATGTGGGTTTTTTCTGTAATTTATGTAATTCAGGGCTCATCTGTAAAAGAGACATTGGTCTCAGTATGACCCCCCTGATAAAATAAAGGTTAAATCAAATCAAATAAAAGTCCAATATTTACTGACAGTGATTAACACGTTTAATTGTTAACATGATTATATGTTGTATGATTGTACAGCTTGTTATAATGCAATGTATTGTCAATTAAAGACTGACCCAGAAACATAGCATTTCCCTACTGAATCCAGTCTACTCAAGATAAGAGCACCCTGCTGTGATTTATCTTGCACGGCAGTTGACAGAACCAGTTTTATGGCAAAAAACATTTAGACAATATCAGTAACGTTCAGAAACATGGTCACCCTAGAAAGACAGCACCTAATAAAGTTACTCAAAGGCGAGCAGTGCGTTATTAGTAAGTTACTAAGTTAGTAAGTAGTAAAGAGGACATAGTTATTTTTGTCAACACCAAAAAATAGACTTCTGTGTTTTGAAATGAAGTAAATCAACCATATGTATATAAAATGTTGTGTAGTATTTTGACTCAGCTCTTTAGCACGTTAGCCTGTGACATACTGTTTCTGCCTGGTTGGCCGATCACTGCCACCATGATGGGCCTCTTGGTCTTGAGAAACTGGGGTCTCCAGCGGAGGAGGCCAAGGACCGCCTGGTGGAACCTGTCTCCAGCCAGAGTGTACAGAGCCAGGTTGAAGAAGGTGTTGAGCCCTGCCAGGGGTCTGGAGATGGTGTAGGCTGCATTGACCCCTATCAGCAGCATACAGGGCACCGGCCTTTGGGTTTCCATCTGGGTGTACACCCGCAGGGCACGGAGGATGTGGAAGGGTGTGAAGCATAGCACAAACACAACCAGGATCAGCACAGTCATCCTGCGGGCACGCACCCTGTTCGGACGGCCCTCATGTGGCCCGCCGGCCAGCTCACATGCAACACGGATGTAACTCAGGCACACCACCACTAGGGGGAGTAGGTAGCCCAGGACAGTGAGTAGCCAGCCATAGACCCACACCTCTTCTGGATCATTACTAGCAAAATCCAGGCATGACGTCATATTGTTCTCAGTCTTCTTCACAGTGATCATGTGGACCATGGGTATAATCTCCAACACAGATATGAACCACACAGCCAGGCAGGCGATCACACCCCAGCTCGTCCTCTGCACCTGGGCTGCCCTCAGTGGGTGGACCACGACCACATAGCGGAACACACTCAGGCAGGTGAGGAAGAGGATGCTGCCGTACAGGTTGAAGTGGAAGCTAAAGCGAACAATGCGACACATGGCCTCGCCCATGATCCAGTCATCGTGGATGTAGTAGTGGACCAGGAAGGGCAGACACAGAACATACAGGAGGTCTGCCAAGGCAAGGTTCACCATGATGATGCTGCTGCTCTTCCATGGGCGCAGCCTGACCACGTAGATGATGATTGAGGTGATGTTACCCACAAGCCCCACTACAAATATGATCCCATACATGATCGGAAGGTAGGATCTCTTTATGTAGTCATCCACTGGAAAACATTCAGGAGTCTTATTATCCCTGTCTTCGCTAGCCATGGTTGTGTTGTGTGAGCCAACAAAATGTCCTAAGACAAACACAAGTGGAGATTGCTCATGCTATTACAATAAAAATCATAGAAAGAAATAGAGAATCATAGAAAGAAATTGGATGAGGAAAATGCATCTGTTCTTACTATTAGCTGCAATGCTGCTCCAGTATCTGTGTGTCACTTCTGAATTTCCTGATTCTTCAGGCAGCAGTCAGTTTGAACAGCATCCCAGAGCCCTCCCCCAAAGAATGTGTAGCGCGCCCATTAGTTCTTCAGCAGGATGCATTAGGTGTCCTTGCAGCTTTAGAGGTATCAAAGATCTACTCTAACTAAGCCCACATGAATCAGTAGTAGTCATTAATACAGTACAGTTGTGATTTGACACAATGGTTAGATTACTTGAGATTGGTGGGTTTAAATAGAAAGTAGAGAATTATACCATTACAACCTCATTGAGAGTGATTTTAGGTCACACATTAAACCAAATTGTGCAACATCTTACTTTGACATGTTTTATGTAAATCATTGTGATTAAATGCAGTTGTTGTTTTTAAGAATTCCCTGATCCCACATTCCTGGAAGATGTGTCACCCCTGTCTGCTTGACTGAGGACACAAACAGCAGACATACCTTCACCTCTAAGTTATTGTTCAACTAAGAATGATCACATAGAATGTCCTTTCATTTCCTTATTAGACAGCCTGGTCTCATAGACTAGACATAATATTGTAAACATAAATCCGGGAGAATCAAATTAGATGGCTACTTAAGGCAAAAACAATATAAGGTGGTTGGGTGGGCGTACAACGCAAATGTCTAGCAACCCCAATGGTTGGGAGAATCTCATCACGGACAACTTTTGCATTTTAGCTAATCGGCAACTTTTCAACTACTTACAACTTTTTAGCTACTTTGCAACTACTCAACATGCTAGCCAGCCCTTCCCTTAACCTTAACCTGAACCCTTTTAGCTATTCCTTCCCCTGTACAACATTAACGTCTAGTATCCCAAAGGTTGCGAGTTCAAATCTCATTACGGACAACTTTAGCAACTTTTCAACTACTTACTACTTTTTTTTAGCTACTTTACAACTACTTAGTATATTAGCTAACCCTTCCCCTAACATTAACCCTTTTAGCTAACCCTTCCCCAACCCTAGCCTTAGCCCTTTTAGTTAGCCTTAACCCTAACCTTAACCCTTTAACCTAACCCTAAGCCCTAGCCTAGCTAACATTAGCCAGCTAGCTAACATTAGTCACCTAGCCACCTAACTAGAATTCGTAACATATTGTAAGTTTTTAAAATTCGTAACATATAATATGAATTGTAATTTTTAACACCATACGAAACGGAATTCGAAACATATCATACTAAATGGAGTGTCTCGTATTCACATACATAATAATATGACATTTTCTGAGACCAGGTTGCAGCCACCGAATAGGCCTACCACAGAAGGGAAATACTATTTTCATGCCACTTTGATACCGAAGTGACTTAGCAAAAATGCTCTCCTAACCTGCTACAAAAATCACTTTGTATCGAAGTGGCGTGAAAAGAGTGTGTACACCACAGAAAGCCAACAGTTGTCAAATCAAATCAAATCAAATCAAATTTATTTATATAGCCCTTCGTACATCAGCTGATATCTCAAAGTGCTGTACAGAAACCCAGCCTAAAACCCCAAACAGCAAGCAATGCAGGTGTAGAAGCACGGTGGCTAGGAAAAACTCCCTAGAAAGGCCAAAACCTAGGAAGAAACCTAGAGAGGAACCAGGCTATGTGGGGTGGCCAGTCCTCTTCTGGCTGTGCCGGGTGGAGATTATAACAAAACATGGTCAAGATGTTCAAATGTTCATAAATGACCAGCATGGTCGAATAATAATAAGGCAGAATAGTTGAAACTGGAGCAGCAGCACAGTCAGGTGGACTGGGGACAGCAAGGAGTCATCATGTCAGGTATTCCTGGGGCATGGTCCTAGGGCTCAGGTCCTCCGAGAGAGAGAAAGAAAGAGAGAATTAGAGAGAGCATATGTGGGATGGCCAGTCCTCTTCTGGCTGTGCCGGGTGGAGATTATAACAGAACATGGCCAAGATGTTCAAATGTTCATAAATGACCAGCATGGTCGAATAATAATGAGGCAGAACAGTTGAAACTGGAGCAGCAGCACAACCAGGTGGACTGGGGACAGCAAGGAGTCATCATGTCAGGTAGTCCTGGGGCATGGTCCTAGGGCTCAGGTCCTCCGAGAGAGAGAAAGAGAGAAGGAGAGAATTAGAGAACGCACACTGAGATTCACACAGGACACCGAGTAGGACAGGAGAAGTACTCCAGATATAACAAACTGACCCTAGCCCCCCGACACATAAACTACTGCAGCATAAATACTGGAGGCTGAGACAGGAGGGGTCAGGAGACACTGTGGCCCACTCCGAGGACACCCCCGGACAGGGCCAAACAGGAAGGATATAACCCCATCCACTTTGCCAAAGCACAGGCCCACACCACTAGAGGGATATCTTCAACCACCAACTTACCATCCTGAGACAAGGCTGAGTATAGCCCACAAAGACCTCCGCCACAGCACAACCCAAGGGGGGGGGGGGGGGGGCGCCAACCCAGACAGGATGACCACATCAGTGACTCAACCCACTCAGGTGACGCACCCCCTCCAGGGACGGCATGAGAGAGCCCCAGTAAAGCCAGTGACTCAGCCCCTGTAATAGGGTTAGAGGCAGAGAATCCCAGTGGAAAGAGGGGAACCGGCCAGGCAGAGACAGCAAGGGCGGTTCGTTGCTTCAGAGCATTTCCGTTCACCCTCCCACTCCTGGGCCAGACTACACTCAATCATATGACCCACTGAAGAGATGAGTCTTCAGTAGAGACTTAAAGGTTGAGACCGAGTTTGCGTCTCTGACATGGGTAGGCAGACCGTTCCATAAAAATGGAGCTCTATAGGAGAAAGCCCTGCCTCCAGCTGTTTGCTTAAAAATTCTAGGGACAATTAGGAGGCCTGCGTCTTGTGACCGTAGCGTACGTGTAGGTATGTACGGCAGGACCAAATCAGAGAGATAGGTAGGAGCAAGCCCATGTAATGCTTTGTAGGTTAGCAGTAAAACCTTGAAATCAGCCCTTGCTTTGACAGGAAGCCAGTGTAGAGAGGCTAGCACTGGAGTAATATGATCAAATTTTTTGGTTCTAGTCAGGATTCTAGCAGCCGTATTTAGCACTAACTGAAGTTTATTTAGTGCTTTATCCGGGTAGCCGGAAAGTAGAGCATTGCAGTAGTCTAACCTGGAAGTGACAAAAGCATGGATTAATTTTTCTGCATCATTTTTGGACAGAAAGTTTCTGATTTTTGCAATGTTACGTAGATGGAAAAAAGCTGTCCTTGAAATGGTCTTAATATGTTCTTCAAAAGAGAGATCAGGGTCCAGAGTAACGCCGAGGTCCTTCACAGTTTTATTTGAGACGACTGTACAACCATTAAGATTAATTGTCAGATTCAACAGAAGATCTCTTTGTTTCCTGGGACCTAGAACAAGCATCTCTGTTTTGTCCGAGTTTAAAAGTAGAAAGTTTGCAGCCATCCACTTCCTTATGTCTGAAACACATTCTTCTAGCAAGGGCAATTTTGGGGCTTCACCATGTTTAATTGAAATGTACAGCTGTGTGTCATCCGCATAGCAGTGAAAGTTAACATCATGTTTTCGAATAACATCCCCAAGAGGTAAAATATATAGTGAAAACAATAGTGGTCCTAAAACGGAACCTTGAGGAACTTCAGGAAGGCAGTGAATTGTTGCGCAACAGCCTTTTCTAAAAATTTTGAGAGGAATGGAAGATTCGATATAGGCCGATAGTTTTTTATATTTTCTGGGTCAAGGTTTGTCTTTTTCAAGAGAGGCTTTATTACTGCCACTTTTAGTGAGTTTGGTACACATCCGGTGGATAGAGAGCCGTTTATTATGTTCAACATAGGAGGGCCAAGCACAGGAAGCAGCTCTTTCAGTAGTTTAGTTGGAATAGGGTCCAGTATGCAGCTTGAAGGTTTAGAGGCCATGATTATTTTCATCATTGTGTCAAGAGATATAGTACTAAAACACTTGAGCGTCTCTCTTGATCCTAGGTCCTGGCAGAGTTGTGCAGACTCAGGACAACTGAGCTTTGAAGGAATACGCAGATTTAAGGAGGAGTCCATAATTTGCTTTCTAATAATCATAATCTTTTCCTCAAAGAAGTTCATGAATTTATCACTGCTAAAGTGAAAGTCATCCTCTCTTGGGGAATGCTGCTTTTTAGTTAGCTTTGCGACAGTATCAAAAAGGAATTTCGGATTGTTCTTATTTTCCTCAATTAAGTTAGAAAAATAGGATGATCGAGCAGCAGTAAGGGCTCTTCGGTACTTCACAGTACTGTCTTTCCAAGCTAGTCGGAAGACTTCCAGTTTGGTGTGGCGCCATTTCCGTTCCAATTTTCTGGAAGCTTGCTTCAGAGCTCGGGTATTTTCTGTGTACCAGGGAGCTAGTTTCTTATGATAAATGTTTTTAGTTTTTAGGGGTGCAACTGCATCTAGGGTATTGCGCAAGGTTAAGTTGAGTTCCTCAGCTAGGTGGTTAACTGATTTTTGTCCTCTGGCGTCCTTGGGTAGACAGAGGGAATCTGGAAGGACATCAAGGAATCTTTGTGTTGTCTGTGAATTTATAGCACGACTTTTGATGATCCTTGGTTGGGGTCTGAGCAGATTATTTGTTGCAATTGCAAACGTAATAAAATGGTGGTCCGATAGTCCAGGATTATGAGGAAAAACATTAAGATCCACAACATTTATTCCATGGGACAAAACTAGGTCCAGCGTATGACTGTGACAGTGAGTGGGTCCAGAGACATGTTGGACAAAACCCACTGAGTCGATGATGGCTCCGAAAGCCTTTTGGAGTGGGTCTGTGGACTTTTCCATGTGAATATTAAAGTCACCAAAGATTAGAATATTATCCGCTATGACTACAAGGTCCGATAGGAATTCAGGGAACTCAGTGAGGAACGCTGTATATGGCCCAGGAGGCCTGTAAACAGTAGCTATAAAAAGTGATTGAGTAGGCTGCATAGATTTCATGACTAGAAGCTCAAAAGACGAAAACGTCATATTTTTTTTTTGTAAATTGAAATTTGCTATCGTAAATGTTAGCAACATCTCCGCCTTTGCGGGATGCACGGGGGATATGGTCACTAGTGTAGCCAGGAGGTGAGGCCTCATTTAACACAGTAAATTCATCAGGCTTAAGCCATGTTTCAGTCAGGCCAATCACATCAAGATTATGATCAGTGATTAGTTCATTGACTATAATTGCCTTTGAAGTAAGGGATCTAACATTAAGTAGCCCTATTTTGAGATGTGAGGTATCATGATCTCTTTCAATAATGACAGGAATGGAGGTGGTCTTTATCCTAGTGAGATTGCTAAGGCGAACACCGCCATGTTTAGTTTTGCCCAACCTAGGTCGAGGCACAGACACGGTCCGGTGAATCCTCCCTTGATGCAAAAGGAATAGTGATAGGACATTTCAATGCATTTGATAATAGAAAATAAAAAAACATGCCATAGTGATAATGAATGATTCTTTGATGATGGTCTAGTTCATCATGTAGTCCTGAAAAACAGACAGGAGGAGCATGACATCTAGAGGACATATACTGAAATTGCATCTGTTTGCAATATGATTGATACATTATTATGAAGATATTTTGATATTTCAAATACACTGAGCCAAAATAGATGTCATTTTATTTTGTTTTTCATTTTCAGTCAAGCTATTAAGTCATCCCAACCCATATAACTTCACATTGCAAGTATAACAAATACAGAATGTTGTTGTCATTATTAAAGTGGTCCTTTTTTAACCACTAGATGGTGCCTAATATCAGAAACTGATTCTGAAGAGAGCAGAAAAGTAATGTAATTGTATTGTAGTTGATGGAATTAATATTATATTAAAACCTGATAGTAAAATACATATTTTTTCCTTGCATCTGAGCAGTATCAAACAGTATAAGATACTGTAGGCAATAAAGACTGGGAAGTTTATATCACAGGCAATGACTCCAGTAGGCAGATGTATGAAGTGATGTTTATGGCTGTGCTGACAGGCACCGACAAGTGTAGGAGGGACCTGGGCGCTAGACAGCCATCCCTTTCACAGTGACCTTCTGCCCACCTTCAGATTGGCTCAGGGTAAATCAGAAGGTCTGATGCAAATTGCTGGAGAGATAGTGTTGTCCTCTATTCCTATTTCTATGCACAGTACTTCTTCCTTCATCTCTAGCAGTCTATGTATCTCACTCTTAGTCTTTCACACATTATCTCACACACAAAAAAACACACAAACACAAAGAGACACACAGGTTTGAACAGACTTCGTAGGACTTCACCATTTTATCCAGTAATCTTGTCTCAGAGTTGTATTGCTTGAATTTCTCGGATCTTATTGATTTGAACACATCAACTGTGAACATTTTCAGCAACTGAACAAAGAAATAATGGTTAAGGTCAAAGAAATCCAGCACAACCATGACTTCTGTTGAATAAAGAATGCCTCAAGGTTGCTGCTATACTTTGATACAAACATCTCCAGAGTGTAAGCTACTATCAAACTAGGAATGTGACAAGCATTTCGCTACATCCGCAATAACATCTGCTAAAAATGTGTATGTGACCAATACAATTTGATTTGATGATAGAAAAAGACATGACCTCAATTATCAGTCATTCAAAAATATGGTATAATTTGTTTTTATTGTTTGAAAATATAATGACAAATAATTGGCTGATTTTTCACAATGTTTTATCTTATAAATTAGCTTGAAAATGCCAACATAGCACACTAAGGAAGGATTATTCCGTTTGATGCCTCAACAAGTCCAAAGAATAACCCAAGGGTGGCTGTTTCCACTCTCATGCTTCCATATCTCAGTCTGTTTGACTGTGACATTTCTCCAGTCTAGAAGGGAGCAAGGTTGTGACCTTTCCACATACAGCTCTGATGTCTCTGCTTCATTCTTTTTGAAGGGGATAGTCAATGTGACAAGATCAAAGATTGGACCTCTCCTGTGAGTCAATATTTAATCTCACAACTGTATCAAATGAATGTGACATCTGAATCTAGAGTTTAATAAAGGTACTAGGATGGAATGAATGGAAAGTCATAGTGCTAGAGGTTTAATAAATAATTTAGCCTGCTACTTTATATAGCAAATAAACATACAAACCATCACACAAAAATAAATATATTGTCTTTTGATGTTGGTTGTGACCAAATGTTGCTGTTGATCAAGTTAATTAATAAACCATCAATAAACGTTTTAATTATCACTGAAACACTGTATAGATGTTTGATCAGTCCCCTTGGTAATTCCAAGTCTCCTCCCAGACCAATTAGCAGAGAAAGAACCACATTAGCACTGTGCCTCATCCAAAACTAGAACTCTCTGCATTAGACTATGCTTCCCTATCAACTATATGGTAATAGACGCTGGAAACACTTCAGTCAGATTTCCAGATTCATTGTGAGTAAACCACTTTACAGCAGAGTAGAATTTACATGGCTGTGTCATTAGCTCATTGCGCTGCTGTATGGCCCACCTCTGCTTGCCAGCCACATGGTTGGCATGGAGGGTGCCATGTTGTGGAATGGCCAAGGTAGTGGAGCCTGGTCAGCAGGCTTCCCCCCACCACCAGTCTGACATTCCAGTCGGGTCCTCTTTTTTTCTGATGCCTACAACAATATTCAACATACCACTTTCAATTTAGTGGAAGGAATGTGTTTGTCTCCATAAATACCTCCATAATCCCATATCTGGCACTCAATAAATGACAGGGAAAAGAGATGGTCCATGGTTATGTGACGGAATATAGGCGGTCTGTCACAAGAGATTAAATAATGACAAGGACGTCCTGTGACTTACTGACTAGAAATGGACCAGCTGTGTGTAAATGTCCTAACAAGCCAGAGCCCCACTAAATCCTCACAATATTCCTCAGATCATTTTAGAAATGTCACACGTATATGTGGTGTTCTGCCTTGTAGATTTCCATAAATTCATAGGTTGGCTAATTCGATACCTCATTAGTGTGTGATATCCTCAAGAACAATGTTAGGATTGATACATTATGTCCAGCTGCTGGTGTGTGTCCTGCATGCATGTGTAACAGCATGGCCACACAGTGGCTACGCATGCATGTCACAGGAAAAGTACAGGGTTGATAGATTTCAATGGCCACTTATCCAAGGTTAACAAGTTTACAATGCATACTAAACCCTTTCCTATAGCCAATCTACCAGATAATTTCCTTACTCAATTTGCCTGACTGATAATCTATTACACATCCGCTCTGAAACCTATTTCGGCATAGGCCTAGCTATTTGTCTTTTTATAACCTGTCAATTATAATCTTGTGAGGGTTATGATGTACTAATAAATGATGGCATTAATGAAAATGAATTATAATGTCACATAATGTGTGTGTCTGTTTGTAAATCATTCATATGAATAATTATGATCCGTTTCAGTAGGCTAGATGTGGATAATCCACCTTCAGGTCTAATTGTATTTTTTGGGGTATTGTTGTAAGTAAGCATTTCACTGTAAGGTCTACCTGTTGTATTTGATTTGATAAACCTATAGAGGCATCGACACAACATCCCATCAATCAACAAGGTGCAGCCTTTATCTTATCCACATGGTTTGGCTCTTGTTTTCTATGGCCTGCTGTAGATCTATTCTGTGACGACCTTGAGTGTTATGCCGGGTCAGGAGGACGCTTGACTTGCTCTTTATTACCCTATGGCCCAGGCAGACTATGAGTGAAAAAATAGCATCCTTGTGAAGAAAAGGTTAAGATTTCAACTACAACATGTACATTCAGATCTAATCAGTGTGAAAATATTATTGAAAGGTCAAAAGTCCTATCTTCTTGTGGCATGGATTTCTCTATTCTGATTTATTCACCTACGAATTTCACGCAATAAATCCGTTTTGATGCTTTTGAAACATCCCATAGTACAAGGTCTATTTTTTATGTTTAATCTCTAGTGATGAATACTATGACTAACAGATGAATAACAAGAAAGGAAGTGTTTTACATCCCAGAAAACGGGGAAGAACGCAGGCTTGATTTTTTGGGGTGAGAAATCCTTGTATTAAAACCCTGTAATAAACTAAAAATCCCGGTAATTTTCCTCACGGTTCCATTGCTGTTCCCTTGGTAACAAGCAAACCCTTGCCCTTCTGGAGCCTCCTGACATTCGCTTGGAACGTACCAAGCTGCTGTGGGGAGATCTGTAGATTTCCATTTCACTAATACGTTTTTTTTAACCAAAAATGGGTTATTTTAAAAACAAATAATAACGTGCCTTATCTTTTAATCTTCAACGTATATTTATATTCCAACGAATCTTCTAGATGTTCCAATTTTCGTACGCACATTGGCATAGAGTGGCATTACGTTACCCCTTCAAATAAATCAAACTGGCAGTCGTAGAGCGAGCTGTCAAATGCTTGTTGCTTGTTGTGTCAAATCCGTGCTAGCTACAAAGTAACGAAGATAAATCAAACACCCAGTTACTTTCTTCTGAAAGTGGTTATAGCTCATCTATAGCTAGGTAATACGACAATAATTAAATCGACCGTTGAAGGTTGAACAGCACCTGTCCTCTCCACATTTTGTTTTTCTCTGTTCCATGGTGCTTTCTATCCTGGCTGCGTGACTGGTGGCTTGCGCTGGGGAACGAGTCGTCCAGATGATGAGGTAAGCAGGTAGAAATGCTAGCTTCAGCTTGTCAGTGTCCTAGCTAGCTCGCTATGTACCCAAATATGATGTGTCATGTATTGCAGGTTAGGAAAAGTACCTAATAATAAAGTGTTATCCCGAATACTTAAATGGGAGTGCATGCAGTCAGAAACTAGCATATTATGTTTGTCATCAGAGAGGAAGAGGCGAAGCGAGGCTTCGCCATGAAGTAAGAAATGTAGGTACTGGTGGTCAATGAGAGTGTCGAATTCGGTCAACAACAAAACATGAGTGCTTAATTTGCTACGTGGGTTTTATTTGATCGAATATACGTTTCTTAATGGTTAGGTTGTTACGAATGCAGTGTTATAAAAGTGGACGCACGTGGCATTTTGTCAAGTTAAAAAACGACTTTATTTTGGAGTTGTGCCTGTTGTTCACACGCGTATCTGCCCTCATTGGCTAGAATGGTCCTATATGACATCGCCTCCCGCCTGCATTCCATCTTTGAGGACGTATTTTCATTGTTAGAGTGGTCACTCGATTATCTTGTACATATAATATAAAATCTTTGTTTTCGTGTTAGCGTGTGCTAGCTATCAAAGTTCCAGCTGCAGTAGCTAGCTAGCTAGCTGTGATGGTGGCTCGTTCACGGACTTTGCTAACGTTGGCTAACGTTATATAGCCAGCCGTAGCCTATTTGCTTACTGCCTACTGATGGCTGGCTACTGTGAACGTTAGCTCCCAAGACTTCAGCCAAGTTACTTGTTTATTGTTGGTACAGTGTAGATAGCTAGCTATAAGCTCAGATCACATTACAAGTTACTTTGATGTCACTTGCTTTTTTAAATTCAGATTCAAAGAAGGGGGAACGACCTTTATTGTGATACCTCATTTTTTAAAGAAACAGGTTAAATAGAGAGAAAGATAGCTAGCTTGTTTTCATAATGTGTAATGTCAAATTGTTTGCTTATCTTTATGCAATTTTCAGTGCAATCATTATAACTATTTTTGTCCTCTTGAGAAAGCATAGTGGAGAAAGTAGGCTCTTATGTGTTATTACACATCCACTATTTTGTTTATCTGTACATGATTATATTAATTTGTTTATAACAGTGAACAATAATAATTCCAAACCAAAGGAGGAATTATGTTAAGGCTTGGGTCAAGATGATCTGAAATAGCAGAGCATACAGGTTTGCATTAGAGTATCTGCAGCTAGCCTGGTTGTCTGTCTGTCTGTCTGTCTGAGCTTTGCAGCCAGTACACAGCAAATCCGTGCCTGATCTGCTATTGGCCAGAGAGGGCTGGGAGGGTCTTCCTGGAGGCGGAGGAGCAGGCAGGAAGGGGGTGGCTGGAAATGTTTCAGCTAGAGAGTTAGCAGACAGTCTTTTCCTCCACTGTCGTGGAAAGAAAATCCCTGTCTAGGCATGGGCCTGAGCACACAGCACTGAGAAGGGAATGAAAAATATACACATGGTGATTATCTTTAGACAGAAAGTAATTAGAAGAAGTCGGACTACCGACACAGACTCTGTGGTGGATGTTAGAGAGACTGAGGAGCTCCAGCACTGCATGAGGTAAGAGGATTTTTTCCCTTGGCTGCTCTGTTTCCTGACTAGTTCATAAAGGAATTTGCTGCATTATGCTGCATACCATGCGGTGAGAGGGAGAGATAGGGGACTTCACTCGTAGAGGTGGTTAGAATCTGCTTCACTGATCACGCTCCTCTTGCACTTACTGCTTCTTCTATTTGCTTTTGGTTGGCTGTTCCTCTTTAATATGTACATTTAGCTGGTTAATGTTGAGAGTTTACTTCTCCCATACTGCCAGCAAAGAACAAGGTGCTCCCTTTACGCCTGCTCTGCAATTTCCTGTGGCGTTTCACCACTTACCCAGTCTGTCTGTCGTATATCTGAATGACTTCCAAAAGTGTGTGTGTTTGCACAAGGTTCATAAGAGTGTTTTCTTTATTTACATGGCTCTGGAGGACTGGGGGCCAACATCTCATAACCATGATTTATTCTCTGATGCACCAGGTGTTAACTCTTCATCAAATCTAACAGAAAAAAACACCAAGGAAAGTAACTTGAGAGGGTCTGTCACAAATAGAAAAATGGAAAGGTCTTCCTAATCCCCCTTCCCAATTCAAAGTTTGAGTTTGGGCCCGGGGACAGTTTTCTTCTGTACTATCCTATTGACACATTTTTGAAGCTAGGCTATGACATTTTTATGTTGTAGGTTCCATATTAACGTTGCAACATTCAATTCCGTACTTTACAGCCCTGCATGAATAACCATTTCTTTTTCTATTTAGACTCAAAACCAGTAGTTCCAGCCTGTGCTATTTCCAACTGTTTTGGAAGTTATAGGCTACATGTTTTTTTCCCCCTGAATCCAACTAAATTACAGCGCACACTGATAGGAAGGATCTATTTTCCTCTCACATTTGTTTGGTCTCACAGGTGGCTAGAATGCTGTAGATAATAACTGCAGATTTTCTCATACAGCAGTGCAAATTGAGCCTTAGTAACTAACATGAAGAAGATAATTAAGGTCGTGCCAGTTCAGTTGAAGACTATTAGAATATGAAGTGCATATGCTTTCTGATTCAATAAATTGCTGCTTGCATTGCCCATGGCTGAATGCTGGATGGTTTACAATAGTAACCTCTGTAACTGTTAGGCCCTAGAGCTGGTTGTTCTTCCCAGGCGAACAAAACAGAATGTCAGGGTTAACACTGACCAAACTAGGCCATGAATCCATAGATGCGATAACGAGGTAGAGATACAGGAAAAAGGCCATACAGTTACATATCAGGATATTTTTTGGAACGATTTATTGTATCGTTTTGACAATATTGCAATATTATTTTTGTGCTAGTTGGTTGTACTCCATTATTTTCCTTCATAGCTTGTCCTTCATCTTTTTAAATATATAGCCAATTTGTTTTCAGCACATTTAATTCCATGACTGATCAAAACTTGTTCTCTCAAGGCTCTCTCTTGTCCTTCTGCAGAAGAGATATGGTGAGCAATATGTTTGGAACAATGAATCGTAATTTAATCACAGTATAATATAACATATATAAACAATAACCTAAATGTAGGCTAATTTTGCAGGGGGGTATTGAGATTCGGGATCTCTCCCCCCACGGCATCTTTCTCCCATGCGTTTCCATGGCATTTCCACTGTTTTGGTCGAGTTCCATTGACCTCTTTACCGCATCTATAGATTGACCTAGACCTATTTTCATTTGTATACGCAGCTAATAATTTAACTCCCTTAACAAAAGTAATGATACATTTGCCAAGACCTCTCACATGTCAAATTGGAAACAATATTTTCATGATGAGTTCAGTCTGTAGGAAATGTAGGCTATTTTTTCACCAAAGTATCATTCTCTGGGCCATGGGATTATTCAAGGCTCTCCCTTAATTTGCATTTTACAGCTGCCTTTAGGGCATCCAACTGATTTATAGGGAATAAGTATAAACAAGAATCAAAACCAGGGCTACTGCAAAACAGGATGAGTCTCTCTCTTTCTCTCTCTCTCTCTCTCTCTCTCTCTCTCTCTCTCTCTCTCTCTCTCTCTCACACACACACATTGACAACCTTGTTACTGAATTCACAAGTGTTGCAGTACAGAGCCTCCCACACTAAGCTAAAGGGCAAACTATTGAGTGATAGTGTTGCATTTCTATATTTCTGTTGCCCTGATATGTTTTGCCAATAACAACAAAACTATGCTCACTTTTACAAAATGTATACAGAAAATACAGAAGATTGTAGGACTCCTGTTTACAATAGAATAATACCTCTCATGAGAGATGTGCAAGTTTACCTTCTAATTTATTAATTACAAGTTATTTAAAGTTGCTTCACAAAGTATCAGACATCACAATTACCCCAATTACATGCATTTCTGACCTTGGAGAAAAGGATGTTGAATTAAATTGTATTTGTTTTCTTTGACGTGATGTCCTACTTTTCCCCCCAAGGCCATCAGCTAGAATTTGAACGATATTGTTGCTGCACTTTAGTCATTAACTGGACTTGTAGGTAGCCTAGGTATCAATTGAATTTATCTTCAACCCTTTGTTTATGATGTAGCGTAATACAATGCATTCAGTAGCCTAAGCTTACATAATAGAGTCAGAAATGTGGGTGTAGGACAATGTAAAAATGAATGGGAGACATGCCCTGTACTGTAGGCTTCAATTGTTGAATGCCACATTGCATCATGCTGACACTGAGGCTAAAATTGAATTCTGTCCTTCCATCCAGGATGTCAACAAAATTGATATCGCTGCATGTTATTATTAGACTCAGTCCCCAAGGCCTTCACAATGTTTGGGGTCCTTCTCCTAGTGTACCCCCAGCAGCTCTGGCTCCCGCCAAGCATATTTATAATGTGGTCGTATTGGACTTGTCTGTCTGAATAGAAAGGCTGTCCGGGGATAAATACAGTGCCGAACATAGAGTGCATGGAATTAAAATTTCATAAACCGAAGGCCGAATACAGATTCAAGGTCAGAAGCATTAATCAGTCAAATATATCACTGTGATTGTAGGAAGAAGGCTGCTGTGCGGGGGTGGCTGTCGATTAAGACACAGGCCCACGTCACAGGCTGACATTTGCAATAGCCTAGCTCGTAGGATTTTAGCACAGGACTATGGCGTAGGCCAACAATATCCCACGGGAACAATACCCCACCACCTCAAATGACAGTTTAGCAGTTTGAGGGGGGAACTGGACTAATATGGAAAGGTCACAGGAAGTGTTATAGGCACCTCCCAACCTGTGTCCTATAATCTATCATGCCTCATCAGCGTTATCCTAGACGCACATTTACCCAGGCTGCCAATAAGGATCATATTATATTGTCCGACATAGTAAGCCCTTTAAGAATAGCCCTTATGTAATTTTGGCATTTGCAAATTTGCATGCCTCCATCTACTCATCCTGTTTATTTAGCTCTTATTGTAGACTAACTGATGTAGACTGTAATTATGTCATTAATGGTATTGTGCAATTGATATGTAGAGTTGACAGGTATTATTTCAGGAGGACAAATTACATTTCATACACCTTTTTGTATTCACTTTCCCCAAATGGGCTTGCCTTTTACCAGATCTGAACATGAGTTAGGACTAGGCTAATTGCAAAAGGTCTCAATTGATATTAGCCTATTCATTACGTATCTTTCCATAGAAGTCGAAAGTCCTTTGGGAGAAAAGGAAATTAGATCCTGCCTTGAGTGGATGATCATTTTTTTAATGATTTTCACAATTATTTTGTTCATATAGATGGATGTGTATGTCCATTAGATGGGATGTAATGGAGGTGGTTTACTCATACTGTATGGTCCTATCATAGAGTAGCCTACATCATTTTTTAAAACACATTTGATTGCTTGACACAATTCATGATGATATTTTTAACCCAAGCTATGCTGTTGCCATGCCTCAGTTTGTGAAAAGAGCCCATAGCAACTCGAGCAGTATAAAATGAAAGTAGGCTAATAGTATAGTAATAACAAGAGCACTAACATACATTATTTATAAAAGAACTAGGCTAACCTAACTCTTTCCTATCTTCCAGATCACCAACAGAAAGTGCCTTTCAGACAACATCTCCAACTTGAACCTGCTCTGTGGTCCATATGTGCATGGAAAGCAAACGCTCCCTTTAAGGCCAGGTCTGAGCTGTGACAGGGGATACCTCAGCTGCAAATCTTCAGTAGCCTCCAATTCATTTCTGAACAACTCCAGTGACTAAGAAATCCAAGAGGAAAGCATTATTGTGGAGAGGAGAACTGTCAAAGCACAAAGAGCTGACAAATTAGAAGTTGGCAAAGTCAATACAAAGCACATCTTCGTTAATATTCTATCAACGAGCTCCATTGCCTTGAAATACTATTGTTGAGAGTGTTCTTGTCAGTGGAGGAGGAGAGACACTTGGGGGTGTCACAGAGCAAGCCCCTCAACCTTTTCAGAGGTCTGCCATAGGTGCAAACTGATTGATGAGTGATTGATCATTAATCGATTAGCCTTCCTCCCAGCTTATGATGCGAGGGCCTGTCTAGTTGCTACATATGATTTGAGAACTTTTCAAACACAAATAAAACAGAGCCAAAAGTTTTGAACTTTTTTACTTGAGGCCATTTTTGAGTTAGAGTCAACCGATATATTGAACTTGCAGCGTTCAATTGGAACCTCTTAACATGGCTCTGAATATATCTTCGATAAGAGACACAAAATGGCTGACATTGGAAGTTTGTCGGCAGTTTCAGAGAGGAACTTGCTCACGGAGTGATGAGGAATGCAAATTTGCACACCCACCAAAGAGCTGCCAGGTTGAAAACGGAAGAGTTATTGCCTGCTTTGACTCGCTAAAGGTAAGCAATGTCATGCACCATTCTTCTGTTAGATTCATGATTCTTTGCCTTGTGTGCTGGGAGAACTGTGTTAGGCCGACCTAGGAGCCAACACAGATAAAGAGATACTAAATTGTTTATTGTTAGGAAATAGAGACAGAAAACCTCTTTCTCTCATCCCACTAGACATCCCAGTGCCAGGTACTGTTTTTTCTGTTTATTCTAATCCAAAATTGACATCCCCCATGGGGTGTATATAAACTATAGCCTAGTGCTGGCTTCCAGTGGGATTACTGCTGATGCATTCTCCCTCTCACCTCAGTGGCCCTGGCTGTCTGTGGCTGGGCCTGGGTTAATCCACAGAGAAGCTCTCACTGCCCCTCCCCCCATGGATTATTCTTATGTTCAATCATCTCCTTATCTCCGCTGGCCAAAGGGCCTGGTCCCTATCGGTCAAGGCTGGTGCTCTGACAACCATCAAGAGGAATTGATACAAAGAACCTATTTATCCAAAGTGCCTCTATAGGTTTGAGTCCTTTATTGAGAGGGTGAAAATGGGTTGCTTTTGATTTTGCCCATTGAATTTTCACCTCAAGCCGTTAATGGAGACGGCGATAGTGTTGCAAGTTACTTTTTGTTATTGCTATGGATGGCAGGACATTTAGGGCCTCACTAGTTGCCCAGACATTAATCTTAGAAAGAGTCACACACTGTTGCCCAAGCTCCTTCCAGAACAGTGCAGTCATTGAGCTGCTTGTCCTCCAAGGCTTGTATCTACCAACCATGCATCTAATGTCTTAGCCTACTTACTGGGCCCTCGGAGACTGGAGCCATCACACCACGAGGCTGGTGATTAGAACCTGGGGGGGAAAGGCTGCTCAAGACTCATAGGTTCCTTCAGAACAGAGACTTGCAATGGATTTTAGTTTGAGGTGAATGTGGAAGAGGCTTTACAACTGGGGGCAGTATATTGAGTGTAATACTCTTGCTCCAAAAATAAATGATTTGCTTAACTTTTCAGTTGTTTATTCTGAAATATTGTGGTAGGCTAGGGTACATTAATGCCCTCGGCAAACAGGATTAAAATCCTCTCTGGCTCAACCCACCCACACACGCTTCATTTCACCCAATATTGTCTCTATTGTTATGTCACAGTTGCTCTTATAATGAGGGTTTTTTTAGACTATAGGGTTTCATAGACTGCACTTCAACTGATTTTAATGACACTAGGCTCAATGTCATCACTTCTGTTCTGCACATCACTATAGCAACTGTGTCTGTCCAGCCTCTGTCCTGAAAGGGGATACTGTAATGCAGGCTAACTTGTTCATTTCTAAGGTGAATTGATTTCCTGCTGCAGTTCAAGTGAAATATTGATTCATAATCAGGATTTCCATGTGCTTGCATCAACCACTATCTGTGAGGATATTAAGTGATACATCTCAGCCTAAAACATGTAGGCCTATGATTTCTATATGGACTGTTCAGAGCACGCAGGAGAGAGTGAGAGAGGCTCTGTTGTTAGCTGATGGAAGGGGGATGGGAAGAGACTGGTTAGAAAATATACAAATGCCTCAGTCATGTGATTATGTCACGATTCGTTCTGCTGAATAGCCTCTTGTCTAAGAAGAGTTCCTCGAGTGTTGTCTGTAACTGACATTCCTATTGGCTCAACTTTGACAGTGGTTTCCGCTGTGATTTAGCCCACATTTTCCCTAAAACATATTGATGTGTTCTTTAGTAAACTGAATGATAGGCTAGCCATGTTGGCCCACTTTTACAGTTTTGATGTAATATCATATGAACAAAAACCGTGTTTGTTCAGCTTGTGGATTTGGTCTGTTGTTTTCATAAGTACCCCTTATCAACCTCTAGCTAAAGTACTTTTGAGGTGAACCGTTTCAATAAAACACTGACTGGAGCTTAGGCTTAAGTCTGAACAACTGGTGAGGCAGCATCTCTTATGCATGTCACAGGTCTGTTCTCCTGATTCACCCTCCTGCCCTAACATGCCTAACCTCATTTTGTGCATGTGATTCCACTTTCCCCAGCAGCAACAAATGCATGACAGTAACTACTTTCTCATGACTGGCTGCAAATTGACGAGGAAAGGCAGACAGAAACTTGTGTTGTCCACAGATTTCCCCCATCTTATCCGAATCGTCTGCATGAGAAGCTGTCCTTTGCCTTACTGACCTGCCGATTTCCTCCCCAGAAATAGGGATGGGCGTCAGGCCCTGTCTCTCCCACTGCTCTCGGCCTAAACCAACACTGCTGTGTTGGCTGACTGGCTGGGGCTTGGCTGTCATTCATGATATGGCTGAGAGGAGCTGTTTCCTGTGGGCTGGTCCCAGGAGACAGTTCTGAAGCTGGGTCAGAGGAAGCCTCTGAAGACAGAGAGAGCAGTGAAGAGAACAGTGCTGCTGATGCCTGGAGCTAAGCTCGATAGCTTCCTAGCTTACAGAGAAGTAGGGTGAGACGTTATGTGGGCTATCACATATGATTAGGAGCTCAGCTGATTAGGAGCTCAGCTCAGCACTACATTATCACCACTTGATGCAAAGGCAGTGAGTAGGAAATATCAAATTCAGTTGGATGGATACTTAATTCGTTAGGCCTTACCTAGGTTAGCCTACATGTTTAGCCTACTAGGTGTAATCACCATATGCCAAATAGCCTAGCTATGGCACTTTCTGGAAACATGAAATCTAGGCCATGCGTTCATTGTCAACTGCAGGGGTTTTCAACCTTTTTTTGCCCAGTGACCCCCTCCCAGGCAAACCGGCGACCCAGGGACCCCCATCATACGTTAACAAAAATATATATTTTTCACGTCTTTATCATGACACAAGGCGAGACCCAGATGCAGACACAGGAGGCAGATGGTTGGAGTTTAAGATGTTTAATGATCCAAAAGGAGTAGGCAAGAGAATGGTCGTGGACAGGCAAAAGGTCAAAACCAGTTCAGAGTCCAGGAGATACAGAGTGGCAGACAGGCTCATGGTCAAGGCAGGCAGAACAGTCAGGCAGGTGGGTACAGAGTCCAGAAACAGGCAAGGGTCAAAACCAGGAGGATTAGGAAAAGGAGAATAGCAAAAAGCAGGAGAACGGGGAAAAAATGCTGGTTGACTTGGGAACATACAAGACGAACTGGCACAGAGAGACAGGAAACACAGGGATAAATACACTGGGGAAAACAATTATAATTATAGGACTATTTCTCTCTATACAATTTGTATTTCATATACCTTTGACTATTGGATGTTCTTATAGGCACTTTAGTGTTGCCAGTGTAACAGTATAGCTTCCATCCCTTTCCTCGCTCCTACCTGGGCTCGAACCAGGAACACATCGACAACAGCCACCCTCGAAGCAGCGTTACCCATGCAGAGCAAGGGGAACAACTACTCCAAGTCTCAGAGTGAGTGACGTTTGAAACGCTATTAGCGCGCAACCCGCTAACTATCTAGCCATTTCACATCGGTTACACCAGCCTAATCTCGAGAGTTGATAGGCTTGAAGTCATAAACAGCTCAATGAAGCACAGTGAAGAGCAGCTGGCAAAACGCACGAAAGTGCTGTTTGAATGAATGCTTACGAGCCTGCTGGTGCCTACCATCGCTCAGTCAGACTGCTCTATCAAATCATTGACTTAATCATAACATAATAACATACAGAAATATGAGCCTCATGTCATTAATATGGTCGAATCCAGAAACTATCATTTCGAAAACAAAACGTTTATTCGTTCAGTGAAATACGGAACCGTTCCGTATTTTATCTAACAGATGGCATCCCAAAGTCTAAATATTGCTGTTACATTGCACAACCTTCGATGTTATGTCATATTTACGTAATATTCTGGCAAATTAGTTCGCAATGAGCCAGGCGGCCCAAACTGTTGCATATACCCTGACTCTGCGTGCAATGAACGCAAGAGAAGTGACACAATTTCACCTAGTTAATATTGCCTGCTAACCTGGACTTCTGTGTATTGATTTTAAGGAAGGCATTTATGTTTATGGTTAGGTACACATTGGAGCAACGACAGTCCTTTTTCGCGAATGCGCACCGCATCAATTATATGCAACGCAGGACACGCTAGATAAACTAGTAATATCATCAACCATGTGTAGTTAACTGGTGATTATGATTGATTGATTGTTTTTTATAAGACAAGTTTAATGCTAGCTAGCAACTTACCTTGGCTTCTTACTGCATTTGCGTAACAGGCAGGCTCCTCGTGAGGCAGGTGGTTAGAGCGTTGGACTAGTTGGACTAGTTAACCGTAAGATTGAATCGTTCTGCTCCTGAACATGGCAGTTAACCCACCGTTCCTAGGCCGTCATTGAAGATAAGAATGTGTTCTTAACTGACTTGCCTAGTTAAATAAAGGTGTAAAAAAAAAAAAAAAGCAAAATTGGCATCCAAAAATACCAATTTACGATTGTTATGAAAACTTGAAATCGGCCCTAATTAATCGGTCAACCTCTAGTTGAGACCAGGCATCTTAAGGTGGTCTCCAGGTCCTGATTAGCTCGCTCCAATTGTCCGTTCGATTGGGGATGGAATCCGGAGGATAGACTGGCCGATGCCCCAATAAGAGGTCAGAACGCCTTCCAAAACTGAGATGAGAATTGAGGACCCCGGTCGGAAACCATGTCCACTGGGAGACCATGGATCTGGAAGACGTGCTGCACCATGAGCTGGGCCTTCCTTGACAGAGGGTAGTTTAGGGAGAGGGATGAAATGAGCGGCCTTAGAAAACAGATCCACCACTGTCAGAATTACAGTGTTACAGTGTTCCCCCATCAGATGGGGGAAGCCCAGTGACAAAGTCCAGAGAGATATGGGACCAGGGATGAGGAGGGACCGGTAGTGGCTGAAGAAGGCCAGAAGGAACTTGCCATGGAGTCTTGTTCTGGGCGCACACCGTGCATGTGGCGACGAAGGCAGAGACGTCAGGAACCATTGTGGGCCACCAGAAACGTTGTCGAGGGAAGGCTAGGGTACGGTGGGAACCAGGATGACAGGTTAGCCTGGAAGAATGATCCCATTCCAGGACCCGGGACCGAACTGAGTTGGGGACAAACAACCGGTTAGCCGGGCCCCTTTCATGTCCAGGCTGGGAGCGTTGTGCCTTGTGAACCAGGGTCTCAATACCCCAATTCACAGTGGTTGCTAGGCATGAGTTAGGGAGAATGGTTTCGGTGACCGAGGGTGTGGCAGAGGAACTGTATGGGTGAGAGAGAGTGTCAGGCTTCACATTTTTGGACCATGGGCGGTAGGAAATGGTGAAGTTGAATCTGGTAAACAACAGAGCCCACCGGGCCTGCCTGGAGTTAAGGCACTTGCTGTAAGGAGATATTCCAGATTTTTACGGTCGGTCCAGACCAAGAATGGCTGTTCTGCTCCTTCCAGCCAGTGCCTCCACTCTTCCAATGCCATCTTGACCACCAGGAGTTCTCGGTTGCCTACATCGTAGTTCCTCTCTGCAGAATTGAGACGATGAGACAGGAAGGCACGGGGATGAAGCTTTTGGTCCTGGGCAGATCGCTGGGACAGGATGCCCTCCACTCCAACCACAAATTGATGCGACGTGTCCGGATGGATAAGGATGGGTGCTGTTGTGAACCGATGCTTCAGGTCCACAAAGGCTTTGTTGACAGCAGGAGACCCTCTGAACGGTACTTTGGGAGAAGTGAGTGCCGAGAAGGGCGCCGTCAGGGTGCTGTAAACCCGAATGAAGTTTGCAAATCCTAGGAAACGTTGCAACTGCACCCTGGACGTAGGTTGATGCCAATTCACCACTGCTTTCACCTTTCCAGGATCCATCTGGACATTACCCTCAGCAATGACATATCCTAGAAAAGCGATTGTAGAGCGGTGGAACTCACACTTCTCAGCTTTCACGAACAGTTGGTTCTCCAGGAGGCGCTGAAGGACCTGCCTGTGTAAAACAGGATGTCATCAAGGTAGACAAACACAAAACGGTTGAGCATGTCCTGGAGCACATTGTTTACCAAAGCCTGAAAGACAGCAGGGGTGTTGGTGAGTCCAAACGGTTGAAGGCTGTCTCCCGCTCATCCCCTTTGTGTATCTGAACCAGGTGGTAGGCATTCCGAAGGTCCAACTTGGATAAAATGGTGGCCCCCTGGAGAGGTTCAAATGCCGAAGTGATAGGGGGTAACGATTTTTGACAGTAATGTCATTCAGTCCCCGGTAGTCAATGCACTGACACAGGGTCTTGTCCTTCTTCTCCACAAATAAAAACCCTGTGTCTGCAGGAGATGCAGACTGACAGACGGCCCCAGTTGCCAGAGACTCCTCTATGTACTCCTCCATAGTCTTGGTCTCCGGCCCGTATAGATAATATAGTCGACCCCGAGGTGGTGTGGTGCCTGGGTGAAGATCCCACTGGTACTCAGTGGAAATGACAGAAACATCCAAAGCCTTGCTGATGCCCTGAGGAAGACGTCTGGGGAAAGGCTGTGCTGCTTGAAGACAGTGGGAATGGCAAAATGTGCTCCGACCCATGATGGAGCTTGTGGTCCAGTCAATAACAGGGTTATGTTTTTGAAGCCAGGTAAACCCAAGACAACAGGAACATAGGGAGATGCAATGAGGAGGAACTGTATGGTCTCACTGTGGTTACTGGAAATCCGTGACTCCACCTATTGAGCGGCCGTCCAGTGCACTGGCATCCATGGGAACCGAGAGCGGTTGAATGGGAATACCTAGCTCAGAAGCAATAGTAGTATGCATAAAACTTTCATCCGCCCCAGAGTCAATAAGCACTCAGAGACTTAGATTGGTCTCCCCACAGCACAAGCACAAAGAAAGGTGTGCGGGTGATGGGAATTAGGGAACTCCCAGTCTGACTCACCAAAGTACTTGTACCCACCAGACACAAAGGTTTCCTAACAGAGCAGGTAGGTATGTAATGTCCTGCCCCTCCACAGTACAGACAACAGTTGGAATTCAACCTACGTGAGCGTTACCCAACCGATAACCTAGCTCTTCCCAATTGCATAGGCTCAGGAGAATCCAACTCAACCATCGTTGATAATTCACGAGGGAGCTCAGGTGGCTTCTAATCCTCTCGGGAAAACTGCCTTCGGGAACTTCCGGATTCCTTTAAAAGTGAGCGAGCCATAGCGGGTGAACGAGTGTGCCCGAGGCCAGGCCTCCTCTCACTCCTACGTTCCCTTAAGCGTCCATCAATTTTAATGGTGTGGGTGATGAGGGAGTCAAGATCCACCTGCAATTCTCGACCTCATCCTTCACCACCTCGGATAATCTGTGAAGAAAGGTATCGAAGAGAGACTCCGGATTCCAGGAACTCTTGGCGGCCAACGAGCGAAAATCAACCTCGTAGTCTGCCACACTATGGGAGTTGAGTTAAATCAAGAGGTTTACTGGCCGCCTCGCTCCCGGATTCCAGAGACTCAAATACCTTCCTCAACTCCACCATGAATTCCTCCAGATGACAACAGAGGGTGGATTGTTGCTCCCAAACAGCCGTAGCCCAGGAGAGCACCCTTCCCGACATTAGCGTAATAATACATGCTATCTTCGATCGGTCCGAAGGGAACAAAGATGGCTGTAGCTCAAAAATAAGCGAGCACTGAGAAAGAAAGCCCCGACAGGTACCAGGATCTCCAGAATATCTCTCCGGAGGAGGTAAGCAGGGTTCTCAGGGATGGCAGACAGCCTATGAGTTAACTCCTTAATAAGCTCCATAGCAGTCCTTGTGCCCAAGGAAGCGAAGGGCAGTATTTGAGAATGCTGTTCAATGACTACAGCTCAGCGTTCAACACCATTGTGCCCACAAAGCTCATCACTAAGCTAAGGGCCCTAGGACTAAACACCTCCCTCTGCAACTGGATCCTGGACTTCCGACAACAATGAGACAGCCTATAGGGAGGTCAGAGAACTGGCAGTATGGTGCCAGGACAACAACCTCTCCATCAATGTGAGCAAGACAAAGGAGCTGATTGTGGACTACAGGAAAAGGCAGGCCGAACAGGCCCCCATTAACATCAACGGGGCTGCAGTGGAGCGGGTCGAGAGTTTCAAGTTCCTTGGTGTCCCCATCACCAACAGTCTATCATGGTCCAAACACACCAAGACAGTCGTGAAGAGGGCACGGCAAAACCTTTTCCCCCTCAGGAGACTGAAAAGATTTGGCATGGGTCCCCAGATCCTCAAAAAGTTCTACAGCTGCACCATTGAGAGCATCCTGACCGTGGCATCACCACTTGGTATGGCAACTGCTCAGCATCTGATCATGAGGTGCTACAGAGGGTAGTACGTATGGCCCAGTACATCACTGGGGCCAAGCTTCATGCAATCTAGGACCTACATATTTGGCGGTGTCAGAGGAAAGCCCATAAAATTGTGAGAAACTCCAGTCACCCGAGTCATAGACTGTTTTCTCTTCTTTCCACAGATTCTCGATTGGATTCAGGTCTGGACTTTGACTTGGCCATTCTAACACCTGTATATGTTTATTTTTGAACCATTCCATTGTAGATTTTGCTTTATGTTTTGGATCATTGTCTTGTTGGAAGACAAATCTCCGTCCCAGTCTCAGGTCTTTTGCAGACTCCATCAGGTTTTCTTCCAGAATGGTCCTGTATTTGGCTCCATCCATCTTCCCATCAATTTTAACCATCTTCCCTGTCCCTGCTGAAGAAAAGCAGGCCCAAACCATGATGCTGCCACCACCATGTTTGACAGTGGGGATGGTGTGTTCAGGGTGATGAGCTGTGTTGCTTTTACGCCAAACATAACGTTTTGCATTGTTGCCAAAAAGTTCAATTTTGGTTTCATCTGACCAGAGCACCTTCTTCCACATGTTTGGTGTGTCTCCCAGGTGGCTTGTGGCAAACTTTAAACGACACTTTTTATGGATATCTTTAAGAAATGGCTTTCTTCTTGCCACTCTTCCATAAAGGCCAGATTTGTGCAATATACAACTGATTGTTGTCCTATGGACAGAGTCTCTCACCTCAGCTGTAGATCTCTGCAGTTCATCCAGAGTGATCATGGGCCTCTTGGCTGCATCTCTGATCAGTCTTCTCCTTGTATGAGCTGAAAGTTTAGAGGGACGGCCAGGTCTTGGTAGATTTGCAGTGGTCTGATACTCCTTCCATTTCAATATTATCGCTTGCACAGTGCTCCTTGGGATGTTTAAAGCTTGGGAAATCTTTTTGTATCCAAATCCGGCTTTAAACTTCTTCACAACAGTATCTCGGACCTGCCTGGTGTGTTCCTTGTTCTTCATGATGCTCTCTGCGCTTTTAACGGACCTCTGAGACTATCACAGTGCAGGTGCATTTATACGGAGACTTGATTACACACAGGTGGATTGTATGTATCATCATTAGTCATTTAGGTCAACATTGGATCATTCAGAGATCCTCACTGAACTTCTGGAGAGAGTTTGCTGCACTGAAAGTAAAGGGGCTGAATAATTTTGCACGCCCAATTTTTCAGTTTTTGATTTGTTAAAAAAAGTTTGAAATATCCAATAAATGTTGTTCCACTTCATGATTGTGTCCCACTTGTTGTTGATTCTTCACAAAAAAATACAGTTTTATATCTTTATGTTTGAAGCCTGAAATGTGGCAAAAGGTCGCAAAGTTCAAGGGGGCCGAATACTTTCGCAAGGCACTGTACATTATTTTACTGTAGTAGAGGAGAACCTTTCTAATTCAGGGATTATTCTGCCATTGAAATCCTTGGACTGGCCGCCTAAGAGTTTTTTCAGGTCGCCCAAGTCCAAACAGTGTAAAAATATATATATTTGGGGGGATGCTTTCAATGTTTACTTAAATGATTGAAACCTGCTATAAATTATGTAGAAAAGATAATGCAGATATAGTTTTAAATAATATCATATTTGAGAACTAACAATCACCAAAAGTCAGGGAGAATTGAAAATTCCAAAAACAATACATTTAGCAGTATAGATTTTGATATTATATTTGAGCAAAATAACATAGCATTAGCTATGGCAAAATGTATAGAATTTCAGGAAATTTGTTTTATAACAGATTTTTTTTTCTCTTAGCTCCATGGCAAAATATGTAGATTTGCTTTAAAACCGCAAACATTTCTCAGCTCCATGGAGCTCCAATTTGTAGAATTGTAGAAAATTGTCTTAAAAATTCCAACATTGCTCTACACCACCAAGGTCCATCACCTAAGACCTTTTTTGATACAGATAAAAACTTTAACTATACCCTTTTTATGTCTCAATTCCTCAGATTGTGCGAAGAGCAGAGCCTACTAAAATGGTCATTGCAATTCCTGGATCCTTGGCACATCCCTACCCAAAAACCCAACCTTATCTTAACCATAACACTTACTTAACCCTAACCTTAACCATTTTAAATGTCAACTTCAATGGGGTAGTGACATCCCAAGGATCCCGGAATGCACGGACCCTACTAAAACAGGAGTATCAATGAACATTGATTCTGGCGAATGGCATTGCGATACCACGTACCGCTATACTAGCTGTCTAGTCTGTGTTTTATAAATGTGCAATAAGCATAAAACACAATTGTATAAGCAATTGGCAACTCATTCTCATTCTGAGAAATAAAGTAGGCCACTTGATTTCAACATCTGAACAAAGTGGATAGGCTAGCACGCTGTACAAACAATTGGAAATGGAGAGAAGGGTGTGTTCATAACAATTCAACTGTTCTGCCTTGTTAACTAGCAAATAGATCCAAGTTTGCTAAACTTGAAATACACCACATGACCAAAAGTATGTGGACACCTGCTTGCCTGCTCGTCGAACATCTCATTCCAAAATCATGGGTATTAATATGGAGTTGGTCCCTTCTTTGCTGCTACAACAGCCTCCACTCTTCTGTGAAGACCTTCCACTAGATGTTGGAACATTGCTGCAGGGACTTGCTTCCATTCAGCCACAAAAGCGTTAGTGAGGTCGGGCACTGATGTTGGGCGATTAGGCCTGGCTCGCAGTCGGCCTTCCAATTCATCCAAAATGTGTTCGATGGGGTTGAGGTCTGGGCTCTGTGCAGGCCAGTCAAGTTCTTCCACACCAATCTCGACAAACCATTTCTGTATGGACCTCGCTTTGCACACAGGGGCATTGTCACGCTGAAACAGAAAAGGGCCTTCCCCAAACTGTTGCCAAAATGTTGGAAGCGCAGAATCATCTAGAATGTCATTGTATGCTGTAGCATTAAGATTTCCCCTCACTGGATCTAAGGGGCCTGAACCATGAAAACAGCCCAGACCATTATTCTTCCACCACCAAACTTTACAGTTGGCACTATGCATTGGGGCAGGTAGCATTCTCTTGGCATCCACCAAATCCAGATTAGTCCGTCGGACTGCCAGATGGTGAAGCGTAATTCATCACTCCAGAGAACGCGCTTCCACTGCTCCAGAGTCCAGTGGCGGCAAGCTTTACACCACTCCAGCTGACACTTGGCATGAAGCATGGTGAGCTTAGGCTTGTGTGCGGCTGCTCGGCCATAGAAACCCATTTCATGAAGCTCCCGACGAACAGTTCTTCTGCTGATATTGCTTCCAGAGGCAGTTTGGAACTCATTAGTGAGTGTTGCAACCAAGGACACATGATGTTTATGCGCTACGTTCTTCAGCATTCGGCAGTCCCTTTCTGGGAGATTGTGTGGCCTACCACTTCGTGGCTGAGCCGTTGTTGCTCAGAGACGTTTCCACTTCACAATTAAAGCAACGGGGAAGCTCTAGCAGAGCAGAAATTTGACGAATTGACCTGTTGGAAAGTTGGCATCCTATGAATGTGCCAACCTGTCAGCAACGGGTGTGGTTGAAATATCAGAACACTAATTTGAAGGGGTGTCCACATACTTTTGTACATGGTGTATAAAGATTAGCTGGCAACTCACTAGCACGTGGGCTTGTGCTTCAAATCAAATTGTATTGGTCACATACACGTGTTTAGCAGATGTTATTGTTTCTAGCTCTGACAGTGCAGTAATATCTAACAAGTAATATCTAACAATTTCACAACATATACCCAATTCACACAAATCTAAATAAAGGAATGAAATTAAGAATATATAAATATATGAGTGGCATAGACTAAGATACAGTAGAATAGTGTAGAATACTGTATATACCTATGAGATGAGTAATGCAAGATATGTAAACATTATTAAAGTGACTAGTGTTCCAATTATTAAAGTGGCCAGTGATTTCAAGTCTATGTATATAGGCAGCAGCCTCTAATGTGATAGCGATAGCTATTTAACAGTCTGATGACCTTGAGATAGAAGCTGTTTTTCAGTCTCTCGGTCCCAGCTTTGATTTCCCCTATACTGACCTCGCCTTCTGGATGATAGCGAGGTGAACAGGCAGTGGCTCGGGTGGTTGTTGTCCTTGATGATCTTTTTGTCCTTCCTGTGACATTGGGTGCTGTAGGTGTCCTGGAGTTCAGGTAGTTTGCCTCCGGTGATGCGTTGGGCAGACCGCACCACCCTCTAGAGAGCCCTGCGGTTGTTGTGGGCGGTGCAGTTGCCGTACCAGGCGGTGTACAGCCTGACAAGATGCATCTGTAAAAGTTTGTGAGGGTTTTAGGTGTTAAGCCAAATTTGAGAGATTGTTTTAGATTTGAGGTGTTTTAGGTGCCAAGCCAAGCCAAATTTGAAAGATTGTTTATGAGACCTGTGCTCATTTTCTTAAATGCCTGCTACAAGAAGTTAGTCATTATTAGTGAAAGTGCTTTATGCGTGGTTCCGGTTAAATTTGTAACAAAAAGGGCATTTTCATAGACTAACTTAAAATCCAGATCAGGGATTTTTTTTTTTTAAAGCAGGTTAAACTATTTTGATGAAATAATTAAAATATCAGTAGGTCTTATGATTGTGGAAGGCTATGTTTTGCTTCTAATTTCACAAGCTCTAAATTCATTACATTATTGCTGATTGTTTTACATGCAGTGTATTTTATATTTTAATTGTACAATAAAGATTATTTAGAGAAAGCATTATACATCGTAAATCGACCATTATTTTGAAAAACACGAAATAGGATTTTTTTGGCCATATCGCCCAGCCCTAGATGACATCCCTGAGAGATATTGAAAGCAGCAGCAGGAATATTAATGGAACACGCATTCCATGCCTACTGAATGGCTGTCAACATAGCTCAGAGTGTGAAACTGAATCTAGTCCTAATTCCCTCCTGACACATTTGGGAGGAAATGAGACTTGAAGACTTCATGTTTCAGGTGGTTAAACAAGGCTGACACCAGAATGGTGAAGTGTGGTGAGCAATACAAATGTTTATTCTGCTTCTGGGTACGGGACAAAAGCTTATAGGCTTATAACATGTCAAAAAGACAATACACGCAGTGTCCTCAGAATCACTTTTAATCCCCTTAACCTGTATCCCAAACAGTACTGAGGAGCAAATATGAATTGTATCTTTTGTGCTCAGGCCACTCCCCAGCATTTCGGGCTGTTTTGTTTATTGCGTGGTGTTTAACATTCAGTGTGTGGGTGGGGTGGCCAGCATAGCACAGCACATGCTGTTATACTGGGATTAGTCTAATTTATCCGCTCCATGTCTGCTGCCGCGCTAACAAAGATTTATGAACCGAGCTGCCACCAGATACAGTACATCACAAAAATGGCCACTCCGTTTCGTGAGCTTGTACTTTTATTGGCCGGTAGATCATGTATTGTGTTTCCTGTTTTTGATGTGGAGGGTTTAGGCTACTCCAATGGAAAACATCAAATCTTCTCTTGTTATTCTGTGATATCTCCTCCAAATAGCCTAACGTTGGAAGCAACTATTTATTCTCCTCTCACAATGTAACCTGAGACAATGTGTGATATGACATATTATCATTATATTATGTAAATTGATCACTGAACATCTGCCTCATATTAAGGGTGACTTTGGCATTAGGTGGGTGAAACATGAATAATGCATCGTTGTGAAATTAAATTCTCTAAAGCCGGTGTAAATCCTATTCTGTTAATAGAGCTGGAATTATTTCTAAACAGTGGTATAACTTTTTAAAGTTTTTTCTACCCCTGTAAATCCAGCACTGCCCTCTTGTATTAAGAAGGCCTCCACCATTGCCATTCTTCTAGAACAGCTGTGCATTGAGGGCTAGAGCCAAGGCCAACAGAGGGGTGGACCAGGGGTCGAGTCCACGTGTGAAAGGGAATGGAACTCCACCAATGCTTAACATTTCACAGTAGGAACACGGCTGTCACACCAACCCACCAGGTGAAAGTAACAGAACCAAAGACGGACAGAGATAACTACTCTACACCTCATGAAGAGATCAGAGCTACAGTACATGAGATCTCTACACTCCTTTCTTCTAATGAGGGGGGGCTACATCATGCCCTCAACCCTATTCACCCCGTTCCCTCAGCAGTCGGCACCTGCTCCACCTTCCTTTGAGAAGTAAAGCGAATTGAGGCTCCTGTTCATCACCCAGGGTCATTATTTCTGATTTCCTGTATTCCTCCCTCATTCACGGCAGTTTTTTAGTGTTTAAACAGCAGCTGAGCCTGCCGTGCCCGATAGAACCATGTGCTCCCTTTTAGTGTGTTGAGGACCAGGAAATACATGAGCAGAAGAGCTAAATGCCATGAAAGGCCATGCATTGTACAGATGAAAACACTAGAGTATTAAGCCTAATGGCTTCAGACCCAGAATTCCCCCAGACATCGACAGTACCTCCTCTGTTCCCTATACTCACTCAATTTACATAAATCTATAGGCTAGTATGGTATGCTTACCATTTGCATGCGTCTCCCAAAGACCTTTCTGTGCTGCTAACGTCATTATCATTGGTTATTTATACTCCCTACTAGCCTAAGCACTGATTATTGATTCAACATTTCCTCTTAACCTGAATAATGTATATTCATGTCAATATTATTTGCGTCAATTAAAGCATTTCTTGGAAAGGAATACGGCACACACACTTGTAAATGGATCTTGGATAACATTGTGCCTATTCCACTCTCCACTCTGTGTGTGTAAAATAGTTTATGGTAAGATGTTCGTTTTAGGCACTCAGAGGATCAATATGCCTTCTTCAGAAAAGCTGAAAATTATACCAGACCTTTCATTACATTAAACCACAATGAGAATGGACGTATCCTAAGTTCAAGTGTAAATAATGAGTTCAACATCTGGCTGATTAGTGAGGAGTTGGAACCATATTTAGACTTCACAAGCCAGCATGTTGTGTTTTTATTCTACCTACTTCATGTTGGTCATGGCTATGTAGCCTACCAGACAAAGCCATGAGATCAGATAATCTAAAGAGCACATTAGCGGATAGCTATTGTAGGCCTTCTCTCTTAGAAAAAAGGGTTCCAAATGCATTCTGCGGCTGTCCCCATAGGAGAACCCTTTTTGCTTCCAGGTAGACTATTTTTGGTTCCATGTAGAACCCTATGTGAAAAGGATTCTACGTGGAACCAAAAGGGGTTCTTCCAAGGGTTCTCCTGTGGGGACAGCCACAGAACCCTTCGGGGTTTTTAAGAGTGCAGATGCCTTCATGCATGCGAGTATGAGCAGTTGGTGATTGTTGGTTCAGGTGCTACACTCACACGGTTTTCACATTCCAGGCTCATCCAGCATCCTGTTCATGACATCAAAGCCCTCACCACTACCACCTGGAGAGAGAGTTGGAGCTGAGCAGGGCTATAGCAGCCAGAGAATAGCTGATAGGAAGCTGCTCTGCAGCTCAAGATCAGATTCAGTGAAGCAGCAAGAGCCTCTCGTGCTCTTTTACATTACGGTGTATGGCAGTTGGTGGTGTAGGTTGCTGTTGATGTTTGCTGAAGTGGCACACAGTGCGCTGTGGGCCTTTGCCCCCCCCTGATGTGGGTTAGGCTGTGGGCTGTGCAGTATTGGGTTAGTGTGAGAGCTGGGTGGGTGAGCGTGTGGCCTAGCTGCAGGAGCTCACTGCAGATGATATGATGTGGGAGAGCAGGAAAACAGGAGGAGGGAAAGGGGAGAGAGTGTGTGTGTGTGTGTGTGTGTGTGTGTGTGTGGAATTAGCACTCTCGCTGCAGTGGAAAGCCAGGCTTAAGAGACAACAGCTCAGCTATGTATATTAGCATATTAATTTCTAGTTTCTCAGCAGTTTTTGTTATAGCCCATCTGTGGGATTATTAGAGGAGACACAAACAGGCTACTTAATTACCCCGGGGAATATGAGGTAAGTAAACAATGAATGGTCTGAGGCTGTGTGTTTATTGACAAGGAGTAGCCATGTGAGAGAGATTGTGAAAGTGAAACACAGACCATTCTAAATAGGCCTACATGTTGACTTTGAAATGTTGTCCCAAATGTTGTCTTTTATTAAATATAAATCCGATCAGCTCCAGATAAGTGTCCCACAAACGGATATAAACAGAACTTATGGAGCCAGTGGAGGATTTCCCATTATTGTTTCTCATTGTGTCAACTTAGGCTACCTGACACATCGATGAGCTCTCAACCAAACGAATCCACATGCTTGGAGGACAAAATGCAGCTCTCCCACCACAACCATTCCCATGAGGCATTTAACACTCACTGAACAATGATCCTTTTATCCTGCTGCAGTATTCACACCTCCTCTGGCTGTGTTCGAAACGGAACGTTACACCGACACAAAGCATTTTCCTTCATTTAAGTGCTACGCTAATGAATCAGCCCATTACTCTATAGAGCCATAGAACATTCTAACTGCTGATTGTGAATTGCACAAAGAGTATAAGTGTAGATCCCATTTCTATGTCTCACTATTTTGTTGGGATCATTTCTAGTCTTCATATAGGTTACTGTCGTTAAATGTTGTCACGTGAAATAGCCTCTGAAATAGCCTAACCTGTGATTCGAGACTTAAACCAGACACTTCGAGCTAGGCTACCTGCAGCTCTCTGTAAACCTTAAACCATTCTGATGTCTGGCGGTCTCCAATTCTGGCCAAGGAACAACTATCGTCCTCTCACACCTGAGAAGGATATTACACTCCTTTAAGCGCAGATAAGAGACCAGTGTGTGGGTTCTGCTCTCTTGTCAGAAAGCAATTGTTACCACTTTGCCAGCTTCCTGGCCTGGCATCAGACTCCAGGATGTCTGGGGCGACCAGAACCTTATAGCAGCCAGCAGAAAGAACTGAGTACGAGGCTGGGGTATCAGGATATTGTGGCTTAAATAGAGCCTTAAGTTGATATATAACATGAGCTATCTGGGACAGGCCAGAGTACAGACTAAAGCTCTTTTTGAGTTGTGCACCTAGGAATAAAGGCTATTACTGTACCTACCTTCAAGGGGAAGGAATTGGGCTAATGGTTGTAGTTCCACAGATCTCTTTAAGTGTACCTGCCTACTCAGTTTATACTGATTGTTCAAAAGTATCTATTGAAGATGCTGTGGGTGTCAAGGAGAAAGATTAAAAAAGCCTATTTGTCAAACTGATGACATTATCTCTTCTTCAGAGACTAGATGCATGGCTGTGTTTTGTGAGCGGTGAACAGGGAGCCTGTGTTGTTTGTCACAGCTGCATGTATGCTCTTCACATCTCTAAATAATTCAGACCCTCTCATTTGCCATGAATGGAAGACACGTAGATGAGGGGCCTGGGTAAGAAAGCCAATTTGAACTCATGCATCCCTAAAGGACTTGGAACCTTTGTTAATGAAGAACACAGAACTGTGTTTTAGCTCTTTTGTTGGCTGAATAAACAGTTAATCTGTGTCTCATTAATGTGGAATAGACTTCCATTGATATAATGGAAGTCTGTGTGTGTGTGTGTGTGTGTGTGTGTGTGTGTGTGTGTGTGTGTGTGTGTGTGTGTGTGTGTGTGTGTGTGTGTGTGTGTGTGTGTCCGTGTCCGTGTGTGTGTGTCCACAGCGAAAGCTGACAAAAGCACTGTCTGCTTCCCATTCATTGAATAAGCAGCATGACTCAGTTAGCACAGGAAATGCAGAGTTTGCAGTAGACTATGCTGTGTTTTACTTTAGCTAAATGTTGTTATTCGAATGATTTCGTCTGGGAGCCACAATCGATCAGGACTCGTAGGTAAAGAGGTCAGGCCAAATTGCATTACGCAATAGCTCGACTTTAACCCTGATCCACACCCTGACTTTGATATATGGCAACTTTCCAAAAGGGTTTGTCATTCCCTTATGTGGCAGTCCATGTGGGCGTTCCCTGGTAATAATTGATATAAATCTCAGGGGAGAGTCACAAATGAGTTCAGTAGCTCTAATCTGTTTATGAAATTAGTTCCATTGACATGAATTATTGAAGGATTTCCTCATTTGAATATGTAGGACATAGACAGCTAATCTCTCATTAATTCACTCTTTTGACTGACAGTGATATCACTGCTTTAATGATTTGCCAGCAAAAGATTATTTAGTGTAATTCAAGTTCAGATTGCTGTCTATTTCAGGTCCCTGCTACTCAGAAGTGAGCTACTCTACTTGTGTGAAAAAAATATTTTGCAATGGGTTTGAGGTCGGGCTAAAAATCACTGCCGGGTCAAGTGAGCAGAGCGGAGTAGAGGACGCTATCAGGCTGACATCTAAATTGTTGTGAATGGACTTTGGATTCTACTGTTCCATAACAAAGAGGATGGGATGTCAGTGTGAAGAGATTCCCTACATTGGCAAGCTCAGAGACATTTTCTGGCCATTCAGCTTTTCCCGTAAGCCTCTTTTAGCTGGTAGGTTTAAAGCCTACGGCTAGTTAGCAATAGTGCAGTGGGTCAAAGCTTTCTTTCTTGTCCTCTGTTCATCATCCTACACAACCATCCTTCATTAGGTAAAATTAGCCTATTGAACACGAGCCTACTACTAAGCTTACTTGATCAGTGACCACCTCTTAATGTGTAGACTGTAGGCCACTGATTTCCTGCTAAATTAAAAGTTTTGGCCTATCTATCAACTTTGTACATTATTATTCTCATAAATGACTCATAGTATGTCTGTGGATTACCTGCTGATCATAGAAGCACTTATGAAGTACTTCTGACAAAAAAGTGTTTCAAACAGTTTTCTGTTCCATTACTCTGCGGGCATCCATCCCCTGTGTGCTTTTGTCATAGGGAACAATGTTATCCTTTCTGTCAATCGTACTGCCTCTATGCCATAACAATAGCATGATCAAACTGACCTCACTACCTGTCCCCACAGAAAAAGATATTGAGTGTGAAGGCGTGATTCATGTCACCATGATTGTGTTCCCCTGTTATCGCGTTGTCGTGTCCTGTGAGCTGAATGGTCTTGGTCTGAGAGGAGTGGGGTAATGCACGGTCAGGACATGGAAATTGTTGACCTTCAAGAAGAAACTTTCATGAAGGCCATGTTCCTTCCAGCAGTGGTCTTTTGTGTCATTTTGTACTGGATGTCTTTGATGCTTTCCTTGGTTGTCAATGAATTCTAGTGACCCTGTCCAGTATTAATGCTTCATTTATGAAGAATAGGCCTACATATTTATAATCGAATTAACCTATGCATACTCATGTTAGGCTTAGGGTAGCCCTTTCCTGCAGTCAAATGACCTAGTGGCCTCATGGGGGGAATGTTATTAATATTTTTCATAATTAACAAAGATTTTTTTAAAGCTGAAAATCTGTTATTTCTATGTCAAACTATTTTGTTATATTTCAGTCTTCTGTGATGTATATGAAGTGTAATATTGGGATGCAAACTCAAAATGTAATACATTTGAACTCTATATTTGACATGGTACATGTGTCTTCTTTTTTTTAAGCCCATAACCATGTGTGAGAGGTGTATACTTTTGTTTCAAAGTAGATTTGTTTAAGACTACCTAGGAACACTGTGTGACCCTGATTTAGCCCACTGCAGTAAAAGGTTCAGGGAATTTTTCTTTATCTAATAGTTGGCTTTTTTTTTGTGTTCTTACTCTAGGGTCGATGTTCAAGAGAAAACTGTAAGTACCTTCATCCACCTTCGCATTTAAAAACCCAGCTAGAGATTAACGGACGCAACAACCTCATCCAGCAGAAGACGGCAGCAGCCATGCTGGCCCAGCAGATGCACTTCATGATCCCAGGCACGAGCATGCAGCCTGTAGTAAGTTACTCATATTCAGTAGTAAGTACAGTTTATTATACACAAAACTCAGATCCTTCATTTCAGGTGTGTAGTAGTGTTTTTACTGACTGTTGTCCCTTCTATTTCACAGCCTACGTTCAATATGAACCAGGGGCTTGGTACAAGCCCTGGTCTCAGCTACTCTCCATATCTTACACCCATGACCTCTATGAGCCATGGGATGAGCCTGATGCCCACCGAGATGCTCCCCAGTACCCCAGTGATGGTCCCTGGAAGCCCCGGTGTCACAGTCCAGAGCTCCAACTCGTCCTCCTCTTCCCCCTCACAGAAGCTGCTGCGCACCGACAAACTGGAGGTATCGAGTCACTTTCACACAAACAAGATCAAGGAAGTATTATTGTCTGATATATGCTGTATATATACATTCGTTATGGAATACCTGTTGAGTGGGTCAAACAGGGTCCATTGCCAGGGTGCTCTACCGTCCTCAACCTCCCTCCCTGTGTGGTTGTCGTGCTGTAGGTGTGTCGCGAGTTCCAGCGGGGGAACTGTGCGCGAGGCGAGACTGACTGCCGCTTCGCCCACCCCAGCGACAGCCCCATGATCGACACCAGCGACAACACGGTCACCGTCTGCATGGACTACATCAAGTCGCGCTGCTCCAGGGAGAAGTGCAAGTACTTCCACCCCCCTGCACACTTACAGGCCAAAATCAAAGCCTCTCAACACCAGGTCAACCAATCGGCCGTGGCAGCCCAGGCAGCAGCTGCAGCCATGGTAAGATGCTTCCCTCCAGACGCGTGGACAGCAGCTTAGAACACACACTATTGGCTAGGATAGCTACTGTACTTCTTACTTAAGGGCAACTTGTCCTATTTATTTTCAATACAATGTATTCTACATTCACAGCAGTAGGCTTACTATTTTAATCCTATTCCATTACCCTGAGTTGATTGATTAACCAACATCATAGAATGTGGAGCACCGCTTTATTTTTTATGTATTAAGTAGCTTCATTAAACATTAAAGACTGTTACTTCTAATATACGCTCTTAAGACTCGAAATGACAGTTGCCCAGGATGCAGTAGCCCTCAAGTTGCCTTTAAACGGTCACATAGCATAACCATTCATTTGTGTACAATGGGGTTCGAAATTATTGACACCCTTAATAAAGATGAGCAAAAATCATTCAAATACTATATTTAGCTATATTCTATGCTAAAAATGTTGGGAAATTATATTATTTTATACTAATACAATTGCTCAGAGAAAGAGATTTTGTTTAACAAGTAATAATTTGTTTTCTCTCAAAAAGGTAGGGGTCAAAATGATTGACAACCCTGTTTTCAATTTCTTTCAATACCTCACCTTGCCAGGATAACAGAACTGAGCCTTTTTCTAAATTGTTTAAGAAAACACATTGGGAGTGATCTTAGACCATTCCTTCTTACAGAATCCTTCCAGATCCTTGATATCATTTGTCTGCGCTTATGGACTGTTTTCAATAGGGTTCAAGTCCGGAGACTGAAAAAATGTGGATTTTGTGGCCAATTAACCATTTCTTTGTGGATTTTCATGTGTGCTTGGGGTTATTGGCTTGCTGGTATGCGTGGCCAAAGAGCTCCATTTTCATGTCATCTGACCAAAGCACCGGTTCCAATCCAAGTGCCAATGTCATTTAGCAAACTCCAGGCATTTACATTTGCTACATTTGTGACCACGCACACCAGTGGTGGGTTAGGCGTCGAAATCAGAGTACATGAGCAGAAAATAGCCCCATACCTACTGTAAAATATGTTGGTGGATCTTTGATGTTATGGGGCTATTTTGCTTCCACTGGTCCTGGGGCCCTTGTAAAGGTCATCGGCATTATAAACTTTACCGAGTAACAGGATATTTTTGCCAAAAATCTGGTTGCCTCTGCCAGGATGCTGAAACTTGGCCGCAAGTAGATCTTACAGTAAGACAAAAACCCCAAGCACACATTCAAATCGACAAAGTTGTTAATTGACCACAAAATGAACATTTTGCAATGGCCATCTCAGTCTCCGAACTGGAAACAGGGCAGCACATAAGCTCAGACAAAGGATATCAATGATCTGTAAGATCTCTCTGTGGAGGAATGGTTATCCCTACCATATGTTCTGCAACTCATAAAACATTTTCTGAAAGAGGCTCAGTGTCATTACCCTCGCAAGGTGAGGTTTTGAATGGTACTGAAAACAGGGGTGTCAATCATTTTTACCCCTACCTTTTTGAGAAAAAATGTATTACTTGTTAAACTAAATTTAAAAAATTCTGAGCATTAGTGTAAAACAATAGAATGCCTACACTTTTTGAGCATACAGTGTAGCTCAGTATTTGAATGATTTATTTTATAGTCATTTTTGCTCATCTTTATCAAGGGTGTCAATCATTTCGGACCCCACTGTATATCTCCTTATGTGACATGTGACGCTAACCTTTACCTAGCTAGCTGTTTAACTAAAGATTCGCTTTGGCCCTCTCCTTTTGCTTCCCATGCTTTTTGAAAATATATTTTCAAATTGCCAGCTACTGCAAAGTTAACCCTGTTTATATGGCTACTGTCTTGTTTCATTGCCATCTATTGCCTACTGTTGGTTTTGCCTTTATCTTAAACTTCCAACAAGTCTAAGAATAAAGGATCTGCTAATTACTATGGGTTAAGAAAAACGTCCATAGATTCACCAGCAACCTTCGAACAGCTGATTCAACATTTAACATTACTCAAATCAAAATGTACGCAATTCCCGTAATAGCACATTTAGACTTTTATTTTTGCACTTAAAAAACAACAACATGCATGGCCTTTCTTAGAATGTGCTGTATCTTCCACCCTAGCTCTGCTACTTTCCATTCCTCCATGTATTTTTATCATCAGTTGTGTGGTCATTTTTTGCATGGTTTTACACTGATATTATTGCTAGAGAGTTGGTAAATACGTTAGGGCCTTGATACGTCTGTAATGCTGAGGGATTTTGTAGTGTAGTGAAGGTATACTTTGAACAGGAAAATGTGTTCTTGTGACAAATGTGCCAAGAAACAAAAATGGCAAATCCGATGCCTAATATCATAATAAACAGAGCTCCACATTCTGTGTATAGGTTATCATCAATGCAGTGGTTATAACATTCTCTCTCTGCTCCCTATTTAGTATGTCATTAAAACGCACAAGATGACATGAATCACGCCTAGCTCTCGGTAGAGATACATTTCCCAAGGAGGACCTCTCACAGTAGCCTAGCTAATGCCCTTTAGCGTTACCTTCTGTCTCCATTTCATATTGACGTGTGTCATGTACAATTCTGGTCCTTTAAAGCAATTGTAGGTCAATGAATGCATTATTACAACATTTATTTAGTAGTCCACACTGTATATTCAAATTGATAATGTATTGATAATGATGAACAACTATTGATTAACTACTGTTGTGTTTCCTACATAGCAAATAACCTTAGTCCCAATGTTGTTGCACAGTATTGTTGTAATTGTAAATCCTATTAGATTAAGCTATTAACGAGTATAGTAGACGCTTACATACTAATTCAGGAGTCAGTCGTATATTTCCTTGAATCAGTTAATTTTGTTTATTGTGCATGCCTATTGTTTTGTATGTGGTGGTAAACTGCATTCCGATTATTTTGTTTTGTTTTCTCCTTCTCACCTATCCACAATGCAATGCTGTCCCCATGACGCACCTCTGCTTGCTGTTACCTGTATGTTAATACGCTTGAATCCCATTGGCCCACTGCCATCATGTGCTCGCTGCCTGCTATTAAAAGACTCAGTCGACTGCCAAAGCAATGAAGCGACCCCTCGAGGCAACTGTAGACCTGGTACTTTGACCTTTCACCTTTTGCTTTGCATGTAGCTATTAATTGTACTGTAGCAACTCACATAATTTAATTTGGCATTTTTGTTTTTACAACCTCTTAAGACTCATCTAGTATGTGTACAAAATCCTTCACCATCAGTTATCTTTCAGTAATTGAATAGGTATTTAAAATGTGTTTAAATTAACAGTATGAAGTTTTAGCCATTTACTAATTTCATCATAAATACCTTTATTTTGTCATGTAGTAGTTGTATACAGTTTTGCTCTACTGTTTGGCAATGATTGTACTATAATCTACATATAAAGCTCATAGCCAGTGGATGTTTATAATAGAACTACTGATAAGTGTTTTGGTTGTGTTAACGTGTCGTTTGTACTCGGCAGGCGTTCCCCCATGGTTGCCTGCAGCCCCTACCAAAGAGACAAGCACTGGAGAAGAGCAACGGGGCCAGCTCCTTCTTCAACCCCAGTATGTTGCACTACCAGCAGGCTCTGGCCAATGCACAGCTCCAGCAGACGTCTGCGTTCTATCCCACAGGTACAGCCCAGCTCTGAGTGGGCCAACTGCCCCTATATGACTTGTCCTTTGTAATTCCCTCCCTGATAATGTTTGGTTGGGCATTTATCATGTAGGCTAAAAAGTAGCATATTGTCAGTCAGGTGTCTTTCCTTGTTTTTTTTTGTGCTTTCCTTGTGGCCCAATGTAGCTAGCTAGCTATGATGATTTAATGCAGCACCTTATAATTTGAGCTGTTCATTTTTGAAAATGATGCACGTTTAATGCCGCTGTCACATACTTAATAGCTCAATGTCCTGACAGGCAGATATATCAGTGCTTCCAGATTACATCATCCAGGTTAGTTGAAGGAGACCTGCTTTAATCAAATCTATTAAATTCAGGCCATTGGCCTACATTGCTGTGATACAGTACATGGCTAAGTAGGACACTGGATTATTATACCATTAGCTCTTTCTCTCAACATGGCCTTCCTCTGACAGCCATAATCAAACAGCAACAGCCACTATGCACTCTTGTTAGATGCTTTGTCTCACTGCTGAGTTAACTACTGTACTGCCTGGTTGCCCTAGCACTGATGCCCATGTCAGTCGATTAGAGCTATTTTATTCAGCATGTGCCTCCCTCCTTGGAAAACAGTAATCTATCCACACTCTACACGTACACCCACACACTACACTCCCTAAGACGCATTGTTTCTCATGGGCTTGTTTCTGTGTGTGCTCACCAAGCAAAAAAAAGAAAACAACTTGGTTTCCATTGAGAGGTTCATGTCTTGCTTGTATTTGGTTTAGAATGTGTAAAAGCATGCTGAAAACTCTAGCTAACCTGTTTTTCCTTCCTTATTGTCCTCTACTCACTTTCCACTGCATAATCACACAGGGTCAGTGTTTTGCATGTCTCCTGCTACCGGCATTGGTAGGTCCCTTGCTTCTTTTTTCTGATATCACCTGTAATGAATGGAGAATATGGGTGAAATGCTCTCGCTGTTCATTTAAAAGATTATTGTTATTCCAATGTGCCCTTGGATAAACAGTCTCTGGGTCTGGGGGTAAGGGTGGTTTATATATGTTAGGTACCGGCACATTTTAAATCACATGTGAGAAAGTGTATTTTATAATATGTTTTGGCATTTTTTTCTGTTAGCCATGTCCCTGACAAAGCTCAAGGCTTCAATTTATACTCTTCACCATCACCCATTGACCTACTTTGGATTTCATTTGGTTTTTTTAATGTCCTTTGTTCTCTGCAGTGATATTCTCACCGTTGTAAATAATACAGATATTCAAAACACAGGACATCACTGCTGGTTGATATTTATAGTTCTTTGCTGCTCTGTGGATTAGGACATTTGATTCGTTTCCCAGAGATGTGATCTAAAGTGTCTTGGTCTTTCCTAAAGATCAAATACATCAAATGACGTGTCCTTTATTTGTATAAAATAAGGAACTTATTTCTAACACGACAGTGAAAATTGCCATTCTAATGATGAGATACTGTAGGGTATGTAAAACATACTTTTTGAATGTCGTAATTGGACACCTTTAGTATCAAATGACAATCTTCTCTGGGAATCGGACAAATATCGGACAAATTTCCTAAACTAAATCAGCTTTCCTCTATTATTTATCCAATGCTTTCTTGCTTTGCGCTGTGATTGCATGCCATCTGCTGGTCTAACCTAATGATGGCTTGCTACTAATGTTTTACTGTATTCACCATGCAAAAAAATATATAGACAAAAAAAAAAACGTTGCTATGGTTACCATAATGCTCCACCTACCTGTTCATTGCTTCCATGGTTCCCTTCCTGAAAAAGTACCCATGATGTACAGTGCTACGCCTGCTACTGTCTCTGCAGCAACTACTCCTGCCACAAGTGTCCCCTACGCAGCAACAGCACCAGCCAATCAGGTTTGCTCCTTTTAAAGCTTTCTTTCATGAATCCCTGAGCTCTAAATAAGTGCTCGTCATGGCAGCAGGAGACAGTTGTCATCATAGCATATTTCTCTCCTGCCTGTTGCCTTCATTAGCAAGCTTAACTATCATTATTGTAGATGCTGTATTAAATATAGTAATGACAGAAAGCACTTATTTAGAGATCCCCCATCTGCAAATAGTAGTGGTGTTGTGTTGCATAATTTCCTTCATTGTTTTTTGCATGTTTTTGCTTTATTTAGTTTCAAGTGCCCCTAATTTAATTCAGGCGTTACTATAATTCTGCCAAGCAAGGGAAAGAAGAAAAGTACACATATTGATTTGAAGCAGCCTAAATTAGCACCTCAGACTAAAGAGATCAACTGAATGAATGAAAGACCAATGAAGCTCATACATGGCTGTTATTGTCACAGGAAGGTCATACTGTATGTCTTTATGGATGTGTGTGATTTTGTGACAGCTCTGTGCCTGTGACTGCCCTCTGTTGCCCCTTTTAGACTCTTCTACCTGGGGGGCAGGTCAGGTGATGTGCTTCTTTCTTTCCAGCAGGAGAGGAGGGGGCTGTGGTTTGGGTCGGGAGAACACAAAAACATACTTGCCGACCACCAGCCTTCTCCTGCAGCTTATTCTGCTTGATTTATTTGTCCTTTATTTCTCCCAGGTATTAACATGGAATGCATGGTGTACTATTTCACTTTGTTTTTGTCATTGAGATTTGCAGCATTTTAGCTTTTTGCAATAACTTTGGTATGTAGACCACTGCCTCAGCTCTGAATCCTATCTGAAAGGTTCCTAACATCAACCAAATTATCTTTGTTTTACATGTGGGATTCAAATGTATTTTTACTAGTTTCTTTGTTTCTTCAGCATTATATGATTATACTGGTCACAGTTTTGCTACTGTTCTACTTCAGAACCCTTATTCTTTAATCATTTACCGCCATGACTCTTCAACAACACTATATTGTATTGTGTTTGTCATCCAAGAATGTACTGGCACTGTTGCTTGGACCTAAGGGCAATCGGTCATGTTCATTGTGAATGCCACCATTGAGTAACATGATGTCTTTCTCAATCTCTGCTTCTAAAACAGATCATCCTCAAGTAACCTACAAGAAAGGAACAGAGTGTCAAGACGCTCCCCTTAGAGGCCCTAAACAGCCCTTCTGTAAATACTACTTTTGCTCCACACGAGAACTACAGCAACCTGCATGCTGAGAAGAAGATTACTGAGGAAATGTAGAACATTGAGCTATGTTAAAATATACAAATTATATACCTGTATTGCTAGGACTAATATCATTACTGATATGTAAATGACTGATTTATTATATGTATACACACATGATTGGAGATTGTGAAGATTTAATCGTAAAGGTATTCAACGATGACTTTTATTTCCTTTTTAATGTTTTGTTAAAAGTGCACAACACTCATCTAATTCAAATGTAATTTTTTTTAGCAGAAAATGATTGTGCATCTAAGTGCTTGATTGCTTGTATTTAAAACAAAGACCATTGGAAAGCGCTCTTGTTTATACACCGTATACAAATTGCATTTGGCTTGTGAGTGTCCTTCTTGCTCTTGTAAAGGACGAATGTGACAGAGGATAGATAGCATGTTGTTGTTTACCTTGTGGTTATTTTCTGAGTACAGGATCACTGCTCCCCCTCCTGGTGTGCCTTGGCCTCTCTACGGAGGAATAACCAACTGAGTGAGCCTCAGCAAACCCAATGATAATAGCAGAAAATGAATTAATGTACCTTACGGCAGTGATATAATCAGCCACTAATTCCAGAAATGAGAACGGAATCTAGCTACCACGGTTTCCAAGTGTCTGTCTGTGGTGCACTGTTTTCTCTATGTCTCTTCGTTCAAGGTTTTAGTTGAGCCTCGTCTTGGCATCCATCAAATAAACACCATATACCAGATGTTGTGCCAATGACCTAGCAGAGTGATGGGTGGGCTGAAAATAAGCCACCTTAGAGGAACTGAAAAGCTGAGTGAGTGTCTGCCAAGCTGTCACATACATGTGAGGGGTTAGGTGGTCATAGTGCAGAGGCCACAGACATTAAAGAGGGAGCAGAATGATAAGACTTCAAAAGGAAAGACGTGGTGATCCTTTGTTAAAAAGGCTGACGTACACGTGCAAGGAAACCTTGCGGTGACTCGAGGTCACTTATTAATCCTGTCTTATTTGAACTGTAGAAGTGCCTAAAGTAATGTACATAACAAGCATCTTGAAAAGGCTCTGTGTGAGAAATATTCAACTTTTGAGTAGAAAACCCTGCAGTTTCTCAACGTACTCCACAGCCTCGATAAATACAATGAACAACTGTTTGTGTGAGGTGAATTCAGTGCATTGGTAGTCTTTGTACACTGGGTTAGTTTTAGTGCTTTAACCTTTCATTTACTTTCAAGTTTCAATATCTGGCAGAACATGGCTGCTTTGGCATGAAGTTCAGTGATTGTTCATTGTGTAAAATGGTTTAGCTTAATTCTTAATGAGTTGAAAATAGTTTGCAAATAAAAAGTGATTGGAGAAGAGTTTGGAGAACCGGATATGTGTTGTGGTTCTATGTTGGTAACTCATTTGTCTTTATATACAACCGTTTTTACAACCATATCCTCGTGTTTAATGCGTTGTTATCATAGTCTGTCTAACGTCTTTCGAGTAGAATGTATCACAGTAAATGTTTTAGTAGTAGGACGTAGTCACATAACTAATCACATTGTGCAATGAAACTCATATAACTCTACATGTGTTTTTGTCAAAGCTTCATTGTATATACAAACTGCACTTACAAACACAGACAGATTTACCCACCAATGCACCTGTGCAAAGTCTACACCAGTTATTTACAGTAGGATATAAAAGGCAAAACTAAGCTAGAAACATGGAACTATTTACAATGATCAACATGTAACATTATTTTACCTTTTGCTTAACCTTTTATGTTTTATTTTCTCTTGAAAATAACCGTTAAAAACTTCACACAGGTGCAAATTAAATCTTTCCCACAGTCTTTCATTCTCCCTTTTCATTTTCTGTGTGAGTGAAATCAGTATGCGTAAAAAATCTCATCAGTATTGTGATATTGTCATGGTGTTTGATCAACTCAGACAATCCACAGAAAACTAAAATGACCCATGTTCTTACCATCTTTGTCCTATTTCATTACTTTTCATTTTCTTGTCAGAAAAGTTCATTTTTATGTTCTGTTTGATGGAAATATATGGAATTTACTTATTTGTTTAACATTAGTTATAGAACAATGTTGTATTCTATTTTAAAATGAATGTAATTTATTAAGCTGAGTTTTGCTCTGCTGGCGGTTATTCAAATGACCTGTCCTGTCACGTTAGCCTATGAAAAGCCGTCTGTGACCAGGGATGAAATGTTGGAGCTACCAATGGCAAGCTTCCACATCTCATCCTTGTCACTGCCTTGTCACCTATACAGGACAACACACTGCAGTACGAGCAAGGCTGTAGAATTGCTTTTATTATGTATAAAAACAGTTTATTGTATAGGTCACAGTCTACCAAAAAAAAAAACCATTTAAGTCAATTTACTTTTCATTGTAGTACGGTATAATTTCATAACTATATTAATTTGTCTCTGTGGCAACCTAAAGTTGCAATGACGGAAGCTCTGTATTTTTGTAAATGATGTAATTGTTACGTTTTCTAGAGCACTGTAACACACTAGATTGTATTGCCAGAATCTGAACATTTCCTATTTTATGGCAAAATTATATACGACAATATTTTCAGTATCATAATGCCTTTGTATTACAGTAGTATATTCCTTTTGCATTTGACAGCCTACCCATGACACTTAAATGTCCCTAAATACATGCTCTAATCTATTCTACCAAAAATGAGCTCTCTAAAGTCCTCTTACAAAGCATCCCTAGACTCATAAAGGCAAGGGGAAACTCAAAAAGATGTGTTTTGATGGTTGTTCAGCTGTTTAGAATTGCACTTTGTTCCCAGAATAAAGTTATTTTTACACTGCAGAAAAAGTATGTTAAACATGTAGTCATGGGTATGGCTAGTCTGGCAGTGATACTCTTAAATTATTTCAATTGTTCACTGAAGGCGTCTTTCACAACAACAAAAAATGCTCTTTGAAAACGGATGTTAATTTTAATGGTAATTTCAACTCAAGTTCTGCTAAATGTTTCCAATGTTATTATAGCTAGATACAGCTGTACCTGAAAGTTAGTTGAGATTTTAGACCACCCAATCAAAAGAGTTGAACAGTCAGAATGTGTTCACTTTTACTGACCCAATGGTAACATGATTCCTACCCACTGGGCACAGACTTCAATTGAACGTATATTCCATGTTGGTTCAACGTAATTTTGTTGAAATTACGTGGAAACAACGTTGATTTAACCAGTGTGTGCCCTGTGGGTAAGCACTTTCTGAACAGTTGGTAAACTGAGCAGACAAACTTATTAGTGAACGTTGCCTTACCTTTGATGTATTGTTCTTAAGTTGTTATGTGTTAGGGTTCATTAAATATAAGGATTGTATTTAGTCTATTGCAATTAGTGAAATATGCTGTTTTAATTCTCACTACAGACATTTTCATTTTGAGGCCAAAATGGTAGATTGTAAAGAGTGCAGTCAAACACTTTACTGAGAAAAGCTTGATGATGAGAAAACTGGCAGGTGCCATTCTAAATGGCTGTGGTACAGTTACTGCAGAGTTGTGTTTAAACTGCTGTGCCAGTGCCACATATGGTTCCATCGGTAATGCCGTACTCTTTAACAGAGGGGAAAAGTACAAACCCTTACTCATTTTGAATCTGTTCATGTTGCAATTTTTTTATGTTTTATTTGTGCATAATTATGTGCTCTTTTATGATATATATATATATATATATATATATATACAGTAGTTTTGTTTTGTGTAAAATCTAATGTAAAAAAAAAACAAATAAAAGTTTAAGTAAATGCCAAGTTTGTGATGCCTTTGTTTTGGTGATTCACATAGGAAATAATAAGCCATTTTATTGGTGTCTTTATATATGCAGAGGACATGATTTCAAAGGCCTACATAATAAAAGTGCACCATCTCAGGAATGCAATGCACATGTTAGTTTTAGTCTTATCCCATTCTCTGGAAATATCATGAATTATTGGATATTTTGTTATGAATATGGTAAATTGTTGCAATTTTTATTAAATAGTCTGTTTATGCACATCTGCATCTGATAACACAAGCAGATATTGCAAAGACATTGACTCATACACATCGTTGTGTCTAGTTATGTATAGGCCTATACCGTCTAGTCCAATAAGTTATTTTGCTAGAAGAGGTTCCTCTGATCGCACATTGTGTTGCTGTTTGTTTAAATGACAGTTTATAAGTAGTCTGGGTACCAGTCTTCAACTAATATACCACTCCTTGCCACTCCTATAATTTGCCAAAGAGAGGCATGGAATCTAATAGCTAACCAGAGAAGGCAACCAGGCTAGTTTATAATCTGCTTTTATACTCTCCTTATGCAAGTGATGCTGCTACACTGCTGGCAGCGTTACCATAGCAACAGCATCTGCGCGCACTTTCCTCCTCTTGGATACACATCCTCAAGCTGCTTCTGTGATTGGGTGAGCGCTCAGAGGATGTCACTTCGGTTACCGAATAATGGGAAATGTTGCACATGAACGGAAATCCAACCCTTTATTTTACTGGCTGTTTCCGTGTGGCATTCAGATAGTCATGAGTGAGGTTAACAGCAAATATTGGTAGCCATTGGACTCCTTGCACATCTGTCTGGTGGGAAAGACCCGTCTCATTTTCGTTGGTACGGAAGCCGAGAGGGGACCGGTTGATTACACGGCGGCGGTGGGTCTCCACCCGAGAGTATGGCGGTCAGGATTGTATTCGTGAACGCATAAGGAACGGGGAGATGAAAGAGATGGTGAAAAAGCAAGGAAACTTATATTAATAGGCTTAACTCTTAAATTTGTATTTATTTATTTATCAACATTTATTGAGATAAAACGCGCAAGTCTTGCAGAATCCATCAGGAACCGTCCTGTTTTTCTCCAATGTCTTCGCTGGAGCAAGTTTTGTTTTTTTGTGATGCATAGAATGGTGAGCTAAGCAGATGAAAAACCACACGTTTCACATTGTCCCGCGTTTTGATACCTTTTAATGCACATTTAAAAAAAATTGCAGTCGTTTCGATGCGCATAGCCTAGTAATCAATGTCTGGTGTGCCTGTGGGAATTTCTACAATGAAATCCATCTTCGGGCAGCGAGTCTTTGTGCTCAGCTTTTTATTTGCCATTGCTGAGCGGTGGTAAGCAAGGCTGTATTTTTTATATCCGTTCAAAATGGGACACGAATGAATGCCATTTGCACGGATATATTTTATTCTATGTCGCGCGGAGAGTGATAGCTTTCGACAATCTCTTGAAATCATCAAATAACAAGGGAGCAATGCGCGAGTACAAAGTGGTGGTCCTCGGCAGCGGTGGGGTCGGGAAATCCGCCCTCACTGTTCAGTTTGTGACCGGGACGTTTATTGAGAAGTACGACCCGACCATAGAAGATTTTTACCGCAAAGAAATCGAGGTGGATTCCTCACCCTCTGTTCTGGAGATTCTTGACACTGCTGGTACCGAACAGTTCGCATCCATGCGGGACCTTTACATAAAAAATGGCCAAGGCTTCATACTGGTCTACAGTCTTGTCAACCAGCAGAGCTTCCAAGACATCAAACCCATGAGGGACCAGATCATCAGAGTGAAAAGGTGAGTGATTTTGGATCAAATCCGTGTATTATGGAAGGCCTACAGTAGGCCTATGTCAGAACTGCAACGTCTCATTGTAAACATGCATAGACGTGGACGATAATTCCTGCTTGCATTTTCCCACGAGCACATCTAATCTGACTCCTATCATATACCCCATTGATAGAAAACATAATTGATCTATGTAATGGTAGGCCTACTACACAATCTATGAAGAAGCACCTTTGTGCAGAATCTACACTCACATAACACTCATTTTGAGGATGTGTCCTGTGGTGATACACAACACACAGGCATAGTGCCTACTTTAGCCTATTCAAGCATTCTGACCCTGCATAGGCCTACTGCTGCTAAATCCAACCAAGTGGTCCTGTATCATCCAACACTAGCCGATATCCATCTCTCTAAAGGCAATGCAACTGGGTTCTTCAAACAATATAAATGATATATTCAGCGTTGTCTTTACGGCATGCCTGTGTCTTATTCAGCATGATAGGAGACATATGGTTGGTTGGTCATCTGCTATTTTTGCCTGTAGCTCTACAGCCATTTTAGTTTCAAGGCCATGGTGCTATTTCTCCTGTTAGACTCTACTGTACTACTGTACCACATCAGGCCTTGTCCATCAGTAGATGTGAGACCAGCTTTCCCCTGCACTTTATTACAGTGGAGAGATAGTGTCTATCTGTCTGGCTACCTTGGATGCAGCTCTGCTCTGTGTGTTTGATGGGCTGTCCACAAGACTGTATGCTGGCTGAGCTTAGATGCTGCAACCCCAGTGAAACAGACAGCTGGAATACCCAGGATTCACAGCTCCAGTGACTCTGCGGAGAGAAACAAAGGCCTGATTCTAATAGACAGACAATCCCTCAAAATACAGCTAAAGCAAGGGGGGCTGGCAGGAGTTGCTACATTTGGAGGAGCACACTGAGAAGTCGGTTTCTGAAGAGAGGAAGTGATGTTTTTAATTGGAAACATGCAATCTGTTTGGAAAGGAAGAAAAAAACAGAACAAACAGGAATCATACGTATGATAAGCACTGTTATTATAGGGATGCTCCAGACATGAGGTCATCTTTAGTGGCCGCATCTCTCATTGTCCCAGCATTGTCCTAACATGTTTAGAATCAAGTTACAACAATGTGACATGCTATCCAGACAACTCGGTTATCCCTTAGCATACCAAAGTAATTCATATAGGTCGAGTGTGCAGTGGCCTAATTTGTGGCAGACTTAAAAAGTGACAACATGAATGAGTCATTCACACTCAAGACCTGGTGACCTGGTTAAGACCCCACACTCCGCCATATAAATGCTATATTATCGTCAAACCTTGGCTACATTCACATGTTTGTGACTCCCTCTTCTAGAGTTGATGTGAAGTGGGACTCCACTATACACTGAGCTGTGACAGTGTGGGTTCATCACTCATTGGAGGTGTCAGTGTATCTGCCTGTGTGAATGGAGGAAGTCTGATGAGCCACAAAGAGACAAGGCTCTCTGCTCACTGAGAAACCTCACAATGGAGCAATAGATTAACAACACAAAACTACCAAATTACTCCTCAACTTTTCAGTTGGATCCTCCCATTGACATGTTACACAGCGCCATCCATCGCTCCGTATGAACATGGCCTCTCAAGTGATCTGACTTCGAATAAGTAGAAATCTCTGTAGCTGAAATTGCATTCTCTCTAATATTTACTATTGCCATTGCCATTACCAATTCAGTTCTTCTTCTTCCTGGCCATCTTACCAATTCACAAGTTCCTTTTCCTGGCTATCTTACCAATTCACAAGTTCCTTTTCCTGGCTATCTTACCAATTCACAAGTTCCTTTTCCTGGCTATCTTACCAATTCACAAGTTCCTTTTCCTGGCTATCTTACTAATTCACAAGTTCCTTTTCCTGGCTATCTTGGTGTGTGTTTGTTTCAATAAATTCACGATCGCTTGGAGTTTGGATTGCATTTAAAGCCATTCAAATAAATGTACGACTCCAGATGAAAGAATGAGGTCAGCATGTGTTTCCCCCATAAAAATGTGAGTACAGGGAGAGGTATGTGAGGGAATCTGGAGGGGGGGGAGCGATGCTGCCTAGCTGGCGGGGCGTCATCCCCTAGTGTGTGTGTGCACCAGGTGTGGGCCAGCTGTGGTGTGTGGAATCAGACACACACCCAGGGACTGCCTCCTCTCTCCTCAAGTCTGGTGTCAACTCCCTAAAGGCGTCAGCATGCGAACGAGTGTTCTCGCAATACTCCCTTAAAAGACCTTCGCTTGAAAAACAAGAAAAAAGCGGTACTGTTTTGTCCGTTTTGAGACGCCGTAGCCAGTATACACTTCCTCAAAACAGTCCGAATTAACCTAAGATAACTGAAGAAATCTGTCGTTCATTTTGACGTTTTTCCCGAGGAGAATTTTACTTCTAAGACGTTTGGTGCAGTATTTCTCAATATTTTATTTTTGCATGAAAACAGGTCGTCTCTCGTTGAGAATCCCTACTGTTGACCAATCTTCGACGAAGGGGCGTAGACTTCGGCTTGTATCCAGAAATAATGCTGTGTGCCCGAACAGCCCGAAAAAACCCTACCCCGAAGTCCAAAACGAACAAAAACGTCACAAAATGTCCTAAGAACATTATGAACGACCTCTTCCGAACTGTTTTGGCTGGGGAGCATGCGGATGCCTTTAGACACCCATGTTACCTATTCTACTGTCAGACTATCCAATACCTCATCACAGCCCCACAGGAACAAAGGCAATGCACGTTTATGGTGACATGTACAATAAATCACGATAAACACTTTGCATGATAGTTTCCCCTATACAGTGTGTAATCACGCTGTAATTACACATTTATCAACATGTGATGACTTTGTAATTACATTGCATTTCTTCTTGTGTAACAAAAACCTCTGTTCTCCATTACTAAGCAACAACAACACGTGAATAAAAGGTTGTTACTGGGTATTTGCAATGTTATTACACAGGTTTAACAACAGTAAAGGGTAGCGAGCACACATGTACAGTATTGCAATTTCTACTTTAACGATCGTACTATGGAGTTACGGTTGATGGGCTAGTGCGATGTCCTCCAGTCCTACCTCTGAGATTGTGGGGACCCAGTGGTGACTAAATCTCTCCCATCCCACACAGTTTGAAGAGAAGAGCATGGGAACCATGTTCTCTAAAGTTGAACAGTGTGTTTACAGTTAATGTGGGTAGTGTAGCGGTTCAGTTGGAGTGCTGGGGAGTCTAGACCAGACCGTGGCCATGGCCAGCACTTCCCATGAATTCCTCTGACGATATCTATCTGCAGGTTTGACGGGCACCACTAAAAAGAAGAACACCGTATCCACAGATGGTGTTGACTGTCCACTCTTTGTTTAGGGTTCAAAAAAACATGCTCTCTTCACTTGGGTAAATGTTTACAAGCTTACAATCTAATGGTGGTTTACACTAGAGCTGTCTACACTTACATTCAGGTCCAAGCAGTAAACCAGGAAATGTACCATCATTTTGTAAAGGAAGATAATGCTGTCAAAGAGTCTAGTTGAATGATTTAGAGCAGTCAGTCAGTTGTTTTACTGAAGAGTATAACAATGTTTAAGACTGTATTAATAAGAGTGGAGAATATATTAAAATACGTTTTATGGCACTGCTAAATGTCACTACACCCTCCCAACCTGCAGAGGGGTGAAAGTGGAATGGGGCTCTGGCGCATAGCCCAGCCAGCAGCCTTGACTTCTCCTCAGGACCCCCATGGCCAAGGAGGCCCAATGCCCAATGTCTCTCCTCCAGGGCTCCATGGCCAAGGAGGCCCAATGCCTAATGTCTCTCCTCCAGGGCTCCACGCTGCCCTGTGGATTATGCAGCTGTCACTGCTGTTCACTTAGCCTCTCCTGTCCTCGTTACTGTCTCACACAGGAGCCGTCCCGGCGCCCGCCCAAGTCAGAGGCGCTGGTGTGTGTCGCGCCTGTCCCGAGACCTGTCAGGGCGCATCAGTGTCTTCCACCTGTCAGTGGCATAGGGCGGCAGTAACAGAGGCCACTGGGGCAAATTATTAGTTCCACTCGCCCCCTGCTCCCCCATGACGGCCGGGGGGCTCATCACCTTGCTTCAGCAACAGTTAGCCATGCACAGGTGATGCTGACTGATGGGTGGCACAGGATGTGCCAGTGCACCCAGATATGATGAAGAGCATGGCAAGGGAGGAGGAACGGGGATGATTAACCTACTGGGTGACATTGTTTTGTATTTTTTTATCCGTTATTTTACCAGGTAAGTTGACTGAGAACACGTTCTCATTTGCAGCAATGACCCGGGGAATAGTTACAGGGGAGAGGAGGGGGATGAATGAGCCAATTGTAAACTGGGGATTATTAGGTGACCGTGATGGTTTGATGGTTTGAGGGCCATCATCTTTTTAGCATATGTTATGGTCACAGGGTCAGAATGAGACTATCACAGAGGGTTATGTAGTTCGCACAGTATTTTCATGGTGGAAGGCGGGACTTATCCTATGTTGCAGTGATCTAGTACTGCAGAACATACCAATCAGGTCAACCTTAAAGGAGTTTGCCATGTGCCGAATGTCGAGTGGTTAAAATTACCTTGGGTATATGGTTGTCCAATAATGTCCTAATTAGGCTTTGGCGGTATCCAGATTGTCATACCTTCATACCGACCGTGTGCCATACCGGGATGTTCGGTAATACCGACACTGAACACAAGGGGCGCTATTTTCAAACCCCTCTGAGCCTTTGTAATCTGATGATTAGCAATGCTAACAAGAACATGTAAAATCCCAAAGAGAATGCTAACTAGATGATAACGAGCACATTGCAAAAAAATGTTATACATTCTCTGACCGAAACTATTTTCAGGACAGACATCCCAGCTCATAAAGGTATACAAGTAACAACAAAAATACTACTCAAAGTTTGCTACACACACAGAACAAATATTAAACATTAAGGCTCTTGATCCAGGAGGGAATTCTCTGTTGTTACCGCCAAGCGAAGTGTGATTTTGGAAGAAGCTAACCACTTAGCTAGATAGCTAACTAGCTACTAAATTAGCAAACCGAACGCACAATTGCAGAGCATTTAGCACATTTTAGACTGTTAACTTAATAGTTATATAAGATCTAGCTGGCAAACATTTAGTTGTGACTTCCATACTGTAACTAGATCACCTGGAGCATGCTGGACAACAGTGAGTGATTTACGAGGCTGCGATCTCTCGTTGTTGTGTGCTTGTGAGCAAACACCACGCGACTGGGTACCACTAGTAAGTGCTATAATGAATAATGATGTGCCAGGTAAAGTGAAAGATGCAGTCTTCTGTATCTCTTAACACATTGCACAAGTTGACTGCAGGTGTTTACTTAAAAAAGTAGCGGGAAAGAAAAGGAAATAGTGTCCTTCGCTATTGATGGTATTGAAAAAACATCCCGTGGCTATTTTAAAATACCCCGGTATATGGTATATACGCTATACGACCCAAGCCTAGTCCTAATTTCTCCTTGCACAGCATTCGGGTGAATTACTTTGGTCTTTATCTTTATGTTATTGTCAAAGCCCTTGCTCAAAGTCACAGACTAACATGCCATGAATTCTGTCCTGCAGGCTGCATATTTCTATAACACCCGTGTGATTAGATGGGGGACTATCCTATTTGATAGAAAGTGAACTTGTCAAAAACCCACAGATGCATCATTTTCATGTGAATTTCAATAGCAATGTTCCCCCTGTCAAGACCCCCCCCCCCCCCACATATTTGTTTCACCCAGATCAAGTGCAGCAGGGCCTTTTATAAATACTTACGCAGGGAACTCTTACTTTGTCTATTTGTCTAAGCCTGGCTTGAGCATCATCAAGCAGAGCTACTCAGAGCATAAAGGGCAAGGCAATCGAAAATAATGCCAGTCTGCATTGGCAGCCAGGCAGTGTGTAGCAGAGTGACAATATACATAATTGCACTGTTGTTAAGAGTGACATTAATGTTTGATGCTGAAGCTGTTATTGTTGATTACGACTGAGGGGGAGAGAAAAGAACATGCGATGACTAGAGCAACAGAGAAACAAGCAGCCTCAAGCACACATTCCTTCTTTCTGTTGTTTCAAGCTTACATTTCGGCGTATCCTGAAAATAAGTGATAGAGCCAGGACGAGGACGTGTTACCAAATATAAAGTCATGTGTTTGCTGCGTTTAATACGTTTTATTGGTGACAATTTCCAATTACAGACGGTTATCCTGCCACTGTTTGTGGTAAACGGGTGATAGTAGATATAGGATGCAGGCTATCTTCATGTGCGTGTCCATCGGATCCATCCCATGGAGAGCTGAAGAGAGCTTCATTCACTTTCATTATGATGTACATGGGCTCATGCTCCATAGCGTGAGCCACTGTAATCTTCATGTAGACCCAGAGGTCAGGGAAGAGAGGGTGAAACTGACTGACTGTGTCACTCCGAGCCCCAGTTTCTATTTATAAAACCCATAAATTAGCCCAATCTAATCTTAGCTACTGTACTTCTCCTCTCCCCTCTCTTCAGCCAGCATGGGGGGGGGGGGGGGGGGAAACACATTTCAGATTAAACACAGTCAGTGTTCATTTCAGATTAAACACAGTCAGTGTTCATTTCAGATTAAACACAGTCAGTGTTCATTTCAGATTAAACACAGTCAGTGTTCATTTCAGATTAAACACAGTCAGTGTTCATTTCAGATTAAACACAGTCAGTCATTTCAGATTTCGTGATGATGATATTTCATATTTGTAGGATTGTTTGGTTAATTTCTTCGCCCTCTTCCTCCAGGAAGAGGAACAAGCTCATTCATCAGACCATGACCGAATGTTTGAGGGGGGCCTAATGTGGGGGTATTTTTGTCCTCTGAAGAAAAGCACCAAATCACCCATAAAACTGCAGTCTGCAGACAGGGGCATAAGTGGGCCGTCTAATATCTCCAATCTAGCAATGACAATAATGCATGTCTCGCATTTGTCACTCCCTTCATTTCTAACTGGAATATTTTCAGTTTTTGACAAACTCGTCGTGTCATATTCTGAGAATAGTATCAGGAAAGCTTTACAGGAAACGGGAAGGAGTGGATATCCTTTTGCTACCTTGAGACAGTCGGAAGGATCCAAGGAGATTGTTTCAAGGCGCCCAAAGTAATATCTCAGCTGTTGTCTGCTTTTGTAATTCATGAGTCATCCTCCCAAATAGCAGAGGGATCCTTTTGGCACATCCCGACATCAGGGCGATGCAGCCTTCCTGAGATCAGGAGCTGGAGATGTGTTTAAACGTCCTCTCCCTTGGACTGTGGTGGAGCTCATTTAAACCCCTGACTCAGCTTTATCCAGCCTCCCGAGTCAGCTCCAGTCAGACCCACCCCTCAGCAGTGTGTGGACTCACTGAGACACAGATACACCGTCAGCCTGAGGTACAGGAGACTCAGGACAGACTCCATCTCACTGTGGAGGGACCTGGCTAGACCTCTTTCACCATGTAGGCCAGGCTGGCTGACTGTCTAGGAGAAATGTGCTGGTTGTTTTTGAGGCGAGAGTGTTTCAGCCACATGCATGTAGTCAGACTGACAGACAGAGACAGACATACAGACAGTGGGAGGGAATGTTGGCATGCTGGGCCGCTGATATGTGTTGATGACTACTGCTCACGACTTCCGAGTGGAGAATGCGTTACCGACGGGCTCAAACCTCAGTTGAGGATAAGCTAAGCTACCCTGGACCTTCTCTGCCCACTCCCATCCTCACTTCCTGCACCCAGCACCAGGCCCAGACTCCGAATGGCCATTGTGCCCAACACCCTTCATGCGAAGTCCCTGTGAGGCTCTGGTATCCGTGGCAGCCGTCCTCACACACCTCCTGAGATTGCAGGTCTCCCCTCTGTTATTACAGCTATTTATAGCCCCTCTCCTCCTTTGGCACCAGATGACACGTTTTTTTCTTTGTGCTGCCTGCACTCCTCCTGCATGACGGAGTCGGAGTGGCTGTTCTGCTGTGAGACAGTTAGGTAGCCTATCAAGTCTGTTATTTTGTTATTGAATAGAATGGATGGCTGGATATGTTTCCATTTGACTTCTTCTCTCCCGTCACTGCTCTCTTCTCTAGCTCATCATCCGTCACGATCATCTGGGGTTCTTTGGGGTGGTTTTCATGTGGATTTTACAGTGAGTCCCATTGCTGTAGGATTTAATTTTCATTTCAGAACGCTGAGAAGCAGACAGCTGTGACAATAGCACCGAGGACAGAGGCTGTGTTATAAGCTCTTCAGAGGATCAGAAATCATTTTCCATCAGAGCTCACTGAGTCTTAGAGCCAGGCTCAATCCCTTACCGAAATAGTGCTAATTTTGCTCTTGTCTCAGTGCACACACAGAAGCACACATGCTCACTTACCGCGCACACAGACGCACAAACTTGCTCTAGCATAAACGCACACTCCCGTCCCACTTTTATCCATGTTCCATGGGCCGCAGGGTTCCTCGTGGGGCATGCCTTCCCATGAATGTGTGGAGAGCAGGTTGTAATTGGAGGTGGCGAGGCAGTATGCGAACTCGTGACGGCGGCCCCAGGCCTCGGTATGAGCGGGGGCTAGTTGCGACGGCCGTGCGACCACAGCCCTGTTTAAAATAGAAACGGCCACCCATGCAGGGGACCACCATTACCTCCCTAAATGCTATGTCCCATGTGGGTTTTCTCTTTAACGAGTACAGCCACCACAGAGCCTGTCCCGGCCCTCCATTCCACACACCCACCACTATGATTAGGGCCTCTCAATGAGCGCGGAGAGGGAGTGTATAGTTTGACTGCATATTTTTACTTTCGCCACAAAGATGTGTTCCAAAACAGCACCATTGCTGTCAGGGGCCTCCAATGAATTGTTGGAGTCAGGAATGCTATCGATGCCATTTTTTCTCAGTTGACAGCTGCTTCAGCTGTTTGAACAACAGACGGACTGTAAGTTTTGGGTTGAAAAGGCTATTGTTTTCCAGCTGTATTGTGAAAGGCTGTGTGGTGGCTAACTAACTGGTAGTCAACTGTCTTGTGCTTCACAGTCACACACAGTAGCTCACAGACCCCTGTTGTCTACTGTTTTATCCCTGTAGTTCTTGGCTTGCGCACAGAATGGGGATGGCAGAGATTAGAGTTCACTCTGGATAATATATTCAGTACCAGATCAAATTGAGCTCCTTATTCTTTGCCAGTTTAAGCTTATTTAGCACTGGGGCCTGCAGACCGTCGCCCCCGTGAGAAGCTCAGTTTCCTCTACTTAAGAAAGTATTACAGTCATTGATTCTCTCCATCTCTCCAGCCTCCAACACTATGAGTGTCCTTGTGTACCTGTTACCATAGCGATCAAGGACGGGTGTTTTTTTCCCCGTCAAATAGTGTTAAATAATTTAGGAGGCATGAATATTTCATACAGGGAGGCTAACCTTTGATGCTGAAAGGTGTCAAGGAGCATGATTCTCCTGTGATCTGTTTGTGCTCAATAACATGAGAAGAGAGGCATTCTGAGTGGGGTTCATAGCGGGTGTGTGCTGGTTAATATTATCACTAGTGAGGGAGCTCCTAGTTCCAGATAAGAAATAAAAGCGGAGCCTTTATTCTCTGTGACGTGTCCAAAATAGAGATGCCTAATTCCTTGGATGCACCACGCCAATATCAGCAGATCCTCCCGGCAAGTCTCCAATTTACTGAAATGTTGTCAATTAAACAGATTCTTTGGCTTGACCAATAAATGCAGACATTTTGAATCATGTCCATTAAATGTTTGTGGTACTCTTCATTGAGAGTGTTAGTATTATACAACGTTTAAGACTTAAGGTCCTTCATTAAAAATATGATGTAACACTGTCTTTCTGGCCCTTGTGCAAGTAGCCCAGTTCCTCAGTGGGAACACTCAACCAATTTGGAAGAGAGTTTAAAGATCACTGGATTATTGTCTCTTCCTGCCCCTAAGGGATTGTGGGTGATTTTGCCCACTTCCTGTTGACTGCTGGCCTTGTTAAGTTCTCGAGTTGTCACTGATAGTAATAGGAATAAAGCATGTGGGCAGTATAGATTTCTTCCTCGACAAGCCACCTCTTAGAACTGTGATTGCCAGGCCTTTTAGTTGATATATTTCAGGGAAATGTGCCACACGGATTTAATGTAATTATTTATGGCTGGCATGATTTATTGACAACATCTTGATGTGCCAATGAAGCTTTCATTCTAGATTGCAATTATGCCTATCAACTGTACATTTAGGAGAGTGCAGAGAGGACGTCAGGTACAGTTAAAACTAGTCAGCTCTTCATGGACGGCAACCCCTAAATCTCAGTTAAACACTTGACCAAATCACATCTCCTCATGTGTGCCTTGACAGTCAGCGACTGTCCATATATTCATGTCACAAGATGGTTCCTGATCATTTTCTCCATCTGTTTGTGTGTGTCGTCTGCAGGTACGAGAAAGTCCCAGTGATCCTGGTGGGGAACAAGGTGGACCTGGAGAGTGAGAGGGAGGTGTCGGCCAGCGAGGGCCAGGCTCTGGCCGAGGAGTGGGGCTGCCCCTTTATGGAGACCTCGGCCAAGAGCAAAACCATGGTGGACGAACTGTTCGCTGAGATAGTTCGGCAGATGGACTACGCCGCCCAGCCAGACAAGGATGACCCATGCTGCTCCTCCTGCAATATACAATAGCCCCAGAGCCTAGGGGACGCCAGGGGGACAGGGGAGAGAGGAAGTCTGCATACACCAAGATACTGTACGCCGAGAGGAGGATTATACTCACACCAACAACATGGATGATTAATAAACTCATGGTAGAACTGTGGTGGATTTTAACTCATTGGTGCATAAAATCAGTCATGATGTAATTGATAATAATGATATGTTAATAATTAATAGAATGAAATGAGGAATGCAAAGGATTTGCGCAAGAGAAACTGACAAACCGGACTAAAGAAAAGTGCACTCGCCTTATGTTATCCTGTTTTCTCTGGCGGAGAAAAAAAATATGTCTTGAGTCGTCCGTGCAGAATTACAGGTTTTGTAGTCTTTATGTTTTCTGGGATCGGCTTCGGTAATGTTTATTTGACATTGTTTTGGTCTTGTTGATATGACCCAGTTTCTCTGAGCACATCAAGCTGGAGCCTTCTTTCTCCATTTTAAGTTACCATGACAGCGCAGAGCGGCAGATAGAGGGGAGGAGATAATCCCTCTGATCAACTTGTTTGAAACATTGATGAGTAATTGATTTGCGTACTAAGTTTTCCTGTACAGAGAAAGAGAGGGCCTACCTACCTTCATCCAAGGGGATGTTTTTTGTTGTTGCACATCACTAGGACAGAACCAAAGAGGTGACTTGAACGCGCCTCCATATTTTCCCCTCTAATTTCCTTTTTAGTTGTTTTGAGGAATGGAAAGAAAATGGTGGAAAAGTCAGTGTCATTCTTGAAACAATGTTGTCTTCTCCTTCCTATTTTGTTTTGATAAGTGTAGCAGAGGTGTCTGTCACATATCCTGTGATTTGTTTTGGTTTCAGGAGGTTCTGACAACAGATTCCTGAATATTGTAACAGTTTCATTCGGATGGGACAAGGAGGACTCCATCTTTCAGTGTTTGAATATCTCAACAGACTCTTGTCTCTAGAAATGGTCTTCTTTTCAGGAATGAAGATGTCATCACTCATCATTCTCTACATTGTATTTTTTTGGCTGGGTATCACAATGAAATGGGATGCAATGTTGTCTCAACATCCCACTCTTTATGTATTCAGAGTATTGAAATTCATAGTAGGCTAATAATAGTGATGATGATGATGATGATGATGATGAATAACAATTATAATTAACGGTAGTGTAAATATTTTGTATGGAAAGTGCCAGCTCCTAGGAAGACACTGACTCAACACATGTGGAATTGTCAACTGTATGCATGGCTAGTAAATTTAAAAAAGGACTTCATCGTTTGAGATTATAATAGACGATGGAAACGTGCAAACCAAACACATACACGTCTGGGTCTGGACACTGTCTCAACTGTATGTCGTTGTTGCCACGGGGAACCAGACCTTCCCTGGGTTACCATTTTTCATTGTTAATTTTATATTTTTTTATGTGACCATTTACTCTTTCTCCCTCCCTAAATGAATGGTGACACTGTTTCATTAGGCACCCAAACAATAAAAGTGTGTTTAACACAATATATCCAAGCTTGAGTGACACTATTTCTTTATGAATTTATTGGAGGGACATGCATTGTACGCCATTGCCATAATCTCTCTAAATTGTTCTGGGAGAGAGAAATCTATTTGGAAGGAAATCGCTTCTGTTTCTAATCCAATTGGAGTTCTAAATAACACAGTGAACAGGCAGTCATTTTGGGCCCGATTCCGACCCCAGTTAAATGCACATAAATGGAACGTAATTCCCTTTTTATGCACTTTTCTCTCTATGCGTATTCTGACCTTGAACTTAAGCATGAGAATAGTATGCTATTCACCTGCTATTTGTTTCTGGGTGGAGTTTGAATAAATGTTGTGGCAGTGGTGTGTCTACAGACATTCCATATTCTGACCTTGAATTAATTCCCTAATAATTCCACCATCTTTATGCACAAGGAAACCATGAATAAGGTCAGGGGATAATTAGTAACAGTTGATAGAATAAAGAAATGTAGGCTAATTGAATCATTATGGAGCGGAGCGCAGACCAAGCCGTAACAGTTTGATCCCGATGCATGGCATAATACTTGGCTGTGTCATCACACAGATCCATCGTTAGTGCAGGCAATTGTACACTATTCTCCCTATTATAATTCTATGTACACTAATCTTCCAACATTTCCATGGTTTCAAGAATTGAATGAGGCAATTTCCCGCATGAATCAAGCCAATGTTTTCTTTATTTCATGTGTGAAGGCTCTCCAAACCTGTTTATGTTTCATAAATACTTTCCTAACCCTAAATAGTGTACAATATCAGAGTATCTACCAACTAGTGCTGAAACAAGAGAAGAATATGCGTATATTTAGATGGCTTTCTTTCACTGATTCCTAATATTCTGAACTGGTCTCTCAATATATTCCACTGAGTGTCGACAAAATTCTAACTAAAAGGTACACCGTATTTAAAGGTATGGCTTAAGATAAATGTACTGAAAACCCTATGGAATGAAAACTGAAACCCCTATGGAATGAGAACCACGCCTGCAAAGCGTGTTACGCACCTTCATGAAGTAAGTCTGAATACCAACTACTGAGAAGTGCATAGGAAAGGCGTGCATAAGAAAAGCATAATTTCCTTAAGTCAGAATCGGGCCCTTTATGAATTACAAGAACCCATTGTTGATTGCTCCAGCAAGAGCTTGATGAATTCAACTTTACTTTCTTCTTTGTTTATATGGGGGTTGTGCTTTTGTGTTCTTTGATGATACAAAAAATATGTATATTATGAAGACTTCAAAGGAATTTATCTATTGGCCCAAATATAAACTACTGTTTACCTCTCCCTGTGCTTAACCCAAAACTCATATGACATCTCTTCCGTATTCTACTTTATATTGGCCTCAGAAGAGGGAAGAAAATATTCTCTGCCCACAAACGTCAGTGGTATTCAGATATCCTGGATTTCATTTTCAGTCCGAGCTTTAAACAATTCAAAGTCGAGTCTCACTAAATCTCTCTTGATCTCTCCAATAAAATAGATTTCATCCTAACCCACATAAAAAAAATACTACAGGGTACTATAGAATACTACAGTACTTACCAGTGTTGTGTTCGAGACCACCTAAAGCGAGACCAATTCAAGACAAAGACCGGAGGGGGGTCGAGACTGAGTCAAGACCAAGACCAGAGAAATGTGAGTCCAATTCCAGACCATTATTGTAATTGTGTCAAATCACCACCATAATAACAGTTCAAAATGTCCAGTATTTCTGTATTCATGTTTCAGAACAACATATGGATTCTTTAGACATTCAGAACGGTGTAAAAATACATACTGAGGGAAAATAGAGCTACTCTACATATTATTACTAACCCAAACACAGTGGGGAACAATGGTCCTTATTCGCCTTCAGGGCTAAGGATTTATATAATAATGATATAATAAATATGATACTTATATTATTATTTTGAATGATGTTCTGATTTAATCTCTTCCATTTTTGTTGGAAAGGAAAGGGTTAACACAAGAGAAAAAAAGATCCAATCAGGATTTTTCTTTTCTGGTCTCTGGGGAGATAAATCTAGCTAGCTAAGTCAGCCATTGGCTAGGCCGTCAGAAGCAGGCATCTGCCATTCAACTGTATTAGGGAAAAAATTTGGAGTGACAGTGGAATCAACCAATCACATTTTGACTTAATGGGTGGGACCGTTTTTACAAAAACTAATGGAAACTTCTGCCTTCTTGAAGGCCAACAGGCCACTGTGCAATAGCCAGCTGTAGTTAACCCACAGTCTAGCTAGCTTTTGTTGTCGTCAAGTTTGCAGCATGTATTATCAAAGAGGATGTTGCTAATTTTTTAGCTTCTCCCTTTTCAAGTTAACTTTCAAATTATCATCATCTTGTGAGTGGAACTATGTTTTTTTATTGTAGTATGCTTGAGGTTGTTAGCCATCTCTTTGAAAATAACTTGTGTGTGAAACAGTGTTACATTTAAAGTGGAAATGAAAGCATTTTAGTAACCTGAAATCTTATAGAAAATGTGTTCATATATGCCTCCAGGGACAATATGACACTTAAAAAAAAAACATTTTCTGACAAGCAACCACTTGGTCATTTTCATTATTTTCATAAATTCTTAAAATGTTTGGGATTTACGTATACGAAGACATTTGTGAAAATTCTTCAGTAATTGTCCAAAAACACACGGCTGTGCGTTTGGACAATTAATAGACACTGCAGTAAATAAAACAGAATAAAAACATCTACACAGACCGGTGCGCTATACCCAATCAGAGCTATAGTAGGCCTTTAAACAAACAAGCAAATTACCACACGGGCCTACCATCATTCACTTTGAACTGGACTGTGTGTTTACAGGCAGTTGCAACAGAGCGACTTGAGATCATTAGAACGGATTCGCCAAAAGTCACAAAATACACCTGAATAGATTTCTGCACATTAGTAAACACCATGGGAGTCATCTTCTATTTGGGAACTTTACAGTCCAATTGATCAAACAACCATGGAAAGGTGTGCATAACTTAGGGAGAGAGAGCATATCAACAACAACAAGATCAATAACTAATGATAGCCAGAGCAAGATGAGCTTAAATCTAACGAAGGAACATCACATAAACTTTTCCAGCTAGTTGGCCGTCACAATTGCACTGACAAACTGGGGAATTGTAGCCTCCTCGTCCTTCTGCAGCTTGCCTGCCAATGCATGCTTATACCAACCAAGCACCCAAGTTAACTGGCTAAAGCTGGCTAGCTTGCTTCCAGACACAAATGAGACACCTCACTCTGACCATTTTACTCGCCGTAGCAGAACTGGTTAGGTGTTAACATGTTATTTAGAGTAACTTTAACTTTTAACATGCATTCTTGACTAACTATAACTTTTTTGCCTACGTTTACTGACACCGGTCATATTCAGCGTGTGTTGCGCATTCGTAAATTAATCATTTGTATAGCACACTCAAACGAGAGTGCCCTGAAATCGGAGTAGTTAACCAAATTACACCTGCATCTCTAGCTGTGAATAGCCACCGAAAGATGATATGAGGGGAAAACGTCAGTCACTCACCCACTCTTCCAATGGCATGACATCCTCCTAGCAGAGCGCTAGCTATCTAGCTCTGTGTTTTTAGCTTCCTACATAAATAGGTATGCTAGCCTATTAACCACATTATGACAGACTTGTGATCGATCATTGCTAGTTTTATTGTGTTGACATTCCCAGCCTTAGTTACATTCATCCATTTTTGTCCAGAATATTGAGTCATTGAATCTGAAACACTTGCATCCCAAATGGAGGCAGAAAACAATGTACTAGGCCAGCTGTGATTTACAACCTGATAACAATATTTTTGGGACTACCAAGAAATGAATTGCTGAATTATATTAATCATGCATTGAACTGCATCCATCTATTCTGCCAACAATGCCTTAGTGTATGTCATGGAACGTTGAGTAAATAGGACCTATTTTTAAAACCTCTTATGAAGTTGGTTTTGTAGCATAAACTGGGAACTGATATGATTGTCTGCCTTTCATATCTGCAAAGTAGTTAAAACACTGTCAGTTCCACCGGTTACTTTGTGTGCTAAACGTTAAATTTTTTTTTGCAATGGGAAGTAATAGTTGTACATTTGGATTGGGAAATGCTTAATGGTTGTGTTTTTGTATTCTTATGATTGGGACCTACAGGCTTATTATGTCCGAGTTTATGGACTGCTTATCCTTTAACATCATGCTGAGTGTGACTGCTGTCTTTCCATCGACCATTTGCAGTCGTGGTGCCTGGAGAAGTGGGTACATTTCCCCAAAAAGTTCCCAAATGGCCCGCCCAGCGAAGGAAAGGCACCATGTCTGAAAAATACTTTTTCCTGTTTCTTTTTTGACAAAGACATACATTTGCGAAGGAACAGCACCCTGTGTGAAAAATCCTATATTTTCCAACACACTTTTTTTGTTTATAGAAAAAATACACCAATTTGATGGTCTAAGTGTACAACAATGCTTAAACCACATCAATCTGTCAGGGCCTGGCTCCCCAGTGGGTGGGCCTCTGTCCACCCAGGCCCATCCATGTCTACACCATAGATGCAAACAGTGCATGATATCAATTGCGTATCACAAATAGCCTACTAACCAACACTTCGGGCTAAACATTTTCATTACAATGTTGCCTTAATTGGATATCAAATTTAAACGTCTTTCCTACCCTACCGGTAGGCCTTCAGTGTGTGACAGGTTGACACCAACCTGTCACACACTGAAGGCCTATAGGTTCGCCACTGCTCAATTTGCATATACCCTGCCCATTCCTCTCCCCATATCCCAATTTGTGCCACCTGTGAGTGAGAAACCTACATGCCAAAAATACCCCCATGCTGTGTTTCTACAGGTTAGAGAAAAGAACAGAACTGCTGAACTTTCTGTTCAGAACCCAGTCCTACCTACTGTACCTACCTACCTATCTACCTACAGGTTATGGAAAATGTGCTATTTTAGTATTTCTCCAGTAGGTTTCCTCAAGTAGAAAGTCCCCCACTTCTGTCAAAGATAAAACAAAAAAATTACAATAAATACTACAGTATACTATAGTCTGCAAAAACACTACAGTAATTACTATAGTATATGTTGCTCTTTTTTTTCTACCATGAACAAAAATATGAACAGAACATATGAAGGGTTGGTCTCATGTTTAATGAGCTGAAATAAAATATCCCAGAAATTTCCACACGCATTTCTCTCAAATTTTGTGCCCAATTTTGTTTTTCATCCCTTTTAGTGTGCATTGCTCCTTTGCCAAGATAATTCATCTACCTGTCAGGTGTGGCATATCAAGAATCTGATTAAACAGCATGATCATTACACAGGTGTACCTTCTGCTGGGGACAATAAAAGGCCACTCTATAATGTGCAGTTTAGTCACACAATGCCACAGATGTCTCAAGTTTTGAGGGAGTGTGCAATTGACATGTTAACTTCAGTAATGTCCACCAGAGCTGTTGCCAGAGAATTGAATGGTTATTTTTCTACCATAAGCCAATGCGTTTTAGAGAAATTGGCAGTACGTCCAACCGGCCTCACAGACCAGGTGTAACGACACCAGCCCAGGAACTCCACATTCTTCTTCTTCACCTGCGGGATGGTCTGAGACCAACCACCTGGACAGCTGATGAAACTGTGGGTTTGCACAACCAAATAATTTCTGCACATACTGTCAACAACCGTCTCAAGGAAGTTCATCTTATCATCCTAACCAGGGTCTTGACCTGACTGCAGTTTGGCGTCGTAACCGACTTCATTGGGCAAATGCTCACCTTCGAGGGCCACTGAAGTGTACTCTTCACGGATTAATTCCGGTTCCAACTGTACCGGGCAGATGGTAGCGTGTATGGCGTTGGGTGGGTGAGCAGTTTGCTGATGTCAACGTTGTGAGCAGATGCATGGTGGCGGATGGGCAGTCATAAGCTACAGACAACAAACACAATTGCATTTTATCAATTGTAATTTGAATGCACAGAGATACCATGGCGTTATTCTGAGGCCCATTGTCGTGCCATTCATCCACCACCACCACCACATGTTTCAGCATGATATTGCACAGCCCCTAGTTGCAAGGTTCTGTACACAGTTCCTGGAAGCTGAACATTTCCAAGTTCTTCCATGGTCTGCGTACTCACCAGGCATGTCGCCCATTGAGCATGTTTGGGATGCTCTGGATCGACATGTATGACGGCGTATTCCAGTTTCCGCCAATATCCAGCATTGAACAGGACTGGGACAACATTCCACAGGCCACAATCAGCCTGACCAACTCTATGCAAAGGAAATCTGTCACACGCCATAAAGCAAATGGTGGTCACAGCAGATACTGACTGGTTTTCTGATCCATGCCCTACCTTTTTTTTAAGGTTTTTGTGACCAACAAATGGGCTCACAGGGAGTATGGCTACGCCAGGTAGGAGACCTGCGCAAACTTCCTGTGCTTACCGGGGGGCTGAAGAGACCGGGCAGGCACCGTGTTATGCTGTGGTTCGCATGGTGTCTCCAGTGCGGGTGCATAGCCCGGTGCGGTACTTTCCAGCTCTGCGTATCGGCCGGGCTAGAGTAAGCATCGAGCCAAGTGCCATGAAGCCGGCTCTACGCATCTGGTCCCCAGTGCGTCTCCTTGGGCCAGCTTACATGGCACCAGCCTTGCGCTCGGTGTCCCCGGTTCGCCTGCATAGCCCAGTGCGGGCTATTCCACCTCGCCGCACTGGCAGGGCGACCGGGAGCATTCAACCAGGTAAGGTTGGGCAGGCTCGGTGCTCCAGTGTGCCTGCACGGTCCGGTCTATCCAGTACCACCTCCACGCATCAGCCCTCCGATGGCAGCTCCCCGCACCAGGCTTCCTGTGCGTGTTCTCGGCCCAGTACCACCAGTGCCAGCACCACGCATCAGGCCTACAGTGCGCCTCGCCTGTCCAGCGCTGCCAGAGCCTTCCTCCTCTCCAGCGCTGCCGGAGTCTCCCGCCTATCTAGCGCTGCCAGAGCCTTCCTCCTCTACAGCGCTGCCGGAGTCTCCTGCCTATCTAGCGCTGCCAGAGCCTTCCTCCTCTACAGCGCTGCCGGAGTCTCCCGCCTGTTCAGCACAGTCGGAGCCTTCCTCCTCTCCAGCGCTGTCGGAGTCTCCCGCCTGTTTAGCGCTGTCAGAGCCTTCCGCCTCTACAGCGCTGCCGGAGTCTCCCGTCTGTTCAGAGCTGCCAGTCTGCAAGGAGCTGCCAGTCTGCAAGGAGCTGCCAGTCTGTAAGGAGCTGCCAGAGCTGCCAGTCTGCAAGGAGCTGCCAGTCTGCAAGGAGCTGCCAGAGCTGCCAGTCTGCAAGGAGCTGCCAGTCAGCATGGAGCAGCCAGAGCCGCCAGTCAGCATGGAGCAGCCAGAGCCGCCAGTCAGCATGGAGCAGCCAGAGCCGCCAGTCAGCATGGAGCAGCCAGAGCCGCCAGTCAGCATGGAGCAGCCAGAGCCGCCAGTCAGCATGGAGCAGCCAGAGCTGCCAGTCAGCCAGGATCTTCCAGATCTGCCAGTCAGCCAGGATCCGCTATTCAGCCAGAATCCGCCGTTCAGCCAGGATCTGCCAGTCAGCCAGGATCTGCCAGAGCCCCTTAGCCCAGCGGCGCCGGAGCCCCTCAGCCCAGCGGCGCCGGAGCCCCTCAGCCCAGCGGCGCCCGAGCTGCCCCTCAGCCCTGTTTGCGCAGGTCTCCCACCTGGCGTAGCCATACTCCCTGTGAGCCCCCCCCAAGAAATGTTTGGGGCTGACTCTCGGGCTTCCATCCGCGTCGCCGTGCTGCCTCCTCATACCAGCGCCTCTCCGCTTTCGCCGCCTCCAGTTCTCAATGGTTCCATGGTTCTCAATCAGAGGCAGGTGTTAGTCATTGTCTCTGATTGGGAACCATATTTAGGTAGCCTGGGTTTCACTGTGTGTTTGTGGGTGATTGTTCCTGTCTCTGTGTTTGCACCAGATAGGACTGTTTAGGTTTTCACTTTTCTTGTTTTGTTTAGTCTGTTCATGTATAGTCCTCTTTATTAAAAACATGAATAACCACCACGCTGCATTATGGTCCGCCTCTCCTTCACCACAGGAAAACCGTTACAACTACAGTATTCGCTGTAGTGTTTTTTCAGAATTCAGTCCGCAAATACACTACAGTGAATATTACACTATTCCTACCATATTATACACAATAGTATTTTTTCTTGTGGGAGACTTTATAACATTTTCCAATGGATACACAGTGCATTCGGAAAGTATTCAGACCCCTTTACTTTTCCCACATTTTGTTACGCCACAGCCTTATTCTAAAATATATATATTTTTTAAAAATCCCCCATCAATCTACACACAATATCCCATAATGACCAAGCAAAAACAGATTTTTACTCCTTCATTTATACTGATAACAAGTTCAAACAGGTGCCATTAATACAACTAACGAGTGGAGGACAGAGGAGCCTCTTAAAGAAGAAGTTACAGGTCTGTGAGAGCCAGAAATCTTGCTTGTTTGTAGGTGACCAAATACTTATTTTCCACCATAATTTGCAAATAAATTCATAAAAATCCTACAATGTGATTTTCTGGAATTTTTTTTCATTTTGTCTGTCATAGTTGAAGTGTACCTATGATGAAAATTACAGGCCTCTCATCTTTTTAAGTGGGAGAACTTGCACAATTGGTGGCTGACTAAATACTTTTTTGCCCCACTATATGTAAATAAGTTATTTGAGTTTTCGCTTAATAAACGTGCAACATTTTCTTAATTCCTGTTTTCGCTTTGCCATTATGGGGTATTGTGTGTAGGTTGATGAGAAAAAACATATTGAATCCATTTTAGGATAAGGCTGTAAAGTATCAAAATGTGGAAAAAGTCGAGGGGCCTGAATACTTTCCGAATGCACTGTATTGATTAGCTGGGCCCAATGTTGCGTGTCTCCAATAAGCCAATAGTGTCATGAAAAAAATAGTCATTGCTCTCAAATTGCCATTGATTTCAATTGCCCACCACCTCCGAACTGAATTCCACAGAATCGTCACAGAGGTTGCCATGTCAACTAATATCACCGCTTCTCTATGTTTGTAAAGCAGATTTTTTTTCTCTTGCACTCAATGCATTGGAAATAAACTTCACGCTCGTAGAAAACAGCCATGTGCTGTGCCATGTATGTTCATGTAAGCTGTGTGAGCGTTGGCATTATTCTAGTACACGCCACTGTCATGGATTACATCAATTAGTTTCCTAAAGCCACTGTGACATGGTCGGTCAAATAGGAAGTACTAGCCCCAGAGAACCACTAACCTCTGTTTGACAACCCAGGACATCACACTGTCTTCTGCTGTCCTGGGACCATGTAACTCCTCCCTTGATCCATATTGTATCTTGGCAAATGTCATCAGTGATGTAAAGCTGGTTGATCATGATTGGCTCATTTCATCCATTGACTGCCGATTATTGCCTGTATACAGAACAGAATAGGCTCAGCCCCCCCCCCCCCCCCCCCCCCCCCCCCGCCCTTGTGGATCCGCTCCAGAGGCCTACATAGACACACAAAAAAGAGTGGGAGAGAGAGGGGGTGGTCCAGGATTAGGGCCAGCTAACACATAATTCTGTGGGGTGTTGTTTGAAGAGAATGGAATTATGATTACAGATATACAATGCTTTTACAGATAGACAATATGCGATGGAATAGTGTGTGGAGGTCCTTTTTTGTCTAAAGTTGACAATGGGATTTTGAGTTTTAATTTAGATCCGATAACTTTGACGAGGTTGCATTGTCCACTGACATTTTTGAATTGTTGATCGGGTTCCCTCAAGGATTTCAAGTTATACTTTTTTCATTTCATGATATAGGTCCTCAATTTTGGGGTTGCTTTCATGTAGAAGTAGTCCCTCATCTCAGAGAGGGTGAGGCACCGAAAATTGGATTGAAAGATTAAACACTTGAAGGAAATGATAAAGGGCGGGCTCCCCAATGTATCGGTTTAGCTTCGTCCTTGGTTTGCCTCGTGGCTAATTTTAGGGATTGAGATTGACTTGAATCACTGGTGCAGTCAGACACATGCGGGAGATCCATTTCTGGGGAATAACCTGCTAATAGATCCAGAGATGTTTCTGGTAGCATCAACCCCCGCCTGAGACATCTGTCAACAGCCACCACACACCTCCAGTTTGCTGCTCTGCTGTCTATTAAGTCCCTTGAAGAGAGACTTTACTGAGCCTTCACTGTCTGTGGCCATGCTGTGTTGCTGGGGCAAGGCATGTCAAACTGACACAAATGAAGCAGGATGCAGGGCTACTTCCAGATGAGGTCACTGTTGGGGGTCCTGGAGACACTCACTCCTCTAACAGTCCTTAAATGTCCCAGTAAGACATAGTTATAATATAGCCTATACAGACATGGCTCTAAAGTGCGACCATCTTGACCGTAACGATTAGGCTTCGCTTGCTGTACTGCTGTTTCTGAGTGCCCTAGAGAAAGAAATGCACACAGATTTGTAACTGTGGAGGTTGCACCATTACTACAGAGAAAAGCCGCTTGACTTTAGGCCAAACTGTACAAAGGTTGTGACCCATGTTACCGGCGCTACATTTTTTTTCCTCCTTTGGCGCAGCAACTGGATCCCTGAATGTGTCGCCATTGGCGGCCCGCATTTTAGATTCATAAACCATGTCTTGAGCTGTTTTAAAACTACTCGCGGGCCGTTAATACCGTGTTCAGTCACGTTGTTACGTCATTGGCTAGCTAACACACTGGTAAAGTTACCAGGTTATCTAAGCATTTGGGGGCACAGAAAAAACGGAAACGGCATAGCTTCTTTAGGAGCTCAATGATCATAGCAATGAATGAATGGATTAGATTCGCATGTCTTCACTCAGAACGCCGATGACAGTGTACAATTTTCAATGAAAATGCATCTCAATGGTAATGGAAACAGTGCTTTTTACACAATGTAGAAATGGAATATTACACAAATGATTTCAATGACAGGTATTTGTATCAACATTGTAACTTTTATAATAAAGACATGTCTTTACAGGGTTGCATATTAGTTTCTAGGGCACAACATGTGATTTAATAGTAGCTAGAATTAATATAGGCCCATTAAAAGCTGTATCTCCATCAATTTAAAACATCTTATTTTCTCAATTGTATGTACTTCTCCTAACTTGTTTAAGTTGGGAGCACCAGTTCTACCAACAATTTAAAAAAATGTTGGAGCCCTGTATACAGATACATTATCTATATCTATATCAAAAGCATGTCTCATACAGAGACCTTGCCTGGGTTACCAGTTTAGTTGTTAATTGTTAATTTAATATTTTGGTATGTGATCATTTACACTTTCTCTCTCTCCCTAAATAAATGGTGACACTGTTTCATTTGGCACACAAACAATGAAAGTGTGTTTAACACAATACATCCCAGCGTGAGTGAGACTAGTTCTATGTGAACTTATTGGAGTGAGAGGCACTCTATGCCTGGGCTATTCAACTATGTTCTTGTGAGAGACAGATTTTTAAAAAGTGAATTGCAGACATGTTCAGGGATGTGATTATACTTCAGAAGAACTGTACTAAAAGCAACTTGGACACACCATATAATGCCGTTCAGTGTTGTTAAAAGTAATTGGGTCATTTTAAAATGGGTGTTTTCTTTACTGCCCTAACACACATATAGTGATAACAGGGACCATCAAGCTACTTGATTCTCTATTTTAGGAAACAAATGTGTACAAATTGTTTGAAGGAAACTTTTGAATCGGGCCTCATTGCCTTTATCTCAATAACAGATATAAATTACACAAAGATATGCCAATCAGGTAGCCTAATTGCAAATTTCAGTCTGTTTGAAGTATGCTTTGAATTAATTTTAAAAATGTATTTCTCACACTCCCTTTTCAGTAAAAGGCACATGACAGCCCACTTGGAGTCCTGCAGGGGTAGTGAGCATCATACAGGGAAACAGAGAGCATATATGGGTTCTTGAGAGTCCTGGGTTTCAGGAATGGGGTCATATTAGCTTATAGCTAGAAACCGCTACCACCGCTAGAAACCACACTAATGGGCCTGGTGGCACATGTCATTTTGGCACTAAACTGATTTTTTTGTGGGGATTTTTTCCCCTGATTTTTTTATTAGCGTTCAGAACTGAACACAGATGTAGCACATTTATTTTGTGGGAAATATTGATCTATCTGATCAAGTTGAGCAGCAGCCCTTTAAAAACGCTTGAAAAGAGCGGCCCTAAGCTGTGTAGGTGTATGAATTAAATGGGAGCTGACTCATGGTTACCTGTTCAGCTTCAGACCAGAGGCGTTCTTGGCTCTCGCTGCAGCTGTGGCACTCTGTGACATGTTTCTTCCACCTGATATCCTGTCCTTATGTCAATTGTCAAGATGAAGAGGAGCGCTGCATGAGTCACGCCATTCTCCTCCTCCCTGCTTTTACCTCAGTGACTGGGGGAACTTTAGTGAGGTCTATGGAGAAGGCTCTCTCTCTCTCCTCCCCTTTAAACACGTTCCCCACATTGGGAACTGGGAAGTCAAGATGTTCACAGAGCAGGATATCAGAGAATACTGTCTCGAGCTTCTCTGGGGATGGAGATTGCAAGGGAATGACCACACATAAGAGGCTTAAGCCTTACATTGATTGATTAGTGGAGCATTAGATTCTTGTAGACTACAGGAAAAGGAGGGCAGAGCACACCCGCATTCTCATCAACGGGGCTGTAGTGGAGCAGGCTGAGAGCTTCAAGTTCCTTGGCGTCCACATCACCAACAAACTAACATGGTCCAAGCACATCAAGACAGTCATGAAGAGGGCACGACAAAACCTATTCCCCCACAGGAGAATGAAAAGATTTGGCATGGGTCCTCAGATCCTCAAAAGGCTCTACAGCTGCACCATCGAGAGCATCCTGACTGGTTGCATCACTGCCTGGTATGGCACCTGCTCGGCCTCTGACAAGCTTCTTGCCATCCAGGACCTCTATACCAGGCGGTGTCAGATGAAGGCCCTAAAAATTGTCAAAGACTCCAGCCACCCTAGTCATGGACTGTTCTCTCTGCTGCCGCACGGCAAGCGGTTCCGGGGTGCCATGTACAGGTCCAAGAGGCTTCTAAACAGCTTCTACCCCCAAGCCATAAGACTCCTGAACATCTAATCAAATGGCTACCAGACTATTTGTATTGCCCCCCCTCTTTTACTCCACTGCTACTCTCTGTTGTTATCATCTATGCATAGTCACTTTGATAAATCTACCTACATGTACATATTACCTCATCTAACCGGTGGCCCTGCACATTGACTCTGTACCGGTACAGTCTCTCGCTATTGTTATTTTACTGCTGCTCTTGAATTACTTGTTACTTTTATTTTATTTATTCTTATCTGTATTTTTTAAAACTGCATTGTTGGTTAGGGGCTCGTAAGTAAGCATTTCACTGTAAGGTTGTTTTTGTTGTATTTGGCGCATGTGACTAATAACGTTTGATTTGATTAGTGGTCCTGAACTCTCTCACACAACCCCTAGATAAAGACTAGCATTTATTCTGTGGAGAATAAAACTCTCAGTAGCTGAACAGGTTCACGTTCAGGATCATGGATGGTAATGGGGTTAGATGTAGAGGGACAAACATCAGATCAGGAAATAGCATCATACGGTAACCCAGGAATCGAACATAGACTAAACAGCTAATAGTTGATGGACGGTTTTCGCTGGACTAGGCATCACTGTAAAGTGTAGAGCCAAACACATGCTTGGACAGACAATGTAATGGCGTTCACAGCTTGAATGTGTGAACGTGTTTACTCCTCCTCCTCATACAGTACAGTACCTCAGGTGGAGTCCAGCTCCAATGCAGTCAGAGCACCCCCACCTCATGCCTAGTGCCTACTCCCCCACACTGCCCCCCCCCCCCCCCCCCCCCCCCCCCCCCTTGAAGTTTCACGCCTTTCAGAAAGGGAACGATGTGGAAGACGACGAGGGAGAGATAAAAAGCACAGACCCGGGTAGGACTGTCATGAGGCCCTAATGACTAAGTGTCATGGCAACCAGATGGCAACACATGAGTTGTCAATTTCACAGTCTAATTTGCAGCTGTGGCAGTGGATAGAGGGAGTGTGTGGGGGGATGATCTTGGGAAACAGCAGGGAGAAATTCCTCATTTAAAACATGTAGTTGGTCATTTCTTATTTACAAATCCATGTTTTACCATTTTCAAGGCTGGCACCTAGCATTCAAGCTTGAACACAGCCATAACAGCATCTCTTCAGAGCATTTGCTAAGAGTGTGGTAAGCCTATTTGTAGATCCATAGAGATTGATTTGGGGAGATTGCTAGTGTCTACCCACTGGGCACAGATGTCAATTCAACGTCTATTCCACGTTGGTTCAACGTAATTTAATTTAAATGACGTGGAAGCAACGTTGATTCAGCCAGTGTGTGCCCAGTGGGTAATGATCTCAGACTAGTTATTCACTGACTTCCTATGTTTCCTCCACTGAGTTACTGTAAATGCATCATGCTTGGGGGAACATTGAATATGATGTATAATTCATGTAGAAAACAAAGAGCTAGTAAAGAGCCAAGCCTATAGTGCCCTGAGCAACAGCCCATTCAACCAAACATTGGAATAGAATAGAATTGTCATTCTAGGGTACAAGACAACTTCCACACCAAGGCAACATTCTATGGGCCATTTCTGTCCGAAAAAGAGGCTGCCTGACTGCCCCTTTAAAAGAGGGCCAATTTTCCACAAGTTTCAGAAAGATATGAGGAAGGTGCCGGGTAGGAACTACTGTATATGTGGTTCATGGTGTGGAAAGAGCAAAGACCAATCTTTCTTCACATTTACAAGTGCTATGGGGAAAATGCATGACATTTGGTACACTCTGGTCGCAAGAACCCCTCCTCAAGCTGGATTACATGAGCGACATGACAGGAAATATGAATTCAGAATGTCAGAGTAGAAGGACAGGTATGGTGCCCTTGTGGCGTAGATAAGAATAGATAGAACATATGTACGTTTTAATGCAGTAGTACCCTGGAGAAAAGTTCAGTGACTAGGGGACAGTTTGTCCCTCCAGTTTACTAACTGGTTTAAGTAGACAGATTTGAGTAACAGGTCTGAGTAAAATCAAGTTCTGAATATCCAAAAAAGTTGACTAGCCATGTGAAGTGCAAGTTAATAGCTTACAGTACATATTACATAATATTGATTTGATACTTTTAAAGTTTTGTTCTGCTGAGTCAAACATTCCTTTTCCCACGCACCCGGAAGATAACTCCCCAACCCTTTGTCACTGCAACAGAGGAAAATAATAGTATATGAATGTGAATCCGTCTCTCTGATGATATCGACTCAACGGCACTGGGAGGAGCAGCAAGCTTTTGGCAGGGCCTCTCCCGTGTTTGAGCTTTCTTAATGGAGCATGTGACATGGTGCTCACGCTGCCAACCTGGTCCTGTGCTGGTTTAGAGAGCTCCACAGGGGGGCTGCAAGGCTCGCTTCTGGAGATAGAGGGTTTCTCCACTCCCCATTCCTGCCTGCTTTTAATGGCCTCTTTCCACAAATACTTTCCCTCCCTCTCTGCTTGATCAGCTGTAACAACTCTCCTCCCATCTTTCCTTCTCCTCTCCTTAAGTGCATTCCAGGAATGCATCACTTGTTTTTCACAGATGCCAGATGTGGGTGGAATAGCAAGGGAGATCTGTTGTTTACCTGATTAAATGAATACATAGAACTCTACTGATCTATGTAACTTATTGTGTTTAAGAAATCAGAAAGAGAAACATAAATGCATGCTCCATGCTGTGAATAGTGTAGCAGCTGATGCATGGAACAGTACTAATTGGCTACTTGTAATTGGCTTCTTGTCTGAGACAGTTCAGGTCAACCAACGAGTCGAACCGCCTCAGCTCTATCATTGGTTGATTGTATTCTCCAAAAAGGGATGCAATATTTTGAGATTAGGTGAGATTATTGCCCCATCAAAAATTAAGCGACACTTGCAACAGATAGAGTAAAAATAATATATCTGCTATTGTTTGATAGTTAAATACCATAATAAATCTTCCACTGCTTGGCATGATTGTTTCCTGATTTTATCAAGGGCAACGCTGGTGATAGAATACAAGCAACCAGGATATTGCAATTGGAATTCAAATTGAAGGGGAGGAATATTTAGCAGTGAAATTGACAGCCTGGCAACATGCACAATTAGGCTGGAGGTAACATCCAGCTATTCTGTCTGGAGGTGTGTGCCCAGACGCACAGTTAAACTGTAACAGTGGGGGGCAGTCTGGAGGAACATTGTGACAGGAGGTGTTACTGTGGCTGGAGAGATCGCAACAGCAATGGACCCACATGAAAAAATACTATAGTATATAATATGGTCTAAATACTATAGTATTAATATATTTATATACTGTAGTATTCACTGTAGTGTTTTTGCAGACTTTACTGTAGTATTCACTGTGTTGTTTTTGTGGTCTGAAATCTGCAAAAACACTACACTGAATACTGTAGTATTCACTGTAGTGTTTTTACAGACATGACTGTAGTGTACTGTAGAATTTTCTGTAGTGTTTTTGCAGACTTTACTGTAGTGTTTTCACTGACATAACTGTAGTATATTGCAGTAAGACCTGCCGACAAGGGTTAGCTAAAATGACACAACTACCAGACTATATCAGTTACTGTTTAATGAGGGGAAAACCTCAAGCAGAACACAGTAAATACTACAGTGTACTACATTCATGTCCGCAAAAACACAACAGTGAATACTATAGTACACTACAGTCATGTCTGCAAAACCACTACAGTGATTACTATAGTATAGTAGTCATGTCTGCAAGAACACAACAGTGAATACTATAGTACACTACAGTCATGTCTGCAAAACACAACAGTGAATACTATAATACACTACAGTCATGTCTGCAGAACACAACAGTGAATACTATAGTACACTACAGTCATGTCTGCAAAACCACTACAGTGATTACTATAGTATAGTAGTCATGTCTGCAAGAACACAACAGTGAATACTATAGTACACTACAGTCATGTCTGCAGAACACAACAGTGAATACTATAGTACACTACAGTCATGTCTGCAGAACACAACAGTGAATACTATAGTACACTACAGTCATGTCTGCAAAACCAATACAGTTAAGACTATAGTACACTACAGTCATGTCTGCAGAACACAACAGTGAATACTATAATACACTACAGTCATGTCTGCAAAACACAACAGTGAATACTATAGTACACTACAGTCATGTCTGCAGAACACAACAGTGAATACTATAGTACACTACAGTCATGTCTGCAGAACACAACAGTGATTACTATAGTACTCTACAGTCATGTCTGCAGAACACAACAGTGAATACTATAGTACTCTACAGTCATGTCTGCAAAACCACAACAGTGATTACTATAGTATAGTAGTCATGTCTGCAAAAACACAACAGTGAATACTATAATACACTACAGTCATGTCTGCAAAAACACAACAGTGATTACTATAGTACACTACAGTCATGTCTGCAAAAACACAACAGTGAATACTATAGTATAGTAGTCATGTCTGCAGAACACAACAGTGAATACTATAGTACACTACAGTCATGTCTGCAGAACACAACAGTGAATACTATAGTACACTACAGTCATGTCTGCAGAACACAACAGTGAATACTATAGTACACTACAGTCATGTCTGCAAAAACACAACAGTGAATACTATAGTACACTACAGTCATGTCTGCAAAAACACAACAGTGATTACTATAGTATAGTAGTCATGTCTGCAAAAACACAACAGTAAATACTATAGTACACTACAGTCATGTCTGCAGAACACAACAGTGAATACTATAGTACACTACAGTCATGTCTGCAAAACCACTACAGTGATTACTATAGTATAGTAGTCATGTCTGCAAGAACGCAACAGTGAATACTATAGTACACTACAGTCATGTCTGCAAAACACAACAGTGAATACTATAATACACTACAGTCATGTCTGCAGAACACAACAGTGAATACTATAGTACACTACAGTCATGTCTGCAAAACCACTACAGTGATTACTATAGTATAGTAGTCATGTCTGCAAGAACACAACAGTGAATACTATAGTACACTACAGTCATGTCTGCAGAACACAACAGTGAATACTATAGTACACTACAGTCATGTCTGCAGAACACAACAGTGAATACTATAATACACTACAGTCATGTCTGCAAAACACAACAGTGAATACTATAGTACACTACAGTCATGTCTGCAGAACACAACAGTGAATACTATAGTACACTACAGTCATGTCTGCAGAACACAACAGTGATTACTATAGTACTCTACAGTCATGTCTGCAGAACACAACAGTGAATACTATAGTACTCTACAGTCATGTCTGCAAAACCACAACAGTGATTACTATAGTATAGTAGTCATGTCTGCAAAAACACAACAGTGAATACTATAATACACTACAGTCATGTCTGCAAAAACACAACAGTGATTACTATAGTACACTACAGTCATGTCTGCAAAAACACAACAGTGAATACTATAGTATAGTAGTCATGTCTGCAGAACACAACAGTGAATACTATAGTACACTACAGTCATGTCTGCAGAACACAACAGTGAATACTATAGTACACTACAGTCATGTCTGCAGAACACAACAGTGAATACTATAGTACACTACAGTCATGTCTGCAAAAACACAACAGTGAATACTATAGTACACTACAGTCATGTCTGCAAAAACACAACAGTGATTACTATAGTATAGTAGTCATGTCTGCAAAAACACAACAGTAAATACTATAGTACACTACAGTCATGTCTGCAGAACACAACAGTGAATACTATAGTACACTACAGTCATGTCTGCAGAACACAACAGTAAATACTATAGTACACTACAGTCATGTCTGCAGAACACAACAGTGAATACTATAGTACACTACAGTCATGTCTGCAGAACACAACAGTGAATACTATAATACACTACAGTCATGTCTGCAGAACACAACAGTGAATACTATAGTACACTACAGTCATGTCTGCAAAACCACAACAGTGATTACTATAGTATAGTAGTCATGTCTGCAAAAACACAACAGTGAATACTATAATACACTACAGTCATGTCTGCAAAAACACAACAGTGATTACTATAGTACACTACAGTCATGTCTGCAAAAACACAACAGTGAATACTATAGTATAGTAGTCATGTCTGCAGAACACAACAGTGAATACTATAGTACACTACAGTCATGTCTGCAGAACACAACAGTGAATACTATAGTACACTACAGTCATGTCTGCAGAACACAACAGTGAATACTATAGTACACTACAGTCATGTCTGCAAAAACACAACAGTGAATACTATAGTACACTACAGTCATGTCTGCAAAAACACAACAGTGATTACTATAGTATAGTAGTCATGTCTGCAAAAACACAACAGTAAATACTATAGTACACTACAGTCATGTCTGCAGAACACAACAGTGAATACTATAGTACACTACAGTCATGTCTGCAGAACACAACAGTAAATACTATAGTACACTACAGTCATGTCTGCAGAACACAGCAGTGAATACTATAGTACACTACAGTCATGTCTGCAGAACACAACAGTGAATACTATAGTACACTACAGTCATGTCTGCAGAACACAACAGTGAATACTATAGTACACTACAGTCATGTCTGCAAAACACAACAGTGAATACTATAGTACACTACAGTCATGTCTGCAAAAACACAACAGTGATTACTATAGTACACTACAGTCATGTCTGCAGAACACAACAGTGAATACTATAGTACACTACAGTCATGTCTGCAGAACACAACAGTGAATACTATAGTACACTACAGTCATGTCTGCAGAACACAACAGTGAATACTATAGTACACTACAGTCATGTCTGCAGAACACAACAGTGAATACTATAGTACACTACAGTCATGTCTGCAAAAACACAACAGTAAATACTATAGTACACTACAGTCATGTCTGCAGAACACAGTAAATACTATAGTACACTACAGTCATGTCTGCATAACACAACAGTGAATACTATAATACACTACAGTCATGTCTGCAGAACACAGTAAATACTATAGTACACTACAGTCATGTCTGCAGAACACAACAGTGAATACTATAATACACTACAGTCATTTCTGCAGAACACAGTAAATACTATAGTACACTACAGTCATGTCTGCAGAACACAACAGTGAATACTATAGTACACTACAGTCATGTCTGCAAAAACACAACAGTGAATACTATAGTACACTACAGTCATGTCTGCAGAACACAGTAAATACTATAGTACACTACAGTCATGTCTGCAAAAACACAACAGTGAATACTATAGTATAGTAGTCATGTCTGCAGAACACAACAGTGAATACTATAGTACACTACAGTCATGTCTGCAGAACACAACAGTGAATACTATAGTACACTACAGTCATGTCTGCAGAACACAACAGTGAATACTATAGTACACTACAGTCATGTCTGCAAAAACACAACAGTGAATACTATAGTACACTACAGTCATGTCTGCAAAAACACAACAGTGAATACTATAGTACACTACAGTCATGTCTGCAGAACACAACAGTGAATACTATAATACACTACAGTCATGTCTGCAGAACACAGTAAATACTATAGTACACTACAGTCATGTCTGCAAAAACACAACAGTGAATACTATAGTACACTACAGTCATGTCTGCAAAAACACAACAGTGATTACTATAGTACTCTACAGTCATGTCTGCAGAACACAACAGTGAATATTATAATACACTACAGTCATGTCTGCAGAACACAACAGTGATTACTATAGTACACTACAGTCATGTCAGCAAAACCACTACAGTGATTACTATAGTATAGTAGTCATGTCTGCAGAACACAACAGTGAATACTATAATACACTACAGTCATGTCTGCAAAACACAACAGTGAATACTATAGTACACTACAGTCATGTCTGCAGAACACAACAGTGAATACTATAGTACACTACAGTCATGTCTGCAGAACACAACAGTGATTACTATAGTACACTACAGTCATGTCAGCAAAACCACTACAGTGATTACTATAGTATAGTAGTCATGTCTGCAGAACACAACAGTGAATACTATAATACACTACAGTCATGTCTGCAAAACACAACAGTGAATACTATAGTACACTACAGTCATGTCTGCAGAACACAACAGTGAATACTATAGTACACTACAGTCATGTCTGCAAAAACCTGCAGTAAACACTACAGTATATTACAGTCACGCAAAAACACTACAATCAATAATTTAGTATACTAGAGTTATTTTAACCCTTTTTCTCCACAATTTCATGGTATCCAATTGGTAGTTACAGTCTTGTCCCATCGCTGCAACTCCCGTTTGGACTCGGGAGAGGCAAAGGTTGAGAGCCGTGCGTCCTCCGAATACAACCCAGCCAAGCCGCACTGCTTCTTGACACAATGCCCACTTACCCCGGAAGCCAGCCGCACCAATTTATCAGAGGAAACACTGTACACCTGGCGACCGTGTCAGCGTTCACTGCGCCCGACCCGCCACTTTTCTCATCTCACATTAAAGGGAATGTAGTAGGAGATATTTTTTTCACAATTTCCAATGACTATTCACGCTTAGCCCTACCAATCAGGTAACATTTTTATTCTCTTCTCAAACGTCAAACTCATCCCGATTATTACATTTCCATGGCTTGACACAAGGTAATAGACCCCCCAAATCAAATAATGATTTAGCTATGACAGTGAAAAAATACCATGCTATTGTTTGAGGAGAGTGCACAACAACAAAAACATTTATCACGGCGACTGGTTTGATACATTCACCTCTGAAGGTAAATAATGTCCTTACATTCAGTAATCTTGCTCTGATCTGACATCCTGAGGGTCCCAGAGATAAAATGTATTGTAGTTTTGTTTGATAAAATCAATTTTTATATTCAAATGTACGAACTGGGTTCTACAGTTTGAACCCCTGCTGTCTCTCTTCTCCGCACCCACCCCGCCCGGCCATCTAGATGTGTGAAAGTTAGTGTATACGATAATGATCCATCATGTATGACATTCCTGGGAGTGGGTAAATTTAAATTGTGTATTAGCATATCATTTTTGTATGTTCTTTATAGTTATGTACTTGAAAATGTATCAATTGACCAATTTGGCACATTTTGGCAGACTTGATACAAAATATTGTCCAGTATTGCAATGCTTCACTGGACCAATCTGAAACTGTGCACACACACACTGCAAAATCTACATTTTACATAAACTTCAATATTATATTATGGCCTTTCTCTTGCATTTCAAGAATGATTACATTAATTTTTTTCAATACAGATGTTTTTTTCTTTGTATTATCTTTTACCAGATCTAATGTGTTATATTCTCCTACATTAATATCACATTTCCACAGACTTAAGTGTTTCCTTTCAAATGGTATCAGGAATATGCATATCTTTGCTTCAGGTCCTGAGCTACAGACAGTTGGATTTGGGTATGTCATTTTAGGTGAAAAGTGAAAATTGAAAGTAACACGTGACGAAAGTAACGCGCCCATTTTCTCAGAAGCTAGAATGACATAGTGACGTCAGCATGTGCATAATGGGGAGGACGAGCTCCCTGCAAAAAAACAGCCCAGCCTGACCATATTTTATGAGTTATCAACAAAAAGTGGTTTTGAGCGATGCAAGTATAAAAACTGGGAGAAGTTACAAGAGAGACGGGTGGGATGAAAGTAACACCATGTTAACTGATGACCTGGAATAAAATGAAATAGTTGAAAAAGTTTAAACACAGTCTCTTATTGCTTTTATAATGTTAGCAAAATATCAACAAGTGACGGAATGTTTGAAAATGATATATGACATTGGATTTATGCCTTAATCAATTGACTTGATGCATCACCTTCTCATAAGCTTTTATCCACAGGTTAGTGATTAAAAATGTATATATTTTTTGATTTGGGGGGTCTATTACCTTGTGTCAAGCCATGGAAATGTAATAAACGGGATGAGTTTGACGTTTGAGAAGAGAATAAAAATGTTACCTGATTGGTAGGGCTAAGCGTGAATAGTCATTGGAAATTGTGAAAAAAATATCTCCTACTACATTCCCTTTAATGTGAGATGAGAAAAGTATGGTTAATATAGCTATTATGTGATCCATAGCCTGATTTTAATATTGTAAGGCAAAATATTGCCATGTTGGCACATGGTTTATTTTCATAAATTCCGAACCTATAGCACTAATCGACACAAGTGTGAAATTATGTCTGACAGTACGTTTATTGAAAGTAACAAGCATTACAAACCGGTCACATGGAGATAAGACAGATATTGTGCACTTCTCGCTAGTTGTTACTTCCGTCCCAAGGCTGTGTTACTCCCGCCCCAAGGCTGTGTTACTCCCGCCCCAAGGCGGTGTTACTCCCGCCCCAAGGCTGTGTTACTCCCGCCCCAAGGCTGTGTTACTCCCGCCCCAAGGCGGTGTTACTCCCGCCCCAAGACTGTGTTACTCCCGCCCCAAGGCTGTGTTACTCCCGCCCCAAGGCTGTGTTACTCCCGCCCCAAGGCTGTGTTACTCCCGCCCCAAGGCTGTGTTACTCCCGCCCCAAGGCTGTGTTACTCCCGCCCCAAGGCTGTGTTACTCCCGCCCCAAGGCGGTGTTACTCCCGCCCCAAGGCTGTGTTACTCCCGCCCCAAGGCGGTGTTACTCCCGCCCCAAGGCTGTGTTACTCCCGCCCCAAGGCTGTGTTACTCCCGCCCCAAGGCTGTGTTACTCCCGCCCCAAGGCGGTGTTACTCCCGCCCCAAGGCGGTGTTACTCCCGCCCCAAGGCGGTGTTACTCCCGCCCCACCGTCAGGTACAAAGGTAACAATACAGTAGTTCTGTTCTCGTTCTATTTCATTTCAACTCATTTACCCTGAAAAAGAAATTACAGTTGCTAATGGTAGAGGACATGTATAAGTTGTTTTTCATTAAAGATGGTCTCTCTTGCTCCTCTGATCTGTGAGTAATTAAGGAAAAAACTAAAAGTGTTAATTTCATCCTGGTTCTCCCCTACTACTCATGATCAAGGGATAGTATGTAGTATAGTATTCTACAATATACTTCAAAAGTATATCATAAGCTCTACATGATCGAGGGATACTACAGTGTGGAGTTTAGGATTCTACAGTATACTGTACTACAGTTTACTATAATTTACTACAGAATTCTATGATAAGTACTATAGCATTCTATAGTAAACTGTAGTGTGTTTGTATGTGGGGAGTCTGCATATGAAACAACTGTATAACAATGTAAGTTAACAAATACTACACTATTACTCTACATACAATTTGATGAAAGATTAGGTCACTAACGCAGTCACTCTGTGGGTTATGAATATTTTAGTTTTATTTCATAGTCAACAATACAAACTAATAGGCAGAAACAAGTTTCTACAATACATGTACTTTATTGATGCACTGGAAGCACTTGCATATTGCTTTTGCATCATACATAACCAGCAAATCCAATTTCTAGACATAATTGGGACATTTATAATAGCGGATCCCTGCAGTGTGATTTCCTGTTTGGTCTCCCATCCATTGTGAGGCAGCCTCTCCTCGCAGTAGCAGCTGAACAAACAATGCAGCGTCCTGTGGGTCTGCAGATACATCAGCGCACCCTTAAAGAGGAAGCCACTAGCAAACCCCATTCACTTCAGCAGGTGCAGTGGAATGGCCTACACGTTGCAAGGAAAGGCATTTTTCTTATCAGCTACCCTCTTATTAGGAGACTGCCTCACCTGATGTATTTACCAGGAATCTGTGTCCAGCTCTTTGTTAGTCCCTTGTTGTTGTGAGCATCACTTCGAGTTCTAGTTCTGCTGTTGGCTGTCTGGTGCACAAATTAATGATTGTCACCACCTCATTGAAATGCAAAACCTGGGACCATATGTTTCCATTAAATATCAATTAATCACAAGACAAACCTATCAGAATGCATCGCCACCGGGCTGATTTATTGTAATCTCTGTGTTCTGAAGAATAGAAGCCTAATGAGTGAGATGTTTACACAATAGATAACTATAGAGGACATACACAGTGTTGTGCTATGTCTTTATATTTTCATTATAACACATTCAAGTCTGTGTAAGATTGCTCCATCTGAGTCACTCTTCGACTGTTCCAACACTCTTGTGAAGATCTGAACACTGAGGGCCACCGAGGGCCTCTGATATGCCCTGTAGGTTTAGTGAATGACTGGCGTAATGGAGAGGGGAAACTCATTACAATCTTGCAGTGGACTGGACTGCACAGCTTCTCACTGGACTGCCTGCCTGTCACATGCCAGGGATAGCAGGAGACCGGAGGAGATGACTATATGAGCTAAGATCCTGGCTCAAACTGCTTGAGGCATAAAATGATTACATGCATGGTCCACAGCAGAACAGACTCTCACTTTCTCTCCTGCACTTTCTTTCTCTTGCTATAGCTCTCACTCTCTTTATGGTCTCTCTCTGAAATGTTAATCTTTGCCTTAGTTCCAAGAAAATGTCTCCAGAGAGGTTCTGTTCTGACACTGCCAAGGCACAGAGTGTGATTTCCACATCTCAATCCCACAGAACACAAGGAGTATGAGACTTCTCTTCCTGCCAATGGATTCAGGGAGAAGGTGGGCGAACGCCGAACTGCAAAGGCATTAAACAAGCTCAGCTCCAGCCTTCCACCCCAGAGACTGCAAGGCGTCCATATATTTTATCCCTGTCCCCAGCCCCAGCTACATGCAGGAGTAGGCGGCACGGAGGAACTGTTCCCAGTCAAAGCCTCAGGCCACTCTCCAGAAAGCAGAGCGGAGATCTCCTGAATAAGAAACCAGGAATGCAGGGAAACTGGAGTACTGCACTGTATGTCTTGCATAGAGGAAGGAGACAGTTCTTTCATCTATGAACCCTATGCCGCTAACAGATCTAAAAATAAGTCTCTATAATAAGATGATTACCTTTTACACATATCTCTGTGAGATAACATGCACAACGCACCTACAGTAAGCCGTTTTTGATGTCTCTATTATCCTCCACAATGTAAAGCCCTTTGAGACCTAGTGCTATACCAAGGCAATGCATAATCGTGCATCATTACTGTCATATAAAACCAAAGATAGCAGTGGCCAGTGGAAGATGTTGTTGCATTTCTGTAATAGTCCATTCATATGCAGATACAGTGGAGCATTCAGCAGCCTCCTCACCCTTGGCAGCAAGCTCTCTAATGATGAAAACAGCTGTTGACAGACACAACTTGATGATCTGAATTACAACTCCCTTCTTTGCTATGGTGACGGCTGAACTAATTCACTGGCCTGGCCACAACAACAGCATGTGGGTTTACTCACAAAATGGAGCAACGAGTGAAAAAGGGCCAACTGTGATTGACTAGGACATGCCCGTTAAAAACATTTACTGACAATAAAAGTAAGACATTGCTGTGCCAACAGATCTGATACTTGATGAAAAAAGTGTGAAGAGGTGGGACAGTGATGGTGCTGAGACCAGAGGAAAGGGGATATTGAAGTTGTGTCTATCTGCATAAGTTAGTTGTTGAGGTAATGGGGTTCGCCTATTTTGATGGCATGGTATAATAGTGAAAATGTACTGTTCTTCTTCATATCACAGTTGTCTTTCTCTTCATTCTAGTTTTCCTTCCAGGCTGCAGAACAGTTGCATAGCCCCTGGTCCAGTGAGCAATGCTCCCTCCAGTGGATCCTCCATGAAATGCACTCCAAAGCAGGGGTACATCTCAATAGTTAAGTTGTCTTAAATTCCTCATCTCCTTCCTCCACCATATTAATGTCAAAGTACTTGATTGGTGAGTGAAAAATACCCCTAAGCCGAATATTGATCTCACCGATTCTGGCTCGTCAGATAGGGGAAGGGACTAGGAGAGGAAGCCAGTTCAGACCATTTAGATTTACTCCAATGAACGCGGTTGGATATCATCCTCTTTGGTGCAACTTTGGGCCTAGTAAGGAAATATAGTTCTGTGTTCAGTCCATCGCCATCCCTGAATATTCTTATTTCTCACCCTGATGAAGTGCATCCATGATGAGACATTATGTTTTACTATCAATGGATGTGTGTGCAGAGAGAACAGAGAGTAGGATTTGGTCCCACTTTACAGTAACAGCACAACGCTAATAGCTCTGTATTTGCATGGTAATTCATATGGTACTTACAGTTTAATCACCACCATGTAAGTACATGTAGTTATGTAGTGGACAGCCTTACCAACTAAACCGTTTTTGTGGGCGTACATGAAGAACATGACAACTGAAAACAGTGAAGAAACCATGCCAGCAAGTGTTGCTAGACTAAGTTACCATTGTTCAACATCAGTGAAGGGCTATTGACATATATATACAGTGCCTTGCGAAAGTATTCGGCCCCCTTGAACTTTGCGACCTTTTGCCACATTTCAGGCTTCAAACATAAAGATATAAAACTGTATTTTTTTTGTGAAGAATCAACAACAAGTGGGACACAATCATGAAGTGGAAGGACATTTATTGGATATTTCAAACTTTTTTAACAAATCAAAAACTGAAAAATTGGGCGTGCAAAATTATTCAGCCCCTTTACTTTCAGTGCAGCAAACTCTCTCCAGAAGTTCAGTGAGGATCTCTGAATGATCCAATGTTGACCTAAATGACTAATGATGATAAATACAATCCACCTGTGTGTAATCAAGTCTCCGTATAAATGCACCTGCACTGTGATAGTCTCAGAGGTCCGTTAAAAGCGCAGAGAGCATCATGAAGAACAAGGAACACACCAGGCAGGTCCGAGATACTGTTGTGAAGAAGTTTAAAGCCGAATTTGGATACAAAAAGATTTCCCAAGCTTTAAACATCCCAAGGAGCACTGTGCAAGCGATAATATTGAAATGGAAGGAGTATCAGACCACTGCAAATCTACCAAGACCTGGCCGTCCCTCTAAACTTTCAGCTCATACAAGAAGAAGACTGATCAGAGATGCAGCCAAGAGGCCCATGATCACTCTGGGTGAACTGCAGAGATCTACAGCTGAGGTGGGAGACTCTGTCCATAGGACAACAATCAGTCGTATATTGCACAAATCTGGCCTTTATGGAAGAGTGGCAAGAAGAAAGCCATTTCTTAAAGATATCCATAAAAAGTGTTGTTTAAAGTTTGCCACAAGCCACCTGGGAGACACACCAAACATGTGGAAGAAGGTGCTCTGGTCAGATGAAACCAAAATTGAACTTTTTGGCAACAATGCAAAACGTTATGTTTAGCGTAAAAGCAACACAGCTGAACACACCATCCCCACTGTCAAACATGGTGGTGGCAGCATCATGGTTTGGGCCTGCTTTTCTTCAGCAGGGACAGGGAAGATGGTTAAAATTGATGGGAAGATGGATGGAGCCAAATACAGGACCATTCTGGAAGAAAACCTGATGTAGTCTGCAAAAGACCTGAGATTGGGACGGAGATTTGTCTTCCAACAAGACAATGATCCAAAACATAAAGCAAAATCTACAATGGAATGGTTCAAAAATAAACATATCCAGGTGTTAGAATGGCCAAGTCAAAGTCCAGACCTGAATCCAATCGAGAATCTGTGGAAAGAACTGAAAACTGCTGTTCACAAATGCTCTCCATCCAACCTCACTGAGCTCGAGCTGTTTTGCAAGGAGCAATGGGAAAAAAATGTCAGTCTCTCGATATGCAAAACTGATAGAGACATACCCCAAGCGACTTACAGCTGTAATCGCAGCAAAAGGTGGCGCTACAAAGTATTAACTTAAGGGGGCTGAATAATTTTGCACTCCCAATGTTTCAGTTTTTGATTTGTTAAAAAAGTTTGAAATATCCAATAAATGTCGTTCCACTTCATGATTGTGTCCCACTTGTTGTTGATTCTTCACAAAAAAATACAGTTTTATATATTTATGTTTGAAGCCTGAAATGTGGCAAAAGGTCGCAAAGTTCAAGGGGGCCGAATATTTTCGCAAGGCACTGTATTAATATATATATACTGCTCAAAAAAATAAAGGGAACACTTAAACAGCACAATGTAACTCCAAGTCAATCACACTTCTGTGAAATCAAACTGTCCACTTAGGAAGCAACACCGATTGACAATAAATTTCACATGCTGTTGTGCAAATGGAATAGACAACAGGTGGAAATTATAGGCAATTAGCAAGACACCCCCTATAAAGGAGTGGTTCTGTAGGTGGGGACCACAGACCACTTCTCAGTTCCTATGCTTCCTGGCTGATGTTTTGGTCACTTTTGAATGCTGCCGGTGCTTTCACTCTAGTGGTAGCATGAGACTGAGTCTACAACCCACACAAGTGGCTCAGGTAGTGCAGCTCATCCAGGATGGCACATCAATGCGAGCTGTGGCAAGAAGGTTTGCTGTGTCTGTCAGCGTAGTGTCCAGAGCATGGAGGCACTACCAGGAGACAGGCCAGTACATCAGGAGACGTGGAGGAGGCCGTAGGAGGGCAACAACCCAGCAGCAGGACCGCTACCTCCGCCTTTGTGCAAGGAGGAGCAGGAGGAGCACTGCCAGAGCCCTGTAAAATTACCTCCAGTAGGCCACAAATGTGCATGTGTCTGCTCAAACGTTCAGAAACAGACTCCATGAGGGTGGTAGAGGGCCCGACTTCCACAGGTGGGGGTTGTGCTTACAGCCCAACACCGTGCAGGACGTTTTTCATTTGCCAGAGAACACCAAGATTGGCAAATTCGCCACTGGTGCTCTTCACAGATGAAAGCAGGTTCACACTGAGCACATGTGACAGACGTGACAGTCTGGAGACGCCGTGGAGAACGTTCTGCTGCCTGCAACATCCTCCAGCATGACCGGTTTGGCATTGGGTCAGTCATGGTGTGGGGTGGCATTTCTTTGCTCGCCAGAGGTAGCCTGACTGCCATTACGTACCGAGAAGACATCCTCAGACCCCTTGTGAGACCATATGCTGGTGCGGTTGGCCCTGGGTTCCTGCTAATGCAAGACAATGCTAGACCTCATGTGGCTGGAGTGTGTCAGCAGTTCCTGCAAGAGGAAGGCATTGATGCTATGGACTGGCCCGCCCGTTCCCTAGACCTGAATCCAATTGAGCACATCTGGGACATCATGTCTCGCTCCATCCACCAACGCCACGTTGCACCACAGACTGTCCAGGAGTTGGCGGATGCTTTAGTCCAGGTCTGTGAGGAGATCCCTCAGGAGACCATCCGCCACCTCATCAGGAGCATGCCCAGGCGTTGTAGGGAGGTCATACAGGCACGTGGAGGCCACACACACTACTGAGCCTCATTTTTACTTGTTTTAAGGACATTACATCAAAGTTGGATCAGCCTGTAGTGTGGTTTTCCACTTTAATTTTGAGTGTGACTCCAAATCCAGACCTCCATGGGTTGATAGATTTGATTTCCATTGATAATTTTAGTGTGATTTTGTTGTCAGCACATTCAACTATGTAAAGAAAAAATTATTTAATAAGAATATTTCATTCATTCAGATCTAGGATGTGTTATTTTAGTGTTGAGCAGTGTATAATATAAAAGGCCTACATATGAATAAACTTTCTTGAAAACTACTTATTATTAATATTTTCATAAGGTAGCCTACATCGGTCTAATATGTGTGACTTCATGCAAAGCCATTATCATTTAGATTACTATGCCTATGTATTTAATGATTATGCACTCATTTTTACATTTTCATACCAGGTAGGTGGATGTGATGAGCCTAGCTACAGATTTGTAACGGGCTAATGTGATTCTCCCGTTACAGGATAGGTACTGTTTGGCCTAGCACAGATTATTTACGACCGACCTTAACTTGGCGATACTATCTTCGTTCTCGATTCGGCCAAACGCGTGTCTTCTAAAATGTCTATGTCCAGTTGCAGGTGGTTCGTTTTGAATTTAGAAAAGGCTTGGTTATTAAAATAGGTATATATTTTTTTTGCTCCATGAAGTAATCCATCAATGTGTACGCTGTCATCTTTTCTATTTCAAATCTTCTCTCATTGATCTAGAGGTGAGTGTCATCATGACATGTGGCACTTTGGGGTGGACCCACCTGTCTCAATCATTGCTGTGTTTGGCTGGAGCAAGGAGTCTGGGTAGCCAGGCAAGCAGTCCTGTGCTCAGCGCTTTTATTCAATAAATCCCACAGCTAGACCTGTTGGAAATCCACCTGACAGTAAACACTTCCGTATTCTACTCAACTCTGAAATACACTGAAGTTCATAAACAAGTGAATAATAACCAGAGCTAGTGTTACTCCCAATATCTATGTCCATGGATGATATTAAAGAAAATGTTAAGGGAGGCAGAGTGATTGAGGCCAAAAGGATGATCAGTAGGAAAGAGGGTCAAATGAGTGAAAGCTTATCAGTGTTGCTGAGGTTTGAGAAGGTTTTGCCTGTAAAAGTACAGAGAGGATTCCTTAGTTTCAATGTCAGATAATTTGTCCCATCCCCATTTTCGGGGGTTTTAAATACCAAAGAATGGGACATGTAGCTGTTCAGTGTAAAGGAAAGAAAGGATGTGTGGAGGGGAACATGTTTACAGTGAATGTGGAAGCAATGTGAAGGTTAAGTGTTGTAATTGTGGGGGAGGACACAGTGCAGCATTTGGTGGATGCCCGGTGCAGAGAGAAGCTAGAGAGGCTCAGAGATATGGAATTAGTCATGATGTATCATATGCAGAAGCTGCAAAACAGACTAGTAGAACAGTGCAGACTGATGGAGCTTACATGGATGTACCTGTAGTAAGTGGACCTACTGTCAGGGCTGGTGCTTCTGATGGTCCTGGCATGGTTTCGAGGGCTGTTCAGAGATCTTGCACTTTTTAAAATGTTTATTTTATTTATTTCACCTTTATTTAACCAGGTAGGCTAGTTGAGAACAAGTTCTCATTTGCAACTGTGACCTGGCCAAGATAAAGCAAAGCAGTGTGAAAACAGACAACAACACAGAGTTACACATGGAGTAAACAATAAACAAGCCAATAACACAATAAACAAGTCAATGACAAAGTAGAAAAAAGGAAGTCTATATACAGTGTGTGCAAAAGGCATGAGGAGGTAGATAATAAATAGGCCATAGGAGCGAATAATTACAATTTAGCAGATTAACACTGGAGTGATAAATGAGCAGATGATGATGTGCAAGTAGAGATACTGATGTGCAAAAGAGCTGAAAAGTAAATAAAATAAAAACAGTATGGGGATGAGGTAGGTAAATTGGGTGGGCTATTTACAGATGGACTATGTATAGCTGCAGCAATCGGTTAGCTGCTCAGATAGTTGATGTTTAAAGTTGGTGAGGGAAATAAAAGTCTCCAACTTCAGCGATTTTTGCAATTCGTTCCAGTCACTGGCAGCAGAGAACTGGAAGGAAAGGCGGCCAAATGAGGTGTTGGCTTTGGGGATGATAAGTGAGATATACCTGCTGGAACGTGTGCTACGGGTGGGTGTTGTTATTGTGACCAGTGAGCTGAGATAAGGCAGAGCTTTATCTAGCATAGACTTATAGATGACCTGGAGTCAGTGGGTCTGGCAACGAATATGTAGCGAGGGCCAGCCGACTAGAGCATACAGGTCGCAGTGGTGGGTGGCATAAGGTGATTTGGTAACAAAACGGATGGCACTGTGATAGACTGCATCCAGTTTGCTGAGTAGAGTGTTGGAAGCTATTTTGTAGAAGTGGAGGATCGGTAGGATAGTCCGTTTTACGAGGGTAAGTTTGGCGGCGTGAGTGAAGGAGGCTTCGTTGCTAAATAGAAAGTCGATTCTACATTTTGACTTTGGATTGGAGCTGCACTCATGAATGTGCGGTGTCAAAGGACAATTTGATAATGAACTTTAGTTTACCTTTATTTAACTAGGCAAGTCAGTTAAGAACAATTTCTTATTTTCAATGACGGCCTAGGAACAGTGGGTTAACTGCCTTTTTCAGGGGCAGAAAGTTGACTTCATAGCTTTTATTGGTAAGGTTATCAATGAAACTTGAGTTGTGGAAAGCAGAGATGCCAGGTTGAAGGTTATTGTGGAGACTGCACAATACATATTGGGGGTAACAGATGTTACTGTTGAAATATTGGTTGACATGCTGAACAATCCTAAAGGTGGATATAGCATGATAGTTTAATGGGGTTGGGGGAGGGTGTGGTAGAAGTAAGTATGGATTTATTTGGTTTTGAATTGTATTTTCATGGTACTACAGAATTGGATAGATCACGATTGATCGTACATTCCAGCACAGTAGGTGGCAGCATGCACTTTAAACGTTTTTTTCCTGCCCACCCTGGTATCATTGAAGAAGAAAAAGAGCTAGGGTTAAGGTTAGAGCTATGGGTTACGACTTGTTAGGGCTGTAGCCTAATGTATGCCCCATATTTTACAGCTAGGTGGAGCTATGTGGTTGTAGCATTTCTTTGGCAAGGATTGCCTTGCAAGTAGGTGCAATTCCTTGCACAATAGCTGGAGGCACTGTGCCTCATTTATTATTGGAGTAACAAGCCAAGAGAGGATCTGCCGCTGGTTTCAATGTAATCCTGTCTCTCCCCGCACACAGTCGTCCGACATGGCGACCATGAAGAAGCTTCTCAGCGGTACAACCAGCATCTGAACTCCATTTGGCTCCACGCAAGCAGCCTGAACTGCGTCTGGAAGTGGATGTTAAATATTTTGTAAATTGGGAATTATACACGTGGATTATCCACATTTTTAAAAAAGGGTAAGATTTTATACCATTCATTTCCCTATGTGCAAAACGGCAGTGTGCAACTTGTTTCAGCAGATTAGAGACATCGTAGAAGTAGCCTATCCCCAGTTGTCTTGGATTTTTGTAACCGTGTAGCCCGTTTTAAAGAATAACAGTATGCTTCACCACATAGGCTAATTGTCGCCGATAGAACAATTTATTAAAATCAAGTAGGACATTGGTGGAAGAGCTAACCGTGTTTTTGCCCAGTCGTTCTCACAACCAAGAGCGGTGGTAAAAAAAAAAACGGCAATAGTCATCCACTACATCAGACGTAACAACACCAACATTGAATGGGATATCATCTCATGACCGTAGACCATAGCCTGTATACAATATTGTTGGCACAAAGGTGTTGGATATACGGCATTTACATAGCCGTGCCTCGTTTGCAATTTAAATAGTAACGTCGTCAGTGAGAGTACGTTTTCCATTGTTAGTTTGTTACCCTTGAGGGTAGTTAGTGGCTGGTCAGTTGAGTCGAGGTTACGTATTTGTGTCACACCACGCGTGGTAGCCTAACAATAACGTTTTAAGGATTACTGTACTCCCCAAGACTGCATTATCGTAGCTATGTGCGCAAAATGTCAATGAGGACTTTTCAATAACTAATCCAGTTACCGTCTTGCATTCTTCATAGGCAACAATTAAATATTTAAAAATAACTTGTCAATTTGTTTTGGTTTGGATGTGCAAACATTTCCTGTACGTTTCCAAATTGGTTCAATTTGATAATCCAAATATGCCTGCGTCAAGACGAGATTTTTTTGTGTAATTTTTCCAGAAAGATTACATCGTATGACTCACTGAACTGTCAAACAATCGCTCCTCCCCCATAAAGTACACTCATTAATAATCTGGATTGTGGATTGTCAAACAGAAAAGGCAAACTGATGTTCTGTTATTTGATTGATCCTCTTGTAGGAACCACAGCTGTAGAGGGGTTTTGGTTAATTGCCCAGATCTGGGCTCCTACATAATTTCAGAAATATGGGTATATTTCTTGAAATCATATTCAATCATACAAACAACCTTTAACACGTAATTTATAATGGTATATACATTTAAAATTGAAGTTCTGCATACAGTTGAATGCATAGGTTAAAATATGCGAGCCACACCCAGGTATACATGTCTGTGGAGCTGAAGCAAATTGCTGTCCAGTGGAAATAGGAGTGGGTTTTCGGCACGTCTCAGGTAGACAGTTGGCTGAACTACCCCATCCTCAAGCCCATTCTGCTAGCTGTAATCAAATCCAGCTGTACAGTTGCAGAAATGGTGCCTGCATGTGTTGGACTGCTCTGAAGGACTCTGTGTGCTTCTGCTGCATACAGACAGAGGAGCCTCTGTTAAAGCCCAAACTGCCTGCCAGCAGCCACAGCACTATCTTACATGGTTGTGGGGAATTTCAAGCCAACAAGTTCCAAGCTTGGGTAAATCGTCCTGTGAACACTGGGGGTATGAATATGTTCCCCTGGCATTGTACGCAATAGTATCCTGGGCTGGGTTGGCATACCAGTAATATGTCCCAGCCTGGTTGTCTTCCACAGTAACAACATAGTAGTAACAGAGCTGTGACTGAGTCACACTCGTCAAAGACTACATTCTTATTCAGAGGGCCACATACTGTAGGGCGACACATGGCAGACTGGCCGTTGATTCATGAGCTTGGGGGCAGGGAAGGGTAAGCATCAGTTGAAATAATCATTGTCTGCTCTCTCATAGCCCTGGGTCTCTCTCTGTTGTTTGGAGTGTTTAGTTACAGTATTTATGGGATACTTCTGAGCCAAGGGTTTTCAGTCCCATATTAAAATCCCAATGCACATTTGACATAGTGTGGTAGCTTGTAAAATAATAAGGTGAAGTTGTCCCCTTCAAGAGAAACCATGAAGGAGACGTTAACACAGCCGTGCTTGGACTGCATGAGCATCGCTATGCCCCTTGTGACAGCAGTGGCAATGGCTTTCATCTCCCCAAGTGAATGGTGTCTTCCCTCCCACACGTGTGACCCCTTTGCTGGAACATTCTAACAGCACTCCACCCTCACCCAGGCCATGGCAGTGTATATTATGGACAGGTGCAGCTGATTTAAAGCATTTGCTCTAAACAAGGTCGGTTGTGTGGCAGCGTGTTCAGCAACCTCCAACCATGATGATGATGATGATGATGTGTTAAATATTCATTGTGTGTAATGGTGCACTGCCTCCACACTGTAAACAAACCGTTTATTTGATCAGGTCTATGGGGGACTAAGAGGCTACTAGAAATAAACAGATACGGTCGTTGAACAGATCAACAGTTTTAGCCTCTATTTTCCCCGCTCTTGATGGGTCAGCCAAATTCAAATGTCTTTGATATGCAATCCTCAGCTTAATTCGAATCCGAACTTTGAACATTGCGTGTGCACTTCTTCAAGAGTCAGCGAGCCACCACTGTACTGTCTGAATGAGAGCTGCCCCCACCACCACGCTCCAATAACCCATTTGGTGAGCTCTCAACATGACATCAGCATGCTGGAATGTGTGATAAACAGAGAATTAAGCAGGGCCTCTGGGGTTGGCTTGAGAGATGGGGGTGGATTGACCTGCTCCTGTTTCCTCAACCCAGACCAAATGATCCTGCAACTGGTCAAAACACATTCCATCACCTAGAGCTAGTCATTCATTGAAAGGAACTGATTTAGGCACTGCTCATTCACACATGTCCACCTATGCCTAATTCCTCTATCTGCATGCTGCATGTGATTTAATATGCCATGCATGGCGATCTCCATGGAAACCGTGCTGTCATACATCATGAGGAGATCCACACAGCCCAGATGTTATGTCCTTATTAGCAGCTGGGTGTCTGTGAACTTGGGACATTCTCTCGCTCGGCTGCTCCTTACTATCTCTACTGTTTTGTAGTTCACTCGCTCTCTCTGCCTATATACTGGAACGCCTCAGGTGATTTGTCCAAACAAATAGTTTGAAAATAATTTACAAAGAGTCAATTGTTTCTACTTTTTGATTTTAGGGACTATCCCTGTTATTGCTTTGTCGAGTGACTTTGCACTTTGAAATCAAGCAACACATTGACAGAGAGAGGGACTAATTGCTTCTCCCAAAGGCTACAATTATCACCCATTAGCTCAGAGTGCAAATACCTCATTTGCAATTACGTTGCTAGTCTTGACACAAGCTGTGAACTCTCTCCCCTGGGACTTCATCTCCTTTTATGTAACCTACCCACCTCCTCTCCTCTTTTTTTCCCCCTCCGGGATAGGGGGCTGGGGGGGTCCCACTCCCTAATGCTCAAGTTGTACAATGAATAGTTGAACGGTTGACAGATGTGACATAAACTGCATTATTGCCCCACCGGCAGGCAAAGACGGGCAAGGTGCGTGTTTGTGTGTGCGCGCTGTAACCATGTAACCCAAGGTGCGTGTTTGTGTGTGCGTGCTATAACCATGTAACCCAAGGTGCGTGTTTGTATGTGCGTGCTATAACCATGTAACCCAAGGTGTGTGTTTGTGTGTGCGTGCTGTAACCATGTAACCCAAGGTGCGTGTTTGTGTGTGCGTGCTGTAACCATGTAACCCAAGGTGCGTGTTTGTGTGTGCGTGCTATAACCATGTAACCCAAGGTGCGTGTTTGTGTGTGCGTGCTATAACCATGTAACCCAAGGTTATGGATGAAGACCGGCGTGAAATAATACAAATAATTACCAACAGAAGATGGGACGGCCGGGCGTTTGTGCACTTAAGTCCTTTTCTGCGGTAACATGGACTCTTAACAACATGATGAAACTTTGTTGCTCCTTGCTGAAACAAGAAACTATCAAAATAGTTTTTGGTTGCATAGGCAACACCCCCCCCCCCCCCCCAAAATGCAGCAGTAGCATAAATAGAAAGGCCATGGAACCTTTTAACCCTAACGATTTGACCCTGTAAACCCATGGGTACCCTTGCAATGGCTGCCTGGTATTGTGATGCAATCATTTCCATGGTAAAGTAGAATGTTCATTCAAATGATGTAAACTGATGTGGCCCATGTAATGGGATGTATTTTTTTTGTAATGTCAGTTCAGTTAAATGAACAAATCACAGCACATATTGATGGTTCTGACTTGGTGGAATACAGCCACGACCGGACGTGACTTTTTCGTCGCAGGTTGGGGGAATTAGCTAACCTTAAGGATTAGGGTTAGCTAAAATGCTCTCCCAACCTCCTACGAAAAGTCCCTTCCGGTCGTGGCTGTACTCCATCTAGTTACAACCCATATTGATGGGTAAACTTCACGTCCTTCTTTTAGTTCCTGCTTTTACCTCCTGCTCTGCTCTTATGGGGTACACTAGTAATGGCTGCCCATCCACCCGTTTATGCCATCATTGACTTGAATGGGGACACCCTTTCTATTCTCTCTATTTCTGTGGCAGCACAAGTAGTCAGGAGCGAAGGAGAGGAGAAAATCTAACATTTATTACATTTGAGCTATTTATGACATTTTTGCTATTATGGAGACTGCAGCATTTGGCTGGTGTGTGTGCGTGCGTGCGTGCGTGCGTACGTACGTACATGTGTGTGTTGTACAAAATGTCCCGGGTTCGAGCCCAGTGAGGGACAGGAACGGAACCTACTTTGTTACACGTGCGAGTGTGTATATGACGGTTCTTCTGTCTCCCCTGCAGGCTGTACGGTAGCACAACAGAGCACCATGGTGGAGCCTGAGCACAGAGCATCAGCAGCCCAGCGTCTTGGAGCCCAGGAGACCCTGGGCATCAGCACCCTGGACCCTGGCCACCGGCCTCCAACAATGCCCCCTGGACGCCACGTCTCCATTAAGATACGCATGTTGGACGACACAGAAGAGGTCTTCGACGTCTCGGTGAGTTCTGATTGGCTGTCTGTCTAATTGGTTTATAGTGCACTGTATTAAAGGTGTAAATGGTGGCATCCTTTTGTCGTCTTTTTATAGCTTTGCCATTAAAGCAATACATCAAAGGAAGGACTTTTTCCCCCCTTCTTGAGAGCAGTCTGTTGTTAAGGGTTACAGGTTGGCATGGTTACTGTATTAAACTTCAAGGTGCTGAATGCATGAATGAGCCAAGACTGATAAGTGCTGGAAAATGTCTGGGTTCTAACCGGCGTTCTGAACATCTCTGATCTCAGCTGTTGGTGTGATTAATAAAGGTTACTGTTCTAGTTCTTTGGATGTTGTTGTGTAATTTAAAGCCTTACTAAAAAGATAAGAGCAACTTTTAAAGAGGACTATCGTCGTTGTCGGGTGAAAACCTCTTATCTCCAAAACTGACATTTTACCATTAACAAACATATTCTTTCTAAACTTCAGAAGCTACTGTATTTTGAGTACATTTTATTGGTCCTAGAGTCATGGAATGTTAAGAGGACATTGAGGAGAGTTACTGCTTTCAATGCATGAATAAAAAAAGTACGAGGTTTTCATTAGACCACATGTGAAAACACCCTGAATGTAAAGTGTTACCCAAGTGGGTGTATGGATTGTGTTTAGTTTATTGAGATACACATTTATACATCAGGACTAAACTTCCTGGGTTCATACGCTAACACACTGTTCTATATAATGAAAGCCAAGGTATTAGACCAACTGGTCTGTCTTGGCCACAGGGGTGGGCAACAATACAGCCTGTGGGCTTGATCTCGTTCCAACTGTCCCGCGGGAGGTTTGAGTAAAAAAAACACTCCAGGCCACTCTTGAACGTCTAAAACTTAATAGAATGTATGTAGAAATTTTAGTGGACCTATATGTTTTCAAATAAGTGCCAATGCAAATTGCTTTTGACAAGAAAATAACATAAAAAAAATCTTTGCGGGCCTCCTCTGAATTTAAATCCTGATGATTCCCAAAATGATTCAAATCAAATTGTATTGGTCACATACACATATTTAGCAGATGTCATTGCGGATGTAGTGAAATGCTTGTCACAGTGTGCCCACCCTATACAGTATGGTTGGGGAAAGGGGACGATTTGTGATGTTTGAATGGGCAGAGATCTGCCATGATAAATTGTGCTTTTCATTACCAGCCTATTTACTTCTGTGGTTATTAAAGATTCTCTCTGAGATCGCTTTGCTTTGTGATCCAAATCAGCCAATGTATGCAATGCAATATTTTAGCCTAAAATCAAATCTCAGAATAGTCCTAGATTGATGCCTTTCATGTGAAATGTAATCTGCTTGATAATGAATGACTGATGTTCCGAAGACTGCAATATTGTTTGAAGATGTTTTAGAGAATGGTAATGGGTGCTTATTGAAAGTGATGTGAATGTTAATTTAGGACCTTGAGATTTAGCAAACAGACATGTAAATCCCAGCACTTCCTGTTGAATTGGACAAAAACAGATTGGATTTTTCTACTAGAGTTCCTCTGAAATTGTGGTATTACTGTAAGGTATACTCTATGACCCTGATATAGCGCTTGAACTACAGGGTGGAGTTTGGATCAAAACTATGTTATTTTCCTGAGAATAGTCCAACTAGCAATATCCTTTGACCACAGTTCTTCCTGCTGGGAGTGAGGGAGCGCGATGGGTAGTGAGAGAGAAGAAGAAGTGATGATGGAGGGAAATAGACACGCAGAGCATTCATTCGAAGGGTATGAATAGAGCTTCATAGTAGAGATGCTTGAAATGGAAGCCTGTGACCGACAATATGGACGTGTTTGACGCTAGCTGCTGAGAAACATTGGCAGGTTCCCAACTGCCGTGCAGGGAACAGTCTTGTTCCCACAGCATGCTGTGAGACTTCCTCTACAGACCATGAGGATTGGCATTTCAGGGAGACATTTCACTGGTGCTAATGAATTATTTATATACAGTGCCTTTGGAAAGTATTCAGACCCCCTGACTTTTTCCATATTTTGTTACGTTACAGCCTTAAACTCAAATGTATTAAATATTTGTTTTTTCTCATCAATCTACACACAATATCCCATAATGACAAAGCGAAAACAGAACTACCTTATTTACATAAGTATTCAGACCCTTTGTTATGATACTCGAAATTGAGCTCAGGTGCATCCTGTTTCCATTTATCATCCTTGATGTTTCTACAACTTGATTGAAGTCCACCGGTGGTAAATTCAATTGATTGGACATGATTTGGAAAGGCACACACATGTCTATATGGATTGTGGATCAGGGCGATTCCCTGATCCACCTCTACGCAGACGACACCATTCTGTATACTTCTGGCCCTTCCTTGGACACTGCTATCTAACCTCCAAACGAGCTCCAATGCCATACAACACTCCTTCCGTGGCCTCCAACTGCTCTTAAACGCTAGTAAAACCAAATGCCTGCTTTTCAACCGTTCGCTGCCTGCACCCGCACGCCCGACTAGCATCACCACCCTGGATGGTTGCGACCTAGAATATGTGGACATCTATAAGTACCTAGGTGTCTGGCTAGACTGTAAACTCTCCTTCCAGACTCATATCAAACATCTCCAATCTAAAATCAAATCTAGAATTGGCTTTCTATTTCGCAACAAAGCCTCCTTCACTCGCACCGCCAAACTTACCCTAGTAAAACTGACTATCCTACCGATCCTCGACTTCGGCAATGTCATCTACAAAATGGCTTCCAATACTCTACTCAGCAAACTGGATGCAGTTTATCACAGTGCCATCCGCTTTGTTACTAAAGCACCTTATACCACTCACCACTGCGACCTGTATGCTCTAGTCGGCTGGCCCTCGCTACATATTCGTCCCCAGACCCACTGGCTCCAGGTCATCTACAAGTCCATGCTAGGTAAAGCTCCGCCTTATCTCAGTTCACTGGTCACAATGGCAACACCCACCCGTAGTACGCGCTCCAGCAGGTGTATCTCACTGATCATCCCTAAAACCAACACCTCATTTGGCCGCCTCTCCTTCCAGTTCTCTGCTGCCTGTGACTGGAATGAATTGCAAAAATCGTTGAAGTTGGAGACTTATCTCCCTCACCAACTTTAAACATCTGCTATCTGAGCAGCTAACCGATCGCTGCAGCTGTACATAGTCCATCGGTAAATAACCCACCCAATTTACCTACCTCATCCCCATATTGTTTTTATTTATTTACTTTTCTGCTCTTTTGCACACCAGTATCTCTACCTGCACATGACCATCTGATCATTTATCACTCCAGTGTTAATCTGCTAAATTGTAATTATTCGCCTACCTCATGCCTTTTGCACACAATGTATATAGACAATTTTTTTAAATAAAAATTCTACTGTGTTATTGACTTGTTTATTGGTTATTCCATGTGTAACTCTGTTGCTATCTGTTCACACTGCTATGCTTTATCTTGGCCAGGTCGCAGTTGTAAATGAGAACTTGTTCTTAACTGGCCTACCTGGTTAAATAAAGGGGAAATAAAAAAATATAAGGTCCCACAGTTGACAGCGCATGTCAGAGCAAAAACCAAGCCACGAGGTTGAAGGAATTGTCCATAGAGCTCCGAGACAGGATTGTGTCGAGGCACAGATCTGGGGAAAGGGACCAAAACATTTCTGCAGCATTTAAGGCCCCTAAGAACACAGTGGCCTCCATTATTCTTAAAATGGAAGAAGTTTGGAACCACCAAGAGTCTTCCTCGAACTGGCCGCCTGGCCAAACTGAGCAATCGGGGAAGAAAGGCTTTGGTCGGGGAGGTGACCAAGAACCTGATGGTCACTCTGACAGAGTTACAGTGTTTCTCTGTGGAGAAGGGAGAATCTTCCACCATGAGAAACAAGGTTCTCTGATCTGATGAAACCAAGATTGAACTCTTTGGCCTGAATGCCAAGCGTCACGTCTGGAGGAAATCTGGCACCATCCCTACGGTGAAGCATGGTGGTGGCAACATGCTGTGGGGTTGTTTTTCAGTGGCAGGGACTGGGAGACTAGTCAGGAAAGATGAATGGAGCAAAGTACAGAGAGATCCTTGATGACAACCTGCTCCAGAGTGCTCAGGACCCCAGACTGGGGGCGATGGTTCACCTTCCAACAGGACAATGACCCTAAGCACACAGGCAAGACAACGCAGGAGTGGCTTCGGGACAAGTCTCTGAATGTTATTGAGTGGCCCAGCCAGAGCCCGGACTTGAACCCGATCAAACATCTCTGGAGAGACCTGAAAATAGCTGTGCAGCAACGCTTCCCATCCAACCTGACAGAGCCTGAAAGGATCTGCAGAGAGGAATGGGGGAAAAACTCCCCAAATACAGATGTGCCACGCTTGTAGCGTCATACACAAGAAGTCTCAAGGCTGTAATCGCTGCCAAAGGTGCTTCAACAAAGCAAAGGGTCTGAATACTTCTGTGAATGTGATATTTGTTATTAATTTGCAAAACGTTAAAAAAAATTGCTTTGTCATTATAGGGTATTGTGTGTAGATTGAGGGGGAAAAAACTATTTAATACATTTTAGAAGGCTGTAATGTAACAATGTGGAAAAAGTCAAGGGGTCTGAATAATTTCCAAATGCACTGTATACTCTAAATGAATGACAGAGGCTGCTGTTGCCACCTTGACTCCATCTTGGCACTCCCACACCAGTGTAACTTTTTTTTCGGAAGCTATAGAAATGAATTCATTAATGTCTATTTTGTTTTTGCCATGTTTATTATATTTCACCTTTTAAGTTGTATTATGTGAGCTAAACATACAAATAAAGTTCTGTCACCACTACAACAACAAAATACTTAAATACGTAATTTTGTCCTTGAAACATTTAATTGAAATACTGTAGAATTCCATTCATTCCCATGGAGGTTTGCTTAATCTGGGGAGTGCCAATATGGCTGATCGGTAGCTTCAAAGCCTCTCATCAATACATTGCATCTGCAATCCAGGGTTTATATACGTAATTTGGCACTAATGTGTAGTGCTCTTGTGTGCTCTTCTACTGTACACTGAGGAAAAACTGACAGGAAAACTCATATTGACATGTCATGAGTTAGCTAGCCTAGCATTCATATCCTAATTTAAAAGTCATACCAAAAGCCAATTACTCTTTTGAGTGAAGGAAATCACTCACCCTACCCAAATGACACTGCATTTAGCTAACAGGCAATGTGTGACTTTTTAAATTAGGATATGAATGCTAGGCTAGCTAAATGCAGTGTCATTTGGATAGGGGGTGAGTCATTTCATTCTCTGAGTGGTTGGTTTTAGTTTTAGGAGGTATTTTACTTCCCAGCTCGTGACCAACAGCTTCAGGTCATGCAGTCGTTCATGCCTGAAGCTCATTCAGAATTTTTTTTTGTCTCTGAATTTTAGAATTTTGCATCGTTTTAACCAAATGTGAGTGTGAACTCTGGGGCCCATACATTAATGAGCTGCCACCTAGACTAATTTTAGAAGGAGAAGGAGGGCAGTTACGAGGAATATGGAGGGAGAGACGACATGTTTCTTCATCCGAAGCTAAAACGCTCTAATTAAAAAGGGAAGGGGGGAGTCGTAGTGATTATGCTACACTGTAGTGGTAACACTTTTCTCTGTGTGAGTTACTTCTACGAACGAGTCTTTAGTTGGATAGTGTTCTCATACATTTACCCTGTTCCCACAATTGGGTAGTGGCCCACATGCAGCGATGGGTAGTCCTAGCTGGGTGTTATGACTGCTGCAGGGAGGCAGCTGCTCTCTTAGGGTCTTCGGCTGTCCCAAAAGGAGAACCCTTTTTGGTTCCCGGTAGAGCCCTTTTTTAGTTCCCGGTTGAACCCTCTGTAGAAATGGTTCTACCTGGAACCGAAATGGGTTCCACCTACAACCAAAAGGGTTCTCCTATGGGGATGATGGCCGAATAACCCTTTAAGGTTCTAGATAGCTAGACTCTTAGAAAAAAACGCTGAATTGATCGTAATCGTGTACACTAACAGACGTCAAAGCTCGATCTTTAACTATATATATATTTATTTACTTCATAATGATTTGTAGGAATGTGCTTTGGCTGCTGCAATGTGCAAGTGAAATTTTTGTCCTCGGAAAAAAATATACAATTATGTCTTGAAGACCACGTTAATTTGCTTTGAGTTTAGGGGAGTAGTACATGTGTATTTGTGGGGCACAACAAAAAAATAAACCAATCCAATCATCACAAAGTTCTTCTCCCTAAATCCCCTTCTCCTTGTCTCTTTCACTAAATTGCATTCTGACCGCTCCCTCCACACATGCTTGCTAAGTGTGCACACAACCTCCCGTTTGGCCTACAGCAATGCCTATTATAAACGTATCTAACTGATGGGATACACAATCTACATTCCTTGCCAAATGACGACAGTTTTATCACAAATTCAAAATGGACCGGTTGATTGAAGTAGGAAAATATGTGTTCCAGCAACGAGCTGAAGTTTTGGAATAATTGTGTCCCATATATTTTCCGCTTAGGCTACTTTGCAAACTGCTAGTGCCATTTCTAATTGGTTAGCCTATGCCCCCTAAACAGAGAAGTTCCACACTGAAAATATGCAAGAACATTAGTTTGATAAAGACAAAGAGCGTATTTTCGTCAGAATCACGACGCCCGAGGCCTGCAGCGTGACGCCCTTAATTGCGTCAATAACTTCCTGCAGTCCCCTCCCCCACCCTCCTGTAATAGACTATGCCTATTGGTCCTTCTCACTCTGAGCTTCAAGAAAGAGGAGGGGGGAGGGGGGGACTGCACAGATTTAAATGCAAATGTGCTTGGCTTCAGCAGCACTGATGGTGATGATTTTGATCACTGCAGTAATAAGGCAACATGATCGCTGAATCGTTCCTATTTGCAGTGAGACAGGCTGCATTCTCTCCACTGGAGAGGCTCAAGATGTTTAGGATTGTCAGTCCCACTGGCCCAATGTCAGCCCACCCTTCCTAGACAATTAGATTATCACGATTGTGTATTTCATTACAGGAGCATCGAGTTCAGGCAATGAAATATGAATCTGTGGTGGGATTTATATTCATAGTGATCGGTGAGAAATGTTTTCTATTTCACTGATCTGCATGCAACAACCCAACCACTCCTGTGAAAATCGATCCCTTTCCTGTTCCCCTGGTATAAACTCCCAGCCCGTCAGACAAGGTATTGTATTGTAGGGAAACAAAAGGAGCATTAGAGTGGGTCACATAACCTGCTGTGGCCTACTTAGTGCTCCCTCTGGCTGGGAACTAAACTGTTGTCCCCTGTGGCTGATTCGTCACACCTTGATGAGCACTCTTTTGTGGCCCCATGAAGGCCTTTAGTATGCACCAACCGAGAGCAGACCTGATCTGACCAGCCCAGAGCTAACACTACCGTGAGTCATACAAGGGAGCTGTGCTTTCCAAACACATGAGGTGAACCTCCTATAGAGTCATGTGTTCATATCAGTAACCAAAGATTTCTGGCCAGCTATAACATGACTTTGGACAAGTGACCAAAAATGTCATGGGATGGATGTTCATTCTGGAGGTGCCAATGGCAGTGGTTGTCTTGTTGGCTGTGATCTCTGTTTGGGTAACATGTAGTTGAGGAATGGGGATCGACAGACAGAGAGCCCCATTCTCATTTGTCAGGATGAGAGAAACAGTCAAGCTCTAACTCCAGACACCTAAACCTTACTGGAATGTCACTGGAGAAAACAGAGATCCTGGCAGTTAATGTGGAACGTTCCGCATGGTTCTCTCTTCTGTCTACTGTATATCTATCCCTTCTGTCTCTCACACTCTCACCCTCTCTGTATTAGTGATGGGGGAAAAACATAGTTGCATATCACAATATTATTTTTGACGTTATATTGTATCGTTTTGACAATTCCGCAATATTATTGTTGCGCTAGTTGGCTGTACCTGCACCAAAACTCCTTCATAGCCTTTTCTCCATCTTCATTTTAAATAGGGAGACGGTTTGTTTTCAGCACTTTTATTTCTATGACTGATCAAAACTCGTTTTCTCATGTCTCTCTCTGTGTCACTGCAGCAGACATATGGTGAGGAATATGTTTGGAACATGGAATCTCAATAAAATCACAGTATGGAATTGCAATACATATCATATTGTGATATGGCAATTCCCAGCCCCTAGTGTGTATGCGGGTGTAACCTACCCTCTGTGTGTGCCCTACCTATCACTTCTCCCCTAAACAAAATCCCCTAGATTAAAAAATTGGCCTCTTATACATATTCTCAATATCCATTAGGCACACTGTTCTGGCGCTGTGTACCAGCATGTTAGCATTTCCTTTAAATAGTTTAACTTGGGTCAAATGTTTTGTGTAGCCTTCTACAAGCTTCCCACAATAAGTTGGGTGAATTTTGGCCCATTCCTCCGGACCGAGCTGGTGTAGCTGAGTCAGGTTTGTAGGCCTCCTTGCTCGCACCCGCTTTTTCAGTTCTGGCCACATATTTTCTATAGGATTGAGGGCAGGGCTTTGTGATGGCAACTCCAATAGCTTGACTTTGTTGTCCTTAAGCCATTTTGCCACAACTTTGGAAGTATGCTTGTGGTCATTTTCCATTTGGAAGACCCATTTGTGACCAAGCTTTAACTTTCTGACTGATGTCTTGAGATGTTGCTTCAATATATCCACATCATTTTCCTGCCTCATTTTCCTGCCTCCCTTGCCTTGATGACCGCTTTGCACACACTTGGCATTCTCTCAACCAGCTTCACCTGGTATGCTTTTCCAACAGTCTTGAAGGAGTACCCACATGCTGGGTTACGTGTTGGCTGCTTTTCCTTCACTCTGCGGTCCAACTCTCATTTTTAAAATTATTATTACATTTTTATTGGGCCATACGGTTTCTTCAAGGCCCACCTAGGTCTCGTTCAGACGAGACTAAATTTACACAGCTCTTAAGACCCCAAGATCACAGTAAATGCAAATTGTGTGGATGTTAATATAGCAAAAGCTCATTTGCGCTCAAGCCATAATGCATTATACATCAGTGGCATGTTGTTTCATGAATGTACTACTAATCACAGTGAAGGGGAAGAGACTCACTGCTGTTGCCTGGCACTAATCCTGTGAACCGCCACAGACAATCCTGTCTAGCTTTAGCTTCTGCTCCATAACATTGACTTAGATCACTGGGCTAGGATTAAGATGGATGCTTGTTTCTATATGCTGTGTGGTAAACTCTATTTGTACCCCTATATCTCAGTTGATATAATTTATCCTCTAGCATCGTTAGGGTTGCAAAGGGAGGGTATATTACTTGAAACTTCAAGTCTACTGGTAAACTACTGGAATTTTGGTATCTTTCAAGGATTTTATGTAATCCATCACAAGACATCTCGTGTCCCTGATTCAGAGGGGCTGTGTTAAATGCGTAAGATACATTTCGGTTGAATACATTCAGTCACTAGGTATCCCCTTTCCCTTTTGGATACTTCAGATTATCACAGATGTCTGTAATTATCTCTGGTCCTATCACATGTAAAATAATTAAATAAGATCATTTTAAAGTGCAAAAATAGAATGACAACGGTGTAGAACATGAATCGTCAACTTAGTGAATACCATTGGTGTTTAATATAAGGGTTCAGCATTAATTAAAAAATATATATTTTACAGTGTCTGTGTTTGTTGTCTGTTTTTTGGCATCAAACTGGTGGCAGTTGTGAAGAAAAGTCAATAGTTGGACGATTGCAAAGATAATTGAAAATAATGCCATGCATTTTTCATTAATTAGGCTATTTTCTCTTAAACCATATGGTCTATCTACTAGAAACTCATGGACAATATGGACACCGATATAAAAAATGAATGCTATATATTTGTGCATTTCTTTATAAGTTATTCTAGTATAAATAACCAAAGTCACAATAGATTGTCATAAATGTTATGTTAATATCCAAAATTACTGAAGATTCAGTTAACTTTCGTAAGTTATCGTCATCTTTGCAACCCTAAACATCGTACTTCACACTTCCTTCCCACAGGAGTTAATGGGCTGATGGTTGAAATGGACATGGTTGTCCCATAATAGTGTACACTGAGTGGTCAGTTTAAGTACACCCATCAAGTACCGGGTCGGACCTCCCTTTGCCTCCAGAACATCCTGAATTCTTTGGGGTCTGGATTCTAGAAGCTGTCGGAAACGTTTTTCTCAATTGGTATCACAGGACCTAACGAGTAGCAGGGAAATATTCCCCACGCCAGTACATCACTGCCACCAGGCTGTACCGTTGACACCAGGCAGGATGGGTCCATGGACTCATGCTGCTTACACCAAATCCTGATTCTGCCATCAGCATTACTCAAAAGGGACCTGGATTCGTCAGACCAGGCAATGTTTTTCCACTCCGCAATTGTCCAGTGTTGGTGATCATGTGCCCACTGGAGCCGCTTCTTCTTGTTTTTAGCTGATAGGAGTGGAACCCGGTGTGGTCGTCTGCTGCCACAGCCAATCCATGACAAGGATCGACGAGTTGTGCGTTCCGAGATTGCCGTTCTTCACACCGCTGTTGTACTGTGCCGTTATTTGTCTGTTTTGTGGCCCGCCTGTTAGCTTGCATGATTCTTGTCATTCTCCTTTGACCTCTCTCATCAGGACTGCCGCTGACTGGATTTTGTTTCTAACATACTGTATCTGGGATGTCTTTTGTTTCTAACATACTGAATCTGGGATGTCTTTTGTTTCTAACATACTGAATCTGGGATGTCTTTTGTTTCTAACATACTGAATCTGGGATGTCTTTTGTTTCTAACATACTGAATCTGGGATGTCTTTTGTTTCTAACATACTGAATCTGGGATGTCTTTTGTTTCTAACATACTGAATCTGGGATGTCTTTTGTTTCTAACATACTGAATCTGGGATGTCTTTTGTTTCTAACATACTGAATCTGGGATGTCTTTTGTTTCTAACATACTGAATCTGGGATGTCTTTTGTTTCTAACATACTGAATCTGGGATGTCTTTTGTTTCTAACATACTGTATCTGGGATGTCTTTTGTTTCTAACATACTGAATCTGGGATGTCTTTTGTTTCTAACATACTGTATCTGGGATGTCTTTTGTTTCTAACATACTGAATCTGGGGTGTCTTTTGTTTCTAACATACTGTATCTGGGGTGTCTTTTGTTTCTAATATACTGTATCTGGCGCGCCTGGCACCGACGATCATAGCATGCTCAAAGTCGCTTAGATCACCCGTTTTGCCAATTCTAATGTTCAATTGCACAGTAACTGGATGCCTGTCTGCCCGCTCTATATAGCAAGCCACGGCCATGTGACTCACTGTCTAGGAGCAATCCATTTTTGTGCTGGCCAATGAGTGCATAACATTCATTTAATATTTGTGTTTCTCGACCCATTTTAGGGTGCATTTAACACTCAGATTGGTGTAGGGATTGTGTCCTTGGGATATGACCCCCCCTTTGAAAGAGGAGGTCCGAGGTAGACTCATCCATTCACAATGATGTGTGTGTGTGTTGAAGGTCTGTTAATTCCACTTTACTCTGTAACCCGTCTCTCCACTCCGTCTCTGAAGTTGTATTCCCCTTTTTTCTGCCTGGGACATTTTATTATAATCAGTCATTTATTACTGAAGCACAAATGTGTAAATCAGATGTTGGAAAATGCTAGATGAGATCATTAGTCTATCCAGTGGTTTGATGTGTTTACAATCGCTAAACATTTTCGTCTTTAGTTCTCATGTCTATTACTAGAAAAATCTGACCTAATGTAGGAAAACGGATCCTTCCATTTCTAATATTAGCCTGTTTGTAGATATCAGCTTGTATAACACTTCCGTTTCCCATTCTATCAAATGTCTTCAGTATGGGTACTCATGCCATGTACATAAAGGTTTATTGAAATTCCCAGACTGAGAATCAAGAGCAGGACAGACCACCAAGGCTACACCACACGTTAGTGACCTGTATTTAGCATGACTGGCGCTAACCATAGCTAGGCTAACTGGTCCTGAAGACACACACTCACACCACCATCCGCACACAATCATTAATTGAAATGGAAAGCAAGGGCATTTTAAGCAGCTCCAGCAGGCCTTTTTGTCAGATTAATGGTAACAAGGGCTTGCTTCAGCAGTGACTTAATGAGTGGAAACATGATGAAGGGGCTCTTTTGAGAGGGAGCTGGTTCGGGTCCTGGTCTGGCAGCTACAATATGGAGACCAGCAGCCTTAGTTCTCACTGACCCGCAATGCTGATGTTAGAGCAGGGCCCGTATTAAAATGTCTAGGATCAGTCTTGCCTTATACAGTGGCTTGTGAAAGTATTTACCCCCCCCCTGGCATTTTTCCTTTTTTTTGTTGCCTTACAAACTGGAATTAAAATAGATTTTGAGGGGCGTTTGTATAATTTGATTTACACAACATGCCTACCACTTGGAAGATGCAAAATATTTTTTATTGTGAAACAAACAAGAAATAAGACAAAAACAGAACTTGAGCGTGCATAACTATTCACCCCCCACCAAAAGTCAATACCTGTAGAGCCACCTTTTGCAGCAATTACAGCTGCAAGTCTCTTGGGATATGTCTCTATAAGTTTGGCACATCTAGCCACTGGGATTTTTGCCCATTTTTCAAGGCAAAACTGCTCCAGCTCCTTCAAGTTGGATGGGTTCCGCTGGTGTACAGCAATCTTTAAGTCATACCACAGATTCTCAATTGGATTGAGTTCTGGGCTTTGACTAGGCCATTCCAAGGTTCCCCTTAAACCACTCTAGTGTTGCTTTAGCAGTATGCTTAGGGTCATTGTTTTGCTGGAAGGTGAACCGCCGCCCCAGTCTCAAATCTCTGGAAGACTGAAACAGGTTTTCCTCAAGAATTTCCCTGTATTTAGCACCATCCATCATTCCTTCAACTATGACCAGTTCCCCAGTCCCTGTCAATGGAAAAACATCCCCACAGCATGATGCTGCCACCACCATGCTTTTCGGGGTGATGAGAGGTGTTGGGTTTGTGCCAGACATAGTGTTTTCCTTGATTGCCAAAAAGCTCAATTTTAGTCTTATCTGTCCAGAGTACCTTCTTCCATATGTTTGGGGAGTCTCCCACATGCCTTTTAGCGAACACCAAACGTGTTTGCTTATTTATTTTCTTAAGTAATGGCTTTTTTCTGGCCACTCTTCCATAAAGCCCAGCTTTGTGGAGTGTCAGGCTTAAAGTGGTCCTATGGACAGATACTCCAATCTCCGCTGTGGAGCGTTGCAGCTCCTTCAGGGTTATCTTTGGTCTCTTTGTTGCCTCTCTCTGATTAATGACCTCCTTGCCTGGTCCGCGAGTTTTGGTTTGTTGTGGCGCCATATTCTTTCAATTTAAAAAAAATGTTCAGATATTTTTTATTACTCTGTACTTCTCCACAACTTTGTCCCTGACTTGTCTGGAGAGCTCCTTGGTCTTCATGGTGCCGCTTGCTTGGTGGTGCCCCTTGCTTAGAGGTGTTGCAGACCCTGGGGCCTTTCAGAACAGGTGTGTATATACAGTCGGAGTCGGCTGTTTACATACACCTTAGCCAAATACTTTTAAACTGTTTTTCACAATTGATTACATTTAATCCTAGTAAAAATTCACTGTCTTAGGTCAGTTAGGATCACCACTTTATTTTAAGAAGTTGAAATTTCAGAATAATAGTAGAGAGAAGTATTTATTTCAGCTTTTATTTCTTTCGTCACATTCCCAGTGGGTCAGAGGTTTACATACACTCAGTTAGTATTGGTAGCATTGACTTTCAATTGTATAACTTGGGTCAAACGTTTTGGGTAACCTTCCACCAGCTTCCTACATAAATTGGGTGAATTTTGGCCCATTCCTCCTGACAGAGCTGGAGTAAATGAGTCAGGTTTGTAGGCCTCCTTGCTCGCAACCGCTTTTTCAGTTCTGCCCACAAATTTTCTATGGGATTGAGGTCAGGGCTTTGTGACGGCCATTCCAATACCTTGACTTTGTTGTCCTTAAGCCATTTTGCCACAACTTATGCTTGTGGTCATTGTCCATTTTTAAGAGCCATTTGCGCCCAAGCTTTAACTTCCTGACTGATGTCTTGAGATGTTGCTTCAATATATCCACATTATTTTCCTCCCTCATCATGCCATCTGTTTTGTGAAGTGCACCAGTCCCTCCTGCAGCAAAGCACCCCCACAACATGATGCTGCCACCCCCGTGCTTCACGTTTGGGATGGTGTTCTTCAGCTTGCAAGCATTTTTCCTCCAAACATAACGATGGTCATTATGGCCGAACAGTTCTATTTTTGTTTCATCAGACCAAAGTACATTTCTCCAAAAAGTATGATCTTTTTCTACATGTGCAGTTGCAAACCGTATCTGGCTTTTTTTTTATGGCGGTTTTGGAGCAGTGGCTTCTTCCTTGCTGAGCGGCCTTTCAGGTTATGTCGATATAGGACTTGTTTTACTGTGGATATAGATACTTTTGTACCTGTTTCCTCCAGCATCTTCATAAGGTCCTTTGCTGTTGCTCTGTTTTTGATTTGCTTTTCACACCAACGTACATTCATCTATAGGAGGCACAGTCTACTTAGTGAATGTAAACTTCTGACCCACTGGATTTGTGATAGATTTCATAATTCACTGTATCTGTAAACAATTGTTGGAAAAATTACTTGTCATGCACAAAGTTGTTGTCCTAACCGACCTGCCAAAACTATAGTTTGTTAACAAGAAATTTCTGGAGTGGTTGAAAAACGATTTTTAATGACTCCAACTTATGTGTATGTAAACTTCCGACTTCAACTGTGTACTGAGATCATGTGACACTTAGATTGATTGGACTTTATTTATCTAATTACGTGACTTCTGAAGGTAATTGGTAGCATCAGATCTTATTTAGGGCCTTCATAGCAAAGGGGATAGATATGCACGCACCACTTTTGAGTTTTTAATTTTTTTGAATTGTTTGAAAAAGTTTTTCATTTCACTTCACCAATTTTGAATATTTTGTGTATGTCCATTACATGGAATCCAATTAAATATGAATATAAATTACAGGTTGTAATGCAACAAAATAGGAAAAGCACCAAGGTGGATGAATACTTTTACAAGGCACTGTAGATCATAATGAATGGGGGGGTGGTCCTTCTCAGGGACACTTTATGAATATGGACCCAGGGCCATGTTTATAGGGCTCATAGCCTGCTACACCCAGCTGCTTACTCAGACAGAGAATAGAGTGAGCATGCCATGTCATGTTCACCTTCTGGAGTTTCCACTTTGCCATTCTCGCACCTCCTCTCCGCTGGGTGAGAAAAATGTGTGTAATTGGTCATTCAAGAGTTGAGTTACAGAGAAGCCCCACAGCGTCTCGTGTTTCCTGTTGCATGTAGTTCAAATGAGATGGGTGGAATTGCATGAGAGCAAAGCAGTGCTCGAATAGGGGAGAGTGGGGTAAGTTGTGCCAAAGGGTGAGTTGACCCACCCCTTGTTTCTAGGAAACCATACACAAAATGAACGATGTGACCAAAATATTTATTCCACGGAGTCTGTGAAGGAAAAAACAACATGGGAAAAGTGGTAAGCAAGTAAAGTCTCAAAAACCTTTTACAAAGTTAAATGAATGTATTGTTAGGTTTCGTGATGCTTGTGTCTAATCCAAAGTAGATTGTTTTAAGACTGTTTTATAGATCAGTTGGGTTCTCTAAATGCTACAGTATGAGGTCCTAAAGCTAGCATGGAAGTGTGTCCTTGTAGCTGTGTGGGCTAATCTAGTCAGTGGTTGCTTTGTTTGTGCCATTTGGCCAGGGGCAAGTTGAGCCAATGATGATTACATTTAGTCAGTTTTATGCATAGTATGCATAGTATTTTTGCTATTTGTCATGCATGTGAACTCCAAAATAGTGCATTTCTGTTGTTTACAGAGCAGACATCATCATGTCCCGTGTATCCAAACGTAAAACAATTCGGGGTCTACTAGATCCCCTTGAGGTTTGAAAAAATAGACTGACACTGAAGAGGTACATTGACAAAAAGGAAAACGAACAAAGAGAGTCTGTGACAGAGTAGCAGAGGGCACACAAGGTCGTGTCTGATGACATAGATTCTGAGCTTGAGAAACATACCAGGAATATTTTCAGACCACTTTCATGAGTTTAGTAGCCTCAAATGTGGAGAACTTGCCTACTAATTTGATTGGCTCAACTTACCCTGTTCCTATGCTCAATTTACCCTCATACCCAAAACTAATGTTTACCTGAATTATGATTATTTCCAGGGATACACATCATCCTGAAATATATGTAGATATCTTTGTAATAAATCATACTATATTTCCCTTGATGCTGAATGTGGCTCAACATACCCCGCTCTCCCCTACAGAAACTGTCTAGATGCCTTTCTCTATGGTAGTTAGTAGATTCTGGTGAACTAACTGTGAGTCGTGGTGGAGTGCGAGAGCTGTGTCTGGTTTATCAGCCAGACTACACTGTGAGGATGGACGAGTCACTTGGACATAGCCTATGATTTGGCCGTGACATTTTCTGATGACCTGTCGTTGGCCAAGCAGGATGAGTGGGATTTGATTGGCCATCCCAGACAGAGCCACAGGGAATATACCTATAAGGATGTAGCAAGAGCCATGGATTACTAACCCACCACCATGAATCCTGTTACCAATCTTTCTACTGTGAAAATGAGCTTTCTCATCCTATTACCTCACTACATTTTCATAAGTGAACTGTTAGTATTGGATCTGAAATGTGCTGTCTCTTTCTATCTCGTTCAGATGAAGATGCATTTTTAGCGTATTATATTTCTCTATGTATTGTGGGTGAATGGGCCTTTGGAGAGTGAGAGTACACCATTCTGTAATTCTCCAAACCATCACCATGACACTCCATAGACCAGCAGCTCAGAAATGCTTCAAATCAGACTGTGGCCATGGCAACCTCTCCCTCAGGGTTAGCTTGGCTGTGCAGAAAATATTGAATGAAGGGATTGTGAAAGACTTCAGTCGACACTGTCTGCAGATATGGCCCTCTAATTTAATCTTTCATGGCGACTGCTTGCTTGTGGTTTGACTCGTTAGAGAAGCCGAAAGGAGCATTTTTGATTGGTTGACACAGGCAACATCACTGTGGGGAGGCCAGGGGGTAACTCCCAATCAGCTGATGTTTTTTTCCCTATTTTCTTCTGTCCTCACGATTGTAACGGGTTCAGTAGAGAGCTCTTCAAACCAGGAAAACACTTTCATTCTGTGTCTAGACTGTGTGTGAATGAATGAATCACAGACAGTTCTAGTACTGTCTGCTACTGCTCATGTGTGATTACTCTCTAGAGAGAATATGCCACCTTGGCAGTGAATTTGTCAGGATGCTCACTCCTGTCATTCATCATTACCTCAACCTCATTACCTCTGTATGGCACCCTGGTAATTCTCTCCAGCTTCACTCTGAACGTCCTTGGAGTTTCCTGCCCCATTTTCACCTTCCTCCTCTGTCAGCCTAGTAGTCCTGTGTAATCACCAGGCATGTGAAGGTGTGCACATGCATTTGAACCCTGTATGAGCTCGTTGGCAAGGCGCCACATGGAATTGCAGATGGCATGTCTATCTGTGGGTTGCCATGGTTACACCAAGGGGCAGGGGGAGGAGGACTAGGGGGGGAAGGGGGTGTGTGTCGGCCTCTGTTGGTTGTCGTGCTGCAGAGTTCTGAGTTCTCTCTCCCACTGATCTGCACTGCCATTTTCTCCGGAGAGGGGGGGTCTAGATGTGATGCGATGCAGGGTTTTAATGGGAGTGGGGTGGGGGGGGTGGTGCCAGCAAGTATATACGAGGCACACCAATTAGGTGCAACATATTCAGGTTACACACCATGTTCCTTGTGTATGCGGCTCTCATGTTGAAATGCCACGGCGGAAATATGGTCGACAATACTGAAATATGGCATCTTCTGTTTAGCGGGGGTAGGGGGCATCATGAAAATATAAATGTTGGGCAATGTAGGGGGCACCTTATTTTTGATTGATTTTACCTTTATTTAACTAGGCAAGTCAGTTAAGAACAAATTCTTATTTTCAATGACGGCCTAGGGACAGTGGGTTGACTGCCTTGTTCAAGGGCAGAACAACATTTACTTTTTTTTACATTGTCAGCTCTGGGATTCGATCTTGCAACCTTTCAGTTACTAGTCCAACGCTCTAACCACTAGGCTACCTGCCGCCCTTCTCAAAGGAACAAGTTCTACCTCGTTTCCCTGCACATTGATCTGGTACTACCTATATACACACAAGTATGTGTGTATTCAGCTATTTCAGCCGCACCCGTTGCTGACAGGTGTATAAAATCAAGCACACAGCCATACAATCTCCATAGACAAACATTGTCAGTAGAATGGCCTTACTGAAGAGCTCAGTTCGGCAAATTTCTGCCCTGCTAGAGCTGCCTCTGCCTCTGGAAGCAACACCAGCACAATAACTGCTCACCAAGAGCTTCATGAAATGGGTTTCCATGGCCAAGCAGCCTCACACAAGCATAAGATCACCATATTAAATGCCAAGCGTCAGCTGGAGTGGTGTAAAGCTCACCACCATTGGACTCTGGCGCAGTGAAAACACGTTCTCTGGAGTGATGAATCACGCTTTACCATCTGGCATTGTGACAGACGAATCTGGGTTTGGAGGATGCCAGGAGCACGATACCAGCCCAAATGCATAGTGCCAACGGTAAAGTTTGGTGGAGGAGCAATAAGGTTCTGGGGCTGTTTTTCAGGACTAGGCCCCTTAGTTCCAGTGAAGGGAAATCTTAATGCTACAGCATACAATGACATTCTAGATGATTCTGTGCTTTCAACATTGTGGCAACAGTTTGGGGAAGGCCCTTTCCTGTTTCAGCATGATAATGCCCCTGTGCACAAAGTGAGGTCCATACAGAAATGGTTTGTCGATTATCTGGGTGGAAGAACTTAACTGGCCTGCACAGAGCCCTGACTTCAACCCCATAGAACACCTTTGGGATGAATTGGAATGCCGACTGCGAGCCAGGCCTAATTGCCCAACATCAGTGCCCAACCTCACTAATGTGGCTGAATGGAAGCAAGTCCCTGCAGCAATGTTCCAGCATCTAGTGGACAACCTTCCCAGAAGAGTGGAGGCTGTTATTGCAGCAAAGGGAGGACCAACTCCATATTAATGACCATGATTTTGGAATGTAATGTTTGACACGCAGGTGTCCACATACTTTTGGTCATGTGGCATATAATCACCATTGTTGTGTATTTTATTCCTCTTGTGCTTTTTAATATTTGTATTTTTATGATTATTTTTTAACTCTGCATTGTTTTGGAAGGGCTTGTAAGCAAGCATTTCACGGTTTAGTCTACGCCCCGTGGTATTCGACGCATGTGACCAATACAATTTTATTAGGTTTCTGTATCGTAACACAAGTCTCTTTCATTAAGAATGATGAGCTTTTGCACTCTGTTGTGAGTGGATAAGTATGAAACTGCAGTCACCTTTTGTTCCAGTTACATTAAGCAATTTCTTTGAATATTAGGTTTGTATGTTCAGTGTAAACGTGGTCTTCATGCTCCTTCTGTCAGTCTAAATGATTGCTCTATCAGTCTGAACATATTATTTCTTATGTTGAACTCTGAACCTTTTCAGTTGCCTCTCGTGCCATGAAATTGAAATCCCACACATGGTGATGTGGGAGAGATTGTTTTCCGTCGTACACCAGTCTTCCTCCCTGCCTGCCTCCCGTGTTGTAATGTAATTGGGTCTTGCAGGATGAGAAGCACAGGAATGAACAGCCAAGAGCTTATCTGGTGTCCTCATGGCTCAGAATACAGAATATGGTGGTTGGTAGGAGGGACACACACTGGGAGATTCTCAATTGGTTTTGCTAACTCCTCCGTCCTCTCCTCACCTCTTGGGGGGGGGAGGGGGGTCAAAGATAATCAAGGAGAGGAGGAGAGGAAACGTGGAAACAAATGATCTTGTATGGAATGAGACTCCTTTTCCACTTGTGCGTCATCAGGCAAATTCAAGTTCATAGGGGTGGAATCCCAAAATAAAAATAGTTGTTTAACAAATTGTTTGATAATGTGTGCATGCTTTTCTCCTTAGAAAACCAACAGTTGATCCAAAAGGCTTGTGGCTGATTCTAAAACACTTCCACGCTATTTGCCGTGAGGATACTCTTGTGCATCCTCTGTCGGAGTAGGTCATCAAAGAGGGGAGGAGCCTCCTTCCTTCACCTACTAATGAAATGACTCTCATCGGCCACTCGACCCCTTATCGGACGTTGGGATGGCACATCTTTCCGTCATGTCTCTTTTTGCCTTGCTGTGTAGATTGAAGTGGATGGAGCACAAGATTTATTCACTCAATGCCGTGAGCGTTTTGGAGCTGCCTGCGACAGGAGAGCAGTGCCAGCGTTTCCCTCCATCTCCTCATAGATCTGCAGTAAAAAAACAAACATAATGGGTCTCAAAAGGCAGTTAAACACAATTGATGGTGTTAAGGTTCTATACACTGGGGCCACATAAAGACTTATGATAACCAAACAACCCTAAGGTGAAACGTTCAGCGGTACCGCATAGCAGGGGACACTCCTCACATTCAATTACACGTTTGTCTTGTTATGGCGTACACTGTATATTTACTTAGAGTAAAATGCTTAACTTGCTTAACCTGAGATTCTATAGGTTCTTCCATGTGCATAGGGACAAGTGATGACTTCATGAATCTGTTCCTATAGAAACTGAGACGGTTCTTGTCACTGCAGTAGCTAAGCTTATTCTGTTTGGTTCGCTCTCTGCTTTGGAGAGATTCTGCCTGCCTTTGTCTGACAACATGTCTGTGTCAATTCACAAAGGCACGAGACTTACGCAAACACTGTTCTGGGGCAATTCTTCGACTCTAGTTTGGCTCTTTCCTGCTGTAAACATGCATTTATTCCTTTTGAACTGTGCCCCTTGATGATGCAATTCAGATTCTTTCATTACCTTGCATTGGAACTACGGCCCTGCTGGGGTGAGTCGGTAGCAGCAGTATTGGTGGTGGTACAGAATACACAGTACACTGTAGAGTCATAGTGGTTGGGTGTGGAAGCTATGCAGCTCATTGCAAGCGTACTGCTTTCCCTGGCAGCGCCTGAAGCCCCTGTGGGAGGCTGTATTGCAGGCGCTTCACAGTTGCATTGCTCCTCCTCCATGAATTATGAATTTCTCATTGATATTCCAAAGGCTAATTACGATGTCACAGCAGATGAGCCGCATGCAATCACAGCCTTGACGTACCCTCCCCACCCCACTGCTCGTCCACGGCCTCACCTCTCACATCTTTATTAACCAACTCCTATAGGGAGGTGAGTTCGACATGCTTTCATCACACAATGTATCCTCAAGATGCCCTTGTCTAGAATAAGTCATTTGAGCACAGCAAGGACATGAGCTGTGGGGTAAGGATGGAAACGGGTAACCCTGTGAGTTAACCACCACCACTGTCTCCTTTAATGGAATGTTCTGCTGTGCTTAGTGTCTGGATGGAAATTAAATGCACCCCTCCCCCCAGTTGCATTTCACCTTAGCCCTGCCCTCATACTGAGCACTTGAGCCTTGGGCAATATGCCTGCGATGATGTCACGATCTTGATGCGTTTGGCTTTGACTTTCATTGCAGCATTCCTTGCAGCTCTACCTGGGCCTCTCCCTCTCTCTCTCCCTCTCCCTCTCTCTCTCCCTCTCCCTCTCTCTCTCTCCCTCTCTCTCTCTCTCTCTCTCTCTCTCTCCCCCTCTCCCCCTCTCCCCCTCTCCCCCTCTCTCCCTCTCTCCCTCTCTCCCTCTCTCCCTCTCTCCCTCTCTCCCTCTCTCCCTCTCTCCCTCTCTCCCTCTCTCCCTCTCTCCCTCTCTCTCTCTCTTTCTCTCTTTCTCTCTTTCTCTCCCTCTCTCTGCGTCCCACTGCTCTAAGGCTTTAATTGAATTTGGGGTATCTGGGGAAACGGAGCAAGAGGGAGAGAGAGAGGAGGATGAGAGATGAAGAGAGACTGATTTGTCTCCAGAACTCTGGATCGGTGGGCCCCAGCTGTGCACAGCTCAGCCCGGCTCGGCAGATATTGACGTGACAGCAGTGCTCTCCCAATTAAACTGGAAAGTGTTACATAAGCCTCCAAGAGGAACTAATCACATCAAACCATGAATGGTAAAACACAAGATTTAATTTGGCCCGAGGCGCCAATGCTTCTGCCAAGTTCGCATTGCCTTGCAGGTTCCCTGAGTTTTGGCTATTTCATTGTTCAAGTTTTATCTCTGTGAACTTCATGGAGGTACTGTATGCTGGTACTATATTGAGCGATGGACTGGGCATCCACACCGTGAAGGCTTTCTGTCCTCGTCTCTATTGCAGAGTGATGCTCGGAAGTGCAGAGCTGAATGAATCAAAGGCATGTCAATGGAGGCCGAATGTGGGACGTTCTCTTAATTGATATCAAAGGGTTTGTCCCTGTAGATTTGTCCTTTCACAGAGCCAGCATGACTGGTATTTGTTATGGGCATATTGAGGTTTCTAGTCTCTCACAACAGAGGCAAACGGTTGTTTTGGTCTGTCTGTCACTGTCACTGCCAACAATGTGGCTACCTCTGGAAGCCTATTGGCAAAGCCATTACAGGGAGAAGCCAATGTACCCTCATCAGTCATTTCTGCCGCGCCGTTCAAAGCTATGGTCTGTTCTGGTTGTTGTTGATCACGGGTATTCTCTTGTCTGTTCTGTAATAGGCTGATAGCCTTGACTATATTCGCTCCGTTGTCAGTTACGACAAGTAGGATCTTCTCCTCTGGTATATCCCATGCATCCAGTGGGCAGTCAATTAGCACTCCGGTGTGTGGATCCTAAATCCAATGGAGGTTGAGCAACACAACACATGCTGTGCCTTGTTGGAGGAAGGGTGATATTCCCATAAACGAAGCAGTCCGTCCTTTTCTTGCTCCATCCGTCTACATACAGGGTTATTTTTCATACCTCTTTCTGTATCCATTAGCAAAGCAATCAACCCTTTTATTCGTGCAGCGCCAGTCGTTTTAAAATGGGGTTTTACATTTCTGAAGGCTGGCTCATCACGGTCTTGTGGACTTGCCAGACTGGATGAATAAATTAACCAGTGCTTCTTATCTTTCTGTTTTACTCATTTTAATTAGGTTGCCATGTTTCTGCCCTTTTCAGGCAAACTGCTAAAGTGGGTTGTCCTAACGTTGACATGCAGCTATTAATAGCTGGTGACTGTCTCACCTTGTCTTTATCCAGAAATTGTTTGTAGGATTCTTTGTGAGCGCTGTCCAGATGAACTTTAAGGTTGGTTTTCCCTTTTCTCTGTTCTACACGCTGCCATCTTTTGTTCCACACGCCGCCATCTTCTGTTCCACACGCTGCCATCTTCTGTTCCACACGCCGCCATCTTTTGTTCCACACGCCGCCATCTTCTGTTCCACACGCCGCCATCTTCTGTTCCACACGCCGCCATCTTCTGTTCCACACGCCGCCATCTTCTGTTCCACACGCTGCCATCTTCTGTTCCACACGCCGCCATCTTTTGTTCCACACGCCGCCATCTTCTGTTCCACACGCCGCCATCTTCTGTTCCACACGCCGCCATCTTCTGTTCCACACGCCGCCATCTTCTGTTCCACACGCCGCCATCTTCTGTTCCACACGCCGCCATCTTCTGACACATTTGCTTTTTCCCTTTCCAGCAAAATATTCAAAACAACTTTACCTTTTTCCTGCCACCATTGGATTTCTTCCCTGTTAGCTACTGATAGCTAGTCATAGTGACGCACAAGCTAGACCTAATTTGAAACAACACCGTCTACTGGAAACATTTACCCGCCAGATTCAGAAAACCTTGAAAAGTTTAGAAGTGGAAAAAACTAAAACTGAAAAAAAATATATATATATATATTTTTAATTTTTGTTAGTTTTGCAGTCAAAGATAATAGTTTCAGTATAGTTTTTGTTTTTCAAAAGTATTTATTCATTATTTTATTTGTTTACTATAATAACCTTGCTTTGGTCTTTTAGACAGTTGTCATCTTGAAATGCAATAAGATCTCCACTGCACATTAAATGCCAACTCGATAGACGATAACAATACATTGTCCGCATTCTACTAGTGATGGGGGGGGGGGAGCGATATAGTTACATATCGTGATATTATTTAGATACAAGTAGACTTATCGATTTGTCAAAATCGCTAGGTAGTGTTAGCTAGCGCTAGTCGGCATTACCTGCTCCAAAACTCTTTTTTTATCCTATAGCTTATTCTCCTTTTCAAATAGTGAGCGAACAAGTTTTCAGCACTTTTATTTTCATGACCATGAATATTGTATTGTGAGGTCCCTGGCAATTCCAGGATTCTACCCCTTCGCCTTAGTAGCCTCTTGAAAAATGTGCACAAGTACATTGAAATGCCTTTCTTGCAAGCTCTTTCCCATCAATGCAGTACTCAATATCATTAGTACTATGAACGTAAAGTAGAACAAAAACACAAAGAAAGACGAACATGAGAAGGTAAGTAAGTACTGTACAGGGTCAGTGCCAATCCCATATTTACAGTGTGCAGTGATACTGGAGTGGTAGGGGTAGATATATATAAACAGAGTAGCAGCAGGGTATATGATTGTATGAGTGTGTGTAGTATGTGTGTGTGTGTGTGTGTGTGTGTAGGGAGTGTCGGTGTGCGTGTGTAGAGTCCTCTGAGTGTGCCTATAAAAAATGTAAAGGTCAATGCAGATAGTCCATGTAGCCATTTTGTTAGCTATTTAGCAGTCTTAAGGCTTGGGGATAGAAGCTGTTCAGGAGCAAGTTGGTGTCCGAATTGTTGCTCCAGTACCGCTTGCCCTGCGGAAGCAGAGAGATCAGTCTATGGCTTGGGTTGCTGGAGTCTTTAAAACATTTCCGGGCCTTCATTTCACACCGCCTGATATAGAGGTTCTGGATGGCAGGGAGCTCGGCCCCAGTGATGTACTAGGCTGTCAGCACCACCCTATGTAGCGCTGTGCGATCCAGGGTGGAGCAGTTGCCATACCGAGCAGTGATGTAGCTAGTCAAGATGATCTCAGTGGTGCAGCTGTAGAACTGACTTCCTTCCAGTAGGCTTTCTCATCGTTGTCAGCAAACTTGATGATGGTGTTGAGTGCCACGCAGTCTATCCAGTTGCAAAGGGTGACAAGCTTGGAGGGGGCTATGGTGTTGGAATGCTGATCTGTCGTCAATGACCAGTATTTTCACAAAGGTATTCTGCTTATCTAGGAGGGTGAGGGCAGTGTAGTGCCATTGCGATTTATGTCGTCAATGGAGCTGTTGGGGTGGTATGCAATATGGAGTGGGTCTAGGGTGTCTGGAATGATGGAGTAGATGTGTGCCATAACCATCCTTTCAAAGCACTTCATGATTACAGATGTGAGTTCTACAGGGCGGTAGTCACTGTAGCAGGTAGACTTAGAGAACAAGAATAATGATGGTCAGCTTGAGATGAGGGGATTACAGACTGGGACAAGGAGAGGTTGAAAATCAATGTGAATACGCCTGCTAGCTGTTCTGCGCATGTAATGCTATTTTCACTTTGCGTCTTAACATAAATCCACAAGCGTTCTATAATTAATCAAAATCAAATTGTATTTGTTACATATGCTGAATACAACAGGGAGACCTTACAGTGAAATGCTTACTTACAAGCCCTTAACCAACAATGCTTTAAGTGACTGTGCATAGATTATAAACAGAGGGTAGCAGCAGCGTAAAAGGGGTCTGGGTAGCCCTTTGATTATCTGTTCAGGAGTCTTATGGCTTGGGGGTAGACGCTGTTAAGAAGCCTTTTGGACTTTGACTTGGCGCTCCAGGACTTGCTGTGTGGGAGCAGAGAGAACAGTCTATGACTAGGGTGGCTGGAGTCTTTGACAATTTTTATGGCCTTCCTCTGACACCGCCTGGTATAGAGATTCTGGATGGCAGAAAGCTTGGCAGGAAGCTACGCACTACCCTCTGTAGTGTCTTGCGGTCGGAGGCCATACCAGGTAGTGATGCAATCAACATGCTCTCGATGGTGCAGCTGTAGATGTTTTTGAGAATCTGAGAACCCATGCCAAATCTTTTCAGTCTCCTGAGGGGGAATAGGCTTTGTCGTGCCCTCTTTACAACTGTCTTAGTGTGTTTGGACCATGATAGTTTGTTGGTGATGTGGGCACCAAGGAACTCGAAGCTCTCAACCTGTTCCACTACAGCCCCGTCGATGAGAATGGGGGTGTACTTGGTCCTCCTTTTCCTGTAGTCCACAATCATCTCCTTTGTCTTGATCAAGTTGAGGGAGAGGTTGTTGTTCTGACACCACACGACAAAGTCTCTGACCTCCTCCTTATATGTTGTCTCATTGTTTTCGGTGATCAGGCCTACCACGGTTGTGTCATCGGCAAACTTAATGATGGTGTTGGAGTCGTGCCTGGCCATGCAGTCATGAGTGAACAGGGAGTACAGGGGGGGGGGCTGTTTAGTCCCAGGGTCCTTAGCTTAGTGATGAGCTTTGAGGGCACTATGGTGTTGAACATGAGCTGTAGTCAATGAATAGCATTCTCATGTAGGTGTTCCTTTTGTCCAGGTGGGAAAGGGCAGTGTTGAGTGCACTAGAGACTGCATCATCTGATGGAGCGGTATGCAAATTTGAGTGGATCTAGGGTTTCTGGGATAATGGTCTTGATGTGAGCCATGACCAGCCTTTCGAAGAGCTAAACTTCATGGCCACAGAAGTCAGTGCAGTGAAGACACTTGCCAGTTGGTCAGTGCATGCTGGGAATACACGTCCTGGTAATCCGCCCTGCAGCCTTGTGAATTTTGACCTATTTAAATGTCTTACTCACATCGGCTACGGAGAGCGTGATCACACAGTCGTCCGGAACAGCTGGTGCTGTCATGCATGTTTCAGTGTTACTTGCCTCGAAGCGAGCATAGAAGTAATTTAGCTCTTCTGGTGGGTTTGTGGCTGTGCTTCCCTTTGTAGTCTGTAATAGTTTGCAAGCCCTGCCACATCCGACGAGCGTCGGAGCCGGTGTACTACGACTTAATCTTAGTCCTGTATTGACGCTTTGCCTGTTTGATGATTCGTTGGAGGGCATAGCGGGATTTCTTATCAGCTTCTGGGTCCTTGAAAGTGGCAGCTCTAACCTTTTAGCTCAGTGTGGATGTTGCCTGTAATCAATGGCTTCTGGTTGGGGTATGTACGTATGGCCACTGTAGGGATGACGTCATCAATGCACTTATTGATGAAGCCAGTGACTGATGTGGTGTACTCATCAACGCCATCTGAAGGATCCCGGAACATATTCCAGTCTGTGCTAGCAAAACAGTCGTGTAGCTTAGCATCTGATTCATCTGACCACTTTCTTATTAACCGAGTCACTGGTGCTTCCTTTTTTAGTTTTTGTTTGTAAGCAGGAATCAGGAGGATAGAATTATGGTCAGATTTGCCAAATGGAGGGCGAGGGAGAGCTTTGTACGCGTCTCAATGTGTGGAGTGAAGGTGGTCTAGAGTTTTATTTTCCTTCTGGTTGCACATTTAATATGCTGATTTGAAATTTGGTAAACTCATTTGTTTCCCTGCATTGAAGTCCCCGGCCACTAGGAGCACACTATTAGGTTGTGTTTCTTACATCTGCAAACAGCTAGTTGTCTAAATCGTCAGCTGCTAATGTTAATCGCTAGTTAGTTGGCTAGCTAGCTAATAAATGTACTGAGTCAGAGTAAACATAGCTACCTATACAACCTGATACCAGTGATAGTGTAGGCCTAAATCAGCATGTTGTTTGTGCAAAAGTATCTTCTAAACCAAAGAGGATTAGGCAAAATATGAATATGTTAGCTACATGAAGTACATAAAGTAGCTAAGAGAGAACATTTAATGTAGCCAAAGATTATAGGGTCCCCTAGGAAACACTGACGAACACTTTGGTTCCTACCCTCCCACAATAATTCATAATTTGTTGTCATGTCAACAACTCTGCATTCAAAGTGCCCACTAGAATATTATAACAGTGGAATTAGAATGACTATTATAATTCCAACAGTTCAACAGTGTTTTGTTATAAATCGCAAGTTAAATTGAAATTGCAACATTTGGCAAAAAATAAGGCCTAGATTTTTTGCCAATATCGTGCAGCCCAATGTGGCAGTGTGGAAATGATCTCAAAAGAGTGCAGGAAATGCAGAAAATGATCTTTGGTTGAAGTTGAAATGAACAGTATGGAACAATCAGAATGGAGAAAGACTAATTGAAATCACTTAGAATGTATGTGTTGCCACCCCGGGATCACCCACTACTCATGAAGCAAATTTGAATTTCTATTATTAAAAAAACGTAAAATCCCGTCAACGTCCTTTTAAATACCGTGATATTATATTTTGTCCATAATTGCCCAGCCCTACAGCTTCCTTTGTAGTCCGTCATGGACTGGAGCCCCTACCACATGCTGCGGGTGTCGGAGCCTGTATAATGGGATTCCACCCTGTTCCTATGTTGTCTCTTTGCTTGTTTGATGGCTCTACATGTTCGTGCCATAGCCATTGGCTGCGATAGACCGATATGCGTTAGCCCTGTCCTTTAGCTTAGCGCCAATCTCTGTTAACCCAGGGCTTTTAATTGGGGAAACAACTAACCTTCCCCGTGGGGACAAAGTCGCCGATGCATTTCCTAAGGAAGCCGGTGACTGACTGCGGGGGTTAGCTCGCGCCGACGCTATCGGTGGAGTCCTGGAACACATTCCAGTCGGCGCTAGCAAAGCAGTCCTGTAGTATAGCCTCCGATTCAGAGGACCATTTCTCTATGGAGCGTGGGACTTGAGCTTCTGCTTGTAGACGTGCAGGAAGTATAGATCCATGACCATGATTTCTGAAGGGGGGACGAGGGAGGGCCTTGTATGCTTGCTTGTGGGTCGAGTAACAGTTGTCTAGGATTTTATCACCCCTAGTGGTGAAGGAGATGGGTTGATGGAAGTTGGGCATCGTGTCTTAATGACACCCAATTAAAATCACAGGTGCCAGGAAAAGCAGCCTCCGGGTGCATGGTTTCCTGCTTGTTTATAGCCTCGTACAGTTGGTCAAGTGCCAGCTTGTTGTTTTTCTTTTCCTGACGTGACATATGTACAGCAGTCAAGACAACAGCTAAACTCTCTCAGGTGACAGAAGGGTTGGCATTTGACCATCAGGTATTCCAAGACGGGTGAACAATGAGTCGAGCCTTCCCCTGCGGTAGAGTGAGCACACCATTTGCTTTTGATGAAGAGGCATACCCCTCTCTCGATTTACCTTGAGTCCCTGAATCTACAGTCTTAAGAAGTGGATTGTGTGATCAGAATGGCGGAGGTCCAGGGATTTTGCCCAAAGATTCAGTTGAAACAGGATTTCATGTGACTTCACTTGTCTTATTAGGCTACATTAACCTGTTGCGACGACCAAACCCGGATCCGGGATTCTATTTATAGACCTAAGCTCATTACCATAACGCAACGTTAACTATTCATGAAAATCGCAAATGAAATGAAATAAATATGCTAGCTCTCAAGCTTAGCCTTTTGTTAACAACACTGTCATCTCAGATTTTCAAAATATGCTTTTCAACCATAGGAAAACAATCATTTGTGTAACAGTAGCTAGCTAGCGTAGCATTTAGCGTTAGCATTAGCGTTAGCATTAGCGTTAGCATTTAGCAGGCAACTATCACAAAAACAAGTAAAGCCTTCAAATAAAATAACTTACCTTTGAAGAACTTCTGATGTTTTCAATGAGGAGACTCTCAGTTAGATAGCAGATGCTCCGTTTTTCCAAAAAGATTCTTTGTGTATTAGAAATAGCTCCGTTTTGTACATCACATTTGGCTACCAAAAAAAAAAAAAAAAAAAAAAAAAAATGAAAATTCAGCCCTCAAAACGCGAACTTTTTTCCAAATTAACTCCATAATATCGACTGAAACATGGCAAACGTGGTTTAGAATCAATCCTCAAGGTGTTTTTCCACATATCTCTTCAATGATATATCCTTCGTGGAAGCCTGGTTTCTCCTTGCTCTCAAATGGAAAAATAATTGCACCTGGCTTTACGCTCCAATTTCGACGCAGGGACACCAGGCGGACACTTGGAAAATGTAGTCTCTTATGGTCAATCTTCCAATGATATGCCTACAAATAAGTCACAATGCTGCTAACACTTTGGGGGAACGACAGAAAGTGTAGGCTCATTCCTTGCGCAATCACAGCCATATAAGGAGACAATGGAAAACAGAGCTTCAGAAATTCTGCTCATTTCCTGGTTGATGCATCATCTTGGTTTTGCCTGTAGAATGAGTTCTGGGGCACTTACAGACAATATCTTTGCAGATTCTGAAACTTCAGAGTGTTTTCTTTCAAAAACTGTCAAGAATATGCATAGTCGAGCATCTTTTCGTGACAAAATATCGCGCTTAAAACGGGAACGTTTTTTATCCAAAAATGAAATAGCGCCCCTAGAGATCAAAGAGGTTAAGAACTTTCAGATGAATGGCCTGTACTTTAACCAGTATTAGAGGGAGGTACATTAATAATTCACAGTTAACACTAGATTGGGTTAGTCAGCTGATACTGACACAGTGCAGTAACTGCATGTTTTAGCAGCCACTAGGCTCCCAGGCCTCAGGTAAACTATGTGTTAAATGGTTTTGGGTTTAAACCGAAACAACGATACATCTCTTGATGCTGAATGCCTTCAATGATGGCACACTGTACATCTCCTAAGTGATACTGCTGTGGTCCATGTTAAAACTGTTCCTGGTCCTTTTCTGTTGACGTGGTGGGTCTCAAGGAACCTCAGGGAATATATGGCTCATCTCTGACCACCATCCACTAAACATCACTCTGATCAATGGCTGACAGCTTACTGCAGCTCGACACCCGTCATTTGGTTTCACTGAAGAGGCCTACGGAACTTTTTTGCGAGTTTAATGTTTACTGTCAATTTTATTGTTTATTTCACTATTGTTTGATCTATTTCACTTGCTTTGGCAATGTGAACATATGTTTCCCATGCCAATGAAGCCCCTTTAAATTGAAATTGAATTAAGCCCAGATTGATATGTGATGGTCAATTTCTGATAAAGCCCCTCTGTGGGACTGGGTGTTAATCCTGTCAGAATGGGGTGTTCTTGTTATTCTCAAGCCTCTAAAGCTACTCTCACAGAGCACAGTGGGGGGCTTGGCTGTTCTCCAGACCTCAATGTGTGAACCCGTGGACTGAGTGCAGGCCCCATCCCAGGTCCTATACTATGTCCTTCTATGGAACTGTTTCAAGCACACACAATAATACTGCAATGTGTTCGAATCCTTGTTTTATATTTATAATGATCTCCCTGAAATACTTTTTATGTTAGCGATTCACAAACCATTTAGCGGGAGCCATCAGCATTCCTCCAGAATGGAAATGGTTCCAGTTTTATTAAGGGATTAAGAATTAAAACCCTTTTTTAAGTTGCCATGGTTACAGGCTTCGCTCTCTCTCCCAGGGTGCAACATTTGTATTCTGTTGTCACAAAGACCTACATTCCTGCTGGACCGTCAGCCTGCGGCCATGGAAGGAGCACCAGCCCCTCGTTTCTGCAGGGCCGTCTGTGTGTTAGTTAGAGGACCTCCTATGGCAGCCCTGAATGTGAGAATTCAGCTAAAGGGATAGAGCTGTTGTTGGCACTCTATGGAATGCTACTAAACTGATTCCACTACAGTTCTATTCACGATGCTGACAGGAGTTGGTACAAGCAGGTCTGACTGAAATTTGGGATGCGGCGGCACAAGCTGATACATGTCAGAAGACAGATGACAAACGATGGCATCCCTAAATCCTTCTTTTGCGGATGCAGTCATTTAGAATCGGCTAGAGTTGGCTATGTGTCAGAGTTATAAACATGGGTGTAGCCTTACATGCCCTCTAAATACTGCTCCAACACCGCTGGCTTTACCCTTAATCAGAGTATTTAATCAAGAAAGAACACTCAAAGTCCAGCTGTCCGGGCCTCCAAAGTCCCATGGCTGTTCCCATAGAGAATATATGCTTTTAAAACCCCCCAAATTGTTTGTTTTACCATCACCCTATCGCGTGAGTTAGTCTTGAATACCAGCCGTTGACGTTGTATTGAGTGCTGTGACATCCATCCCAATCTTACTGCAGTGTGCAACTCCCACCAGTGGTCGGAAAACGATTGAATGTGTGGCTTATGCGAAGGGGTGAGTTCAGTGGGTTAAAAATAATTGTCCTCAACACTCTCACATCATGTGAGCTTAGCGTCCAGTAGCACAAAGCCAGTGTGATGTCGTGGTCTAGAAGATTGACTATCCATCGGTCTCAATTATTGTTCTACTCCTCATTAAACCACATCCAATAACAAATAATTACATTTGCGCTGTATATTGGTTTAATCACGATCACATGATGCTAACCTAGTATGTGGAGAACCCTGAATGTGATTCAATCAACTCGTCCCTGACACAAAGGTCGTAGGTTGAAAGATACTTGTATACTGGTATTGACCATACATCACTGTGGAGCCTGTCAAAAACAAACTGGAAATGATTTCTTGGTTGTTGACCTTAATCCCCATCCCTAGGAAGTACAGTGATCAAATGATTTCTTGGTTGTTGACCTTAATCCCCATCCCTAGGAAGTACAGTGCCTTTAGCCCAGGATCTGCTTTCTCCCAGATCAGGTCTATTTGGACTGACTAACTGGGGATCTAGAGGAAACTCCTCTCATTGACCGCCATATTTAGTTCTTTAATAATTAAACAAGATAGTTGCCTTTATGTGTTTTATATTGACTTATTTTATTAAATACACATTCCTGTAGTTTAATTTACATATAATAACTTTTGTGTAGTTACCGTTCAGCTAATACTGTAAAACAAACAAAAAAAAAAAGTTTATTGGAGTAGAATTTAATAACCAAACATTTTCCCAGTGGGAGATGTTGATGTTCCATAGCTCCATAAATACTTTAATACCGTCATACCTATTTAATTTGACAAACTTGATGCTAGCATTCTTTTGTTCAAGCGTGCCAATTCTCTTTGTGTTTGACGGTTTTGTAGGTACAGTTAAACTGAAACTGGCCTTCCCTGTGGGGAGTACCCTGTAGAGTGACAGTGGATTTGTTGTGCTGAAGGTTAAGTCGTTTACACTAATCTGCAGGAGACACTTTGATTGGTCTTCTCCAGGAACGGAGCCTCTGTAGCTGTCATCATTTATTACCAGGAGGATTATGGGTAAAATGAAAGGTTCCATGGGGCGGTACCACCAGCCGTGTCACTTCCTAGGGGAGACCTGCCCCCTCCTCACGCACCTGTTGACTTTCCCACTACACCCTGCCTTAGCCCTAACCACAGATCTAGGATCAGATCACCTAACCGCAAATCCAAACCGTGACCATTAGGAGGATGGCGGTCAGAGGCTACGTCCACCTACTCCGTCATAGCCTAGTCTCCCTTCACTCTGTTGATTCCCACCACAGGGTCACCGTGTGGGTAGGCTAGTTTGAGTGAGAGGAAAGTAAAACATCCCAGGGCCATGTCCCATTACTCCTACCGCCTGTGTCTGTTCTGTGTTTGACTCTCTCTCTCTTTTCCCCAGACAGAGGCTGTCTCCCACACTGCTAAGTCATTAGTGAGGTGTTGTCAGTTGGGATAGGGCTTTCTCCAGCAGTAACGTAACAGCAGTAGGTTAGAGATGGTTTACCGCACTCTCCTTCCCACTCTAATAATATTGGCCGATTTTGTTATTATTTTATTATTTTATTTTTCCCCCCTGTAACTGAATATCACTGCAAACAATCAAATACTGTTATCACTCCACATTTTGCTGTTGCGGAACCCGTCAACTGGGGGTTGCAGTTGCACTACCAATGATTTTCAGTTGGTATAATTAACATTGTGTTGGGCTCTGTGGATCTGCTGTGCTGGTCCCTGATATTAATGACGAAGAACACTTTATAATGTGTCTGCACTAAATCTAATATACAAAGCCCTCTATTTGGTGTTCTAATTCTCTTTTTTTTCCTCTCTCTCATGCATTCTCTCACACACACACACACACACACACACACACAGATTTGTCTGTTCCGATATCGCCAAACCGTTATTTTTACAGACAGAGGCCCATAATTACGTACAGTTAACTTTCATATACTTTGGTGAAGAAACTCAATTCAGAAGCCTGTGTCCCATCTGCTACATGTCTGCTGCATGCAGCCATTCAGACCTGACCTGAACCATAAAGAGAGTACCTGGCCAGCAGCCTTGGATGTTTCTGAAGCTAAGCCCAGGCTGCTAATATAACAGCTGTTCTTCAGGTTCTTAAACACTGGCTAATAATCTGTCATGTGTATAACTGTCTCATACTCACACCTAGGCCTATTCCAAGGATCATACAGATTAGTCAAAGTTCATGACTCCGGAGGTGATGCTGTGGTTAGCAGAGAGGTAAATGAGCCTGGCCTGTTGTGGCATGTTTCGGTAGGATTTACTGTGTAAAGGACAACTGCGCAGCTGGTTAGCTCGCGGCCTCAATGGACTGTGATGGCTTTAGGAAGTCTCCACCCTGTTTCTTACCTCGCATGCGTACTATAGTTGCTCTCTCAGTCAAGCTATATAGGTTTGAGTTGGCATCTTCTTGTGCCCTCTCCTCTCAGGTTCACTCCCTGTCTGTTTACATGGACCTCAATCTGCAGAGAATTGACAGAGGCATGAATGAGCAAATCAATTTATGCTATTCTTTTTTTCCCCATCCATTGGCTTTGACCTCAGCCCATATTTCAGTCTGTTTGCGATTAACAGAAGCTGGCTTCAGTCATGCTGTATTTGCGGGCACTGAGTGGCATATTGGCAGATTTGGCACACTGCTGGGCTGGCTGTATGGCTGATCTGAGATTATCTGTATTGGGCCTTTTCCAAAATGCTATCATTCAACGCAGCTCTCCAGAACTAACAAAGTGTTCTGTCATGAGATACTGTGTGGTTTAAGGGTCAAATGAGATTGGACCAGCCACAATATATGATATCAAATGACATCCGAATCAACTTTTTGTTGTGTGTTTGTATGCAGATCTGGATCGTGCGCAACATTTTAAACAGCACATTCACCTTTTAATGATGTTGAGATCCTTGAGCACTTCCTTAATCTGTCACTGATCTTATTGATTGCCTTGGCTCTCAAGAGTTCTGTGGTGTGTTTAAAACCAGTGCCCATGTTCATGAAGACTCTCAGAGTAGGAGTGCGGATCTGGGATCAGTTTAACCTTTTCATTCATAACGAATGAGATTACGTGGACAGGGGTGACCCGATCCGAGATCAGCACTCTCACTCTGAGGCGCTTTATGAACTTCGGGACGAGGTCAGAGATGTCCTCTGCTGTTTCTCTTGGAGGCGTGTCCCGTGCATGAGCCACGCAGGTCCTCGTGGGAGCTGAGGTGCTGTCTATTTATTATGGTGTCCAATTACAACACCTCACGGCACCCCTGTAACAACTGACGCTTAGCAGCATTCTATCAGCCCATAAAGTCGTTTTTTTATTGTAACAATAAATGGCACCTGATGAAGATATTCAGGAAAACCATTTTTTAATGGGGCATCACTCGCTAATCGACCATTTAATGGAATGTGATTTGCTTGTTCTGCGGGGAGGCTAACAGTGCTGAAACAAACATCTCCTGTCTGTCTTCTTTACAAAGACAATGTTGGTAACAGGATCTTATCACCTCAAAGTGATGATGTTGCCTCTATTTGATAAGGGACATACTGTAAATGCTTATCTCTAGAGCAGCGAAAGAATCATGACAACAACACAACTTAATAACTGGGGGGGGGGTCCCTCCACTGTTTCCCTTCACTGTTTCCCTTCAAGGATGGATTATACCATTTTAAAACACGGCACATTTCCTTGTCATTTTCTGTATTTTATGTCATTGTTTGTTGCATGTCACTTTCTGGACATATCTGGAGTGGGAGAAGAGGAAAGTGTCAGTTGCTGCTGGGGAAAAGCATCCTACACAGAGTGACAGTAATCCCTGGCTTTGGGAATATTTGTGGCTGACAGTTTTAAGCGAAGCAGCATGGTGCCGGAATTTCAAGTGTGCTGAAAAGGATTGGGGGATGAGAGGGGAAAAGAGGGCCAGCCTTTCAGTAATTCCAAACTTCCTCAGAAACCCCCTGCCCCTCCGTTTATTTCCATGATCCTCTAAGCCAGCCATGAAAGAGGTCTCCAGCTGTAGAATATACACAATGTCATGGTTATGTGGAGCACAAGATTGCTAAATGTTGTGCCCAAACCTTTTGCTTTGCCCCAATGTTGTAGCCTATGCTGTCTAAGCTTCCCCTGTGTTTTGTTGACGTGTTCTGTAAAGAGAGGGCAAAGCGAGGCTGTAAAATCAATTGGGTGATTTGCAGCATTAAGATGAACAGTAGGAGACTCTCAGAGCACAGTGACGCACTGTTTTCCATTCTGCAGCGCAATGGTCACAACAGGACACTTCATTATGCTTATATGCAATTATATGCAAAAATCAATATGTTTCAAGCTGTCTTCTCCAAGGCGAGCACATTAAAGCCAGGCACCATGGAGGCAGTTTGGGAGAAAGAGGGGGAGAGTCAAGGGATGGAGGGAGAGGAGCCACACACAAAAATCAAGCCATCCTCAATCTCTTTAGCCCCCCAGTCCCCTCTGAATCCTGGGGACATTCCTGTCATGGCTTTTCTCTCCAGCCCCAGAGGTTTGGTTGCTGTGACATAATGACTTTGACAGCTGTGGCGGCCAGATCCCCACTTTTGCAAAAACTGTATGTCGCGGTGTTTTTATCCGCAGCCTAAGCTGGGATGGAATGTGGGAAGAGTCGGGATCACTCACTCACTCACTCACTCACTCACTCACTCACTCACTCACTCACTCACTCACTCACATACTCACATACAGTGCCAATCATGAAGTGGAACGACATTTATTGGATATTTCAAACTTTTTTAACAAATCAAAAACTGAAAAATTGGGCGTGCAAAATTATTCAGCCCCCTTAAGTTAATACTTTGTAGCGCCACCTTTTGCTGCGATTACAGCTGTAAGTTGCTTGGGGTATGTCTCTATCAGTTCTGCACATCGAGAGACTGATTTTTTTTCCCATTCCTCCTTGCAAAACAGCTCGAGCTCAGTGAGGTTGGATGGAGAGCATTTGTGAACAGCAGTTTTAAGTTCTTTCCACAGATTCTCGATTGGATTCCGGTCTGGACTTTGACTTGGCCATTCTAACACCTGGATATGTTTATTTTTGAACCATTCCATTGTAGATTTTGCTTTATGTTTTGGATCATTGTCTTGTTGGAAGACAAATCTCCGTCCCAGTCTCAGGTCTTTTGCAGACTCCATCAGGTTTTCTTCCAGAATGGTCCTGTATTTGGCTCCATCCATCTTCCCATCAATTTTAACCATCTTCCCTGTCCCTGCTGAAGAAAAGCAGGCCCAAACCATGATGCTGCCACCACCATGTTTGACAGTGGGGATGGTGTGTTCAGCTGTGTTGCTTTTACGCCAAACATAACGTTTTGCATTGTTGCCAAAAAGTTCCATTTTGGTTTCATCTGACCAGAGCACCTTCTTCCACATGTTTGGTGTGTCTTCCAGGTGGCTTGTGGCAAACTTTAAACGACACTTTTTATGGATATCTTTAAGAAATGGCTTTCTTCTTGCCACTCTTCCATAAAGGCCAGATTTGTGCAATATACAACTGATTGTTGTCCTATGGACAGAGTCTCCCACCTCAGCTGTAGATCTCTGCAGTTCATCCAGAGTGATCATGGGCCTCTTGGCTGCATCTCTGATCAGTCTTCTCCTTGTATGAGCTGAAAGTTTAGGGACGGCCAGGGACGGCCAGGTCTTGGTAGATTTGCAGTGGTCTGATACTCCTTCCATTTCAATATTATCGCTTGCACAGTGCTCCTTGGGATGTTTAAAGCTTGGGAAATCTTTTTGTATCCAAATCCGGCTTTAAACTTCTTCACAACAGTATCTCGGACCTGCCTGGTGTGTTCCTTGTTCTTCATGATGCTCTCTGCGCTTTTAACGGACCTCTGAGACTATCACAGTGCAGGTGCATTTATACGGAGACTTGATTACACACAGGTGGATTGTATTTATCATCCTTAGTCATTTAGGTCAACATTGGATCATTCAGAGATCCTCACTGAACTTCTGGAGAGGGTTTGCTGCACTGAAAGTAAATGGGCTGAATAATTTTGCACGCCCAATTTTTCAGTTTTTGATTTGTTAAAAAAGTTTGAAATATCCAATAAATGTCGTTCCACTTCATGATTGTGTCCCACTTGTTGTTGATTCTTCACAAAAAAATACAGTTTTATATCTTTATGTTTGAAGCCTGAAATGTGGCAAAAGGTCGCAAAGTTCAAGGGGGCCGAATACTTTCGCAAGGCACTGTATATACTACCGTTCAAAAGTTTGGGGCCACTTAGAAATGTCCTTGTTTTTGAAAGAAACACATTTTTTTGTCCATTAAAATAACATCAAATTGATCAGAAATACAGTGTAGACATTGTTAATGTTGTAAATGACTATTGTTTTCTAGACTGGTGTTTTGCGGGTACTATTTAATGAAGCTCCCAGTTGTGGACTTGAGAGATGTCTGTTTCTAATGTACTTGTCCTCTTGCTCAATTGTACTTCGGGGCCTCCCACTTTTCTATTCTGGTTAGAGCCAGTTTGCGCTGTTCTGTGTAGGGAGTAGTACAAGATCTTCAGTTCTTGGCAATTTCTCACATGGAATTGCCTTCATTTCTCAGAACAAAAATAGACTGACAAGTTTTATAAGAAAGTTATTTGTTTTCTGGCCATTTTGAGCCTGTAATCGAACCCACAAATGCTGATGCTCCAGATACTCAACTAGTCTAAAGAAGGCCAGTTTTATTGCTTCTTTAATCAGAACAACAGCTTTCAGCTGTGCTAACATAATTGCAAAAGGGTTTTCTAATGATCAATTAGTCTTTTTAAAATGATACACTTGGATTAGCTAACACAACGAGTGATAGTTGCTGATAATGGGCATCTGTACACCTACGTAGACATTCCATTTTAAAAAATCTGCCGTTTCCAGCTACACTAGTCATTTACAGCATTAACCATGTCTACACTGTATTTCTGATCAATTTGATGTTATTTTAATGGACAACAAATGTGTTTTATCTTTCAAAAACAAGGACATTTCTAAGCGGGTGTACATATGGTGTGATTTTTTTGGAGGAAGTAGTTTGAAAGTCTTAGCCCTGGTGATGTCTCCTTCTTCCCCCCATTGTCAGTCTTAGGCTCCTGCTGCAATAAAGTCACCCTGAGCTCTGGGCTCTCCTACATGACCTGCATCTCAATGATCAGTCACTCACTTCTCGGCCCTGTTCCTTGCTTACAGTCTTGATACTCACACAAGCATGCGCGCGCGTGCACACACACATACAGTCTCTTTTGGATCTTGGATGTCTTTTGGCTATTGCAGTGACATTAGCATGGCGACATTATCGCCTTTACTGTGTGGATGGGACGGACAATGAGCAGGCTAATGCATGCGATCGGCATGTCAGATGATCTTTGCCGTTACATGATTTGTTATGTAAATCGAAGTAGTGGGGATTTTGATCCCTACTTTAATCCTCTCTATATGATGATGTCGTGATGCGTACATATGGTATTACTTAGCGCAGCTAAAAACAACAGAGGCGGAGAGAGCGAGAGAACACACTGCCTCAGACTGCCTCCTCCCTCTTCAGATCTGTTTCCAATGAAAGCACCACAAGGAGTCACCGAATGGGAATGCATCTGCTTCTGTCCTGTAACCAAGCCTCTGATCTCAGCCCAACCTAGTTTTTCCAAATGGAGAAAAAGACATAGGAATAATCTAACAAACCATTCTCAGTGCCCAGTGCAGTTTCACTGTGTCTGGCTTCCCAGATGCTGCTCTGTGCTGTGGCCAGCTGCCTGGATCCCCAGTCTCCACACACAGCCAGGCCTGGCCAGCTAGGAGACCCTGGCAGACCCAGTCCACAGCATGAAGTCTGGGGGGGACCTCAACCCTCAGGCCTGCTTAGTGTCTCTCATCTCTAACCAGGCATGACCCCCTTTGTTCCATGCCTGCCTGTCTATGGAGTGTGTGTGGGACCCCCCCCCCCCCCAGGAGAGGTTTGGTGTGCAGTGGGCTGGCTCATGGTGAGGGAGGTGGACCGTACAATGTACTCTGCGGGGGTAGACTGGAGAGACGCAAGAGAGGGAGAGGTACAAAGCCAAACACCTGACAGCATGTTTACAAACAGCAAAGAGGCGGAGGAGAGGGAGGAGGCCTGGGTTTGGTTGTGACCACCAACACAAGCAGACATGAGTGCAGACACTGTCATCTCTGTTTACCCCTCTCCTGTCAGCTGGAGCATGTAGAGGTCAGTTTACCGAGAAGTACATGCCTCCGCTGGAACATATAAACACTGCTAACATCCGATGAGACCGGGTTCAAATAAGTTCAATCTAGACACAGCTTTCCAGGATGTCTGGCTACAATTGGTATACAGAGATGGGCTGAAATCGGATTGACACTGGCATTACTGTGCAAACCATCTGAAAAGCTCCTTAGATGAAGGCCCAAAGCAGAGTGATTTGTGACATTAGGAACTGTAGAGGACGATAGAAATGTCAGCTGCCAAGTGTGATATTTGCTGATGTAGTGGGACCTTTTTTGATAGTGAGTTCTGTGCCATGGGGATGGGACCAGATAGTATGTGTTTGTGTACCCTGGGAGAGAAATGTGTGTGTGCAGTGAACATGTGTGCTCCCGGAAGAGGTGTGTGTGTGGTTGTGTGTCTGTCTCAATGTGCATGTCTGTGCGCACATGTGAGAGAAAGCAATGTGTGTGTATCTTATCAGCAGAGCAGGCTGTGTACTACTGTACTGTATGCAGAGTGATGGTGGCTGTGCCTTGGCAGTGATCAGTCACTGTGACTCATGTGCTTCATTAATGACTGGGGTTCTTATTGTGTTGGCGGTCGCAGATGGCAGGACTATTACTGCACTGTGCCTCTGCTTTTAATCAGGCCCTCCGCTAGTCTACCCTACCCTACCCTACCCAACCCTACCCTACTCTACCCTACCCTACTACCCTACTCTACCTTACCTTACCCAACCCTACTCTACCTTACACTACTCTACCTCACCCTACCCTACTCTACCCTACTCTAGCCTACCCTATTCAACTCTACCCCACCCTACCCTACTGAACCCTACCCTACTCTACCTTGCCCTACCCTACTCTACCATACCCTACTCTTTCCTACCCTACTCTACCCTACTCTACCTTACCTTAGCCTACCCTACTCTACCCTACCCTACTCTACCTTACCTTAGTCTACCCTACTCTACCCTACCTGACTCTACCCTACCCTACTCTACTCTACCATACCCTACTCTACCTTACCCTACTCTACCTTACCCTACTCTACCCTACCCTACTCTACCCTACCCTACTCTACCTTACCCTACTCTACTCTACCTAACCCTACTTTACCCTACTCTACTCTACCCCATCCTACTCTACTCCACCCTACTCCACCCTACCCTACTCCACCCTACTCTACTCTACCCTACCCTACTCCACCCTACCCTACTTCACCCTACCCTACTCTACCCCACCCTACTCTACTCAACTCCACCCTACCCTACCCTAACCTACCCTACCCTACTCCACCCTACCCTACTCCACCCCACCCTACTCTACTCTACCCACTCCAATCCACCCGACCCTACTCTACCCTACTCTAACCACTCTACTCTACTCCACTCTACCCTACTCTACCCTACTCTACCGTACCCCACCCTACTCTACCGTACTCCACCCTACTCTACCCTACCCTACTCTACCCTACCCTCCTCCACCCTATCCTGCCCTACTCTACCCACTCTACTCCACCCTACCCTACCCTACTCCACCCTACTCTACTCTACTCCACCCTACTCTACTCTACCCACTCTACTCCAACATACCCTACCCTACTCTACCTTACCCTACCCTACTCTACCTTACCCTACCCTACTCTACCTTACCCTACTCTACCTAACCCTACTCCACCCTACTCTACCCCACCCTACCCTACTCTACTCCACCCTACTCTACCCTACTCTAACCCGCCCTATTCTACTCCACCCAACCCTACTCTACTCTACCCTACCCGATCCTACTCTACCCCACTCTACTCCACCCTACTCTACCTTACCCTACTCTACTCTACCTTACCCTACTCTACTCTACCTTACGCTACTTCACCCTACTCTACCCCACCCTACTCTACTCTACCCCACCCTACTCTACTCAACTCTACCCTACTCTACCCCACCCTATTCTACTCCACCCAACCCTACTCTACTCTACCCTACTCCACCCTACCCTCCTCCACCCTATCCCGCCCTACTCTACTCTACTCCACCCTACTCTACTCTACTCCACCCTACTCTACTCTACTCCACCCTACTCTACTCTACCCACTCTACTCCAACATACCCTACTCCACCCTACTCTACCCTACTCTACCTTACCCTACCCTACTCTACCTTTCCCTACCCTACTCTACCTTACCCTACTCTACCTAACCCTACTCCACCCTACTCTACCCCACCCTACCCTACTCTACTCCACCCTACTCTACCCTACTCTAACCCGCCCTATTCTACTCCACCCAACCCTACTCTACTCTACCCTACCCGATCCTACTCTACCCCACTCTACTCCACCCTACTCTACCCCACCCTATTCTACTCCACCCAACCCTACTCTACTCTACCCTACTCCACCCTACCCTACTCAACCCTACTCTACTCTACCCCATCCTACTCTACTCCACCCTACTCTACTCAGCCCTACTCTACTCCACCCTACCCTACTCCACCGTATCCTACTCTACCCACTCTACTCCACCCTACCCTACTCCACCCTACTCTCCCCTACTCCACCCTACCTTACCTTACTCCACCCTACTCTACTCTACCCAACCTACTCTACCCTACTCCAACCTACCCTACCCTACTCTAACCACTCTACTCTACCCCACCCTACCCTACTCTAACCACTCTACTCCACCCTATCCTACCCTACTCCACCCTATCCTACCCTACTCCACCCTACTCTACCGTACCCCACCCTAACCTACCCTACTATACTCTACCCTACCCTACTCCACCCTATCCTACCCTACTCTACTCCACCCTACTCTACTCCACCCTACTCTACTCCACCCTACTCTACTCCACCCTACTCTACTCCACCCTACTCTACTCTACTCTACTCCACCCTACTCTACTCTACCCACTCTACTCCAACCTACCCTACTCTACTCTACCCACTCTACTCCACCCTACCCTACTCTAACCACTACTTTACTCCACTCTACCCTACTCTACCCTACCCTACTCTAACCACTCTACTCCACCCTACACTGCTCCACCCTACCCTACTCTACCCCACCCTACCCTACTCTAACCACTCTACTCCACCCTATCCTACCCTACTCCACCCTACTCTACCGTACTCCACCCTACCCTACTCTACCCCACCCTCCTCCACCCCACTCTATTCTACTCCACCCCACTCTATTCTACTCCACCCTACTCAACCCTACCCTACTCCATCCTGCCCTACCCCAGTCCACCCTGCCCTACCCTACCCCATCCTACCCTACTCTACCGTACCCCACCCTACTCCAATCTACTGTACCCTACCCTACTTTGAATTTCTATCCTTGACTCTGTCCCACTGGATTCCTCCTTGTTCTCCAGGAACAAGTGTTGCACTATGTTATAGTACTAAGTACAGAAAACCCAGGCTACTGACTTAGATTTCCTCTCTGTATTAAAACTAGGCCTATGACTGTTTTTCTGTGGAGAGTTCTGACACTGCTGGTTTACGGCTGGTTGGTTCTGCAGCAGCACGGCCTTGGCAGGCAGGCAGCAGTGTGGGTGGTTGTTTGGCTGGTGTCTGCTCTTGTGTCCTCTAGCCTCCTGCTCCCCTGTGGTCTCACCCGCCACCCTTCCGCCATATGGAAACAGCTGGTCCTATGTGGTGGTGCCCAGAGCTCCCTACATGCCGCAGTCAGAAGGGAGAGTATTGGAGGGAGAGATAAAGCAGGGAACCTATGGAGAGGGAAGCTGTGTTGATGCTTCTTTTGGACACTCCTGTTGAATGGATTATTATGCTGGTGATGCAAGTAACTGTTTAATGAACACTGATATAAGTGAGTGTAATAATGGAAAACATTTCCCATTGGTTAGTTATGTGGGTTGCCCACTTGTGATTGGAAGAGGTCACTATATAATCCAGGAAGTAGAGAAGGCCTTAGTTTCAATGACTGCCTTAGAGAGGGATAGCACTTGGTGGAGAAGGAGAGGAGTACGTCGTGGGCGGAGGATGTATAGAGACTAGAGTGTGTGTGTGTGTGTGGGGGGGCGGGAATGTAATCAGTGGAGCGTAGTCGAGCGTGGTTTCCATATGCTTGATGTGTTTGATACCATGCCATTAATTCCATTCCAGCCATTACAATGAGCCCGTCCACCTATAGCTCCTCCCACCAGTAGAGTAGGAGAGGGGGAGGGGTGCAGAAGGGTGGAAGCAGTCAGTCTCAAATGGTGCTGGGTCATTATCCTACACTCTTAGAAAAAAGTGTTCTTCGGCTGTCCCCATAGGAGAACCCTTTTTGGTTCTAAGTAGAACCTTCTGCGATCCATGCAACCAAAAGGGAACAAAAAAAGGTTATTTCAAAGGGTTCTCCTATGGGGACAGCCGATGAAGATTTTAGGTTCTAGATGGCACCTTTTTCTAAGAGTGTAGACAGGGTGGGACTGTTACTATAAACACTGGAATAACTGTGCTACGTTCTGCTCCGGTGAAAATCAGCCAGAAGAATGCAGCCTGGCTAAACGGCTCCACTCCCTTCCTCTCTGCCATGCTTCAGTCGTCTTAGGAGTTTTCTAATAGGAGTTGTGGCTTTAAACTGCAGTCCCTGACATCCCTTTGTGCCTCTAAATGAGGAAGGTTTTCTTCTATAAAGGCAGGGCTGCTATTTGGGGTTGCTTTGGTGTCGGCTGTGTATGTTCCCCTGGGATTGGAAAATAAGTAGTGGGTGAAAAACAGCCAGATGACTGACTCAGACGGAGACTTCAAAGTGTTGTCGTGGAGGAATGGACCTCCTAGGTGAGCCGGGCTGCCAGTAGATCAGCTTCAAAGAGCACTGTGCCATCGACAGTCCCCACGGTGACGCTTGTAATTCAGAACAAAGTCACAGGGACAGACTCGTCCCCCTGTCTGTCTGATCCTCAGTGTCCCAACCCCTGGGCCTCCGTAGAGGGAGGGAGATGCTTTGAGCAATCATCTAGAACCTGGGAGTGAAAAGAGAGGGGGTGGTGGCGCGTTAGTCAACCAGGATATGGCTTCTATGAAGCCACCCACTATCCATCCAGTCAGTCAAACGACACTCAGTCACTACTGCAAATGTCACTATTGTTTGTCTGTGCCATTCCTCCTAAACCCCTAAGTCCTAGAGGGATGATGAGACCCAGTCCGGAATGTGCTCTGATGCTCGTTGGTCCTTGATTAGACTTGCAGATGGAGTTTGCTGAGGGGATTTCCAGTGAAATGTCATCAGAATGAGTCTTTGAAACCAGGGGGGGGTCAATATCATCCTTAGTCCAAGTACGCATTGCTCATTGAATGGTTGAGCTAGTGAATGCCAGCCAGCCCGCCTTACAGTCAAAAGACAATCACTACTGCACCATGCATTTCTGTAACTTACCCATGTCTGTTTCTATGTCTTTTACAGCAAAGAGCCTCTGGCAAGGTGGTGTTTGACCTGGTGTGTACCCACCTGAACCTCGTTGAAGGGGACTACTTCAGCCTAGAGTACCAAGACCACCACAAGATGATGGTGAGGGAAGACAAAAACACAGTACGACAGGGGTTGTTTCCCGACTAGACGGGAAGGTTGTTTCTTTGTCCAAGTGTAGAAGCTTTAAATTCGTATCTCTATGCCGACTAAGGGACGTTTGTCTTCCTTCTCTTCACAGGTTTGGCTAGACCTCCTTAAGCCAATAGTCAAGCAGCTGAGACGTAAGTAACCCAGACTTCATTACACACTTTTACACGGCAAACAATGGACAGTTCAGTCTTAATTTGCTTCAGCTAACACTGTTGTTGTTGCTGCTAACAGAAGAAAATGAATCAAGCCAAAACATGGGAACATTAAATGTCTTTGAAAGGAGACAGCTCAGCGAATTAATTTAGTTGAGGCTTCTCAAAACCACGTCTCATCTGAGCAAACTTAATCACACACAGAGACCATCTTCCTTCCAGTCGGAGGCTCTGCTGTTAAATGTTTACATCTCCAGTCATAAAACATTCATGAAGTCTTATAAAAGACTGGTCTGCTCATCTACAAATGAGGACATGTGGTGCGCAAGAGCCAATGCACTTCTTCCTTGCTATGATCAGTGTGAGAGAACCCAGATTCAGGTCTGAGTGAAGTAGAGTATCGGAAGGAATCATAGAGATTCTAAATCCTAATTCTATGATAGGAATCTCCCTGATTTTAGAATGTGTCATTTATATTGTCTTGGCTGTGACTCTACTTATATAACCATGCCATGATCTCACACCCACAGGGCCCAAGCACACAGTCCTGCGATTTGTGGTGAAGTTTTTCCCCCCTGACCACACCCAACTACTGGAGGAACTGACTAGGTAAGACTAAACAGGAAGAAACCTATTAAACCACAGGAGTTTTAACCAGCAACATACCAGCCACCATTTCAGAGGAACCTTCAGTCTACAAGGCTCAGCTATAAGATTTCCTAATCTACAGGTGCTTAATAATTGGAATTTGTATTCAGCTGACGAGCTGTCAGTGCATGAAGTCGTATAAGGCTGACTGCACAGCACACAGCAGGCTATCAGCAGGCATATTATGCAGTCTTTCCATTAGAGTAAGTCATTCTCGGGTCAGATCTGTGTGTGGAAACGACTGCGATGTCACAGAATATAACTGCTAATTCAGAAGTGACTAATGTGTTCCAGCCTCCCAGTAGATTTATTTCTGCCTCGGACATATAATTCACGCCGTCCATGTTTTAAACCTGCCAGGTTTTTAATGTAGCACCTTGAAATGGTGCTGGTTATTTTCATGAAGACTAATGTTTTTCTGATGTATATTTTCTCATTATATCATTAATTCCTTGACCCTACAGAAGGTTACAGTTGATATTGGATGGGTAACGAAAGACCGCTTATCCATAGACAAGACTGTTGCTCTGCAGTCCAGTTGTCTTTGTTAAATGCAGTTTTTGGGCGGTTTGTACTGTACTATGATGCAATCGTAAGGGGTCAGTCAACAGTCAGTACTTCCAGGTGTGGTGACATGTATGTGCCAAGAAGCTGTCTTTCTGAACCTGTTGCGTTATAGATCGTATTTGGCAAGCTGGGATCACTTCCAAGTGTTTCCTTTTTGAGGCTGCTCCCTCCTGCGTTGTCGTCTGACAGGTTTTCTGATGTTAACCACACACAGCCACAGTCATCCTGTTGACTCTGTTCTAACCTGTCTCGTTGTACCGTCTTGTTCAGGTACCTCTTCGCCCTGCAAGTCAAGCATGACCTTGCCTGTGGACGTCTGGCCTGCAACGACAGTAGCGCGGCCCTGCTGGTCTCCCATATTATCCAGTGTACGTCTCTCTGTTACTTCATGGCTTAGTGGACCACAGGGTCAGTAGAGAAGATGGATGTGTAGTGAAACACGTTGTGTTGCTCGTGCCGTCTTCAAAATGTGCCGACCAGGATGTGGTGCAGCATCCCAAATTGACAATCAGTGTGTTGCCATGGATACCTTTTTATAGTCCTCTTCTGAATGAAATCTGGAAAGACGGACGGCTTCAGAATAACCAAACATGTCAGTACCCTCCCCAGAAAACACTCTTGAGAAAGTCTTTTTGAAAAGTCATCCGTTCCTCAGCCTGCCAGGATTCTAATGCTAGAGGGAGCTGTCAAAGTGTGATTCTAGAGGGAAGAGACACAGATGAGGATGTATTCCATTGAATCTATTCTCATCTGTTCTATTTAGGATGTAAGCGAATGATCCAAATGATCAACCTGTGGTGGTGCAGATACACTGCACACAATGTAATACAATGTCATAACATTAACCCTTTGTCCTCCAGCTGAGATTGGGGACTTTGAGGAGAGCCAGAGTCGGCAGCACCTCCTCAACAACAGCTACATTCCAGACCAGGTGGCTCTGATCGACAGGATCATGGAGTTCCACTCCAAGAATGTGTGAGTAACTCCTCTATAACTGGTTTGTCTGCACTGAGCTGTGTGCAGGCATTATTCAGGTCCACTCTGAACAGGAAAAGGTCGTGAAAGACCCTTATACTTTCCAAGGCAATGTTTAATACGCAGATGACACAGTCGGGGAAACTCGCCACTGAATGAATAGAGGGCTTTGTTCCAGTGTGCTAACTGACATTGCATTCTTCGTCATGTTTAGACAAGGCAAAGCCCCCTGGGCTGGTTGAGCGGTTAGGGCCTGGAGGTGCATGTGTGAATGTCTGCTTTATTAGCAACCCTGCTTGGGTCCCCAGAAAAGGTCTGGAATCTACTCGGATCACAGCCTAATGAGCAACACACCGCACCAGACTTCAGCATGGAAAACAGCTAACAACTTTGGATTTCCATTGTTGTGTCTCTCCTGTCTAGTCAGCTGACAGGTTGGCACAAGGGAAACGGTTGCTTGAACTCACTCACTGTAGCTTCTCCTACTCCCAGTATTTTTTCCCCCTATAATCTCTTTCCTAATTGGATAGTTCTGTACTCCTGGGAGAACACACGGTGGAAGGCTTCCATATCCCACAATCCCCTCAGTGTCGTCCTCATCGTTGCAGCTGGCTGGCTCTAAACATGTGCCAGGAGGACATGGTCAGCCCTTCCCTCACCCCCCCAGTCCTCCACGCTACACTGGTGTCACGGCAGAGATGGGAGATCACCAGGCAGCTGACAAGATGAAAGGAGCTCCGTTAGATTTGACTGTCCTCCCCGGCTTGTTCTTTTTCTTTTCTGTCTTTTCAGCTGATAACACTAACCACAGTTCTCCTGGCAGGGAGCCATGGCCAGAGTTAAATCTCTAATTAACTACAGCACACAGGAAACAGGAAAGCTTTTTCACAGATAAGAATTAGGGAAATGAGGTACTATGCAACTTCGTTTCTACCCAGAACTCGGTGGTGTGTGGTGTCAGCTGAATGTGGGAACACAGATTGGCTTGTGGCTTGGTCTCTCACCACATTTACAGAACATATAGGACTATGTATTTGGTGGTAGATATTATTCCGATTTAAAGTACAGTTCTTGATTTAGAGCAGCCAGGTTCAGAAGCTCAAAATGGATGTGAAATGTAACTGTTTGTTGACCTCTTTGAATTCTGACGCATCCCACCTCATCTCCACCTTGCCGTGATTGTGAAACTCATAAAAGACTTGTGTGAGACTGCGTCAAAAGTAGGGCACTATAAAGGGAATAGAGTGTCATTTGGGACATGTCCTTGGAGAGGCCTATGAGACTTACATGAGACTTGACGCAGGCTATTGTTTGTGTGCTTGTAGGGGTCAGACGCCAGCAGAGTCGGACTACCAGCTGCTGGAGGTGGCACGCAGGCTGGAGCTGTACGGAGTGAGACTGCATCCTGCCAAGGACCGCGAGGGCAGCAAGCTGAGCCTGGCCGTGGCGCACACTGGTGTCCTGGTCTTTCAGGTGACCGGCACTACTTTACAGGTCAACACAGAGTAGAGCTGGATGGAGTTAGAGGATTTGTAGACTGCTGTTTATAATTAGAAACGTACAGGATGTTTGATCCAAATGTTTGATGTGGATGGTGTAATGGCAAATGGGTAGTTTAAATGATTAACCAGCTTGGTTATGCCACACTTGCTTGCAGCTGTTCTGCTTTTCAATTGCTCTTTGAAGTGGAATTGAGTTTGACAGGCTTTTGACATGTGACAGTTTCTCTGTTCACAAATCTATTGGGATTAAGAGCTAGTTCTATTTGAGGAATGTGTAGCTGATGTTTGATGACAGGATTATTAAGACGAACAGGCTGGCTTTTATTGCATGGCACACGCCATGTTAAACCATTGTGTGAACTTCTACATCGGCTGCAGGGACACACCAAGATCAATGCCTTCAACTGGTCCAAAGTGCGCAAATTGAGCTTCAAACGGAAGCGGTTTCTCATTAAGCTCAGACCAGACCTGAACGTAAGTCACATGGCCATAGACTATAAGAATTTAAAATGATAATCATTACCAATGCCTAAGTTTTTTGCATTGATGTGTGTTACATCTATATCTGTCCCACCCTGCAGCAGAGCTCTTACCAGGACACTCTGGAGTTCCTGATGGGTAGCAGGGACTGCTGTAAAGTATTCTGGAAGATCTGTGTGGAATACCACGCCTTTTTCCGCCTCTTCGAGGAGCCCAAACCCAAACCCAAGCCTGTCCTCTTCACCCGAGGCTCCTCCTTCAGATTCAGGTAGACAAGCTGGCCCCTCGAGTGCCCCTGGGGCCACACAATAATAAAGCAGTCTCTCATGACACATATAGCAGGATATAGCAGGTTTGATGAAGAACCAGTCAGTACCTCAGTCTGAATCTCATTTACTAACTGTCACCCGGACAAAGCTGCTCCAGCTCTGTTGTAAGTTCACTGACCTCAATCATCTCCCTTGCTACTTTTCTCACTGCAGCGGTCGGACCCAGAAGCAGGTGATTGATTACGTGAAGGATTCTGAGTTTAAGAAGATTCCCTTTGAAAGGTAAAGACTTAGGGCTCTATTTTTGGCTGACGTTAAGCCAGCGCGATTGTCAATTATTCTGTTTTCATACCCTAGTGCCAGGACTGGTAATTTACCTGTCTTATATTAGCTTGCTTGCGCTGATATGGGATGGGTGGCAATATCGGAGGTGTGTCCTTAACGTGCGCCAAAGTGCCAATTTCAGTATGCGCCGGTGGGGATATTTCAGAAACAATTATACAAAACCAATAGAATGTTATATATACACTACCGTTCAAAGGTTTGGGGTCACAAATGACTATTGTAGCTGGAAACGGCAGATTTTGTATGGAATATCTACATAGGCGTACAGATGACCATTATCAGCAACCATCACTCCTGTGTTCCAATGGCACGTTGTGTTAGCTAATCTAAGTTTATCATTTTAAAAAGGCTAATTGATCGTTAGAAAACCTTTTTGAAATTGTTAGTACAGCTGAAAATTGTTGTTCTGATTAAAGAAGCAATAAAACTTGCCCTCTTTGGACTAGTTGAGTATCTGGAGCATCAGCATTTGTGGGTTTGATTACAGGCTAAAAATGGACGGAAACAAAGCACTTTCTTCTGAAACTCTTCAGTCTATTCTTGTTCTTAGAAATGAAGGCTATTCTATGGGAGAAATTGCCAAGAAAATGAAGATCTCGTACTACTCCCTTCACAGAACAGCGCAAACTGGCTATAACCTGAATAGAAAGAGGAGTGGGAGGACCCGGTGCACAACTGAGCAAGAGGACAAGTACATTAGTGTCTAGTTTGAGAAACAGAAGCCTCACAAGTCCTCAACTGGCAGCTTCATTAAATAGTACCCGCAAAACACCAGTCTCAATGTCAACAGTGAAGAGGCGACTCCAGGGTGCTGGCCTTTTTGGCAGAGTTGCAAAGAAAAAGCCATATCTCAGACTGGCCAATATATATATTTTTTTAAGATTAAGAAGGGCAAAAGAACACAGACACTGGACAAAGAAACTCTTCCTAGAAGGCCAGCATCCCTGAGTCGCCTCTTCGCTGTTGACTTTGAGACTGTTGTTTTGGAATCGGTACATTGAAAATCTCTTCCCAACTATTTTGCAATTTATATGGGACAGCCGTCAATTTTTTGTCCTTAAATTAACCACACATGCAGAGTGGTAGGTGACTGGATGATCTCAGCGTCTCACAAAGACACGACAGTTGGAACCAAAAATTGCAAATTTGGACTCCTTAGACAAAAGGACAGATTTCCACCGATCTAATGTACATTGCATGTGTTTCTTGGCCCAAGCAAGTCTCTTATTATTATTATTTTTATTATTATTATTATTGGTGTCCTTTAGTAGTGGTTTCTTTGCAGTAATTTGACCATGAAGGCCTGATTTCACAAAGTCTCCTCTGAACAGTTGATGTTGAGATGTGTCTGTTACTTGACCTCTGAAGCATTTATTTGGGCTGCAAATTCTGAGGCTGGTAACTATAATTAACTTATCCTCTGCAGCAGAGGTAACTCTGGGTCTTCCTTTCCTGTGGCGGTCCTCATGAAAGCCAGTTTCATCATAGCGCTTAGTGGTTTTTGCGACTGCACTTGAAGAAACTTTCGAAGTTCTTGACATTTTCCAGATTGACCTTCATGTCTTAAAGTAATGATGGACTATCGTTTCTCTTTGATTATTTGAGCTGTTCTTGCCATAACATGGACTTGGTCTTTTACCAAATAGGGCTATCTTCTGTATGCCACCCCTACCTTGTCACCACAAGTGTTTGGCTCAAACACATTAAGAAGGAAAGGTATTCCACAAATTAACTTTTAACAAGGCACACCTGTTAATTGAAATTCATTCCAGGTGACTACCTCATGAGGCTGGTTGAGAGAATGCCAAGAGTGTGCAAAGCTGTCATCAAGGAAAAGGGTGGCTACTTTGAAGAATCTCAAATATAAAATATATTTTGATTTGTATAATAATTTTTGGTTGCTACATGTGTGTTATTTCATAGTTTTGTTGTCTTCACCATTATTCTACAATGTAGAAAATAGTAAAAAAGAAAAAGAAAGAAACCCTTTAAGGAATAGTGTCCAAACCTTTAACTGGACTGTGTGCATATATATTTAAATTCATATATATTAAAATATATATATAAATATATATATATATATATGTGTATATATGGTGGATTGGGAATTATGCCGACAATTACATCGATAGAAGCCGCAATGTTGAAGCTGACCAACCGAAAGCTGGTGTTCGCAGTAACGGGGTTGGTTAGGATTTTGACAGCGGAACCACAGCCTATCCAGCTGTGACGCACAGTACCTATATGCACAAGAGAGATCTGCTTTTAGTGCCCGTAAACCTCGTGTTTAGAAACGTAAAAATCCTGTTTCATTTGATTTATTTCAGCTTTCATTTCTTTCGTCACATTCCCAGTGGTTCAGAAGTTTGCATACACTCAATTATTTGGTAGCATTGCCTTTCAATTGTTTAACTTGGGTCAAACGTTTCGGGTAGCCTTCCACAAGCTTCCCACAAGAAGTTGGGTGAATTTTCGCCCATTCCTCCTGACAGAGCTGGTGTAACTGAGTCAGGTTTGTAGGCCTCCTTGCTCACACACGCTTTTTCAGTTATGCCCACAGATTTTCAATAGGATGGGGTTAGGGCTTTGTGGTGGCCACTCCAATACCTTGACTTTGTTGTCCTTAAGCCGTTTTGCCACAACTTTGGAAGTATGCTTGGGGTCATTGTCCACTTGGAAGACCCATTTGCGACCAAGCTTTAACTTCCTGACTGATGTCTTGAGATGTTGCTTCAGTATATCCACATAATTTTCCTTCATCATGAAGCTATCTATTTTGTGAAGTGCTTCACGGTTGGGATGGTGTTCTTCGGCTTGCAAGCCTCCCCCTTTTTCCTCCAAAGATGGTCATTATGGCCAAAAGTTATATTTTTGTTTCATCAGACCAGAGGACATTTCTCCAGAAAGTACGATCTTTGTCCCTATTTTGCAGTTGCAAACCGTAGTCTGGCTTTTTTTATGGCAGTTTTGGAGCAGTGGCTTCTTCTTTTCTGAGCGGCCTTTCAGATTATGTCGATATAGGACTCGTTTTGCTGTGGATATAGATACTTATGTACCTGTTTCCTCTAGCATCTTCACAAGGTCCTTTGCTGTAGTTCTGGGATAGTTGCACTTTTCGCACCAAAGTACGTTCATCTCTAGGAGACAGAACGCGTCTCCTTCCTGTGCGTTATGACGGCTGTGTGGTCCCATGGCGTTTATACTTGCGTACTATTGTTTGTACAGATGAATGTGGTATCTTCAGGCGTTTGGAAATTGCTCCCAAGGAGGAACCAGACTTGTGGAGGTCTACAATTGTTTTTTTTAGGTTTTGGCTCATTTCTTTTGATTTTCCCATGATGTCAAGCAAAGAGGCACTGAGTTTGAAGGTAGGCCTTGAAATACATCTCCAGGTACAACTCCAATTAACTCAGATTATGTCAATTAGCCTATCAGAAGCTTCTGAAGCCAAAAACAATTTTCTGGAATTTTCCAAGCTGTTTAAAGGCACAGTCAACTACATGTATGTAAACTTCTGACCCACTGGAATTGTGATACATTGATTTAGAAATGAAATAGTCTGTCTGTAAACAATTGTTGGAAAAATTACTTGTCATGCACAAAGTTCATGTACCAACCGACTTGCCAAAACTATAGTTTGTTAACAGGAAATTTGAGTAGTGGTTGAAAAACCAGTTTTAATGACTCCAACCTAAGTGTATGTAAACTTCCGACTTCAAGGTTATTAAATTATTTTAGCCTGCTCCTCTTATTTTGGATGTGCTTACAATCCCCTCCATGTCGGCTATATGCCCGTCATGGAACCAGTGATAACCCGGTGACCATCGTATTTAGAAACATTGAAGTTATTTCCCTGTAACAATTGGCTTGTTTTCCGTTTCATTTGATTAAAAAAGAATTCCTTTTGTTAGACTACCCCTACCCTACGATAACGAAAGCTTGTTTAACAGCAATGTGTTTTGGTTTCATTCTCATCCTGGCCAATTATTAGCCAAGGAGCCTTTACATAAAAGTTTTCGAAATGGTCTACTCGTGAGATTTTTGCTGACCTACGCTTTCAATATTCACAAGTCACACAGGTCTACCGGCAGTGCATACTCCATTCGGTTTGCATCCATCCCCATTTCCAAAGAACTCCTCTTGTCCAGTTAACAAAGACACACTTCTCCAAACATAGGCTGTTCAAAATGTGCTGTCCTATAACGCCATATTAAAACTAGGCCTAGGCTATATCTTGCTTATTCAGAACATGCCTCACAGATACATTATCTGTTTTTAGTTTTTGAGGAGAAGTGCAATGCTGACTGTTAACATTCCAAACCTATTGAGCAAACACAGGATTTTTTGTTGTTGTTGTTGCTATCACTTGTTACTGTAGCCTATGCTATTTAATAAACTGTAGTATCAATCCACAATGGACTAGGATGAGAATATTCTGTGCCCCCAGCCAAATGAACTGTCAATAACCTACAGAACTTGAAGCAAACGCCTATGTAGTATTAAGCTATGGGACGCCTTGATTGGCCAGTGAGTGGCCAAGCCCTCGTCACACCTACAACTTATTTATTCATCAAAACCCAGCCCTTTCGCACTACCGCCAGCTATTGCGCTCGTAATAACGACTGTGAAAATAGCAAAGACGATTCTGACACACCCCATACCTACGACACATGCACAGCGCCAGCGCTTAGATTAACCGTCGGTTTGTGAAAATAGAGCCCTTTAATGGCGGTGTTTTTATATCTAGTTATACAGAGACTGGATGTGCGAAGGTTTGCCAGGTGTATAACATGTTCACTTTCTGTCACCCTGTCTCCTCTTCAGGAAACACAGCCGGGTCCAGCACAGCAGCAGCCGTCTGTCTCCACTGCCTTCCCCGCACCGCCCTCAAGTGCCAAAAGAAGTCAGTGTCTCCTTCGAGGCTAGTGTACTAAATGGCACTTTGTGGAACCGTCTCTATCTATCTGCTAGCCAACCCAGCATGTTTTCACCTAGGAAGATTAGAACATGAAAAATATAGTGCGTAGAACAGTGTTAATAATTGAGTGGAGTGAATAACTAACTCGCCCATAACACAAAAACTCTTATTTCCTTGTTTAACTGTCAAGTATAACCTTCAACCCTCTCTTTCCCTCTCTTCTCCCGTCTCCGTACGCCACAGAGTGTGAGCCGTGCTCCAGGAGACATAGTGGACTCTCCGCCACGCCGTCACTGGAAGGAGTCCGTGTTGGTGAGCGCCGAAGACCCATCGGCCCTGCGGACCAGAAGCAGCCCCTCCAGCCAGAGGAATGGGGCACACAGCGAGGAAAGGCCAGGCCCCGGGGCAGAACCAGGCCCAGCCAGGCAGCCCCACCCAGAACATCTGAACACAGGTCCAGCCTCCCGGGGCGCTAAGGGCAGCAGCTCCTCCATCCCCTACATTGACTGCAGTGATATAGATAGTGAATACGACGTGGCCAAGGGCCGGGTTACCAGGTCTCACCCTAATGAGAGCTATGGGGAGGAGGTGGCGGGCCCCCGCCGTGGCAGTATAAACGAGCGAGAACTCGCTCTGGGTAGGATGAGGTACATGGAGTCCCCTCCCTCCCCAAAACCCCCCCTCAATATGAGCCGTGCATTAGATGAGTCGGGAAACCTGTCGTTCTTCGGCGGGGGTCCGCCACGTGGCCCTCTCCATAGTACTATGATGGAGGATTTGGGGGGTCGTGGTATTGGGGATCAGCGTAGCAGCAGCCCCCTGACAGTCCGCCATATGTTAGGCTCTAAGAGCACCACGTCAAGCCCCGTTATGAGCACCTTCCACCGGACAGGTTCGCTCAGCCACGCCGATCAGAACGGCTACGGCTCCCGGCTCCCGCGCTGGGACGAACCGGGTCACGGGGGCTTTAACGCCCGGGGGGGCCCTGGGGGGCCCCGAGATGAGGGCCAGGCCCCGCCAAACTACGGCAGCTACTCACCCATCGTGGCCCGCTCGCCACACTTACAGAAGCTCCACAACATGCGTAACCGTTCCGACACTGACCCCTTCGTCCTGAGCCCGCAGCAGGCCACCTCCACGCCCTCCCACGATCCCCGACCTGTCGTCTCCCGCAACGAGCGCATGGCTGCTCTGGAGCGCCGTATGATGGCCAATGGCCTGTCTGCCCCCGGCCAGCCCAAGCCCAGCCCCTTACAGAAGCTGTACAGCCGGGGTGGCGTAGACCACATAGGGGCTGTTCAGATGATTGACGGCTCCACCAGCAGTGGCACTGAGTCCAGTGACTCGGAGACCGAGACCACCACGGGCAGCTCCAGCAGCCACCCGCTGACCTATGGTAACCCCATGGCCATGGGGGTCAACTCCTCCCCCATGCCCAGGAACAAATACTCCTTCGGTAGCCTCCAGCTGGATGAGGAGTTGGAGGAAGATGGCTGCCTTAATTTTAGTGACGAGGACGGGGCTCAAGTGTTCAGCTGTTAAGCTAGCCTTGAGAAAAGAAGTCCAGAGACCTGCCCTATAGGCAGGGTAGGGTAGCGGTGGGTCTGAGAGAAGATGGGATGGTTAGCGTGGTAGATGGTGATAGCTATGCCAGTTTGTGTGGAGGGACAGATGTTGCTTAGGAGGGTTTAAGACAAGGCGCTACTAACCCCCTTCACACTCCTCTGTCGCTGTGCTGAGCATACAGTAGAGTACGCTCAACCATGAGCCAGCCTGACACTCTGTTTCCCATTGGGTCGCTCTGCCCTTTAACTGAGGGAGAGAGGGATGAAGGCTCTCTCTGTTCTCTTCTACCCTTAGGGGGTTAACCTTTCATGTCTTCTCGGATTGAATTGGTGTCTGCACACACCAGGTGGTTCTGAATTAGAGAGATTATCGTTTTCTAGTGCCAAGTCCTTTGAACAAACACTGCATGGATGAAATGCAGTGGTCGTTGAGGGTTTCAAACACCCTGATGCTCTGTAGCTGAATGTTTGGGATGTAGTCGAGGGAATTATCGTTTCACACTCCGTCTACGATGATGCATTGTAGGGTTGATTGATTGTCGGAGGGTTCCAATGCTCTGTCTAATGCCGTCTTGTGTCTTCATATAACACAGGGGCGGGCAACTCCAGTCCTCGGGGGGCCTGATTGGTGTAACAGTTTTGCCCCAGCCCCAGCTAACACATCTGACTCCAATAATAAACTAATCATGATCTTCAGTTTAGAACGCAATTAGTTGAATCAGCTGTGTTTTGCTAGGGATGGGGAGAAAAGTGTGACACCACTCCCGCCCGAGGACTGGAGTCGCCCATCGCTGATATAACATCCATTCTGTAAATTGACAATATGTTGTTGTTTGATAGCATGTCGATGGGGGAGTTGGTTTACGTTTTATACGGTACTGTATATGCACTTGTATTGCTTTTGTAATCGTTATGATCGTATCTGTAGACTTTTGTGATGGATTGGTTCGTGTTGAGTATACTGTGCCTAGAAATAGAGGAGACAGACAGGCAGTTTCCTTGTAATGTTCTGTGTTAATGTTCTATGTCTGATTAATTGTTGATATTTAGGGAGTTGCTTAGGAGGGCACGATAGTATTGACTATAGACGTGGGTTTTGCTTGTACTGTACATGCGGTCGATATCTAATTGGTGTCCGTAGTGAGAGAAGTCGGTCATGTCTTTGTTTGGTGCTGAGAAAGCTTCCAGTTCGCCTGCAGCACGTCCCAACTCCTCATTTCATATTCACTATGTTTACAGTAACCCTGTGTTCTGTACAAATACTCAACGGATTGAAATTCAGCTAACTACTGTTGACTCTATATATATATATATATATATATATATATATATATATATATATATATATATATATATATATATATATGCAAACAGAGCCACAATTTTTCATAGACGTAGTTTGTTCTGGCGAACATCCGTTTTAACGAAGGAACGTTATTTTAAAGACTTGTCATACCAGCAGATATCCATACCCACTTAATACTACTGGACAGTGCTAGTACTAGTTGTCCAGAAAAGCAATTCTCTGTGGGTTTTAGGCATGTTTTATTAGACCTAAGAGAGTGTGTTTGAGTGTGTGTGTGTGTGTGTGTGAGACCTCAGGTGTTGGTGGTATAATATGGCTCTGATGCCCACTGTTGGCATCTCTTCTTCTCCTTGTCTACCTAAACATCTCTTGTAAGCGTTCATTCTCTATTGTTCAGCGAACTCCAGGGGTATACTTATCTCACTGATTTGTTCTTTTCCTCCAGCATTGCAAAGGTAGCCATTTTTCCCTAACAAAATTACTCTGCACTTTTGTGTTTTATTTGTTTTCTTGCTGTCCCCAATTTTTTTTGTTGTTGCTTTTTGCATCATTCTCCTTGTCATTTGTTTGCAGTGTATAATTTTGATTAAGGATTTATTGACCTTATAATGCTTTTCATTTTTTTTAAAAAGTTTCCCGAATTTCCTTGTCCAATTTGAAACACTGTTCTTTTCTGTCAGCATGCAACACTTAAGGGGTTAAATCTCACCTTGTCTCTATTTCCCTGCTCTGAAAGCATGTGAACCTGTTCCTGTACTGTCCTGATGTCTTGCTGTTCTGTAACTGACTGTGTGAAGAGAAAAGGGGTTAAACTGGGTCTCCTTTACTGCAGTGGTCCCGGTGACTGTCAGCAGAGAGTACAGAGGACTAGAATGTAGGACTGGGGGAGTTGAGAAATGACTCTGTTCAGGATGACAGGAACCAGGGAATACGCTGGGAACACGGAGGCAGGTTTCAGTATGTGCTGCATGTTATGTGTCTGAAAGGCAATTTAAGGGCAGCGTCTCAGTCTCTCAGCTCATCCGTCAATGCCACGGGCTAGTCTAGGATCTTTGAGACTCTTCTATGCTTGGGCTTTATCCACGTGTACAGAGTATTTATTGTCTATCGTGTCGTTTTATGATATTGGTCCTATTTATTAACATGGTCCAAAATGAATATAAACTATAAATAATAACACAATGTTGTTTTTACCCGATTCGTTGATGACTTCCAGGTTAAGTGTGAGAGGGAACAGTGTGAGAGTAGTGCTGGTCGCTGGATCACTGCAGGCAAGGAGAACCCTGTCAGGTACACCAAGCACTGTCTTATGGCTCTGTGGCGTTGGGCTGTTGGCACACGGCTGATATTTCGGGTCATGATTTGTATTCGATACCAACACATTCACTACACCTACTCTATAGTAATATAATATAGTAATATATTGTGTGCCAGGCTTAAACTCATGGCTCTATAGGCCAGGCTTGTGTGTGTGCTAGTCTCGACCGCGCTTGGTTCCATTGCATGTCCAAGAAGCTAACCCAGGGCTCAGGCATGATGCTGATGCTTTCTTGCCCTGGCTGTTTCACGATGTATGTACCCTCACCTCACTCCTACCTGCTGTAACATTTCACCAGGCAGATATCACTCACATCAGACAAGCCAGTAGCACTTTCAGCAGCAAGGTGTAATTTGATCCATCTGAGACGACAATGTGCATTACGTTACGATGATTACTGCTCACCCATTAAACATTTGATTTAAGTTAAATTTTACAACGAGTGGAGACAAAATGCTTCTTCTGCAGATTGTGCTGCTCCTACGATTGACACAATTGATTTGTATAATATAGCTGGAGTGTACAATCGGTATGCTCCCTCTAAAGCAACTGACTGTCTTAATGAAGTATTAGCAAAGTGGTATCCGTAGTAATACTGCAATAGGGAGATTATTCTGGGAAGCTCTTTGTGCACTGTGACCTCTACAGGTACTATTAGACAAGTCCCAGAATATGCTTGTTGTAAATTCCAACTTGACTTGTTTCTCTTTCCCTCTTTCTCTCACTCACTCGCTCTCTTTACTCACTTCACGTCACACACTGTTTGCTACGGTCTCGTGTTGATGTTGCTTTGACACTCACTGGGCTCTGATACTGATTTTACCGGATCTTCTCTTTTTCCCTGGAGACTTTCTACACTTTTTAACCTTGTATACGGTTGTGCACTAGTGTCAATAAAGTTGACCTTTATGAAGTGGGACTCCGGAATCTTCTTTTATAAAGACCCCCCCCCCCCCCCCCCCCCCCCCCCCCCCCTGACATTGTCTCGTGACTGTTTTTAGACCCTAGTCCCATCCTCATCCTCCTGTGCTGTCGTAGATGTAGCGTAGCTCTGTTAAATGTACATGTGTGTGTGTGTGTGTGTTTATAGTGTGTGTTTTTTCATATACACTCATTTGTGTGTGTGTCTCGTGGCTGTGTTCATGTAGTCCGTGTTTGGTATTCCCGTGGTGCTTGTTGTCACAGCTGTCCCCTCCATTGTAGAATGTAGTATCGTGGCGTCTGTAAGGTGTTCACCAGAGATGTTGCTGGTTTAATCATTGTTCTGTCCATGCCAACGTGGTGCTATCAGAGGACAGGAGACGGTAGTGGGCAAGTATGCAATCAAGTGTCCCTAGTGAACATCCTAGTGGCAGTGTAGTTGATTTAGGTAAGCGATTCCAGTCATTCATAATACTGTATTCAACCCAACCGCAGCGTAATCCTGATGGTATCATGCTGAAATGGCAGACATTACAGAGAGAGAAGAGCACTAGAGCTGTCTGGGCAGCAGAGTGAGTCATGGGTGACTCTTGTCTGGATGCAAGTAGCTACAGTAACTAGCTACAGGCAAGGCACATCCCCCAATTTAGCTCTCATTATTATCCCTGGGACAATACTATAAAATGTATATGACTGTAATTGAACTTGTTCGTCTCTAACTCTTCCTCATTTCTCATCCCCCTCTCCTTCGCTACAGCAGGAGTGGTGTCCAACAGCCCCCATCTCTCCGTCTCCTCCGGTAACTCCCAGGGCATGGTCAACGGTCAGAAGCCGGTCGAGCTCTGTGGTCACAGTCCGGACGGTCGGCAGCCCTCCCCGCTTACCAGCCCCCTGCTCAACGATGCCGGAAGCGTGCGCACCGACGATGAAGACGAGGTTCGGAGGAAGGTTTGTGGTCCAGAGAGGGCCCCCGTTAAAGGATTAGAACTAGAGAGGGATTGTGGTCAGTTGCTGTGTGGACGTCATTGTGGTTTTAAATCTCCAGTTAGCATAACCAGCTTCAAAGAGGCTACAGTCACATAGTACCTAAAATAGCAGAGGACCCAGATTACCTGGCCTAAATAACTACCCACAGGGACCAGTGTTGTGAACACTGTACAAAATGTGATGTACTGTAACTGGGCTACATGTCTTAACACTGGAATTGATTACACAAAATATGAAAAAAAATACCCAAGACACAGTCTACAGCTTACTGTGTTGTCTCTGCTCAGTTTAACACTCTGTCCTCTTCCTTTCACAGAGATTCCCCACCGACAAGGCCTACTTTATTGCCAAGGAGCTGCTGACCACAGAGAGGACCTATCTGAAGGACCTGGAGGTTGTGACTGTGGTAAGGCCCATCACCAGATAGAATATTCCGCTCTCTCAGGGACTCAACACTGACCTTTTGTTTATTTTCTCCCATCCTCCGGGCAGAAAACATTGATTATTCCGGCTAGCTGCTTTACAAAAGAGAATATGGCAAACACACAGGGATCCATGCAGTGGTGGTGGGGGTGGGAGATGTTTTTTGGCAGGTGGGGAAAATACTCTGAGAATGCTATGAAATGTATTCATCTGTTTATCTCACCCAAGGCTGTAAATATACAGTGCAATGAGATCCACGGCCTTGAATGTCCCTGCTTAACGTTGGGCTGACGTCCTATTTTAGTCATTTCCTTTTGGCTCCCACCGCCTCTGTACAGACAAACATATGGACGCATTTTTGTTTGTCTCAAGGGAGACGCAAAAGAAAACAGGACATTAAAAGAAAGGCACATCTCCTTCCAGTGTATTGCAATCAGTGAAGGAAGTTGCTGTGAGTGTTGGTGTCACGTTTTATTAGTCATGTGTACGGGATACACATGGTATACATGATATACACCATCCAATGAAATGCTTACGTGCAGGTTCCTTCTCCACAATGCAACAGCAATACGAAACGATAAAAGATAATAATATGAACATAAAGTGAATGGCTCAGTAGAATAAAATAAACGTTTTAGAATAAGTATAATACAGCCACAATTTATAGTCCCAATATTTACACGTCTTTTGGGGAAGGGGGGTTGAGCGGCAAGTGTTTTAGTCGTGCGGGGTATGAAGTCAGTATTCAGTTTTCACCCTGTGAACATCATCTGGTTGTAGCAGCGTTCACAGATGTGGAAACGGAGACTGCAGAACCACTCTCTTCCCTCGCTGTTTATGTGGGCCGCCGCCACTTCTTGTCTTCTCTGATGTTTAGAGAAGCCTTTTACACTTCTCATAAACATTTGCCTTGGCTGCTCTTTCTCTTTCGGTCACTCTCTTCTCGCTTTCTCATTCTTTCTCTCTTTTTTTTCCCTCCCCCTCTCCACCCTCCCCCATTGGCTGGTGTTAAGTCATCTGAGAAACAGCTGCTGCCTGCTGTCTGCTTCCCAAGGCCTTTCAGCAGCACCCTGCTTTACCTCCTCTAAACCCTGTTCCTCTCCTGTCTACACTGCCTTCATACAGTATTCACACCTCTTGACTTTTTTCACATTTTGTTGTCTTACAGCCTGATTTTAAAATGTATTAAATTGAGATTTTGTGTCACTGGCCTACACACAAAACCACAAAAACCAATGGATGTTTTCAACTGTCTCACAAAGAAGGGCACCTATTGGTAGATGGGTAACAAAAATGTAAACAATCTGACGTTGAATATCCTTTTGAGCGTAGTGAAGTTATTAATTACACTTTGGATGTTGTATCAATACACCCAGTCACCACAGAGATACAGGCGTCCTTCCTAACTCAGTTGCCGGAGAGAAAGGAAACCACTCAGGTATGAGGCCAATGGTGACTTTAAAGCAGAAAACTGAGGATGGAGCAATAACATTGTAGTTACTCCACAATATTAACATAAATAACAGAGTGAAAAGAAGGAAGCCTGTACATAATAAAAATATTCCAAATCATGCATCCTGTGCCAAATAAATTGACATTTTGTGCTGAATACAAACATTATGTTTGGGGCCAACACAACACATCACTGAGTACCACTCTTCATATTTTCAAGCATGGTGGTGGCTGCATCATGTTATGGTATGCTTATCATAGGCAAGGACTAGTTAGAGTTTTGGGATAAAAATAAACTAAATGGAGCTAAGCACAGGCGAAAACCTTCAGCAGGACAATTACCTAAAATACAAGGCCAAATATACACTGCCTTCAAAAAGTATTCATGCCCCTTGACTTATTGCTCATTTTGTTACACTCTGAATTCAAAATGTATTAAATTGATTACTTTTTCACATTCATCTACACACAATACCCCAAAATGAAAAAGTGAAAACATGTTTTAGACATTTTGTACACGTATTGAAAATAAAATACATACTTATCTAATTTACATAAGTATTCACACCCCAGTCAATACATGACAGAATCACTTTTGGCAGTGATTACAGCTGTGAGTCTTTCTGGGTAAGTCTCTGAGACTGGATTGTACAATATTTGCCATTATTTATTTATTTATTTATTTATTTTTATTCTTCAAGCTCTGTCAAATTGGTTGTTGATCATTGCTAGACAACCATTTTCAGGTCTTGCCATATATTTTCAAGCAGATTTAAGTCAAAACTAACTCAACCACTCAGGAACATTCAACATTTCTTGGTAAGAAACTCCAGTGTAGATGTGGCCTTGTGTTTTAAGTTATTGTCCTGCTGAAAGGTGAATAGATGTCCCAGTGTCTGCTGGAAAGCAGACTGAACTAGGTTTTCCTCTAGTATTTTGCCTGTGCTTAGCGTCATTCCATTTATTTGTTATCCTGTAAAGCTCCTAATTCCTTAATGATTACAAGCATACCCAAAACATGATGCAGCCACCACTGTACTTGAAATTATGGAGAGTGGTTCTAAGTAATGTTTGGGCAAATCCAAAACACATAACACAAAAGTGAATTGTTTGACACATTTATTTTGCAGTATTACTTTAGTGCCTAGTTGCAAACAGGATGCATGTTTTAAAATATGTTTTATTCTGTACAGGCTCCACTTTTTTCACTCTTTTAAATTTGTTTTGTTTTGTGGAGTAACTGCAATGTTGCTGATCCATCCTCAATTTTCTCCTATCACAGCCATTACACTCTGTAACTGTTTTAAAGTCACCATTAGTCACCAAATCCCTGAGTGGTTTCCTTCCCCTCTAGCCACTGAGTTAGGAAGGACACCTGACATCTTTGTAGTGACTGGGTGTATTGATGCATCATCCAAAGTGTAATAACTTCACCATGCTCAAAGGGATATTCAATGTCTGCATTATAATTTTTACCCATCTAGCAAGAGGTGCCTTTCTTTGCGAGGCATTGGATAACCTCCCTGGTCTTTGTGGACGAATCTGTGTTTGAAATTCAATGCTCGACTGAGGGACCTTACTGATCATTTTGTGTGTGGGAGAACAGATATGAGGTAGTCATTCGAAGATCATCCAATTTATTATGTGACTTGTTAAGCAAATTTTTACTCCTGAACTTATGTAGGCTTGCCATAACAAAGGGGTTAATTTAAGACATTTCAGCTTTTCATTTTTAATTAAATTGTTAAAAATTCAAAAAACATCATTCCACTTTGACATTATGAAAGTATTCGGCCCCCTTGAACTTTGCGACCTTTTGCCACATTTCAGGCTTCAAACATAAAGATATAAAACTGTATTTTTTTGTGAAGAATCAACAACAAGTGGGACACAATCATGAAGTGGAACGACATTTATTGGATATTTCAAACTTTTTTAACAAATCAAAAACTGAAAAATTGGGCGTGCAAAATTATTCAGCCCCTTTACTTTCAGTGCAGCAAACTCTCTCCAGAAGTTCAGTGAGGATCTCTGAATGATCCAATGTTGACCTAAATGACTAATGATGATAAATACAATCCACCTGTGTGTAATCAAGTCTCCGTATAAATGCACCTGCACTGTGATAGTCTCAGAGGTCCGTTAAAAGCGCAGAGAGCATCATGAAGAACAAGGAACACACCAGGCAGGTCCGAGATACTGTTGTGAAGAAGTTTAAAGCCGGATTTGGATACAAAAAGATTTCCCAAGCTTTAAACATCCCAAGGAGCACTGTGCAAGCGATAATATTGAAATGGAAGGAGTATCAGACCACTGCAAATCTACCAAGACCTGGCCGTCCCTGGCCGTCCCTAAACTTTCTGCTCATACAAGGAGAAGACTGATCAGAGATGCAGCCAAGAGGCCCATGATCACTCTGGATGAACTGCAGAGATCTACAGCTGAGGTGGGAGACTCTGTCCATAGGACAACAATCAGTTGTATATTGCACAAATCTGGCCTTTATGGAAGAGTGGCAAGAAGAAAGCCATTTCTTAAAGATATCCATAAAAAGTGTCGTTTAAAGTTTGCCACAAGCCACCTGGAAGACACACCAAACATGTGGAAGAAGGTGCTCTGGTCAGATGAAACCAAAATTGAACTTTTTGGCAACAATGCAAAACGTTATGTTTGGCGTAAAAGCAACACAGCTGAACACACCATCCCCACTGTCAAACATGGTGGTGGCAGCATCATGGTTTGGGCCTGCTTTTCTTCAGCAGGGACAGGGAAGATGGTTAAAATGGATGGGAAGATGGATGGAGCCAAATACAGGACCATTCTGGAAGAAAACCTGATGGAGTCTGCAAAAGACCTGAGACTGGGACAGAGATTTGTCTTCCAACAAGACAATGATCCAAAACATAAAGCAAAATCTGCAATGGAATGGTTCAAAAATAAACATATCCAGGTGTTAGAATGTCAAAGTCCAGACCTGAATCCAATCGAGAATCTGTGGAAAGAACTGAAAACTGCTGTTCACAAATGCTCTCCATCCAACCTCACTGAGCTCGAGCTGTTTTGCAAGGAGGAATGGGAAAAAAATTCAGTCTCTCGATGTGCAAAACTGATAGAGACATACCCCAAGCGACTTACAGCTGTAATCGCAACAAAAGGTGGCGCTACAAAGTATTAACTTAAGGGGGCTTAATAATTTTGCACGCCCAATTTTTCAGTTTTTGATTTGTTAAAAAAGTTTGAAATATCCAATAAATGTCGTTCCACTTCATGATTGTGTCCCACTTGTTGTTGATTCTTCACAAAAAAATACAGTTTTATATCTTTATGTTTGAAGCCTGAAATGTGGCAAAAGGTCGCAAAGTTCAAGGGGGCCGAATACTTTCGCAAGGCACTGTATTAATATATTTTAAATTCAGGCTGTAACACAATAAAATGTTGAAGTCAAGGGGTGTAAATACTTACTGAAGCAACTGGAGTTGCTTACCAAGATGACATTGAATGTTCCTTAGTGGCCTAGTTACAGTTTTCACTTAAATCGGCTTGAAAATCTATAAGACTTGGAAATGGCTGTCTGGCAATAATTAACCAACTTGACAGAGTTCTAATAATTTCTTTAAAGAATAAGGGCAGTTATTGTACAATTCAGGTGGTCAAAGCTTTTAGAGACTTACCCAGAAAGACTCACAGCTGTAATCACTGCCAAAGGTGATTCTAACATGTATTGATTGACTCAGGGGGTTGAATACTTATCTAATTAAGATATATTCGTTTTTTTAACATCCATTCATTTAAAAATATATATAAATTCTTCCACTTTGACATTACAGAGTATTTTGTTGAGATCGTTGTCAATTAAATCCATTTTAATCCCACTTTGTAACAAAACAAAATGTGGATAAAGTCAAGGGGTGTGAATATTTTTGCATTACTTTTGACCAGAACACTATGGGTGTATATATAGTGCACTATATTGGGAATAAGGTGTCATATGGGATGCAAACCAGCTAAACCACCCCCCCACCACCTCCAACTCCACCACCCCAAACCACATCAGGCTATAGCTTCCCTTTTAATCTGATCAGGTAGCCTTTAATGAAAGACTCCCCCTGGGTCTTGTCAGGAATGATGGGCTATTGATTCCTCCATTCATCTCCAGGTCGATTCCTCCATTCATCTACAGGTCGTTAAAGGATTTGGTGGAAGTCATGAGGCCAATGTGATTGTTGCTAAACAACAGCACAGAGGTATTTTTGGCAGCAGCACATCAGGCAGATTCTAATGCAATCCAAGCAGATGGGCTCCTAATTCACCAGAAACACTGCATTTCACCTCATTAGATTGCAAGTCCTCTTTTGGCTCCTGGCAATTGAGAATGTCACGATTTGCACAATAAAGAGTGTGCTCTAATGCAGAACTCTCTCTCTCTCTCTCTCTCTCTCTCCTCTCTCTCTCTCTCTCTCTCTGTCTCTCTGTCTCTCTGTCTCTCTGTCTCTCTGTCTCTGTCTCTCTGTCTCTCTGTCTCTGTCTCTGTGTGTGTGTGTCATCCCAGTCTTTTCAGAACTTGGTGGGAAAAGATGAAGCTGCACCGGACTCCCTGAAGAGCACCATCTTCTCCAACTTTGACCCTCTGTACAAGTTCCACTCCGGCTTCCTCAGAGAGGTGGAGCAGAGACTGGCTCTATGGTGAGATGGCATGAAAGGCCTTGTACCTCACTGGATGACTATAATCCATCACAATGATACATCTCTTTTATAGTTCAGGTCATTTTTTCTTAAAATGCCAGTGCACTTAGCCTCGTTTTGTGTAAGGTCCCCTTAGAGTAAGAACACAGTTGGGGTTTGTCATTGTGAACTGGGCTCATTGATCCCAGGGCCTGGTCTTTGTCTAATGAGCGGTATTGACATTCCGTCTGGGAGGCCTCATCGCAGAGACGCACCTCCTCCCGTGGATGACCTGGGGAGCTGGGGTTGCTATGGCAACGGTCGCGCTGCATCAAGCCACTACTTCTAGCCTGTGGGTTTTTCCACTGTCTGCTCCTCTTAATGATGTGGTCCTTACATCAGAGCTCCCCTATGGTGGCACAGAGAGCGCCTGGCTGGCAGACAGTCACTGTTGCAGACTTCATACTGTAGTGATCAGCATCACATGTCCAGACGTACTACAAGACCAAACGAGAGCGAAAGGGACCACGCAAGATCTGACTGTGTTTTCTCTCAAAACATGGCTAAAGCCCCAAAGGCAAATCAGCAGCCCAAATACAGAGCACAGATGCATGTAGCTGGCTATCTTGTTTTACATATTCAAATGTTATTTTAGCCCTCTCCTGACTGTTGACCTTTGATTTAGATCTGGTAGAGGGTTTTGTCAGTGAAAGAGGGGTTGTATCTCAAAGGCATAACATTCAAAATGTCCTCTTTGGGCTTGTACTACCCACTCCAGAACGTATTGGTTCGTATTTTGAATGAACGAGCGTGGAGAAAGGTCAGTCTGCATGGTGCTATATCTAGCTGTCAACTGCAATTCATGCTCAAGGTAGACACCTGCTTGCGGTTTTCAGCGGTGCAGTCAAATGCCATTTAAATGTCCTTGCATGAGTGTTGGAGCTCACATGAATATGAAATATGGCTTTAAGAGTCTTTTAAGTGCTTCACATTCCTCTGCTGTCCACAGCAGAAATCTGTCAGCACAAACCCTAGCATGAAACTGTTCCAGAGAGAAGAAGTTGCTAGTGTTTTATTTTTTTTATAGGGAAGGGCGCTCCAATGCCCACATTAAAGGAGATTACCAGCGCATCGGTGATGTCATGCTGAAGAATCTACAGGGCCTGAAGGTATTGGCTGCTTTTTCTTGCACTTTATATCAAATTCACTTTGTATCTGCACCATGACCAATGTATGCTGACTTGTACAAACTGTCGTACAGCTCCAGGGGCGTTGTTTTGCAGCTGACCCTGTGCTCCCCGTAGCCTGTTGTGTGTGTGTGTGTGTGTGTGTGTGTGTGTGTGCAAATGGCCAATAAAGATCTATTCTACTCAACCCTACTCTATTGTAGCCGCTGACTGCCCACCTCCAGAAGCACTCGGAGGCCCTGGTGGAGCTGGAGAAGGCATGCCGGGGCTCCCGGCGGCTGGAGGTGCTGGTCCGGGACTTTGAGCTGCAGAAGGTGTGCTACATCCCTCTCAACGTGTTCATCCTCAGGCCCCTGCACCGCCTCTTGCATTACAAGCAGATCCTGGAGCGTCTGTGCAAACACTACCCCCCCACACACGTGGATTTCAGGGACTGCAGAGGTAACTGTTACTGTTCTGTAGCTGTCAGGGGCTCTCTGAGGCCGGGCTATCTTAGGGAGCCCCCCTGGTGCAGTTGAGGTCTATGACATCACAGGCTGAGCGTTGCTGTGTCCTCTCCCGTAGCCGCGCTGGCGGACGTGTCAGAGGTGGTGGCCCAGCTCCACGGCAGCATGATCAAGATGGAGAACTTCCAGAAGCTTCTGGAGCTTAAGAAGGATTTGATTGGCATCGACAGTCTAGTCACTCCAGGGCGGGTGAGTTCAAGTAGGGATCTGGATGCGTCCCTGAAGGCACCCTATTCCCTATATAGTGAAAAAGTAGTGCACTATGTAAGGAATAGGGTGCCATTTTGGACGGAATCCCATATCAACATTTTGTATGTGAGAGTAGCCAGTTTGAAAAACTCATTTGTTTGTATCAGTTTTTATCTTTCCCTGAGATGTTGTGATGGAATTTGTTGTGATTGGTGTTTTTCAGGAGTTCATCCGGCTAGGCTGCCTCAGCAAGCTGTCTGGAAAAGGCCTCCAGCAACGAATGTTTTTCCTGGTAATGTCTGCAATACATCTGAGATGAATGAGTTCTTAAACAGATTATTCAGTCGAGTGATCTCGCAAGATAGACGGCTATGGAAAGTAGAGCGCTGTGTTTAACCTCCTCGGTATGAATGACTTTGTACAAAATGCCTCAAAGACGACGGCTTCCTTATCTTTCTATGCAGCTGTTTACTGTTTTTGAGCCAGTGTCCCTATTCGTTATTGTAGGGCATCTAATTGAGACCACGACTCATCTGAATCATGATTCGTGTTAGAACAGCTTGAATGTTATCTAGTGCCGCTGCAACAGGCGTATGCCCAACACAGCCAATGTATTCACCAAGCCACAGACAATCGTTCAGTGTTCTTTTTGTGTGAAGTCAATAAGTGAGGTTGGTGTGGCTATTAATAACCCGTTAATGATTGCCTTCACTTTTCTCTTGTTCTCCGGTGACAGTTCAATGATGTCCTCTTGTATACGAGTCGAGGGATGACGGCGACGAACCAGTTCAAAGTGCATGGGCAGCTCCCTCTCCATGACATGACAGTAAGTTGACTCTCTTCTTTCACCTTTTCTTAACCCCCCTCTTGTGCCCTGGCGTGGAGTGCAGCACAGTAGAGTACAGTAGCTGTCACAAGTTTGTAATTACTTGCTGTAAATAAACTAGCGTGCTGTGCCACAGTAACTCCCCTACCATCTGTGTCTCTCTTTAATTCCCCCTCTGTCGCTCTCTCCCTGTCCCCCTTTTTCTCTCTCTCTCACACACACACACGCAGTCCCTCTCCCACAAGCAGATTTGTTCCTCTCATGCCCCATGTGTTGACTGACTGTGTCTGTGTGTCCCCAGATCCGGGAGAGCGAGGACGAGTGGGGTGTGCCTCACGCCTTCACCCTGGTTGGGCAGCGTCAGTCAGTGGTGGTAGCAGCTAGGTGAGTCTGTGGTCCAAACTCCGAACGAGCTGGACTATTGGGTAGTCGTTCGACAGATGCCAGACAACAGTATGTGTACAGGGATGTGTGTTTTCATGTTTGCTGTGGTATGACTAAAGTGGTCGGTATTCAGAGTACAGTGGTTGGTGAATCAGCAGGCGACCGGTAAACTCAGCAATTGACAATAAGGCATTTGTATAATCACAAAGGCACGTTCGTTATTTATACAGCACACTTGGTCATAGAAATAACCACATGAAATATTTATAAGGTGAAGCCCAGCACTGGTGGAAGAAAATGCATTACCTTTTCTGTCCATTTCTCTCCCTCTTTCTCTCTCATTCTTTCTCCCCCCCCCCCATCCAGTTCCCTGTCAGAGATGGAGAAGTGGATGGAGGACATTAAGATGGCCATTGACTTGGCAGAGACCAGCAACGGCCACACGGCTGACCTGCTGGCCAGAAGTCTGACTGATAACAGTAAGTTGATACTGCAGTACACAGACTCTAGAGCATGGGCACTGGGCCTGCCGTAGGGGACAGCTAGTAGTGTCTGGAGAATCATCCGACCCCACGCGTTAATGAGTTATCGCTGAGTTCTCCCCATACTGTTCCCTCATTGCACGGACAGTTCTCTTCTAGAAACTTCAGAGGCAGAATGGGCCAACTAATACATCCAAAATGAGCTTGAATAGCTCAAATACAATGCTTCAAAATTGATGGTTTATAAAGTCTTGATTTAAATTATTTTTCTGATTTCCTACAGCCTGTCTGCATGTATTTACAAACCTAGCCACTATGAAGTATTGTGCTACTATTTATCTCATCAGGTTTTACAGTAGGATCCGTCTTCCCACGTTGTCGCCGTGTGTATGTGGAATTAACCACTTCCTGAATTTCCCAGAATCCACAACAGAGGACTCCTGTGCGGAGGCGGAGTCTGAGGACGACCTGATGGCGTCACGCACCTCCCTGGAGAGGCAGGCCCCTCACCGTGGTAACACCACGGTGCACGTGTGCTGGCACAGGAACACCAGCGTGTCCATGGTGGACTTTAGCATAGCTGTGGAGGTACCACAACCTGTCCTGCTCTGCCCTCCCCTCCCCCATCTCTCTCTCACTCACTATGTATCTGAGTGTGTATCTGTTTCCTCTCCTTATTGAATGTGCTTCTCTCCCCTGGGAACAATGTCCTCCTGTGCCACCCTCTCTTTCTGTCCTGTGCTATTTAGACATTAGATTACCTCAGTGCTTTGTCCCCAAGCTGTTGGCACTGTCTCGTCTGTGAACTGCTACATAGGACACTCGGCAGGATGTCATCGACGTTTTTCATTCTTGAACAGCACATCTCAGTGCAGCTGAGACGGCATCTTTCAAGCCGTTTATTTTCTCTGTTATGTTGTATACTGAGCCCAGAGCAAGACCAGACTTTAGCATGAGGTGGGTGCACTGCCAGGACACTGTTCTCATCTTGCCCTCTGTGGCTAACTGTTCCAGTGTGGTTTTCTTATCTAATCTCTACTGTGGATGTCCCGTGTGGTTTTGAGCTCCTTTTTTCTCTCCTTCAGAGCCGTACCTGGACTCACCGTTAGTCCCCCTCCCCCCCCTCCGTGTTTAGCCCTTGCAGTGCATGTGTGTGTTTACACCTACTCAGTATTTGTGTCTCTGTCCTCTCCTCCCTCCCCCCTCTCTCTTTTCTGTCTGTCTCTTCTGTGTGTCCGTCTGCCTGTCCTCTGTGGTAGAGGACCCTAGTCCAGTCAGTGACTCAGAGGCCTCCCTCTCGGGGCCCGGCAGTGGCCAGGGACCAGTGCCTCTGTCTCTTATCTGCTGGTATCGAGTTCACAGCCTCTCCTTTAGTGATTCCTGCAGGAGTCTAGAGGTAAAGGAGCCAGGGAGAGAGGAGAGGCCTCCCCATCGCATTGTAGCATTACTGTCATATACTAGCACCTTGTATCTTCTTTGAGGCCGTTGGTGAAAAGTTGAACGCTTTTGTGTAACACTTTTCACCTGTAAAGACCTACGACAAACTAAAATAAGTTGGTGGAAGCCTAAAATGATGGCTCAGTTTACAGTAAATGCTTTATATTGCCACTAGATGGCAGTTGTTTACAGTGACCATAGAGGTCAGTGTTAGTTCAGTGACTTTAAACTGTTGCTGGATGGACCCCAGGATAGACACTGTCTGTTTATAGCTGTACTTACCTCCTTTAAACCACTGAAGTGAACAGAGGCCTCAGGCTTAATTACAGTGGGTTTATTTTCAGAGCTTACAGTGCAGCACACACTATTCCTTACGCACTAACATACAGTGCCTTCAGACAATATTCGTTCCTCTTGTCTTATTCAACATTCTGTTGTTTTGTTCTTTCTTCTCACACATCTACACACAATAACCCATAATGACAAAGTCAAAACATGTTTTTAGAAATGAATGCAAATTTATTGAAAATTAAATACAGAAATATCTAATTTACATAAGTATTCACACCCCTGAGTCAATACATGTTAGAATCACCTTTGGCAGCGATTTAAAGCTGTGAGTCTTTCTGGGTAAGTCGAGAAGTGCATTTATTCTTTTAACAATTCATCAAGATCTGTTGGTTGTTGATCATTGCTAAACAGACATTTTCAAGTCTTACCATAGATTTTCAAGCCGATTTTAAGTCAAAACTGCAACTAGGCCACTCAGGAATATTCAACATCATCTTGGTAAGCAACTCCAGTGTATATTTGGCCTTGTGTTTTAGGTTATTATCCTGCTGAAAGGTGAATTTGTCTCCCAGTGTCTGTTGGAAAGCAAACTGAACCACGTTTTTCTCTAGGCTTTTGCCTGTGTTTAGCTCTTGTGTCCATGTCAATGACAAGCATACCCATAACATGATGTAGCCACCACCATGCTTGGAAATATGAAGAGTTGTACTGAGTGATGTGTTGTGTTGGATTTGCCCCAAGCTTTGCATTCAGGACAAAAAGTGAATTTCTTTGCCACATGTCTTGCAGTTTGCCTTGTTGCAAACAGGATGCATGTATTGGAATATTTGTATTCTGTACAGGCTTCCTTCTTTTCACTCTGTCAATTAGGTTAGTATTGTGGATTAACTACAATGATGTTGATCCATCCTCAGTTTTCTCCTATCACAGCCATTAAACTCTGTAACTGTTTTAAAGTCACCATTGGCCTCATGGTGAAATCCATAAGAGGTTTCCTTCCTCTCCAGCAACTGAGTTAGGAAGAACAGCTGTATCTTTGTAGTGACTGGGTGTATTGATACATCATCCAGTGTGATTAATACCTTCACCATTCTCAAAGGGATATTCAATGTCTGCATTATAATTTGCATTACCAATAGGTACCCTTAGCAAGGTATTGAAAAACCTCAGTTTTTTTTGTGGTTGAATCTGTGTTTGAAATTCGCTGCTCGACTGAGGTACCGTACGTACTTTTATGTGTGGGGTACAGAGATGAAGTAGTCATTCAAAAATCATGATAAACTCTATTATTGCACCCAGAGTAAGTCCATGCCACTTATTATGTGTTGAGCACATTTTTACTCCTGAACTTATTTATTGAACTTATTTAGGCTTGAGTACTTTACTCAAGACATTTCAGCTATTCATATTGAATACATTTCTAAAAACAGAATTCCACTTTGACATTATGGGGTATTGTGTGTAGGCTAGTGTTAAAAAAAAGTTGATTTAATCCATTTTAAATTCAGGCTGTAACACAAAAACATGTGGAACAGGTGATGGGGTGTGAATAGTTACTGAAGGTGCTGTAAGTGTTTGTTGAAATTCCCTCTACATGTTTTTATTTTTGTCATGTCATTTTTCTATGTAGTACATGAACAAAGTTCACTGATTTGTAAATCGTTTTTCTACTGTAGAATCAGCTGTCAGGAAACCTGCTGAGGAAGTTCAAGAACAGCAATGGCTGGCAGAAACTCTGGGTGGTCTTCACCAACTTCAGCCTGTTCTTCTACAAGACCCACCAGGTGAGGGCTAGCACCTACTCCTCGTGTTTGTCTGTCTGTGTAGACCATGGCCCGTGTTCACAAAGCGTCCGAGTAGGATTTCTGCTCTACGACCAGGTCCCCCATGTCCATGTAATCTTACTAATTATAAGTTAGCACTCTGAGACGCTTGATACATTAGGTACCAGAACTACAGCAATGTGTTCTGGGGCCTCTCTCCCCCTCCTTATGATCCATGTATGTCTGTGAAGGCCAGAAGCACAACAGTGTGTGCTGGGGATGACTCCCTAGCCTCCTCCTGCTCATGATCCATGATCTTCAACATGGCAGTATTGTTTACAATCTAACAATATCCCATTAATTTAAGAATATCCCATTTCTCTGTGGAATTTCAAATCCATGTGCCATGTAAGGGAGTTACGCACATCCCCATGCCAGTTGATCTGCTCTCACTTTCAGCACAGCTCCCCTGAACCCATTAGAATCACCACCTGAAAGAAACCATTGTTTGTAAATGCTATAGTTAGTTACTCATGTTTTGTCACATGTTCTGTGACCTGTAGCCGTGGGGCATTTTCCCTCATTTTAAAATGCACCATGAAAGTATGATAGTGTTATCAAGTGTTTTTTGTAGTGAAAAGCAGTGGTGGTAAAAGTAAAGACACAGTAGAAATGTAGTAAAATAAAGTAAAAGAGTAAAAGTCTTACTTGAGTAAAAGTCTAAAAGTATTTGGTTTTAAATATACTTAAGTATCAGAAGTAAATGTAATTGCAAAAGATATACTTAAGTATCAAAAGTACAAGTATAAATCATTTACAATTGCTTATATTAAGCAAACCAGACGGCACAATTTAATTTTGTCATTTACGGATAACCAAGGGCACACTCCAACACTCAGACATCATTTACAAACAAAGCATGTGTGTTTAGTGAGTCCTCCAGATCAGAGGCAGTAGGGATGACCAGGGATGTTCTCTTGATGCGTGAATTAGACCATTTTCCTGTCCTGCTTAGCATTCAAAATGTACCAGGTACTTTTGGGTGTATGGATAAAAAGTACATCATTTTCTTTAGGAATTTAGTGAAGTTAAAGTTGTCAAAAATAAAAATGGTCATGTAAAGTACAGATACCCCCAAAAAACAACTTAAGTAGTACTTCAAAGTATTTTTTACTTAAGTACTTTACACCACTGAGTGAAAGTGAGTAGCTCCTTGAAATTCCGATCGCTTTAACTGTTTGTTACTGAATGTAAGTAGCTTCATAACATTCAGAATGCTTAACTGTTTGGTCCTTTCCCCTCTCTCCAGGATGATTATCCTCTGGCCAGTCTCCCCCTGTTGGGCTACTCGGTCACCATCCCCACTGAGTCTGAAAACATCCACAAGGACTATGTCTTCAAACTGCATTTCAAATCCCACGTCTACTACTTCAGATCTGAGAGCGAATACACTTTTGAGAGGTACAGTACACTTCTGTCTATCCTGTATTGTGTACAGTATGTATGTTTGTTTACAGATGTTACTGGGCAGTGTGAAATCCCCTGTCTTTTTCTCTCCATACAGGTGGATGGAGGTCATTCGCAGTGCCACCGTCTCTGCCAGCAGCACCCGCATTCTGAGCCGGAAAGAGCCCCATCCGTACTGATCCAAAGAGCAAGGGCTCTCTCCCTGTCTCCATGCCTCTTCTCCCTACCACAAATCTCCCATAGGGTCTGGCCACATCTAGCCTCTCATCACACTACGACTCCCCAAACAGCAAGCTGAAGCAGAGCCCCTCTGGCGCCACATTCACTTCACTTCTCTGGACACTCTTGATTTCTTTTTCTACACATATCTGGGACATATGTACATTGAGCAGTGTCCATGCACAATCTTGGTGCTTTTTAATGCTTTAATGGTGACATGTCCGCTGGTTTAGACTGCATCAGAGACTGCATTTTCAGCATTTTTACTCAGCTCTGAACCTCTTTTTGTAGGATGCCATTTTATACTGTTTTCTAACGGGCTGAATCACTTACTGTACTTCTGGTTTCACATTCTGTCATTGGATTGTTTTTATGGTGGGAACATGTTGATACAGAGATTCTGCATTTTTCAACTTTTTTTTCATAGATGGTTAGAATATCACTGCATCCTCAAGATTTTTGTCTCCTTGTTTACTTTATGGGGGAAAATAATAATGAAAAAATGATAATAAAAAAAGTGCCAAACAGTTTAACCATTTTCCTACACTTTTAATGCAATTTTACTACATTGGTGGTGAGGAGACTTGAAATGTGTTGTAAGAAAAAAGAAAAAAAAAGTCACTTTAAATTCAATTTTTCTTTTAATAAGATGTCTCTGGACAGTGAGAGAGACCTTGTGATAAGTAAGATATCAGAATATTTTGTTGTATCATCGACTTAACTCTAGAACTACTTATAAAGCTATCAGGGTAGTTACCATCACCACTAACGCCATTATTCAAGTGAAGTGAATATTCCTGTTATGCTTTGTTGTAAGGATACTTCAGAGGGTGTTCTGAAGACTATTATATTCCACCCTCAACTGTGTGAGAAATGTGAGATGTTCATAATCTGTGTATTATGAAGGAAACTGTAATGGAAAGCTTTAAAGAATATGTGTGAAACAAAATCTAAACTTTCAGTTCCAAGCACCATTGCCCTTGTTGGACTAGGCTGCCTCCCATATGTAAAGAGACCTTTACAAGTCTAAATGAAATGGATAAATGCATATGACAGAGAGGGAAAACTTTGGTTTTCCTTATTGAGGGAATGCTGTGTTTTCCCAGACACCAGAGAGCGCTTTGGAAATGAAAGCAATAAAAACCTAATTTGAACATTTGTATTGTGGGTTCTTTTGCTAGTCCATAATAGCTAACAGAGGTGTAATTGGCCATTGAATGTTTTTAACCACTTTCACCTCAGTACACTACAAGAGAATTGACATTTTGTTTCTTGTATTCCCATAGATGGCATCATTGCTCAATAACATAAGACCTGTGCCATTGTGCTGGTCACGTACTGGCCCGAAATGATTGCATAATTTTAATCTGACGAAAGAATTCTACGTAGTCCTCCTAAAAACAAACTTGGTCATTCTCATTAGGTTTTCACCGTCCAATTTAGAATGTTGTGTGAAGTACTTCACTGTATTTAATTTATGCACGTTTGAATAGTTATTCTACATTCACTGAACAATTATTTCCACTATGGTGACAGACATGGCATTGTATCTTCTCTACTTTCCACGTTACATGTCGATAACCCCCCCCCCCCCCCCCCCTATGAATATTACTGTAACAATGATTACAGTACGTTCATAGCCTGCTCATACAGAAACTGAACTGGGCAGGCCTTTGTAAATCACTGGAGGAGGGAGGAGTGGAGAAGCGTGGTAGAACGACGCACGCAGATTACGCTTTCAGGCTGGCGTCGCATGTACACCGAGCATAGCGAGACCGACGACGGACAGCCGTAATGAGACGGTGAACGCGCGGAAGAATGGTTTATTATGACAACAACAACTCAGCGGGGGATGCAACAGCTGCGGGATAATACAATACAACTTTCACTAGTAATTGTTGCAAATTATGAGATCAAAAGGCAGAGTGAACCAGCACAACATGACCCAGTTTTAAACTCAAGGTGCGCTTTTGTGCTGACCGAGAAACGGAAAAAGCCGGCTGATGATTCCGTTCTTACTCTTCTTCTTTGACGTTTTATAAATTCCTAAAGAAATTGATGAAAGGCAGGACTCGACAATGTCAGTTCCAGTACATCCGGAGACCAGGAAATTTACAAGGGGACTAAGTAAACCTGGCACTGCGGCTGAACTAAGGCAAAGTGTCTCTGAGGTTGTCAGGACCTCCGTGCTTGTTGTAAGTACACTAGACAATTTCCATCCCCTTCTAAGCTCTCTATGCTACACGTCTGTTTGCTATTGTGCCTTGTGTGTTACATTCTAGCCCGTAGAGATGTGCGCCCATTGTCACCCACCCTCGAGGTCAGCAGGTGCAGCACTAAGATAATTATACTCAATGTGGCCCAATAAGACCTGTATCATATTTTGTACATGTAGGCCTACTTGAAAGCACTACATTATGCATTCCATGTTGGTCGTTTACCTATTATTTGACTTGGTTTACCTGTTAATTGTTTAGGCCTACATTACTTATTGGTGCACACAGTGTTAAGCCAACTTCAGCTGCCTCCCTCATTTCATTGAGTTGTATTCCATTCTAGTCTATTTTTGGTTGTTGCTCTCTGACCCTCCAGCAAGACCAATCATCCCTCTATCATTGATTAAACATGTAAATTAGATGCACACATCATCAATGGTAGGCCTATACATGGATTATCATGGATATGAATAATCCTGTACGTTCGTTTTTTTTTTTTTTTTAATGCTGCAATATGTAACTTTTTGGCCGACCCTACAAAATTAACATAGAAATGTGAGTTATGGATCTGTCATTCTCACTGAAAGCACATCTAAGAAGTGGTAGATCTGTTCTTTCTATGCTTCCCGTTCTTTTACTTTAGGGTCTGTACACCAGCTTCAAACAGAGAACACAATATTTTGGGTTATGGAAAATATATTTCACAGCTGTTTAGATGGTACAAGGATTCTCTACACTACGCTTGTTTATTTTGTCATATAAACTGAAATTAGAATTTTAGCAAACATGGAAATGTCTATTTCTGCATAGTGCACGTTTTAACTAGCCCTACATTTTTATAACCTGTTGTGAAAAACGGAACGTGTTAAAGGTGCCATCTATACTGAGATCCATGGAGCACTTGGAAGGCCAATCTTGTAGAGACTACATTAGGCCGGTCTGTCTAATGGGATGCACTACATGTCGGTATTAGCACACTGTACACAAAAGGATTTTTTTTTTTTTCATTATTTGCTTTTAGATATTACAATTTATATAGTGACCAAATAGATGTTAGGAATCTCTGCCCCATTATAGGGTATTTAGTATCAGTGAGGTAGTCTATGTCCATAGAAAGGCTCAGAGGCACCACATTACAAAGAGAAGTGTTTGGAATCAATTTCATGGTCGGTGTCCTAGACAGTATCGGGTGCCATTTGTCTAATGTTGAATTTGACCATCCAGCTTGGAACATTTGGGCAACGGGGACCTGTGATATCACAATATTAATTTTTGCAAAGGCTCTGGAGAGAAAGGGGTTGACCCTTTTGTGTGTACTGTGTTTGTTGTGGTGTTTGGAGTAATTGTTCCAACTTTCCTAGAAGAAGTTGCTAGGTAACTGAAACGGACACCGTCCAGGCTCTCTGTCAGAGAAATGGAATCCTGACTCAAGATCCCAGACCCACAACCACACCTTCATATTATTTATTTATTTATTTATTCATTCATTCATTTTCTCTCATGGACCCAAGCCAGAGGATTCTGGAGGAGACTAGGGGTATGCAAAATAATGTGTTTTTATAAGGAAGTCATTGTGAATAAGAACAACTCCCAAGTTCACTGACCAACATAAGGTGAACGGTAGGAAGAATAAAGTGTGAAGTATAGCTCTGTTCTGGTGGAGCCCCTCAGTGGAGTGGGACAGGAATGTGGTTCTACACAAGACCATCATCCACACACAGAGCTTGTAATGAATTCCTCCATGAAACATGTAAATACCCTCCGAGAGGAAGAAGGATCTCTTTCAGCAACATAAAGAGGAGATTGTGATGGACCCCCCCCCCCCCATCGTGGACGATTGTGTTTCAGTCTGCATTGAAACACAAATGTATTGTCTGAAAGATTGTAATCCAAATACCCACTAAGAAGTCATAATGAACTGAATAGATCCTCTTTGGTCAGTAGATATTGTATGGCTCAAACTGATCACGGATAGGATCAAATGCAATAGTTAGATTTCAGAGGCAAATACTGTTCCACTGATTAGCCAGTTCATGTAATGTTTCTGAGAGGACACACTGGGCAGAGCCCCTTTGTTTATTGTTGGAATAAAGGGACGTGCCAGTGGACAGGGCTCATAGCTGAGATGTCCCTCTATTTCTCCATGCACGCTCAGAGCAGAGCCAGATCTCTCTTTGTGAAAACCATTGCAACCATAATGGCCATCATCAGTTTTTAATTTGTTGTAGTGGTGGCAGTAACTCCAAAGTCTGCCTTTGAAACAAATAGGACTCGGCATTCTCTCTCTCTCTCTCTCCCGTATTACATTAGAACAGAAATGCATTGGATACATTAGAGAAGATTCCTCTGAATTTAAAGGCTCTGTATTCCAGCTCTGCTGTCCTTGTTTGGAAAAGTGTGGAAACGAATCCATCGATGGCAGCTGGATATGATCTGTTCATGCACAAGTGCTATAAAACAGCTGGGGGCAGTTATGTAATTGCAATCAATAGTCCATGTTGGATTTCAGCTAATGGTGATAAACTTAGATCCACACTGGCCCTGCTGTTGGTTGGAGCCTAGACGATTGTAAATCAGGAGGGATGTCATCACACACAGCCTCCAGGCCTGTCACATGGTCCAGGGGCCTGTGTGAAAGACCAATTTAAGACACTTGTATAATGTCTGTGTAGCCAAGGCCCTTGGAGCCTCGCGTGGGCCACTTTATTTGTCTCAGAGGGAGATGGAGAAATCAGATGTCCCATAAACTGTTTGGCAGGAGGCGCAGCAGAGTATTTCATGTCTCAATCAAACAAAATATGGATTTCCATTAGTTATTTAAATAATAATGATAAAATATGGCATTAGTAAAATATCTCTAGTGAGATCTACAGTATCTATCTTCATCATATTTGCTCTTTAAACTAGTCTTGGATGAGCTGTTGCCAAAGCCACATTCCTGCTTTATTTGTGAGTGAAGCTACTGGCATACCGTAAATACCATAGTATATAGACAAACAAAATAAGGATAGCTTTTCAAACTATACAGGAGCTTCTCATCTAAACCATATCGCACGTTGTTTTGCATACTTGTTTAATGCGATGATTCACAAATGTGTGGATATTTTAAAAGCCTTTCATTTTCAATGTGCCTAAAATAGCAAAAATGCTGTCTACTGGTATTAAGGAAATTCTGGTAATTATTTTGAGGATATGTGGTGTAGATGTCTTCAAGAGATTTGAATCTAGATCCATCTCTTTACCCTACACAAGTACATCGTCTGCAGAAAGTATTCATACCGGAATTCAAAATGGATTTAAAAAAAATAATAATAATCTCAACCATCTACACACGATACCCCAGGATGACAAAGTGAATACATGTTTTTAGAAATATTTAAATGCAGAAACATCACATTTACGTAAGTATTCACACCCCGGAGTCAATACTTTGTCGAAGCACCTTTTGTGGCAATTACAGCTGTGAGTCTTTCTGGGTAAGTCTCTAAGAGCTTTGCACACCTGAATTGTAAAATATTTGCCCATTATTCTTCAGAAAATTCTTCAAGCTCCGTCAAGTTGATTATTGATCATTGCTAGTCAGCCATTTTCTAGTCTTGCCATAGATTTAAGCAGATTTAAGTCCAAACTGTAGACCACTCAGGAGCATTCAATGTCATCTTGGTAAGCAACTACAGTGTAGATTTGGCCTCGTGTTTTAAGTTATTTTCCTGCTGAAAGGTGAATTTGTTTTCCAGTGTCTGTTGGAAAGCAGACTGAACCAGGTTTTCCTCTAGGATTTTGCCTGTGTTTATAGTTGTATTCCATTTATTTTTATCCTGAAAAACGTCCCTAGTCTTTGCCGATGACAAGCATACCCATAACATGATGCAACCACCACCATGCTTGAAAATATGAAGAGTGGTACTGTTGGATTTGCCCCAAACATAACGCTTTGTATTCATGTCATAAAGTTAATTTCTTTGACACATTTTTTGCAGTATTTCTTAAGGGCCTTTTTCCAAACATTCTGTACAGACTTCCTTCTTTTCACTCTGTCATTTAGGGATTAGTATTGTGGAGTAACTATGTTTTTGATCCATCCTCAGTTTTCTCCTATCACAACCATTCTACACTGTAACCGTTTTAAAATCACAATTGTCCTCATGATGAAATCCCTGAGCAGTTTCCTTCCTCTCCAGCAACTGAGTTTTCAAGGACGTTTGTATCTTTGTAGTGACTGGGTGAATTGATACACCATCCATAGCCTAATTAATAACTTCACCCTGCTCAAAGGGGTATTTGTCTGCTTTGCTATTTCTTTTACCCATCTACCAATAGGTGCCCTTCTTTTCGAGACATTGAAAAACTTCCCTGGTCTTTGTGGTTGAATTTCACTACTCGATTGAGGGACCTTACAGATCATTGTATGTGTGGGGTACAGAGATTCTACAATCACGTTAACCTCAATTATTGAACATGGAATGAGTCCATGCAACTTATTATGCGATTTGTTAAGCACATTTTTACTCCTGAACTTAGTTGGGCTCGTCATAACAATGGGGTTGAATACTTATTTACTCAAGACTTTTAATTTTTTTTATTTTATTCTACAAACTAAATTCCACTGACATTTTGGGTTACTTTGTGTAGATCAGTGACACAAAATCTAAATGTATTCAATTTTAAATTCAGTCTGTAATACAACAAAATGTGGAAAAAGTAAAGGGGTGTGAATACTTTCTGAAGACACTGTATCTCTTCTGGGCCTAGTTTGTGTCGTCAAAGTAGTGTAGTGTAAGGAGGCCCTAACCTACTGAGCATCCACAAACTGTCGTCAAGCACATCCGCTCACTACCCATGTAATTGTCCATTTCCCTCCTCCACTTGTGTTCTTTTGTTATCGTTCATTATGCTTTTTCTTCAGGCATCATTTCTAGTAACAGTCACAATTGTTTTTGTGAGTCATGCCATTATTATTCCATGATATGAATCCTCGCAGCGGTGTACTGACAGACCGCTCAGTAAGAGTTGTAAGGGTTCATGTGTCCTCAGCTATTGGACTTTAATTTCATAAGTAGCTCCAGCTGTCTTCATTGAGGATAAAGGATGAGACATAATGGCCATTCGTACAGTAAGGTCAACAGGACAGACCCTGAGCTGTTCTGCTTTATGTGTCTCAGGATTTATTACTAAACTTCCATTAGCCTGAAAAAAATAACTTCAGGATTATCTAGTATCTATTGTACCTGCTGAAATCGTCTCTGGCTGTCTGTTCCCTTGTCCAGATAGAAGAAATAACACGTGCAACATCGCAGGGATACCTCAAATGGTAGTGTTAAGAATAGGCCATGCCACAGAGAGGGAACACTGGGCCGTGTCCAAATACCCTTACTTGCGTCCTAAATATTAGGTTGTTTTGAGTATGCAAGAAAAAATAACATTTTAATAGTAAGCAACATTTTGAAAATCAAGTATACTTTCAATGCCCGGATGTCATACTCATTTTGGTTTTGACGGAAGCTGATCAATTAGATATGGGGATGCTTTACCAAGATCAACGAATAGTGGGAAACAACGCAATCGTGCATGACGCATTTTCAGTAGGTGAGAATAGAATAATTTATGTGATTTTGGAAACTCAACTCTGATTTAAATGCCAGGTTGATATTACTCATTTCACCTCTTCATGTAGTAGAATTTAATGCAAGTTTTTCCACAAGGCACTGGAAGAGGTGTGCTGCGAGTAATAGGCCCTAGTTCTCTTCAAGTAGCCAAACAACAAAACTAGGCTACTTAATTGGGAAGATGCAGAATAGCGATGCTTCTGCGGTGGTGTTCAAATGTAGGATAAGAAGTTTTTGTCGTAGGCGACATCTTTGAACATTTATTTGGGACTTATTTTTTTGTATTTCTGTTTTCTCATTAAAGTGTTTCTGGTTTACTTGGCCTTTTCTCTGAGCTTTTAAACTAAATACTAAACCATGTTTTGGTTTCTGAATGAGTCTGCGCCGGGAACTCGAGTTCTGCATGCATCATTTTAATTAGGCTGTTTGATTTCAACATATAGATTGTTTCAGTTTTGTAGGCTAGGCTTCCTAATTTAATTAATGGATCAAGCCTTGGCAGTCATTCTGATCTCGTTCCTAATGATCAGTGCTTTAGTTTATTATGCTGCTGTCCAGCGCTTTTGAATTTGCAAAGCACCTGACTGTCCACATTTTTATGTGAAATAGCCTAGTACATAATTCAAAACATTTAGATTTTATTTACAGTGCATTTGGAAAGTGTTCAGACCACTTTTTCCACATTTTGTTACATTACAGCCTTATTCTAAAATGTTTTAAATAGTTTTTCCCCCTCATCAATCTACACTCAATACCCCATAATGACATTGCAAAAACAGGAAATATCACATTTACATAAGTATTCAGACCCTTTACCTAGAGTCTTCTGGGGTATGACACTACAAGCCTGGCACACCTGTATTTGGGGAGTTTCTCCCATTCTCTGCAGATCCTCTCAAGCTCTGTCAGGTTGGATGGGGATCATCGCTGTAGGTTTTCATCAAGGATCTCTCTACTTTGCTCCGTTCATCTTTCCCTCAATCCTGACTAGTCTCCCAGTCCCTGCCACTGAAACGCATCCCCCACCATGCTTCACCATAGGGATGGTGCCAGGTTTCCTCCAGACGTGACGCTTGGCATTCAGGCCAAAGAGTTCAATCTTGGTTTCATCAGACCAGAGAATCTTGTTTCTCATGGTCTGAGAGTCCTTTAGGTGCTGTCACGTGCTTTTGACTGAGGAGTGACTTCCGTCTGGCCACTCTAAAATAAAGGCCTTATTGGTGGAGTGCTGCAGAGATGGTTGTCCTTCTGGAAGTTTCTCCCATCTCCACAGAGGAACTCAGAGTGACCATCGGGTACTTTGTCACCTTCCTGACCAAGGCCCTTCTCCCGCGATTGCTCAGTTTGGCTGGACGGCCAGTTCTAGGAAGTGTCTTAGTGGTTTCAAACTTCTTAATTTAAGAATGATGGAGGCCGCTGTGTTCTTGGGGACCTTCAATGCTGCAGAAATAGTTTGGTACCCTTCCCCAGATCTGTTCCTCAACACAATCCTGTTCCAGAACTCTACGGACAATTCCTTCGACCTGATGGCTTGGTTTTTGCTCTGACGAGCATTTCCAACCGTGTGACCTTTATATAGACAGGTGTATCTAATCATGTCCAATCAATTGAATTGACCACAGGTGGACTCCAATCAATCATTAGGGGATATTGTGTGTAGATTGATGAGGAAATTTTTTAATTTCATCCATTTTAGAATGAGGCTGTAATGTAACAATGCGGAAAAAGTCAAGGGGTCTGAGTACTCTCCGAATGCACTGTACATAACATTCATGGCAAAACATTCCTAATATTGAGTTGTTCCCCCCCACAAGGTGTTGAATGCGTTCCACAGGGATGCTAGTTCCTGTTGTATCCGAAGCTTCCCACAGTTGTGTTAAGTTGGCTGGGTGGTCTTTGGGTGGTGGATCATCCTTCATACACACAGGAAACTTTTTGAGTGTGAAAACCCGTACCCGGTTCAAGGACACTTCAGTCTTCAGTCCTTTTTAAATAGGATCGATGGGCTATATGGGCTAGGGTATAGGCCAAATGTGATAGTCTGTCTGTAACCAACCTAAATAGGCCTATAACTCCATTACTATTCTGTTTAGAGTTTAGAGAAATGAATCAAACTGGAAATGAGCTTTTATCAGGCTGGTTAATGTGATTCATGTCTGTTGAATTTGGAAAAATCCACTTGCACTCAACCCTTTTTTTGGCCCTTTACAGTCATGAATCCAGTGTTGAGCTTCTGCCCTGTGAGTCTTGTGTATAAAATGATTTGGTTTCCTGTCAGTAAGAGAGGGTGATGTGTGGGCTGTGACATTCTGTATGCCACCAGGCCAGTCAGGAGATTAGTGGGTTATCACTGTTGTCCAGTGGCGCCCTAAGCAGCTTGCCCGCACGCACTCTCTCCGATCTCTATCTGGTTTCTCTCTGGTCTTTTTCTTTCTCTCTCTCTTTCATGCTCTCTCTAATTCAGCAGGGCATGTCAAGGAAGCCACACCATCCCACAGGGGGTCAAGCTGAATAAAACGCTTGGGGCTACCTGGGCCTGCATTCACCACTCACTTTTTATACTCGAGTCATATTACCCGAGCACAGAGCAAGCTGTAGGACTATTCGATAATACATTTTAAAGTGGGATGTTTTGTAATTGCTGGGACTGTACTTTGATTAAACGTATAAAACTGTACTTTAGTTAAAGATATAAAACATGGGGACCATTTTGGGGAAATGTGAATGCGTTTCTGTAATCGCAACTGTAGAGCGTGAACACCTGTCCAGGGGGTGAGAGGGTGAAACAGATCAGCTGTCAGCCTGCCTGGGTCAATAATACATGAGAAAGAGAAATTGGCGTGCTCAGCTCAAATGTGTGTAGTAACAAAGTATTTGGGTGCCGGGTTCAAAGGGCATTATTGAAGAAAGGAAAATCCGTCACTCACTGAAATATTCTTGACATTTGAATGTATTTATTTTTTGAGCAGCAGGTCAGAACAGACACACGTTTCGGTGGTAGCCTTTGTCAGCGTTTACCAAAACACGTCCGTTTGTTCTGACCTGCTGCTTAAAAACCAAATACATTACTACTTAAATAGTATTTCAGTGAGTGCAGGTTCTTCCTTTTGTTCAATAATACATGAGCCCATGTGACCATCAAGAGGCCGACTCTCTCCTCTGTGGTTTGGCCAAGGCAAAATGTAGAGCCACTGATCTAGCACACTGAACAAGCCCTCTGCGCCTCCCCCAACACAACAGTCTGGCTTGTAGACAGCATTTGAACTTCTCTGATATCCTTAATAGATACACTACTATCCGCAGCAATTGGCTCTGGCCTGCTGTATTCATTAGAGATAGTATTGGCCATCATTCCAACTCCATGTAATGACTGTGACACTGGGAGAGAATCCTCTGTTTGGGAATTGGACTGAGTTGAAGAGGCCTTTGTATGCTCAATTACAGATTGTCTGCTAGAGTCGTGCATTCTATTTCAGTGGCATCTATCGGTTATCTAAATAGGACAAGACAACAGAGAACTGAAATAGGAGGTCAGCTGCTTTTCATGCCCTAGCCTAGTATACAACTGGAATGCTTTTTCCTGTCAAATGTTTTTCCACGTTTAAATGTCAGAAAGGGGTTGCTTTTAATGTTAAGAAGCTTTTTAACTAGACTGGAAACATTTTAAAGCCCATATGACACAGCTATGACCAATGATACGAGGGAAATTCCATGGTAACGGAGTTAAAGTTTTTTCACTTTAAAATGTATGCAAAACAAAAACTATTGATTTCAAAGTTTTAACAAACCATACAAATCTATTAGGACTATGTTTAACACTTTTCACAGACATTTATAAAAAGATGAATTTAGTGGAAGAACTGTGCAGATGTGAACTTTGGTAACAGAATGACATGTTTTTAATTGCTTAATAATTCCTTAACAAAATGTAATATCAGTAAAATCACTAACTGATTGGTAGGTCTACCATTACTTGTTACATATATATCCTCTCTCCTCATGAGGGAGAGAAATTAGAAAATATTTTTTGGGGGGGTAATGGAATTACAAGGCAATATTTCTTAAACGTACAGACTGTAAACAATTTCTCCAAAACTAAATATAAGTGTTGATATTAGTTGGCAGGGGTCTTTACATCAACATTAGTGTGTTTTGATGTATTTTTAATACTTTTTAAGACGTTTTCTAATACCCCTTTTCCATCTGTTTATCCAGAAATCAAAACCTTTAGTTATGCTGCATTTTTAAGATGGAAAATGGTTGAAAAATATATCTATGCCATCATCTATGCCAAAAACATACTCTTTAGCTTTCATTTGACACCCAATTTGATATGCTCCGATGAACTTCAGATGTTGGTTCTCATGGGTCCTTTTCGACTAATAACTTGAAACCTGATGTGTGAGTTGTGACGTGGGAGCGTCAAGAAAAGTAAAGAATTAAACACACCCACAGGGCCGGCCATAAACAACGTCTGCTTGGCACAGGGCAGGGTTCTTGGCAGTTGTGGTTTTAATCCAAACCAGATCCACCACTTGAGGTCCTCATGGTCAGAGGAGAGATGCTAGAGGTCCCCGGTGGAGCACTTGAGGCAGAGGATAATTAACACCATCATGCCCAAGTGAAAGGGGGATCGTTTTAAGCCAGGGTCTGTCAAGTCTTGGTTTTTCCATTTGTCTGAATGCAGTAGGGTCGTTTCACCAATTCAGTGCCTTTTTGAGATGTTACTTTGATTGCACCTAATTTTAACATTCTGTCATAAAGAGCACATGTTCAAGTTAATAAAAAACAAGTTTTTCCATCTCAAGAAGTTACATTTAAAAAAAATACTATAGTAAGTGTGTATTAAAGGAACATTTTTGGACTATATCAACAATGGACTAATGAAACATACCAAAAGATAGTTTTTGTGTGGCATTTTCCTTTTAATTAAAACCTCTGAAGGATCGGACCCTTTCTTTCAATTTTTGCCTAAAATGACATTCCCAAATCCAAATTGGACAGTGCAGTTAGATTAACAATAATAAGCTTTCTGCCCATATAAGACATGTCTATGTCCTGGGATATGTTCTTGTTACTTACAACGTCATGCTAATCACATTAGCGCACATTATCTCAACAGTCCCTGTGGAGGGAAAACGATCCCGTAGAGGTGAATAAAGTAGCAGGGTTGACCTTAACACATTTGGCAATTTCATCTTGTTATGCTCAACCCACTCAGTTTTCCACCACAAAACACCAGAAAACGACCAAAAAGAGAACAGCTCACCTGCTTTTACACAATGATTTGACTATGACATGTTCAATGTTTCTTTAAAAATATATATTAACCATATTAAAACGAGAGTTCAGTTCACGTAACAGGGTTGACCTTAAAATGACTGACAGGTATTTTTTTTTTAATGAATCACTAATCTTCAGAAATGACTTTGTCAGAGCAGCAAAATAACTAGGGCTTTACAATGACGGTGAGAACTTGGAGACATGTTGTGGTTAAGTGGATTAAAATCTTCCTTAAAGTCAGACGGTGCATGGAGGAACATGTCACAATAAAACAATTTGGCACTTTAGCAAGTCTTTATTCATATAAAACGATCTGATTTATTGAATTATCCATGTGGTCTATAATAAAGGGCACATCATCGAATATATTACAGGCTTTTAAAATTCAATAATGATGTACAATTTCAATTTAGAGTGACTGCCCCCCAAAAAAGTACCTTCTCGTTTTGAAAATGGCCTACAGAAGCATTGATATGAGGCAAGCATTTTACTCTAGTGTCAAAATTGACTAGAAAATGTAAATAGGATCATTTTGATAATAGTCAGTCTCGTCCAAAACAGATTTGCGAGATGATAGGAAAAAATGGTGTCATGGAATGAAGGGTACCGTAACAGTTTTCCTTAATCCTGCCCACGGCTGGCAGCACCCAAGTAATTATTCATTCGGAGCACAGCTGCACGTGACCCGATCATAATGCCAATGGTCAATTTGGTTTGACATGGTTTGATTTTCCCATGGGGCTAGTTAGGGAGACCATCTGTGAATTACACAATGTACACGGGACAATATTTTAAAAGGTCAACGGCTCCAAATTTCAATGACTTAATCTCAAATCAACTATAAATTGTAGAAATTCATATGCAAATATTGAAAGCATTTAATGAGACAACTAAAAGATGTGCAACATGAAAATGATTGTCCCATTTACATTGTGTAATTGATTGACAGTCCCTGACAGGGTTTCCGTTAGCTGGTATTAGCCAGCTTCTGGCCAAAAAATAAATAAACAAATAGAAATGCTGATTTTTATATAGAATTGGCATTGACCAATTTGTCCGGGAGAAGAAGAAGAAGAAAAATTCCCATCTCGAAATAATACTTTTTTAGCCTATTCATTAATGTAAATACCAGTTGATGTAAATACATTTGAACAGTCATGCTTATCAGTCTATAGGTTAGTTTGCATAATTGAGTGGAATTAAATTGGTGCGCATGTATGTATCTTATCACACACACACACACAGCATACAGAGCTTTTGAGCGGAAAATCTGTCAGACAGCGCCAGCGCTGTTGCTACAGGACGGCATCTCAAACAGCAAAGGCAACGGAAGGCAGGCTTCATCAGCGCGTCTAACACCACTTTGCAATGAGCTGGAGGCAGTATGCATTTTGAAAACACATACTTAATCATTGCAAACCTGAACGTTTTACTGCATATTATGAGGCATGTGTGTTACCTTGTTTCAAAGTAGCCAAGCCAAAATCAGACCATCTATATAGACGTTATTATTTTATATCAACTTTCTTTCACAGTTCATTAGCCAAAGACACTATCCTAGTCATGCATGCTCTTCAACCGATCGCTACCTGCCTGTCCAACATCACTACTCTGGACGGCTCTGACTTAGAATACGTGGACAACTACAAATACTTAGGTGTCTGGTTAGACTGTAAACTCTCCTTCCAGACACATATCAAACATCTCCAATCCAAAGTTACATCTAGAATTGGCTTCCTATTTCGCAACAAAGCATCCTTCACTCATCCTGCCAAACATACCCTTGTAAAACTGACCATCCTACCAATCCTCGACTTTGGCGATGTCATTTACAAAATAGCCTCCAATACCCTACTCAACAAATTGGATGCAGTCTATCACAGTGCAATCCGTTTTGTCACCAAAGCCCCATATACTACCCACCATTGCGACCTGTACGCTCTTGTTGGCTGGCCCTCGCTTCATACTCGTCGCCAAACCCACTGGCTCCATGTCATCTACAAGACCCTGCTAGGTAAAGTCCCCCCTTATCTCAGCTCGCTGGTCACCATAGCATCTCCCACCTGTAGCACACGCTCCAGCAGGTATATCTCTCTAGTCACCCCCAAAACCAATTCTTTCTTTGGCCGCCTCTCCTTCCAGTTCTCTGCTGCCAATGACTGGAACGAACTACAAAAATCTCTGAAACTGGAAACTCTTATCTCCCTCACTAGCTTTAAGCACCAGCTGTCAGAGCAGCTCACAGATTACTGCACCTGTACATAGCCCACCTATAATTTAGCCCAAACAACTACCTCTTTCCCTACTGTATTTAATTAATTTATTTATTTAGCTCCTTTGCACCCCATTATTTTTATTTCTACTTTACACATTCTTCCATTGCAAATCTACCATTCCAGTGTTTTACTTGCTATATTGTATTTACTTTGCCACCATGGCCTTTTTTTGCCTTTACCTCTCTTATTTGCTCACATCGTATATAGACTTGTTTATACTGTATTATTGACTGTATGTTTGTTTTACTCCATGTGTAACTCTGTGTTGTTGTATGTGTCGAACTGCTTTGCTTTATCTTGGCCAGGTCGCAATTGTAAATGAGAACTTGTTCTCAACTTGCCTACCTGGTTAAATAAAGGTGAGAAAAAAAAATGCTAGTTGTTGCATATTACATCTCCCCTCTTTCTAAATGTAGAACTGATATTTTCATTTGTCACATGAAACCGCTTGCTTTTGACAAGTGTTTTCCCGCTAATTGCATTATGGAACAAAGATTTGTGTGTAGCCTACTGCCTTGTGCGCATTGCTGTGCCTATAATGTGAAGAAATAATAGTTTTGTCAACGTTTTTAAGCCAAACGTTCAGATCTGTTGCCATCAGACTCATTGCTATATAAAATAAAAATGTGTAACCTAGACCTACTGGCTGTATGAATTTGGGATGTATCGTTCAACAACTGTCCCAGAGTCTGTTTGGAATAGGCCATTTCTTTCTCGACAAGCTGACCAATAGAATAGGTCAACTTTTCTACTATAGGGGATAGTAGATTGACATAGGCTAGTGATTTTGCTGTTCGTTAATCGTTTTGGAAGTAAATGTGGGCATCGGAATTCAGTAAGAAGAACCTCACATCGTTGCATCCTCGACTTGCATGTTCTGTTAAGAAAAAATTACCATAATCTAAATGTGATTTCTGTTATTCTGAGCACCGTGCCTAATCCGGTTACGCACCCAATGATTATGGGTCCCTTACATTTCTTAAATGTCTGGTAAATTCAAATGTCCGGCACCACATTTTCCTAACGGAAATCCTGGTTCTTTACTATCCCCAGAAATAGGCTATCCAAAGTCAAACCAATTTTGCCACAGTCGCACACCAGCAAGCTGAAGCTAATTTTCTAAATGATTTGGCTAACTCTTCCCAACTGCAAACACACACGAGACACCCACATCAAAGCACACCCTGAAACCAACTCATGTCATGGCCACTAGCATTTCTTAATTAACCAAATCTGAAATGAGGCCAATCAGGACATTAAGTTGCCCTTTAAAATATCAGCAAAAGGCACTTATTTCCTGTAACTACCCAGTAGCAATGTGGCCAACTCAAGTTATTTCAAGGACAAACAGAGATCGCTTTTGCTTACAAAACATTTATTTGGAAAAGTGATTAACCATGGTTGATTCTTGCACTGACACATAGCCGTAAATATATTTGCGACCGCTAACCAGAAGACATTCTTTGCACCCCCAGTAAGTGCACTGTGCCAGCGGACAATCACACTTTTCCAGAGGTGTGGTCATTTCATACTTGTGGCTTATTTAACCATTTCCTGTACCGTCTCTTCTATGTTTCCCAACTCTTCTCTCCAATAGGTTATTGTATTCTCAGATGTGCGATGTATTGGCCCTTTTGGCACAATAGCCCATTGATTTCTCTGTGGCTAAGCCTGGGATTCCATTTGTGTGCACTGATTTTAAAAGGCTCTTATGTAATTGTGCTTGGTGAGATAGAAATAACTCTCCATTTGGACCAGAGGCGAGAGAACGGAGCAACTCTTTCCATTTTCCAGCTCTGAGTGAAAACACTCTAAACTTTGCACCCCATTGAATACGCCACTGACCTGCACTGCCCCAAAATTGATAGACCCTGCCCAAACAGGAAGTGCCCATGACTTCCTGTCTCCCATCTTGTGAGAGTAGAGAGGCCTGAGAGTTCCTAGATAGAGGCGGTTTCCTGTGGTTGTAGCTGGACTGGGAGAGCAGACCGGCAGGCAGTGCTGGGAAACCTGCCCACTGTGACCGTTCTCCCTAATAGAGCCTGACTGTTTTGGAACACAAGGGAGGTTACCATAACAAAGTGCCTGAGTTCTAAAGAGCCTGGCTAGATGGTGTTTTCCTGTTAACAAGTGCAGGGCAACTGCTCTGGGACCTGTTTCGCCCTACCACCCATGACAACACATTGACTGCTTCCACACAACTGCTTCTCCTTCAAATGTTGAAAGTATTCTCATGATAATATTTGAACTCAGAAATGTTGGTTTGTTACCAAAACACTGATTGTGTGTGTGTGTATAAAGAGTGAGGCAAGCGTTGGTCTAGTCGAGGCTTGTTGCTGAAGTGAGTTTAGTTTCTTTGGAATGCTCTCTCTGCTGCTCTGACAGTTTGTTTGATTCTGGTGCTCTCTCATCCATCCAGATGGGGTGTTATTTGGGTGTACTGAGCTTTTGGGTGGTCGTGGGGTCAGCCATGCCTCCTGTAAGGTTTTTAAAGGCTGGTTTAAAGACCACCTCCCTACATGATAAAACGTCCCTCTCATTTACTCAAGCACTTCCTAAGACCTGCTAAAGTGTATGAATGGTGTGCAATATATGTTACATTCTATAGATTATCTTGCTACCATACCATTATGTAATTCAATCGGTGGGATATCTGTTCACTCCAGCCTGTATCCTTTAGTTGAAGAATGCTATTTCGGTTGATCAGCACCCACACATACAGTTGAAGTTGGAAGTTTTACATACACCTTAGCCAAATACATTTAAACTCAGTTTTTCACAATTCCTGACATTTAATCCTAGTAAAAATATTCCCTGTCTTAGGTCAGTTAGGATCACCACTTTATTTGAAGAATGTGAAATGTCAGAATAATATTATAGAGAATTATTTATTTCAGCTTTCATTTCTTTCATCACATTCCCAGTGGGTCAGAAATGTACATTCACTCAATTAGTATTTGGTAGCATTGCCTTTAAATTGTTTAACTTGGGTCAAACGTTTTGGGTAGCCTTCCACAAGCTTCACACAATCAGTTGGGTGAATTTTGGCCCATTCCTCCTGACAGAGCTGGTGTAACTGAGTCAGGTTTGTAGGCCTCCTTGTGCGCACCTGCTTTTTCAGTTCTGCCCACAAATTTTCTATGGGATTGAGGTCAGGGCTTTGTGATGGCAACTCCAATACCTTGACTTTGTTGTCCTTAAGCCATTTTGCCACAACACAGCTTGTGGTCATTGTCCATTTGGAAGACCCATTTGCGATCAAGCTTTAACTTTCTGACTGATGTCTTGAGATGTTGCTTCAGTATGTCCACATTATTTTCTTCCCTCATGATGCCATCTATTTTGTGAAGTGCAACGGTCCCTCCGGCAGCAAAGCACCCCCTCAACATGATGCTGCCACCCCCGTGCTTCACGGTTGGGATGGTGATCTCTGGCTTGCAAGCCTCCCCCTTTTTCCTCCAAACATAACAATGGTCATTATGGCCAAACAGGACATTTCTCAAAAAAGTACGATCTTTGTCCCCATGTGCAGTTGCAAATGGTAGTCTGACTTTTTTATGGCGGTTTTGGAGCAGTGGCTTCTTCCTTGCTGAGCGGCCTTTCAGGTTATGTCGATAAAGGTTTACTGTGGATATAGATACTTTTGTACCTGTTTCCTCCAGCATCTTCACAAGGTCCTTTGCTGTTCTGGGATTGATTTGTACTTTTCACACCAAAGTACGTTAATCTCTAGGAGACAGAACACGTCTCCTTCCTGAGCGGTATGATGGCTGCGTGGTCCCATGGTGTTTATACTTGCGTACTATTGTTTGTACAGATGAACGTGGTACCTTCAGGCATTTGCAAATTGCTCCCCAGGATTAACCAGACTTCTGGCGGTCTACAATGTTTTTTTCTGAGGTCTTGGTTGATTTTGCCATGATGTCAAGCAAAGAGGCACTGAGTTTGAAGGTAGGCCTTGAAATACAGCCACAGGTACACCTCCAATTGACTCAAATTATGTCAATAAGCCTATCAGAAGCATCTAAAGCAATGACATCATTTTCTGGAATTTTCCAAGCTTTTTAAAGGCACAGTCAACTTAGTGTATGTAAACTTCTGACCCACTGGAATTGTGATACAGTGAAATAATCTGTAAACAATTGTTGGAAAAATGACTTGTGTCATGCACAAAGTAGATGTCCTAACCAACTTGCCAAACTATAGTTTGTTAATAAGAAATTTGTTGAGTGGTTGAAAAACAGGTTTGAATGACTCCAACCTAAGTGTATGTAAACTTCCGACTTCAACTGTAGGTGTGGCGGTGAGGGACTGACTAACTGATTGAGTCATATCCTCCTGACCTCTTTTTCCTCCTCTGATAATGTTGCAAAGCCAGTTTGCATTCCAGTGTAAACTGATAGAACTGTAGTAATCTTCATTTGTTATCCAATAAGGTATTCCTGTCCTGTTGTGTGACTGAAGTGGAGACGTAGTGACAGGCAGGCGGGAGCCAGGAGGCATATGGAACGGTACCGTACCGTGTCCTGTCATCCCCTCAGCCCCTGGAGGGAAGCCCCATAAACCACCTATCCACCAGACGCCGGGAAGTATCTTCCCACAGACGCTTTAGTTTTTGAAGAGATATTCAACCTAATCTCACATACCTCTGTCTTTAGGGTGTGCCCGTCATATGTTTAGAAAGCTCCCAGTAATGCCTGAGACTCTTGCTCATTTCTAAAGAAAGGATATGAGTATGTCTCCATTAGCCCTAAGCAGCTTGGAGGTAGTAGCCATATTAATGCGGTCATTAAGGGGAAAGACGGCAGGCCCTCACATGTCCCTCCCAGCCCTTCTACAGGAAGTGAATCAGAGGAAGTCTATGGCTGTGCTTGGACACACACACACACGCACACACAGGGCTGATCCATTGGCTTGTGAGTGTATGGCCATGTTCCAATAACCAGCAGATGAAGTTGGTCCAGCATAAAACCTTTATGGGTCCGATCAGCGCTGTGCCTCTCCTCCTCCTCCTCCTAGTTTGTAGATTAAACTCAAGGGATTATGTCCTCAAGCATTACGTCCAACTGTGCAGGACCTAGCAGAGAGTGGAGACCGGTCCGTGTTTACTGCATAGAGGTAAAGTGTGGGAAGTACTGTGTAATCTAGACGGATCTCACTTACTGATGGAGAAAACATTTCATTTAAAAGTTTGTTTATTTTGTTTCGTGAGGTGTGTTTTATTCTTTTAGGCCCCTTGATTTGTCTATAAAAGTATTGCTTCTCTCCCTTTACCCCCCTCTACTAACTACCTTAACGTTGTAATTGTGGGAATCGACCGGTGCCTCTGAAGGATGAAATTGAAGCCAAACTTTCTCTCATCTGTTTTCTTTACTCCTCTACTTGGCCTTTTCTCCATTTTTTAACCATTTCCCTTTTATTCCTACAACATAGGTAATGAAGAGCCACATCCTCTTCCATCAGAGCCTATAGCACCTAATTCTTTCTTAAAGTATAATCCAGCTCAGATGAAGTATTACTGTATTAAGTATTACTGGTCAAGCTCCACACCAAGGTTGAAGTCCCTGGTGATTCTAGGGGTATGTGTCCCAGAGCCAAACTATTGACTGACCAGAGTGGACTGCTACTATACTGTAGGTTCATCTGCTTTGAAGAGACTGTGCAGCCACACAGACCACCTTGACTTCGGTTAACTGTGATCATTGACCTTTCACCCAGACTCGCTCCATGTGGTCATCTACTGTAGAGAGAGGGGGATTAGAGTACACTTTGAAATCATCAATAAATCCCTTTTATAGTTGATGTTCAATTTGATAACACATTTAAAACCTGTGTTTGGAGATCTACTTAAAATTCCAGGTCTCTGTCTACAGTAAGATGAAAGTGAAAGTTTATAAAACTTTATTGTTCTTCTGGAATTTTCCCCCTTAGTCTGTTTGTGTGTTTCAGTGCCAGTTGTCTGTATCTTATCTGGATCTGCTACTGCAGTCATTGTATTTAGTTCGTCCCATTGGATCTATGCTTTGTTATCAACAGGCAAGTTTAGATGTGTTTTTGTATTCAAATCATAAAACCTTAAATAGAGATTAAGGCCATTTCTCTGATCAGTGGCCATTTTAGCATGTACATCTTGGTGGGGTAAAAAAAAAAAAAGAAAGTGGGATGCATGTCAGCAAAGCCACAAAACAATACATTAGTTGCACTATAACGTTGACAAACGGTGCCCACAAACGGCCTACATAAAGCTGTCCCAACAGCAGAGTCCCAACAGCAGTCCCACATCTTACCACTGCTACACCAAGCTATCATCGGAGCCTTGATTGGCAGTGAAACAGTTGATTCAGCCTCATTTACTGCCTTTAAAAAAAACCCATAGCTGATATGGCTGACTTGCTTTAACAAATGTGGTTTCTACTGACAATTGAGATGCGCAAACTATGGCATAAGGGGACGACAAGCGGATAAGAGGTAATCCATAATTTCGATTAAGACATTAATGAGCAAACTAGGATGGATGTTGTCAATATAGCTATTTGTTTAGCACTTTTGAAATGTACAGTGACAGAAATCAGAACATGGGCCTTTCTTACAGTGTTCTCCCTGTACAACAAGTCAGAACTGTAGGATAAATAAAGGGGCCATATAAGCAGAAAATTAAAGCTCTTACAATATTCAATTACTCTAAAACAGGTTATAGGCTACATGTGCACCACCAAGTCAGAACAGTAGGTGAAATTAAGAGGCGAAAATATACCACATTATTAGGGTGAGACACATGGGCTACTAACATCTTACTACACAACATACACTTAGTATTACTTTCTTAGCTACATTGTACATATCTCACTGGCATATTTCATAATTTATGCAGCAGCATACAAGACATTTTTGGACTCACCTTGTTGTGCTCACTTGAACAGGAAGGTGGCGCGGCGGTCCTTCGTGGGCAGGTTTTGTGATTGAAGTCTGGTATTCTCTGGATTTATGGTGCTTTCAAAACAACTGGGAAAAAGGTCATGATGACGTCATTGATTTTCGGGTCGTAGCACTAGAAAGATGCCGGATTTACAATTCTGAGTTAGATGACCTTTCAAAACGTATTTTCCCAGTCGCAGCTCGTTTATTCCCGAACGCACTGAAGTCAAGTTTTCGGCAGTTCCGAGTTTATTTGGTTTGAGCACGGCACAAATCATGCTTAATTGACAGCATGGCCAATGTTGAATATTTATCGTGTCAAACTTGGAAGGGACCCTTAATTGCAGATTTGGGACCACACAGCCACTCCACTGAGTAGCAGGCTAGTGATTGCTTTGCAATGCTTGCAGTTAGCCACTGTCACTGATTCCTTCCAAACCACTCATTGTCGAATTTGCGATTTCCAACTTGTTGTGTAATGTTTGCCCAATGGCCGATGAGCACCGATATGTTTTATCTATGATTTCTCTTCATTATTTCGACAAGGATTAAAAAGGATTTTCCAGCAGATGTCGACAACAGCTAGCTAAGATGTTGACATGATCAGTTCAATCAAAGCTACTGTACATATAACCTGATTTGACATCATTTTATATGTGGCCAATGACCTTGAGCCTTCTTGGATGGGCATTTCTAATGTAACTCTATGGCAGAACCCAAGGGGCTCTGCCCCACCTGCCCTGAATGATAGGTCGCCACAGTCTCTGATCATATCCCCTCCCATGTTACCTGCTGCTAGTTTGATTAAATGGGATTGAGAAGCTCTTTATCATTAGCCTAGCACACGTATGGCTCTGTGCACTGCACTGGCTGTATCTGTATGGTACCTGTCTGCGTAGCCAGTGGGGATCAACTTTAATTACTTTTCATCAGGCTGGCTGCATAGTTGGAATTCCTAAGTCTGAAACTGTAGCCCAGGGAGGGAGGAGGAGAGGCCTGGCCCACAAGGGTGGGGGCTGTTCTCAGAGACCGGGTGGGGATGGGCAGGGTTTGTGTTCAGTTTGCCTGGCCTGCTATTTGGATTGTGTGTGGGTTGGGGGTTGGTGGTAATGTTTTATAGCCTGTAAAGCTGTGTGGAGTTCTGATCTGGAATGGAAAAGTTACACTTGAGTTGTGGGTGTTTCATCCTTCTCTTTATTGTGCTCAGGCAAAATGCTAATATTTAAGAACCTTTCAATCATAGAGGAATTATGATAAGTGGTGTCCCAGTCGAGGCTAATGTACTTGAAAGACTGAACTGTTCTTTTGGAAACCTGACACAAGCCTATTGTGCTGTACCCCTCACGCTCTCCCACAATATAGCTTAGCCTACATACAAATGACTGTGTTTTGCCAGGGCCAGTGTTAGGTATGATCAATGATGCGTGTGGTCCGTTACATCAGCTGACACAATGAAAATTAAAGTCAAAAGGTGACAAAAAAACGATTTGATATAAACCAATGTATTATGAATCAGGAAATCATATTCCCATGTGACAGTATTTGGTTTCTCTGTCCCAGGCTGTGTATACAGTGGAATGAGGACTCTACTTGAGGAGTTGTTTTTGTTTGCTCCTCGTTTGTTTTACAGGGACTTATCATGAGGAAGCAGGATTGCACTGGGCTTGCACTTTGCTGCTGCAACAGGACCGTGTAAATAAAGCACGGACGTGATGTGTATGTAAGCCTTGGGGCGTGCTCCCAATCAGCCTTGTTTGTGATCGAGGACTCGAAGGTGATCCCAGACACTGCTTTGTTTACGTCCCAGCGTATGTGGGGCTAAAACCTAAAAGCCCTAAAAGGGAGTGTCAGAAGCGTGCCGCATCACACCACCGCTGTCTGTTCTAACCAGCGTGGCCCTGCAGGAAGATGGAGTATAAAGAGCTCAGTAGCTCTGACCTCTAAAGCTCTTCTTAGTGTTTCTAGTCACTGTTACAATGGCGTGACCTGTGTCATACCACCCCCCCTCTCACTAAGCTATTAGTTAATCATTTAAAGTGTTATTTGGGCTATTGGATGTGTTCCTGAGGACAGGTGATCATGATTTAATGACGGTCCAACCAACCACCAACCCCGGAGAAGCCCTTTCTTGTTCTCCCCCTGGTGACTAGCTTAGAGTGTCGTGTGACCACAGTCAACCTCAGCTGCCATAGCAACCAGTCACACAGTTTTAAAGCTCTATTGCAGCTCTCCTGATCCCAGTAATAAGTGCATCAGCTGAAAGTTCACTAAAAAGCTTGGAGTGCTGCATTGTGTGCTATACATACAGTGCCTTCAGAAAGTATTCAGACCCTTTGACTTTTTCCACATTTTGTTACGTTACAGCCCTATTCTAAAATTGATTACATTATTTTTTTCCCCCTCATCAATCCTCACAATACCCCATAATGAGAGGTTTTTAGACACTTTTGCAAATTTATAATAAAAAACCCTGGAAATATAACATTTACATAAGTATTCAGGTCCTTTACTCAGTACTTTTGTTGAAGCACCTTTTGCAACGATTACAGCCTCGAGTGTTCTTGGGTATGATGCTAAAAGCTTGACAAACCTGTATTTGGGGAGTTTCTCCCATTTTTCTCTGCAGATCCTTTCAAGCTCTGTCAGATAGGATGTGGAGTGTTGCTGCACAGCTTTTTCAAGTTTCTCCAGAGATGTTCGATCGGATTCAAGTCCAGCCTCTGGCTGGGCCGTTCAAGGATATTCAGACACTTGTTCCGAAGCCACTTCTGCGTTGTCTTGGCTGTGTGCGAAGGGTCGTTGTCCTGTTGGAAGGTGAACCTTCGCCCCCAGTCTGAGGTCCTGAGCTCTCTGGAGCAGGTTTTCATTAAGGATCCCTCTGTACTTTGCTCCGTTCATCTTTTCACTTGATCCTGACTAGTCTCCCAGTCCCTGCCTCTGAAAAACATCCCCACAGCATGATGCGAACACCACCGTGCTTCACCGTAGGGATGGTGCCAGGTTTCCTCCAGACGTGACGCTTGGCATTCAGGCTAAAGAGTTCAATCTTGGTTTCATCAGACCAGAGAATCTTGTTTCTCATGGTCTGAGAGTATTTAAGTGCCTTTTAGCAAACTCCAAGCGGGCTGTCACGTGCCTTTTAGTGAGGAGTGGTTTCCCTCTGGCCACTACCATAAAGGCCTGATTGGTGGAGTACTGCAGAGATGGTTGTCCTTCTGGAAGGTTCTCTCATCTCCACAGAGGAACTCTAGGTCTCTGTCAGAGTGACCATTGGGTTCTTGGTCACCTCCCTGACTAAGGCCCTTCTCCCCCGATTGCTCAGTTTGGCCGGGCTGCCAGCTCTCGGAAGAGTCTTTGTGGTTCCAAACTTCTCCCATTTAAGAATGATGGAGGTCACTGTGTTCTTGTAGACCTTCAATGCTGCAGAAATGTTTTGGTACCCTTCCCCAGATCTGTACCTCGACACAATCCTGTCTCTGAGCTCTACGGACAATTCCTTCAACCTTGTGGCTTGGTTTTTGCTCTGACATGCACTGTCAACTGTGGGATCTTACATAGATAGGTGTGTGCCTTTCCAAATCATGTCAAATCAATTGAATTTACCACAGGCGGACTACAATCAAGTTGTAGAAACATCTCAAGGATGATCATTGGAAACAGGATGCACCTGAGCTCAATTTGTAGTCTCATAGCAAAGGGTCTGAATACTTATGTAAATTTGGTATTTCTGTTGTCGCTTTGTCATTATGGAGTATTGTGTGTAGATAGCTGAGGATTACTTTTTTTTTTTTTTTAACATGACAAAATGTTGAAGTCAATGGGTCTGAATACTTTCCGAAGGCACTGTACACTGGGTCTGACTGGTGAGACAGTGTGCAGAATGTGGCCTATTCAAGTCACAGACAGGCCATGAGACGAAACTATGCAGTTCAATATTGACTGTCCCAGACTTTCTAAAACAGAGATGCCAGAACATGTGTTTCCTCTGTCAGGAAGGGTGGGAGGCTCCAAGGGGGCACCACCCCCCCTTCACCCTCAGCCCTACCGGGCTGCAGCCAGCTCACACTGCCATGTCAGGAGGAGGGCTGTGTGCCACCTCTCTGCCATTGTAAACCGAGCCAGTGTCCCTGCCAATTTCCATCCGGCCAGGGAGGCAGTCGTAAAGGCGCCGTCTGCAGTTATAGCACCATCCATTACAACAGAACTAAACGCTAACCCAGATCATTTTTTCTTTTTATTTAACCTGGATGCTGACAGCATTTCTTTGCCTCTGCTAAAGCTCAGAATGCACAAGGTTTTCTGTCCAGGGTCCAGTCACCTTCGTGTGTATGCCAACCCTACAGTGTCAGTCCACAGCCCATCAGAGAGGCTTAAGGTTCTCAGTGGTACAGCGACAGCAGTGCAGGTGGAAGGATTCATGGCATTCATTCATCCTCTCTTCCCCAGGGTGCTGAAGCAAGGCTCAATAGGTTTTCCACTGATTACAGAAGATAAAGCTGAGGATCCAAACCACTTCCTTGCCCTTCCCTGCTGCTCCTTCACCTCCCTATCATAAGACATCTGTCACAAACCACTATCTGTGATCCTTTTTATATTAGGATCTTCATGCTTTAATTACACAGGGTATAATGTGGTAAGGAACACGTACGGGAATATACAGTGGGGTCTGAAATGATTGACACCCTTGATAAAGATGAGCAACAAAGACTGTATAATACAAATACTGAGCTTTATCGTATGCTCAAAAAAATGACCAGATCCTTCATGTCCTTCGTCTGTGCTTATGGACGGCCCTCATCAATTCAAACCACAGGTTCGGAAAGATTGTGTATGGAGGAAGGGTCTAAGATCCCTCCCAATGTGTTTTCCAATCTCATAAAACACGTCTCAGTGTCGTTATCCTCGCAGGGGGAGGGTGCTGGTGTATTGAAAACAAGTGATCCAATAATAATTTTGACCCTTTAAAAAAATATATTTTGTTACCTCTTAAACAGAATATCTTTCTCTGAGCAATTGTATTAGTATAAAATAATATTAAAATTTTTGTTGTTGCGTTCAGTATTTGTATTTATTTTAGTCTTGTTTTTGCTCGTCTTTATCACTAATTCCGGACCCCACTGTGTTCAATAAGCACATGTGAAAGGATGGGTTTTCCTATAGCCCTCTATCGGTTTAAAAATAGACTATTGATGAATGAGGAACAGCTTTGATCCCCTAGCTATCAGGTTCTCGCTCACTCACTGTCTCAGGGGCATTTCTTTCCCAGCCCACCGAGTTTTGTCCCATGCTGGTTGTCACTGGGGGTTCTAAAGATTAGAGTCCCCTCCCGCTGCGACTCGGACACTCTCTGCACCTTCCTCCCAGCATGCCCCAGCTGGGCGACGATCGCTTCCTGACATTCTTAACTCTTTCTCTCCCTCCGCCCATCGCATATCTCATGTTACACCATACAGTACGCTATGTTGGTGTGTGGCAATGCTAAGCTTAAGCATCTCAAATGACATATGCCAATTGAAGGAAGTGATCTGTATTTTTAATCTACTCGGAGTAACTATTTTTAAGGGAATCTTGTTACATACTGTACCATCTGTTGGGACAGCAAGTTAATCTCTTAATGACTACACTTATGTGGGGATTTCCCATGCTATTCTCAGTAAGCGTCTCCTCTCTTAGCTACCTCAACTGGAAGAGTGGTTTCCAAAAGGAAAAAGGTTTAATCACTGATTTTTGCATGGTTAATTTTCAAATGAATCCCATTGTTATTAATGGTTAACTCTGTAATAAATGACGTGTTTTGAATGATAGACTCCTTAGATCCATTTTAGGAGTCTGTCGTTTTATCTTATGTTTACAATATGTTTCGATATATTCTGATGCTTTTGTCTGCACACAGGCATATGCTTGCATAAATAACAGCAAGTTGTTGTACAATTCTATTCACTTTGATGCATTAGTGCATTACAACTGTCTGCTCCTTCCACACCAAGTCAATAATACTGTAAGGCTTGTCCAATGTCCATTCAATTGTTGATCTCATAAGCAACCCATTAACTTACTGTAGGGCACTACATAACACCATTCTGAGACTATCAATACATTTGAATGCTTTTATTGACAGACATAATTATTAGAAAGTAGGAATTTGTTACATTACAGCCTTATTCTAAAATGTATTTAATTTCCTATTTTCCTCATCAATCTACACACAATATCCTGTAATGACAAAGCAAAAACAGAAATACCTTATTTGGGGTGGCAGGTAGCCTAGTGGTTAGAGCGTTGGGCCAGTAACCGAAAGGTTGCTGGATCAAATCCCCGAAAATCTATCATTCTGCCCACTGTTCACCGGTAGGCCGTCATTGTAAATAAGAATTTGTTCTTACCTGACTTACCTAATTAAAAAATACAAAATAAAAAAAAACATAAGTATTCAAACCCTTTGCTATGAGACTCGAGCTCTGAGCTCTGGTGCATTACGGTGAAGCTTGGGTGGACCACAGTCCACCTGTGGTAAATTCAATTGATTGGACATGATTTGGAACGACACACACCTGTCTATATCAGGTCCCACAGTTGACAGTGCATGTCAGAGCAAAAACCAAGCCATGAGGTCGAAGGAATTGTCCGTAGAGCTCCGAGACAGGGTTGTGTCGAGACACAGATCTGGGGAAGAGTACCAAAACCTGTCTGCAGCCTTGAAGGTCCCCAAGAACACAGTGGCCTCCATCATTCTTACATGGAAGAAGTTTGGAACCACCAAGACTCGTTCTAGAGCTGGCCGCCTGGCCAAACGGAGCAATTGGGGAAGAAGGTCACTCCGATGGTCACTCTGACAGACCTCCAGAGTTTGTCTGTGAAGATGGGAGAACCTTCCAGAAGGACAACCGTTTCTGCAGCACTCCACCAATCAGGCCATTATGTAAGAGTGGCCAGACGGAAGCCACTCCTCAGTAAAAGGCACATTTTAAGTAAAAGGCCCGCTTTGAGTTTGCTAAAATGCACCTAAATACTCTCAGACCATGAGAAACAAGATTCTCTGGTCTGATGAAACCAAGATTGAACTCTTTGGCCTGAATGCCAAGTGTCACATCTGGAGGAAACCTGACACTATCCCTAAGGTGAAGCATGGTGGTGGCAGCATCATGCTGTGGGGATGTTTTTCAGAGGTAGCTACAGGGACTGGGAGACTAGACGAGGGAAAGATAAACAGAGCAAAGTACAGAGATCCTTGATGAAACCCTGCTCGAGACCTCAGACTGGGGCAAAGGTTCACCTTCCTACTTTCCTACTTTCCGAATGTACTGTCGACGAGGAGGTTTGGGAGCACACAGAGATTGAGCCCCAGTCTATGGTGGAGAGTCGTATATGTCCATGGAGCCGCCATGCCCGGAGGCTTACCACTGGACCACAGTAGCTGTCAATGAGGAGTCATGTACAGTATGTGGTCAGTCATATCCTTTCTCACAGAGGTGACCCCTGGGCCAGGCAAGTTGGCTTGTTTGCTGATCTCTTCTCCTCCAGCTGGGTGACTGCATGTTGTGTACCGTCCCTTTTTATAAGACCCTCACCGCTGTCTTGAAAAGACCCCACACCTAAGCCCTGTGCGCTGTACATGTGGACAAATACTGCGTCTGGTTTGAGGAAAAGCCATGTCTTTCCCACATAAAGCACATGGTTTTCCCTCAATCCCTCTGTTTGGCAAGTCTGTTTGTTTAACCCTTATAGGTCAATGATTGATTTGTGGTTTCTGTAGCCTCTTGTCAAATGGGAAGCAGGTTTTTACAGTCACAGCTACTCTGTGAAAGCCATGTTTGTGTCGCAAAAATAATTGAATGAGTAGTCATGTTTAGCTTTGCTTAGACATTGTGGGTATCATAATGTTATCAGTAGGTATTTGGTTCCCTCAGGCCGTCTGCTGTAATGGTCATGTTTGTGGACTTAGATGTGGTTCTAGGCCGAGTAAGTAATATAAGCAGGAATTCCAGGAACTGGGTCCGCCTTAACTGCACTGTACTCCCTCTGCCTGCGGTCAGAAAGTCCTCCCAGTGTGAGTACTGATTGTTTTCTCACTGACCTGCTGTCCAGGCCCGAGTTGTAAGCTATAAACAATGACTGCAGTGTGTTGATTGACGCTCGGGGTACAGTTGGTCAGCTCTGTGACTGGTGAAGACGGACAAGTGTTGCCCGGCAAGTCAGGCTGTGATTTGCCTTGCACCGTCATTGGTGGGGACATGGAGTGACAGTGATGACACCACTCACGCTTACTCGAACACAGGCTAGTCCTGTAAGTAGGGATGACTGAACAATGTTAGAAGCTTAGTGACTAGACTATACAAATAATAAGAACATTGCACATCAAAGAGCATGACTACAGCTTTATGCTTACAGAGCAAAAATAAATATGGTCTTTAGAAGCAGTTTTCATATCCAAAACACAATACTCAATCGTGACTCACTATCTGGAGAGGACCTTAGCAATTACATCATAACTTTGGCAGAGTAGAGCATGGTGAATCAAGACTGATTGCGTAGTGTGTTTGTGTGTTTTCAGGTCTAATTGGAACCAGATGGCTTGCAATACGAGCTTGAACACAAACCTATGCAAATGTATTTTTGCATGATGAAAATAATGTATTAGTGAACATTTCTAAACAAGAGGATGGTTGTGTGAGGTGAAGTAGGATCAGTTGCCTTTAGGTGGCAGTAGCTGCATTAGTAGTGATATCTTCCTGTGCCGGCATAACTTTTCTGCTTGTGATGGAAGGAGGAGCAGTTGAACTTCAATGGCTCATCTTTTATGGGAACATTTTCACAAAAAACATAAGGGTAGAAATGTAAGATTGTGTTAGATTTTACGGTGTGTTGACTTAACAGAACAGAATAAGATGAGCAGTGGAATATTGGAAAGTACCATGGAGTTGTTGAAATCATATACATGAGATAATAATCTGAAATATAGTTACTAGGCTACTGCCTTAAGGCAATGCAGACAGAATAGCAATGGAGCCGATGTCATCTAAGCTTTAGTTCCACCAATATCAACCCATATGACAGCTTGATCCTCATTCCTAATCCTGGGAGCGCATCTTCACTACACAGCACTACTTGACAAATTTTGAATGTTTTTTTTTCTGTGCCAACTCAAGCTGGCTCTGGGTGACAAGGCTTTGACAGCAGGCCCATGGGCATGGGGGTTGGCACTGCTTCAGACTGCCAACGCTGGTGCTGCTGTGGGAACTGCAGAGAGGAGAGGGCATAGCCGGATGATGTGAAATATCTACTGTAGTGGCTCCCCAGCAATCTTTATCTGTGTCCCAGGGGGGCTTAGGACTGAATTAAGTAAGTCATTGGGATGCAAAGGGAATACTTCAAAAGACCGAGATGTAGCCTATGTGTCTTCCTGTATTCTGTACAGTTGAGAATCAATAGGCTTGTGTGGGGGAAAAAAAGGTGTGTGTGCGCAGGTCTGTTCGTCCACATTTGTGTTTGTGCATGTTTTTCTACAACTGGCCAAGTTAGTTATGCCTCACCCAGTGGCAGCACTACAAAGTAAAGGAAGCAGGGCCCAAGCCCCTCAGGAAAATGGGTCGGTTTCTTCTCCAGGGATAAATAAACCATCCCAAAATACTGAGTGGAAGAGGAAGAGGATGTGGCCCCTTTTATTTGTGCTGCGGTGCCATTTTGGAGAGTGACAGGCTAACCTCAGTCGCAGGTGAAAAGAGAGACTAGAGTTTAGTTTGTGTAGGCCAATGGGGATATGCTTTCAGGCAGGGCCTATAATCCTGGGTCAGTAGAGAGGAAAGATTGAGTAGAGCTTATATAGTGTGTAAACCAGACTCCTAGCGCTCTGTAGTATTTGCAGCCTGTTGTGCACTCAATCATGTGCGGTCCGTAGTAGTAGGGAGGTATTTTGTGGCATGTAACGTGAACTCATGCATTGGCATCTGAAATGTGTAGCATTTGGCTTGTGGGCATTTCTGTCTAAAACGACCCATGAGCACCAACATGTGAAGTTTGTATGAGCATATCAAATTGGATATCAAATGAAAGCTAAGAGTATTTATTTGTTTGTTAAGGCTTAAATACATTTTTTTTCAACCAATTTCCGTCGTCGAAATGTGGAATATTCAAAAGGCTTTGATTTCTGGTCAAACAGATGGAAAAAGGGGTCTTTGACAACATCTACCAAAAAAGGTCTTAAAAGGTATAAGAAATACACTGAGTGTACAAAGCATTATGAACACCTGCTCTTTCCCTGACAGACTGACCAGGTGAAAGCTATGATCCCTTATTGATATCACTTGTTAAATCCACATCAATCAGTGTAGAATGAAGGGGAGGAGACCGGTTAAAGAAAGATTTGTAAGCCTTGAGACAATTACGACATGGATTGTGTATGTGTGCCATTCAGAGGTTGAATGGACTAGGCAAAAGATTGAAGTGCCTTGAAATAGGGTATAGTAGTAGGTGCCAGGCTCACTGGTTTGTGTCGGGTTTTTCACGCTCGACAGTTTCCTATGTGTATCAAGAATGGTCCACCACCTAAAGGACATCCAGCCAGCTGTGGGAATTTTTGAAGTCGACATGGGCCAGCATCTCAGAGGAACGCTTGGCATAAAAAAACGAGAGATTTTCCATCTGCACCATTCTTCTAGTAAATGTGTTTTTGTGAAATTGTCTCGAACTTGTTCAAAGTAATCCTTGTGCATATAGTCGTATGGTTTGTTAAACTTTTGAAATCAATGGTTTTTATTTGGCACACATTTTAAAGCTTAATGCCGTTACCTTGGAATTCCAGCCCCGTTCCCTCTCCCTTCTGCCAGTACGTATGCACAACTGTTATCCCTCCCTTCAGCCCTCCCTGTCTCTTGTAACTGTCTATCATGGCTCTGAACTTTGTCTCACTTTAGACACCCTTTGACCAGGAAAAGGCACGTTGGAAGAATGAACCTTCACTCTACTTCCCGTTAGTGCGAGTGAACTCTCCAGGAGGTTAACATTCAAGTGACAAACGTTCAGGAGGTTTAAGTCAGTCTGAAGGAAAGTAGGCAAAGAGAGTAGCTTTGTTGTGATAAGGTTTACACATCAGAAGGAAACAGCCGCTTCCCCCTCCACCTCCCCAAAGAGACCCAGCTGGGAGCAGCGCTGTGTTATCTTACCTGCTCTGTTGGACGCCATGGTGATGTCACTGTTGTCCACTATTCTATATATCGGCCCGTTAAACACACACACACACACACACACACACTCCCCCCGCAGAGCTCCTAGCCGACCCAGGGCATAGAAACACTGCCAGCTGTGGACCTGACCCCTGACTTGGACACTCCTCAGATGAGATGCCAACTCCTCATGACTCCCCGCCCCCTCCGCTCCTCTAATCCAGAGACTTTATGGGGCTGTGTAATGTAGTGTACACGATGGGACGTTCCATCTCCCCGCTATGGGGCGGGGGGACTCCAGCTGACCCTTCTGTGTCCACATGTTCAGCCTTTGATGTTTTTAATTAGACCCCACCCGCTCTGCTCTCACAGCTTGACATTACACTTATATGACATAATACCTTGGGAGGAGGGTGACACCGTTAGAGGCTATTGCAGGACAGTGACACTGTCCACAGTCACCAGATGTGGAGTACAGTGTCCGTGTCCCCAAGTGGAAGAGATAAACGGTTCTGGTAACAACCACTGCTCATTGATCACAGGGATTCCTGACCTCAAGTCTCTAAGGGGTTCAGATGGAGCATTTATTAATTGAGCAAGTCAGCATGGTATTGTGAATCCATACTGTGTGACACCAGGGCAGTCTTGGTTACATAAAACTGCTGCTACTACACGGTCTAGCCGCAGTGTCATCATGATAACCAGGTACAGTGCATTTGGAAATGATTCAGACCTCTTGACTTTTTCCACATTTTGTACCTTACAGCTTTATTCTAAATTTGATTTAAATAAATAAAAACCCTCTTCAATCTACACACAATATCTCATAATGACAAAGTGAAAACAGTTTTGTAGAAGTTGCTGACTTATTTTTAAAAAATGTTACCGAAGTATTCAAACCCTTTGCTATAAGACATGAAATTGATCATCCTTGATGTTTTTACAACTTGATTGGAGTCCACCTGTGGTAAATACAATTGATTGGAAAGGCACACACCTGTCTATATAAAGGTCCCACAGTTGACAGTGCATGTCAGAGCAAAAACTAAGCCATGAGGTCGAAGGAAGTGTCCGTAGAGCTCCGAGACAGGATTGTGTCGAGGCACCGATCTGGGGAAGGGCACCAAAACATTTCTGCAGCATTGAAGATCCCTAAGAACACAGTGGCCTCCATCATTTTTCCATTTAAGAAGTTTGGAACCACCAAGACTCTTCCTAAAGCTGTCCGCCTGGCCAAACTGAGCAATCGGGGGAGAAGGGCTTTGGTCAGAGAGGTGACCAAGAACCCGATGGTCTCTCTCTGACAGAGATCTAGAGTTCTTCTGTGGAGATGGGAGAACCTTCCAGAAGGACAACCATCTCTGCAGGACAAGTCTCTGAATGTCCTTGAGTGGCCCAGCCAGATCCCGGACTTGAACCCAATCTAACATCTCTGGAGAGACCTGAAAATAGCTGTCCAGCGACACTCCCCATCCAACCTGACAGAGCTTGAGAGGATCTGCAGAGAAGAATGGGAGAAACCCCCAAATACAGGTGTGCCACGCTTGTAGCGTCATTCCCCAGAAAACTTGACGCTGTAATCGCTTCCAAAGGTGCTTCAACAAAGTACTGAGTAAAGGATCTGAACACTTATGTAAATATGATATTTCAGTTTTTTATATTTTTTATAACAATTCTACTACAAACCTGTTTTTGCTTTGTCATTATGTGGTATTGTGGGTAGATTGCTGGGGGGGTCCATTTCAGAATAAGGCTGTAACATAACAAAATGTGTAAAGTCAAGGGGTCTGAATACTCTCAAAATGCACTGTATATCTGAGTAGGAATTAAACTCAATTGATAGGATATTAAATGTCTATCATCTTGGATCCCCTTCCTTTATGCCCAGCCCTCAGCTCTTTAGACACTGTGTGTACCATGTCATCCCTAAGCTTGCTGCAGCAGATGAGCTGGCCCCTGAGATGTGTGTCCTGCAGCCTCCGGTCACATGGTTTATTCTATAGACTGATGGGAAGAACAGTCCAGCAGTGTTCCCAGCCGATGTCACTGACTCTCTTCATATTGATGTGAAAACAGCAGTAAACACCAATCAGGGAATTCACCAGTCATCTACAAAAGTATGATTGAGCAGTTGGTATCAATCTGAGAATGCGTGCCACCAACTTTCAAAACACACTGGGTGGGAGGGGGATGTAATCAGTATGGAGGACAAACGAAACAGACTTGTGAGAAGAGCTGCAGTTTGGCTGTAGTACCAGCAGCAGTAATCCAGCCATGTACATCAGTGCAGCTGAGTCCCAGACAGACCGTGCTTATCTAGAAGCCAGCAGCAGGCAGCTGTGTCCAGATTCAGCGTGGGCCGGGTACAGCTTCCATGCCCTAATACAGGATGTTTACACTCCAACATCCACACACACAACCGCCTTCTTCTTCTGCCATGGCATACATTAAGCCGATTTGCGCTTAGAAGCTTCAACTCCGATTTCCCATAGCTGACACTGCAATGGTACTATCACTGCTGTATAGGGAGTAGTGCTGCTCTTGGTCTAGTTAACTACTGCTGTACAGAATAGTCTCATTCCACAATGCGTCCATACAGAAGACAGATTTTCTGCTGAGGCTGATGATTGTGGATGTTCTGCTTGTAGGTCACAATGTTATTGAGGTTATTGAGTGGTTAGGGACTGTGTGTGTGGGTGGGGGGGGGAACTGAGTTTACCCTCCACATCCTGGCCCAGTGGTTTGTTTGTTGTCCAGAGGAGAGGTTCTTACGGTGCTGCAGACTGCTGAGGAGGAGTGGAGTGAAGCAGTAGAAACACAGCTGATCCCTGTGACTCAGCAGTCTTCACCACCCAGCATGGCCTGAATTATTCATCATTAGCACAACACAGAAAAGAACAACAAACCCAGTACTGTACACATACACACACAGTCTGGTTTCTCCTCAGCACTGCTGCAGCAGCACTATCGGTTTATCATTAGCTGTTTGTTCTACTGGGTAACCCTCTCGGAGACTTCCACCTCTTGATCGTGTGATTGGTTGGTGGTGAGGGGTGGAGTGGGATTGCAGACACCCAGCAGTACTCATGGACTGTACCTCCTGCGTAGGCATTGAGGATTTCTGCACTGCCTTGCTAAGAGAACCATTCCCTGATAACAAGCCTCCAAAATGAGAGTAGGATGAACTGTGTTGCAAAAGGCCCCTTTCTCTAACAGCTGGTTAGGTGTTATGGAGGTATTTTAGAGGTCGACCTCAGCCGTGACACAGCCATAAATGTTGTTGTTGGCTATGGCATACATTTTGAAACCGAGAAACGTCTGACAATGTATCAGTACCATCAGAAAGTATTCATACCCCTTGACTTATTCAACATTTTCTTGTTACAGCCTGAATTCAAAATTGATTTTTTTTTAAAACAAGATAATTCTCACTCTTCTACCCACAATACCCCATAATGACAAAGTGAAAACATGTTTTTAGATTTGTGCAAATTTATTGAAAGATTAAATACAGAAATATCTATTTTTACTTAAGTATTCACACCACTGAGTCAATACTTTGTAGAGTAACCTTTGGGGGTGATTACACATTTGAGTTGTCTTGTGTATGTCTGTAGCAGCTTTGCATATCTGGATTCAGGGATTTTCTACCATTTTTCCTTGCAGATTTTCTCAAGCTCTGTTAAATTAGTGGCGGTGAACAGCAATCTTTAAGTCTTTCCACAGATTCTCAATGGGATCAAGTCTGGGCTTTGGCTGGGCCACTCAAGGACATTCACATTCTTGTTCTGAAGCCATTCCAGCATTGCTTTGGCTTATGCTTGTGGTCACTGTTCAATTGAAACATAAATCTTCACCCCAATCTGTCGTTTGCACTCTGAAGCAGGTTCTCATCAAGGATTTGCCTGTATTTGGCTCGACTTATTGTTCCCTTTATCCTTACCAGTCTCCCAGGCCCTGCCTTCTGGCAGGTTCTCCCATCTCAGCCAAGGAACTCTATGGTTCTGTCAAAGTGGTCATTGGGTTCTTGGTCACCTCCCTGACCAAGGTTCTTCTCGACCAGTTGCTCAGTTTGGTCAGACAGCCAGCTCTAGGCAGAGTCTGGGAAGTTCCATAATTGTTCAATTTCCCAATGATGGAGAGTGGAGACCACTGTGCTTTTGGAAACTTTCAATACCCTTCCCCAGATATATGCTTCATCACAATCTCAGATAGTTTCTGCTCTGACATGCACAGTCAGCTGTGAGACCTTTTTTATATAGTGTCTTTCTAAATGATGTCCAAACAATTGAATTGGCCACAGGTGGACTCCAATCAAGTTGTAGTGACATCTCAAGGATGATGAAATAAGGTTGGATGCACCTGAGCTCAATTTGGAGTGTCATAGCAAAGGGTTGTGAATACTTAGAGTAGCAATCAAAAGTTTGGACACACCTACTCATTCAAGTTTTTAAAAAAAATGTAAAACTATTTTCTACATTCTAGAATAATAGTGAAAACATCAAAACTATGAAATAACACATGGAATCATGCAGTAACCAAAAATAGTGTTAAACAAATCAAAATATATTTTAGATTCTTCAAAGTAGCCACCCTTTGCCTTGATGGCAGCTTCGAACACGCTTGGCATTCTCTCAACCAGCTTCATGAGGTAGTCACCTGGAATGCATTTCAATTAACAGGTGTGCCTTGTTAAGTTAATTTGTGGAATTTCTTTCTGGAAGATTTGCCATTTATAAAATAATAATATTTCACCTTTATGTCACCAGGTAAGCTAGTTGAGAACAAGTTCTCATTTACAACTGTGACCTGGCCAAGATAAAGCAAAGCAGTGCGACAGAAACAACAACACAAAGTTACATGGAACAAACAAGCGTACAGTCAACACAATAGAAAATAAAGAAAGTCTATATACAGTGTGTGCAAATGGCATGAGGAGATATGGCAATAAATAGGCCAACGTAGAAAAGCAATTACAATTTAGCAGATTAACACTGGAGTGATAGATGAGCAGATGATGGTGTGCAAAAGAGCAGCGAAGTAAATAAAAATAATATGGGGATGAGGTAGGTAGATTGGGAAGGCTATTTACAGATGGACTATGTACAGCTGCAGCAATCGGTTAGCTTCTCAGATAGCTGATGTTTAAAGTTAGTGAGGGAAATGTAAGTCTCCAGCTTCAACAATTTTTGCAATTAATTCCAGTCACTGGCAGCAGAAAACTGGAAGGAAAGGCGGCCAAAGGAGGTGGTGGCTTTGGGGATGACCAGTGAGATATACCTGCTGGAGCGCATGCTACGGGTGGGTTTTGTTATCGTGACCAGTGAGCTGAGATAAGGTGGAGCTTTACCTAGCATAGACTTGTAGATGACCTGGAGCCAGTGGGTCTGGCGACGAATATGTAGCGAGGGCCAGCCGACTAGAGCATACAGGTTGCAGTGGTGGGTGGTATAAGGCGCTTTGGTAACAAAACTGATGGCACTGTGATAGACTGCATCCAATTTGCTGAGTAGAGTATTGGAAGCTAATTTGTAGATGACATCGCCGAAGTGGAGGATCGGTAGGATAGTCAGTTTTACTAGGGTAAGTTTGGCGGTGTGAGTGAAGGAGGCTTTGTTGTGAAATAGAAAGCCGATTTTATTTTGGATTGGAGATGTTTGATATGAGTCTGGAAGGAGAGTTTACAGTCTAGTCAGACATTTGGTTTTGCTAGCGTTTAAGAGCAGTTGGAGACCACGGAAGGACTGTTGTATGGCGTTGAAGCTCGTTTGGAGGTTAGTTAACACAGTGTCCAAAGAAGGGGCAGATGTATACAGATTGGTGTCGTCTGTGTCCAGGTGGATCAGGGAATCATCCGCAGCAAGAGGGACATCATTGATATATACAGAGAAGAGTCGGCCCGAGAATTGAACCCTGTGGTACCCCCATAGAGACTGCCAGAGGTCCGGACAACAGGCCCTCCGATTTTACACAATGAACTCTATCTGCAAAGTAGTTGGTGAACCAGGCGAGGCAGTCATTTGAGAAACCAAGGCTATCGAGTCTGCCAATAAGAATGTGGTGATTGACAGAGTCGAAAGCCTTGGCCAGGTCGACGAAGACGGCTGCGCAGTACAGTCTTTTATCGATGGCGGTTATGATATCGTTTAGTACCTTGAGCGTGGCTGACTTGCACCCGTGACCAGCTCGGAAACTGGATTGCCCAGCGGAGATGGTATGGTGGGATTCGAAATAGTCAGTGATCTGTTTATTAACTTGGCTTAGAAAGGCAGGGCATGATGGATATTGGTCTGTAACAGTTTGGGTCTAGAGTGTCCGCAGCAGCAGCTTTCCAATCTTTAGGGATCTCGGACAAAATGAGAGGTTGAACAGACTGGTAATAGGGGTTACAACAATGGCGGCGGATAATTTTAGAAAGAGAGGGTCCAGATTGTCTAGCCCAGCTGATTTGTACGGGTCCAGGTTTTGCAGCTCTTTCAGAACATCTGCCATCTGGATTTGGGTGAAGGAGAAGCTGGGGCGGCTCGGGAAGTAGCTACGAGGGGTGTGGAGCTGTTGGCCGGGGTTGGGGTTCCATTATCATGGATTTATCGGTGGTGACCGTGTCGCCTAGCCTCAGTGCAGTGGGCAGCTGGGGGGAGGTGCTCTTATTCTCCATGGACTTTAGTGTCCCAAATCTTTGGGGAGTTAGAGATACAGGATGCACATTTCTGTTTGAAAAAGCTAGCCTTAGCTTTCCTGACTGACTGTGTGTATTGGTTCCGGACTTCCCTGAACAGTTGCATATCGCGGGGACTATTCGATGCTATTGCAGTCCGCCACAGGATGTTTTTGTGCTGGTCAAGGGCAGTCAGGTCTGGAGTGAACCAAGGCCTATAATGGGGATCCTTTTTTATGCAAACAATGCCTGCAGTACTAATGTCGGCCTTGAACTTCCATGGCTTCAATGAGAGGTGGCAGTCTTTCTACCCTGCAATAGATTAATAATGGGACTTAGTGAGTGTCATAGCATTGTTTTAGACATACCTCAGTGTGCACAACAGGAAGAATCTATGTCCTCCAGCTGTGTCACTTCAAACCATGTCCTCTAGTAATTCATTATTAGCCAGTTAACATTATATTTGCAATGGTTCTCACTCAAAAATAACTGTCTCACTGTTGACAGACAGTGTTTTCAAAAGAGAACATCCTTGACTAGACAGACGTGTGTGTGTGTGTGCGGACTGTCCATGTATTGTGTCGCTTAGGGGCATGCTATTTTAGTTGCTGTGCTGCATAACTATGAACGACAAGCCAGCGATAACGCTGTGAAGTCACACTGATATTCCTTTGTCATAACCCTATAGTACATGATCCTCTTGCCCTTTACCTTACTTAGGGATGTGATCACTGCTCTTACAGTAGCAACAGTTCAAGCAGGAGACATGAAGCTTTCATTCATCCCAGTCCACTCTGCGGGCTGCTCTTATCAGTCCCTAATGTAGAGTTTGACTTGGCAATTTCACAGCAGATTACTTCTTGCTGTTCTATATGTTAAGCTTAAAAGCCCTCTCTCCACCATCTGACGGTCTATCCTGCTGTAGACTGCAGGCCATGGGGGATGGGGAGAGTGTGTTGAAGCCATGAGGTTGAAATGAGGATGTATTTCTAAGAGAACAATGAGTATACTTGAAGTCTTCAGCCATCCATCCATCCCTCCTCCTGCTCACTCACTCACTCTCACTCACTCACTCACTCACTCACTCACTCACTCACTCACTCACTCACTCACTCACTCACTCACTCACTCACTCATATATCTGAATTCCATCAACCCCAGGCTCAGCTGCACTCCTCATCCCCCCCAATCGAATGTAGTTCAGTGTGTCAGGTGCTGCTGAAATATTAACACAGCACACGCACATGCTGAGGGAGTTTAGCAGCACACTACACTGGTGCGCCCTGTGGAAGCACTTCTAATGCTGCAGATGGTTGTGTGTGTGTGTGTGTCCTGATCAATGTTATTGCCCCACAATATGACTTTTACTGTAATGGTGGTAGCAAATCTCCCCCAGTCACACAGAGTTTGAGCCTTTGACCGGTCAACTGAACACTTTGGGGAATTACCGTGCCCCCATAGACACAAATTAATTTGGGGAATTACCGTGCCCCCATAGACCGCAGCCACTCTGCATTAGACATTTTACATTGCATGTATTTTCAGCTTGTAAATTCCTATCAAATGAAATATTAATGTTTTAGTATGAATCTCATTCTCAGTGGTGAACTCTCATCAGTGTTATTTTTCTGGTTCATGAAATCCCTCCAGTATCTAGGAAGACTGTTCACTGTATGCACTTCAGTAGCTGATATGTGCATGTGACAATACAACCCCAGGTGCCGTGGATGATTCCCTGCCAGCTACTGTCCTGTAAGTGTGTGTACTGGGGTACTTTATGAGCATGCGACCCACAGCTGCAGCAGGAAACAGGGGCCGCCTCAGAATGACGGGAAATTGATAAGTAAACAAGAGATGGACAGTGCCCGGTTTCCCTGTCTGTCTTTCCCCAATCAGGACATGGGGCATGGCGCTGCAGACTCTTGTCAGTATAAACATGTCCAATGGCTCGAAGGCAGAGAGTCCATAAAATCAGGCCTGATTTGTAGGTGGGAGATATTATAGATTTTTTTTTGTAAAATCCATAAGCGAATATTGATTCATTTCTTCATGAATGTGGAGCCAGTTCAGGTTGATTATTAAACAGCATGGTTTTATGGGTAAAGTTCCAGGCCCTAGGTAAAACTGTGTGGCTGATGGATTGTATCTGGATGAATCATAGTTTGACATCCTTGAAGGTCTTGGCTTAATCAACCTTTTCTGTCCTACTTCTAATATGTTTTATGCACTTGGTAGAACAGGAAGGACATGCTCTCATCCAGCCAGAGGCTAATCTTTTATTTAGAATTTATTCTCTGCGTGACGTCTCGGCATAAAAGGCTTAAATCCGTACATTTCCTTGGTGTGCTTTGTAAATAAAGATGGCTTTGAGCAAAAGCACTGGCCAGTAAATGTTTTGGTTTCTAAAGTAAAACAGATTCGTCTTTGAACACAGGCTGACTGACTCAGCTGCTGTTTGTGTGGGCACACACTTTAATTGGAATATGTTAAGTCACAGAGTAGGTTTGACTCAAATCCTGTTCTTTTTAGATGAGCTTTCCCTTGATCGAGAAGATTACAGAGGATCATGTCCGTTTAGAAAACAGTTTTCCAAGCAGTCTGGCTGAGGTGGAGGAAGTTTTTACTCTGTGTCTTTATTAAGGCTTTCATTAATCCAACCGTAATATGCTGCCATGTCATCATTATTCATGTTTTAGAGTAGTGTAAATTATGAACTTATTTGATTCTTGGAGAAGTTGTCCCTTCGTTGCCCCTTGTTTCTCACTTCAACTAAATAAGCACTCAGCCACATTGCGCTTTGCCTGACTGTGGAAACAATCTATCCTAGAGTTAGCACACATTCATTTACTCCTTAGTCAACGCCTTAATCTTCATCACATTCCCTCCCCTTACTGTACAAGAACAACTATTGTATTTGGGTGCGGTAATGCCGGCTGCTTATTTCTGAATGCATTCCCCAGAGAATGCAATAAAAGCAAATATTTTCATGTACAGATGTGGTCTGACTGTGAGTAAGGGAAAGATAGAGTTGAGGTTTCAAAGAAGGGAGAGGCAGGGAAAAAGAGAGAGCGAAAGGGAGAGAGATGCACAGCATCAGCAGCAGCCGATAGAAGCTGGCGTTGTGTCGAGGCTCAGCATTGGCTGAAGCTGCAGCAGCGCTCACAGCATCCCCCCCTTCCCGTCTCTCTCCCTCTCTCGCTTGCCTGCTGACTGAGGCACTCCTGCAAACACAGGCTGGGATAGCTCTGCTTTGCTGTGGCTCTGACCGAGGCTCCTTTCCCTGGCTGGATAAACTCTCTCTCCAGGCTCCCAGGCTATCTCTCTGTATCTCGGAGCCCAGACAGCAGCCTCGCCCTGGGGGTGCAGTCATAGGAAGTTGTGGAGCTGTGTTTCAGGATGGACCAGGCTGTAGTAGGTTTGGATCTGGGAAACTGGGTCATCGTCCGGCTCTACTGAGGGATGCCTGTTTTGGACCTGGAGTGATGGGGTGCACCACCAGTGTGGTTGTGTTTGACGGACTGCGTACGGTCTTACAGAGGAACTGTGGGTACATCTGCAAAAGTGGTGCTGCCGAGCCCGTTGGGCAGAACGAGGCTGAACAAGCCGCGTGCAGCCGGAGGGAGTCCCGGGTTCCATGGCCAACACCTCGAGTACTGAAGGTGTGTATGTGTGTGTGTGTGGTGTGTGTGTGTGTGTGTGGTTATTACTTATGACGTGCCTGCCAGACTGTAGCTCTGCTCCGATCTCTTCATACAGTATAAATACAACACCAGTCCTGACCTCCCTCAGCAGCCAGGTGCTTCTTTAAATCAAAGTAGTGTCCAGAGACAGGATTTCAGTTCCTAAATCCACTTAACTGTCTTCCCATATCCTGTGAATTATATAGGGAACTTTTCAAGGTTTCCTTTAACACCAAACTTCCACTGAAGCAAAATGTGATACCGTTTTTCCAACTCAGGAAACAGCACATGATCTGTAGGAAAGTAGGCCGAACCCCATTGTGTTGCCATATTCGTTTTTTAATGGACATCTTATCTTTCCATTTGAGGTACCCAAAGCCACAAGACAGCTTTTATGTACTTAAAAGGAGCATAATAATCGTTTTTTTGATAAATGAATCAATTTCCTCCTTTAACTGACCTACTGCATTTCAGCTGCAGAAGTGCACCTATTTCAGTACTATATTTTACTTGAACCACCAGTGTGTGAAATATAAGAGGAGGAGGTTTGAATCTCACCCTCTGTGATGCGCTCCATGGGTTAAACCCTGTGCAGGAGAGGAGAGACAGTGGGCTCCGTGTCTGCTACAAACCCATCATCTTTGGGCTGCTGGCTGGCTGCATCTTCTGTTCTACCCAGTACCAGCTTGTCTGTCTTGACCTTTGTCTATGTCTTGTTTGCTCTCTAAGGATGCATGCAATTGCACCCTATTCCCTATATAGTGCACTACTTTTTAAAACTAAGCCTTATGGGCCCTGGACAGAAGTAGTGCACTTTTATAGATTAGGGTCCCATTTGGGATGCTTCCTAACTATGTCTAAAGGATACTGATGGCTCTTTCCTCCTGCTGAATGTGACATCCATTGGGTTAACTGTGATGTGAACAGATTGACAGGGACGGCTCCATGGTAGAGTAGACCGAAGAGACAGGAGAGATGTATAGGTCAAGGGCATTGTGACCTTCCATGGCTCAGAGATGCTCTGGTCATCTAGCTCTGCTGATTTGAATTCCCTCTCAGCATTTGGTCGTGTCACAAATCATTAGGCGAAAAGGTGCAGGCAGGGAGAAGGATGCCGCATGACACCCGTGGGGGACACCCGTGTGCTATACTGTAACCGATAGGACGTCAGAAGAAATGCAACATGGTTGAAACCGAAGCATGTTTAGCTCCTTGGTGACTGCCCTCATAAAACAATGTTTCAGATGGACCAGCCGTACTGGAATCCCCTGTCCCCTGGACTGGAGTTTTGCTCTCCTTGTTGTTATGCTTCTGATTTATAGCAGGTATTTTGGTCCACATAACCTATAAAGACGTCAACCATTAGTGTTGTCCTATACATTCCCCATGGCTTGAAGTCATTATCTCTGTGTGGGGGAATTTAACGGAAAGGTTAAAGGGGTAAAAGCCACTGGGTGGGCCACACACACACACACACACACACACACACACACACACACACACACACACACACACACACACAGAGAGAGAGATATGGGTGGCTATTAGTAGGTAGTTCTTCGGTCCAGACTCACACAGTATGCCATTAGGGGGATTGTTTTGGGAGTTGGACTGTTCTCTTATTTTACTCCCTCTCTGATTACACCAGCGCACCCTTTTCCTTCCTTTAGGAAACTCACATCTCTCGCTCTTCAGGGGTGGGGTGGATGCCTTTAGGGGACAAAGGTCACTGCTATTAGGATTCTGCTCTCTAAGTTTTTCATGATTTGTCTTTGTCACTCCTGCTAAACTACTTAGCTGTGTTGTACATCATCACTATGTTTACATTCTTACCATACTGTTGACAAGTGCACAGCTTCTTTCCTCCTCTAGAGCTCCAGGAGATTTGAGGCCAAAACCAATATTGCAACACAAAAGAAAATGTGCCAGCTATTCTTATCCATGGAATGTCGTTTCGGGAGCAGGAGAGGGAGAGAGAATGGTGCCGTCAAGTTGGGCCATGATAAAATAAGCTTTATCGTGTGGTGTGTTGAGGAGTAATGCTTGAAATATAGACTAACAATGTTTTCACTTATAACAAATGGCTAATGACTCAATTACTCTGTATATCTAAAGTGCCGCATCGCAGTGTGCCACTACAGATTCTGGGTTCGAATCCAGGCTCTGTCGCAGCCGGCCACAACAGGGAGACCCATGCGGCGGCGCGCAATTGACCCAGCGTCATCCGGGTTAGGGGAGGGTTTGGCCGGCAGGGATATCCTTGTCTCATCGCGCACTAGCGACTCCTGTGGTGGGCCGGGCGCAGTGCACGCTGACACGGTCGCCAGGTGTACGGTGTTTCCTCTGACACATTGGTGCGGCTGGCTTCCGGGTTGGATGGGCATTGTGTCAGGAAGCAGTGCGGCTTGGTTGGGTTGTGTTTCGGCGGACGCATGGCTCTCGACCTCCGCCTCTCCCGAGTCCGTACAGGAGTTGCAGCCATGAGACAAGGCTGTAACTACTACCAATTGGATTGAAAAATATATGTTTTTTAAAAACAGGCTTATAGACATTTTTGCTAATTTATTCAAAATAAAAAACTGATCCTGAATCGTCTTGGCTGTGTGCTTAGGGTCATTGTCCTGCTCCAGAGCGCTCAGGACTTCATCAAATCCCCCCCCCCCCCACCCAAAAAATGTCACATGCGTCGAATACTTAGCGTGAAATGCTTAATTACAAGCCCTTAACCAACAATGCAGTTCAAGAAATAGAAAATATAAGAAAATATTCACTAGATAAATAAAAAGTAACACAATAAAATAACAATAACGAGGCTATATACAGGGGGTACCGGTACCAACGCAATGTGCGGGGGTACAGGTTAGTTAGTTAATTTGTACATGTAGGTAGGGGTCATCAATGTAAATAGTCCGGGTGGCCATTTGATTAGTAGTAGTCTTATGGCTTGGGGGTAGAAGCTGTTAAGGAGTCTTTTGGACCTAGACTTGGGGCTAAGGTACCGCTTGCAGAGAGAACAGTCTATGTGATTGGAGTTGAACTTTTTTTTTTAATGGAAAAAAAATAAACGTGTGTGTGCTTTAAAAAAATGTTTTTTTTAAAGTACACACACACACACACACACACAGTTTGTTTTTTTACTTAAAAAAAAAAGTTCAACTCCAATCACCTGTCATAGACAACAAATTATTCATTTTTGGGGACCCCTACAGTACCCCGGGCCCCAGTTGAATACCCCTACTGTACAGCATAACTGTGAATTAGCCGTAGTGTTACTCCCCTGGATGGCTGTTGTTCCTTTAGATGGTGACCACGTTGAATTTAGTCTGGTGTTTGTCTTAATGTCGTTAGGACGAAGTGTGGGACCATTTATTTGCAATGTCCGCTTAGATCATAATATATTATCCTAGCCTAATTCCTTATAGGCATACAATCCTTCTCCTCTATTTATGTCATCCTTATAATTATTTTCTACAAGTGGAAACTCTGACTAGCCCCCATAGATAGTCAGTGTTATACACACAGGCTGGGCGTTCACCAGAACATCCATATGAAAGCAATGTGCCGTTAAATCTCTGCAGAGAGAAGACAAACAATCAGATCACTCCCCTGTACTTTTTACACACTAGCCGTAAGCACATCTAAATAGCAACAGACTTGGCTATCTAGCTAGCTAGGGCAATGTTTTTCTATTTGTCATGATTGTGTGTCACTCTGTGTGTGGCGTCTCAGGCCGTTGTGAAGTTGCCTAGAATGGGTTGTTTCCAGACATGCTAATAACATGAAGGTGCTTTCCGTTGCCCTCTCTCACACACTCTGATTGGGACAGGAGAACATTATCTCCAGCACTTAGCTAGGCTCCTTCACCGTGACCTGCTCTGGTAACAAGTCCTAGAGACACTAGACTAGAGCAACAATGTGTACATCAATGTGCAGCTGTTCAAACTTGACGGGCCACACATTTGTTCGATAGAATTGCGTTGCGTTCGGCCTTGGGTGAAAAAGAGTACATGTATCTATGCAGGTAGGAGGAGTCTGGAAATGCCATAGTGTGCTGTATCCATCCCTACTGTGGTCATGTTTTGTTTCCCAGCTGCTTTGTGTGAGATGAGACTCTTGTTCTCACCTCTTTATACACTACTGACGTAAGCAGCAGTGGGCGTAGATGTGGACTGACACTGACTGTATTATGATTTGCCTTATCTCCATGCAGTCAGTGTGAATTCTCCATTTTACCTGGCGCCTGGGAGCTCCCCGGGGAGACTGGAGTGAAAACAGCCTGGGTGCTGGTCCTGGGAAGGGTGTGTTCTGATGAAGAGGGGATGTGTGTTTTGTTACATTCCAGGGTTACACCCATCTGGTTTTCCCCTGGCTCCTACTGGGAAGAGAAGGCCCAATTATTGCGTCAAGCCTTTGTTATGTAACACACCGCCCCAGCCCTGCTCCCTCCAGCCCTGCTCCCTCCAGCCCTGCTCCCTCCAGCCCTGCTCCCTCCAGCCCTGCTCCCTCCAGGCCGGAATGGGATAGCTGGGTGTGGATGTCTGGCTAGCTTGGACTAGGCAAACACCAGTCCATACTGAGACCTGGCAGCCATTGTTTTTGGGCTTATATCATCTGAAGAGAGAGATTTAGTTGAGGGTGTTTCACTATGTGCTAACCTTTTATCATTGGTATACAGAGCTAAAGCAAAGTCCCAATGAAAACACTGCTATCATTACCCAATTTGATAACCGTCCTCTAGTGCCAGATGCAGTGTCATAGGCCGTAGCAATTTACATTCATGCCATAAAAGTCCCTTATACCGAAATGGATAACAAGGTGATTCAGTGATGACGCAGACTGAAACTCAATAAAAGTCTAGGACTGATGCAGAGGACTAAAACAGAGGAAGCAACTCTTTCTTCTTAATGAGAGTGCTTCAGATAAAACGTCTGGGTGGAAATGGAAGGCAACAGTAATGATGAAACATGACGATAACTGTAGCAGACTTCTGTCCCTGCTCTGCTTTGTGTTTCATCACACTCAATATCAATACTATTTCATATCTTAAAGATACAGATACACATTATGGATGCAATAGAAAACAGCTCTGTATTTACTCTGCACTTTCACAATCCTATAGTACCGTGGTTATGTATTCAGGAATATTTATATATATATATATATATATATATATATATATATATACACATCCTATCATAGGGATACACTGTTTCAACTTAAAGTCTGGCGTGATTCTTGGTCTCAGTAGAAACTGAACAAAAAAAGCATAACAAAAACCCCAAATTCACCCAGAATCTTTCCCCCTTCTGTGTAGTTGACTTGACGGCTGTGTGGGGATACAGTAGCTGCACTGCAGAGGGGGGAGGCAATGTCTTTTGAAGTCCTCCACAGTACATTATCTCGCTCTGCTGCAGACAGGAGCAGGGGGTGGAACCGGCAGATCCTGACTCCTGTCCATGTATAAACACATTACAGCTCTCTGATCAACGTCATTATGGACTGTTAATATGTTATTGTTCCTTATATAGAATAACTAACCAATTAGGCATCAGAGCTGATATCTGGTTGTTTCTGCTTGACTAATATACAGTTAGTCCACTGTGTCCTGGGTGCTGTGTTAGTTTGTGCTGTGTTAGAATGTGCAATCCAGGATCTAGGAGTCTTTCACCACATGACTGCCATTATTGTTCAACAACTGTTTACATACTGATTTGTAAATGTCAAATTGTCAAAGGCCCCAGTCACCCAAGTCATAGACTGTTCTCTCTGCTACCGCACGGCAAGCGGTACCGGAGCACCAAGTCTAGGTCCAAGAGGCTCCTTAACAGCTTCTACCCCCGAGCCATAAGCCTGCTGAACAATTAATCAAATGGCCACCTGGACTATTTACATTGACCCCCCCCCTTTCTTTGTTTTTACACTGCTGCTACTCGCTGTTTATTATCAGGGTACCGGTACCCACTAAAGTAAGCATCGTTATTGTTATGTAAATATCTTGTGTTACATTTTGATTTTATACTTTTTTTTAACTTTAGTTGATTTAGTCTATTTTATTAACTCTATTTCTTGAACTGCGTTGTTGGTTAAGGGCTTGTAAGCATTTCACAGTAAGGTCTACACCTATTGTATTCGGCGCATGTGACAAATACAATTTGATTTTATTTGATGTCACAATCGATATTGACCACACAGTAATTCATTTGGAGTCCGCTGAGAGTGTGACATAATGAACAAGTGGGTGTTTCAAAGGATGTCTGATGAAATTCCTCATGGAATTGTGGCGGGCAGCAGTAGGAGTAGCTAGATTACTGTACTTGTCCGCAACTTGGTTGTTCGCTATGTAGAGTCAACATCCAAACAAGAATTTTTGTCAACAAAATGTGGTGACCTTGCATTGCATCAGGGCAATGCTTTGACTTGGTTTGCTTTGACTTTAAAATGTTTGCCAAACCAAAAACATTGATTTAGAAGTTTAACAAACCACACGGCTATGCACAATTTCCACTAAAACATTTACAAAAACAAATTCAGTGGAAGAACTGTGCAGATGCGAACTTGGCTAACCGCAATACATCATTATGGATATGAATGTCATTCTCCTCATGTTTCACAAGTTTGGACATCACAGCGCAGCACAATAGAGTACAGTGCAGTACAATACAGCACAGCAGAGTACAGTGCAGTACAATACAGCACAGCAGAGTACAATGCAGTACAATACAGCACAGCAGAGTACAATGCAGTACAATACAGCACAGCAGAGTAGAATTCGGTGCTGTACAATACAGCACATCAGAGTACAATGCAGTACAATACAGCACAGCAGAGTACAATGCAGTACAATACAGCACAGCAGAGTACAATGCAGTACAATACAGCACAGCAGAGTAGAATTCGGTGCTGTACAATACAGCACATCAGAGTACAATGCAGTACAATACAGCACAGCAGAGTACAATGCAGTACAAGACAGCACAGCAGAGTACAATGCAGTACAATACAGCACAGCAGAGTAGAATTCGGTGCTGTACAATACAGCACATCAGAGTACAATGCAGTACAATACAGCACAGCAGAGTACAATGCAGTACAATACAGCACAGCAGAGTACAATGCAGTACAATACAGCACAGCAGAGTACAATGCAGTACAATACAGCACAGCAGAGTAGAGTTTGGTGCAGTACAATACAGCACAGCAGAGTAGAGTTTGGTGCAGTACAATACAGCAGAGTTCGGTGCAGTAGAGTTCTGTACAGTACAATATACTGTATTGAACTGTACTCTGCTGTGTTCTACTCACTAGTGTTTTGATTTCGATACCAGGTATCACGATACTCGATACCATAACAAAAGAAAGAAGGCTTATTAGACCAAGTCACAGAATGGCACTTGATCCAGACAGATAAACTCAGCTACCGCTCTGTTCAATCGTTGGGCATCCGGTCCTCTGGCAGTCTCTATGGGGGTGCCACAGGGTTCAATTCTCGGACTCTTTTCTCTGTATATATCAATGATGTTGCTCTTGCTGCGGGCGATTCCCTGATCCACCTCTACGCAGACGACACCATTCTGTATACTTCCGGCCCGTCCTTGGACACTGTGCTATCTAACCTCCAAACGAGCTTCAATGCCATACAACACTCCTTCCGTGGCCTCCAACTGCTCTTAAACGCTAGTAAAACCAAATGCATGCTTTTCAACCGTTCGCTGCCTGCATCTGCACGCCCGACTAGCATCACCACCCTGGATGGTTCCGACCTAGAATATGTGGACATCTATAAGTACCTAGGTGTCTGGCTAGACTGTAAACTCGCCTTCCAGACTCATATCAAACATCTCCAATCTAAAATCAAATCTAGAGTCGGCTTTCTATTCCGCAACAAAGCCTCCTTCACTCACGCCGCCAAACTTACCCTAGTAAAACTGACTATCCTACCGATCCTCGACTTCGGCGATGTCATCTACAAAATAGCTTCCAACACTCTACTCAGCAAACTGGATGCAGTTTATCACAGTGCCATCCGTTTTGTTACTAAAGTACCTTATACCACCCACCACTGCGACCTGTATGTTCTAGTCGGCTGGCCCTCGCTACATATTCGTCGCCAGACCCACTGGCTCCAGGTCATCTACAAGTCCATGCTAGGTAACGCTCCGCCTTATCTCAGTTCACTGGTCACGATGGCAACACCCACCCGTAGCACGCGCTCCAGCAGGTGTATCTCACTGATCATCCCTAAAGCCAACACCTCATTTGGCCGCCTTTCGTTCCAGTTCTCTGCTGCCTGTGACTGGAACGAATTTCAAAAATCGCTGAAGTTGGAGACTTATCTCCCTCACCAACTTCAAACATCTGCTATCTGAGCAGCTAACCGATCGCTGCAGCTGTACATAGTCTATTGGTAAATAGCCCACCCAATTTTACCTACCTCATCCCCATACTGTTTATATTTATTTACTTTTCTGCTCTTTTGCACACCAATATCTCTACCTGTACATGACCATCTGATCATTTATCACTCCAGTGTTAATCTGCAAAATTGTAATTATTCACCTACCTCCTCATACCTTTTGCACACAATGTATATAGACTCTCTTTTTTTTCTACTGTGTTATTGACTTGTTAATTGTTTACTCCATGTGTAACTCTGTGTTGTCTGTTCACACTGCTATGCTTTATCTTGGCCAGATCACAGTTGCAAATGAGAACTTGTTCTCAACTAGCCTACCTGGTTAAATAAAGGTGAAATAAAAAATAAAAAATCTATTAAATTCAATATTATTACATGTTTTAGAGGTAGCTGTGTATGCATTAATGAATACATGTTACAATCAATGTGGTGTAGTTTTAGCAATCATTTTGACTCTGGTGAAAACAATGTGACTACACAACAACATAATGGTAATCATTTATTTGAAAGGTAAATCTCTATTGTTAATCTGGGTAACTGAAGATGTAGCCTAGGTCTATTTACAATACAGGTGAATGCATATTATCCAATAAGAGTGTGTGCATGCATTGAGTTATTGAGCTGGTTTCATGGGGCTACAGATGACAAACAATTCCTTCCATTTAGGACTTGTTTTATTGGCAACTGCTTGGAGAACATATTTTATTATCAACAACATGTGCATGGAACGGGGATGGGCAACTTTGATGGGGGTGGTGACCACAAAAATCTGAAATCATCATGAGGGGCTGCAGTTGCTTGCGGGTCTGCATACCACGTTTTGTGTATATAATTTTTTTTAAATTGTACTTTTTTTGTATTCTACTATTCTAACTTGCAACAGTAAAAAAAAAAATATATATATATATATATATATATATATATATATACAGTACCAGTCAAATGTTTGGACACACCTACTCATTCAAGGGTTTTTCTTTATTTTGACTATTTTCTACATTGTAGAATAATAGTGAAGACATCAAAACTATGAAATAACACATGGAATCATGTAGTAACCAAAAATAATGTGTCAAACAAATCAAAATATATTTCAATTTGAGATTCTTCAAAGTAGCCATCCTTTGCCTGCACCCTCTTAGCAAAGAGGTCGTACTGCTTGTAGAAATGTTTGTTTAAAATATCCTTCACCGGTGATAGAGAGACTGTGCTCAACGTTACTGCCACCGGCTTAAGTCTTTGTTGTGGTAGAAACGTAGGCTGCCCTGTTACTCCTCGCAGACAGTGCAGGTCGCAGGGAAGATAGAAACAGCAGGGATTTGGGCAACTTAATAATTCATAAACAAAAATCTGTAAAATCACTATAATTGGTAGATCTACCATTACTTATTTCTGTGAGCTTTCATTATCCTCGTTCCTCAGTAGGGAAATATCTTAAATATATGTGGGTTTTTGGTAATGGCAATATTTCTTAAACAGAAAGGTAAGAAAAATGAACCAACTAATCTATGCCTTCATTTCATTTGATATATGCTCCCATAACTTTCACATGATGGTGCTCATGGGTCCTTTTTGATGGAAATGCATACTGTAAAACATAATGAGCAATGGTTGTTAGTAGTATGAGTAATGACAGTCTTGCACCAAACTGACGTTGCAGACGGTGTTTTATCAGAGACAGGAACTCTGACTCACTGCTGCTCTGTGAAACACAGAGAGCGCTGACACTTGTTGCCCTCAGGAAGACGGACTTGTAACTCATTCCACTGTGGAACCTGTCAAGAATCCTGTTCCTGTCATGTTCTCCAGTCCTTCTCCCAGAGTCTCTGTGCTTGAACCTGGGTGAGGCTGGAAGAAGGTTGTGCATTTCAATGCCTGGGGCTCCAGCACTTGAGCGGTCTAGTGCGGGACGGGGGTTAACTGTGGGGGCCAGAAGGGGGGAGGTGATAGTTGGATGGGAACAGCTGTAGTCCCCACCGAGGCGCTCACGCTGAGCTCTGACACAACCACGAAAAGATAACATCCTCCCTGCTGTGGCCCACTGAGGAATCTGAAGGGTCGACCCTGCACGGAGGTGGGTTAGCAGGGCTATATCAGCCATGGAATGGCTCTCAGGCAGATGGATCAACAACCAGAGGCTCGTACAGACCGAAGACAAGCATAATCTCCTTGTCCGAGGCCCTGGCAAGGCCCTGTGACAACCAAGTGGCAGTTGAACACAAAAAGATGTACATTCCAGCGCTTCATACAATGCACAGATACAAACTGGTGACTTGTTTACTCATACTGTATATCTGGAAATGAGGGATTCAGACGATAGTCACTAGTATCATCAAATAAGTTGCCACATTTAATTTAATTCAAGAGTTCATCTTCCAGTTGAAAACTGACTTTCAAGCAGTTTCCAACTGAGTTCCAAAGAGTTTCAAACTGAGTGGGAACAGGAGAGAAAGAACTTGGTGTTCACTGTTTCGATGGCAGTTTATGTGGGTCACTCAGGATTTGTGAAAGATGTTTTCTGAGGTACTCACGACAAACTCAAGCTGAGGAGCCGATTCTAGCAGCTTAACTGAATGTTGACGTGGGGAAAATCACTCCTCATCAGTGCTGTGCTGCTGCGTCTACTATCCTGTCAGATATGAATTCTCCAGATGTTATTTTTAATTCCTTGAATAAATGACATGGGCTATGTTGATGACGGTACACTATTCTAGTCTCCGTGTCTATTATAGTCTCGCTTGCTTCTCTCTTTGTTGTTCTTCATGCTGAAATGGGAAGCTGCTCTATTTGCAGCTGTGTTACAGAAGTCGTGGAGCGGTGGACCGGACACTCCCTGGTTGGACTAGAAGACCAGTGGAATGGAATGCGTCTTTGTCTGTCGTTGTCAGCCTTTTGTCATTAGAGTGCAGGTGGATGGTGAGGGGTCAGGCTGTAGGAGGAAGTGTGTGTGTGTGTGTTTGTGTGTGTGTGTGAAGGCTGTAACTCCCCCAGCCAGGAGGCACAGCTGAGTGTGGGAGGGGCTCCTCTCTCTGTAGCCTGGGTGTGAGTCTAGGACTGGGAGGCTCAGACATTCAGACAGAGTAGTCCGAGAGAGGGGAGTTGGTGCCTGAAGAGAGCTACAGGGGTTCTGGAGAACTTCCCTAACGTTACCCTGCATAAGGCATTTCTCCATTGGACATGCTGGCTGCCTGTTGCTGCTCTTTGGGATCTAGTGAGGAGATTTGTGGCCACAGCTGTTGACAATGCAAGGAAGGGCTAACAAAGCCCCTAAGAAGGAGCTGGTGATCGAGTCACCACAGCAGTACAAGAGCTTGACTGGAGCCGAGGCGGAGGTGGAGGCGGTGCCACAGGTGGTGGTAAGTCACGGCATGGGGGGTTACTTAGCCATGGTTTTTGTTGAGACACTAAAAGTTACTGAATTTCCTTACCACATGTTTTAAGTTTACTTTGGAAACTCGAAGTAGGAGCTGAAACGGTTGTGTTCATCACATTTCAGCAGTACTGTCGAGGATATGGTTTAGAGTAATATACAGCTGTAGCACTCTTAAGTGTTGCTTGTTGTGGCGTACTTGTAGCATAACTGTTGTGTGAAGCAGGTCAGGCGCTTGGAAGCTCTGAGCTGGCCTTGCCCTGCCATGCAGCTTCATGGCTAGTCTAAAAATCCACTCTCCTTTTATCAGATCTCAATTATTCTATACAATGGTGCGGGCTCACATTTCAAAGTGCTTTGTGTGCGCCACTGGAGAGGAACGTTGGACTCTGCTGGTGCTAAATTAGCTGCATGGACAAGACCAAGGCGGTGAATTGCATTCTTGAGAGGGTAATTACTGTGGTGTATACCGCTCATAAAAGTTCCCTATTTGCCCCTTAAGCTCAAAAGTCAAGCATAATAAGAAGTACTGTTTAATCCACGGCAGGTTGAACTTTTCATCCGATTTGTCCTAAACGGTCATTTTAACAGCGTATTTTAATCAAAGTGAATTAGCAACTGTATCTAATATAAAGGCATCACAGAGTACCATTGTTCCAGTGTGCTGCAGTAGTGTAGTGAGAGGTGCAGAGTAGGGAGAGATGAGAGCCAAGGCCTGGGGAAACACAGCTGTCAGAGGGGTAGAGAGTTGGACTTGGCTCCAGAAGCAGCTATTTGTTAACTCTTTCTCTTCAAGGGTTTGTGGTTTGTTTATGAAGCTAATATCCAGATGTGAGAGATTAAGTAATAGCTATGTTATACTCCTTTGGACTGATTGTCCTATAATTGCAAGCCTTTGGTTACTGCAAATGTGGAACTGCCATTTTATATCAAAAGGTTTCCCAGAGACACTTGTTTTGAATAAGGGATAGTTATCCTTCTGTTTCAAATCATATTCACTCTTTAACCATGTTATTACTGAGCCTCACTGCCCATTGTTTATGGTATATCTCTGGTAGCCCTCAACAGGTGTTTGATTTGCAAATCTCTACAGCATGGGTGTGAAACTCATTATTCCTGTGGGCCCCATCAGTGCGGCCCTCTGAACACTGTCATTTTTTGGAATTGTCTGCTTCCTTACTATCCAGCTTTCGTTTTGGTGTTTCTTAGCAACCTGAAAAGAGTGTAGAGACTATGTAAAATATAGGTCCAATATAATTTATATACAATTTCGATTTGGTTTTAGACATTTCAGGGAGATTTTCAATAATGTATGTTATAATAAATAATAAATGTTTTACTCAAAACTCTGCATAGAATGGGCTCTGGACTTTAACCTCATAATTCTTCCTGTAGAGTATGTGTCATGTGCTATTATCACCATGGCTAAAATATTGTGGGGGCTGTACTGTACAGTAGGAGGAACATGGTTGTTGGTACAGCAGTGGACTGGACTGTGGTCATTGCTGAGGGAGTGAAAATGACTGGGCTCCAGTCAGTGAAGACATTTTCCTATCCGATGCTTTACTCTGTGGTCTGGCTGAGCTCGTATGGTCCCTGACAAAGGCATATGGAAAACCTCAGCACTTATGTGGACGGTGGGAGGAAGGCTGAGAACAGGCGAGATTTTAATCATGAGGCAGAGTTTGTAGGCTCAGGAATTCATCACCGGTGAGAGGAGGAGGAAGACGCCTAACAACAAGGTTATTACAACTCGTTTAACCTCCAATCAGCCGAAATGTCAAGCCACAGTTACAGTGCATTTGGAAAGTTTTCAGCCCCCTTGACTTTTTTCCACATTTTGTTACAGCCTTATTCTGAAATAGATTATTTAGTTTTTTCCCCTCATCAATCTACCACAATATCCCATAATGACAAAGCAAAAACAGGTTTTTCAAATATTTAGCACAAAAAAAAAACAACATAACTGAAATCACACTTACTTAAGTATTCAGACCCTTTACTCAGTACTTTGTTGAAACACCTTTGGCATTGATTACAGCATTGAGTCTTCTTGGGTATGATGCTCCAAGCTTGGCACACCTGTATTTGGGAAGTTTCTCCCATTCTTCTCCCAAGTTCTGTCAGGTTGGATGGGGTGCGTCGCTGCACAGCTATTTTCAGACCTCTCCAGAGATGTTCGATCGGGATCAAATCAAATTTATTTGTATAGCCCTTCTTACATCAGTTGATATCTCAAAGTACTGTACAGTAACTCAGCCTAAAACCCCAAACAGCAAGCAATGCAGGTGTAGAAGCACGGTGGCTAGGAAAAACTCCCTAGAAAGGCCAAAACCTAGGAAGAAACCTAGAGAGGAACCAGGCTACGAGGGGTGGCCTGTCCTCTTCTGGCTGTGCCGGGTGGAGATTATAACAGAACATGGCCAAGATGTTCAAATGTTCATAAATGACCAGCATGGTCAAATAATAATAATCACAGTAGTTGTCGAGGGTGCAACAAGTCAGCACCTCAGGAGTAAATGTCAGTTGGCTTTTCAAGGCTGATCATTAAGAGTATCTCTACCACTCCTGCTGTCTCTAGAGAGTTGAAAACAGCAGGTTGGGACAGGTAGCACGTCCGGTGAACAGGTCAGGGTTCCATAGCCGCAGGCAGAACAGTTGAAACTGGAGCAGCAGCACGGCCAGGTGGACTGGGGACAGCAAGGAATCATCATGCCAGGTAGTCCTGAGGCATGGTCCTAGGGCTCAGGTTCAAATCTGGACTCTGTCTGGATCACTTAAGGACATTCAGAGACTTGTCCCGAAGCTACTCCTGCGTTGTCTTGGCTGTGTGCTTAGGGTCGTTGTCCTGTTGGATGGTGAACCTTCGCCCCCAGTCCGAGGTCCTGAGCTCTCTGGAGCAGGCTCCCTCTGTACTTTGCTCCGTTCATCTTTCCCTCGCACCTGACTAGTCTCCCAGTCCCTGCTGCTGATTATCGTCCCCACAACATGATGCTGCCACCACCATGCTTCACTGTAGGGATGATACCAGGTTTCCTCCAGACGTGATGTTTGGCATTCAGGCCATGAAGTTCAATCTTGGTTTCATCAGACCAGAGAATCTTGTTTCTCATGGTCTGAGAGTATTTAGGTGCCTTTTAGCAAACTCCAAGTGGGCTGTCATTTGCCTTTTAGTGAGGAGTGGTTTCCCTCTGGCCACTCTACCATAAAGGCCTGATTGGTGGAGTACTGCAGAGATGGTTGTCCTTCTGCAAGGTTCTCCCATCTCCACAGAGGAACTCTGGAGGTCTGTCAGAGTGACCATCGGGTTCTTGGTCATTTCCCTGACCAAGTCCCTTCTCCCCCGATTTCTCAGTTTAGGAATAGTCTTGGTGGTTCCAAACATCTTCTATTTAAATAATGATGGAGGCCACTACGTTCGTGGGGACCTTCAATGCTGCAGAAATTCTGTGACACCCTTCCCCAGATCTGTGCCTTGACACAATCCTGTCTCGGATTCCAACCATGGTTTGGTTTTTGCTCTGACATGCACTGTCAACTGTGTGACCTTATATGGACAGGTGTGTGCCTTTCCAAATCATGTCCAAATAATTGAATTCACCACAGGTGGACTTCAATCAAGTTGTAGAAACCTCTCCCAAGGATGATCAATGGAAACAGGATGCACCTGAGCTCAATTTCGAGTCTCATAACAAAGGGTCTGAATACCAATGTAAATAAGTTATTTTATTTAACATTTTTTTAAATACATTTGCAAACATTTCTAAAAACCTGCTTTTGCTTTGTCATTAGGAAGTATTGTGTGTAGATTGATGAGGAAAACATTTGAATCCATTTCAGAATAAGGCTGTAACGTAACAAAATGTGGAAAAAGGGAAGAGGTCTGAATACTTTCCAAATGCACTGTACATGGTCCGAACTTCCAATGCAATCTATACAATGATTTTCATGTTGGATGAGGACTTGTGGGGTGGTAAAGTGATATCGTTACAGTAGTTCTGATATTGATAAAGTAGCACATGTGTACTTGTTTTCTTCAAATCAATGTACTGAACGCAACAAGCTTGTATGTTTTTATTCCTAGTGAGTATATTGTTAGCGACTGTAGGCTGATGGTTGACTTACTGTTGTAAAATCAGGCAGCAGTCACCTGAACCCCCCCCCCCCCAGGTGTGTCCTACCCAGGGGGTGTGTGGGAAAATCCCTGTAATGATGTTCCAACAGTATTAGCCCACCTTTTGGGCTAATAGTGTACCCCTGTACAGTGAATATAACTGTCAATGAACAGTCACTGACTTAGAGGCGGGTTTGGTTCTGAAAGAATGCAGCAGGCGATGAACAGGTTAATATCTGGGTTCAGGAGAGGTAGCTCTTTGATGTTATATAGATAGGCTTCACAGTAGCTGTCTGACAGGTTACCTGTGTGTACTGTAGGTGTGGGGCCATACACACATCAGCGACTGTGCTCTGTGATCATAACGATGTGGAGTTATCAGCTGACAGAGGATGAACACACACAGGTAGTCTGTCGGACTGTTATCTCCTGTTAGTCTGTAATCACGCTGAGCTGTTCGGCTGTAATATCCTGACTCACCTGGCCTGTCTGCTTGAGTGCAACGCGTGATTTCCGACCTCATTCCTCCCCCTTATCTCAGTGTGTCAGAGCGTGAGTGTGTGTGCGCATGCCTTTCGTGTGACACCTCTCTGCAGGTATGTTTGGGCACTTTTGTGTGCATGACATGTTCTTCGGAGTACATGTGTGCATTCATGCGTGCGTAAGCCGTCGTCGCTCCGAAGAATGTTTGATGATCCCTCACAGGCTGGTAGCAGCCAAGAAGGAACCCTCCTCCTCACTGTCTTGCACTGATCCTCTGAACTGTGACTGTGAGAGGGACACGAACACGGATCTCACCAGTCAACGTTGATAGGTGCTGGCTGTGTTATTAGCATGGCCGCTAGAAACGCATCTTAAAACTGGTCCATTTCCAAGACTCTCCCTCTGAGATCATACTTCGTATTATCAGGCCCAGATGTTGACGCAACAAGCAAACTGTACTGGAGCTCAACCCCAAGACCTGGCTAGCAACACGCTTCACTTCACACCTCACTATCTCTCTGAGATAAACACCACCGGCTTCAGAGTTGTAGTGGAGCTGTTGAGCGCGTTGAGGCATGGGCATGGCAAGTGGTCTGTGTCTCTATGGCCACTGTGTTCTTACTGCTTGATGAGGGGAGATCTGACTTGTGTCGTATACACTACTGTGACGTAGCCTACCACGAATTGAACAGAATCATATGTCACCTCTGTTTCGGTTATTCAGATAGTTCAGTGGACCTTTTTCATTTGAACTAATGGATGTGGTTTGTAGCTTATGTAGTTATTCAACTGCCTGTTGTGGCAGACAAAGGCTACAGTTCCTTTCCTCTGGAATGAAATCAACATTCCTATCTGCGCAAGGCATTGTGTTGACATGAGCAACAATGCTGTTTTCAAAATACCTAAAAGTCGATTTGTACAGCGTTCCGATATTTTAGCTAACTGTAATCGTATCAATCATAAAGCCAGATGGGTTGGAAGGGGACGTCCAAAGATTCATATTTGAGATCACGGCATTCTGTGTAAGTAGGGTAACAATGCTCCTACTTGTGGTGTTGCGTTGTAGCTCCTCGGTGACGGGACAGAGCTGTGTGCTAGCTGTCAGGTGAGGCGAAGTCATAATGATCCTCCCATCTGTGAGCTCGGCTAGGCGGATGTATTCTATGTGGGAAGCTGCAGGCTGAAGCTCTCATAGGACCGTCATGGTTGGACTAACAGAGAGCATGTGTGAGGACATGGCCCAGCCAGCTACAGATTCTCTGAGCACAACTTACAATATTGACTGCATCCCAACAGTAGACTACTTTTAACCAGGGCCCTCTGTTGATTTCAGCTCAGAAGTGACAATCTGACTCAGCCATGTTTTATGTTGTGTGTTAGATCTGAGAGTTTCCTCCTTAAAACAAAGATACTCACCTTTTTCATAGCAGTCCTCTGGTCAACACCGGACCAGCGTTTTGAAGTTGATAGGGCTACCTAGTGTATGCCTCACAGAGTGATGAAATCCTATTCCGCTATGGCAAAGTGATGTTATTACATCTGTGCTGCATTGAGATGCTGTGCTCTGTCAAATCAGGCCGTTGAGGCTTTGGAGAGCACTACACTGACATCACTTACTCCACATTTCCCCCATACCTAGGTTAAATGAGCCCACTTTCCACATGCACAATAGTTTCCACTTTTAGTGCTCCTTGGGTTTGACTGAGTCTCTCTGAAGGTGAGCTGTCACCACTCAAAGAGAGAGAGAGCGAGAGAGAGAGACTTTCCTTCGATTTAGAAGGAATGCTTTAAATAGTCTCTGGGGTGACTTAAGTCCTCCGACTGACTGTCTAGATATTCAGACAATATAGTGTTTTACCTGGACTTATAATGTACTTCACGGCACTTTGCCTGTCTTTTTGATTTCCCAAATTACACTTCCCTGGTGAGGATGAGGACATTGTTGTGTCTGAATAAATACCTGTATATTAACAGAGCACGTTTTGTTGTTTGTTCCCCAGGTGAAGCCCAAGGTGATTGAGCCGCTGGACTATGAGAGTGTGCTGGTCCAGAGGAAGACCCAGATTCTCAGTGATGTCCTCCGGGACATGCTGCAGTTCCCCCTGGAGGACTTCCAGGTGAGTCATCTCTGACCTGTCACTGATAGGCTCACAGACCACTGAGGTCTTGAGCACTCTGGAACAGGTTTTCATATGTACTTTGCTCTGTTCATCTTTCCCTCGATCCTGACTAGCCTCCCAGTCCCTGCCGCTGAAAAACAGAGCTGTACATTTTTTTGGGAAAAAGTTAATGGGCCAGAATACTTTAAGAATGCACTGTATATTATGTTCAACAAAAAATATGAATGTTTATTTTTTTCAATATTCGCATATTAACCTGTTGGATCTCTAGGGGCGCTATTTCATTTTTGGATAAAAAACGTTCCCGTTTTAAGCGCGATATTTTGTCACGAAAAGATGCTCGACTATGCATATTCTTGACAGTTTTTGAAAGAAAACACTCTGAAGTTTCTGAATCTGCAAAGATATTGTCTGTAAGTGCCCCAGAACTCATTCTACAGGCGAAACCAAGATGATGCGTCAAGCAGGAAATGAGCAGAATCTCTGAAGCTCTGTTTTCCATTGTCTCCTTATATGGCTGTGATTGCGCAAGGAATGAGCCTACACTTTCTGTCGTTTCCCCAAGGTGTTTACAGCATTGTGACGTATTTGTAGGCATATCATTGGAAGATTGACCATAATAGACTACATTTTCCAAGTGTCCGCCTGGTGTCCTGCGTGGAATTCGGTGCGCAAACGCCAGCTGCTTGTACTTTTCCATTTGATTGACGGGAGAAACCATGCTTCCACGAACGATATATCATTGAAGAGATATGTGAAAAACACCTTGAGGATTGATTCTAAACAACGTTTGCCATGTTTTCAGTCAATATTATGGAGTTAATTTGGAAAAAAGTTTGCGTTTTGAGGACTGAATTTTCGTTTTTTTTTTGGTAGCCAAATGTGATGTACAAAACGGAGCTATTTCTAATACACAAAGAATCTTTTTTGGAAAAACTGAGCATCTGCTATCTAACTGAGAGTCTCCTCATTGAAAACATCCGAAGTTCTTCAAAGGTAAATGATTTTATTTGAAGGCTTTTATGTTTTTGTTGAAATCTTGCGTGCTGGATGCTAACGCTAATGCTAACGCTAAATGCTACGCTAGCTAGCCACTTTTACACAAATGATTGTTTTCCTATGGTTGAGAAGCATATTTTGAAAATCTGAGATGACAGTGTTGTTTACAAAAGGCTAAGCTTGAGAGATGGCATATTTATTTAATTTCATTTGCGATTTTCATGAATAGTTAACGTTGCGTTATGGTAATGAGCTTAGGTCTGTAAATAGAATCCCGGATCCGGGTTTGGTCGACGCAACAGGTTAAAAACTTCTTAGGGCTGCAATCCCGTTAACGGTATCGATATGACCAGCCAGTGAAAGTGCAGGGCGCCAAATTCAAAACAACAAATCTCATAATTAAAATTCCTCAAACATACATGTATCTTATACCGTTTTAAAGGTAATCTTGTTAATCCCACCACAGTGTCCGATTTCAAATAGGCTTTACAGCGAAAGCACCACAAACGATTATGTTAGGTCACCACCAACTCACAGAAAAATTCTGCCATTTTTCCAGCCAAAGAAAGGAGTCACAAAAACCACAAATGAAGATAAAATGAATCACTAACCTTTGATGATTTTCATCAGATGACACTCATTATACTTCATGTTACACAATACATGCATGTTTTGTTTGATAAGGTTCATATTTATATACTAAAATCTCAGTATACATTGGCGCGTTACGTTCACTAGTTCCAAAATCATCCGGTGATATTGCAGAGAGCCACATCATTTTACAGAAATACTCATTATAAATGTTATAAATGATAAATACAATTGTTAGACATGGAAATATAGATATACCTCTCCTTAATGCAACCGCTGTGTCAGATTTCAAAAAACTTTACGGAAAAAGCCAACCATACATTAATCTGAGACGGCGCTCAGAAAAATAAAATGATCCACCATGTTGGAGTCAACAGAAATCAGAAATAACATTATAATAATCCCTTACCTTTGATGATCTTCATCAGAATGCACTCCCAGGAATCGCAGTTCCACAATAAATGCTTGATTTGTTCGATAATGTCCATTATTTATGTCCAAGTAGCTACTTTTGTTAGAGCGTTTAGTACACAAATCCAAACTCTCGTGCAGGTCCAGCCGAATGTCGGACGAAAACTTCAAGAAGTTATATTACAGGTCGAAGAAACTTGTCAAACTATGTATAGAATCAATCTTTAGGATGTTATCGTAAATCTTCAATAACGTTCCAACCGGAGAATTCTTATATCTGTAGAGAAGCAATGGAACGCAGGTCGCTATCATGTGAAATGCGTGTGACCAGAACCTGGCTCTCTGCCAGACCACTGACTCAAACAGCTCACATCCGGCTCCACAACACAGTAGAAGCCTCATTCAAGTTTCTAAAGACTGTTGACATCTCGTGGAAGCCCTAGGAAGTGCAACATAGCCAATATCCCACTGTCTATTCAATAGGGGATGGGTTGAAAATCGACCAACCTCAGATTTCTCACTTCCTGTTTGGATTTCTTCTCAGGTTTTTGCCTGCCATATGAGTTATGTTATACTCAGACATCATTCAAACAGTTTTATAAACTTCAGAGTGTTTTCTATCCAATACTACTAATAATATGCATATATTAGCAACTGGGACTGAGGAGCAGACCTTTTACTCTGGGCACATTTCATCCAAGCTACTCAATACTGCCCCTCCAGCCATTAGAAGTTAATGTTAGAAAATTGGACTTATATTACAGGACAAGTGGTAAAGCTTTATTACATAAATATTTCCCTTGATGCACTAGGCCGTCATTGTAAATAAGAATTTGTCCTTAATTGACTCGTCTGGATAAATAAAGGTTAATAAAAAATACAGATGCATCATTATGGAGTCTTAAAGGAGGCCTGGGTAAGACTAAAATGTCCACAAATGTTCCAACTTCAATGAATTATTTCTCACTTGTGCTTTAAGATACAAATGTCTAATATGTGTCAATAATCCTTTCTCCAAAAGATCCTTTCTATCGATGACATTTGGTCAACAAAAAAATGATCCTGGTCCTGTTTTGTTCTAGTTTCGTGAGGAATCAGCCAAGAATAGAATTAGCGAAATCATTGTAACAAACTATGTGTGGCTTGACAAGGACAGAAATGGAGTTGCCAAGAGCACAAACTGATCTGGGTCCAGGCTAAAATAGAATACCATCTGAGGAATTTGCTACTGGATAATGCTCCAGAATAGTTAGTGAGGTAAATGATCTGTCAAGTGTTGATAAGATCTTTATAGTTTCCATACCAGTGTACCATGTCAATAATTTCCATTATCTATTCATTGTTCATCTATCGACCTCAGTCATCTCTGCCTCCCACATGCATGTTTTGGATGTTATGTTTGTTGTGATTTCACGATATTTCAGTGCGGCCCAGCCAGGCCCATGTTGATTGTAGGGCGAGGTTCTCCACAGAGGCTTTTCTTCTGTTTACATCCATTCATGCTGTAAAGTTCAGGGGTCATATGTTTTATTGGCTCATTCTGCCTCTGCTGTTGTGATAGAGTAAGGGTTATCTCTATCCCCGTTCAGCAGGACGTAGCCCCTGTCACCCTCTCAAACATTCCATCGCTACACAACACGTGACGCCCGGTATGGAAACTATGAAATGGGAGTCTGGCCTGGCAGAAGCCCTTCAGGAAGTGAGAACACTTAGGCAGATGCTCTTAACAGCGGCAAGAAGGGACCCTTTTATATCCGCAGAATTTGACCCTTCCTCTGTCTCACGATCCAACTGATATTTTCCATTTTTTTATTGCCTTTTTCTCTCGTCTACTGAGAGGGTCCTTTGTTTCACAAGCCATAATGGTTTTTACATCTTTCATTAGAATATATATTTACAGTGGGGCAAAAAAGTATTTAGTCAGCCACCAATTGTTCAAGTTCTCCCACTTAAAAAGATGAGAGGCCTGTAATTTTCATCATAGGTACACTTCAACTATGACAGACAAAATGAGGAAAAGAAATCCAGAAAATCACATTGTAGGATTTTTTATTTATTTATTTGCAAATTATGATGGAAAATAAGTATTTGGTCACCTACAAACAAGCAAGATTTCTGGCTCTCACAGACCTGTAACTTCTTTAAGAGGCTCCGCTGTCCTCCACTCGTTACCTGTATTAATGGCACCTGTTTGAACAGTATAAAAGACACCTGTCCACAACCTCAAACAGCCACACTCCAAACTCCACAATGGCCAAGACCAAAGAGCTGTCAAAGGACACCAGAAACAAAATTGTAGACCTGCACCAGGCTGGGAAGACTGAATCTGCAATAGGTAAGCAGCTTGGTTTGAAGAAATCAACTGTGGTAGCAATTATTAGGAAATGGAAGACATACAAGACCACTGATAATCTCCCTCGATCTGGGGCTCCACGCAAGATCTCACCCCGTGGGGTCAAAATGATCACAAGAACGGTGAGCTAAAATCCCAGAACCACACGGGGGGACCTAGTGAATGACCTGCAGAGAGCTGGGACCAAAGTAACAAAGCCTACCATCAGTAACACACTAGGCCGCCAGGGACTCAAATCCTGCAGTGCCAGACGTGTCCCCCTGCTTAAGCCAGTACATGTCCAGGCCCGTCTGAAGTTTGCTAGAGAGCATTTGGATGATCCAGAAGAAGATTGGGAGAATGTCATATGGTCAGATGAAACCAAAATATAACTTTTTGGTAAAAACTCAACTCGTCGTGTTTGTTGGATGCGGAGTTGCATCCAAAGAACACCATACCTTTTGTGAAGCATGGGGGTGGAAACATCATGTTTGGGGCTGTTTTTCTGCAAAGGGACCAGGACGAATGATCCGTTTAAAGGAAAGAATGAATGGGGCCATGTATCGTGAGATTTTGAGTGAAAAACTCCTTCCATCAGCAAGGGCATTGAAGATGAAACGTGGCTGGGTCTTTCAGCATGACAATGAGCCCAAACACACCGCCCGGGCAACAAAGGAGTGGCTTCGTAAGAAGCATTTCAAGGTCCTGGAGTGGCCTAGCCAGTCTCCAGATCTCAACCCCATAGAAAATCTTTGGAGGGAGTTGAAAGTCTGTGTTGCCCAGCAACAGCCCCAAAACATCACTGCTCAAGAGGAGATCTGCATGGAGGAATGGGCCAAAATACCAGCAACAGTGTGTGGAAACCTTGTGAAGACTTACAGAAAACGTTTGAACTCTGTCATTGCCAACAAAGGGTATATAACAAAGTATTGAGAAACTTTTGTTATTGACCAAATACCAAAATCCTACAATGTGACTTTCTGGATTTCTTTTCTCATTTTGTCTGTCATAGTTGAAGTGTACCTATGATGAGAACTTGCACAATTGGTGGCTGACTTTTTTGCCCCACTGTATATATATATATATATATATATATATATATATATATATATATATATATATGATATGAGATATATATATATATATATATATATATATATATATATATATATATATATATATATGATATGAGATATATATATATATATATATATATAAATATATATATATATATATCTCATATCATATCATATATATATATATATATATATACACACATACATACATACATACATACATACATACATACATACATACATATATATATATATATATATATATATATATATATATATATATATATATGAGATATATATATATATATATATATATATATATATATATATATATATATATATATGATATGAGATATATATATATATATATATCATATCATATATATATATATATGTTGGAGAATCAACCATTTTAAAGAAGGGTTAGATTTCTTAGATTTATTCAGCGTGTAAATTTTTTTGTCTAATGGCTGTATTGCCAGAAAATAAGAATGTTTACTTATAGGCTCACAAGCTATCCAACTCCTCATTGCGTTTACTACGTTACACTGCAATCGTGCCCTCGCTCTTTTTGAGAGAACCTCCTGGCCTGTCTTTGATGCTTCGCGATCAACCCAGTAAAAAACAAACAACCTCTGTATTGCATTTGCAAAAAGCTGTGAGGGAAAGGGAGCATTGTGGTGTGAGAGCTGGGCAGGAGATGGAGGCGGGGGGCAGGGGCTCTTGCCCGGCTGGGTGTATGTGAAGGCCAGACAGCTGGACCACTCAACTTGGTGACACGGCCTTGACCAGCCGTGTCTGCTGTGCTCTCATGGTGCTCCAGAGGAACCCTCTGCTCTGGCCATGACATATGAGTACTGCATCCACTACAAGCGGTGCGTTGTGAGGGGAGCGACAGGTGATGATCCTGGAAGAAGAAAAACATTTGGGAAGACTGAGCCCCACATCTGTTTAGGTCACATGACTCTCTGAGATCTTCCTTACGCAAGTGGTTTTATCCGGTTGTATGTCAAGACCTTTCGATTGTGGGTATTCAGTGTTATAGGCAGAGAAGGGAGGTTTCTGATGCTATTAAAGTCCCAGGCTCTGACTGTGTAGTGATAGCAGCCTATAAATCCAGTCCAGACCCGGCAGAGCTCATTTGACCACACTGCTAGTCTGTGGGCTGTTTTCGGCTGGTGTGTAAATCATTTTGTTGGCAGACACCGCCTCAGCTCAGGAACCGCTGTCAGGTTTCTCATGTCCTCTCTCTCCCCCCTCTGGATCCAAGGCCTCTCATTGGAGGTTGTTATCAAATTATATCTCAGAGAGAACAGGGACTTAACTGTTTAGGAAAATAAATTGTGAGATGGTGTTTACATTACCTCATCTGGATTTGATCAGACGGCGCTCGGCATTAGGAGAGCCAAGCACGTTTTGTCAACGTGTCTTCTTAGGGAATTTGTCTGGGATTACTGGGAAAGAGAGAGGAAGGGAATGGGAAGGGAACCTCCCTCCCTGCTTAAACTTGAGATGTACGCTGGTCATAAAGCCTGCGGATCAGGAAGAGCTCCAAACTGTCACTGGATTTACTCCCAGGAATGGCAAGGCATTTTTATCTTCGTATTTCTCTCTATTTGAACGACTTCAGCATGGCAGGGTGGTTGTAATCAAATCTACGTATACCTTCAAGATTCAGGATGCAAAGAGTTTAAGTTGTGAGGGAAACATGAGATGGGGAGAAGTCTAATGGTCATTTTTGAAAGAATATTATATTAAGTACAATTTGAATGGACTACAATGGGAGGTCATAGTCACAAACCACATGCTACTGTCCTCTCTTCCGCTGGCATACTGTTATGTTCCCCGGACTGTTTTTCTCTTTCTGTCGTCTGGCGGTCAAAGCAAGAGCGTAAAAGGTCTGGACTCTTTCTCTCTCTCTCTCTCTCTCTCTCTCTCTTTCTCTTCGCTCGCTCTCATATTTATATATTGTCACCTCTACCCATGTGCCCCCCCTCTCTTTCCATTTCCTGTGTACAGCAACCTCACGCGTTGAGCACCGACCAACATCGGACATCCACAGACGCTGTAATTTGCCCAGTCCGACCTGGCCTTGATTTCAACATCCACAGACGTCTGGACCAGTCTTAATTTGACCCATACATAGACGTCCATGATTGGTTCGGATTTGGTCCGGACCGGACCTGTTCACTTACTGTTCAATAACACAAATAGATTTTTTTCAAACTCGAGGTGCCGTGTCATAGCTGACACCCCATTCTTTCTGCAGACATCTTTGAATCTTAATTTAGAGCAGATATGTAACACATATTTGGAAAACATGGTCATATAAACTGATTTTACCGAAATTCTGTTACCAAACATTGCATCTGCACAGTTCTTTCAGTAAATGTGTTTTTGTAAAAATGTTCAGTGTAAATTGTTAAAAGTGCATAGAGTTTGCAACAGAGTATGGTTTGTTAAACTTTGAAATCAATGGTTTTTGTTTGGCATATATTTTAAGGGAAAAATCTGATTCTCAGCGCCACTGTGGAATTGTCCTTTTCACGAAAGATCTCCACTGTGCTCCATGGGGTTGTCACCAGTATCGCTATACTATGATAGCATGAGCATTGGCAAAAGCAGACTGAACTCTTTGGTCCTTTAAAAACCTACTGTATGTAAAATATTGTGTGCAGTAGCTTGGAAAAGAGAAATGGGATTCTGGGTCACAACATAAGGCTGTTTGTTTCCAAAATGAGCAGGGTTTTCCTCAGGGAATCGAGGACACGACATGTTTTGTTTCTCTCTGAGTACCGCGATACTGGTATCGTGACAACCTTAGTGCTCCCCAGTGCTTCTTCTGGTCCACTTCATGATTCCCTCTGGACTCTTCTGGCTTACAAGCCTGTTTGTTTCTGCTGCTTAGATTATGGTGAGATTGTCATCTCCCAGCAGGAAACCTGGGCTAGAGAGAGGAAATGGAGGAGAGAACTCAGGTTCACAAATAGGACCTCTGCATTGTATTCCTGGAATGGAGCGCAGGGCTAGGCTGCACTAACACCAGGCAGTCTCAGAGAGAAGGCTATTCTATTTTAAAAAAAATTTTTTTTACTAGATTACCTGTAGTTTTTCATGTCTGTCTGTAATTGTGTATTGACTTGGTGCTGCCTATCTTGGCCAGGATGCTCTTGAAAAAGAGATTTCAAATCTCAATGAGCCATTCCTGGTTAAATAAAGGTTAAATAAGAAATGCTCAGCGTTAGTCAACTCGTCACATCAACCAGTCTCACTGTATTGATTGTCAATAAACCTCTACTGTAACAGCCACTGTATTTTTACCGATAAGTTACCTGTTCACTTCCAGGAGTTCCCTTTGAAATGCCCTGACTGTAACCTGGATTCCTACTCCCCCACTGCCTTTAGGCTAGGTACCCGAATGGACCTCAGGCTCTATAACCAAGCCTGTGGAGTGCATAATAATATCCCATTGATTCCCAAGGGAGTCATTTCTGCAGAGAATTTGAGATAGAACTTTTCTCTTCTGTTGTGGTGCTGTTTTGTATCATTGTGCAATGATTAACCTTGGGGTGGTGAGGTTTGGTCTATGATTTCTATTCTCCATCCTTTGTTTGGGCATAGGGAGTAGAAAAAAATGACGTCTGCACTAACCTGATTGGGCTTTTCATTTCACAGTCTGTGACTCAATTCAAGATTAATTGGAGAGCTGCTTTGCTCTGCATGCTGGAAAAAATCCTGACTGTGTCTGCTGAAGGCTAGAGATAATGACTAAAGCTATTGGTTAGGTTGCTCAGGAAAAGCTGCGTGAACAGGAGATTTACTGCTGTGTTGAATTGCTTACCTTACTCCTGCCCCATTTGCCTTGACCTATTCTTTACTGTAAGCCAGGTACCACAGTCACATGTCTGTCACGGTTCACCTTTGAACTGTGTCCAGTTTGGCTTTAGCATGATATGAGTTAAGTGGAGAAGGTTGAGGTTTTGTTATTCTTCTCTGGTGTTTTTGCTGTAGTTTGTTTCTCTATCACTCATGTGGGGTAACTGTAATCTGCTGTGTCCCCTAGTGTTTATTTTCTGTTTCCCTTACTTTAAAGATGTCAAGTTGAAAGGTTTCTGCTAAAGGAATCACCACGGGGTAACATGCTAGAGAAGATAGGATTACAAAACCCTCTCTTTTAGTTTATTATCAAGGGGAATCTCCATTTAAGTGAGATATGTCAAACCGGTCTCAAAGGGGAGCGTAAAACGAGGTTACACTCCTAACTGGGATTTACATGTCCTATTAAGAATGAAGAACAACAGAAGGGAGCTCCAGCAGTATTTGCCTTTCATAAATCTGCCGACATATCAACATTACTGCTATCTAAAATGAGTCCCACATATAGAGTAATTGATTCATAAAATATGTGTATTGGTCTTAGTTAAAGACAATCTTTTTGAAAGTAAAATTAGTTCTGTGTAATTTTAAGAGTGGGTTAACCCGTTAGAGGCCTTGTGAATGGGAAATGAGGTTGAATGTGTGGATAGACAGGATATTGTAAACACTGAGTTCCAGGTTATTCTAGTGGTATTAAATTGATACTGTCGATACCACTAGGGGTGTCTGTGGTGTATTTCCCCCTCCCATCACTAAACAACCACCTGCAGAGTGAAGGACATGACCATTAAAAAGGTGGTGTTGAGCTGGTGTCCCGCTCCTCATGGAGGGAGCCCCATGGCTGGGCTGGGTGGCTGAGAGCCAGGCTAAGTCCCTGGGTGTGTCTGTCCATGGTTCCCTGGCCCAGCCTGGAGGTCAACAATGTAGTGTAGCATCACATCCCAACGCTGCCTACCTCTCTACCCTGCTGAAACCTCCACAGACCTGAGACTTTTCTCTGGCATGGAGTAATATTTGTAGGAGTGTTCAGGGAAATCATGTCCAGCTGAGACCACATACTGGAGTACTGAGAAAATTTGATGTTAGCAGTCCTGTGTTGTGTCATTCCCAAAGGATATCTTGTATACTTTCATTTTTTTCCCTTTTTTTTTTTATTTATCTGTGGTGATTTATGGTTTTGAGTTCATTTTCACAGCATCACTCATCCAGTGTCATAATCTAGTCAGACCTTGTACTTGATTTAATTAGCTAAATAAAACTGTTTTCCATCCACAGATTGCGACTCAGAGGCGCCAAGGAAGAACTCTCTACCCCACAGTGCCTGAGAACGCCGTGAAGGAGGCGCAGAGTCTGTTTGTCCAGGAGGTAAGAACCCACAAGTGCAGTAACCCTGCAGGAATGAACCTTTGTGCAGAGAGAGCAGTGGTTTTATTGACAGTTGGATGTTGGCATTATGATGTGCCATTACGTGCTAGTGTACCCTACAGCCATATTAACCATAAGTACAGTTACCATAAATACAGACATTAGTGTCAGTCTTCAGCCTGCTTCTGGCCTGGCATTGATGTATATGGCAGCCTGCACAAGATCAATAGATATGGAAACACACTGGACTGCACACACTTTTAGTGTCTCTGATTTCCCCATTGTTTATAGAATGTGTCCAGCCAAACTGAACTTCCATTTCACCTAGCACATACTTTATGACACAATGGTGTTTTATTGTTCAGGACAGGCAGGAGTAGGAATTATGGGCCGTTACTGGACGCCATCCAGTCAACAGGAGTATTTTCATTCTCTTCAATAACATGTATTCAGGCCAGGAGACCAAAAAACTGATAAGCGGAATCCAGTTCCAAAGTAAATGGATGGTTCTTCTCCGGCTTCTGGTCTTCATCCTCTCAGAGCACTGTTTACACTAGTGCCTCCCTGTACCAAGCCTGGTAAATGCCTTCTGGTCTTCATCCTCTCAGAGCACTGTTTACACTAGTGCCTCGCTGTACCAAGCCTGGTAAATGACTTCTGGTCTTCATCCTCTCAGAGCACTGTTTACACTAGTGCCTCCCTGTACCAAGCCTGGTAAATGCCTTCTGGTCTTCATCCTCTCAGAGCACTGTTTACACTAGTGCCTCCCTGTACCAAGCCTGGTAAATGCCTTCTGGTCTTCATCCTCTCAGAGCACTTTTTACACAAGTGCCTCCCTGTACCAAGCCTGGTAAATGCCTTCTGGTCTTCATCCTCTCAGAGCACTTTTTACACTAGTGCCTCCCTGTACCAAGCCTGGTAAATGCCTTCTGGTCTTCATCCTCTCAGAGCACTGTTTACACTAGTGCCTCGCTGTACCAAGCCTGGTAAATGCATTCTGGTCTTCATCCTCTCAGTGCACTGTTTACACTAGTGCCTCCCTGTACCAAGCCTGGTAAATGACTTCTGGTCTTCATCCTCTCAGAGCACTGTTTACACTAGTGCCTCCCTGTACCAAGCCTGGTAAATGCCTTCTGGTCTTCATCCTCTCAGAGCACTGTTTACACTAGTGCCTCCCTGTACCAAGCCTGGTAAATGCCTTCTGGTCTTCATCCTCTCAGAGCACTTTTTACACTAGTGCCTCCCTGTACCAAGCCTGGTAAATGCCTTCTGATCTTCATCCTCTCAGAGCACTGTTTACACTAGTGCCTCCCTGTACCAAGCCTGGTAAATGCCTTCTGGTCTTCATCCTCTCAGAGCACTGTTTACACTAGTGCCTCCCTGTACCAAGCCTGGTAAATGCCTTCTGGTCTTCATCCTCTCAGAGCACTGTTTACACTAGTGCCTCCCTGTACCAAGCCTGGTAAATGCCTTCTGGTCTTCATCCTCTCAGAGCACTGTTTACACTAGTGCCTCCCTGTACCAAGCCTGGTAAATGCCTTCTGGTCTTCATCCTCTCAGAGCACTGTTTACACTAGTGCCTCCCTGTACCAAGCCTGGTAAATGCCTTCTGGTCTTCATCCTCTCAGAGCACTGTTTACACTAGTGCCTCCCTGTACCAAGCCTGGTAAATGCCTTCTGGTCTTCATCCTCTCAGAGCACTGTTTACACTAGTGCCTCCCTGTACCAAGCCTGGTAAATGCCTTCTGGTCTTCATCCTCTCAGAGCACTGTTTACACTAGTGCCTCGCTGTACCAAGCCTGGTAAATGCCTTCTGGTCTTCATCCTCTCAGAGCACTGTTTACACTAGTGCCTCCCTGTACCAAGCCTGGTATATGCCTTCTGGTCTTCATCCTCTCAGAGCACTGTTTACACTAGTGCCTCCCTGTACCAAGCCTGGTAAATGCCTTCTGGTCTTCATCCTCTCAGAGCACTGTTTACACTAGTGCCTCCTTGTACCAAGCCTGGTAAATGCCTTCTGGTCTTCATCCTCTCAGAGCACTGTTTACACTAGTGCCTCCCTGTACCAAGCCTGGTAAATGCCTTCTGGTCTTCATCCTCTCAGAGCACTGTTTACACTAGTGCCTCCCTGTACCAAGCCTGGTAAATGCCTTCTGGTCTTCATCCTCTCAGAGCACTGTTTACACTAGTGCCTCCCTGTACCAAGCCTGGTAAATGCCTTCTGGTCTTCATCCTCTCAGAGCACTGTTTACACTAGTGCCTCCCTGTACCAAGCCTGGTAAATGCCTTCTGGTCTTCATCCTCTCAGAGCACTGTTTACACTAGTGCCTCCCTGTACCAAGCCTGGTAAATGACTTCTGGTCTTCATCCTCTCAGAGCACTGTTTACACTAGTGCCTCCCTGTACCAAGCCTGGTAAATGCCTTCTGGTCTTCATCCTCTCAGAGCACTGTTTACACTAGTGCCTCCCTGTACCAAGCCTGGTAAATGCCTTCTGGTCTTCATCCTCTCAGAGCACTGTTTACACTAGTGCCTCCCTGTACCAAGCCTGGTAAATGCCTTCTGGTCTTCATCCTTTCAGAGCACTGTTTACACTAGTGCCTCGCTGTACCAAGCCTGGTAAATGCCTTCTGGTCTTCATCCTCTCAGAGCACTGTTTACACTAGTGCCTCCCTGTACCAAGCCTGGTAAATGCCTTCTGGTCTTCATCCTCTCAGAGCACTGTTTACACTAGTGCCTCCCTGTACCAAGCCTGGTAAATGCCTTCTGGTCTTCATCCTCTCAGAGCACTGTTTACACTAGTGCCTCCCTGTACCAAGCCTGGTAAATGCCTTCTGGTCTTCATCCTCTCAGAGCACTGTTTACACTAGTGCCTCCCTGTACCAAGCCTGGTAAATGACTTCTGGTCTTCATCCTCTCAGAGCACTGTTTACACTAGTGCCTCCCTGTACCAAGCCTGGTAAATGCCTTCTGCAACCAAGTAGGGTTGTATCTTAAAATCAGATGTCAGCCTTACTGTACATTCTGTTCCCATACAGTACTTTATTTATAAATAAATGTTCAATTAAAAATAACAGTCTGACATTTTAACATCTTGCTTAAACACACAATCTTCCACACACAGTATACCTGAGCTACACAATGGTTTACTGTCATTGTGTCCCATGTGGCCAGTTGGACACTTGATGGACACTGCTCCCATTGTTGCACTGGTCTGCAAACCAAAGGCAACCGGCTGCTGACCCCTCAGGCCATGGGTCACAGATTAGGGAGTCCTGTCTTCAGTCATGAAGAAACACTTCCTTTTGGTTAAGTGCAATATGACATCAGCAGGACAGCTGCAGAGTACAACCCTCTCTCTTTTCCATTCCTCCACTGATCAGACTGACTTTCCGCAACTCAGGACTCCCTTGTCGAACCATTTCTTGTAAACTACACACCTCTCTGTATGAATACCATTCTGGATGTTCATATCAATCTGGAAGTTTTAACAGTGAACAGATGTGTCTCACCCAGACTGAGAGATATAGGAGTATACTCCCTCCCAGTTTGTACTGGGTTGATCTAACGCCTACTTGATGATCCTTTTATGTCTGGGGTGAAGTGTCGTACTGTGTGGATGGGAAATAAGAAAGTGTACTTTGTGTGGGGCTGTAGCATTCCTCCCGAAGTGCCCAGACATAACTGCTGGGCCATAATTAGGATTTATGCCATACTGCTCTAATCATCAAATATTTCCTTTTCTCGTTGGTAGATTTGACTCTCCCGAAAAACTCTACCATTTCCGTCTTAATATTTGTCTTCAAGGCAATTAGGATAATTACTGTAAATTGATATCTAGGATGTGAAATGAGACAAAGTAAGTCGGTGTTTCTTCATGTTACCGTCAAACACTTTTTAAATGTGTAAAGTCAGCAAGTAATTGTGTAGGCTGATGAGAGAGTGCTCTGTGGAACCATTTGTCTTTAATTCCAGATCCTGTGGAAGGCTTTAATTTCCACCAACTATCTGCTCAAGACGAGCATTCACTTTGATCCTTCTTCTTCCCCTTCCTTTCTTCAGATGTACTAATCTGATTTGAATAGGGAGCAAAGGATTCCCAGAATAAGGGCAGTTTCAGAAAGCCAATGCATTCAAAAAAAGGACTTCATATAGGACCTAAAACATGTTACTGTTGTTTCAGAAGGTATTCATACCCCACATTTTGTTGTTACAGCCTGAATTAAAAAGGGATTAAATAGATGTTATTTCTCACCCATCTAAACACAATACCCTATAATGACAAAGTGAAAACTTTAAAAAAAAAAAAATGTTTACAAATGTATTGAAAATTAAATACAGAAATGTCGTTTTACGTAAGTATTCACACCTGAGTCAATCATTTGTTGAAGCACAAGTCTTTCTGGGTAAGTGCTAAGAAGTTACCACACCTGGATTGTGCATCATTTGCCCATTTATTCTTTTAAAAAATTATTAAAGCTCTGTCAAATTGGATGTTGATCATTTCACTGTCTTCTTCAGTGTAGATTTGGCCTTGTTTTAGCTTATTGTCCTGCTGAAAGTTGAATTCATATCCTAGTGGAAAGCAGACTGAACCAAGTTTTCCTCTAGGATTTTGCCTGTGCTTAGTTCATTCCATTATTGTTTTATCCTGAAAAACTCCACAGTCCTTAACGATTACAAGCATACCCATAACATGATGCAGCCACCACTATGCTTGAAAATATGGAAAGTGATACTCAGTAATGCATTTTATTGGATTTGCCCCAAATATAACACTTTGTATTCAGGACAAAAAGATTGCTTTGGCACATTTATTTTACTTTAGTGCCTTGTTGCAAACAGGATGCATGTTTTGGAATATCTTTTATTCTGTACAGGCTTCCTGTTTTCACTCTGTCAATTAGGTTAGTATTGTGAAATAACTGCAATGTTATCCATCCTGAGTTTTCTACTATCAAAGCCATTCAACTCTGTAACTGTTTTTTAAAGTCACCATTGGCCTCTTGGTGAAATCCCTGAGTGGTTTCCTTCCTCTTCAGCTACTGAGTTAGGAAAAACGCATGTATCTTTGTAGTGACTGGGTGTATTGATACGCCATCCAAAGTGTAATTAATAACTTCACCATGCTCAAAGAAATATTCAATGTCCACCAATAGGTGCCCTTTTCGAGGAATTGGAAAACCTCCCTGGACTTTGGTTGAATCTGTTTGAAATTCACTGCTCGACTGAGGGACCTTACAGATAATTTAATGTGTTGGGTATAGAGATGAGGTGGTCATTCAAAAATGTTAAGCACTATTATTGCACTATTAGTGAATCCGTGCAACTTATTATATGACTTGTTAAGCACAGTTTTACACCTGAACTTATTTAGGCTTGCCATAACAAAGGGGTTGAATCCTTATTGACATTTCAGTTTTTCTTTTGCAAAAATATCAAAAAACATAATTCCACTTTGACATTATTGGGTATTGTGTGTAGGCCAGTGACAAAAAAATATATTTAATCCATTTTAAATTCATTCTGTAACACAACAAAATGTGGAAAAAGCGTCAAAGGGTGGGAATACATTCTGAAGGCACTGTAGCTATCTGAAAAGATGCTATTGGCCGACACTGATTTGGTTGTTGTGTGCTTGTTTCCGGTTTCCGGTTTCCTGTTTCTTTAGGCTAAACATTGAAACTGTCTTAGATTACACTTGTAAACCATTGATTGTCTTTCTTTTTATTTCAGTGCATCAAGACCTACAATTCTGATTGGCATGTCGTTAATTACAAGTACGAGGACTACTCCGGGGACTTCCGGCAGCTTCCAAAGTAAACCCTTTGCTCTGTCAGTATATGGTGTCTTGACAGACGGTACAATGTTATGTAATGTGTAACCAAGTTGTGACTTCCTCCTGGGCAAGTTAGAACAGCTACCCTCTTTGTGCAGATATTTCACACTGAAGTGCATGCACACCAGTGGAGGCTGGTGAGAGGAGCTATAGGAGGACAGGCCAATCATGGTAATTGGCTGGAACGGAAAACATGGAACAGTATCAAGCACATCAATCGTACGGAAACCACGTTTGACTCCATTCCATTCCAATGATCCAGTCCTCTTATAGCTCCTCCAACCAGCCCCCACTGACGCACACACCCGTGTCATTCTGTCGGTAATCTTCAATCAGCCTTAGTTGCTGATCGCTCAGGATATTTTGGCATGGATAGCCTACAAGGAAATGCAGGTTTTATGATTTAACCCACATTAACAATAGAGACTTCCTCAAGCCACACTCGGGTTATTCCCAAAGATGTGGGGATTTAGTCACTTTGGAAAGCACCCCCGGTTCATAGAGTGTCATCAATTCCACCTTCTGCCCTGAGGGCAATGGTTTCCAGTGTCATTGTGCTGGAATTTACACACAAAACAAAGCTGCCCTGACCTTGAGACTTGCCATTGATGTCAACAGACCTTTGGTCAGTATTCAGTGTCCGAGGAGGGAAATAGAAATGTTTTCCTGAGGTGAATTCGTTCAGGCTTCCTATGTAAGTGGGACATGCGCATTACATTGGGTTTCATTTCTTAGATCAATGAATGGCCTTTCAGAGATTAGATAAAAAATAATAATTGATTAACTTGATTCACATCCTTGTGTTTTACAGCAAAGTGTCCAGACCAGACAAACTGGCTGTCCATGTTTTTGAGGTGGATGAAGATGTCGATAAAGATGAAGTAAGTGAATGTTCTGGCTACAGTTCATTGGAAGGTTACAAATAACAAACAATTTAGTTAAGCCGCTTATTCCTTCGACTCTCAACATGAACCACCTGCTCCATGTACAAATCACCTCAATACCCTTTTCTCCTTCTAAGTCTTTACTGTAAATACCTCAGAGGCACTGAACAAATAATCCTCCATACAGACAGACAAACGAGATTTCCGCGCTCCGTTTACAGTCCAGCAGCTTTGACGTTGCCAGAATGGCCACGGTATCTGATGTTTTTTTTGCACTAGAAACCAGTCTTTCCTAGAACACAAGCACCCGATCTTATTATGTGATTTAATTCAGATTAGGAACTGATTTGGCTGTCCTGTTCCAATCCCAGTTGTGAAACGTCTCCGGCATGAGATGAAAGCGTCATTGGGTCTAAATAGCACATTTTAATGTGAAGTATAAAGTGTAATTAGCCGCCGGGTTCTTCTCTGCTCTGCTCCATGTGTTCATGGCCCCCAGACTCCTCACAGCCCATGAGTTTGGCTCTCTTTGTTGTGAGCTAATTTAGAACATTTCGTGTCTGCCTGATTATACAACTCTGAACTCTTAGCTGGAAACATTTTTGCTCTGTGAACCCTATAGATGTCTGATTCTGTGCTGTGAACAGTCTAAATTAGTATTTGTTGGCCTTGGAATAGCTTGTGCGAGTCAGTGCACACAAGGGAGGCTATGGGGTCACCTTTGTTCAAGCGAACCCTGAAGAGAGGCTGGATCACTGATGCCTGCAGAACCCTCAGAGGGACGGTGCTCTGCGGATCACGACCGGAGGCAGTCTCAGGCTGTTGATGACACTGATGTTCTACTGCCATCTATTCAACTGCTAGGGTCATGTTGACATTTGCATATGTCACATACTGTTTGTTATGTCTTCTTTATGTCATACATGAGCAAATTAATAGGGATTCGAGTGACCTCGCTCACTTAACTGGGATGTAGGCAAATGGATTCTTGAGCCGAGAGACTAACCCAGGTCACCAGAGGTCAGGGCCAGTGAACATTAGATCTGACAAGGAAGGGGCATTCTTTTCATCAGATAGACTACCTGATGACAAGACCCCTCCCAGTTCACCCTTTCCCTCACCTCACGCACAGCTGTGTAAGAGCGTCCCTCACCTCCCACACAGCTGTGTAAGAATGCTCCCCAGCCCAGCAGCCAACAGCGTCCCAGCTACATACCCCTCACCTCAGTTTGTCGCACGCAGGGTAGTAGGTGGACCAAGCAGATGATAGCTAAGGAAGTGAGCCATTTCTCCTGAAATCCCCAAATAAATCCTCACACACATATACAGTACATGGAAACCTCAGCCCCAAGTCTGTTCATGTGTTTAATGACAATAGCCCCAGCCTGTGGCATTGCTATGTGACCAAAGTTAAAATGTTTATGGTCAAATGTGTCACTGATTTTATGAAATGATTATGCACTGGGTTGCAGTTTAGTTAATCTAGTTGGTTCGGGTGTTGCCAGGCAACATTTACAGAGCTTTGGGGTTCACTGAAAGCAAGCACAAGTAATTTGTCAGCTCTCCTAGGGACTGGCGTATTCTGGTCAGCGAAAGATGAGTGGAAGCAGGCCCTGAACGTTTCCAGACCCTCCTCATATGAGTCGACGATATACTGGAAATATTCTCTGCCAACACTTTTTAAAGCCATTTTATTGGACGAGAGAGGGAATAGGAATCATGTCATCTTGAAAACCCATTAATTATATCCAAAATCGTCTGGAACAATGGCTTTTACCTCTGTAGTCTCTCGAAGAGGAGGCTTAAACACTCTGGATGTCTGATCACGAGGACCAGAAGGAGACCATGCGAAGGGTAAAACACTGGTGCAGCAGCTCCTTCCCTCACTACCCCCCTAATTGATTTATTTACACAGATCATTACGCCTCTGGAAGTCTCCGTGCAATAGAGATGGAAGCCATGTGTCTAGTCATACTTGCTTTGTGCCAATGGTTTAGCTGGTTTTATAGTACCTGAGAACTGGGATGATATGGTCATGCCTCAGTGAAGAAGCCAATGAGAGGGGCTGTTTATTTGGGTTCATAGAGGTGGTTTGTTGTGTGGCTGGATGCTTGTTTGGAGTCAGATAGACCAACATTAAACTTAGCATTCTCTCATCTCATTCTCCATGTCTCCTATACTGTTTTTGTAAATATTATCTCGACCACAGGATCAAGGGCCTCTCTTGAAATGGACAGTTTGGTAATGTTTTGGCAGAGAGTGGGCAGAGTGATGTTTTGATGTGGTACAGTGTGTGTATTTGTGTGTGTATATAGTCTTGAGTGTGTCTGATCCTGTGCTCATGTGTCTTCCAGGACACAGCCTCTCTAGGTTCCCAGAAAGGTGGGATCACAAAGCATGGCTGGCTGTACAAAGGCAACATGAACAGTGCCATCAGTGTCACCATGAGGGTGAGTGATCCTAATGACAGTGATGACACTAGCTGTCTCTATTAGTAATTATTATTACACAGTGTGCCAGATGTGCAGTGATGATGAATAGTCAGTGCTCGTGTCTCCAGTGACAGCAGGATGGAGCCTGGTTTTCATTAATACCATTTCTCAGAAAAACGGATAGTAGTTTTGAAATATTAGGCTGTTGACGTCCTTCAAACCATGCTGCTGCAATTATCCGTGCCAAAACCATGCCTCTTGTTGTCTAATAATAGAAATTATGTTTTTCATTGTTGTATTCTACTTTCTAGTCTTTCAAGAGGAGGTATTTCCATCTAACCCAGCTGGGTGACGGCTCTTACAACCTGAACTTCTACAAGGATGAGAAGATCTCCAAAGAACCCAAAGGAACCATCTTCCTGGACTCCTGTATGGGAGTTGTTCAGGTAATATAGGACACTCTGTGTCTGGGATTGGGCTTTGATTACACCATCACACTAACATTTATATTGAATAAGTCATCCAGCCAGACGTACTTCCCTTCCAAAGTCTTTTACTTCCTGTAATATATTTACCCATGTAGAATGTTACATGATCAGTTAAACTCGGCACAAGTTAAAGCTAGCAACAGGGAATTGATGAGGAAATGTGTCTGTATCACTGCTTGGGAACCTTCTCCAATCCCCACCTAAAACCTGAGCTCACTCCCTCTTTCTCCAAGGTCATAATTTACTGCTGACTCTCAGCTGCTGAAACCAGGTGAATGCCGATAACATACTACCATGCACTTTGCAGCAGACTAGCAATCAATACCACATGCTATAGCTAGCAGGCGCACATTTCCAAGTCCCAAGATGGGCTGTAAGCATTATTGGTCTTCTACACACAAATGGATGGAAAGGTCCTGCTTTTACTTACCAAGCATTCAGCTGACATTAATCAGATACTTTAAAAGGAGGTACACTATACATACAAAAGTATGTGGACACCCCTTCAAATTAGTGGCTATATCAGCCACACCTTTTGTTGACAGTTGTATAAAATTGTGCATACCACCATGCAATCTCCATAGACAAACATTCCAATTAGAATGGCCTTACTGAAGAGCGCAGTGACTTTCAATGTGGCACCGTGATAGGATGCCACCTTTCCAACAGGTCAGTTTGTCAAATTTCTGTCATAATAGAGCTGCCCCGGTCAACTGTATGTGCTGTTATTGTGAAGTGGAAACGTCTAGAAGCGACAACGGCTTAGCCACAAAGTGGTAGGCCACACAAGCTCACAGAACGGGACCAACGAGTGCTGAAGTGCACTTGTTGTTTGCAGCACTCACTTGTTTGCAGCACTCACCACCGAGTTCCAAACTGCCTCTGGAAGCAACATCAGCACAAGAACTGTTCGTCGGGAGCTTCATAAAATCGGTTTCCATGGCAGAGCAGCCACACACAAGCCTAAGATCATCATGCGCAAAGCCAAGTGTCGGCTGGAGAGGTGTAAAACTCGCCGCCATTGGAATCTGGAGCAATGGAAATGCGTTCTCTGGAGGGATGAATCACGCTTCACCATCTGGCCGTCTGACGGACAAATCTGGGTTTGGCGGCTGCTAGGAGAGCGCTACCTGCCCCAATGCATAGTGCCAACTGTAAAGTTGGGTGGAGGAGGAATAATGGTCTGGGTCTGTTTTTCATGGTTCGGGCTAGGCCCATTAGTTCCAGTGAATGGAAATATTAACGCTACTGCATACAATGACATTATAGATGATTCTGAGCTTCCAACTTGTGGCAACTGTTTGGTGAAGGGCCTTTCCTGTTTCAGCATGACAATGCCCCCGTTCACAAAGCGAGGGCCATACAGAATTAGTTTGTCGAAATCGGTTTGGGAGAACTTTACTGGCCTGCACAGAGCCTTGACCTCAACCCCATTGAACACCTTTGGGATGAATTGGAACTCTGACTGCAAGCCAAGCCTAATTGCTCAACATCAGTGCCCGAACTCACTAATGCTCTTGTGGCTGAATGGAAGCAAGTCCCCGGAGCAATGTTCCAACATCTAGTGGAAAGCCTTTCAAGAAGAGTGGAGGCGGTTATAGCAGCGAAGGGGGGACCAACTCCATTTAATGCCCATGATTTTGGAATGAGATATTTGACAAGGTGTCCACATACTTCTGGTCATGTAGTGTATCAGAGAGGAGTGGAGAGCTTGGCTTGGGCCTCCTGCCCTACAAAAGGGCCTTTTATGTGACCAGACGAGAGGGAGGGTCCCTTGAGAAGGGTGTGTTTGTGTGTACTTGGTCTGAAGGGGAGTGGAAGTTGGAGAGGTTACTTGAGCATACCTACCCTCCCATGTTCTATCATTGTCCCCCTCGCACACACACTAAAGGGGCCACTAAGATAATAATCCACCTGGGTTCTGTCCAGTTGGAGGGGAAACCTAGTTGATTCCCTGTTTCATGTCTCCACAGAAAGGGAGGGAAGTTTCCGCCTGAGATGGCTCTAATATTGTACCACTTTGTCATCTTTATGATTGCAAAAGATTGATGACTTTTGTAACCTCTCAGTTATGGTTCCCTGCCATTGGCAACAGTTCAGCCTCCTTAATATTCCTCTCAACATATACTGTAGGTATATATCTTTGTTATTGTCATTTTTGTTCAAATGTGTTGCACAGTGTATAGATTGTGGTGAACGCTTTCTCTTCTTCATCGACCATCTGAGGTTTTGAATGGTAGGTTTATGGCCTGTGCTCTACAACCATAACCAAGGTTGCTCAAAATATTGCTGTTTAAAAAATATATATTATGGCAACTTTTACTGTATTTCTTCTAATTTTACTGTGTTCCAAAGTGAGATTAAAATTGATTGAATTATTTTTTGTTGTTGTCAACAATCAGTCAGAGTGGGAGAAAAAATACATTTAATTTATTTGTTTCAATTAATACAAATTAAATAACTAAAATATTGTAGTTGCATAAGTATTCCGCTCCCTGAGTCAATGCATGTTAGAAACTCCTTTGGCATCAATTACAGCTGTGATTCTTCTTGGGCCTATAAGAGCTTTGCATACCTGGATTGTGCAATATTTGCACGTTATTATTTTCAAAAATCTTCAAGCTTGTCAAAATGTTGGATCATGGCTAGACGGCAATGTTCAAGTCTTGCCATAGGTTTCAAGGAGATTTAAGTCTAAACTGTAACTTGGCCACTCAGGAATATTTACTGTCTTCTTGGTAAGCAATTCCATTGTAGATTTGGCCTTGTGTTTTAGGTTATTGTCCTGCTGAAAGGTGAATTCCTCTCCCAGTGTCTGGTAGAAAGCAGACTGACCTGGTTTTCCTGTAGGATTTTTCCTGTGCTTAGCTCCATTCCGTTTTTTTTTTATCTTTAAAATCTCCTAGTCCTTAACGATTACATCCATACCCATAACATGATGCAGCCACCAATATGGTTGATAATATGAAGAGTGGTACTCACTATTGTGTTGTTGGATTTGTCTCAAACATAACACGTTGTATTCAGGGCAAAAGGTTAATTGCTTTGCCACGTTAATAGCAATATTACTTTGGTGCCTTGTTGCAAACAGGATGCATGTTTAGGAATATGTTTTATTCTGTGCAGGCTTCCTTTTCACTTTGGTAATTAGGTTAGTATACTAGGCATAACTACAATGGTGTTGATCCATCCTCAGTTTTCTCCTATCACGGCCATTAAACTCTAACTCTTTTAAAGTCACTCTTGGCCTCATGATGAAATCCCTAAGTGGTTTCCTTTCTCTCCGGCCACTGAGTTAGGAAGGACACCTGTGTCTTTGTAATGACTGGGTGTATTAGTGCATCATCCAAAGTATAACTAATAACTTCACCATGCTCAAAGGGATATTCAATGTAAGCTTTTTTATTTATTTTTAAACCTATCTACCAATAGGTGCCCTTCTTTGTGAGACATTCGAAAACCTCCTTGGTCTTTGTGGTTCAATCTGTGTTTGAAGTTCATATCTGTATGTGTGGGGTACATAGATGAGGTAGTCATAAAAAATAATGTTAAACACATTTATTACACACAGACTGAGTCCATGCAACTTATTATGTGACTTGTTAAGGACATTTTTACTCCTGAACTTTTTTTGACCTTTCACCTTTTCATTTGTAAGAAGGCCAAAAAAACATAATTCCACTTTGACGTTATTGGGTATTGTGTGTAGGCCAGTGACAAAACATCTAATTGTAATCCATTTTAAATTCAGGCTGTAACACAGCAAAATGTTGGAAAGGTGGAGGGGTGTGAATACTTTCTGAAACCACTGTATGTACAGTAGGGTTGCACATTTTGTGGTATATTCAGAGGTGGAAACCTTCCGGTGGTATTAATGGGAATAATTGGGAATTTAATGGATATATATGCCTATTAATACCATTTAAATGTAGATGTTTTATTGCATTGGATATATTTACCATATCATATAGAGACAGAAACATAAACCTTTCCTTTATAAATAGATAGCAAATAATATAATGGCAAATTATTAAATCCTTCCAATATAAATTTTTAAAAACAACTTAGTTACGAATTGAACTTTAATTAAATGAGTTGAATCTTCACATGGGATGATTTCACTGAACAACAAAAGAAAGGGAATATTGAATGATCCCCAATGATCCATCGCATCTCTCAAAAACGTTTTCAACATACATCTGTAAAATGATAGTCTAGAAACTAAAGCTTTGGTTGTCTTCCTCTCAGGCTTCCATGTCTTCTCCCTGGACCTCCTCAATGTCCACCTCTTGAACATCAGACTCTGATGCCTCATATTCACTGTCACTTTCCAACTGAGAATGTCTCGTTGTCCGGGTCAAAAAGCCACATTTTTCCAGATGGCCACCAATTTTTCAACCCCTGTAATGGTCAGCCTGTTGCGTGCTTTGGTGTGTGTGTTCCCAAACAAGGACCAGTTGCACTCTGAGGTGGCTGATGTTGGTGGGATTTGGAGGATGATGGAGACAACACGGAAACAAAGTCAGATCCACAAAGTCCCTTCCACCAGGTGGCTGATGAGATATGTTCACACGACTGCCATATTGCATCTCCATCCCAAAGCCCTTGCTTGGAAGTGTACTTCCCCAGACTGCCAAGAACATTGCCCTCATCCAGGCCAAGGTGGCAAGACACGGTAGTGATGACACCATAGGCCTTGTTGATCTCTGCACCAGACAGGATGCTCTTGCCAGCATACTTGGAGTCCAACATGTACCCTGTGGCGTGTATGGGCTTCAGGCAGAAGTCCTCACACTTTTTATGTATTTCAGAACTGCAGTTTCCTCTGCTTGGAGCAACAGTGGGCTGTGCAGTATGGATTTATTTTCTTACATCTGCAAGCAGAGTCTGAACATCAGACAGGATGGCATTGTCTCCTTAATTTGTGGAATGGCTACTGCTATAGGTTTCAGGAGTTTCAGGCTGCTTACCACTCTCTCCCAAAATACATAATCCAGGAGGATCCTCTTGATGGGGTTGTCCATATCAGCAGACTGTGATATGGCCATTTCTTGGAGAGACTCCTTCCCCTCCAGGAGATGTGGTGCTCTTACTCTTCTCACTTTCCTTGGTGAGGTAGATTGCTGCTATAACTTGTTGACCCTTCACATACCTAACCATTTCCTTGGCTCTCTTGTAGAGTGTATCCATTGTTTCAGTGAAATTATGTTCTTGAGGAGCAGATTCAATGTATGAGCAGCACAGCCAATGGGTGTGATGTGAGGGCAGGACTCCTCCACTTTAGACCAAGCAGCCTTCATGTTCGCAGCATTGTCTGTCACCAGTGCAAATACCTTCTGTGGTCATTGATGACTGCCTTCAGCTCATCTGCAATGTAGACCGGTGTGTCTGTTGTCCCTTGTGTCTGTGCTCTTGTAGAATACTGGTTGAGAGGTGGAGATGATTTAGTTAATGAATCCTTGCCCACGAACATTCAACCACCCATCAGAGATGATTGCAATACAGTCTGCTTTCTCTATGATTTGCTTGACCTTCACTTGAACTCTGTTTAACTCTGCATCCAGCAAATTAGTAGATAAAGCATGTCTGGTTGGAGGGGTGTATGCTGGGCAAAGAATATTCAGAAATCTCTTCCAATACACATTGCCTGTGAGCATCAGATGTGAACCAGTTGCATACGCAGCTCGAGCAAGACATTCATCAGCATTTTTCTGACTACGTTCCTCTATTGAGTCAAAAAAACTTCTGATTCCTGGAGGACCATGAGCTGTTGCTATCGATAAGATGTCTGATTCATCATTTACACCTCTAATAGAAGTAGAGGGACTTTTGTCAGAGGCTTGTTGTGAGCTCTGAGGGAACTTTATGCACTTGGCCAGATGATTCTGCATATTTGTTGCATTCTTCACATATGATTTGACACAGTATTTGCAAATGTACACAGCTTTTCCTTCTACATTAGCTGCAGTGAAATGTCTCCACACATCAGTAGTGCCCGTGGCATTTTCCTGTAAAGATTAGAAAACAAATCACATTTTTTTATATAGCCCTTCGTACATCAGCTGATATCTCAAAGTGCTGTACAGAAACCCAGCCTAAAACCCCAAACAGCAAGCAATGCAGGTGTAGAAGCACGGTGGCTAGGAAAATCTCCCTAGAAAGGCCAAAACCTAGGAAGACACCTAGAGAGGAACCAGGCTATGTGGGGTGGCCAGTCCTGTTCTGGCTGTGCCGGGTGGAGATTATAACATAACATGGCCAAGATGTTCAAATGTTCATAAATGACCAGCATGGTCGAATAATAATAAGGCAGAACAGTTGAAACTGGAGCAGCAGCACGGCCAGGTGGACTGGGGACAGCAAGGAGTCATCATGTCAGGTAGTCCTGGGGCACGGTCCTAGGGCTCAGGTCCTCCGAGAGAGAAAGAAAGAGAGAAAGAAAGAATTAGAGAGAGCACATGTGGGGTGGCCAGTCCTGTTCTGGCTGTGCCGGGTGGAGATTATAACAGAACATGTCCAAGATGTTCAAATGTTCATAAATGACCAGCATGGTCGAATAATAATAAGGCAGAACAGTTGAAACTGGAGCAGCAGCACGGCCAGGTGGACTGGGGACAGCAAGGAGTCATCATGTCAGGTAGTCCTGGGGCATGGTCCTAGGGCTCAGGTCCTCCGAGAGAGAGAAAGAAAGAGAGAAAGAGAGAATTAGAGAAAGCACACTTAAATTCACACAGGACACCGAATAGGACAGGAGAAGTACTCCAGATATAACAAACTGACCCTAGCCCCCCGACACAAACTACTGCGGTATAAATACTGGAGGCTGAGACAGGAGGGGTCAGGAGCCAAACAGGGGCCAAACAGGAAGGATATAACCCCACCCACTTTGCCAAAGCACAGCCCCCACACCACTAAAGGGATATCTTCAACCACCAACTTACCATCCTGAGACAAGGCTGAGTATAGCCCACAAAGATCTCCGCCATGGCACAACCCACTGGGGGGCGCCAACCCAGACAGGATGACCACATCAGTAAATCAACCCACTCAGGTGACGCACCTGAGTGAGTAAAAAAACAACACATACAATTCCATGTACAAATAAATAGTTAAGCAGTTAGATTAAACAACTCATTTGTAAGATACATTTTTTGGTGGGATTTGGAGGATGATGGAGGTGGCTGATGAGACTAACTAGCAGATTGTAAACAAGTTAGAAATGATTTCAACACACTTTGTTGCAGGCTACTATTTACTAGTAAACAAAAAATCATGTATGTCATATAAAATATACTCACCCCACCCAGTATTGTAATCAAAACTTACCAGAAAGCATGTAGTCCTTGGCTCAGACAGTGTAGTAGTGTGGGCTCAATAGCATCTTGTTAGTGTGCAAGATCTTGAGAATCAGCTGTACATGTGATGGAAGAATGCACTGTGCATGCAGAGGGTTGCAATTCCATTGAATTGGGGATAGTTTAACCAAAATATGCCACAAAAAAAGGTTCACTGTTATAAGCTAACGTTGTTGATGAATTTAAGCAAAATTCCCCAAATTCCATGGCTTAACTTCCCATGGAAAATTTCTGCCAATATTCTGGAAATTTACCGGAAAGTTTCTGACCCTTTGCAACCCTAATGTATGTATCCGAAAGCGGGTCAAGCTAGCTAACTTTAGCCAACCAGATGTGTCCCTCCACAAAGTAAACAAAGATGGTGGTGCCTTTGCCTCCGTAAAAACAAAAGTAGTTTGGTCAATTCTGTTTCCTGTCAGTTGTCTATGTATGCAATCAACTCCACTCTGCGTTTGATTTTTTCGGAGGTTTCGCGTTATATGGGCAAGATAATATTCCTCATTGTAAACCACAACAGCTGGTCTTGGGATCTGCTCTTGATTAACTCTGCAATTATTGGCATATGGAGTGACGTCATACTCCCCCTCTGGCCCCAAGCTCATTCAGCACGCTTTGCCCTGCTCTTTTATGATAGGCCAACACACATGAACAGGAATACATACACACGCGCACACACAAACTTATTGAGGCTGTCCAGCTGCCTGCCGGCCATCTCTCTGAAGGAGCCTCTCCCACTAGGAGGACCTGAGATCTGAGATATCAGGTCTGGTGTCCTGTCTCCAGCCATTCTCTTACACCCCCATCATAATCCTTCCCATCCCAGTGCTGCTCAAACTTTCCATGATGAGAGAACCAGAGGATGCTTCCAAGATCCTCATCTCCCTCTGCGTAATGTATGGAGTTGAGTTACCAAGGCTTTGTGTTCTAAACCAGTGGTTTAAATTACTTAAGTAATACTTTAAAGTATTACTTATGTTGTTTTTTTTGTGATATCTGTACTTTACTTTTTATATTTTTGACAACTTTTACTTCACTACACCCCCCCCACTTTTTACGCCATATACATTTTCCCTGACAGCCAAAAGTATTTGTTACATTTCGAATGCCTTGAAGGAGAGGAAAATTGTCAAATGCACACACTTATCAAGAGAACATCCCTGGTCATGAGTGTTGGAGTGTGCCCCTGGCTGTCCATTAATTTAAAAAACAAGACAAGACACTTTTACTTTTGATACTTAAGTCAATTTTAACAATTACATTTACTTTTGATGCGTAAGTATATTTAAAATCAAATACTTTTAGACGTTTACTCAAGTAGTATTTTACTGGGTGACTTTTACTTGAGTAATTTTCTATTAAGGTATCTTTACTTTTACTGAAGTCTGACAAATGGGTGTTTTAAAAAAAAAATCCACCTCTGTCCTTAACACCAGGCCTGCATATTTCACTCATTTGCATTATTGGAGTCCTTGCTGCTTAAGGGTGAAGTTAAGGCAGTGGTATACAAAGTCAGGTCGTGGGGGGAACTGCAGTGGGCTAGCCAAAAAATGGGCCCATCAGAAATTCTGGTACAAAAAAAAAGTTTGAATAGCACTGCGTTAAGGATGGATTCACAACCTACAGACATTAATGTGGCTCAGTAGAGTGATTCTCTGCTCATATCTCGAAGTATAAAACTGTTACTCAATGTTAATGTGTTATTTTGAGAATATATGGAAAATGTCTTCGTCCTCTCTAATAACCCTGGTTATTAATCCCGTGGTGATGAATCCACTCTGGTCCCTATCCCAAACACCCCCGTATCTACTGTTTACTTTATTGGTCTTGAGCTAATGACCCTCCCTACCATCCTCCTCCCTCTCTGCAGGATGAAAGGCTCCTCCTTATTGTAATAATAACCATGGTGGCTGAAGCATGGCCTAATGTAATGCAGTGCTCTATCAGAACTCCCACGTGGGCCAACTCAGTCCATGATTTATTTAGGAATGTTCCGGCAATGTTTTTTTGGGGGGGGGGTTGTTTACACAACAGCGGAATTACTGCACCTCAGCCTCCCTCACTTAGCTCTCCTGGACATTTTAAGTTAACTCCATAAGGATCAACGCCTAGATGCATACTGTAACATTACTCAACTACGGTGGTTAGTTTATGGCGGCTGACTGAATCACCAGCATCGGGAGGTTCTGAGGCCCACCTGAGGCGGTGACATCACTCTGGCTGGCTGATTTTGGGGGTCGTAGGTCAACTCCACAGCTCGGGCCCAGTGCTGCTGACTGACTCCCTCAGCAGACCCAGTCCCTTTTTATAAGAGCTCAGCTCCAGTCCTGGCAGCACCATGCTTTTTGTTGCGCATATGGAAATACTTTCTCTCTTCCGCCCTGCTCCACTGTGCGTTCTCTCTTCCACCCTGCTCCACTGTGTGTTCTCTCTTCCACCCTGCTCCACTGTGTGTTCTCTCTTCCACCCTGCTCCACTGTGTGTTCTCTCTTCCACCCTGCTCCACTGTGTGTTCACTCTTACGCTGTGTGTTCACTCTTCCACCCTGCTCCACTGTGTGTTCACTCTTACGCTGTGTGTTCACTCTTCCACCCTACTCCTCCATGTCTCTTTTTAACTATCACAAAGAAACACTTTTTAAGGCTTTCGTAAATATAGGATTTATGGACGATGATGCTATCGTTGTCAAATATATACACATACCAGTTTGACTGTTTCCTCGTATTGTCTTACCCTAGTGTGTGTCTAGATGAAATGTGCAATGAGGGAGAGGATAGGAGTTGTTTTCAGTAACGCTTTATTCAAGAAATAAATCAGAAAACTAACAGGAGCTGCCTTCTGGTGACCTGACTAAATATTGGAAGTTAACTTGGGACGGTGGATCGGAACGTTTGATTCACAGTTGGGCATTTTGTTTTTCGACTGTAAGAAACACAGGCACCCTCGACCTGCACACACTGTCATCGTCCTCTTTTCAAAAAGTCAGCTCAACTGATGTTGTTTTGTGTGATGCTACGGCTTAGCTTTTTTTTAATGAAGAGCACGTCCCTCTGTGTTTGTAGTTGACCCTTGCTCTCTAATCAAACTGTTGCTATCCCTTAGCACCTTCCACTCCAGCGCTACATAGACAGTGATGGTCTCACCGAGTTTCCTCCCCCTCTGTGTGTCTGTGTGCAGAATAACAAGGTGCGGCGCTTTGCCTTTGAGCTGAAGATGCAGGACAAGAGCACGTACCTGCTGGCTGCCGACAGCGAGGGAGAGATGGAGGACTGGATCAGCACTCTCAACAAGATCCTCCACAGCAGCTTCGAGATCGCCATGCAGGAGAAGCGGAACGGGGACATCCACGATGGTGTGTTTGTGTGCTGTGTCTGTGTGCGTGCATGCTCACGTGGGTTCATGGGATGGGAGGTAATGGGAGACATAGACGGCATTAGATTTCCTTGTGAATTCTGTTTAAAACACCATCCACCTACAAAACCCCTACTACAAGGATACTGTGCTTCTCATAGTGCCAGTAAAAGAAAGAAAACATCCCAGGGTTCACTGCAGTACACTTATCCGCCTGTCGGGGAAAGGAATGTGTAAATAAGGTGTACTTAGGCCTGTTCTACAGTCTGTAGTTTACAGTATGCCACAGAGAAGAGGATGTCTTTGGCCTGCACCCTTTAATCACACTCCCATGTAAATAACCCTGTTTTAGCGTATTACATTTTTACATTTACGTCCTTAAGCAGACGCTCTTATCCTGAGGGACTTACAGGAGCTATTAGGGTTAAGTGCATCGCTCAAGGGCACATCGGGGTTTCGAACCAGCAACCTTTTGGTTACTTGCCCAACCTCTTAACTGCTAGGCTACCTGCCGCTCACATTGATGGCTTAAGCACCACATTAATTGAGTGTTGTTGTTTCAGAGTAGTTTAACAACGCCTAGGAGGTAGTTCTGAGAGGACAGTGGTATAAATACATAGACTAGATCCTGTACAAGCTAATGCACAGCATTAGCATTCTTGTATGTCTATGTGGCACACAATACCAGTCAATCTGAACTCGGTGTTTACGCCCACACACCTCCCAGACGCCTCCTCCTCCTGGTCTGTGGTGGTGCTGTAGCTAGAGGGCCACCCAGGTTTTTAATACTCCCCTCCTGTCTGATCCCAGGCCTGAGCCAGGAGGAAAGAGCCATGTCTGCACAAAGAGCCCCGCTAATCTCAGTAACCCCTCAGCTTTTATTAATCACGCTCTCCTAGGGGGGAAACAACCCTGGTACCTCCAGGGGCTCTAGGATCTGATCTGAGGCCTACTCTGTTCTCAGGGCAGTCTAAGTCACTGTTTACTCTACTTAAGTGTTGGTAGCGTGCGATTTAAGGAAGAGGTGTGGTTAATGGAGTTGTAACCTATGAAATAGTAGATTTGTTGAACCATGTGATGGCTCTGTTTCCAGTGAGTGCTCTGCTCTCTTTTCTGTTGCAGATGATGAGCTGGGAAAGGCAGATGGTTCGTTGGGGAGTATGGACAGCTTTCAGGTAGGTCCTGTCTTTTCACTAATGCCCTGCCTCAAGCATAAGGGCCCTACAGGGCCTGTTCACATGAGACATAATGTAGTTGCACCATGAAATCACTTCACCATGGGATGTAGGGAGCAGCCAGTCAGGCCTCTCAGAGGAGTGTAGCTGCCTCTACAAAAATATATTTATTTAGCTTTAACTTTGCTTGTGTTTAGATAAGCACCTCATTTAAAAAAACATTTAAAAATATTCTCTATCTATGGTTAGACATACACAGACAGATGACAGCTCCCGCTGTTTGAAAAGTGGCCAAAAAAAAGTAGTGGAACCAAAATCGAATAAGTTCCTATAGAGAAATGCTACAGTATGAGATTTCCATGGCCATTTGCTGAAGTACTCAGTGCTTGTGCAGACTTCAACGGCTGGGGTTTCCAGGAACAGCCTGGGCTCTGAGGTGGACATCTGAGTGTCTCCCAGGAGCACATGTCCATGTGTCAGCCCTGAAGAACAGTCTGCCTTTCTCAAATGATAAAAGCAGTTCAATTTGAAAACCTTTTGCTTAAGGAGGTTTCAATTTCTTGTCCCCAGAGTGCAAGAGATATTGAATCGAAAATGAGGAACGAGACCAGATTGAAACTGTTCACCTTGGACCCTGACACACAGGTTAGTAACTATCAAGTCTCCCAAAAGGTATTTCACAATCCCTCCCAGCTCCAAATGTTGACTCAAAATCCCTTTTTTGTATCTTTAGAAACTTGACTTCTCAGGGATTGAGCCTGATATAAAGCAGTTTGAAGAGAAGTTTGGAAAGCGCATTTTGGTGAACTGCAATGACCTGGCCTTCAACCTGCAAAGCTGTGTAGCGGAGAATGAGGAGGGACCAACAACAAACGTAAGCCAGATGTCCTATTCAGAGTCCTCAATGAGTCAGTGCTCAATGTGTACAGTCAGTGTGTTGTCATCGTAGTGTATAGTATCTGCTCTGGAGAATGGATTAGAGAGCGAAAGAGAGGGGTGGAGGAATCACATCTCTAGCCTATGTCATCACTGCTGTTTGTCTTTGTCAAGAGGGAGGACTGGGTTGGCATAGTAACCAGCCGAGAGCCACGGTAATGAAGGAAGGCGCTGTCTAATGGAGGGCAGTTTCCTGCTGTCACACACAGCAGGCTGTCCAGTGCCAAGAGAACATGTCAACCTGTTCAGAGAAACACAGACCTGACAGATACAGACCTGACAGATATAGAGAGAGACCTGACAGATACAGACCTGACCGATACAGAGATAGATACTGACCTGACAGATACTGACCTGACAGATACACAGATACAGACCAGACAGATGCACAGATACAGACCAGACAGATGCACAGATACAGACCTGACAGATACACAGGTACAGACCTGACAGGTACAGACCTAACAGATACACAGATACAGACCAGACAGATGCACAGATACAGACCTGACAGATACACAGGTACAGACCTGACAGGTACAGACCTGACAGATATACAGATACAGACCTGACAGATACACAGGTACAGACCTGACAGATACACAGGTACAGACAGACCTGACAGGTACAGACCAGACGGATACACAGATACAGACCAGACGGTTACACAGATACAGACCAGACGGTTACACAGATACAGACCAGGCGGTTACACAGATACAGACCAGACGGTTACACAGATACAGACCAGACGGTTACACAGATACAGACCAGACGGTTACACAGATACAGACCAGGCGGTTACACAGATACAGACCAGACGGACACACAGATACAGACCTGACAGATACAGACCTCACAGATACAGATACAGACCTGACAGATACAGATACACAGATACAGACCTGACAGATACAGATACACAGATACAGACCTGACGGACACAGATACAGACCTGACGGACACAGATACAGACCTGACGGACACACAGATACAGACCTGACGGATACACAGATACAGACCTGACGGATACACAGATACAGACCTGACGGATACACAGATACAGACCTGACGGATACACAGATACAGACCTGACGGACACACAGATACAGACCTGACGGACACACAGATACAGACCTGACGGATACACAGATACAGACCTGACGGATACACAGATACAGACCTGACGGATACACAGGTACAGACCTGACAGATACACAGGTACAGACCTGACAGGTACAGACCAGACGGATACACAGATACAGACCAGACGGTTACACAGATACAGACCAGACGGTTACACAGATACAGACCAGACGGTTACACAGATACAGACCAGACGGTTACACAGATACAGACCAGACGGTTACACAGATACAGACCAGACGGACACACAGATACAGACCTGACAGATACAGACCTCACAGATACAGATACAGACCTGACAGATACAGATACACAGATACAGACCTGACAGATACAGATACACAGATACAGACCTGACGGACACAGATACAGACCTGACGGACACAGATACAGACCTGACGGATACACAGATACAGACCTGACGGATACACAGATACAGACCTGACGGATACACAGATACAGACCTGACGGATACACAGATACAGACCTGACGGACACACAGATACAGACCTGACGGACACACAGATACAGACCTGACGGACACACAGATACAGACCTGACGGACACACAGATACAGACCTGACGGATACAGACACTTGGCATAATGACACTGTCAGTCCCTTGTCCAACCTGGCTCACTATGTCATCAGTGCTCATCTATAAATGGCGTAGACTAGACTGGAGGTTCATTCTCAGACTCTTCTGTTTAAACTTTTGCTTTATTTTGCAGGTGGAGCCATTCTACGTGACCTTGTCGCTGTTTGACATCCAGAACAGCAGGAAGATCTCGTCGGACTTCTACGTGGACCTGAATCACCCGTCCGTCAGACAGCTAGTGCCCAACCCCAGCAGCCCGTACATGAATGGGGGAGGGGATGCTCTGCCGGGGGCGCAGAGGGGCGTCCACGGGCTGCCTGAGGGGGCCATGCAGTACCCCAGACAGGTGAAGAGATACTAGAGACACTAATCTCTATACAATCTTTTGAGCTATTAATCTCTCAATATCACGATGTGGTTTTCGAGGTTCACTCATATCTGTTATGACTTGGTTTTCTGTCTCCACAGGGAGTGTTCTCTGTAACGTGTCCACACCCAGATATCTTTCTGGTGGCTCGCATTGAGAAGGTCCTGCAGGGGGGAATCACCCACTGTGCTGAGCCCTACATGAAAAGCTCAGACTCCACCAAGGTACGCTCTGTACCAGGCCTCAGCATCACAAAACGCAACAGTCAATTCCCCCACGCTCAGCAGATTTAATTTGATTATTCCACACATAACAAATGAGAGAATCATCCATGTCATAAGTGCTGGCTGGTTACAACAACACTCCACAAGCATTGGTTTTGGCTATACAAATCTGGTTACGTGCTGTTAAAGGGGGTACAACGAGCAGTAATGGGATCCTAGAGAGAGAATCTGAAATGCATTAGGGACCATTTTCAAGGTGCGTGTGTTTGTGCACGCTTGCGTATGTGTTTGTGTACGCTTGCGTATGTGTTTGTGTGTCCGTGCCTGTTTGTGGAGATTGGCCGGCCTCAGAGCTATGAGATATGCTGGAGTGCTGACCATCACCTCTGTCTGTGTTGTCAGACCAGCGTGGTTTCACTTACACACGGTTCCTCTTTCCCACCAGGTGGCACAGAAGGTCCTGAAAAATGCCAAATTGGCCTGCAGCCGTTTGGGCCAGTACAGGATGCCTTTTGGATGGGCCGCCAGGTATTATTCGGTTACTAACCTGAACTGATGTTTATAGTAACAGATTATTGACAGATGTTTTACCTTTTGGAATATATTTTCAACAGTAGAGACATTTTGACAATATGTAAGCAACGTCTACTGAATAAGGTACAAAAGTACAAAATGTCGAGATTAAATGAAAAAGACTTGTAAAGTTTAAAAAAAAATAAAAAAACATTGTTTATTCCCAGGCACAGTAAAGAGTAGGGAGTTTCATATGTCTGTTTTTCCCTTTTTGGCACTGGTGAATGTATCACTCTTCAATGAATTGTGGAAAAGCTCAGTACCCATGGTGTCTGGAAAGAGAATAAAGGTGTCACAGGATACCAGACCAGGGGGAAAAAACCTGACAGGAACATCAGCAGATCTTTGTCCAGAGACCTACTGGAAACAGACCTGGGTTTTAATGATTCTCATCTCTCCTTCCCTGCAGGACTCTGTTCAAAGATGCATCGGGGACGCTGGATAAAAGTGCTCGTTTCTCCGCCATCTACAGACAGGACAGCAACAAGCTGTCCAACGACGACATGTTCAAACTGCTGGCTGACTTCAGAAAGTTAGTAACTCTCCTACTGTCTGCAGTTAATGGATTTGAAAATGTACTTAATTGTTGAAGTACTATATCTTACAGAAATGTTGAATTTGGATTATTCTTGCTTATTCCGAATGATTACAGTGTTCTAACAGTGGGTATTTCTTAAGCTGAATCCCATATAGCGGTTTGTTGGCTAAAGAGACTAGATGGTCAGAGACTCTCTTTCACAATGAAAGCCTGTACTCCAGATGTTTTCACACCTTTACAAACATTTGGTTTCTCCTCTTGGGTTCTGTCTGTTCACAGGGTAGTTTCCAGGCGGCTAGCCTGTTTTCCATCAGGTCCTCCTAGGTAGATGATAACAAAGGCATTAACCGCTGCTTATTTTGCTTCTTCTCCCTAGGCCAGAGAAGATGGCCAAGCTCCCTGTCATCTTAGGAAACCTAGACGTTACCATTGACAATGTTGCCCCTGACTTGACAAGTAAGCCCTCCAAACTCGGCTCACACTGGGAACATGAAAGATGAAAGCTGTTTCTCTTCACGTCAGATTGGTCTGATTGTCTATCGGCTGTTTATTTGATCCCCCCCCCCCCCCGTCTGTTCTGTGTCTGCATGTACGTAGGTTGTGTTACCTCATCCTACATTCCTGTGAAGACTTTTGAGAGCAGTGAGAAGACGAACATCTTCTTTGAAGTGGAGGAGTTTGTTCCCTGCATAGCCAAGTGCTCCCAGCCGTTCACCATCTACAACAATCACCTCTATGTCTACCCCAGGCACCTGAAGTACGACAGCCAAAAATCCTTCACAAAGGTATAGTCACAAACATTGACCCTGCATTTCTGTTTGATCAAATGATGGATACTGTACATTTACGTGGATTTCAAATCATGAACCGTATTTTGACGCATTCTGTACACTGATGTGGTAAACTCCACTATTTGCTATTGCATTTCATATGACTGCATAGTAGTGGTAAGGTACTTGTAACTTGTCCAACTTTCTCTAACTGAGAGAGAAACTTTGCTCTAGACAGTTACAGCAGAAATGTGTTCCCGCCAGCATCTTCAAGTAGGTCAGCTTTGTTCTGTCTGTCTCCTCTCTCTCCCTTCAGGCTAGAAACATAGCTGTCTGCATCGAGTTCAAGGACTCGGATGAGGAGGAGGCTGTTTCGCTCAAGGTAAGCTCCTAGTCATGTGACTCCTTCTGGCAGAGTTCCTGAAGCCACAGTGTCATTTGGTAGCAGAAGAACTGCATACTACTTAGGGGAGTGAACATGCTGTTGTTATTACCCACAGTGCATCTATGGTCGACCAGGAGGACCCCTGTTTACCAAAAATGCATTTGCTGCAGTATTACATCACCAGCACAGCCCAGAGTTTTATGATGAGGTACGTTGTTATAACAAGCCAACATGGCCATCTTTATACAGAGCGCTCCAGTCATGATTAGTAAGCAGACGAAGCAGTGGCAGCATGTATGCTTGCTAACTCATAAGGTGTATATTTTTGTTCCTGTCCCTCAGTTTAAGATGGAGCTTCCCACCCAGCTCAATGAGAAGCACCATCTGCTGTTCACCTTCTTCCACGTCAGCTGTGACAGCAACAGCAAGGCCAGCACCAAGAAGAGAGACGTGGTGGAGACACAAGGTATGTATTTTTTTATTTCACCTTTATTTAACCAGGTAGGCCAGTTGAGAACGAGTTCTCATTTACAACTGCGGCCTGGCCAAGATAAAGCAAAGCAGTATGACCAAAAACAACAACACAGAGTTACACATAAACAAACGTACAGTCAATAACACAAAAGAAGAGAAACATTTAAAAATCTATGTACAGTATGTGCAAATGTAGAAGAGGAGGTAAGGCAAAAAATAGGCCATGGAGGCGAAATAATTACAATTTAGCATTAACACTGGAGTGATGTGCAGCTGATGATGTACAAGTAGAGATACTGGGGCGCAAAAGAGCAAGAGGATAAGTAACAATATAGGGATGATGTAGTTGGGTGTGCTATTTACAGATTGGCTGTGTACAGGTACAGTGATTGGTAAGTAGCTCTGACAGCTGATGCTTAAAGTTAGAGAGGGAGATATAAGACTCCAGCTTCATTCCAGTCATTGGCAGCAGAGAACTGGAAGGAAAGGTGGCCAAAGGAGGTGTTGGCTTTGGGGGTGACCAGTGAAATATACCTGCTGGAGCGTGTGCTATGGGTGGGTGTTGCTATGGTGACCAGTGAGCTGCGATAAGGCGGGGCTTTACCTAGCATAGACTTATAGATGACCTGGAGCCAGTGGGTTTGGCGAATGAATATGTAGCGACGGCCAGTCAACGAGAGCATACAGGTCGCAGTGGTGGGTGGTATATGGGGGTTTGGTGACAAAACGGATGGCACTGTGATAGACTACATCCAGTTTGCAGGTAGACACCAGACCCAGGATTAGGGTTGCAAAATTCTGTGAATTTTCAATAAATTCCCTGTTTGTTTGTTTTCTTCAGAAATCCTGGTTGGATCATTCCAGATTTCCTACTTAATCCCTCCTGATTTCAGGCAATCCTCCAACCGGGACTGACATTTTTCAACCCTACCTAGGATACAGCCCTCAAGGCCTAGATCCAGTGTTAAGCCATGCAGATTCATTGTATTCCACCCGGTTTCTTTCCATTGCCCTCCCCAGTATAACGATTTGTGTCTGTGCCAGTTTCCATTCTTCCCTATTCTCCCAGTGCTGAGTCACTGTTGGGCGTGACCATAGAGATCCTAGTAAATGAATTAGTATTCTAATTCCTAATTCTATGGGTATGACACTGTCTGTGAGCAGACTGACAGTCCTGTCTCTTGTCCTTGTCTCTCCCCAGTGGGTTACGCCTGGCTGCCTCTGCTGAAGGATGGCAGGGTGATCATGAATGAGAGTCACGTCCCCGTGGCTGCCAACCTGCCCGCTGGCTACCTCAGCTGTCAGGAGGGTGTCAGCAAGGTAGCGCTCCCTTCACTCCCACTGACACACACACTGTGGCTTCCTTCTCCCTTTCCGTGGCTCCTTTCCTTTTAATTTTTTATTTTTATTTAACTAGGCAAGTCAGTTAAGAACCAATTCTTATTTACAATGACGACCTAGGAACAGTGGGTTAACTGCCTTGTTCCGGGGCAGATTTTTACCTTGTCACCTCGGGGATTCGATCTAGCAACCTTTCGGGTTACTGGCCCTACGCTCTAACCACTTGGCTACCTGCCGCCCCGTCCTTCATCACCACAAGACTGAAAGAACATAATGGGTTTAAAGCAATCGGATTTAAACCTATCCAGTCGTTTTAGATCAGTAAAATCGAACCTATTTTGGCCGTGAAAGAAAGTAGAGCCGTGAGCCACAGACTTAACCTTTGTGTGTAGTGCCCTGCCTGTAAATTAGAGTTGGCACTGTGGGGATTACTTGTTGTCTGCCTCAAGGTTGTGTGAGATGTAATTATCCAATCAGGGAAGGTGAAAGCGTACAACAGTGTGACCAAACAATATTACGCTAATTGCACGAGAATATATGGCTGAATTACTTACTGATGTGAGTTTCAACTTAATGTTGAGCTTTAGATCTGTTCTCAGTGTTGTTTTGGATCAACTTACGGTAAACTTAAATGCCTTTCATTTTGTATATGTTTCTGCAACTACCTCCCCCTAACAAGCAACGTTTTAAGTATGTCCTACCCTCTTGTGGCATTGCGACAGTGACCCCTATCACAGAGTGCCGTTTTAAATACATCACCAATACATGTAGCGTGATCCAGTACATAACCAATGATAACCACTGTCGTTGTTTTTCTGATTAAAATATGTCCTATGTCTCACGCAGCAGCATCCTGAAATCAAATGGGTGGATGGAGGGAAGCCTTTGTTCAAGGTGTCCACTCACCTCGTCTCCACGGTGTACACTCAGGTTGGTATCGTTTCACAGATAAGCTCAGGGACACAACTGACCCAGGATTCTTAAAGGCTTGTTCTCCACTGTCTTTTCTGGAAATCTTGTGTTCTAACATCTCTCCCTTTTTTCTTTCCTCTGTAGGATCAACATTTGCACAATTTCTTTGCCCACTGTCAGAGCACAGAGTCTGCAGCCCAGGTGGCAGCAGGAGAGCTGGTCAAGTATCTGAAGGTAAAGCAGCAACTGTGGCACTTCTGGGTCTGACAGAAATGACACTTGTCACATCTCTCTCCCCAACACCTGTCACCCATCACTCTGATTTCCTCAGGATGTTTAGAAATCTGTGCTTGTTTCCTCAGGCCCGGGGTGGGACAATGCTAACATGACCCTAGGCTCTAGTCCACAGGCGCTCTCTCCATTGTCCCCGTGTGGACATCGACATTTTCAGATGCATCTCTGGGGTGCTCATGTAAACACACTAATCCACAGCACGCAAACAATGGCAAGAGGGTCACACAAGATCAGGATTTAGCAGAGAGCATTTCACTGGCAGGTTGCCAAATGATTTGGCTGGCTTTGGCTGTGTTAGCAGCCCCTACAAATGTAGGCTCTTAATTTGATCACCTTGTTGCAGGGGAACTTTGTGTATTTGGAGTTTAAAAAGGTTTCTTTTTTCATTTCCACTTTGAAATTTTACACTTGATCTTCTGTTATAAAAAACATATCAACCCCTACAAAAATGTCCATGAATTATAATCCACATATTTCACATTTCCTGTTGCCACGGGATTATTTTCCTGCTGTAGCAAACTGGATCAAATTAAGATCCTAAATAGCCAGTGATGCACCAGTGCCCCGCTCTGCCTCATTCCAGGATAGACGTGTTTGTGTGTGTGTGATTAACACATGCTTATTCTCAGGTGTGTCCTGTTATTCTGTGCGACTTCCGTTTCCTCTTACGCAAGCTTGTGTTTGTTTTTTATTCCGCCTCTTTTGGATGTGGGATGGAACTTTCACCCCCTCATAGACTCCCGGGACTGATTAGAGCCAGGATGGGAGGGAATGTTTACAGTACGCCACCAAGCATTTACATTGAAGCTGATTCTTGTTCTCATGTAGCCTTGTTTTATCTCCCCTCAATTCTGATCATGCAGTTAACCCTGATGTGCTTGTGGATGATATTCTGCAGGTTCAGCGTTTTGGCTGGGAGGGGAGCACAGAAAAACACAATGCCTTGAGCATCTTATTTACTGCATTCTCTCCCCCCCCCCCCCCCCCACCCCCACCCACCTCAGAGTCTTCATGCTATGGAAAGTCACGTGATGGTTAAGTTCCTGCCCACCACTCTCAACCAGCTGTTCCGGGTGTTGACAAGTGCCACCCATGAGGAGGTGGCCGTCAACGTCACCAGGTCAGTAGTCTGGCTCCCAAATGGCACCCTATTCCCTTGTGCAATACATCTAGTGCAATACATTTGACTAGGGCCCATAGGGAAGCTATATGGGGAATAGGCTGCCCTAGTGCCCTAGTGTATTCCCTAGTGCAATACATCTAGTGCAATACATTTGACTAGGGCCCGTAGGGAAGCTATAGGCTGCCGTTATGGACATAGCCATAGTGAGTATTGACTATGAGTATTGAGACATTAACCACAAACATGTTATTATTGCACAACTCTTACACATGCTTTTTGCCCTGTTCAGAGTCATGATTCACATTGTTGCCCAGTGCCACGAAGAGGGGTTGGAGCACTACCTACGATCATATGTCAAGGTAATCGTCATACTGGTCCATTTATCATATGGCACAGTTTCTAGAAAAGCTTTTTTTAAATTTATTTTTGTCTCTTTCCTGGTTCAGTATGTGTTTAAGACCGAGCCATACACAGCCACTACCACGAGAACAGTACATGAGGAGCTGGCCAAAGCCATGACTGCAATTCTAAAGCCTTCCACAGACTTCCTCACCAGCAACAAGTTGCTCAAGGTAATAGATAGCACAGCATCCGTGTGGAAAAGGAGTCTATGGACATTTGCATCAGGTTTCATGTTGGCATTGATTTGTATTTGTTTCCGTATTTCTGTTTCGTAGTACTCCTGGTATTTCTTTGAAGCCTTAGTAAAGTCCATGGCCCAGTACTTGATTGAGAGCAGTAAAGTCAAGGTAAGTCTGATGTGACACTTTACTAAGCCAACTAAGTCTTCATTTTTATTTTTATAGAAATGTCAGCTTATTGGTGATAGCTCCTAACATGCACAGCCATGTGGGCTGCTACATTCCTCCCACAGAATAAAGCACAGCCATAACTAACCACCGCCTCAAAGCTACCCACAGCAATCTCTCCTAACCAACCATAGCCCTGAGTTTCCTCTCTGGCATGGCCGTGTATAATCAGGAAGCTGCTGTAGGAACCATTAGGAGTGTGCCACACTAAACAGAGGAAACAGGGACACTCCATTAAGGATTCCCCCCTCTGCTGTGGTTTTGTGGTGGTTCACTAGGATGGCCTCTCTCTGGGAATAGCTGTGGTGGGATCAGAAACACAACAGCGAGTTGTTGTTGTTATTGTTGTTGTCTCTCCTCAAGCACCACATTGGAAATTAGTGTTGTATATTAATTTCATGTGTTAGCCTCTACTGTAATATTAACCAAAAAGGTAATTCAATCAAATAAAAAATGTACAGAACACCACGGACAGTAACACCACGGACAGTAACACCACGGACAGTAACACCACTCACAATAACAGCTCTGGCAGTAACAGCTTGTCTCTGTTTCTCAGCTGTCCAGGAACCAGCGTTTCTCGGCCGGCTTCCACCACACGGTGGAGACCCTGGTCAACATGATGATGCCCCACATCACCCAGAAGTACAAGGACAACCTGGACGCAGCCCGGAACGCCAACCACAGCCTGGCTGTCTTCATCAAGGTCAGCTGGCGCCGTCTGATTGGCTAGTCTAGCACCGTTGGTCCTCCTTATAGTCGGTTCGGGATAATAACAATGTAGTGGTGTTCGTTAGAGGTTGATGATATCCACTGTTCTGTACTATACTGAACTGTATGTGGGAATGTCCTTTCCTTCCTGTGTCCACAGCGCTGTTTCACCCTGATGGATAGAGGCTTTGTCTTCAAGCAGATCAACAACTACATCAACTGTTTTGTGCCCGGAGACCCCAAGGTAGATATCATGATCAAATGATAGTCCACCACTAGTCCTTTTTGTTTCTTACACTAATGTGCTCTTATTTTCAGACTCTGTTTGAGTTCAAGTTTGAGTTCCTGCGTGTCATATGCAACCACGAGCACTACATTCCCTTGAATCTGCCCATGCCCTTTGGAAAAGGGAGGATACAGAGATTTCAAGGTGAGCACATTTCCATCGTTTGGGCAAAATAAAAGTGACTGTATGCAGGTATACCAGGGTCATATTTGGTACATCTATTGAACTAGAAGCACAAGGCTTTTGTAATATGAAGTTTTGAGGGCTGTCTGCCAAAGGCATAGAGTGTTTCAGCAGATAGTGGATTCAATCGTTTCTCCAGCAGCATCTCGTCGAACTCAAGCACAGTATCCGTACTGTCCAAGTTCTGTCAGCCAAATGTCATAAAGACCCGTTACAGTATATCATGTACTGTTCTCTTTGTGTTCTTGCTACCTCTGTTTTGGAATAGAGCTTATTTGTTTGTTTCCACTTTGCTCCTCTTCTCTCTTTTGCCAATTAGCTTTACTTTCTCCCAACATGGAGTCATACAGTAATCCTGTAGGTAGGTTCAAGGTGTGCTGTCTGCTTGTCCTGTCCGAAAAAAAATACTTTGAACCCCCCCCCCCCCCTTTTTTTTAAATTATGGCCACATAGGCAAAAGATTCCCCTTGAACAACTCAATTGAGTCATTCATTCAACAGCGTCATTACATACATTTGGCGTGGATGTGGAATGATTCATTTGTCTCTCCCATGTCTAATACTAAATTATCATTATTATGCTTTATCTCTATCTATATGAACTGTAATTGGCTGTAATGAGTGAGTTAGAAAAGGTAAGGGTGTGTGTACGTTTTAATTCTTTGGACTACAAAGCGTTCTTATTTCTGTGTCAAGGGTTTGGATTGTGCGATTATAGCAATAGGTTTGTACTTGAGGGCAAACCATTTTTTTTCCTCTATTTTTTTTTCTTCAATTGAATTTCAATTGAACATTTCGGAGGCGTTTACATTTTTAAATGTGCATGTAAACCAATTACAGCTCATATTGAGGCTAACAGTGGATATGAGGTTTTAGTACCATCATTTCAGTACACCTTCTGTGTGTCACTTGTGATTTGATTTGACTTGTGCCTCATGCTCTGTGACGCTCTCAGTTTATTTGCCGGTCTGTTACCCATAACAACCACCCTGCTTGCTAACTGTATCTGTTCATTCACTGCCTGGTCCCCGACTTCTTTAGACTCATAATTACCAGACAAATTGCCGATCTGTGTAGCTAAACAGAATGTAAGCTCGTGAGCCTTCCAGGATGGTTGTACTAGGTTATGACTCCTGTCTGGGTGTCTATTTTGACTGATAATCTCTGTTATATACATTGTATTGCAATACTTTAGAAAGTCATTATTTACAACCACTCTTCTTTGATTTTAGTTGTTGTGTATTTTTTAAAATTATTATATCTAATCGATTATCATAAGTGATCATGAAATTGTAATCATTGTGACCAATATGTGTTATCCTATCCTTACACAAATAGATTATCAGCATGTATTGGGGTTGTTGGTTTGTTTGAATACTTTATCTTGTTGGAAAAGTTTCTCAGCGTTGGAAATAGTTTTGTGGCCTGATTACAATCTTCATTAGAGTTCAAGTGCAGTTGAACTTCATTCGAATGGCGCCAGTCTATTTAAAGGCAAAGGTCGGCTCAGTGCTACACTGGTGGTATTGTTTACATCGGGGCAGGAAGTTTAGGTTCAGGACTTCCTCCTAAAGTCTGTCTCTTGTCTGTCCTCCTTCCAGACCTCCAGTTGGACTACTCGCTGACAGACGACTTCTGTAAGAACCACTTCCTGGTTGGGCTGCTGCTGCGGGAGGTGGGCGGGGCCCTGCAGGAGTTTCGAGAGATCCGTCAGATATCCATCCACGTGCTCAAGAACCTGATGGTCAAGCACACCTTTGACGAACGCTACACCTCCAAGGTAAGCAGACTAATTCTCCCCGCCTCTTTCCTCTAGTCGTTTTGAAAGTCATCATTAAGGAACAATGAAGTTTAATCAGAGCTTTATCTCTATTTCAGAGCCAGCAGGCTAGGTTGGCAACTCTCTACCTGCCCCTATTCGGTCTGCTCCAGGAGAACGTCAACAGGCTCAATGTGAAGGAAGTCTCCCCATTCATCATCAACCAGTCCAACAATGTAAGGCTGACATCTAGTGGCTGGCTACCACCACAACTCAAAGGACCTACCTGTAAATGTTTGACTTTACTAATGGTCCATTTTCCTTTCAGAATGGAAGAGATGACCCACTCCTGGGCAACTCCATGATGATGACGCCTCCACGCTCCAGTACTTTGTTAGACAACAGTTTGCACAAGGATGTGTTTGGGGTTATCTCTGGCACCGGTGAGATTCAGTCTGATTTTGGCAGGCAACGATATGACACTCGACTCATGTTGTCCCGTGGTGATTGAGCGACATGCGAGTTTAACTGTGCTGTTGTCTTTGTGTTCCCCAGCCTCCCCCCACGCGTCCTCCACCCCCAACATTAACTCTGTCCGCCACGCTGACTCCCGGGGCTCCCTCATCAGCACTGACTCTGGCAACAGTCTTCATGAGAAGAGCAACTCTCTGGACAAGGTACAACTCCATGGAGACATAGTACAGCCACTGTCATGGACCGTTACTTAAAGTTGACCATTTCTGCTTTCACTTATTGAGGGTGCAGCCTATGCCTGTTGTATGTGTCCTACTGGCACATGACCTCCATCAGGATATCAGATCCCTGCAGTGCTGTTTGTCCATTTGGGCTAGAAATAAATCCGTACGGGTCAATATGAGTTTAGCAGCTATTCAGTGAATGAGATTTAGGCCACGCATTTAGTTGAGGATGTTTCATGTATCATTTTCTGTATTTCTCACTGACACATAAGAGGTGCGTCCATTACAGTGGCAAGACAAAGTATGTGAACCTTTTTGGAAATACCTGCATTTCTGCATAAATTGGTCATAACATTTGATCTGCTCTTCATCTAGGTCACAACAATAGACAAACACAGTCTGCTTAAACTAATAACACACAAACGATTATACGTTTTCATGTCTTTATTGAACACACCATGTAAACATTCAGTGTAGGGTGAAAAGGTATGTGAGGCCTTGGATTTAATAACTGGTTGACCCTCCTTTGGCAGCCATAACCTCAACCAAATGTCTTCTGTTGTTGCGGATCAGACCTGCACAACGGTCAGGAGGAATTTTGGACCATTCCTCTTTACAAAACTGTTTCAGTTCAGCAATATTCTTGGGATGTCTGGTGTGAACTGTTCTCTTGAGGTCAGGCCAAAGCATCTCAGTCAGATTGAGGTCAGGACTCTGACTGGGCCACTCCAGAAGGTGTATTTTCTTCTGTTGTTGATTTACTTCTGTGTTTTGTTTTCCTGTTGCATCACCCAACTTCTGTTGAGCTTCAATTGGTGGACAGATAGCCTAACATTATCCTGCAAAATGTCTTGATGAACTTGGGAATTCATTTTTCCATTTGATAGCAAGCTGTGCAGGCCCTGAGGCAGCAAAGCAGCCCCAAACCATGATGCTCCCTCCACCATACTTTACAGTTGGGACAAGGTTTTGATGTTGGTGTGCTGTGCCTTTTAATTCTCCACACATAGTGGTGTGTGTGTGTTCCTTCCAAACAACTCAACAGTAGTTTAATCTGTCCACAGAATATTTTGTCAGTAGCGCTGTGGAACATCCAGGTGCACTTCTGCAAACTCCAGACGTGCAGCAATGGTTTTTTTGGGCAGCAGTGACTTCATCCGTGGGAACCTCCTATGAACACCATTCTTGTTTAGTGTTTTATGTATCGTAGACTCGTCAACAGAGATGTTAGCATGTTCCAGAGATTTCTGTAAGTCTTTAGCTGACACTCTAGGATTCTTCTTAACCTCATTGAGCATTCTGCGCTGCCACTCCTAGGGAGAATAGCAACAGTGCTGAACTTTCTACATTTTATAGACAATTTGTCTTACTGTGGACTGATGAACATCAAGGCTTTTAGAGATACTTTTGTAACCCTTTCCAGCTTTATGCAAGTCAACAATTCTTAATCTTAGGTCTTCTGAGATCTCTTTTGTTTGAGGCATGGTTCACATCAGGCAATGCTTCTTGTGAATAGCAAACTCACATTTTGTGGGTCTGTTTTATAGGGCAAGGCAGCTCTAACCAACATCTCCAATCTCGTCTCATTGATTGGGCTCCAGATCAGCTGATTCCTGACTCCAATTAGCTTTTGGAGAAGTCATTAGCCTAGGGGTTCTCATACTTTTTCCAACCTAGACTGTGAATGTTTAAATTATGTATTCAATATAGACAAGAAAAATACAATAATTTGTGTGTTATTAGTTTTCCCTGTTTGTCTATTGTTGTGACTTAAAATTGAATCTATGACCAATTTATGGAGAAATCCAAGTAATTTCAAATGGTTCACACACTTTTTCTTGCCACTGTATACCTGTGACAGTTATGAGGTTACCCCCTATTAACTTGTCGTTGTACCATTGACTCCTCCACCCACCCACACACTCCTGCTGCTGGCAGAAGGAGAATATCAGGCGGAGACACTCTGCCAACGTGCTGCGCTTCTTTTCCGAGCCCGAGGACTCCGTGCTTCCCATTCGCTCCAAGCGCGCCACCGTGGACTTTTCCCTGCTCACTGTCCCCAGTGTCTCAGAGAATCATGTCCCGCATCACACCACCACTCCACTCCAAGTACAGAATACCAATAAACCTCCCTCACCTCCCCCCCTTCCTCCCAAGAGTGTCCCATCTGGGAGTGTGTGTGAGAGAGTGTGTGTGTTTTAGTCTTTGCCGAGTTCCTTTCTTTGCCAGGCGGATGATACACAGTTTCGTCTCTGGTGCCATGAAGCACAGCTACTGTGTGGCTTCATGGGTCTTTCTGTAGGAGTGATACACACAGCTGGAGCCTCTTTATTTTTGATCTCGCTCACATGTGCTGTGTGACTTTTCTATCTCCGTCTGTAAGAGTTCTGAGGACCAGTTTTTGTAGGATATTCCCTTTCTTTGTGTTATGTTTCTCTCCATTTTGTCATCCATTGTTTTTTCTTTTTGAATGATACTCTGAGGAGGCAGTTAGCCAGAAGGGGAAAGAAAAACATGAATGTGTGATATCTGTGAATGATACCCATCTAGTATATTTCCAATTATAAATCTGTCTTAATAAAGAATTCATGTAAATGATCGCCTACCCTCTTCAGTCAAGTTCCCAGACTTATTTGGGGCAGCTAAGTTTAGCCGCTAACTTTCTCTGTCAACACTCCTCCAAGACAAGACATAGCTGCAGTCTTTCTGTGAGGTCATCCTCAGTTAGGAGTTCTGGTCTAGACTAACTCACCGCTGGCAACGGAAGACGCTGTATTTTGCCAAACCCACGCTGTGGTTTAACTCCTGGTTCCTGCTCCCTGCTCTCTGTCCCGGCTTGGAGAATTCTAGTGATTAGGCCCTGCACGTAGAGCAGATCTGGCAGTCTCACCCGCGTCTAGAGGCCAACAGGGCCTGAGTGACTGACTCCATTAGTGTAGTCATACTGCACCGTGAGTCATACTACATGCTTATCAGCACATCATATCACATGAATACTAATGTATAGGATGTAGATGTACTGAAGGGCAATTTAGTATTACATAATAATGGCAATGATAAACTCTGTTTTACTGTTTGCTGATGGATATACATTCATCAGCATTCAATATTTTTCAATTCGTTTTTATTTTCTACCTGTTTTGCCTTTTTAGAACATAGACGGATTAAGATGAGATGAAGAAGTAGACAACAAAATGGCAAATATGTCAACAAAGACAGGAATATGACAATACAACACATCTCCCAATAGCGTTATGCAGTGAATAGAGCATTCCGACATAAGTAGAGTGTTGTGGTGTATTCCAGCCGATCTCTGACCAGCGCGTCTGTCCCTCAGAACCAGCCAGCCTCAGCCCTGGGCAGCAGCCTACTGCGCTGTGACAAACTGGACCAGGCTGAGATCAAGAGCCTGCTCATGTGCTTCCTGCATGTCCTCAAGAGCATGTCTGAGGGTAAGACCACACCTCTCTCTAGTGCAAGTACATGATTATATGAGGGGGGGGTGGATGTGGATATGCTTAGTGACCCGTGTTTTCTACAGCCAGTAGTTTCCCCAAGACTTCATCCCACATGACCCCCTATCATCTATTTAGTGCACTGCTTTTGACCCAGTGCCATCTGGGACGCAGCGCAGGTGACTCTCTAACTCCCTTCTATCCTTCGTTCAGATGCTCTGTTTACATACTGGAACAAGGCCTCGTCTGCAGAGCTCATGGACTTCTTCACGCTAGTAGAGTAAGAAGTGAACTCGGCTTGGCCGTGTTGTTGTTGTCCTGATGCTACTCCATGCCATTTACCGTGCATATCGGGGGATGTTTAAGCGTCCTCTGTCCACATTGAGTAACGATGAGTCTCCCAACGTTTTTGTTTCCAGGGTGTGTCTCCATCAATTCCGATACATAGGAAAAAGATCCATCGCAAGGTAATGTTGCCAGAATGGTTCAATTAGTTGTATGGCGCTTGTATGTAAAACCTGTATATGAGACTACATTCATCATTTATTACACTTTCATATATTTTATATGTTATTGTTTATACAATTGTGTTGATTCAAATGTTATGTTAATGTTGTGTGAATATTGTCCAACCATTTTAGGGACATGATATTGTGCTATTTTAAGGTATAGGAATGAATGTCGTTTTGTAGTAACACTTGAGACCAGAACACAAACCAGTGACTGATATTTCTACCAATAGGCCCAAAACAGTACTAATGTGTGGTTTGTTGAGCTTGGTTAACATTGTGTGTACAGTAAAGCCCCTGAAACACTACACCATATAAACACACTATACAGTACGCTCATAATTTGCCTTTTGGCACACACATTCTCTGTGGGAGCTCTCTGCCGGACACACTGATGGCTATGGGTCTCACTCTCCAATCTCTCTAACCCACCACTGTTTTTCTATTCATTTTAAATGCTGGCAAGTTTAATATAGTTTTATAAAAAAAACATGGCTCCTGCCCCCTCCTGCTTGGGTAAGACTAGAGGTGGAATTAACTCTCCTATACTAAAAGCATGTTGTCTTCTCTCTTTTCTGATTGGCCATCTTATAACAGCACACAACTGATTGGGCATGTAATACCACCTCATTACTCTATCCTGACATAAGCATCACCGTCTATAGTGTCTGTCACTGTCATGTGCATGCGCTGGCTTCTGCTGCTACTAACTGCTGTCATGCTGATCTGGCACTGTCTGACCCATCGCATGAGAAACACCCTTCTCTGAATCGCCTCACAGCTATGATTTTACTTCTCAACACTGAATCAGCACTGTATAGATGATCACCAATGGGAAGAGTAGCAGTGTGTTAAATTCGCTCCAAGATGCTCCAAATATACCTAAAGCAGACATTTGTTCATGTCCTAGAGGTGCGCTTGATTTTCTCTTTAACCCTATTTCTAGCCTGGGAGACAGTTCATGATTAAGACGACCACAAAGGAGTCTTAAACTGACCTGGTTACCAGGCTATACATTATATCCTACCATTTTTTAAATCAATAGAATAGTTAGGTATGTGTAATATCCAGTCTAACCTGCTTGACTAACCCTGGTCCTGCTGGTAGTGAGCCACTCGTCTAACAGTGTCCTGTTTCCTCATCAGGAACCAGGAAGGGGTGGGACTCGTAGCAGCACATGAGCGGAAGTCTCAGACTCTGCCTGTGTCCCGTAACAGGGCGGGAATGATGCATGCCCGCTTACAGCAACTCAGCAGCCTGGATAACTCATACACTTTTAACCACAGTAAGTGCCCCCAAACACCCACCTCTAAACCAAAGGCCCCTCTGCTCCTCCCTCTGTAGTCAGTCATCTCATCATCATCATCCTCTTCATTAGAATCATGTGTGCCAAACCCAAGTCCAAAGTCAGCCGTTCTAGAGCCGTCCATGGATGTTGTGGTTTTGAGTGAATAAAAGTTAGGGGTTTTATTCTAGAGAGTACATGAACCCTTGGGTTGAAGGGATGGTTTTCATCGGGCCAAGGTCACCGTGTAACGTTATACTGACTTCACAGGAAAGCAAAAGAGATTCAACTCTATAGTATAGGGTGTCTGTTACATGATTCCCTTTTAATGAAGTGGATTTCTTTGTGTTTTCAGTGTAAGAAAGATTTCAAGTGTTCTTGGAATATCTGTAGACCATGGTAAGAATGTATCAGGTCAACGACAGGCAGCTTTCAGACTATTAGCTCTGTTCGTCTGGTTAAATTAAGAGCATGCCATTTTAGCTGAGAATGAGGCATTTTAAACCCTCTGATCCCTTTTTCCTGTTCATTTCTGTTCCCTTAACTCATTTCTTTGTATTCAAACCTCTGAAAAATCACAAGTAAAATGCATTTTGTTTTCAACTCCACGGAATATTATTTCCTCCTCTGAAGCAAGTTTTTTTTTACCTTGATACTAATGATGACTAATCTCTCTGATTGTATTGTAATGATTACTCACGAGGGCATTTATGCAGCCTTGACTCAGTCTGCAGCGCAAATTGCACCCTAGTCCCTATACCAGAGCCCTATGGGTCCTGTTTAAAAGTAGTGCACTAAATGGGGAATAGGGTGCAATTTGAGACTCCGTCAGAGCACATAAGAATTTAGGGGTGATTTGAAAGTGCTCCAGCAGTGTGTGTGTGTGTACCCTGCAGCCTATAGCCACTCTGATGCTGACGTGGTGAACCAATCGGTCCTGGAAGCTAACATCGCCACGGAGGTCTGCCTCACAGTGCTGGACACTCTCAGCATCTTCATCATGGGATTCAAGGTACACTCCTAGCTGTGGTTTCTGTTGGTGATAATAAGCGGTCCTCAACATGTAAAAGTCATCTCAATGCCTTACTCATGATTATGTTATCCAAAAGTTGAAACTCCCTCTTCAGTTTTGGCTTACAAATCACTGACAAGAACACAATCCTGCTTGTGTACAGTACATGCATTTGTTATGTCTTGTTTTCCATTTGATTGGATATGTCATTTTTTTACCACTTCTTACTTGATGTTGTCTATTACTGCCAGTCCCCGAGCTTTTAAAGATAACTGTCTGTACTTTTATGTCCTCAGACCCAACTCTGTTCGGACCATGGCCACAACCCGCTCATGAAGAAGGTGTTCCAGGTGCACCTCTGCTTCCTGCAGATCAATCAATCAGAGACGGCCCTCAAGCAGGTCTTCACCTCGCTGCGCACCTTCATCTACAAAGTAAGGAGGCCAGTGGTCCTCAACACTTTGCAGTAGTGAAGTGTTTTTCTCTCCCTGTCTTAAATGTGCCGAGTATCTAATCATCACTGTGTGTGTCTTGTTTCCAGTTCCCCTGCACCTTCTTCGAGGGTCGTGCGGACATGTGTGCTTCGTTCTGCTACGAGATCCTGAAGTGCTGTAACTCGAAGCTGAGCTCCATCCGCAGCGACGCCGCCCACCTCCTCTACTTCCTCATGAAGAGTAACTTTGACTACACCGGGCGCAAGTCCTTCGTCCGCACTCACCTACAAGTGAGAGAGAGAGGGTTTCCCTTCTACATGCTGATACATTTGTCTCCTCAGAAGATCTCTATGTAGCAGCACGCTCTATGGAGATTTCCTAAAGAGTGGCTTGGTTGATGGTTATGGTAGTAGTTTCGTATTGATGTGTGCATTTCCTGCCCTCACGCCCAGGTGGTGATCGCCGTCAGTCAGCTGATCGCTGACGTCATCGGTATCGGAGGAACCCGCTTCCAACAGTCCCTGTCTATCATCAACAACTGTGCCAACAGTGACAAGACCATCAAGGTCCGATCCCGATGGGGACACTATTCTCATTCCAACTGCATGTCATCAGTATTGCTTGGTCTTCAATGAACATATTATATGAAATATATTACAGCCAAGGTTGGACCACTTGAATAATCTGCTGTATTATCCTGTGTAGAACACCGCTTTCCCGTCAGATGTGAAGGACCTGACCAAGCGGATCCGGACGGTCCTGATGGCCACAGCTCAGATGAAGGAACATGAGAGAGACCCGGAGATGCTGGTGGACCTGCAGTATAGCCTTGCCAAGTCCTACGCCAGCACGCCCGAACTCCGCAAGACTTGGCTGGACAGCATGGCCCGCATCCATGTGAAGAATGGAGACCTGTCCGAGGTCTGTACCAGGCTACGGGTCAGAATTTGGGCCTACAAATATGAGTAAAAGTCAATGCCAGAGGGATGGGTGTTATTTTGATATGTATAGTTATTTAAGGAATGGATTATGGTAGATTCTCTCTATACACAGTATGATGATGTTATATGTTGAATTCAAGTAATGTGGGTGGCTGGTAAAACATACTGATCTATCTGGGATGTTCTCTGTTGTTCACAGGCAGCCATGTGTTATGTGCACGTGGCGGCACTGGTGGCCGAGTATCTCCGGAGAAAAGGTGCGTTTTCCGTCAGCAGTAGAGATGTTGCTGATGATTGTCATTCGATGCTGCCGTTGTCTCTTTTTTCATGGCAGGAGAACTTCACAAGGGGTTCATGAATGGTCAGCGCATTGTGATTTTAAATAAATTATTGGATAGTTATTAGTTTGTTATTGGTCAGTAGTCCAATACTTTACTGTGATTAGTGTACATAGCACTATGTAATTTGTCGTTCTTTCTACGTTCCGATACGATCAGGGGCCGTATGTATTAGTGATGGGGGAGAAAACCGATACAGTGACACACAGGGATCTTATTTTTTACGATATAGGGTGTTGTTTTGACAATATCGCAATATTATTTCTGCGTTAGTTGGCTGTACCTGCACCAAAACTCCTTCATAGCCTTTTCTCCGTCTTCTTTTTAAATAGGGAGACGGTTTGTTTTCAGCACTTTTATTTCTGACTGATCAAAACTTGTTTTCTCATGTCCCACTGCAGCAGACATCTGGTGAGGAATATGTTTGGAACATCAAATCGCAATAAAATGGCGCTGTCGAATCGCAATAGATATACAGTTGAAGTCGGAAGTTTACAGACACCTTAGCCGAATACATTTAAAATACGTTTTTCAAATTTCCTGACATTTAATCCTAGTAAAAATTCCCGGTCTTAGGTCAGTTAGGATCACCACTTTATTTTAAGAATGTGAAATGTCAGAATAATAGTAGAGGGATTTATTTCAGCTTTTATTTCTTTCATCACATTCCCAGTGGGTCAGAAGTTTACATGCACTCAATTAGTATTTGGTAGCATTACCTTTAAATTGTTTAACTTGGGTCAAATGTTTCGGGTAGCCTTCCACAATAAGTTGGGGGAATTTTGGCCCATTCCTCCTGACAGACCTGGAGTCAATGGGTCAGGTTTGTAGGCCTCCTTGGTCGTACACACTTTTTCAGTTCTGCCCACACATTTTCTATGGGATTGAGGTCAGGGCTTTGTGATGGCCACTCCAATACTTTGACTTTGTTGTCCTTAAGCCATTTTGCCACAACTTTGGAAGTAGGCTTGGGGTCATTGTCCATTTGGAATACCCATTTGTGACCAAGCTTTAACTTCCTGACTGATGTCTTGGAATGTTGCTTCAATATATCCACAATTTTCCTCTCTCATAATGCTATCTATTTTATGAAGTGCACCAGTCCTTACTGCAGTGATTCACGGTTGGGATGGTGTTCTTCGGCTTGAATATAGATACTTTGTAACTGTTTCCTCCAGCATCTTCACAAGGTCCTTTGCTGTTGTTCTGGGATTGATTTGCACTTTTCGCACCAAAGTACGTTCATCTCTAGGAGACAGAACGCGTCTCCTTCCTGAGCCGTATGATGGCTGCGTGGTCCCAAGGTGTTTATACTTGCGTACTATTGATTGTACAGATGAACGTGGTACCTTCAGGCATTTGGAAATTGCTCCTAAGGATGAACCAGACTTGTGGAGGTCTACATTTTTTTCTGAGGTCTTGGCTGATTTATTTTGATTTTTTTTCCCATGATGTCAAGCAAAGAGGTACTGAATTTGAAGGTAGGCCTTGAAATACATCCACAGGTACACCTCCAATTGACTCAAATCATCAGTCAATTAGCCTATCAGAAGCTTCTAAAGCCATGACATAATTTTCTGGGATTTTCCAAGCTGTTTAAAGGCACAGTCAACTTAGTGTATGTAAGCTTCTGACCCACTGGAATTGTGATACAGTGAATTATAAGTTAAATAATCTGTAAACAATTGTTGGAGAAATTTGTTCCTTCATGCAGAAAGTATATGTCCTAACCAACTTGCCAAAACTATAGTTTGTTTTTACAAGAAATTTGTGGAGTGGTTGAAAAACAAGTTTTAATGACTCCAATCTAAATGTATGTAAACTTCCGACTTCAACTGTAGAATCGTGAGAATCGCAATACATATCGTATCTCCACCTAAGTATCGTGATAAAATTGTATCGTGAGGTCCCTGACAATTCCCAGACCTAGTATGTATCAAGCGCCTCAGAGTTAGAGTGCTGATCTCGGATCAGGTCCTCCCTGTCCGTATTCAATGTGATCTAAAAGGCAAAACTGATCATAAATCAGCACTTTTGCTCTGAGATGCTTGATACATACAGCCACATATTTTGTCATGTAATCTGTCGGTCTGTGTTTCACACACAGCTTCTTAACACCAGAGGGATAATCAGCTCTGTGAAAGCAGGTCCACTCATAGCACACTGTATAAGAGAGCAATTATCTGTTTCCCTGACAACAAAGTTTGACCTTTTGCCTGTTAGTACACCAGATAATGTTCTGAATGAAGCTATATTTCGCCCTTAGTTTATAACCTGTATAAAACACCTCAGAAAGAAGAAAATGTCTGTCTATTTGGTTTATTGATGATGGTCCCATCTCCTTAACGTCCGTAGGCATGTTCAAGCAGGGTTGCTCAGCCTTCCGGGTGGTCACTCCCAACATTGATGAAGAGGTGTCCATGATGGAGGATGTGGGCATGCAGGATGTCCACTTCAACGAGGTGAGAGACTAGCAGCCCGCTGCTCTCTGCTGCCAGGTCAAGACATGAGTTCTGGTGCTCGTTTTGAATGTCCTTTTTTGGGCGGGGCATTCACAATTTTTATCTTTTTTTTTTTTATGATCAGTTTATATCCTTGGATCATTTCCAGCACACTTGCTGCTACATTTTGGAGTTTGCACTTTCCTGGCGATAACTAGGCAGCTATCTTGTAGAGATGTTATCTGTGAATCAGCTCTGCTCCTCACTATCAAACAACATGCAATACAAAAGTACTTACGGAACAACATGCAACCAATTCCACATCTAATGATACGCTTGAATGTATTACAAATAAATCCTCTCTGTTCTCTAATAAGGCACAGTGTAGCTTATCAGTGTGGCATATGATAGCCGTCCAATAGCCATTTAGAGTTGATGCGGAACAAATGTGCATTTAAATCCCATTTTCGTATCCTGTTCACCACATCCTCATTATACAGGATGTCATTGGAGTTATACAACCGTTTATGTTGTAGCATCAAGGACAATCGTCTTCTAGTACTTTCTCTTTGCACTAACCTTCATAAAGCTTTCTAAGTGTTCATAAAGCTTAGAAATTAAGCCCTCGTGTTGTCTATAGTCAGATCACCTTTTGTGTGGACACCATACGAAAAGTGTTGTTTTCTCTCATCCTTTCTCCAAAACAGGATGTACTGATGGAGCTGTTGGAGGAGTGTGCTGATGGCTTGTGGAAGGCTGAGCGCTATGAGCTCATCTCAGACGTCTACAAGCTCATCATCCCCATCTATGAGAAGCGTAGGGACTTTGAGGTACAGCAGCAGACCTGCACCCTCTGTTGCTTCCACTCTCAAGGTCACGGGGCTCAACAGTGAAGGATAAAGGCCCAGACATTGATTCAAATATGCTGGTTCTTATCGGTGTGTTTCTCAATTCCACAGAAACTGGCTCACCTGTACGACACGCTCCATCGTGCCTACAGCAAAGTGACAGAGGTCATGCACACGGGCAAGAGGCTGCTGGGCACATATTTCAGAGTGGCTTTCTTTGGTCAGGTGAGCTAGCGATTGAAATCTGACGGTAGGCTGTTGTATCACAGAACAAATTGTTTCACTTTACTATTGCTTTGCTCTTTCAAATACAGTATGCAGGTATTTATATTTTGAACTAATTATATTTTCAATGTATTGCTTAAGATTAATTCAAATTCAAGGCGCAAATGGCGAAATAAATGAATAAGTGCCCTTTATCCCCCCCCAAAAAAGAATCTTGATTTGAGCATGGGAGCTGCTGGAAGCGTTTTGATTGATAAAAGCATGACCACGTCACGTGGCCTTTTTATTATCTATTCTAATACTTTTTTTCCCCCTGCTTCTTATCCTCTTTAAAGGCAGCGGTAAGTTCTGCAGTAGGATCTGCTCCTGAACAGCCAAAATCTGTGTGTGGTGTGCTGTTGCTGTAATCCATGCCATTTTTTTCTCAGCCAAAGTGTGCTGCTCTTAGCTCTTAGGAGTTACATTAACTCACTAACCTTCCGCCAACTTTTTTTGGTGTTTGGTTGTTGCAACAGCATTGCATGTTGCTGATTTCAATGGAGTAATAGACTGTCTTCTTAGCTTCCATTTTCCAATGTTATTTTCTAAGTCTTCTTACACCTGGTTCTTCCTCATCTTTCACTGTGTTAACTCTTGTGTTTTGCAGTTGTTGCTTTTGACAGTTTGCTTTGTTGGCGTTGGTAACCTTCATAGCACCATGTTCCTTGGTGTTACTTACTGTATGTGGTGTTATAGTGTGAACACTTACATGCTATAGTTGTAGTCTGGGTAGTGTTGGAATAACTATGATTTTTTGTTTTGTTTTCTGTTGCTCTACCTACCACTCCGTAGCAGTACCAGTTTACTGACTCTGAGGCTGAGGTAAATGAATGAGAAAGCGAATTACGTGGTTGGCACTCTGAATTAGAGCTTAAGGCTTGTGATGTGCCCCTGTTAGTGCAGTCAGTGGTATTAACCGCCGCCTAGCTTATCCATCTCGACCCTCTACTACTACTCTGGCTTAGTGTTGCCCTGACAACAAGCATATTATTCAAGGTTCAATGGGAATATTCCATTTTTCGTCTCTGTATCCATTCATCCAGGTGATAGCTACTTCCCCATTCAGCTACAGTGCTGAGGGATTTTTGTATTATTGTTTTTTGGGTATAAATACTGTGCACCCTTTGGAGTGAAATCCAAACCCCTGCGTCGGTCCTTTTATTTGTCCAGTAGCACTGATCCTAGATTAGTTTTGTTGTTTGTTTCTGTGCTCTGACTGTGACACAGATCCAGGGATTTGTATTTTGGGAATATTTCTTGCTCTTAGGGTCGGGATATGAAATTGTTGCTGTCACTCATCCCATTTCCACAGACAATTAGTCAACACGGCGTAGTGCCTTACTCATTTGTCTGTTATACTCTTGTTTTTAAGTCTTCATACTGCTTTTGACGTCGTTGTCACATGAACACCTTGACATTTGGGTTTTCGTTGGTTTCCTTTTCTCTAGTACTGTAACCATAGTGTGTGTTTTTGGCTTCCTCCTAGGGATTCTTTGAGGATGAAGATGGTAAAGAGTACATCTACAAAGAACCCAAATTCACCCCACTGTCAGAGATATCTCAGAGGCTACTCAAGCTCTACTCTGACAAGTTTGGCCCAGAGAATGTTAAGATCATTCAGGACTCTGGGAGGGTAAGTGTCAAATCTTTACTCTTGGTATTTGACCCTCGAGTTGTGATTGGTCATTCCTCTTATTGGTCATTTATGTTATGTGTCCTGATCGGTCTTTTGTGTTATGTGTCCTGTCCAGATCAACCCTAAAGATCTCGACTCGAAGTATGCCTACATCCAGGTGACCCATGTCACCCCGTTCCTGGAAGAGAAGGAGCTGGTGGACAGGAAGACCGACTTTGAGAAGAGCCACAACATCCGGCGCTTTGTCTTCGAGATGCCCTTCACCGTGTCGGGGAAGAAGCAGGGTGGGGTGGAGGAGCAGTGCAAACGCAGGACCATCCTGACCAGTAGGTGTTCCACTTCATCTAGACCGTTAAAGCCAATGAAGGGACACTGAGGTCGACATCTTATTCCAAATGTATGTTCGTGGATGTGCAGATTTGTAAAAGATTTTCCTATTGCTTACACAGTGAGACAAACCTATAGAGGACTCTCACGGAAAATAATGTGACGCAAATATCAGACGCATTCCTTATCGCTCAAACATGATCCGTGCATAACTGCTTAGAACACTCCCTGCGTGTAGCTGGGAAAGGGGAGGTTATCCAGGTAATCTACAGATATGTGTAGTCCATGGGATCATGCTGTGGAGCAGACAACGGTAATAAAACACATCGGTCAACACAGTTCCAGTCACAGAGGATTATTGATGTTAAATATGTCGTAGTATCTTTAGTATTTACTTTGACAAGCACCTTATACCCATAGAAACCTTTGCTAGCATCCGGCATGTACCTGTGTCTCTACCTGGCATAATATTGCTGTAGGAAGGGTCCTGTGCAATAATGGAAATATCTGATTAGGTTCTGAGTATGTCAGCTCTTTGTTAATAATATTTCTTCATCTTAATTGGTTGTGTTTTTATTGTTGTACAGTGTAAAACACTCCAATGTACAAACTTCATCTTGTATCTTCATTATCTGATAAGGCTGCCTTGCCTCAAAGGTCTTTAGTGAGTGAATGGGCAAGTCTCACGCCATCAAACCGCTTAGGACACATATCTGTCTGAACCCCTAATAAACATATGTGTAGGTGAGGATGTTTTACGCACCTAATAGGTTGAGCAACCATGTTCACATCCATTTTCTCTCTCTCTCTCATAGCAACACACTGTTTCCCCTATGTGAAGAAGCGTATTGCGGTGATGTACCAGCATCACACAGACCTGAACCCTATAGAGGTGGCTATAGACGAGATGAGCAAGAAGGTGGCCGAGCTGAGACAGCTGGTTTCCACCAGTGATGTGGACATGATCCGCCTGCAGCTCAAACTACAGGGCAGCATCAGTGTCCAGGTGCAGGCCTATGCCCTGATAAACCACAATTCCTGTCCTCACTAACCACATCCCCTGTCCTCACAGAGCACAGAAACACAACTTCTTAATTTTTTACCCAGTCACCTATTCTATATGGCAAAGACATCCCTCAACTTTTCAATCTGAAATAAATGTTCTTCTTCTCACCTTTTAGGTAAATGCTGGTCCCCTCGCATATGCCAGAGCTTTCCTGGATGATGCCAGCACCAAGAAGTATCCTGACAACAAGGTCAAACAACTTAAAGAAGTCTTTAGGTGAGTTCTTACAGAATACACATTCCCATGCCGCACAACATATCTATCCACTAAGTAATTACACAAGACCATGAATTACAAACACTATGTATTTTGTATGACACTGGCCTTTTGTGGAGCAGGCAGTTTGTGGAGGCGTGTGGCCATGGCTTGGGCATCAACGAGCGGCTGATCAAAGAGGACCAGCAGGAGTACCATGACGAGATGAAGGCCAACTACAGAGACCTGGCCAGAGAGCTGTCCGCCATCATGCACGAGCCAGTAAGGAGGATCTACCTGCTAGCATAACAAACATTGGGACTCAATATTGTTTGTGCATCAGTCGTTTTTAATGATTTGTACATTTTGGAAGAATCTGTTGTATTTGTTCTGATTGCGATGCTGGTGAAACAGTTTAGTTTGAGGATTGTTATGAATGTAACCGTTATTATAAGGCATTGGAATTTCAGAGTCTAATATTTGATCTTTGATATCCCCCTTTTCCCTCTGTTTTTCCTTTGTGCTGACATGAGCAGATTGGATGGTAAAACATCTTTGGCACGGACTTCATTATGTGTGATTAATTCTAATGAAATTGTCTGAAATAGACCATTTATCATTTAGCATCACCTTGAACTCTCTCTCCCTCGCTCCCTTTTCCTGCCTTCCAGATCAGTCCAGTGGAGGATGGCATGAAGAGCGTTCTTCCAGACTCGCTGCACATCTTCAATGCCATCAGCGGTACCCCCAGCGGTGCCACCATCGCGGGCATGCCCAACTCCTCCTCTGTGGTGTGATATCCACTGGGATTGGCTCACTCCTGACCTCAACGCTCCGCATGCACGCGCCAACCAGTGTGCCAGTGCTGCCATGAGCCCCCATTCCTGCTTCACTGCTCTCCTACTAATGTTCTTTTAACCTTCACTCACCCCTCCTTTGGCTTGTCCTGTGGGCCAGGACCATGTCGTTTTCTGTTTTCACTATCGTATACAGTACAGCCACTCTGTGGAGGATGGGACCAGGGACATTGATCCATGAGGACGACTGAACTGAAGGAGTTCCACATGAACAGAGGGGGGTGGGGTTGTCTATCTGTGGAGCAGACATACAGAATGAGGGGGGGACTGGTGTATCCTCCACCCTGCGTGTGAGTCTGACTGGGGTTCCTGTCTGTGTAGGGCTGGGGTTCCATGATATATACTGTATATGACATCACTGGTAGTGTTTCCTGTGGAGACGTTCCTGTAGGGATCCTTAAAGCAACACAAATGTGCATGTGATGTCACTAGCTCCCCATCAGCCTCCTGTCGTCTCATTTTCATCTTTTTGTTTTGATCATTTGTCTTCTGCTCTGAACTCTTCAAGTGATATTGTGTGTACATTATTCCACTTTGGTAAATCTCATATTGATGTCTTGGCGAACTATATTTGCTGCATACATTGGCATTCATCTCTCTGTACATGAAGACTCGTTATGTTTTTACAAAGCTGCAACTTAATGGAAAAAGAGCCTCCTATGAAAACATTAGTGTTCAACCTTAATCACTGAAATGTCTTAGAATGGGATTTTTTTATTATTATTATTTTTTACAGCCATTGCATATAAGTATATTCCAAACTGTTAATTGTTGTATATAAAAAAGGAGTGCAATATTTGTATTTTGCAAGGTGTCTTGCTGTGTTGGGTTCAATACACTGTAAAGATGTTTGTCCTTCTTGCCAAAGCAATGAGGTGTGGATCCAGAGACGAGGCCTACTGTGGTAGTTTATATGAAGCTTTGACCATTTTAGTGTTCATTCAAATGTTAATGAAATCATTTTTATATTTGGGAAGCATTGGGTTTTTTATTTTTATTTAACAGAAAGTCACTGTTCTGCTGTATACAGAAATGTTCCCTAATGCTTTTCTTTTAAATAAAATTCCCTTATTTCTCTGCACTTCTACTTGATTTCCTTATGAACCTTTCTCACAACAACATCGATGGAAGTAGTCTAGTAGTTTATTGACTGTAACGTTGTTTTGTATGATAGGGTATTATCTAATTATTAGCTAATTCGAAGTATTGACTCACTCTCACCTTCCTGCCTCTGGTGTTCTCGCACAAGATAAAACCATAAAACAGCACTCTGGGATACCATTCCAGGGTCGTGCCTCCTAGTCTTAGAGGCAGGAATCACTGTGTTAGCCTGGAAGGGATCACCTAAGGATACTAAACATTACAGGACGAAGAGCAGTCTCTATACACTGCCATAATGACAGGTCAGGCAACAAAATGCTATTAAAATTGCATCTGTTAAATGCTATTATGGATCTATGCTATTCAGATATCTGGCATTTTCTGATAGGCTTATGTTATTGGTGAAACAAAATGCATCTATTTAATTGTTACATCAGTACCCTGCTTAGATATCTAATATTTTATATATTTAACCTAATGGTTTTATTTCTCACACACAAAAAGATGAAGAGGATGTTAAGAAGAGCAAGTCAAAGGTAAGACTTCTAGCACTGTACATTGTCTGGATTCATTTATTTTACAAGTGATGCTCTGAAACATAAATACTTCAGAGATTAAGTTAACTAGCACCAATTGATAGAACACTATGCAACGCAATTCAAGCTTACATGTTCAGCTACACTACATGACCGAAAGTATTTGGACACCTGCTTGTCGAACATTCATTCCAAAATCATGAGCATTAATATGGAGTTGGTGCCCTTGCTGTTGGGAAGGCTTTCGACTAGATGTTGGCATTTTGCTGCTGGGACTTGCTATCCATTCAGCCACGAGCATTAGTGAGGTCCGACACTGGTGTTGGGCGATTAGGCGATGTTCGCAGTCGACGTTCCAATTCATCCCAAAGGTGGGGTTGAGGGCAGGGCTCTGTGCAGGCCAGTCAAGTTCTTCCACACCGATTGACAAATTATTTCTGGATAGTCTTTACTTTGTGCATGGTGGCATTGTTATGCTGAAACAGGAAAGGGCCTTCCCCAAACTGTTGCCAAAAAGTTGAAAGCACAGAATCGCCTAGAATGGAAATGCCAACTGACATTTACTCATGAGGTGCTGAACTGTTGCAGCCTCTGCAACCACCGTGATTATTGTTATTATTATTTGACCCTGATGGTCATCTATGAACTTTTGAACATCTTGGCCATGTACTGTTATAATCTCAACCCAGCACAGTCAGAAGAGGACTGGCCACCCCTCAGAGCCTGGTTCCTCTCTAGGTTCCTGCCTTTCTAGGGAGTTTTTCCAAGCCACTGTGCTACTACATCTGCATTGCTTGCTGTTCGGGATTTTAAGTTGGGTTTCTGTATAGCACTTTATGACATCGGCTAATGGAAAAAGGGCTTTATAAATAAATGTGATTGATTGATAGCATTAAGATTTCCCTTCACAGGATCTAAGAGGCCTAGCCCGAACCATGAAAAACAGCCGCAGACCATTATTCCTCATCCACCAAACTTTACAGTTGGCACTATGCATTTGGGCAGGTAGCTTTCTCCTGGAATCCGCCAAACCAAGATTTGTCTGTCAGACTGCAAGATGGTGAAGCATGATTCATCATTCCAGAGAATACGTGTCAACTGCTACAGTGTCCAATGGCAGCGAGCTTTACACCACTTCAGCCCACGTTTGGCGTTGCACATGGGGATCTTAGGCTTGTGTGCTGCTGTTCGGCCATGGAAACCTTTTTCATGAAGCTCCCGACGAACAGTTCTTGTGCTGATGTTAATTCCAGAAACAGTTTGGAACTCGTTAGTGAGTGTTGCAACCGATGACCGACTATTTAAACGCTACGTGCTTCAGCACTCGGTGGTTCCGTTCTGTGAGCTTGTGTGTCCTACCACTTCGCAGCTGAGCCATTGTTGCTCCAAAACGTTTCCACTTCACAATAACAGGATTTACAGTTGACTGGGGGCAGTTCTAGCAGGGCAGAAATTTGACAAACTGACTTGTTGGAAAGGTGCCACGTTGAAAGTCACTGAGCTCTTCAGTAAGGCCATTCTACTGCCAATGTTTGTCTATTGAGATTGCATGGCTGTGTGCTCGATTTTATACACCTATCAGCAATGGGTGTGGCTGAAATAGCCGAATCCACTAATTTGAAGGGGTGTCCATATACTTTTGTTTGTATAGTGTATGTGTATTTCATTCAATATCATAGCTGTAAGGGAATCCTTATTTTTTAACTGCACTCTGCAATTTTAAAGTAAATAGGCTTTTATTCAGATATAGTATAGATGAAGTTATAAAGATACCAGAGTAATATGGCCCTTATTTTGTGTCTGTATGAACAGGAGGTATGTGGCTATCCCCTAAGCATATTCTTCATTGTTGTAAATGAGTTCTGCGAGAGATTCTCCTACTATGGCATGCGAGGTAAGAATATGACACAGTATCTACTACATGGGAGTAATCAACAGTTCTAACCCAGTGAGCAAAACTAGTTGAACATATCTAATTTCAACGAGTTTTGTACACTGGGAATAACTACAGTGGCTTTGTGTAGTGCCCATCCTGAGGAGCTTCCCCTTCTCTCTCTCCTGTCCACAGCTGTGCTGGTGCTGTACTTCAGGTACTTCCTTCGGTTTGATGATGACCTGGCCACCTCCATCTACCACACCTTCGTGGCTCTGTGCTACCTGACTCCCATCCTGGGAGCCATTGTAGCAGACTCCTGGTTGGGCAAGTTTAAGTAAGTGACTGTTCGGAGTCTAGAACTAGGGTGTATTACAGAACAGGAATTTGTTCTTGCACTTTTAGCTAACACCTTGATTTCCCCTTCCTGTAGGACTATCATCTACTTGTCCATTGTCTATGCAATTGGCCAGGTTGTGATGGCAGTCAGCGCCATTCATGACATCACGGACACAGACAGAGATGGCACGCCAGACAACTTGACCTTGCATATGTGAGTCGTCCTCATTTAAAGTCAAGTTCATAGATTCGCTTCCGAAAAACACAAGTCACATACGAAGGCTTGCCGGAGTATGTCCTGACTCCACGGACTTTGTGAGGTGCTACTGAATCCATGGCCTAACAATGTTGCTCTGCCTCCACTCTCAGTGTGCTGTCCATGGTGGGCCTGCTCCTCATTGCGCTGGGTACAGGTGGTATCAAACCATGTGTTGCTGCTTTTGGAGGAGACCAGTTTCAAGACCACCAGGTTAGCAGAATAACTCCGTATTCGGGGGAATAACACCACCACTGTGTCTGTCTGTATCTTTGTCAGTAGGCAGAGATTTCTTCACTACAGCTGCCAAGTCATTTTAATACCCACGAACACTGATGTTAACTTTGGAATGAAGAACATGTAGGAGAGCCTTTGCTCCTTTGATAAGTGTAATGTACATGTATCTCCTATGAGTGGCACATAATATACAGTACCAGTCAAAAGCTTGGACACCCACTGATTCATTTTGACTAGTTTCTACATTGTAGAATAATAGTGAAGACATCAACACTATGAAATAACACATATGGAATCATGTAGTAACAAAATAACTGTGAAACAAATCAAAATATATTTTAGATTCTTCAAAGTAGCCACCCTTTGTCTTGATGACAGCTTTGCATACTTGGCATTCTCTCAACCAGCTTCATGAGGTAGTCACCTGGAATGCATTTCAATTAACAGGTGTGCCTTGTTAAACGTTCATTTGTGGAATTTCTTTCCTTCAGTATTGTTGGGACAAGGTAGGGGTGGTATACAGAAGATAGCCCTATTTGGTAAAAGACCAAGTCCATATTATGGCAAGAACAGCTCAAATAAGCAAAGAGAAACGACATTCCATCATTGCTTTAAGACATGAAGGCAGTCAATCTGGAACATTTCAAGAACTTTGAAAGTTTCTTTAATTAAATGCAGTCGCAAACACCATCAAGCGCTATGATGAAACTGGCTCTCATGAGGACCACAACAGGAAAGGAAGACCCAGAGTTACATCTTCTGCAGAGGAGGAGTTCGTTAGAGTTATCAGCCTCAGAAATCGGCAGTTAACTGCACCTCAGATTGCAGCCCAAATAAATACTTCACGGAGTTCAGGTAACAGACACACCTCAACATCAACTGTTCAGAGGAGACTGCGTGAATCAGCCCTTCATGGTCTTTGTATGACACAGAGTTGGTGAACGGGTGATCTCCGCATGTGTGGTTCCAACCATGAAGCTTGGAGGAAGTGGTGTGGGGGTGCTTTGCTGGTGACACTGTCTGTGATTTATTTAGAATTCAAGGCACACATAACCAGCATAGCTAACACAGCATTCTGCAGCGAAACGCCATCCCATCTGGTTTGCTCATTTGTTTTTCAACAGGACAATGGCACGACACACCTCCAGGCTGTGTAAGGGCTATTTGACCAAGAAGGAGAGTGAAGGAGTGCTGCATCAGATGACCTCCACAGTCACCCGACCTCAACCCAATTGAGATGGTTTGGGATGAGTTGGACCGCTGAGTTAAGGAAAAGCAGCCAACAAGTGCTCTGCATATGTGGGAACTCCTTCAAGACTGTTGTAAAATCATTCCAGGTGAAGCTGGTTGAGAGAATGCCAACAGTGTGCAAAGGTGTCATCAAGGCAAAGGGTGGCTACTTTGAATAATGTCCAAAAACAAATCAAAATATATTTTATATAACACTTTTTTGGTTACTACATGATTCCAGATGTGTTATTTCATAGTTTTTATGTCTTCACTATTATTCTACAATGTAAAAATAAACAAAAACCCTTGAATGAGTGGGTGTGTCCAAACTTTTGACTGGTACAGTACAAACTTTACACACGATACAAATCTAGTCCTTTTTATTTTTGCAGGCAAAACAGAGGAGCACTTTCTTCTCGGTTTTCTACCTGTGTATCAATGGTGGGAGTCTCCTGTCTACTATCATTACACCAATCCTCAGAGGTAGGGGAAATGTCCAAGCCAGGCCAGGCTATGTATAATAACTCCCTCAATGTTGTCTGAAGATATTACCACAAATCTGCATAAATAACTATTTAATACACAACACAACTGCAGCTAGTGTATGGATGAGTGATGTCTGTGCTGTGTCCCTGTGTTTAGGCCAGGAGTGTGGCATCCACAGCCAGCAGAAGTGTTACCCTCTGGCCTTCGGCGTCCCTGCTGCGCTCATGGTGGTCGCCCTTGGTTAGTGTCTCTACCATCTTCTTTATTCTACCTACAGATGTAGGATCTTAATTTGACCTATATTGTCAAAGCAAGTTAAATCCTGCAGCAACAGGATTTGAATGTTCAGTCTGTAATTTTTCTTGATCAGTGGTCATACTATTAGCTGGGCAAAAGTAGACTGCAGGAAAAGTTCAATACTGTTAATATAACCATGTGTTAGTGTGGGTTTTCAGTGAATTTATGTAAATCACGAAGCTCGTCTGCATTTCCTGCGGTGAAAGACATTTCTCACCAACAAAAGTGATCAAATTAAGATCCTACCTTGTCCCATGGTTTTGCTGTAATATTTATTCTGATAAAGAGTATAAAAAATTTAGTTTTGACGGTGCTGTTTTGCTGTTTGTCCCTACAGTTGTGTTCATAATTGGAAGTGGTATGTACCATAAGACTGAACCGCAGGGAAACATAATGCTGGATGTGTGTAAATGTATTGGGGTAAGTCATAACATTATCTAGTACCAGCATTCAGCATAATTGCATCAACTTTCACAACAATGTGTAAAATGACTGGTGGAATCTTCCCTGCAGCCACTCTGGTGTTTCTGAAAGGATCATTTCTGTGTCTGCTCATCTTTACAGTTTGCAATAAAGAACCGCTTCAGGCACAGGAGTAGCTCCTACCCGAAGAGAACGCACTGGATGGACTGGGCCGAAGAGAAACACGAGGTAGGTTATCTACACTGCAAACTATACAGTACTATCTAAATGGCATGTTCGGTCTCAAATATATGAATAACACCTCATATTGTCTTTCTCTCTTTTTGTGCTTGTAGAAACTCCTCATTGCTCAGATAAAGATGGTGCTGAAGGTCCTATTTCTGTACATTCCCCTTCCAATGTTTTGGACCCTATTTGACCAAAAGGTATCCGAGATACGTTGGTAGATAATCTAGTTTGTCCTGCAATATGTGATGTAACTTGTAATATCCATATGGTATAATCAAGTAAAACGTTCTGCTCCCTCACAGGGCTCTAGGTGGACTCTTCAGGCCACCACTATGGATGGGAACTTTGTACGTTTTCAAAAACATCCCACTGTAAAAAGTCAACTAAAGCTACAATTTGCAAGTTGTTCATGTTCGTAATGACCTTGCTCTCTTTCCAGGGATCACTCATTCTGCAGCCTGATCAAATGCAGGTAAGTTAGAGGTACTTTATGGTTCCTGGTTGTTTTCATCCATGGCTAAATGCACTTCTTACCATAGAAACCATCTTTTTGACAGACTGTCAACCCTATCCTGATCCTGACTCTGGTACCGATCATGGACAGTGTGGTGTACCCATTGATAAAGAAATGTGGCCTGAACTTCACGTAAGTTCTACTTAAAGAAAATGATAAAACAAATGCCTGTACAGTATCTACAAAACAGTGAAGAGGCAGGTGTAAGCATGCTTAGGAATCTAACCATGAACCTTTCCTCAACAGTCCTTTGAGGAGAATGACAGTGGGGATGTTTTTGGCAGCCATGGCCTTTGTTGCCGCAGCTTTGGTACAGATCCAGATTGATGTAAGTGTGTACAATACATACATTGTGTGGCAGTTTGTTTCTGGTTTAGTAAAGTATTATTTGATGCTATCATGGCCTTGTATGGCTAGGAATAGATGTAGCATTGTTGAAAGCAGAAACAGTCTAGAACCCGGGCTACAGGAAATCTATATTATGACGAAGTCAAAATTGAGAGTATCCCATTTTGACCCTCTTACTGGCAATACTTTCACTGTCTATAGAATTGGAATGCATAACAAAGAGATTATATTATTTGCTAAATCCTTACTTGTACCCAGAGCCATATACTAACATATATATATCTACAGTTGAAGTCAGAAGTTTACATACACATATTTTGGAGTCATTAAAACTCGTTTTTCAACCACTCCACAAATGTCTTGTTAACAAACTATAGTTTTGGCAAGTCGGTTAGGACATCTACTTTGTGTATGACACAAGTAATTTTTCCAACAATTGTTTACAGACAGATTATTTCACTTATAATTCACTGTATCACAATTCCAGTGGGTCATAAGTTTACATACACTAAGTTGACTGTGCCTTTAAACAGCTTGAAAAATTCCAGAAAATGTCATGGCTTTAGAAGCTTCTGATATGCTAATTGACATCATTTAAGTCAATTTGAGGTGTACCTGTGGATGTACTTCAAGGCCTACCTTCAAACTCAGTGCCTCTTTGCTTGGCTTCATGGGAAAATCAAAAGAAATCAGCCAAGACCTCAGAAAAAAAATTGTAGACCTCCACAAGTCTGGTTCATCCTTGGGAGCAATTTCCAAATGCCTGAAGGTACCATGTTCATCTGTACAAACAATAGTATGCAAGTATAAACACCATGTGACCACGCAGCCGTCATATCGCTCAGGAAGGAGAGACATTCTGTCTTCTAGAGATGAATGTACTTTGGTGCAAAAAGTGCAAATCAATCCCAGAACAACAGCAAAGGACCTTGTGAAGATGTTGGAGGAAAAAGGTACAAAAGTATCTACAGTGCCTTGCGAAAATATTCGGCCCCCTTGAACTTTGCGACCTTTTGCCACATTTCAGGCTTCAAACATAAAGATATAAAACTGTATTTTTTTGTGAAGAATCAACAACAAGTGGGACACAATCATGAAGTGGAACGACATTTATTGGATATTTCAAACTTTTTTAACAAATCAAAAACTGAAAAATTGGGAGTGCAAAATTATTCAGCCCCCTTAAGTTAATACTTTGTAGCGCCACCTTTTGCTGCGATTACAGCTGTAAGTCGCTTGGGGTATGTCTCTATCAGTTTTGCACATCGAGAGACTGACATTTTTTCCCATTCCTCCTTGCAAAACAGCTCGAGCTCAGTGAGGTTGGATGGAGAGCATTTGTGAACAGCAGTTTTCAGTTCTTTCCACAGATTCTCGATTGGATTCAGGTCTGGACTTTGACTTGGCCATTCTAACACTTGGATATGTTTATTTTTGAACCATTCCATTGTAGATTTTGCTTTATGTTTTGGATCATTGTCTTGTTGGAAGACAAATCTCCGTCCCAGTCTCATGTATTTTGTAGACTCCATCAGGTTTTCTTCCAGAATGGTCCTGTATTTGGCTCCATCCATCTTCCCATAAATTTTAACCATCTTCCCTGTCCCTGCTGAAGAAAAGCAGGTCCAAACTATGATGCTGCCACCACCATGTTTGACAGTGGGGATGATGTGTTCAGTGTGATGAGCTGTGTTGCTTTTACGCCAAATATAACGTTTTGCATTGTTGCCAAAAAGTTCAATTTTGGTTTCATCTAACCAGAGCACCTTCTTCCACATGTTTGGTGTGTCTCCCAGGTGGCTTGTGGCAAACTTTAAACGACACTATTTATGGATATCTTTAAGAAATGGCTTTCTTCTTGCCACTCTTCCATAAAGGCCAGATTTGTGCAATATACGTCTGATTGTTGTCCTATGGACAGAGTCTCCCACCTCAGCTGTAGATCTCTGCAGTTCATCCAGAGTGATCATGGGCCTCTTGGCTGCATCTCTGATCAGTCTTCTCCTTGTATGAGCTGAAAGTTTAGAGGGACGGCCAGGTCTTGGTAGATTTGCAGTGGTCTGATACTCCTTCCATTTCAATATTATCGCTTGCACAGTGCTCCTTGGGATGTTTAAAGCTTGGGAAATCTTTTTGTATCCAAATCCGGCTTTAAATTTCTTCACAACAGTATCTCGGACCTGCCTGGTGTGTTCCTTGTTCTTCATGATGCTCTCTGCGCTTTTGACGGACCTCTGAGACTATCACAGTGCAGGTGCATTTATACGGAGACTTGATTACACACAGGTGGATTGTATTTATCATCATTAGTCATTTAGGTCAACATTGGATCATTCAGAGATCCTCACTGAACTTCTGGAGAGTTTGCTGCACTGAAAGTAAAGGGGCTGAATAAATTTGCACGCCCAATTTTTCAGTTTTTGATTTGTTAAAAAAGTTTGAAATATCCAATAAATGTCGTTCCACTTCATGATTGTGTCCCACTTGTTGTTGATTCTTCACAAAAAAAATACAGTTTTATATTTTTATGTTTGAAGCCTGAAATGTGGCAAAAGGTCGCAAAGTTCAAGGGGGCCGAATACTTTCGCAAGGCACTGTATATCCACAGTAAAACGAGTCCTATATCGACATAACCTGAAAGGCCGCTCAGCAAGGAAGAAGCCACTACTCCAAAACCGCCATAAAAAAGCCAGACTACGGTTTGCAACTGCACATGGGGACAAAGATCGTACTTTTTGGAGAAATGTACTCTGGTCTGATGAAACAAAAATAGAACTGTTTGGCCATAATGACCATCGTTATGTTTGGAGGAAAAAGGGGGAGGCTTGCAAGCCGAAGAACACCATCCCAACTGTGAAGTACGAGAGTGGCAGCATCATATTGTGGAGGTGCTTTGCTGCAGGAGGGACTGGTGCACTTCACAAAATAGATGGCATCATGAGGTAGGGAAATGATGTGGATATACTGAAGCAACATCTCAAGACATCAGTCAGGAAGTGAAAGCTTGGTCGCAAATGGGTCTTCCAAATGGACAATGACCCCAAGCATACTTCCAAAGTTGTGGCAAAATGGCTTAAGGACAATAAAGTCAAGGTACTGGAGTGGCCATCACAAAACCCTGACCTCAATCCTATAGAAAAGTTGTGGGCAGAACTGAAAAAGCTTGTGCGTGCAAGGAGGCCTACAAACCTGACTCAGTTACATCACCTCTGTCAGGAGGAATGGGCCAAAATTCACCCAACTGATTGTGGGAAGCTTGTGGAAGGCTACCTGAAACGTTTGACCCAAGTTAAACAATTAAAGGCCATGCTACCAAATACTAATTGAGTGCATGTAAGCGTCTGACCCACTGGGAATGTGATGAAAGCTGAAATAAATAATTATCTCTACTATTATTCTGACATTTCACATTCTTAAAATAAAGTGGTGATCCTAACTGAGCGAAGACAGGGAATTTTTACTAGGATGAAATGTCAGGATTTGTGAAAAACGTATTGAAAAACGAGTTTAAATGTATTTGGCCAAGGTGTATGTAAACTTCCGACTTCAACTGTATATATAAATATATGACTCTGCTTGTATCTATTTCAGAAAACCTTGCCAACCTTCCCATCATCCTCCCAGAGCCAATTAAAATTACTCAACATGGGCAGTATCCCCCTGACAGTTACCTTACCCAATAACGATCCATTCGTCATTGAAGCTGCTACGGTAAACCATCTTGAGGAGGTTCTCTTAGGCATTCATATCACAAAACCTGACTGTATTGGCAGAAATCTTACACAGATGTTGATGTCTACTAGAATAATATCTTTTACATGTTTTATTTAACATTTATTTGATCAGGGAGTCATACTGAGAGAAAGGCCTCTTTTACAGATGAGCCCTGAATTACAGAATTTACAGAAAATACACACATCAAAATAGAAATACAAAATGCAAGCAGAAAGAAAAAAACAAAGCCATTCATCAAGTAATGGTTTAAGTAGAATGGTGAAGTTATGATCAGCCAAAACATTACATTAAGACATTTATCATTTGTAGTAACTTTTCTAATTGAACCAAGTGCTTCACTGTAACTGTCAAGTGTTTATACCTTGTTGTGGAACTGACTCCACTCATATATTTTACAGGCTAGTGCAAATTACCTTACATTTGAGGAAGAAAGCATCCAAGTTTCATTTCAGAGTCCTGCAATATCTAGGACTATTTCCTTAGCAAAGAACAAGCGGCAAACACTTCTAATTCCCTCAAACCTCAGTGCCCCAATGTGGGAGGTGGTAAGTACATACCTACTATTGCACCCTTATAAAAGTACAATATTAACATCATGATCATTAAGTCAATATACATTTTCTCTGATCCTCTGTTGCAGACTGATGATGTGATGGCAAAGCCAGAGCAAGGGGCCAATGCAATCAGGTACATTTGGATGCATATCCCAATGTTGTTTGCCGAGATGACCGAAATGAACATACATTTCCAGATAATCTATAGCCATTCATGGTTAACTTGGATGTGTTTTTTTTATGCTCTTTCTCAACTCTATGTGTATTCATTTCCAGATTTGTTAATGGTATGGCTGGAGCGGTGAATGTGTCAACCTTTGGAAGCATTGACTACTCCTCTGCTTCCAACTACTCTCTCATATCAAATGGAAAGTAAGGAATGAATTATTGATTATACTTGCAAATATGCAGTATAATCAAGAGGATGACATAAAGAATATGCAGCTAAATCCTTAAAATGTGTATTTAGCTGATTTTGCTTACGTTATAAGACTCACAAACACAGATTCCCAAAGCATCTCTTCTTACTCATTTCCAGAGCCACCTTCACCATAACCAGTGGTGCGAACACATGTGAATACTCCAGAGAATTTGGATTTGGGAGTTCTTACACTCTGCTTATCCCCAGTCATTTTGTATGGGGCCCGACTGTAAGTTTCACTCCTTCTACGTGTCACTTAATAATACAGTGATATATCCCATAATCAGCTTCAGTAAATTACAGTTTTGATTGTCTCTTTTATATAGTGCTCGGAATCCATTTCTGGGGTTGAGGATATCCAGCCCAACTCCTTCCATATGGGTTGGCAGATCCCACAGTACTTCCTCATTACCTGTGGAGAGGTGGTGTTCTCTGTTACTGGCCTGGAGTTCTCTTATTCACAGGTGAAGCACACACACCCTTATTAGTCGACATTTAGTCATATGTTAGACCTGAACTTGAATAATTCTGATCTGCCCAACAACAGGGGAAAGTATAAAGTAATCTCTTGAATTTTCAGTTGTAAAATAATGGGTGGCTGTACAATTCACAGCATAATTTACCAAGCGATATATCTTTCTTCAAAGGCACCGAGCAACATGAAGGCAGTGCTACAAGCAGGCTGGCTGTTCACTGTAGCTATTGGCAACTTTATTGTCCTTATTGTGGCTGAGATTGCACAGATCGAAGAACAGGTACAGTGCCACTACACTACACTCTCCTGATAACTCTCTCATTCTATGTATTCTGAGGACACACTCATAGCCCTCTTGCGGCACGTTGTTTGCGTATTGGGAAAGCCAGCCCTGACTCTATGGGTGAAAGAGTTGAAGTCTTCAGTGCCCATGAATCATACCTCAAAGGCCAGATCTGATGATGTAAATATGTGACGTGTCAAATCTTTGTGTTTTTTCCTCCTGCAGTGGGCAGAGTTTGTCCTCTTCGCCTCCCTCCTAGTGGCAGTGTGTGTCATCTTCTCCATCATGGCCTATTTCTATACCTACATGGACCCTGCAGAGATCGAAGCTCAGTTCAGGGACAAAGATGGTACGGAGGAATCAGACAAAGAGGAGCTTCAAATGCAGACGAAAGATTTCGTAGACCATCACAATGAAGATGATGAAGCCAAACAATCAAAAATGTAAATTTGCATAAGTGTGTGTGTGTGTGTGTGTGTGTGTGTGTGTGTGTGTGTGTGTGTGTGTGTGTGTGTGTGTGTGTGTGTGTGTGTGTGTGTGTGTGTGTGTGTTGCATGTGTGTGTGTTGCGTGTGTGTTGCGTGAGCGTGTGTGTGAGCGTGCGAGCGAGAGAAAGAGACTGAGTGAAAGAGAGAAGGGGCAAGAGAAAGAAAGAACATGAATACCAATTGTATTATATTATAGTTTTGATATGCACAAAATAACTGCTCCAAGTATGGTGCAGAGAGGGAAAAGGACATTTTTACTACATTTAAATACACTTAAATTCCAGACTTGTTTTAAGCTTTCGGCTGTGAGAGAAAACAACAAAACATTACAAATGGAACAATCTGTTTTAAAAAAAGACTGTAAAACATCCCAATGTCCATCGATCAGGATTAATTTTGCATGATTATACTGTATAGGTTGCATTGTTATTAATATAGAAGTTGGTGTGTATTAATAAAAAGCAAGATTTTCTAAACATTTAATTATATAACTGGAAAACAAATCTGTCATTGCTTAAATAAACATGAAAAAGACACATTTTTATCGTGGCTCTCATTTAGGCTCACTTATATTCATCTGTGGCTTGGGCATAATACAATTTATAGTCCATGTGATTTGCCTTAGACTATAACATATATTTTTTAAAGAGGACTGGGTTTTCACAGGCCAATCATTTATGATTAAGCTACTTTTTGGGACATAATGAGACAATATGTGTCAGATAACATACATTAGGCCAACTCATATTCTGCTCTTCTTAAATGCATTTGATTCATATCATAATGTTTCTTTAGACATTACTGAAATACAGTTGAAGTCGGAAGTTTACATACACTTAGATTGGAGTCATTAAAACTCGTTTTTTAACCACTCCACAAATGTCTTGTTAACAAACTATAGTTTTGGCAAGTCGGTTAGGACATCTACTTTGTGCATGACACAAGTAATTTTTCCAACAATTGTTTACAGATTATTTCACTTATAATTCACTGTATCACAGTTCCAGTGGGTCAGAAGTTTACATACACAAAGTTGACTGTGCTTGGAAAATTCCAGAAAATTATGTCATGGCTTTAGAAGCTTCTAATAGGCTAATTGACATAATTTGAGTCTATTGGAGGTGTACCTGTGGATGTATTTCAAGGCCTACCTTCAAACTCAGTGCCTCTTTGCTTGGCATCATGGGAAAATCAAAATAAATCAGCCAAGACCTCAGAAAAAAAACTGTGCCCCTCCACAAGTCTGGTTCATCCTTGAGAGCAATTTCCAAACGCCTGAAGGTACCATGTTCATCTGTACAAACAATAGTACGCAACTATAAACACCATGGGACCACACAGCCGTGGAAGGAGATGCGTTCTTTGGTGCAAAAAGTGCATATCAATCCCAGAAAAACAGCAAAGGACCTTGTGAAGATGCTGTATATAGCCTCATAACTGTTATGTAATTTTCTTGTGTTACTTTTTGATTGGATTTTTTTACTTTAGTTTATTTAGAAAACATTTTACTGTATTGTTGGTTAAGGGCTTGTAAGTAAGCATTTCACGGTAAGGTCTACCTACACCTGTTGTATTCGGCGCATGTGATAAATACAATTGGATTTGATTGTCATGCAAAAGCCTGCCGTGACCCTTAATTAACAAACACGTTTAGCATCTCCAGGGGCCTCTTTTATCAACCGTGCAAAGGCACAAGGCTGCGTAAACCATGCATGGGATCATTTCCATGCAAAGTGTGAGATATATCAATATAAATGTTTGCTTGTGAGTGTGAGTACATTTAAGCACAGCCACGGCCATGTGTAGGCACAGTGCCAAGTGGCGGAATAAGAGAACTGCTTGTCAAGAATGGGAAGAACATGTTGAAAATGTGGGAAATTGTTAGAGTAATAAAAAAAAAATGTAATGGATTTACTTGTATTTCCATTGTGAATGCCTGATCTTGCTCTGTTGGAAGATTTGGCACACGCTGCATTTTTCAGTGTGTGTGAGGCTGAGAACAATTGATATTTATCAACGTTATCTCCTACCAGTGTGCATAAGGTCGTAGGATTGTTTGAAAAATCAGACTTTTTCTATGCCTATGAACATTCTAAATTCCATTCATAAGTAGTATTTTAGAATAGTTTCTACGCAATTATGATTGCACACAAGCAGCTTTGAACATCTACATTTAAAAACATGGAACATCTACATTTAATAAAGTATAATAAATAAATGTAATATACATTATCACAATAAATCCATGAAATACAGTTGAAGTTGGAAGTTTACATACACCTTAGCCAAATACATTTAAACTCAGTTTTCACCATTCCTGACATTTAATCCTAGTAAAAATTCGGTCAGTTAGGATCACCATTTTATTTTAAGAATATGAAATGTCTGAATAATAGTAGAGAGAATGATTTATTTCAGCTTTTATTGCTTTCATCACATTCCCAGTGGGTCAGAAGTTTACATGCACTCAATTAGTATTTGGTAGCATTCCCTTAAAATTGTTTAACTTGGGTCAAACGTTTCGGGTAGCCTTCCACAAGCTTCCCACAATCAGTTGGGTGAATTTTGGCAGATTCCTCCTAACAGAGCTGGAGTAACTGAGTCATGTTTGTAGGCCTCCTTGCTCACACACGCTTTTTCAGTTCTGCCCACAAATGTTCAATAGGACTGAGGTCAGGTCTTTGTGATGGCCACTCCAAATCCTTGACTTTGTTGTCCTTAAGCCATTTTGCCACAACTTTGGAAGTGTGCTTGGGGTCATTGTCCATTTGGAATACCCCTTTGCGGCCAAGCTTTAACTTCCTGACTGATGTCTTGAGATGTTGCTTCAATATATCCACATCATTTTCCTACCTCATGATGCCATCTATTTTGTGAAGTGCACCAGTCCCTCCTGCAGCAAAGCACCCCCACAATATGATGCTGCCACCCCCGTACTTCAAATCAAACGTATTTATATAGCCCTTCGTACATCAGCTGATATCTCAAAGTGCTGTACAGAAACCCAGCCTAAAACCCCAAACAGCAAGCAATGCAGGTGTAGAAGCACGGTGGTACTTCACGGTTGGGATGGTGTTCTTCGTCTTGCAAGCATCCCCCTTTTTCCTCCAAACATAACGATAGACATTATGGCCAAACAGTCCTATTTTTGTTTCATCAGACCAGAGGAATGTATGATCTTTGTCCCCATGTGCAGTTGCAAACCGTAGTCTGGCTTTTTTATGGTGGGTTTGGAGCAGTGGCTTCTTCCTTGTTGAGCGGCCTTTCAGGTTATGTTGATATAGGACTCAATTTACTATGGATATAGATACATTTGTACTGGTTTCCTCCAGCATCTTCACATGGTCCTTTGCTGTTTTTCTGGGATTGATTTGCACTTTTTGCACCAAAGAACGCATCTTCTTCCTGAGCGGAGGTACCGAGTCAATGTGCGGGGTACAGGTTAGTCAAGGTCATTTGTAAAGTGACGGTGCATAGATAATATACAGCGAGTAGCATGTAAATAGTTTGGGTGGCCATTTGATTAGTTTAGTTGTTCAGCAGTCTTATGGCTTGAGGGTAGAAGCTGTTAAGGAGCCTTTTGGTCCTAGACTTGGCGCTCCGGTACCGCTTGCTGTGGGAACAGTCTATGTATGACTTGGGTGACTGAAGTCTTTGACAATTTTTGGGCCTTCCATGTCGGCAGTGATGTACTGGGCCGTACACACTACCCTGTAGCCCCTTACGGTCAGATGCCAAGCATTTGCCAGACCAGGCGGTGATGCAACCAGGACACTCTCGATGGTGTAGCTGTAGAACTTTTTGAGGATCTGGGGACCCATGCCGGGGAAAAGGTGTAGTCATGCCCTCTTCACAACTGTCTTGGTGTGTTTGGACCATGATAGTTTGTTGGTGATGTGGAAACCAAGGAACTTGAAACTCTCAGTCCCGTCAATGTTAATGGGGGCCTGTTCAGCCCTCCTTTTCGTATAGTCCACAATCAGCTAATTTGTCTTGCTCACATTGAGAGAGAGGTTGTTGTCCTGGCACCACACTGCCAGTTCTCTGACCTCCTCCCTGTAGGCTGTCTCATCATTGACAGTGATCAGGTCTACTACTGTTGTGTCGTCAGCCAACTTAATGATGGAATTGGAGTTGTGCTTGGCAACGCAGTCGTGGGTGAACAGGGAGTACAGGAGGGGACTAAGCACGCACCCCTGAGGGACCCCAGGGTTGAGGATCAGTGTGGCAGATGTTGTTGCCTAACCTTACCACCTGGGGGCGGCCCATCAGGAAGTCCAGGATCCAGTTGCAGAGGGAGGTGTTTAGTCCCAATGTCCTTAGCTTCGTGATGAGCTTTGTTGGCACTATGGTGTTGAACGCTGAGCTGTAGTCAATGAAAAGCATTCTCACATAGGTGTTCCTTTAGTCCAGGTGTGAAAGGGCAGTTTGGAGTGCGATTGAAATGGCATCATCTGTGGATCTGTTGGAGCGGTATGGGAATTTGAGTGGGTCTAGGGTTTCTGGCATGATGGTGTTGATGTGACCCATGACCAGCCTTTCAAAGCACTTCATGGCTACCGACGTGAGTGCTACAAGGCGGTAATCATTTAGCCAGGTTACCTTCGCTTTCTTGGCCACAGGGACTATGGTTGTCTGTTTGAAACATGTAGGTATTACAGACTTTGCCAGGAAGAGGTTGAAAATGTCAGTGAAGACACTTGCCAGTTGGTCTGCACATGCTTTGAGTACACATCTGGTAATCCATCTGGCCCCATGGCTTTGTGAATGTTGACCTGTTTAAAGGTTTTGCTCACATCGGCTACGGAGAGCGTGATCACATAGTCGTCCAGAACAGCTGGTGCTCTCATGCATGCTTCAGTGTTGCTTGCCTCAAAGCGAGCATAATTTAATAAAAAATACAATGTATGCATGATCCGAAATTGTGGTCGGAGGCTTTGTATGGAGGTTGTGATGCAATTGCAGAACCTCCGGAGGCATGCAGAGGCTAAACTGAGCTCCGTACCTCATCGCCGTGCGTTTCTCAAATTTTGTAACATTGCGGAAGGCTCTGTATAGCTCCGCATTGACATGATTGGTTGATGGTAGGTGAGGGCGGGAGGTCTTGTATAAACGAAAACTCACTTCCTTGACAACTTCCTTGAAGCTCACGTATGAATGCCCTGATTTATGCAGAGGTCATTTTACCGTAAAAGCTGCATGGCCAAAGCAGATGTCAGATTGACCATTCACTTTTGTATGACAATAACTGGCTGACAAAATTTCATGACTGCCACAGCCTTAGCCACGATACGTCTGGAAATCGCAGGATAGGTGAGGGGCCGAGCAGACAGGTTGCAATGTGAGAAAACTCATGTAATCTGAGCATGCAGATCGCAGACTTCAGGATGACAAGATTATGCAGACAATTTGCATATTATTGCTCCCAAAATGTCAACATTTTTGTCATAGTCTAATGTATGCCTAGGGGCTCTTTTCAATCGGGACCGAGGAAGTTCAGCGTTACTGTGATTGAAATTTAAAGACAATGATCCCCTGTTAGAAAAGACTGGATTTATTGTAAACGTGGCATATGTTGGCTCAATCATAAATTAATTTAACATGTATTATCAGGTATCAAGGTAAGACCCAGATGCAGACCGTGTTGAAGTAACAATGTTTATTACAGCGACAGGGGCAACGGTACAGGACAGCAGGCAGGCTCAGGGTCAGGTCAGGCAGAGGTTGGTAGTACAGAGGTGGGGCAAAGGTACAGGACGGCAGTCAGGGGCAGGCAGAGTGGTCAGGCAGGTGGGTACATGGTCAGGACAGGCAAGGGTCAAAAACCAGGAGCACGAGAAAAGAGAGACTGGGGAAAAGCAGGAGCTGACACAAAAACGTTGGTTGGCTTGACAAACAAGACGAACTGGCAACAGACAAACAGAGCACACAGGTATAAATACACTGGGGAAGATGGGTGACACCTGACACATGGAGGGGGGTGGAGACAGTCACAAAGGCAGGTGAAACAGATCACGGTGTGACAATTTATATTGCGCAATCTATAACTTTTCAGAGATACAGATTGAATAGAGCCCTACTAAGAGATTTCACTGTCTTTCAGTTCATCAAGTGGTGGGTCTCCTTCAATTTCTTTGCAATACTTAAGCCAACCTGCTAGCTACTGTAACATTGCTACTGACTCAAGGAAGTCAACGCACATCCACACTAGCTAGCTGTGTTAACTAGTTTATTAAATTACTAGCTATCCAACTATGGGAAGACATAAGGTATTGAATCATTTGCACCAGAAAGAGGCCCGCTGATAAGGCCAATCTATTGAGCCATACACTGAGTGTACACAACATTAAAGTAAGGACACCTGCTCTATCCATAACATAGACTGACCAGGTGAATCCAATAATCCCTTATTGATGTCGCTTGTTAAATCCACTTCAATCAGTGTAGATGAAGGGGAGGAGCCTGGGTTAAATAATGATTTTTAAACCTTAAAACAATTGAGACATGGATTGTGTATGTGTGCCATTCAGGGTGAATGGGCAAGATGAAAGATTTCAGTGTCTTTGAACTGGGTGTGGTAGTAGGTGCAAGGTGCATTGGTTTGAGTGTGTCAAAAACTGCAGTGCTGCTGGGTTTTTCACGCTCAACAGTTTCCCCTGTGTATCAAGAATAGTCTACCACACAAAGGACATCCAGCCAACTTGACACAACTGTGGGAATTATTGGCGTCAACATGGGCCAGCATTTTTGTGGAATGCTTTCAACACCTTGTAGAGTCCATGTCGCGACGGACTGAAGCTGTTCTGAGGGCAAAAACTCAATATTAGGATGGTGTTCCTAATGTTTTCTACAAAGTGTAGATGTGCAAAGAAGGCAGTGTCTGGTATGCTGATGTTTTAATCATGCAGTCTTGTAGATTGTATTATTCTTGTCAAGCTGTGCTTCACTCATATCTCTGCCTTTTTATCTAGATATCTAGACTGCAGAACAGCAGTGGCATGCATTAATGGGTGCCAAGGGAAGCCAGGCTTCCCCCAAAAGAATGTACAAGGAAAAAAATACAAAAACATAGAAAATAGTGTATCTTTAGTCTCTCTGTGTTTCATAAATGTCTTTCAATTGGCTGACTGTATCTCACCAGATAAAGCCTTGAGCAAACGAAACAGCGCCCATCTGTCTCAGTTTGTGTAGCCCGTCTACCTGATGCTGTCTGATCAAAAAGAGTACGACATTGTTGCCGCCCGTAGCATTGAATGCAAGGGAAGCCAGCAAGTATTTGGCCTCCCTTGATAAAAAAAAATCATAATAATAATAGCCAATCACCGTTGAGCTAAACTGAGTGAGGTCAGCTGTGAATTGTACTGGTGTACCCAAAAAAGTGTCAAGGGAAGGGCTTCACACCAATCACAACACATCAGAAGCCAAACTTCATTGACAGAACAAAATTGAATTGTTGCATCATCTCGCTGTGTTGTTGTCCTCTGGTGGCTAGCTAGCTAGCTAAAATTGTCCCTTTCCTAAATTAGCCATGGATGGAGATTTGGACTTGTGGTTTAATTAATTATCCATGCTGGCCAAGGATTATAATGCCGATTCTGATCAAACCATAAATTCATACATTGTGCCCCTGGCCTGAGGGGGTTGAAGTTCAACAGGAAGCTAGATGTAGTAGGCTAATGTTAATTAGAAGATCCTGCACATCGCTGCCCATGAAATAAAGTTAGGCTAGCGAGCAGAAATCAGTACATATGGACAGCCATATTTAGTTTACGTTGATTGGACTAAATCATTTGTGGTATATTTTAGTTGTCACTATTAGACTAAGCATGGGTGATTAGATGATGTTGAAGTTGAAATGGTGCTGGAATAGTGACGGTAGCGATTGTTTTCTTTGCTACTTGCGGTAACTCTCCGTGGCTCTAAATCAGTAGTTGATTAGTAGTCAGAAATGTCAAAAACATGAACTTGCATGATCATACTGTAGGTCATGTAACTGTTTGTTATATGCAATATGTTTTGTGGACTTCACTGGGCAGATGTTGCTCTCCGGTTTTGTGATGAAACAAAGGTGTGGTGGAATTTATTCTGCCACTGTCTCCTTATTGTCTCGGCCTTAGCCCTATATATCACGGTGTCAAGACATTTGAACTAACAAGATATTATAAACCAAACAACGCAATTATCACAACACAGGTTGTAATATGGATTTCCCCCCCCCCCGGCTTGGCTTCACTGGTGATTTTACCCATGCACCGCTACTGTAGGACAGATGGCCATTATCACTGCCCCCAGTGTGAAACAATCAAGAGAGATAACATGACAATTCACCTGCTGTCGTCTCAAGGGGCTTCTCTTGTTGCGTCATCTACACTGCCCTCCATGCCTGCTTGGTTGTCTATGACAAACAGAAAGTGTTTTTTGAATTATTTTAGATGAATGGCTATAAATCAATCTCTGAATGTGCTACCATGATGAAACCATTTTCTCCTGGTGCGCTACGATGTAACGATTGCAGGCATATGCTTTGTGGCTGTGACGTAGGGTTCAGCCAGGAGTTGATGGACAGTTGGAAGAGCGAATTAAAGTGTAGGAGGGACATCCCAGCTTCAGGTGACTTCAGATTTCACATCCTACGTTACAAAGGCTCAGAAAATATACTCTGTGTCTGTGGGAATCAATGCAAGCCATTTCGATCTATGATGTCCACAGATCTAATTGTAAATGAAAATGTTGGTTGGAACTGATACCAGAACCACACAGGTCCCCTAAACAGGGGACTTTACAACTAAGAGGTTTTAAAAATAATTTTGCCACCCACATAACCCGAAAACATACAGACACTTCCAAAGATTGTAACAGTCACAAGCCATCTAAAAAGCATCTGTGTAGATGCTACAAATAGGATATTAGCATTTTTTTTTTTTAACTAAAAGGATTTTCAGCACGAGCTAAAGTCATTCCATCAGGTGTGAGTTAAAGGAGTGTCTTTGCAGAAAGGAGTAATCTACCCTTCAGTCAGTGTGAACATGTCTGTTCACAGACTGTGTTAACACACACAGTCTTAAGAATTTCTTGAAACAACAGTTTTCAAAGAATCTGTTGCATGCACATTTGTGGGAGAAACTAAAAAGGCAACTTGCCTAAAGAGGCAAAAAGCTGCCCCAGAAAGCTCATGTACCATTTTCTGTTTTGGTCCAATTTGGTGAATCCCCAAAACAGATCGGTCTGTCAATACATGAGCCCATAATAAAGCATTTTAGTCAGCTTGGCAGAGGAAAAGTGACCTACACAAACAATAACACTTGGCATTGCCCCTTGTGATGGCATATCCTGCCATCACAAAAGTAAACATAGGAAAATTGCACTTATTTGAGACAGACTGATTCACCACAAGAGCTCCAAAATGATGTCATCTGGCCGCCCACCAATGACTTGGAATGCACTGTTCAATATATACACAGAGGAAAAAGTTCCAGGCAACCTCCCAGAAGAAGTCATCAGTTTTAAAACACCAACTGAGTTTGCTACACAGTTATTTCTTGCATATACCAAATGCACTCTCTGTCCAGACCATCCAAAGCTTCAAAAACCAGTTCAGATAACTAAAAAAAGGTGCAATCTCTTTCTCTCTCCCCCCTGTCTCTCCTTCAAATGTTTCCCCAAGGACTTGTGTGATGGCCCCACTCTCCATGGATGGACACACGCCTGAGGCTACTGTGGGAAACTGTTTTTCTATGCAAGGGTCTACTGTTATGGTTGTGAATTGAAAGGTATCATGTAGTTATGTAGTTAAGTTCAATCAGTAAGGCTGGTCTGAATGGATCGTCACTTTTCATTCATCAAATAAACTCATAACTCATATCGCTTTCTCTCACCCATCAGCATAGCAGGTATGACTATGGTGGTGGTTATAATGTTACCTCATCAGCTTAGTGTCATGTTTCTCCTCCTCCTTTACTATTAGCAAGTGTTTCGGAATGTCATCCACCTTTTAACTTGGCACACTAAGTCAATTCCACCACGGTTGCTGATTAACCTATGGGCTCACTCATGCAATAATCACTTCCCTTTCTTTCAACCAATGGGCGTGAATCTAGGGGAGTATTTCTATGTCATCTCAAACCTTATCTCCCACTTGATGTTTTGCAGCAGAAGTCTTCCAATGACACCCCCCCCCCACCACCAACTGAAGGCCCGTCATCAGGGTCCCCGTTCTCCCAGTGGGTTCCGATGCCAGCTGTCCAGGGCTACCTGTCATCAGCATCTGGCTCTGAGGACTATTCCTCAGAGACGAGGCCTAACCCAAACTAAGTGCAAACCAGATGGGATGGCGTATCGCTCCATGCTGGTTAAGTGTGCCTTGAATTCGAAAGAAATCACAGACCGTGTCACCAGCAAAGCACCCCCACACCACCTACTCCATGCTTCACAGTGGAAACCACACATCCGGAGATCATCCTTTCACCTACTCTGCATCTCACAAATGCACAGAGTAGGTTGGAACCAAAAATGTCAAATTTGGACTTATCAGCCCAAAGGACAATTTTCCACCAGTCTAATGTCCATTGCTCGTGTTTCTTGGCCCAAGCAAGTATCTTCTTCTTATTGGTGTCCTTTGGTAGTGGTTTCTTTGCTGCAATTCGACCATGGTGGTTTTGCGACTGCACTTAAAGTTCTTGAAATCTTCCGTATTGACTGACCTTAAAGTCTTAAAGTAATGATGGACTGTCATTTCTCTTTGCTTATTTGAGCTGTTCTGGACTTGGTCTTTTACCAAATGGGGCTATCTTCTATATACCACCCCTACCTTGTCACAACACAACTGATTGGCTCAAATGCATTAAGAAGGAAAGCTTTTAACTTTTAACAAGGCACACCTGTTAATTGAAATGCATTCCAGGTGTCTACCCCATGAAGCTGGTTGAGAGAATGCCAAGAGGGTGCAAAGCTGTCATGAAGGCAAAGGGTGGCTACTTTGATATTTCTCAAATATAAAATACACTTTTTTGGTTACTACATGATTTCATAAGTGTTATTTCATAGTTTTGATGTCTTCACTGTTATTCTATAATGTAGAAAATATTTCAAATAAAGAAAAACCCTTAAATGAGTAGGTGTGTCCTAACTGGTCCTGTATACCTCATATTTTCCCTAGTGTTATTAGCCTACCTCCTCTTTCTCGCTCCATCGTTACTTCATTCCTTCCTGGCTTTCAACAGTTAAATGAAATACGTTTCGATGTCCTTATCTTCATCATTCTAATGACATCCTTGAATAATATGGAACTAGAATTAGATGCGGAAGGTCTTCTCTTTACGAAGATTGAATGGTTATGGGTCTGAATGAATAACTGCCATAGCCTACCGCCGTCGTGCGTTCGGTCTTCTTTCAAACTATCCCGCGAGATATATGATCTGCTGTATTTAACATTCATCAAAAAAGGGCTTGCCTCCCTCTTTGAATAGTCTATTGGTATAAGAAATGCAAAAAAGAAAGAATGTCCAGAAAGCTATTCTATAAATTATAAACTTATTATGCATAACCCATCATTAATTAGATACATATAAGGTGAATAGTGCATTGACTAGTGCACCACCTGAAAGAGGTAGGCTAGGACATCTATATATATAGGCCTATATATCAATCTAGAACAGGATGATCTATTTTGGATGCAATTTGAATCATGGAGAGAAAGAGTTGATGGAGAGAGACTGTGAGAGAGTGCTCGCACGTGCACTGATTTAAAGCAACGATATTCAAGTGATAGGCTGTTTTAAAACTCTTTACAATAAAAAAATAAGGTGACCCCTAAAACCAGATGGAGATGGATACATTTGACGGGCATTCGGTCTTTATATTACTGTAGCATAGCTGCAGCAAATGCAGACCTACCTGTCACAAGAATAAAAGTTACCATGATGAGATAGGTCTATATGCATTGTGAACTGCACTCCATACTGAGATGGGCTGTCTGTCCCCACCATGAGCATTGATGATTCATCATGCACAGGCCGTAGAAGCCAGATTTAGACATCACATATAATTTAACAGTTCCATTTCACTCCATGCTGTTCATTTAAATAATTGATCATCATTTACCGGTTTCTAGCAGTTATCACGGAAAAGGGACTGGTTTTGGGCAGTAAATCCCAGTAAATCTCAGCAACCGGTTTCCCTCGATTCAATTCTAGTCTACATTTAGTCATCTGTTAGGCCCTGTGCTGAATTTGAATCATTCTGATCTGCCCAACAACCGGGAAAAGTATAAAGTAGAACAGGTACAGTGCCACTACACTACACTCTCCTGATAACTCTCTCATTCTATGTCCTCTGAGGACACACTCATAGCCCTCTTGCGGCACGTTGTTTGCGTATTGGGAAAGCCAGCCCTGACTCTATGGGTGAAAGAGTTGAAGTCTTCAGTGCCCATGAATCATACCTCAAAGGCCAGATCTGATGATGTAAATATGTGACGTGTCAAATCTTTGTGTTTTTTCCTCCTGCAGTGGGCAGAGTTTGTCCTCTTCGCCTCCCTCCTAGTGGCAGTGTTTGTCATCTTCTCCATCATGGCCTATTTCTATACCTACATGGACCCTGCAGAGATCGAGGCCCAGTTCAGGGACAAAGATGGTACCGAATGCAGAAAAAAGATTCCATTGCCCATCACAATGAAGATGATGAAGCCTAACAAACAACTCTCAATTCATCTGTCAATTTGCATAAGTGTGTGTGTGTGCGTGCGAGAGGGGATTAGAGAAAGCGGGAATTACATGAATTTGAGAAAATACACACATCAAATGCAAGCAGAAAGAAAAACATGGTCATAAAAAAACAAACACATTAGTAATAAGGTCCTCAAACAGCTTTCTGAATTGCCAAAGGCACCAAAACATTTTGAAGATTGTTCCACAAATAAGGTGCAAGAAAACTAAAATTGGATTTATCTAACTCAGTAGAAACCAAAGGAATTTCCAGAGTTAGCCATCCCTGACACCCTGTGTGGTAACTCGTACTGTATGTCTAAAGTTTAGTATTGATCTTAGGTACAGTAGGACTTTTTGTAAAAGGACTTTATAAAACATAGCAATGTATCAAACTACGTGACATCAAAGAGGACCAACCAACTTTCTGGTAAAGAATGCAGTGAGTACAAAACTTGTTGTCTGTAATAAAGTGGTGAGCACTGTGAAAAACTGCATCTAAAGGCTTTAATGAAGTGGCAGCTGCAACTCCAATATACTTTGTACAAGACAGCTTTTCATCTATCCAGATGCCCAGATATTTGTAAGCAGGGACACAATCAATATGGACACCATCCAAAGTACACATGCTTAAATCATTGAGAACAACAGATACAGTACTTAGTTTAACCTGCATTCAATACTAATTTCAGGTCAATAAAGTTTTTCTGTAATACAATGAAGGCAGACTGTCGTTCAGATAGAGCATGGGCAACCATAGGGGCAATAGCATACACAACAGTATCATCGGTATTAAATTGCAGGTTACAATTTTTTGACAGACTTGTTAAAGTAAACAGGGATTCATTTTAAGGATTCATTTTAGTTAGGCAAGAAAGGCAAGGGTCACCACCTTTGTGAAGGGGGAGTACATGGGCAGTCTTCCAAACCTTGGGGATAGTATGAGATATAATCATCAGGTAAAGAAATATGGATTAATTATTCAGCAATCAGGGGGCAGAAAAAATGGATCAAACAAATCAGCCCCAATGGATTTCTTTTACATCAATCTTTAACAAGGCATCTAGTACATCACAGAAAGTAAATTGTTGAATACCAATGCTATTATATTATAGTTTTGATATGCACAAAATAACTGCTCCAAGTATGGTGCAGAGAGGGAAAAGGACATTGGTACTATATTTAAGATACATTTAAAATCCAGACTTTTTAAAGATTTCAGCTGTGAAAGAAAATAACAAAACATTACAAATGGAACCATATGTTATTTCTTAAAAGTCTAAGCTATTGGGAGTGGGGATCCCTTTAGGTATAAAATAAATATATATATATAAAAAATGAATAGTCTCCATTTTGATAGTCTCCCCTTTCGGACGCTACAGACGTTTTCGTGAGAAGACCGATTTTCGGGATGGGGTCACCTTTCACCGCAGATGTGGAAGTTCGACATCGGCAGATGGGTGGATTGAGACACATCCAATGCAAAAAACATATCTCTAAGCTTAACCTGATGGATTTTGATGAGGATTTTTTTATTATGTTACTTACATTGACCCACAGGCAGTAGTGGAAAAAGTACCAAATTGTCATACTTGAGTAAAAGTAAAGATACCTAATGGAAAATTACTCAAGTAAAGGTGAAAATTACCCAGTAAAATACTACTTGAGTAAAAGTCTAAAAGTATTTGGTTTTAAATATACTTAAGTATCAAAAGTAAAAGTATAAATAATTTCAAAGTAGTACTTTAAAGTATTTTTTACTTAAGTACTTTACACCACTGCCCACCGGTGCATCAATCGGCTCTAAGGGGTTATTCAAAATAACTGTAAATCATCCCAATGTATCTAGATCAGGATTCATTTTGTACACTTGTATATGTTGCATTCTTTTTATATAGAAGTTAGTGTGTATTAAAAAACACATTTTTCTTGATTTGATTAAATATCTGGAACAATTGTTTTGGACAATTTTTGTCATGGCTGTTATTTAAGCTCACTTACATTAATCTAATTTGTCTGGGGATAATTGGGCATAATAACATCCTGTCCTTGTGATTGGCCTTAGACTATAACATAAATGCTGAAAGGAGGGCTGGGTATGCATAAGCCAGTAACTTATAACAGTGATATTTAGGGACATAATTAGACAATATTGACCAATATTGGACCAGTGTGCTTCCTCCCAGAAAGCTCCAATGTAACTACTTCCCAAATAGGGCTACTGGCTTCTGATATTTGAAGAAAAATATACACCCGACACACGTGAAAACTAGGTGTATAAATTTTACTGAAGGGATACAGGGCATACCTGGTTGTCAGTAGTTACCACAGCCACAAAGTCAATACATGTAATCAAACATTTGCTTTTTCGTCTTAATGTAAGGTTAGACATAAGGTTAGCAATGTGGTTAAGATTATGGTTATGTTTAAAATCAGATTTTAAGAAGATACATTTTTAAATATGCATGGTTTAGCCATGACTATGACTTTGTGGATGTGGTAACTAGTGACGACCGTCATCCCTTCGTTCTATGACGTTATAGCACAGCTGTAGTTTTTGTGGAGTGTGATTGGTTCCCCTTATATGTGAATGACAGCAGTCAAGATGGCGGACGGCAATAGAGAAAAGTGATGAGGACAGGACAACAAATGATACAACTAGCCTCAATTTAGACATTCAATATCTTATAATTATACTCACTGTTCGCCGGATATTTGCGAAAACGTTGCGAATTAATCAGACTTGAGTGGAAGGTGCGCAGAACCTAGTTTGCGCTTATGTTAAAGATTTAGGTAGCTAGCTAGCCAGCTGCTAACGTTATCTGCGGAAGAAGAGGCACGTTGCAGCCAAAAAACAAGCACTGTTTTTGAGCTGATTGCGTGGTAGACTTTTGTAAATTCGGTCACCGATTATAATACCTATAACGCAAGGTAACGTTAGCTTGGCATAAACAGCGTTGCGTTCTCCGATTTGGGCTTGCTAGATAGAAAAAATAGCTAATCGAGTTCGCAATCTAGCTAGCGTCAACTGAGTGAGGATTTTTTTTTTTACTGACGACATGGCTCACTCCCCGGTTCAGAGTGGCATTCCAGGGATGCAGGTAAGTTTTATTTCACCGTCCTTTCAGCTCATCAAGTGGTTGGTCTCCTTAAATTTATTTGCAATACTTTAAGCGTTTAGCATACCTCCTAGCTACTGTAACGTCGTTACTGACTCAAGGAAGTCGACTTTATTATTGATATTGTCCCATCCACACTAGCTAGTTTTAACTCGTTTTTTTTTTATTTACCAGCTAGTCCGCTATGGCAAGACAAGGTTTTGATGAGGCCGCTCTATTTAGTCATATGAATGTTGAGCAGAGATGTGGCTATATTTGCCCCATGTTGCAGCATGTCTCTCTGCCAGTGCTGCTGTAGTCCTTCAGAATCCAAGAGTAGAATACTTAAATATCCCTTTTTTCTTTATATCAAATTCTAAACTTTTCTTTCTGCCAAACCACCTAGTAATTATTTCAGCGAAGTTCTACCTACAGGCTTTAGTATTCCCGAGCTGACAAGTTAAACATCTGTCGTTCTGCCCCTGTCCCTAGGCCGTCATTGAAAATAAGAATTTGTTCTTAATTAACTGACTTGCCTAGTTAAATAACGGTAAAGTAAGAAACATAGCCGCAATGCTGAGGTGGCATTCGGCATACACTAATGTCTTGGTTGCTAGGCAGCGCCTCGTTACCATCCTCCTGGCAGTTCTAAACTTTGCAAGGCATGTCACTTCGCCCATCACTAAGCAGTGGTGTAAAACTATTTGAAAGTACTACTTCAGTCGTTTTTTTGTGATATCTGTACTTTACTATTTCAATTTGACAACTTTTACTTCACTACATTCCTACACAAATGCTTTGTTTGTAAATTATGTCAGTGTTGGTGTGTGCCCCTGGCTATCTGTGAATAAAAAAAAATTAAAACAAGGAAATGGTGCAATCTACTTAATATAAAGAATTTGAAATTCTTTTTACTTTTGATACTTAAGGATATTTTAAACCAAATGCGTTTATACTTACGTAGTATTTTACTGGGTGACCTTAACATTAATAGAAAATGACTCGAGTATCTTTACTTTGAATCAAGTTTGACAATTGGGTACTTGTTCCACCATTGCTACTACACGTGCACTGTTTTCTTAACTTCAACTGGATGGCTCCATAAAGAATTACTGTGGGAAAAATATAACTGAATAAGGAAAAGATTGGGGAAAAACGAGGCTAATGCAATTAATATAAGGCATGTATCAAATAGTTTCTTACTGAAACTCCCAAACTCAATCAATCCTTGTAATACGTTTGAAGCAATAGGCTATATACCCACGTGTGGTCAGTTAGATGATCATTTCAGAACTGTTTTGATTGGGACAGCTCCATCACACTGCTTAAGACAAGCGTGGGGACTCATCTTGATAAATCAATTCATGTCAGATTGTTTTCAATGAATCTCCGTTTGGATATTTGTTAGGCTCAAATTCAAATCAAATGTCACGTCCACTACAGCCCCTTACTGTGAAATGCTTACTTACAAGCCCTTAACCAACAATGGGCAGTATTAAGAACAATATTTACTAAATAAACTAAGTAAAAAATAAAAGAGCAACAATAAAATAACAATGAGGCAATATACAGGGCTGGCAGGTAGTCTAGTGAAAGAGCTTTGGGCCAGTAACCGAAAGGTTGCTGGATCGAATCCCTGAGCTGACAAGGTAAAAAATATGTTGTTCTTCCCCTGAACAAGGCAGTTAACCCACCATCCCTCGCCGTCATTGTAAATACGAAGTCGCGTAATTAAAAAAAAAAAAATACAGGGGGTGCCGGTACCGAGTCAATGTGCGGGGGTACAGGTTAGTCGAGGTAATATGTAGATAGGGATAAAATTACTATGCATAGATAATAAACAGCGAGTAGTAGTAGCAGCAGTCCAGGTAGCCATTTGATTAGCTGTTAAGCAGTCTTATGGCTTGGTGGTAGAAGCCTTTTGGACCTAGACGTGGCTCTCCAGTACCGCTCGCCGCCGTGCGGGTGCAGAGAGAAGTCTATGGCTAGGGTAGCTGGAGGATATGGCAATTTTTTTAGGGCCTTCCTCTGACACGCCTGGTATAGAGGTCCTGGGTGGCAGGAAGCTTGGCCCCAGTGATGTACTGGGCCGTAGGCACTACCCTCTGTAGGGCCTTGCGGTCGGAGGCTGAGCAGTTGCCATACCAGACGGTGATGAAACCAGTCAGGTTGCTCTCGATGGTGCAGCTGTAGAAATTTGAGGATCTGAGGACCCATGCAAAATCTTTTCAGTCTCCTGAGGGGGAATTGGTGATGTCGTGCCCTCTTCACAACTGTCTTGGAGTGTTTGGACCATGATAGTTTGTTGATGTGGACACCAAGGAACTTGAAGCTCTCAACCTGCTCCACTACAGCCACGTCGATGAGAATGCGGGTGTGCTGTGCCCTCCTTTTCCTGTAGTCCACGATCATCTCCTTTGTCTTGATCACGTTGAGGGAGAGGTTGTATTCCTGGTGCCACACTTCCAGGTCTCTGAGCTCCTCCCTATAGCCTGTCTCATCGTTGTTGGTGATCAGGCCTACCGCTGTTGTCATCGGCAAACTTAATGATGGTTTTGGACTCGTGTCTGGCCGTGCAGCAATGAGTGAACAGGGAGTACAGAGAGTACTATGGTGTTTTTCACTAAATGTAATCCATAGAAGGGTCCTTCTAGAGGAAGGATTGTTGATTTATATTTTACATTTGTATCTTAACTTTAAAACTAGCAGAAATCCCACTGGAACTTTGCTATGCCCCTAGAGAATATTATGTTCAACAATATATTTACAAATTTGCCAAATCAAAAATCTTATTTTCTATATTCAGGTTTATATTTTGTTGCAATGCACGATATATAGGTGTGCCTATCGGAATCGTCCGATATTAGCTAAAAATGCCAGCATCGGCCCGATGTCAAGTTTAATGCCGACGACATCGGTTTTGCACAAAGCTGACGTGCATACCTATAATAACGTAGGTAGATGACGTCATGACGCCACGAAAAATACAGTGCTACACAGAACAAAAGTAGAAAAATACTAAGTGCACTTCCAACAACTGAACAAGTTCAAGTCGAGCAGTCATTTGAAGGAGTAAGAACATTTCAGCAAGACAACTCAAAAGCGAAATCCATTAACGCCAAGCTAATGGTATTCATTGCCCTTGACAAGCAACCATTCTCTGTCATGCATGATGATGGCTTTTGCCGACTGGTCGAGCACCGGTATACACTACCAAGTAGGCGCTATTTTTCAGATGTAGCCCTACCGGAGTTACATAGTATTGTTGAAACGCACATCCGTGAGCTACTTGCTACGGGCGTCGCTGCTATTAGCTTCACGACTGACATTTGGACCAGCGACGTCAGCCCCATGAGCATGCTGAGTCTGACAGCACAATGGGTCGACGAGGATTTCCTACTGAGGAAAGCCGTATTGCATGCTCAAGAATGTGTCTGAAAAATGTCATCGGTGCATCTCTAATATTTTCCAATCTTCATAAATTAATATCAGCAAATTATTAATGTAAATACTATTCATTACAGAGCAAGTGGTAAAGCTTCATGACACCAGTTTTTGCTTTGTAGCACTTACAGATGCAATATTATGGTGTCTTAAAGGAGGCCTGGGTAAGGCCATAAAGGTCACACATGCTCCAACGTCAATGAATGATTTCTCCATTATGCTTTAATGTCAACAATACTCCAAAGGATCTTCTGTTGATTACGTTTTGTGAAATTCCCCAATATCATGGTTTTGTTCTAGTTTCGTGAGGAATCACCCACATGTTATTGAGGTGTCTGCCATTTTATGAGGCAGTGGAAAGTAAGTCTTTACTTTTTAACAAGAACTGCCAGGATATGACTCGTAAAAGCTAGGTCAATTGGTCTTTTCCCATTCAGACAATGGACATAAGACTGACATTCTCATGGGGGCATCTTGGCATAGCCTTGAGTAGGGCTGTGACAGTCCATGCCATTTTTAATGACTATTATTGGTTAGGCAAATGACCATTGTCATATGTAATTTTACATTTTTGAGGCACATTTTCTCTTCGCCGACGCTCTTGACTTCATGTGCTGCTGCTGCAGGAGGGAGGGCATTGTCTGGGAAACCAAACACTCGTTGGCTTGTTTCAGCAAGGACCAAAAGTTTTGTCATGTTGGTAAGGGTCCAGGTAACCGCGGAAAAGGGCTCAATTGCGCAAATGCCCGGCTGCCCAGTCGTCAGTCAGCTGTTCGTTTCACCCACGTTTTTAATTCTAATGATTGCCAGTTATTTAAGTTTCATGACGGTCTTCCTCCATAATTGTCGGTTACACGATTATACGCTGATTGTGCCAGCCCTAGCCTTGCTGCATGAATAGTCATGTTTCACCTCCATACTGTCCTCTCCTGAATAGTGGCAACCTGGTTCATGCTGTGTCCAGCATGGGCTTGGAGAGCAGGTCCAGAGAGGGTGATATGGAAGGGGGGGGGTGAGCTTCAGCCCTCAGGGTGCGGACTGACTGCAGTGGACCACACAATCGGGTGGTGCAGCTGGTAGAGGATCAAACGCATGCTTTTAGAGGGAGGTTTCGGGCAGCTTTAGCAGTCGTGATAAACCTGCTGACTGTGGGAACAGCAAGTGTTTTTCCAGCATGTGGAATCTGTAGTAACAGTGCCCAGTGTTGTTTTTCTCCATTGTGACCACAAGTCAGACTCAACAGGATGATTTTCACCTGGATGACCACTGCTGTTTTGGGCTTTTGTTTGCCTTCATTTTTCTTCACCCCCGCCCCTTTCAGTCTCTTGACTTAAGGCTCTCTTGGAAACTCAAGTTAATGAGTCCTCTTTCCCTTCTTTGTGGCAGATTTACAACATTCTCTAGGGGGATGTCTTGAGCGCAATGGCTGCACAGGCATTGTTTATCTGGTAAATTAAACTATAATTCTGGTGCAAGCAAATCAAGTCAATCTTCAGAATGTCTTAATGGGTATCAAAATGGTATTAGTGTGTAGGAATATGAAATCTTTATGCCTCTATTGAAATTAATTGGACATCATCCATTGATTTGTAAAGCGGTATTGTGACTGGGAAATGTTCCTTCACACTATTTTATGCTGCAACAAAAGTGCTTCTGCTTCAGGCAGTTAATCATTGCACTGCAGGAAGTATAAAGATGTTATTGGTTCCTACTTTTGGGACTGCAAAGCTGTGACTCCCCCAGATTAACTTGTATTATAGCATTTCATGATCGGCCTAATGAAGCATGAAGAACTGAACGCAGGCTACGCAGCCCTAATACATTTATATTCTAGTAATTTATTAGCAGAGTACGTTGTGCAAAGCCTATTTAGCTATTATGTGTCCTTGCGCTCACGCGCTACAGGTTCATAAATGCAACTCATAGCTTTAGCGCCTTGAATGAAATCATTATCTTGAAGAGCGAGGCACCTTTGCAACCCGCTAGTGTTGGACAGGCACGCTTTGCATTGAATAGTCAGCCTGGGTAATATTTGGTAACACTTTATTTCACACACCCCCCCTCCCCCTGTCATGAGGCCTAATATCATAAAATGAACATAGCAGATCATAAATAGATGTGACCACACTAGGCTAATTTAAATGTACCACGGCGTGCTCCTCTGCAGTGTCAATGTTTATGCTAAGTTTGGTTTCACGTCTACAGTCTGCGCCTTGCCATTTGCTCTAAAAGGGCCTAGCTGGTTTGAAATGCACCATCCACATTTTGTTGACCTTGTTAACCCAGATATGAAACTTTATTTGTATTTTTTTTAAATAAATAGGTAGGGCTGAGAATTTCCAGGGACCTCATGACACATAGGTGCCGACGTGATATGGGACAAGAAAAGAGGGAGACATGAGAAAACAAGTTTTGATCAGTCGTGGAAATAAGTCCTGAATTTTTTTAATTAAATGTAAAAAATGTTGAAGGTTAAAAATAATATTGCAATATTGTCAAAAGGATATGATATATTGGCAAATATCTATTGTTTTTCCACAGCACATTTTTTTTTTAAGGCCTATGATCTAAACCCAAATAGGCTACAACCAGAAACTAAAAACCTTTGCTAAATCTCTTGATTGCATGGTCCTTATTTACCTGGGATTGAACCATGCCTGCTCTGCTGTTTTTACTCCAACCCACTTTTGTTTCTTTCCTTCCCTCAGAACTTTAAAGCTGATCCGGAGGAGCTGTTCACCAAGCTGGAGAGAATAGGGAAAGGTTCTTTTGGAGAGGTGTTCAAAGGCATTGACAATCGGACTCAGAAAGTAGTGGCCATTAAGATAATTGACCTTGAGGAGGCAGAGGATGAAATCGAAGACATCCAACAGGAAATTACAGTCCTCAGCCAGTGTGACAGTCCCTTCGTTACCAAGTATTATGGCTCATATCTGAAGGTAACTTGACTCAACCAAATGTAATATCAGAATGCTGTGAGAAAGGATTTAGGCTAGATGGTCAATCCACAAATTGTCCTTAAAAAAATGTTATTTTTCTACACACATTTGAGATGCTGTGCTCTATTTGTGTTACAAATTTGGTGTAGTTTTTTAAAGTATAGTTGTCAGTGGTGGGATGTGTAACAATTGCAGACAACTGTATGTGGGTCAATAAATCATTCATACGGGCAATGGGACAAGGCTCCCATGAATTGTGCCTGAGCATTAGGCCTATGGCATGGATTGGCACTGGTGCTGACGAACAGAACACCCAAGCATACATCACACTTCCCTTCACATTGGCCTATATTACCTTCAATACATGTCATGCAAAGACAGGAACACTATGAAAAACCAAGAGACATTGAGCATCCTGTGTTGACTTGATTGTGAGAGATTGCATCATTTCCTGGCCTCGGTTGCTGTCAACCATAAGTTTGAAGTGAATGTGGAGTAGACCCGAGTACTTGTAGACTTACATGTGATGGGGCTTAAGTGGCTCTCACAGAGCATGTTGTGTGTTAGTGGTTTACTTAAGGCCAGTGGGGAGAGTGCCAGTGGGCTGTCGGGTCCAGTTGTGCTGATGGATGGATGGATGAAGAGGGAGGGAGGCTAGCGTTGCGTGACTAACAGTGGGACAGGCAGCAGGTGCTACTCCAGCCCTCGGCGCGCTGGATCACACGGCTCAGACCCTAACATCTGCTCAGAGAGAGCCGCCTGACAGCCTTGCAGCTCTGCTCTGGAGAAGCCAGCCAGCTAGCAACAGCCGGGCTCATTCTGCCCATACCCTGTTCAGACAGTGCTTTAGGCTACAGGCTAATTGTCTATCAGGCCTTCCAAGGGCGTCTATGCACACTGATCTTATGCCGTCTCTGATAAGGTAGGCCAATCATGTAGAACAGAGGTGTCAAACATACGGTCCGTCCCGTGAGGGGATCCAATCTAGCTCGAGGGTGGTTTTGAGTTGTGGAAATGATAATGGACCTACGTTTCTTTACTGTGTCCAGCTCGCTAATAATCGCCACATTTTGACGACTAGGAAGTATAACCACAAGGCCTACATTACCTGTCTATAAGGGGGAAATCACTTCCGCAGCATGCACGGCCATTTAGAAACAAAAATGGCCACTCGGGCAGAATGCCCTTAATGACATAGAAGTTATATTATAAATAAACCATATTGCAACCTGTCAACAGAGGTTTCAATTTGGTTCATTTATCTATTATTCAGATATTTCCCCCCTGACTTCCAACCTTTTGGTATAGAAGTTTTCTTCTGCAGAGTTGGTCATGTAGTATTTTATATTTGTGCCGGATCATTGCTCTTCCTTATGGGCCGTATGAGTGCATAGGCTACTTCCTAATCTCCCGGGTATTGTTAGCTGTGAGGGTTTGGGTCAGTGCATGGCTGTATATCTAGTATTGTGTAAGGATCAGCCACCAGCATCTAAAACATAAACTCTTCCACATTGCTACTAGTGAGGAGACACTTCTCAAGACCCCAGGCGACGTGCTCTGTCTGATGGAGGCTATTGAGAGTGTGTGTAACTCTCATGTCTTCTCTCAGCGTAGGCTTGCTCCCTCCCTAAGACGAAGGGGTTCTTCTCCCATGTGATTGGCTCACTGCATGGCCCATTACTTCACCTACTGTTTGATTTGGTTATGGTTTACATATGAAATGCTCTGTCTGCTCCCATACTGAGGATACTTTCTGGTTAGTTAGTTTGTCAAGGTGCTGCTGATGCACTCTCAAAACAGGCTACATCTCAGACTGGAGAGGTTCCTGCCAGGGAGACTGACTGATTTATGGATCATCAAGTCTGAATGGTCTTGCATTTTGACATTTTGGCCTAACCACTGGACTGGTATATCTAGAACCTCTGTTAGTATTTCTTTGACTTAAGGCTAGCCTCCCTTTTAGAAATGGTGTATAATGCTCTCTCAAGGTTATCAAGTCTGCTATAATAACGTGTAGGCCTAAACTGTCCTATTGGATGCCAGGCTTTAGGCCACTACACCTAATGAAAGCAAAGGGGCTTCAGCCGTACTTCATTTCCTCCTCCAAAGCACATTGTTAATGTGCTGCTTTATTGAACTGCACTTGGTCCAGGCGTCACTAGGCTGTTATGGTTTCATACCTTAAATGACCTAATTGTCCGTTATCTAATATGATCCCTGATGCGGCCAGATGTGCTGTGATTGGCTCGCCCCGACTCACTGGGGGAAGGGATGGCTGAAGTGCTTAGCTTAAGCTGCCTTTTAATATGTATGAAAATGGTAGAATTTTTATGAAAGTGGAGGGAGGAGATTAGCGCTGTCTTGATTTTGATATTTAATTTCCCCTTCCACTCTATTCCAGTATGATGCTAAATAATAACTGTACAGGTTGATCTGTTTTAATGGAGACTCTGCGTAATTTCTAAAATCATTCTCATTTTCAGGATGCAAAATTATGGATTATTATGGAATATTTAGGAGGAGGATCAGCTCTGGATTTGGTAAGTTTCCCTAAGATTGAGGTGATGTAGGCCTACACAATCCAAAGGCTATAATTAAGCAATCAGGCACGAGAAGGTGTGGTATATGGCCAATATACCACAGCTAACTGCTGTTCTTATGCACAACGCATCGCGGAGTGCCTGGATACAACCATTAGCAGTGGTTAATGTGCCTTATTGCTGTTATAAACTGGTTACCAACGTAATTTAAAGCGGTAAAAATAAATGTTTTGTCATACCCATGGTATACGGTCTCATTCCACGGCTGACAGCCAATCAGCATTCAGGGTTGGAACCACCCAGTTTATAATCACATTTCAGTCACTGTGCATGCAAGTATCTAACCAAATATTGGTTCAGGAAGACCCTTGACACAAGCCTTCTTTCTGTTTCAGTTGGAGCCGGGTGCCTTGGACGAAACCCAGATAGCCACAATTGTCAGAGAGATCCTGAAGGGGCTTGAGTACCTGCACTCTGAAAAGAAAATCCACCGAGATATTAAAGGTACTGTTCAGAACACTTAGTTTCATCCCTTTAACAACATATTACATCTTAACATAGTATTGTCTCAGTTTAGATGTCTGGACAACTGTCTAACTTAACTGTGTTTTCCCCCCAGCCGCCAACGTGTTGCTGTCGGAGCAAGGAGACGTGAAGCTGGCAGACTTTGGAGTGGCGGGGCAGTTAACGGACACTCAGATAAAGAGGAACACGTTCGTGGGCACTCCGTTCTGGATGGCACCTGAAGTCATAAAACAGTCTGCGTACGACTCAAAGGTCCGAAATACCACAAGCTCTCTCTCAGGTTCCAGGTTAAGATGAAACGGCAGTTCATAGGTTCATCCACGTGTTATGGAATGTCAACACAGTTTTGAATACTAACTCTGTTTTCCATAATAGTCCAATGAGGATGTCCCCCCGCCCCCCCCCCCCCGGTACTGAAATGTGCTGTGTAGAGACATTGCAGGTGTAGCTTCAGCTCTGTGACCTGCTTTGATCACACTGGAAGTCCGTGCACAGTGCTGCACACAGATGGAAATATCACCAGGCACATTAGGAACGGCCACAACTCGGCACCTTGCGGATAACCAGAAACACCACACGGTCTCATCCCGGGTTGACTGTAGTTCCTTAAATGGGCTATTACAGCCTCAGTTGATATAGGCCTACTAAATCAGGCCTTTCTAGTGTGTGTGTGAATGTTGCTACTAGCTAGAGTGTTAATGTGTGACTATAAAATGCCACACTCCATCTTTTGAGTAAAAATCTCTAGTCACATCTCAAGAAGTGTTTGTCACTTTCATCCAGTGAATCGTGCCGTCTGTAGATCAGTTGCATCACCAAACCGGCCCTGTTGGTATTTCCTATCACGTTTTTGAAGTGTGTAGTGGGAGTGTGACGAATTTGTACTCAAAACGTTCTCCCTTTTTATTGTTGTGTCTCAGGCGGATATCTGGTCGCTAGGCATAACGGCCATAGAGCTAGCCAAAGGAGAGCCGCCCCACTCAGAGCTCCACCCTATGAAGGTCTTATTCCTCATCCCAAAGAACAACCCGCCCACGCTGGAAGGAAACTACTGCAAACCCCTCAAAGAATTCATTGAAGCCTGTTTGAACAAAGAGCCCAGCTTTGTAAGTGGTGTTTGGGGAAAAATTGAGCTCAAATTGCCATTCTGATAATGGTCTTCTTTCTAGAAAGTCGACCCGTTGTACATTATGCAAAGATGCTAATGTAGAGCACATCCAATATTTACACTTGCTTGACACTCTGCGCCTCCTCAGAGGCCAACTGCCAAAGAGCTGCTGAAACACAAGCTGATCGTCCGGCACGCCAAGAAGACGTCCTACCTTTCAGAGCTGGTGGACAAGTACAAGAGGTGGAAAGCAGAGCAGTCTCGGGAGGAATCCAGCGACGATGAGTCGGACTCGTAAGTCATTCTCATTTGGTCCCTTCGTCTGTCCTCTAGTGTTCATCAGATCGTGGTCACTATTTTCTCTGCAATTCTCACAGAAGGGGTGGTTTACCAGATTGTGTTTTGGAACAGTTCACTGATACGCTCTTTTTAAAGGTGCGTGCTTCAGACTGTCTCCATGTGAGGTTGTCTAAAGGTTGTTGCCGTGTCTTGTCAGGGAGCAGGATGGCCAGGCGTCTGGAGGGAACGACTCTGGGAACGATGACTGGATCTTCAACACCATCAGGGAGAAGGACCCCAAGAAGTTTCAGAACGGAGCCGCCCAGCCTGATGAGCTGGAGAGGAACAAGGTAAGGTGGCACCTGGTTGAAATAGCAGTATAACAAGTCATATGAAAGAGGATTCAAGAGAAAAATGCAACTTAGTTTGGGAGTTTGATTCTCATGGTTATTCTCACCACAAATGCTGATTTTAAGCATAGTGTATATTCATACCTCAAGGTTTCTCGTTTCAGTTTTTTTTTATTTTTTAATATACATGTTCTAACTAAAGTAGTTCAGCAAGTGGTTTCTGGGCGTTTTCAATCTCATGTGGTGTCTCTGTTCAGTCTGCTGACCTTACTCTTCTGCTTTTTCTTATTTATCTCTTTCTCTTTGTCATTGTTGTAAAATGAGTGACACTTCCTTTTTTCAGGTGCAAGAAAGTCCAAAGCGGCCTTTGTCACAGAGCTTGTCCACTATAATTTCCCCTTTGTTTTCTGAGGTAAGAATGTATTTATGCAAATGTAGGGTATCTTCTGACCTCTTGTGGTGATTCCATTTCTATTTTTATTATTTCACTGAAAGGTATAAGAGAGAATCTGTCAAGTTAAATTATTCAGTGTAAAACTGTTCTGAGATCTGTGTTGAAGCTTTTGAGGCTACAGCTGCACACCATGCACACCATGCACATACATAGAGCCCCACCGTGGAGGTGTCATAATAACCATAACACCTAGTGGTCAAACGAGGAAATGGTTCCAATTGTTTTTCCACCATTTTTCCCATAGGAGATTTTAGAAACACTTAAAATAAGGACTGTGTTTCGTTTAGGTTTACCCTGGCGTGACGTTTTGATAATCATGTCAATCTCTCTCGGACAAGGTGACCTGTATCAATATATTGAGCTCTATTTACCTTCAGATTTGAAAATGCTAATTACCATCGAAGTTGACTTAATGTAAAACTACAAATCCTTGCGAGCTCCTGCACGTCATCTCAACCTGAAACCTTCGCTGACAGTTATTGTCATTTTGAAACTTGCACAAGACAGTTCACAGAATTGTTCATTTTTAAAGAAATGTTGCCTATTTATTCATTACTACATTTAGCTAACATAAGATAGTTAATCCAGAGATTCTTACCTTTGCCTCGATTCTGCAGTCTTGTCCACATAATCATGCTATTTGTAGTTATTTATGATGGCCACATTAGCAGCTAATTAGCTTTTCATTTTTGGGATTTAAATACATGTGAATATATTGATAAGTCAGCTTGTCCTAGAGAGATTTACATGGTTATAAAAACGTCACGCCAGGATGAGCCTACCGGTAAAACGGCATTTATTTAAAGTGTTTTGAAAATCCCGTATGGTGGAAATACAATTGGTACAATTTCCCTGTTTGACCGCTAGGTTTTATGGGTATTATGACTTATACTGTGATACTCTATTAGGATGATCCAGTAAACCATGTGTCAAACTCATTCCACAGAGAGCCAAGTGTCTTAGGGTTTTCACTCCTCACTTCTACTTGATTGAAGATCACTAAGATCACTAATAGGTGTTAATTGAAAGAAAAAAACAAACCCGCAGACACTAGGCCCTACATGGAATGAGTTTGACAACCCTGCAGTAAACTGTCTCTCCTTCCCTTGCAGTTAAAAGAGAAGCAGGTTGAGGCGACCAATGGCAAGCCAGAGGCTGTAGATGAGTTGAGGGAGGCCATTTTCCTGGCAGAAGAGTCATATCCTGGCATCTCTGACTCCCTGGTGTCTGAACTAGTGCAGAGACTACAGAGGTAATGGCAATACCATCATTGCCCCCATGATTTGATTTAGGTTATAGCTTCAAGTTTTCTGTTCATACATTTTCATTTTATTCCAGCATTTGGGTGCATACCTGTTGTTTCTCACACCTCCATTCCAAGTCTTCCCATTTTAAATTCCCCCTTTGTTTCTGCAGGTTCTCTCTACCCGGGGCCGCCGCCTCTCAGTAAGACCTGCTGTGTCCAGCAACCATCCACCTCCCACCCATAGCAGCAGTCAGTCCATGGCCTCTGACATCAACAGCCAAGATGAAGTCTCCCAGGAAGTTCTCATCACTCATTCGCCTAAAGCAAAACCTCGACCCACTTTATCTCTACATGTCCACGCCAACATATTGTCACATTGGGGACAGTCAGTGGCTAGTTGATAATCTGCCACCTTAACTTCCACCTGCTGTAAGACATCTTAGTCTCATTAACTCCAACATGAGTGCAGTTTATTTTAGAGGGGGGGGGGGGGGGGGGATTTCATTCACAATTCTTCTAAAAGAACCATTGATTAAAAAAAGTTGGTGTGGATTATTCCCGAAATGTCTATCTGCAGCCTTGAGGGAGTATGTCACTTTCTTTAGTTTGTGTGGTTGTGCGAGTCCGTGTGTGCGAGCGCATGTGAGCATCTCCCTTGATATCCTGTGAAATGTGCGGTGGAGATTTGAAGCATTCGTTTTGAAAACTCAGGTGTCCTGCTTTAAGTGGATGGGGTCCTCTGGGAGATGGAGAGAGCTCTGTTGGGTGGCTGTACAAACTTGTAAATAGGCACATTTTTACAGATATGGAGAAATAATAGCGTGTACGCAAAGGAATCACTGTGTACAAATGGCCAAATGCTTCTGTAGATATATTCTGTTAGAAAAGGTAAATATTTAAAAGACATAAATGGCCATAACTGAGATTGCCTTGCCTTTATTACTTGTTCTTTTGTATTTCAATCTTTGATTCCCTCTTGTTTTAATACATTTTTCGAGGACACCCATCCATTCAATGGCTGCCCCCTGTCCTGTTTTTATGTTGATTGACACTTTGGGTACCGATGTTACCTAAATGCTCTTTGACCTTTTTTGAATTCACACTATGTTATGGCTGTCATTGCAATGCGGTGGAGACCATAGAAACACAACCTGTCTAGCTGGATCGCATCTAATCCTCTCCAGTCGACACACTGGATGCTGTGTTCCCAGCTTCATCTTCATGAGGCCACATGGATTTATGATGAGATGATGGTTGGATTGTTCCTCTGTCCATCACTTGTGTTAAATGAGCGCTTTAGTTTAGCTCTATGGAAGGTTCACCTGCCCTCTCCTTTTAACATAGCAGTAACTTCAACTACTTAATCCTCAACAGACAAGTCTTCCTGGGAGCTGCAGTGGTACAATCGATTCCCTCTGTACCAACCGCTTGAATTGCACTTGGAAAATAAATGCCTTTTTTATTGTAGACAAAGTAGCCATAGACTGTAGCATGAGAATTCTTGTATAGGTATGTGTCATGCTACATAAGGTCTGTCCACCTGAAGCAGCACAGCTTTGAGAACAGTAGAACCAATATGATCTCCTGTAAATTGGATTTACACACACAGGGTTTAGTTGAAACGGATTGCAGAAGTGCGTTTAGTATATTCATACTAGTTGACGTCGCTGCTCATAGATCTAAAAAGTAGCAGAAAGCCAGCAGCCATTAGGAAACATACTGCACTTCCCTGCTGCTACAGACTCTGTGTAGTTTGAAATGAATGTGCATGAAAAAATAGCTCCTGTGAATTGAACCGCACAGTATGCGTTGTAGCATACTACAGGACTCTGAACATGATGTCCTGGACCTTGAGTGTTAAAAGCCTTAGCATCTTTGGCGAGAGTGGAGTGCAGAGTCACAGCTTTAAAAAGATTTGAGCCAAGCCTCTTTTTTTTGTTGTCAATTTTGGCCATTTTGTAATTGGTAGAGATCCTGGAGCTATCAATATGTGTATGCAGCAGTGTTTCAAATAAATAAATCGTGGCAAGGTGTTTAACTTTGAATCCCATTCTATCGCAGCATGGACAAATTAACGATTGACATGCATTTAATTTTTTTTATTTTTAAATATAATAGTTTTAGTTGCATATTTTACATGGGGTCAAATCCTATAAAGCACATCAATTCAGAAGTACGTACAGTGGGGCTCCTATGGGATTTCAACAGCTACTGGGAACCTTTTATATTAGTGTTCAGACCAATTTTAGCTGTCCACTTTCCCTCTGAGTTTGGGCATTTGGGTTTGGAATTATCTTGCTTTATTAGTCCAAATTTAACTTGCAATCACATCCATCTAAGTAGTAAGTAGCCTATTATAACAATTATTTAATGTAACCCCCCCCCCCCCCCTTCATTATCAACTCTTTCCTCTGACTTCTGTCTTCTGCTAGTAAGATTTGTAGGAATGGACTAGACCGCATGTTGTAGTTAATAAAGGAGGTACATCATGCATTTTCATTTTGGACTATACAAAATTTTCCCACATGAACATATTCCAAATAGTTTCCATTTACCCAATTTATTCTATTGAACTGTTTAACAACATTTGACTGGACCCCTGAATCTATTTCAATTTTCCCCCTTTTGTCACATGTAGACACACCTTTTTTGTTGTAATTTGCACCTTGTGGAGACTGTCCAGTTTGATTATCTGTTGCACTTTGTAAGCGTTTCATCAGGATTCAAGAAAACAATTGGTACTTGAGGCTGTAGTTCTTTTTTTGTTGTCATTTGTTAATTGATTACTACTGTACCTTTTTGAGTATGGCAATAAAGCAGAGGTCATCAGGTCACATTTCTCAGCGCAGGTATATTCTATGGAACAAGAATATTTTTCTAACTAAAGAGCAGTATTATAGTATAGAATAAAACCAATATTGTCCTGTTATTAATGATAGTTATCACAAAGTTGACATTTCATTTTCTGTAACATTGCTGACCGTTTATAGTCCTGTTTATAATCCTTGCTTATGTCACTCAAAACACCAAGGTATTGGACTCTTTATAAGCTTTCAAGTGATTAAGAAAAATAAAAATCTAATGCAAATGGATGTCTTTGTGTGGAGCAATGTTGTTTTCTTAGCACCGGACAACAACAATAGGACACAGGTTGTTAGGGCACTATGGCACATTCCGTTCTCTTCTAATTCCGTTAGTTCCTTGGCCCGTATAACATCACCAAACAGGTGTGTAAATGCAGCCCTTGACAATGTGTAGGACAAAAGGCCCTGAAGTTTGATGGCTAATCTAAGGCAGCGAGACATGTCCAAATTGTCCATATAGAAATAAAAACACTGCACAACCCGTCAGCGAATACCTCACAGCAAGTTTTATTTATACATCCAAAAAACAGATCAAATTATCACACTATATACAGATATTACATACAGTGTTTATACACATATTACATAATTTGTACACAAGAAAAATATACATAAAAATGTAAACCTTTGTATACAAAAAAATACCTTAGACAAATTAAACAAGGACCAATAAAAGGTGACTAGATTATTATTAGCTCATCCTATCATGTTTAAAAACAGTAATACAGTACATTCAATGAGTATAGGAATTTGTCAGCCAATCTCTCAGATTTCAAGCGCCCCGTGGAGTTGGATCTATATCGTTGGTGGGGAGTCTAGCTGTGCAATGTCTCTCATCTCATGCTTTGTGAATACAGCAGTATCGCCTTGCTTGCGCAAATTCAAGACCACTTTCCAGCCCACCTAATTCCTAGGGGCTGTACATCTAGGAACAACAATGGGGTGGTCAAGCAAAAGAAACAAACTTGAGTCTGCTCTGGTAATGTGTCTCTTTGGAACTGGGAGAAAGAACTAGGCCTTCAGTTGGAATTGTGGCCTGCTCAGGTCTTAAAAATATGTGTGTGCAGTTGACAGCTGTTAGTAATCCGTATCCTGACAAAATGCAAGATGCCTACTAGGTGAATCTCTGGCCTCTCAGTCCTGTTTAGAGCAGGTCAGCGATGTCCTCCAAATCCAAACTGATTACAGGTGCTGTTATGTATATCCCTAGTACTTGCAAAGAAAATTAAATAAAAGGTTCAAATGGTATGCAACGCTATGGTTGGATTTACTGCTCTCTAGAGTGATCCAGTAGTAAATGAGGGAGAAATGTTGTGGCTTTGCACTCAGCTGTCAGGTTGTCTCTCCATGCAATCCCAGTCTTTCAGCAGCAAATGCTTGCCAGAATGTAATAGCTATCAAAACGACTGTCTTACACAATTATAGACATTGTCTTATAATTGACAGTGTACAGAAACATCGATCATTCCACTTCAGATAAATGAAGAGTTCTGCTAGCCATTAAAACAAGAGAAAGGTTTCCATCAAGCACTTTGCAAATGGCAAGATTTTTTTTATTTTTTGTTTTACTTCATTTTCAATCCATTGCAACTCGTTAACTCACCAATAAAACCCACTGTAGAGATTTCTACCCTACAAATATATCTAATACTTAACACTGAGTTTCTTTCAGTTAAAAAAATATATACCGAACCTCATGGTTTACTGCTGTAATAAGGGTTATTAAAAGCAGATAGGACAGAGTTGTCAGGTAGAGTCCATCCTCATTCCCTAACCAAACAGTTAACAGAGACCCATGCTTCATTGACCTTAATTCACCTGATAATCATTTTGTATTACAACAGACAGTGCTATACCTCAAATGCTCATTGCACCAGTTTACATCAATGGTGTCACTACCACAGACAGCTAACAGAGGGTTAAACAAGGGGGCCATAATTTCACATCCATATACACATCCACTGTATCCATATACACTGCTAGACTAGTGAAAGACAACATTCTGGTCCTTTACTGAATGAGTTCTGATATTGAAGAGAACCATTTCCCCCCCACTGGGTTCCTGAAGTAGAGAGTTTCTCTCTTAGCAGGGACCACATGCATGCATGTCCCAATAAAAACGCCATTATTTAGCAAGACCAGAGAGCACCATGGAGAGTTGCGGACAATAAAGCCCCTAGATATGGCCATTACCCTCGCAATAACATTGACCCTTTTTCCCTTCGCTATGTGAAACTAAGTATGACCCAAGAGAAGCTTCCTGACCTGGGTCCGGTTTCCCAAAAGCATCTTAAGGCTAAGTTCATCGTTAGAACTATAGGATCCTAACAATTAACTTATAGCCTTAAGATGCTTTTGGCAAGCTGGCTCCTGTTCAGTTACAGACAGTCTATATCTCTACTCAAACAGTTTAGCCTTGATTTAGAACAAACTGTTTATGACACAGGAGTTATACAGGCCCCAAAATATTTCTGGTCCACATTGGTATGGATTACATAATGAAGATACATAAAGTGAAGACTAATACAATACATTACACGACTGTGACCGAGTATGGCAATGTGTTTATTGCTTAAAGTAACAAGATTTACCTTCAAGTGTCTAATAGGCCACCCGTAAGGAGTTCCCCAAAGAACGGTGAGGTCAAAAGACCTTTTACATTTGAGTAAACCGATAAAATACCAAATATATACACAATATAAAAAAAGCTGTTTAAAAATGGTTCGGCCAAATTCTGTGTCTGTTAAGTCGTGGGAGGAGATAAGTCTACTTCATGATATTCGACAGAGCAATTTCCTCTGTTGCTTCATAATGGGTCACACACAGATGCCTACAAAGGATCTACCCTAGAATCTCTTTCAAAGGTGAATGGAATGAGGAACAGATGAGGCGATGCAATGATCATAGCAAGGCAGGTTATAGTTGAAGACTTAAGACAGGACTAAACTGGCGATACAAAAAAAAAAAAAAACAGACCACTGATTGAGGCTTTGTCATAGAATTCTCTAGCACTGTTGCGGTCACTATGATAGGAATAATCGCTCCTAAAAAGGTACTTCCTCCAATGTTCCTCCAAGTGAGTCCATGTTTCAACTGAGGGACCTCCCTCACTCCACACAAACGCTGCCCAACATCTCCCCCTGCTGGTGATACCCTCGAGCGGCATTCAAATCAAACCACTGGACTCTTGCATACTCTTTCAGATGGCCAAATGGCTATAACATCACCAAATCATTACAGTTAAGGAATATCTGAGGTTGTGGAAATTCAGATAGTATAGTGCACCGTTACCACATTTCACACTTGAAGTAGATGGAAAATGCATCGACTGTGGGTGAATGAGTGTCTAGAGTCCATGGTTTGACCGGCTCGCTCTCAGTCACTGTGTGGAAAAGGGGGTGTTACACTGTTGGCACTTGCAGCGGTGGCACTAGCTATGGAGAAGCCAGTGGGGGGCGCCGTGGAGCTGTGACTGGGCTGCACGTCCTTGGGGATGCCACTGTGGGAGGCCAGCTGGTGGCCAAAGGCAGCGCTGAACTGAGGGAGCTGCTGCTTGGACTGGGTGGAGGTCAGGAGGTCGCGTGGTGAGGGGTTGGGGGGAGCAGTCAAGCCCGTCAGGCCGCTCTGGGGGATCGCTGAGAGGGCAGCCATGGGCTGCAGGGTCACAGAGTGGGAGGTGGAGGAGGGGGGAGTGGAAAGAGAGGTGGATATGAGATGGCCCTCAGGTCTGATGAGGTTGCCAAACTGTGTGGGGTCAGTGAGGGGCAGGTGGAGGTTGTTCCAGGAGGACTGCGGGGGGCCTGGTACCCCGCTCAGAGGGACCTCCACAAGGAGAGGAGTCTCTGTCTGGAAGGAGGTGGCATGGGGGGAGGACATGTGGTCACTATAGGGGGATGGCACATGCTCGGTGCTGTAATGGCTGCCCTGTGGAGACGAGGTGGGCACTTCAGGCTTGGCCAGGATGTTGGGCTGGTGTGTCCGGGGGAACGTTCGCTCTGACAGGGGGCTCTGTGCGACTGTGGGGGTGGTGAGGCTAGGCCCAGGGGGGGGGGCCTGGCCCTGGGGCTGCTGAGGTGACACCGCAGAGGAGAAGTGGCCTCCAGCAGAGTGCAGCAGGTTGTCCTCCAGCTCCAGGCTGGAGAAGTTCTCTGGGGGGATGCGGCCATTGAGCAGGTCCCCAATCCCACCCGGCTGGACCCCTGGCCCAGGAAACACTGCTGCCATGACCCGATGGTCCACTCCATCTGCCTGCGCCATCTCCGCCATGGAGGTCAGGCACACCAGGGAGTCTGGGTAGGAGCCCATCAGCCCAGCCTGCAGTGCTCGCACCAGCTCTTCAGCCTCCTCCGTGGTGGGTAGCAGCTCCCCATTTTTACCTGAGGATATACACAACTTTCTTACCCACACCCTAGGAATCTACCAACAATCTCCCTTTCTCAAAAGATCAAGAAGAAATAGGAGTAAATAGTTGAGACTCCAGTTTATTCAGCAGACAAACCGGATCAAATACAACAATTTTTGAAAAATAAAAAAATAAAAAGGCTGACATCACACACATGCTAAAAATACCCCCATTGGGAAAGTCTTAATCTAACTGAGGTTATATTGCAGGTCAAATCTAAAAGTATAAACTAACATTCATGAATAGGACCTTGAGCAGTGAAATCCATGACAATAAGCAAATTAAGTGTACCTTCAAACAAGTCAAAGTCCTGCAGGTCATCGGGGAGCCTGGGTAATACGTCCGAGAAGTCTTCCTGGTTCAGCTCGAGGTCGTTTGGAATGTCTGCCATGTCATTGGTGATGTCATCAGGAAGCTCATCAGTGCTCAGTTCGGGCGTCGAAGGACTCCTGCCACCAAGACAGCTTCATAAAATACAATTCTCAGTGCACACTGATAGGACTGTGCAGTCATTTGTGACAATATATTGATACTACTTATGTACATCTTTCCCTTTCAAGATGATTCGATACGTATCTAGATATAGGCTCCCATTTATACAGGAACCATACCTCTTAGTTTGAAACAATTCAGTGCAATTCTGTTTGATTTGAGAACAAATCTATGCGATTCGGTTCGATGCACTAAAACCATTCATTATCCATTCTAAATTCAAATCTGCTGCTGATGGAGCTCATGAGCTGGGTCTCTCTGAGCATGCGTGCGTGCTTGTACTAGTATCCTCGTGGGTACCGGAAATCCCTAAAAGTCCCCACAAGGATAGTGAAACAAGGAAAATGATCCCCATGTGGACATTTCCCACGTCCTCATGAGGACAAAGGCTATTTTAAACTCAGGGGTTAGGTTTAGAATTAGGCTAAGATTGGGGGATTTTGAATGGAAATAAAATGTTAGTTCCCCACAAGGACAGTAAAACATATGCTGTGTGTGTGTGTGTGTGTGTGTGTGTGTGTGTGTGTGTGTGTGTGTGTGTAAATTCTGTATGTCAGGGATGGGCAACTTAGATGGGGGTGGGGGCCACAAAAAAAATCTGATCATGGGGGGCTACAGTGGCTCACTGGTCTGCATACCCACATATGTGGTCAGAGCCGGCTCTAGACTTTTGGGGGCCCTATCTTAAGAGTTAATTTCCTGTAATTCTACACATTTTGCCATGGGCCGCAGAACATTTTAAACAGTTTTAAAGAAGGTTTGTGGCAAATCTACACATTTAGCCATTGGGCAGAGAGAATATTTTCCAATTTTGTAACTAATTTCCAGACATTTTACTCATTTTGCCATGGGGCAGAGAGAAATTAGCAATTTTACAGTTAATTTCCTGCAAGTTTGCACATTATGCCATAGGGTGGAGAGAAATGTTAGCAGTTTTTATAAGATATCTGAGTGAGAGCTACTAACAAAATCATTGGGGGCCCCGCGGTTGGTAATTTAACCATGATTACAAGTTTATCCCCAAAAAGTTCTACTAAGCTAACATATGGAATTGTTTTAAGATGATCATACCATGGATCATTTAGCTAGTCGATGATGAATTTTAGGACCCCTGTCGGTATAAAAAAAGTATTTAATAAATTATTTAATTTGGCCTTTACTACTATAGACAAAAAAAACTAAGTGAATAACATTCATAAATGGCAAAATGACTTTTTTTTCCTTAATCATAAGGAATAAGGTTTTGAAGTGTCTGTCCTATATCTAGGAGATATAAGAAAGCTCAGGAATTATTATATATAAATATTAATTTTTTAACGCATATTTAATCCCTTTTTGGTGGGGAGGGGGGGGGGGGGGGGGACAAAACATTTTTTTTTTTACCGGTACCAGGTTACCATCATACGAGTCCCGTGGGGGTCGTAGAACGTGAGAGCCTCATCTTTACACTCAGACATGTTAGTTTGTAGGCCAAACAGTTCGCATGCTACAGACGTTTTTGTGAAAAGACTGTTTTTCAGGATGTCTCCTGGTCGGATAAACAGCACTGTAGCTCTGCCACTTTCCATCTGCCACTTTCCATCGCAGAGGACGCGCTGGCCTGAGATGAAGCCCATGCAAAAAACAGATCTCTACCTTTTTATGGATCACTAGTCACGTTAATAATTCCACTTTAATAATGTTCATTTCAAAAACATTTCCAATGCATTTCAGCCCTGACACAAAAGGACCAGCTGACATCATGTCAGTGATTCTCTCGTTAACACAGGTGTGAGTGTTGACGAGGACAAGGCTGGAGATCACTGTCATGCTGATTGAGTTCAAATAACAGACTGGAAGCTTCAAAAGGAGGGTTCTGTTTGTAATCATTGATCTTCCTCGGTCAACCATGGTTACCTGCAAGGAAACATGTGCCGTCATCATTGCTTTGCACAAAAAGGGCTTCGCAGGCAAGGATATTGCTGCCAGTAAGACTGCACCGAAATCAACCATTTATCGGATCATCAAGAACTTCAAGGAGAGCGGTTCAATTGTTGTGAAGAAGGCTTCAGGGCACCCAAGAAAGTCCAGCAAGCGCCAGGACCGTCTCCTAAAGTTGATTCAGCTGCGGGATCAGGGCACCACCAGTACAGAGCTTGCTCAGGAATGGCAGCAGGCAGGTGTGAGTGCATCTGCACACACAGCGAGGCGAAGACTTTTGGAGGATGGCCTGGTGTCAAGAAGGGCAGCTAAGAAGCCACTTCTCTCCAGGAAAAACATCGGGGACAGACTGATATTCTGCAAAAGGTACAAGGATTGGACTGCTGAGGACTGGGGTAAAGTAATTTTCTCTGATGAATACCCTTTCCGATTGTTTGGGGCATCCGGAAAAAAGCTTGTCCGGAAAAGACAAGGTGAGACCTACCATCAGTCCTGTGTCATGCCAACAGTAAAGCATCCAGAGACCATTCATTTGTGGGGGTTGCTTATCAGCCAAGGGAGTGGGCTCACTCACAATTTTGCCTAAGAACACAATGAATAAAGAATGGTACCAACACATCCTCCGAGAGCAACTTCTCCCAACCATCCAGGAACAGTTTGGTGACGAACAATGCTTTTTCAAGCATGATTAAGCACCTTGCCATAAGGCAAAAGTGGCTCGGGGAACAAAACATCGATATTTTGTGTCCATGGCCAGGAAACTCCCCAGACCTTAATCCCATTGAGAACTTGTGGTCAATCCTCAAGAGGCGGGTAGACAAACAAAAACCCACAAATTCTGACAAACTCCAAGCATTGATTATGCAAGAATGGGCTGCCATCAGTCAGGATGTGGCCCAGAAGTTAATTGACAGCATGCCAGGGCAGATTGAAGAGGTCTTGAAAAAGAAGGGTCAACACTTCAAATATTGACTCGTTGCATCAACTTCATGTAATTGTCAATGAAAGCTTTTGACACTTATGAAATGCTTTGTAATTATACTTCAGTATTCCATGGTAACATCTGACAAAAATATCTAAAGACACTGAAGCAGCAAACTTTGTGGAAATTAATATGTGTCATTCTTAAAACTTTTGGTCACAACTGTACATATTCTTATTCCGTCCCTTAGATTTGAGTGTATTAGGTAGTTGTGGAATTGTTAGATTACTTATTAGACTAGCTGTGACACTAGAGATTCTGGGTTCGAGTCCAGGCTCGGTCACAACTAGCCGCGACCGGGAGACCCATGGGGTGGCGCAAAATTGGCCCAGCGTCATCCGGGTTAGGGGAGGGTTTGGCCGGCAGGGTTGTTCTTTTCCCATCCCGCACTAGCGACTCCTGTGACGGGCTGGGCACAATGCACGCTGACACAGTCGCCAGGTGTACGGTGTTTCTTCCGACACATTGGTGTGGCTGGCTTCCGGGTTAAGCGGGCGTTGTGTCATGAAGCAGAGCGGCTTGGTTGGGTTGTGTTTCGGAGGACGCATGGCTCTCGACCTTCGCCTCTCCTGAGTCCGTACGGGAGTTGCAGCAATGGGACAAGAGACTAACTACAAATTGGATACCATGAAATTGGGGGGGAGAAAAAAATGTATTTAAAAAAAATATGATTTATTAGATATTACTGCACTGTTGGAACTAGAAGCACAAGCATTTTGCTACATCGCTTTAACATCTGCTAACCATCGGTATGTGACCAATACAATTGTATTAGATTTATGGAGATTTTTTAAAATTAAGTTAATAAGATTGGCGCAAGGGTGCGTCAATCGACGCTAGGGGTGATTCACTACCAAATGTTCAAATTGCACTTTGTGTAATGTACTATTCTAACTCTCAACAGTAAGTTGAGACCCCGATTGAGTAAAAAAAAATATATATATATATATATATATATTCCACAGGCCGCATCCCTGGTGTATGTACATGTGTAAATGATGTAGGTCTATGGTGTATACTATTTAGGCACCTGATCTGAGCCATCAGGGAGACTACCAGATTAGGGGGGTTTAATGTAGCCTGTTTTTTTGTCCCCCCCCACACTTTGGTTTTGACATCCCCATCACCCACTAATTTACATGTCATTTTTGCAGATTAAGTGTTTGATAGTAATGTATCAATATTTATCGTTTACAAATCAAAATCAAATGGTTTTGACTGTTTTATTTTTTATTTATTTATTTTAACCCCTTTTTCTCCCCAATTTCATGGTATCCATGTAGCTCACTGTGTATGTATGCTACATACTGTGTATGTATGCTACATGTATCCAGTAGCTACTATCTTGTCTCATCGCTACAACTCCCGTATGGGCTCGGGAGAGACGAAGGTTGAAAGTCATGCGTCCTCCGATACACAACCCAATCAAGCCGCACTGCTTCTTAACACAGCACGTATCCAACCCGGAAGCCAGCCGCACCAATGCGCCGGAGGAAACACCGTGCACCTGGCCACCTTGGCGCCCAGCCCGCCACAGGAGTGGTGCGCGATGAGACAAGGACACCCCTACCGACCAAGCGACGCTAGGCCAATTGTGCGTCGCCCCACGGACCTCCCGGTCGCGGCCGGTTACGACAGAGCCTGGGCGCGAACCCAGGAACTCTGATGGCACAGCTGGCGCTGCAGTACACTGCGCCACCCGGGAGGCCAGGTTTTGACTGTTTTTAAGTTTAGTGAGCTTCTTTTCTCCTCCCGCTTTGGCCATGCAGTGCGCCTCGCAAAAGTGATTCCTCATTATGAAATGATCAACTTTACCCTGTAGATCTAAAAATGACCATATACACCAGGGCTGCCCAACCCTCTTCCTGGAGATCTACCGTCCTGTGGGTTTTCAGTCCAACCCTAATTTAACACACCTGATTCTACTTATTAGCTGCTCAACAAGACCTTAACTAGCTGAATCAGATATGTTAAATTGGGGTTGGACTGAAAACCTACAGGACAGTAGATCTCTAGGAAGAGGGTTGGGTAGACCTGATATACACGGATTGTTTAAAGCTGCAATATGTCACTTTTGGGCGACCCGACCAAATTCACATAGAAATGTGAGTTATAGATCTGTCATTCTTATTGAATGCAAGTCTAAGAAGTTGTGGGTAGATCTGTTCTATGTGCTCTATTTCTATGCTTCCTGTTCTTAAGTTTTGTTTTTGCATCTTTTACTTTCAGTTTTGTACAGCATGCTTGAAACAGCTGAATATACAATATTTTTGGTTATTGAAAAGATATTTCACAGCGGTTTAGATGGCACAATGATCCTCTACACTTGTTTTGTCACAAACTGCAATTAGGCAAACTATTAGAATTTTAGCAACCAGGAAATGGCGGAGTGATTTAAGCATATTGTACCTTTAAAGCAAAACTATTGCTGATCGAAAACCTGATCAAAATAAAATATACTGTAAGCCCAGTTCAGCAGGTATAGCCAGATGAGAGCTGGTCAGCGCGCGAAGCTTGGCACAGTGAGCTAAGCTTGGCACAGACACGTCAGTTGTCACAAAGGACTACGTAGAAGAAAGTAATATGAGCAACAACAAAAAGATTAAATCGGAGATTCGTAACATTTGAATCAATTTTTTGACGATCCATGGATTGGTGTCCGTGGACCGAGGCAGTCGTACATTATCTTAAAACATTTGAATCGGTGACAGATGCGTATCGTTACATTCCTAGTTAATACTAGAGCTGAGAGAGGACGAGAGAGAGAGATTAAGTGAGTGGGACAGACCTGATGCTAGCCTGGGTGGGCATGGTCAGGCTGGAGGAGGAAGGCATTCCCAAGTTCCCCTGGGGCAGAGCCGGCGGGATGGGCTTTTGGGGCCGCCATGGCCCTCTCCTCCTCTTCTTTTTGTGTTTCTTGGTGAGCGCCGGCGGTTTGCTCTTCTTCCGCGGCTTCCGCTGCTGCTGTTGCTGGTGCTGCACTCTTCTGTTCCCATCCCCACGCAGGAAATTGTCCTATAGGAAAAACACATGTCCACAAGTATAGTAATACAGAGCAGATACTGTGCCATAGGTATTACAATGGCAACGCTCCAATTTACTGACTGAAGGGGAACTCACCATCTTTTTGGCATGCTCCTCACAGAGCGGTGTCTGATGCGTGATGTCAAACACAGGGATGGAGCATTGTTGTCCATCTGCAAATTTGGCTGTGCAACTGGAGAAGAGCTGCTGGGAGCGATTCAACAGAACGTCTGCAGAGAAACCGTGAAGGAAACACTCCAATGGAAAAGATAGCACACACAGTCATGTGTCAAAAACAGGATACATCATTTGAATCTGTTCGCTAAGTTGCAACAAGACAAGTTAAAAAGCCATTCCCCAATAAATTACAGTTTAGGTATAAGAGTTCCGTGTGCCATGTAACTGATGTAAGGGGTTGGTGAAAAGGATACGCTGGAAGCAGTGTCGGGTGAAGGGTAGAGCTTGGCTAGTGCAGGCCCGGCCCTTGGTGCTTCCAGTGCAGATTCCCGCCTCTGTCTCCTGCTGCCCCAGCGCACTGAGCAGAGAGACAGACCCACACTCAGGACACAACCACATCAACACTTCCTCAGCTATTCACAACACAACTAGCATATCAACGCTCTTCAGAACACAATTATCATTACTGGGGACAGGTGCTTCCCCTGATCACGTGACCAACTGACCAAGAAGGACTTGAGTATCTAGGGCCTGGGCACTAATTATAACTTACCTCACAAATTTTGGGAGATTATCCATTGACAGATGGTATTGAAGGAGACTAACCAGGCCCTAGGGAGTTTTGAGTCCAGTGTTGAGTGTGGGTACCTTGACGAGGTCTGGGAGACCTTGCGCAGCTCCTGGATCAACTGGCCAGCACAGTCAGGGTCTTTACTGGCGGCATGCAGCAGGGCTTTACGGAAGGCATAGCGGTATCTCTTCTGGCGCATGGTTGCCCTCTCCTGCCTGCACAAGTGCTTGTATTTATCCTGGAGGTACGAGCACAGCCGCGCCAGACGTGTTCTCCGAGAGCTACCGGCATCTTCATCAGAGCTGTGATGGGAACAAAATAAACAACAGTCATAGCCTATTCATGTTTGAATAAAATGAGAGCCTAACTATGAGCATGTGAGAAAGCAACATACACGTCCTGTGTGTGTCCTTCCTGTAGTCTCCAGGCGTTGTGATATGGTGGAACTCTCTCGGCCTCCACGTCATCATCCTCTGCACTGTCTTCAGACCAGTCCAACCCTGGAAGAAGAATAGAATAGTCAGATCATCTATATTACACAGACCCCATGTCCCACAACTAATAAGCATTATTATTATTTTTTTTTTAAGTAATAAATGCCTTTTGTAAACTAACACTTAGACTTGTCTTTTCCTACTTAGCACTGACTATGCTGATACCTACTTTGAGGTAAAAATGTACTTACTATGACTGAGAAAAGCGGTTGTTCCACCTAGATATCTTAAGATGAATGCACCAACTGCAAATCGCTCTGGATAAGAGCATCTTCTAAATTACTCAAATAGATTTTTTCCCCCCCACTAACTGGTCTACTGACCAATCAAATCAGATATCTTCACATCAGATCAAAAGAACAATTACATAGTGAAAAATAACATCTGAATTGTGCTGCATGTGTAAACTCTATTTAACATGGATAGGAAGAAGAGGTACCTAGATGAGGGAAAAGGTCTCCATGCTCCTGATGTCTTTGGGCGCAGAGCTGTACCAGATGCTGTAACCTGGCCAGGCAGGCAGGGGGAGGTGAGAAGGCAGCTGGGCGCATGGCCACCATATGCCGCTGAGTGCTGTCCCAGCTACTGGATGGCAAGGGCGTGGCAGTGAACAGAGCTTTCCTGCTGAGGGGGGGACCGGAGGACTGCACCTGACTGGGAGCCGTGTTGGGGGGCAGCCCGACAGGCAGAAAGGCGGGAGTCTGAGGTGGAGCTGGCTTGCATAAAAAACCCTGCTGCTGTCCTGGGAGGACAAACGAGGGCATGGTGGAGTGCTGGGAGGGCTGGAGGAGTCCTGTCTGCTGTTTACGGGGGAGGTGAGGGTGGAGGGGTGAGGAGGGGTGCACACGGGGAAGAGGAGAGGGGCTAAAGTGCTCTAGAGGTGGTTGGAAAAAGTCAGTGTCGTGATGGTGGAGCTGGAGTTTCTGGCTGAGCACCAGCCGACTGTGTAGTTTCTTCCTGACAGCGGAGCCCTTCCGAGCAGCGCACTCTTCCCCGTTTGTGTCGTCCTCATAAAAGGCAAAAGGGTCCAGGATCTCCCCGTCTGGGAGGGGTAAGAGACGGGTGCAGGGTGGAGAGGGTGGCAGCTCATCCAGGCCGTTGGAGGCCTTTAGGGCCAGTGAGGGCACAGTTATGTTAAGAGCCACTGACTCCAGGTGAGGTCGTGAGCGCATCTCCTCCAATGTATCATGCTTCTTCTTCCGCTCCTTCTTGGGGATAAACCCAAGAACTTGGAGGTGGCTGTTACAGTATCTGTGGAACACACACACGTTTAACAAGCTGTTCACAACTATGACAGATGGGTCAATGACAAAGACCTACCGTCCTCAGTGCAGAGGACAACTTTCTATTGTATCGTCACACCCACCTGCGGTCCTCAGACTTGGGGATGGGGTTGGTGCACTGTTGGCTGTTGTACTTGGCCACATATTCACATTGCTTGAAGGGGGCAGTCTTATCCTCCAGGACATGACGGATACAGAAGGCATAGCCATTGAGCCTGCGCTGCTTGCAGAGCTTTGGGCTGTATGAGCACAATGGCTTATTGTCCACCTCCGAGAAGTGGATGTGTTTGCCCTCATACATCACGTGACTCTTGTCCTTGAGAACATCAGCTGATGGGAGAGGAAGATGCCAGGGAAAACCATAAGTCTTACATCATACACAGTAATGCAGAGACTGCCCTGAATATGCAAACAAGACAAACACAAACAGACTGGGGGTACAGAAATAAACATTTACAGCTCCCCTGACTCTATAGTTTGACTTGTTAGCAACATCACCATGCACAATTCAGGAATCTAATCAATAATTTGTTCATGAGGTACGTAAAACATGCACACATGACCGAAATAATCGGAGGATCTGTGGCATATGACTTCATGTTTGTTTAATTTGTTTTTTAACCAATGCTGTAAATGGACATTTTTGGCTTAGGGCAATCAGTTGTAGAAAGTACAGTAATGCTTCCCCATACCTGTGGCCACAGTACATTCATGCGCACGAGGATGCAGTCAGACTGAAGTTGCCCGTTACATGCAAATAAATACAGGATGTGGAAACGCTGTCCTGTAATGTCACAATGTCATTTTCAGAATGTCACCAGTTATTCCATTAGCTAGTTAACGTTAGATAACCTTGCATTAAACGAGGCTCTCATAAAAATATAACTATTACCTAACTAACGTTATGATTAAAACTGAAGGAATAGCTCGCTAGCTAATACATGCACACTTCTTGAGCACATTGAATTAAATAACGTTAAGTAAACTACGTGTCTAATTATCTACTAAACAGCCCGACAAATACTAGTTAGTTATCAAAACAAATAGTTAGCTCCCATATTTACTTACTTGCTACCTATCGTACTTTAGCTAGCAACTTAGGTAACGTTAGCGAACCGAGCTAGATAGCTAACGTTTGCTATCTAGCTAGCTACATTTCTTGGGCAGCTAGCTTGCTAACGTTTGTAGATAGTTAACTAGCTACATTATGGTCAATTTGCACACCTCCGAAAAGTATTGGCATTGGACAACAATTACAAATGTATATGTTAACGACATACATTAACATCATACATAACTAGCTAACTAGTTACCTTATACAATTGCCACTGTAGCCTACTGTCTAGCGATATGTTGTTAGCTAACGTTAGCACATTAGTTAACATTAGCCAACTACGCTAAAAACACAAAAGTTGCGGTAGCCAGGAAACGGAAACATCAATATACACCAGAAGATGTCTATGAAATATTATGCTCCATTTTCAGCAAACTGAAATATATTTGATAATATAAAAATATCTTCAGACTGGGATTTCACGAGAACCAAACATACGGCAAGGGGAGGCACAGAGGCCCGTTCAAAAAGGCCTTCAAAACATTGCATGCAAGTCATCTGATCATCTTCCGTTTAGAAAAATACATTTAGGTGATTAATGAAACGTTGTGAACGTATGTATATTATATTACAGCTCATTAACCAGCTATAATTAGCATATGTTGTGTGATACAGATAACAAATCAAACGTTTCAACATTAAACAATAAGGCCTACCAGACCTAATAATCCTAGGGCCTCGAGTAGCAAAGTCGTCCTTCTAGTCCTGAGCCATAACCGGGCTCCCCAAAAATCGAAGTCGAGGCTGTGAAGAGGCTTCGCTTACCTTCAATTGGTATAGGCTATGTAGGGTATTCACTCCGGAAAGACTGTAGAAGTGCCAGAAGAATCAGCTTGCCTATTTGTGCATCGATAATCTATATTTTAGGATACTAATAATGCTCCTATTCGAATACAATATAATTGAAAATACTGATGCATGTAAATGAGGTTTATCCACAGCAAATATTAGCAGTTGGGAGCTGCTGAGGATTTTAGTTCAGTCCACAGTAGACTCCTCACAGCACCACTACAGGCACTGCGGAGACATGACAACAGTCCACTATACAACAACAACCTCTCTACCATATTGGAAATTCAACTTTGTATTAGCTACAGCAGTGAAGAAATGCAATTTTATGTATTGCCGAGTACATTAATGGCAATGCTAATTGGAGTGTAAAGTAGCTAGAGTTATGCGCTTTGAAACAAGTTACATTTCCCTACTTATATCAACCTTATTATAACACGTCACGGTTCTATCTGGCAACGGCTGATATCACAGCATTCTTTATGAATGAGTTCTCTCTACCCTGGCTGCAACACTGTTGCCCAATGCTGATGCAGCTAGTACCCATCACGTCTATTCCTACTAACAGCTTGTAACTATACAAAGTTATAGGGGAACACAGCTTTAGTGTAATACTCCACATTAACGTATTCTTCTTTCCTTAGGAAAATAAGTAAAAGTTAGATTTTTGGTTAATTTCTCTGCTGTAGAAATCAACATTTCTGATAAGCCTGCCTTATTGGTTCACAATGCACTTGTGTCATTCTCACCAGCTCAATTTGGCCATTACAATACATGCATTTGTGGGTGTGTGATTATAAATAAGTATTTCATGAAGGTTACAATTAAGTACATTTAATCTATTTCAACAGTGTAATAAAAATATTTGTGATCACCGATATAAACTGTGCTAGAGTGGTACATAAGACATTCCAATGTGATAGATTGTGCTGGCCAATGGCTCTATTCAGGCTCCATCTCCAAAAATTAAGAAGAGTTTGTGCTTTACCATTGACTACTAAATGAAGAAAAATAGATTTATTACACGTACTCTTGTATACATTATCTACAAAGCAGCGTATTCTCAATCATTGGGGAAAATACAATCTATACACAATTCACAGTGGTAAGGTAATATACATAGAGGAAATAAATTATCTATGCCATTGTCAGCTGGAAGACTGAAAGGTGCTTGTACTGCATTTGGTCATTAAGGGTATGAGGAAGTTGTGTGTATACTATAGCATAGGAAGTTGTGCGTGTAGGAAGTTGTGTGTATAGTTAGGAATGGAATAGGCATCTATTACAATAACTTTACTGCATAATAAATATGTTTCTATGGATGTGCCACAGCTGTTGTTAAAGTGAGAATTGTATGAGGTACTGCATCTATTGCATTGACTTCATGACATACATTCGTATATTTTTGTAGGTGTGCAAATTATTTCTATAGGTGTGTGAGAGTTGAACAGGCATCTATTACAATGACACTGTACGGCACATCTATGGATATGTCTATGGATATATGTAGGCCTAATGGTTATTTCTGCAAGTATGTGAGAGTTGGATAGACATGTTACATTTAGAGAGGAATGACCCTGAAAACAGAGCTTCAGCATATGGATGGTTCCTCTATAGCTTGGGCTCCTTCTGTTACAGCCTTCACACACTTAGCCATTGTCTGGGAGGCTCTGCTGATAGGATCTGTGGAGAAGTGAGAGATTTTAACACAACATTCACATACAGTAGTAAAGAAAAGACAGAGTCAGTAGGCCTGTCTCACCTGTCATGTAAAAGTCTCGAACAGTGAGCTGTGGAGGAACCAGAGGCTCTGTGAGGATGGTCTGATTCACAGCCTGAGGGAGAAGACAGAGACCATTAGTTTACAACCTAATTAACCATAGGGAGCAGACACGAGGCACGAGTGTGTTTAAAAATGTAAAAATAACATGTTCATAGGAGAGGTTTTCCTCAGGCCAAATATTTTTCCTACTTCCTAAGAAGAACACTAACAATATTCTTTAGGGAGTTCCAGGGAAGACAGAGGCATTTGTGTGGGTGTACTATATATAGTGTTACAACTGACCTTGGCCAGTTCATTTGCCTGCTTAAAATAGTTAGCCTCCTCCACGTCATCATAGCGCACCAGGTTGGGTGAAACCTCCGCCAATCTGTCACGCACCTCATCCATGGTCTCATAGGGCAGTGTCAGTCCAGCAAGCTATAGAAAAACGCCAACACAGTTAAGTCATGAAATTGCTACTGAACACATTCACTGACTGATAAGTGCGGTGAACCAGTAGTTTACCTCAGATATGGCGCGGATGATCTTCCAGTCCTCCCTGGCCATGCCTGGAGCAGTCACAGCCAGCCTAGTCTGTTGGGCGCGCCCCTCAGTGTTCACATAGGTGCTACATTTCTCTGTGTACGCTGCTCCAGGGAGAATGATGTCAGCCATCGTCGCCCCAGCGTCTCCATGGTGCCCTGTGTAGAGTTATGGAACAAAAACGACATTCAGTCTGGTGCAAGACTCACTTAAAGATCATGGATATTATTGTTGAAATTCTTTACACCAAAGATTGGTGTTATGTCTCTGTTGTGGAGGAGCTTTGCTGACCCTGATAAATGATGAAGCTGTCCTTTGCCAGGTCTTGGCGGGTGATGCAGCTAGCATCGGCCCCAAGGAGGAACAGGACTTTGGGCGGATTCTTCCTGATGGCCTCCACGCCTGGCTTGTACCCAAGATCCAACGCAGCTACTTGACTGGCCACCCTGTAGTAAGAAACAGACAAAAAAATAGGGAATTTGCTGTGAAAACTAATAAAAACAAATTCTACATCAATCTAAATGTGAGATCAAGTACAGTAGTAGTTATTACCTGTGAAGCACATTGAGAACCTTCCAGCTTTCCTCCACTCCACTGCTGACACGGGCATTCTGAGCAATGGTAGACACTGCTGCGTGTATTGCGCCCCCATCCTCTCTCTGCAGGGAACCACTGCCCAACACCACGACAGGACGCTTTGCCTTGGCAAGAACCTGGGAACGAGATTTTAAATAACTGTTGATGTAGCAAATTCTCAATGACAGCACTTAGTGGCCGACCATGAGAGACCTGTAAATAATACATGACTACCTTAGAGAAGGGGTGGGTCCCAGCAGCTATTTCCTGCAGGACCTTAGCAGACTCCCCAAGGTGATCGTATGTGTAGGTCAAGTCCACCTCCTGCCCCACCAAGGCTACCTGCAGCTCGTTATGAAGCCAACTACCCAGGGTACAACATGAAGCATTCATACCAGTCATCTCAATGGTGTAAACATGTTTCAGATTTATAGTTTCCACTTAAAGAGAGTGCGTAAATCAGGAGCTGGATGCTGCACACAGCTCTGACAGTTTACATGCTAATTGAGATGCCAGTGATTTTTGTCAGCACTTAAATCCCATCCCAGCTATACCTCTTCCTGATGCGTGCGTTGAAAAGTGGTGCCTCATAGCGTGGGTTGGTGCCAACTAGGAGCAGCAAATCAGCCTCTTCAATGCCAGCGATGCGGGAATTCAGTAGGTAGTTTGAGCGCAGGTCAGAACTATAGTAAATAGAACCCAAATCAGGAATGTTCCACTGAGGTCTTATCTTAACTAGCTCTGTACCACTGTATTCCCCTCAGGCTCAGCCTTGCCTTACCCAGCCCCAGCCATGGGGAAGATCTCCTCAGTACATAGGCTGTCACTATTCAAGCGGTTCAGCATGTCTTTCAGGGCGATTAGAGCCTCTGCATCCACCATCCCTCCTACAATGGCCGCTACACTGGTGCCTTGGGCTCCTTGCAACTGCAAAAGTAAACACTGATGTAATAGGCTACTCGTGTCTACACACCATTAAAAAGACTTGCACACAAACACAACAACATCAACATGGAAATGCATGAATCACAACAGATCATGCTACATCTCAGGTCATGAGACACTGTGGATAAACTGTTCTCTCGTTGTTTATAAACATTTAAAAAATTGTTTTTAATTGAACTTTTATTTAACTAGGCATGTCAGTTAAGAGCAAATTCTTATTTACAATGACGGCCTACACCGGCCAAACCCAGATGACGCCGGGCCAATTGTGCCCCGCCCACATACCATGGAGGAAGGTCCGACTGTAAACAGAAACGTTCAATATGCCACAAATATCACATACCACCCCAGCCACTCTAGTCAACACATCCTCCCAGGAAGTGGCCACCAGCTGTCCAGACGCATCCTTCACCATGGGCTGAGTGAGGCGCTGCCGCTTCAGCCCATCGTAGGCAAACCTGCCATCGAGGGAGAGAATGAGTTCACTGTTAATTCAGACAGACAAGGCAAAGCAGTGTGGATTTGACATGAGCTGGTCCTCAGCTTACCTGGTCTTATCTGAGATCCACTCCTCATTGATGTCCTCGTGGAGACGGGGCAGAATCCTCATGACCTCACCACCCCGGGTGCTCACTACGATGTTGCTGCCCACCGCATCCAGCACGTCAATGGATTCAGTCTTCCTGTGAGGAGAAAAAGGTTTGTTGATAACCAACAAGGTCTATGTACCACTACTTGGATTCCATTTCAAGAGCTGGCTAGTATTGTATTCAAAACAACATACTGTAATGCACATACCTGGTCTCCCAGGGTCGGGAAGTGAAGGCATACGGCTTGGAAGTCAGTGCTCCCACAGGGCATATGTCAATTACATTCCCAGACAGCTCCGACATGAACATCTTCTCCACATAAGTGCCAATTTGCAAGTCATTGCCCCTTCCAGTGGTTCCCAGATCCTCCACACCTGCAATCTCACTGGCAAAGCTGCAAAGATGGAAAACATTATTTAGCACATAGATAGCGGTCCCCTTTTGAAATGATTAGTAATTATTAGTATAATTAATCCTTCCAAGGTGGACCGTGATTACTAGTCTGACTCACCGGACACATCGGGTGCACTGGATACAGCGGGTCATGATGGTCTTGATGAGGGGACCAATGTTCTTGTCCTCCACAGCTCTCTTGCTCTCCAAGAAGCGGCTCCGGTCACTGCCAAACTGCATGGACTGGTCCTGCAGTCAGCACACAATGGCAAAAACATGTTACTTTTACAAGTCCAAAAGTCCAAAAACCTCATTACCAGTTACTTCCACTTGTTGAATCATCATCATTACTATCCTCTTCAAGAGGAGATTTAGAAGTTCTAGGAAACAATGATGACATATTTTTTTACCTGAAGGTCACATTCTCCCCCCTGGTCACAGATTGGGCAGTCTAAAGGGTGATTGGCCAACAGGAACTCCATCACACCCTCTCTACCAGAAGAGGGTAAAAAAAAGAAATGCTATAGTACTGGTGATGATTACCAAATAAGAAGGTAATGCAAAGGGATGATGTGTTTGCAGGTGATTCTTCCTACCTAGCCTTCCTTGTTTTGTCAGAGTCAGTTAAAATGTTCCAACCCTTCATGACTGGCATGGCACATGCTGCCACTGGCTGTAAAGAGATGTGCTTGTGTTGATATTAGAATAAGAGTGTACACCATAAACAAGGGTACAAGTACACGCCAGCCAATTTAAAAGCTTCAATCACCCATAAGAACATACCTTTGGAGCTTTCTCAATCTCCACGAGACACATCCGACAGTTCCCTGCAACTGACAAGCGCTCATGGTAACAGAAGCGAGGAATCTGCACTCCCACCTTTTCACATGCCTAAAACAAGATATCAATAAAGTCTAAAGTAATTGCCAAAGCAGTTACTCTGTATAAACATCTGACAAGACATTATATTCTAGAGTCAAGTATTTGTCAAATATCAGTGATTAGAGCCCCCACTACCTGCAGCACTGTGGTTCCTGGTTCCACCATGAGTGGCTTCCCATCCACAAATACCTCCACCAGGTTACTGGCTGCTGCTGTAGCTGCATTGTGAACTATAAACACATTTTTATTTTTTTATTAAACAGTCTACACCCTTGTATCAAAAACCACCCTCCATCTTACTCTTTGTATTTCACACAATGGCATAGACTTTATTATCCCAATTTCAAATTGAACTAATGAATTATGTAGTGCACCATCACAATAAAAGGCAATTTTAACAAACCACCTGCACTAAACTGAGCAGATCGGATATCACCATTCCAGCCAAGCCCTGACAATTCTGTTATCCTGCAGATAATCCGTGAGCAGAATAAAGTAACAAGGACAACATGGGCACCTGTGCCATACGAATTGTTCACCTCTTATTCCTTCATGTATAATAACATATCATGATATTATTAATACCGTTGGTAAATTTATGAGGCCTACCATTTTTTGTGATTGCCACGCTCCCTGTAGAGTGAGCGACTCCGAGAGCGCGACTCACCGCAGGTAGACGCAACATGCTGAAAACGAAAATATGTACAGGTAAAATAGCCAACTAAAAATGTAATTTCATCAACTTTACTTGCCATTTAGAAAGTGCAATCACTTCCATATTAGCAAGCAGCATCACCTGATATTTGTGTATAAAGATTGCTTGTGTGTTCAGACATACGCTAAGTACGCAAATGATGCATTTGGCATTAACCCGTCTCTCCTTAGATTAGACAGGAATAAAAAGATTAACGTTAGCTTTGTAAATGGCTAGCTAACATTAGCTATAAGGTAATCATTCGCATATTTATTTGTAAAGCTACATAGCAGTTGCATATTTATGATAAGAAAACAACAGCTTGCAAATGCATAACTGCTATCCCTGACAACACTGATCCTTTATTTTACTATGGCCATGACCCATCTATACTAAACGCTAACGTTACCTATCTATTTTTACAACCGTCGCACTTCATGGTGCTTTGACCTAAACTAGACATGATGGATTTCAAAACACCTTCAAATATCACACTCCTCTTATACATTTAAAATGTAAACACGAGAGCAGTTATTGCAAGTCCTTACCTTGCCACTAGCATCGGCAGTACCCCAATGGACACCACTGACTGCGTACTTTCTCTATTCAAATGCGACACGATTAGGTAATTCCCGTAATATATGTCGCGTTCAAAACAACTGGGAACTCGGAATTCTCCGACTTCAGTGCGTTCAAGACAACTGGGAACTCGGGGAAAAAAAAGTGCTCCGACTTGGAAAAATCGTTTTGAACGGTCATCCAACAAGAAATTCCAAGTTGGAAACTCGGGCATATTTCTAGAGCCCCGACTTTCCAACCTGAAAAAAACCGACGTCATGCTTTGACCTCGTTCTTTTCCAAATTCCCAGTTGTCTTGAAAGCATCATCCTAATCTAGCCTAATAATGTTGCAATCTGGTCATACATTACCATATCTCTATGGGGATGCATTCAGTACCTAAAAAGTGAAGACAGCCTCTCAACAAAAAACATTGTTGCTACCATGTTGTTGTCATGTTGTGTTGCTACGTGTTGTGTGTTGTGTTGCCATGTGTTGCTACCATGCTATGTTGTTGTTTTAGGTCTCTCATTATGTAGTGTTGTCTCTCTTGTCCTGATGTGTGTTTTGTCCTATATTTTAATTACATTTATTTTTAATCCCAGCCCACGTCCACACAGGAGGCCTTTTGCCTTGTGGCAGGCCATCATTGTAAATAAGAATTTGTTCTTAACTGACTTGCAGAATTAAATAAAGGTTCAATAAAAATAAATAAATACAAATAAATTATATGAGTATTTCCCAATCTGTAAATTAGTGGTAGCTGAACTACTAGTCTTTTATAAATCTGTAATTAGTAGTAAACTAGTCTACTGATTTCTTTGCATGTGATGTGAGAACTTCAGACATTCTCCCTGGCTGAGCAATTCATTTCCATCCATGACATGCACCTGGATTTGCTTCCCTGAGATGCAATTGACTATAAAATGGATTTTCATTCCTATCTCTATTCAGTTTAAATCCCCAATTAGGTGTCCAAAAATCCCAATCTGGTTTCATTCATTCCAGATTATTTTTCAACAACACCCCTCATTTGCCTAATCAATTAATCTGAATCAAATGTCAATAGCCCACTATTCCAAGTGTTGTGTCAAGATATTGGCAGAAGACATGGGGTGATTAATACAACAATGATACAGTTGATGTTTCCTCAGGCCATGGTTCCAGATGTGGACCACATTACCCAACCAATCTCAACTCATCTGGGTTTGTTTACCAATAACATTTACATTGAAAACAACAGGACTGAACTTCAGGAAGACAGCAGTTAGGATTAAGTGATATATTGGAAATCCACATATTTGAGAGTGGAGAGTGGCAACACACTCTCTAGCTATAATTGAATGTGTATTAGATGTTCACGTCTTCTTTTGTATTCTTCTTTGATCAACAATGCATGTGGTATGTTTATTCCATCCTCAGTGTACTCTAACCTTAATGAGGTTACAGGCAATATCCTGTTAGTTCCCTGGAGATTGAGCACCACTCTATATAGCAGCACTCCTGGCACTGCTTCCTTATAACAGATGCAATAAATATTTAAGCACACTACCAATAAAGATAAGCGATTGGATTTATTGTGTATTCCTTTGACTCAAATATATTAGAATTAACAAATAAATTGCATTTCAAATTTCCCTCATAGATTGCAAATTCCCACACAGTGAAAGCAATGTGAATACTATTTGTAAATGTAATGTAAACATAGGTGATTCATTTATAGACTTATTATAATTTGAGAAGGAAATAAAGGCCAAATAGAATTTGGCTCTTGTGTACACCAGCCATACACTCGAAAAAATGCTGGGTTAAAAACCCGGGTCAGGTCAGAAAACTGGAAGCGCGGCTTAGTAGGGGCGTGGATTTTATATAGCTATTTTTGGCCACCCACGAGAGTGAGTATATGTTGTAAATGAGAACTTGTTCTCAACTAGCCTACCTGGTTAAATAAAGGTTAAATACAATTAAAATACAAAAAAAATGTAATTCTGGTTAATCTGTTCTGTTGTATTGTATATCTTCAGGTTGAGTAGTGACACTTTTGTAGCTTAATAAATTAAGTTGTTCAAGTGCTGATGCATATCCCAATGTTGGGATAGTTAAATACTGTTATTAATTTCATATTCAAAAAATATTAAAGGAATGTCTATATTATAAGTTTACCAAATATAACATGATGAACAGGAATGACATTTACTTTCATGAAAGCCATGTCTCTTGAAAATAACCTACGGATTACATTAAAAACACATCTGCTGAGTCAACCCAGCATGGAAGTGAATAGTCCCTGTATCCAAGAAAGCGAAGGTAACCTGCCTAATTGACTACCGCCCCGTAGCACTCACGTTGGTAGCCATGAAGTGATTTGAAAGGCCGGTCATGGCTCACATCATCCCAGAAATCCTAGACCCACTCCAATTCACATACCGCCCCAACAGATCCACAGATTGTGCAATCTCAATTGCACTCCACACTGCCCTTTCCCACCTGGACAAAAGGAAAACCTATGTGAGAATGCTGTTCAATGACTACATCTCAGCGTTCAACACCATAGTGCCCACAAAGCTCATCACTAAACTAAGGACTCTGGGACTAAACACCTCCCTCTGCAGATGGATCCTGGATGTCCTGACAGGCCACCCCCAGATGATAAGGGTAGGCAACAACACATCTGCCACTCTGATCCTCAATACTTGGGCCCCTCAGGAGTGCGTGCTTATTCCCCTCCTGTACTCCCTGTTCACCCACGACTGCGTGGTCAAGCATGACTCTAACACCATCATTAAGTTTGCTGACGACACAACAGTAGGCCTGATCACCCACAATGATGAGACAGCCTATAGGGAGGATGTCAGAGACCTGGCAGTGTGGTGCCAGGACAACACCCTCTCCCTCAACGTGAGCAAGACAAAGGAGCTGATCGTGGACTACAGGAAAAGGAGGGCAGAACTCGCCCCCATTCACATATATGTGGCTGTAGTGGAGCGAGTCGAGAGTTTCAAGTTTCTTGGGGTCCACATCACCAGCAAACTATCATGGTCCAAACACACCAAGACAGTCGTGAAGATGGCACGACAACACCTTTCCCCCTCAGGAGACTGAAAAGATTAGGCATGGGTCCCCAGATCCTCAGAACTTTCTACAGCTGCACCATTGAGAGCATCTTGACCGGTTGCATCACCGGCTGGTATGGTAACTGTTCCAACCGTAAGGTGCTAAAGAGGGTAGTGCGTATGGCCCTATACATGACTGGGGCAAAGCTTCCTGCCATCCTGAACCTATATACTGGGAGGTGTCAGAGGAAGGCCCAAAAAATTGTTAAAGACTCCAGTCACCCAAGTCAGAGACTGTTCTCTCTGTTATCGCATGGCAAGCGGTACCGGGCGCCCAGTCTAGGTCCAAAAGGCTCCTTAACAGCTTCTACCTCCAAGCCATAAGACTGCTGAACTATTAATCAAATGGCCACCCGGACTATTTACATTGACCCCCCCTTTGTTTAACACTGCTGCTACTCTCTGTTTATTATCTATGCATAGCCACTATACCTACTTGTACAAATTACCTCAACTAACCTCTACCCCTGCACATTGACTCGGTACCGGTACCCCCTGTATATAGCCTTGTTATTGTTATTTTATTGTGTTACTTTTAATTATTTTATTTTATTTAGTAAATATTTTCTCAACTCTATTTCTTGAACTGCACTGTCAGTTAAGGGCTTGTAAGTAAGCCTTTGACAGTAAGGTCTACAACTGTTGTATTCTGTGCATGTGACTCATAAAATTGGATTTAATTTGAAAAGTGTCAATGCTCAACCTTAACAGGTGATGACAAGAAAACAGAAAAAACAAAAATCTAAAAACCACACCCCTACTAAGTCATGCCTCCAGTCTTCTGGTCTGACCCGGTGGATCATAGCATCAACAACCCAACCTTTCTCTTTTAAAGAAAACAATAGGTTGTTTGTGACCCAACTGGCTGGGTCAAAATAACCCAACATGTGTTCTGTCCAATATTTACCCACATTGGGATGTTTTTAACCCAGCATTTGTTATAGTGTATAATAACAGAGAACACTGTAACAGGAAATTAGCTTAGAAAGGAAAACATACCTTTTCAATGTAATATATTCCTAAGGGAAAGAAAAGGCCTACGGAGATTTGCAAATTTCCAACTTGGATTTGTTTAAAGATCGAAATCTAAATACAAAGTGTTTATGAAAATGGTAGATCTGCTTCTAATAATTCCTGTTCCAGAGGCTGTGGGGATGGTTGGCCCCCTTTCCTGTTTGTTTTTGGGGTAATTAGGATCAGATTATTTTTTCAAATCATTAAAGTTACCTCTTTTTTCCTGTGCAAGTTATACTTTTAGTGCAAGACTTTACTCAGGTTTTCCACTGAGGGCAATTTACAGTCAACAGAAGTTGGCACTTTGAGTAATTGCTGCTTGGAAATAGCCAACTGAAACAACAAGCAGAAATGTTACACTGAAGTAGAATATAAAATAAGTAACATCTGGTAAAATAATGGTCAGGCTGGCTCTCAAAGGTAAAATAGCAGCTCTTGTTGATTTCTGTTCACAGGTAACTGTGAGTTTAGGATGTACTGCATTATAATCATACAGTTGATGATTCTGTGGGCTCCTCTGGTGGAGGGATGTCTGAAGGACCGACGTCTGCCACAGTCACCGACTCAGTTGCAGAGATGGACTGGCTGAGCTCCCGCAGATAACTCTTTGTGATGTCCAGACACGAGCGCTTCAGGAGCTGGCGAACCTTCTTGCCCACCAACATGTAGAGGAGAGGGTTGACACAGCTGTTGAAAAAGGCTAAGCTAGTAGCAAGAGGAAAACCTGTCTTCAGAACAGTATGTAGAAACATTGAAGAGTGCATGGAAAGCTCCATTAAACTAAAAGTATGGAACGGTGCCCAGCAAAAAAAGAAGGCCAGAATGACAGCGGAAACTGTTTTAGAGAAGCTGGATAGGCGTACAGAATCTTCAGACTGGTGGACTTTGATTGCCAGGAGAATTCCAGTCACGCAGATGGCACTGAAGGGCAGTAAGAAGCCCACTGCTGTACGAACTGCCACCAGCGTGATATGTCTCACAGCAGCTGTATGTCCATCCTGGACATTGAAGTTGTTGAAGCACACCACCCTGCCATATATGTGCATAGTGTCACGGAATATCAGAGTAGGGTGGCTCAGTAGAGCAGATACCCCCCACACACAGCCACACACGATCCAGGCTCGCTGTATAGTGCGACACCTCTGAGACCAGCTAAGGTGGACCAATGAGACATACCTGTCTAGACTGAGAATCATGAGGAAGAGCACACTGGCGTACATGTTCATCACAGACACAAACGAGTTGAGTTTACACATGACCAGCCCAAAGGACCAGTGGAAGTCTCGAAGAACGTAATCGATGGAGAAGGGCAAAAAGAGCACAAACACAAAATCTGCGATAGCCATGTTCAGCAACCATATACTGTTCACTGTCCGTTTGCTTTTAAATGCCGTGACCCATATGACTATTCCATTTCCAGTGACACCGAGCACGAAGGAAATACTATATATGATAACTGATAGGATGTGCATAGCCTCCTTCTGAGAGTATCCACCTTTTTCTTTTTCCAAGTCTCCATACTCCAGATAATCATAGGTGTAATTGTCATAGTCTTCCGAGGATTCGTCCATTACTGCAGCGCTACTACCTCTGTAAGAAAGAAAAATAAATAAGATGCACTCCTTCAACATGTGTTATTTGTTTTGTCCGTTAAAATGTAAGTTGCATTAAGTTGCTCTTGTACTTCTGTAGTCGCCCTGTAATTACTAACGTTGATAACATGTTAACACAATGTGTTTAATTATCGAGGTACAATACAACATGCAGATGTGCAAAAGAGATATTGTTGTCATTAGTAGCCCATTATGTTTTTACATCGTGGCTTCTCACCTGGTACTGCAAATGTCCCTGCACTTGTTTTTTACCCAAAATGTGCTTTTGTTAGTGTCCTGGTCACAGTTCCTCCAGTTGTTTGAAAAGTGAGATTTAATTACAGCTGGGTCCTTATCCTGGAAGAGTGTCATCATTAGTGAGCCGACATGAAAAAGAGGGTAGGTGGAGTGCCCACACCCTTCACACACACAAAAGCGTGCGCGCACACACACACACACACACACACACACACACGGTGTTAAATTGATAAATCATGACTAGATCCTGCTTATCTGTTTCTTCCGGGCCTCAAAGTAAACTTACGTGACCCTTAAACACAATATTTTCTTCAGTACAAACGGACCTCCAACCCACAAAATTGCAGACAACACAGTCTCTTCAGTCTAACTTTGGCCTTAAAGGTCTATGGTCAGATAAACTGAAGGCAACAGTAGTAAAACTCAAAAGCTAAAACACAATGACAACAGAATTTAACTGTAGGCATAATTAAAATATGTTTTGTTTTAAAATAATTTGCCACATGATACAGTACTTGAGTTATGAAACTACTATTAACATATACGTTTGTGATGTATGTTCTATATACATATAACTATTTAATAAGTAGTGTTAAGGTCAGTCTGAATGATCAGAAAAAACTGCATCTGATATTTTGCGATTGCTATCCATTTTCTTATGCGTTATCCAACACCCATGAAAGCCTTCTAGTCGACATACCTCCCAGTCGCTTCTTTATGTCCCGCCAACCGTCTCGGAGTCGAAATCACCCAAACGAAAACTTTCAGACTAAAGCAGCATAAAATAGTTAGGCTACCTCTATGGTAACCCTCACTGTTTTACAAATGTCTCACTGAGTGATACGTTTTAATGAAATTCCAAACTCCATCCCTATGTTATTACTGGGGTTAGAGTATCGTTTATGTTCGAGTATCCTCGTTAGAGTCTGTGCGTAAACCCGTTACACCTTAATAAATACTGGAGAGTTGGGTCCGTGTCCAAGTGGGCGAGTCCACTGACGCATCACTTGCACTGTATAGGAATGAGGAAAACTTGGGGTCCTGGCATGGGGAGGAAAGGAATGCCTTGTTTAAGAGAATAATCGCCAAATGACTTATATATTAAACATTCCATTACTTATAGAATAGGTCAGGACAGATTTCTGACTGCCTGACCACTGGCAATTCAATCTCAGAAGTTCCAAGCACCAGTAAGCCTATAGTAAGCATGATTTACTGCAGTGTATGGTATTTAAAAAGAACATCTGAAAAATATACAGAGCAATTCTAAATCAGTAACACAAAATGTCATGTTTAGAGTAACCCTGGTCTTCAGGAATCCATTATATTGCATTAATCTATTGTTTTTACAATCTCTGAGCATATATGATTATCATCTTGTGCAGATATTAGATTTGATGTCAAGTATAAGTTAGGAAATGTAAATCCTCAGCATACCAAAAAAAAACTGCAAATGAAATCCCTCAAATAAGTAATTCATGTGAAAAACTGCTTACTTTTACCACTCTTTGCCTCTTAAAATAACAAAACAGGCTCTGCCAAGCGACCCTAGCTGACCATCCCACCCATTTAACCCAGAGGGAGGAGCTGTCAGATCCTGCAGGACCGATAGGGGGACAGTGTGTGTGTGTGTGTGTGTGTGTAAAATACTGAGAGTGTGTCTGTTTGTGTGTGTGTGTGCGTACGCTTGCGCAACAATCATAGATTTGATCAAGAGGCCTGCCAGTCGTTGCCAGGCACACATGAGTAGGCCTGACAAACAATCCTCCTGGAGGATACTAAGTGCTAAGGAGGGTCTTACTGGAAGGATGGACACTAATAGCCTACGGCAGCAAAATGCAGAGATGGTGCCCTCTAAAATGCCTACATTTAAGGGTATTTGTAAAAAGAGGTTAGGGCCTACCTTCATACACTAGTTGTAAGAGCAACCCCTCATAGGGATAAAGTAAAGCAATGAATGTGACCGTGTGTAATACCCTATATGGAATTACACACGGTTGGATACATTATTTGAACTGGACATACTGGGCACTACCTTAAAATCATGATTGAAGTGCAGCTCTCTGTGTGGATTTTATTGACTGCTTAAAAGAGTGAGATGGCCATGAAATCTGGAGGTGCCATGTGTTATGCAAAGGATACGCAAAGCTTTATGAAATATTTAAAACACAGCAACGCAGCCTTAGTGAAGCAGACATACTCTCCCACTAACTCCGATAGTAACTAGGATCTGTCTTGGGCAATTTTGTGTGATCTTTATGTGATATAGATCCTATCTGTATCACACAGAATTGCCCAAGACAGATCCTACCGCTGTAAGAAGTGGGATGGCACTTTCTCATCTGAAGTAATTTGTCTGATAGGTATGATCCAAAATTAAGCTTTGCTCAGTTCAACCTATTTTATTCTATTTGTCTGAAATCAAATAAAGAATTTGAAAGATCAATGTGATTTTTTAAATTGAATGAAACGCCTCATCTGCATTCGCATTGCATCTGGTGGGTGCAATTTAGCGATGGCAGCCTATCATAAGAGTTGAAGGCGTGGTCTATGGGGTGGGGTGGGGGGGGGGGGGCGTGGCTTTAAGTTAGTTATTTTTGGCCACCCGTGAGAGTGAATGTCATTCCAGAAATTTTGTTCTGTTTTTTTTCTTGATTATAAATTCAGTTTATATTTGTGTATTGTAATACTAAAGATCATGGAAAGGTTACTATTGATGACATGGTCACCATTTGGTTATAGTATTGTAACAAGTTCATGTGGAAGTCTTATGTAAAGAAAGTGTTTGGAATCAATATTTCATGTTATGGAACCAACATAATATCTTGATTAACAGGAAATGTATTTAATTACTTGTAACCTAATTTAAGAAATGTGGATGGGTAATTCTGAAGTGTAAAAGTAACTACGGTATAACTGGTTGTATACAGTATATTGTATGTATGCTATTTATTAGGTTTAACCAAAGTAAGTTGACATAGGTTGCAACTTGAAATATAGGTTAGTTAATAATCAAATATAACAGTTGAACAGGCATTGAATCACATATCTAGTTTCAACTAATGTCATTTAAAAAAATTGAGAACGCCTAACTCATTTACTTGCAACCAGTTGATGTAGTTATTTTTAGGTTGATCCAAAGAGTAATTTATTACAGTGTACCCCATTTAGGTTAGTCTATAGCAGGGTTTCCAAAACTAGGCCCGAAGGACCCCAATGGATGGACATTTTGTTTTTTGCCCGATCACTACACAGCTGATTCAAATAATCAACTAATTATTGGGCCAGTTACCAAAACGGTCACTGGTTTGAATTGCAGAGCCGACTAGGTGACAAATCTGTTGATGTGCCCTTGAGCAAGGCATTTAACCCCAATTGCTCCTGTAAGTTGCTCTGGAGAGCATCTGCTAAATGATGACAATATTAATGTCAACAACACTCCCACTAATTTTGCTGCGTTCTAATAGACTAACATTTTTTTAAGGGAAAGCCAAGATGATTAACAAAACAATGAAATCATTCTCATCAAAATAGCTCTCCAACTGTTATGATGCTTACCAATTTGAGTTTAGACAGAGACTGTGGTGCAGAATACAGTAAAATACTAATCAGCCTTCTAAATACAAAGACCACCACATCACAAAACTTCTCACCATTTACTGTGGACCATGTAAAATAGAGTGTGAATCAGAATAGGTATGCCCTCATACACTATAGACAGAGTACATAATTGCAGCACGGATGTGATGCAGTTTAAACAGATGACCCGGGCTCTCTATCACCTGCATGTAGGCTACTTTAAGGCTCATGCACGAGCCTGTGCTATGTGCGCGCGGGCAAAGGGTGGACTTGTGTTGAATTGTGGCAGACTCCGCACTTGCGCGGATGCAGAATCAGGAGGAGTCTGCTCGTTGAATTCGAGTGGCTGGCCACCGCCTTCCATTCGCCCCCCCTCCCCCTCCCCCTCCGCCCGTTGCTGCAGGAGTCCTCTCCCCCACTGACTGGATACATGAAGAATTACCCGTAAACGACATCTTCCCTGCAATAATGGGCCGCCAGCTAATTACTGCGTTGACGTGTTGATATAAAGATATTTCAGATATCAAATATGAATCATGCATTTGATATTTCTGGCAAATTTGCTCGTGAGCATTCTTGCGTCCTGGCTCCATCCATCCATAGCGGCAATTGGTATGTACTGCATATTCTTAGCCCAATCCTGTCCCTTCATAACGGTATCAGTTACATTTAATAACTCGCATGCTTCTTTGTGTCATTATCTGATATTTATGATAGATATGTTGGTTTTTCTCGCTATGCGGTTTCTATTTTGGGACGGATCTGTCTGTGTCCGGAGGACAATTTAATATGCCGAGCCCTTTTAAGTGACGGTGAGAGACGGGGCAGACGAAAGCACCTCAGCATCTTTTGTTCAGGTTTATGAACATGAAATATAGCTAAGTTAACCTGAGACAAATGTTTAAGATGAACTCGTTTTAGCTGTACAATTGTGTCTAATTATTAGTACCTCAAAGATCAAAACACCTTTATAAACTGCTGTTGCAGTTTACCTTAATGTTGACCTTAACAAGGCACTCCTTTATTATATTAAGCGCTAATTTAATTATGAATTGAACTGCTATATTTTCATTAGTATAATAATATTCAGCATAACAACATGAAGAAGCCTACCCAGTCTGTCATATTCAATTTATATTTCAAATATAGGTTTTTGTAATGCAATTTAACACTATTTTGAGTTTATGTACATTTGTATTTAATTGTTTATGGGAATCCCCATATAATTATTTTTAGGTAGACCTTGAAAAAGGAATGTCATAGTTTACTGCCATACTCTAATGGTACTAATACACAACATTATACACTTAACTCTCTCAATTGTGTCCTGGAGGAATGGTGAAGTCATAATCACTTCCTGCAGTAGCAGCAATTGTTTACATGATTAGATTATGATTGACAGGCTTCCTTATGTTGGGGCTATGCAGAGTATAGACTGACTGTCATGCTCGTATGGTATCTCCTCTTCTGCAGTTTCTCAAGGAGGAGAGAATGAGGTGGTGGAGAGGGACGCAGTGTCATTATTGTCGGAGCGAGAGGCAACTGCAGCAGCGGCCACAGGCAACACAAGTCACCGTGCGGCTGAGCATGTGATCACCTACCCCTCTCGGCTCATCTACTACCTGAACGAGGACTCAGAGAGCACCTACCATGACCTGGACACCCGGGCTAGGAGCCAGGTCACAGAGGGTCATGACCAGGTACGGCTTCTGGTCAGAACTTGGGATTGTTATCCTATTGGGGAAAGGGGGATACCTAGTCAGTTGTGGAACTGAATGCGTCTTCCACATTTAACCCCTCTGAATCAGAGAGGGCTGCCATAATCAACATCCATGTCTTCAGCACCCGGGGAACAGTGGGTTAACTGCCTTGCTCAGGGGCAGAACAACCTATTTTTACCTTGTCAACTCAGGGATTTTAACCCAGCAACCTTTCGGTTAGTGGCTCAACGCTCTAACCGCTAGGCCACCTGCCGCTACCTGAACCTATTGGAGTGCAGTGGTGGTTATGCTTGCCAATGGCAGTACACTTGTCCATGTTGGCACACTGGATAAAGTAAACGGATGAATGGGTATAGTTTGATTTAAATGATAGAAGGAATCATCAATGAGAGCATTGTCTCGCTCTATCCTCCCCTCCTCTCCCATGTTATGAGGGTGATGCCCTATTTTACTTGATATGCAGGGGAGTTACTTAACTTGGCTCGGCAGTGAAGTTGGCATGGCATTCCTTACAGTCATTACAGTTACAATTTCTCAATTAAATAACCATAGAAATAAGATTCTAATTATATAACTATTAATAATAATAATACATTTAATTTTTATAGTGGTAGAACTAGTCTTACCAATGGCATCCATTCTCTCAATAAACCTACAATTAGAAAATAAATCAACCTGATAAACACTAAAAACAAGGACCTGTGATGTGCTTAACATTCTCTCTCCCACAGGCGGTCCACCTTGCTCAAGCCAGTTTCCAGTTAGAGGCCTTTGGCTCCAGATTTGTACTGGACCTAACGTTAAACAAGTAAGTGTTTTCGTCTACTTCATACCTTGCTTCTCTTACTCAATATGGTTTGGTTAGCAGGCTGATCTTTTAGCTTTTGAAATAGGCATGGGTATTAGCTAACAGTGATGGATATAGGCATTTGGGTGTTGCCCAGCTCTTGTTATTTCATGGTTTACAGCAGAGAGGTCATTTTATATAAACATAAGGAGTCATTTTCTGAACAGTCTTCCATTTTGATCCAGATCCAGTGTGTGGAACACATCCAAATACAATTTCTGTTATCAAGGTCATGGTCACAACATTAGCCACGTTCTGCAGGGCCGCCGTGCTAGACTCATTGATACGGAGAGCACCATGTAGGGCTGGATGGGTCATCTTTAAATCAAAGTGACAGGTCCCCATGATTCCAAGGGAGTTGTAAGTGATTTTCCTCACTAGTAATGAGGTGTACTATCGGTCAGGTTAATGCAGGGCCTCATGAGTCTTTGCTATGGTGATTGAACAGGACCTCTTGACAGAGACTGCCTGTGTGTCTCATCAATGGTAGACCTCATGTTGTGTCCACCATCAGTCTTCTCAGAGCTGTCACGTGAAGAACATTAGCTCCTATGACCGTGAACATACATTATTTTGTGGGCTGATTATAATATCCTAGAGCTAAATGAGCACTCATATAAGAGCCTGGCAAATGCATTGTCTTTGAATATAGGTATGGGGAAGCATGGAGGGAAGAATATAGGTATGGGGAAGCATGGAGGGAAGAATATAGGTATGGGGAAGCATGGAGGGAAGAATATAGGTATGGGGAAGCATGGAGGGAAGAATATAGGTATGGGGAAGCATGGAGGGAAGAATATAGGTATGGGGAAGCATGGAGGGAAGAATATAGGTATGGGGAAGCATGGAGGGAAGAATATAGGTATGGGGAAGCATGGAGGGAAGAATATAGGTATGGGGAAGCATGGAGGGAAGAATATAGGTATGGGGAAGCATGGAGGGAAGAATATAGGTATGGGGAAGCATGGAGGGAAGAATATAGGTATGGGGAAGCATGGAGGGAAGAATATAGGTATGGGGAAGCATGGAGGGAAGAATATAGGTACAGTATGGGGAAGCATGGAGGGAAGAATATAGGTATGGGGAAGCATGGAGGGAAGAATATAGGTATGGGGAAGCATGGAGGGAAGAATATAGGTACAGTATGGGGAAGCATGGAGGGAAGAATATAGGTATGGGGAAGCATGGAGGGAAGAATATAGGTATGGGGAAGCATGGAGGGAAGAATATAGGTATGGGGAAGCATGGAGACTCTTGGCAGCCATTGACCTTTGAAGGTAGTGTGGTTTGGTGACCATGTGTAGGAAGGTAGGGGGTGGGGGAAGTGGTCATGGTGACCAATGCTGTCAGAGGAGGTGGGATGATACACACACACACACACACACACACACCCACACACACACACACACACACACACACACACACACACACACACACACACACACACACACACACACACACACACACACACACACACACACACACAATAAACTACAGCAGGAAGCATGTCGAGACATGAGGGGTCGGTGCCCTGTCCCTGACCTGATAACTTCTCCTGGCCTCACAACACAAACTAGTTTTCCTGTTACTCTCAGTCCCAACAGTCAGGCTTTGAACAATAGCATTTAATCAAGAGAAAATGTGTTTTTGATCAGACAATAATTACACAATAAGTAACCTTGCGGAAGTGAAGAGAAGATGTTCTTTGTGACCAGATCCTATGTTGTTTTCATTGATTGTGAGTATTATGTGAGTGTGACTTTTTGGTGCAGGTCTTTTTAGTCTGTGTCTATGGGTAGGATGAATTCTGCTCACTGTTGTAGCTGTGAGAATGCTGATCTAAATATAGATAGGTCTGCAACCTGCCAATGGGTGCAACTTGTACTGCTCGCTGTTCATCTTACTTCTGCACCTGGAGAACATATTTTCAGCATAATAGAGTTGACTATTCTTAAAGGGATACTTCAGGATTTTTCTACTTCCCCAGAGTCAGATGAACTTGTGGATACCATTTTATGTATCTCTGTCCAGTATGAAGGAAGTTAAAGGTAGTTTTGCGAGCCAATGCTAACTACCATTAGCGCAATGACTGGAAGTCTATGGGTATCTGCTAGCCACTAGCGCAATGACTGGAAGTCTATGGGTATCTGCTAGCCGTTAGCACAATAACTGGATGTCTAAGGGTATCTGCTAGCAGCAGATACCCTTAGACTAGCACTAACACTATTTAGCAATTGCGCTAGTTAGCAACTTCCTTCAAACTGCACGCAGAGTAGCCTAGTGGTTAGAGCGTTGGACTAGTAACCGGAAGGTTGCAAGTTCAAGCCGCCGAGCTGACAAGGTACAAATCTGTCGTTCTGCCCCTGAACAGGCAGTTAGCCCACTGTTCCTAGGCCATCATTGTAAATAAGAATTTGTTCTTAACTGACTTGCCTGGTTAAATAAAGGTAAAAAAATATATATATATATAAATGGTATTGATAAGTTCATCTGACTCTGAGGCAGTAGATAAAGGATCTTATTGCCCAAATCCCAAGGTATCCCTTTAACAGTGTTTAATGTCATTTCAATGTCAAAACCTATATAGTTTTCATGGAAAACCTATATGCAGATGGTTTAATGTAGGTTTAGATTGGGTATCTACTGGTCTCATAATATCTCTGTGTTTTAATTAGCATTGATCTGGGGCTGATTCAGTCATGCAGTGGTCTGGGCTGCAGTACAGTATGTCTTGTCCTCCCTTTCCCTGAGCATCACTATTCAATTAGGAGCAGACTGATTATTTCCATGTGCCAGGGCGAAAGCAATGACAGCATCATGTGTCAATGGGGGATTTGGGCTGGAGCTGGTCTTTCGCCAGGCCCCAGAACCTCCTGCAGTTTCTGGTCTTTCCCCTCTCCTCTACCACTGCATTGTGTAACTCAGTCTCCTGTGTACTCAAATACCTCAGGGTAGGACTCCTTGGCCCCAAACACATAAACACTCTCATACACATTGGCTGCACATTACACATTGCGACATGTACTTCTCCGGCCTCCCTTCTCTACACACACACATACACACACACATACACACACTTCGGTACACTCACGTTCCACTGCTCCAGCCCTCCACACTCTGCAATGCCGCACTCTCCCCTCTCTCCCCTCCACGCACTTTCTCTCTCTCTCTCTCTTCCCCACTCACTCATACACACACACACACACACACACTCTGTCTCTGTCTCACACATACATGTATGCACGCACACATACACACATTTTCTCTCACGTACACAGACATTCACACACACACTCACAGTGCTGTGGCACACTCTCCTCTCCCTGCCTCATACGTCAAGCTAAAAATAGCCCCTCACTCAGGAATCTCTCACAGACACTGCACTGGTGCTTTGACTCTCTCTCTCTCTCTCTCTCTCTCTCTTTCTCTTTCTTTCTCTCTCTCTCTCTCTCTCTCTCTCTCTCTCTCTCTCTCTCTCTCTCTCTTTCTCTTTCTCTTTCTCTTTCTCTTTCTCTTTCTCTTTCTCTTTCTCTTTCTCTCTCTCTCTCTCTCTCTACACCCAACTGTGCACAGCACTTCCAGCCCACTCGCTGAGCAACGCTCCAAAATGTCACACACGTACAGCACATTTCCAAAGACACTTCTTTTGTATTTTTTTTTACTTTTCTGCAGCAAAAGGTGCTGTATGTCCAGGGGTGGGAGGGTGTTTTGAATGAGATCTACAAGGTTGCCCCGAAAAGCGCCATTGTGACAGAAATGTCAGTCTCTTGAAGTCAGTCGTCAGCTAACAGATTGAGTGTGTGTAACGGTGTGGTGTGACATGGCTCGCTGAGTCAGACGGTGGGAACAGCCTGGAGGACAGTGGTGCTCAAGGTGAAGCAAAAGCCTCACACAATAATTTATCATGCCTTGCTTCATTGACACCATTTTGAAAAGGGATATGATATTCTTAGTTACTTGTATCAATGCCATACCTGTCATGGCTGTTTTTCTATGTTCTTTGCCTGTCATGGCTGTTTTTCTATGTTCTTTGCCTGTCATGGTTGCTTTTCTATGTTATTTGCCTGTCATGGCTGTTTTTCTATGTTCTTTGCCTGTCATGGCTGTTTTTCTATGTTCTTTGCCTGTCATGGCTGCTTTTCTATGTTCTTTGCCTGTCATGGCTGTTTTTCTATGTTGTTTGCCTGTCATGGCTGTTTTTCTATGTTCTTTGCCTGTCATGGCTGCTTTTCTATGTTCTTTGCCTGTCATGGCTGTTTTTCTATGTTCTTTGCCTGTCATGGCTGTTTTTCTATGTTCTTTGCCTGTCATGACGGTTTTCTATGTTCTTTGTCTGTCATGGCTGCTTTTCTATGTTCTTTGTCTGTCATGGCTGTTTTTCTATGTTCTTTGTCTGTCATGGCTGCTTTTCTATGTTCTTTGCCTGTCATGGCTGTTTTTCTATGTTATTTGCCTGTCATGGCTGCTTTTCTATGTTCTTTGCCTGTCATGGATGTTCTTTCTATGTTCTTTGCCTGTCATGGATGTTCTTTCTATGTTCTTTCTATGTTCTTTGCCTGTCATGGATGTTCTTTCTATGTTCTTTCTATGTTCTTTGCCTGTCATGGATGTTCTTTCTAATCAATGTACTTACTCATTTTAGAAAAAGTATTTGTTTTTGAAATAATGATACAATTTTGAATTATGAGTTGTTTTAGATGTTCTCTTGCTCTAGATGTTGTTCAAAGGTTAGAATAGATCTGACATTGGTTTGAACTACAAAAGAGCATTTCTCCTGGTTTGTTCACTAAATGCCAGCTTTATGATGGATTCTGTATCTGTTTTTGGAAGCAGTCTGTCACAACTGTGTGTTGACTGTCTTTCGTAATCTTTCAGAGTATGCAGCTTGGTGTATTTATGCTGTATTATACTGTATGTATCTTATACATTTGCCTATTCTTGTACTGTCTCAACCACCTGGCAGCCTAACAAAAATAATGTTTCCCTCCCTCCCTCTCCTCATTCGAACTGAAGCATCTTACCTACTCTTTTTATAGCTGCACAGTATTCAGCGTTTAAGCTATCTTTTTAACTGTGAGATGGTGTGGGTGTATTTTAAGTTCATGTGGGTGTACTTGACGTTGGGTTTTTGAAGAGGATTACCTAAGGTTTGTGGTGATTGTTGAATGTAGCTGTTTAACCGGATGCACTCCTCTAAACCGCCATGTAAGTCACAGTACCAGGGCCAGACCACAGCCAGACGGTTAGGGCAGCAGGTCATCACAACAGACACACAACATGTCACTAACCCACGCCCTTCTCCTTTTACTTCCTAGTGACTTGTTGTCGTCGGATTATGTGGAGATCCACTATGAGGAGGGTAAACCTGTTCTATCAAAGGTAACATCTCCAGCCAGAACACTCACTCTGTTTGGGTACCTGTTTTTCGTTCTCTCTTTTTTCAGAGGAGCCTAATTGGTTCCCTGTGGAAGGTACAGGGCCTGCAGCTGTTACAGGGTGTATTGCTTTGTTTAACTGTGGCTAGTTAGGGGCAATCAAAGAACAAGTGGAGAGTTAAAGCAAAATTCAGCAAAATGCTTAAAGACATCCAAACTATTCACCCTACTATGTTGACAGGACCACTGGGGTTCACAGACAGGAAAATAAATCAAATGGCCTTGTATGGTACAGAGGTACTTTGACACTTCTACTTTGATGTTATTTATCCACTTGGTCTTGATGTATCCTAACATTGCTGTTATTGATTACCATTAGCTAACCTCGTCAAGTCAATGGTGCTCCATCATCAGTATAACTACACTTTATCTTATCCACCCTGATGCTGTTTGCACCTGTTTTAGTGATGTAAGAGAAAGACCGAGGGAAGGAGGGAGGGATAGACTGCTAGCAAGAGAGAGGTAAAAGAGGCTAGAGATGTGATAGTTGGCTGCTGTGTGCCCGTGTTAGTTACTGTACCGCTGCTGCTGGTGTTGCTGAATCAGGTTGAGGCAGAGGGGCTGGGCACAGTGGAGCTAGCTGACTCAGCACAGCTCCACTCCGCTCCCCGGCAGCCTCCTGTCTCTCCTGCCTGCCTGCCTGCCTGCCTGCCTGGCTGCCTGGAACCCAGGTCACGTGACAGGGGAGCTAGAGACGCTGGTGCTCTGCAGTAGCTATGCAGTGTGGGATGGTAGGAGTGAAAGAGAGAGTGTCCTCTGCTCACCCTGGGCCTAGTTGATAACTGAGTCACAGATGAGGGAGAGGGAAAGTGATGTGGACCATTGAGGTCTGAAGAAGAACAGCCATTAGTTTGAGGCCCACCACCACAACCCACACTGCAGAAAGATATTATTTATAAATGTGAGCTGAATGCGTAAACCAGGCTGCAGATGACATATTGCACACCTTTATAGTCTCTCCAACTGAATAAACAGTCAAATGTCGACAAAGTTGCAATAATTCAGCGAATACACACCCTGGGCCGAGTAGAAAGTAGGCTACTCCATCTGAGTTACGTTGCATTGCTATATATTGACTCATATGGTACAGCTGTGAATGTGATAAGTACGCTGTGTATGTATTTGTTTGCTGAATATTTTGTAGGAAGCTCCACTCCAAACCCATGGAGTAATGTTGGTATGTACACTCAGTGGCCAGTTTATTAGGTACACCACCCCGTTTAACAAAAATGGTTCGCTCCTACTGACAGTGAGTCACGTGGCCGTGGCTTGCTATATAAAGTGGGCAGACAGGCATAAAGGCATTCAGTTACTGTTCGATTGAATGTTAGAATGGGAAAAACAAGTGACCTAAGCGACTGAGCATGGCGATGATTGTCGGTAGCAGGCACGCCAGTTCCAGTATGTCAGAAACGGCCGGCGTCCTTAGCTTTTCACGGATGACAGTGAAAATAACGGCAAATAACGGCGCAGTACAACAGTGGTGTGCAGAACGGCATCTCAGAACGCACAACTCGTTGGTCCTTGTCACAGATGGGCTATTGCAGCAGACGACCACACCGGGTTCCACTCCTATCAGCTAAAAACAAGAAGAAGCGGCTCCAGTGGGCACATGATCACCAACACTGGACAACTGAGGAGTGGTTCCTGTTGCTTCATGCTGATGGCAGAGTCAGGAATTGGCATAAGCAGCATAAGTTCATGGCCCCGTCCTTCCTAGTGTCAACAGTACAGGCTGGTGGCAGTGGGGTAATGGTGTAGGGTATGTTTTCCTGGCACACGTTAGGTCCCTTGATACCAATTGAGCAATGTTTCCATGCCCCAAACAATTCAGGCTGTTCTGGAGGTTTTTCTGGAGGCTTTTCTGGAGGCAACCCGGTGCTAGATGTGTGTACCTAATAAACTGGCCACTGAGTGTACAGTATATGTCTCAGATTTGCCCTCTGCTCTTCAGTAGGTATATGTGATGTTGTATAAGTATTGTATAAATGTTGTTTCTGTGTATCCTCAGGGTGGTGAGCACTGTTACTACCATGGCCAGGTGAGGGGGGAAGATGACTCTAATGTGGCCTTGTCTACCTGCAATGGGCTGCAGTAAGTGAACACCAGCAGTTTTACATAAAAGTCCGTGCACGGAATACTTGTAGATATCGGTGCTTTCTACAGCTGCTATTGACTTAGTATTGACTGTCTTCTCTCTTCATTTTTCCTCTCTCTCCTTTACCTGACAGCGGAATGTTTGATGATGGACTCTATGTGTATCTAATTGAGCCTTTGCAACAGACTCACTCAATTGTAAGTTCTTCCTCATATTTAGGCTTTTCAAAATCTTTGCTACACAAGTACTATTTGTTCTACCTCTACTTGTGCTACTGCTAGGATCTCTTCTGCCACTTTTACCGTTACTAAAGCCTCCTTTTTCCTGTAAAGCACATTAGGTTATCTCGTAAAAATGGTATGTTTGCCATTGACAAGGGTGTTCTTGTTTTTGAAGGAAGTCCATGGTTTACAATAGTGAAGGACATAATGATAACAAAGTGCTGCACGTGTGGAAATGGTTATACCTCACTAATCTGTATTGAGCTTTTCCAAAAGTTATATAAGCATATAATGTACAGTGCCTTCAGGAAGTATTTGTACCCCTTGACTTATTCCACATTTTGTTGTGTTACAGCCTGAATTCAAAATGTATTCAATAAAAAACAAGTATCACCCATCTACACACAATACCCCATAATGACAAAGTGAAAACATGTTTTTAGAAATTCTTGCAAAAAAAACAAACAATGAAATACAGAAATATCTAATTTACATAAGTATTCACACCCCTGAGTCAAGACATGTTAGAATCCCCGTTGGCGGTGATTACAGCTGTGAGTCTTTCTGGGTAAGTCTAGAAGTTCTTTGCACACCTGGATTGTACATTTGCCCATTATTCTTCTCAAAATACTTAAAGTTCTCTCAAGTTGGTTGTTGACAATTGTTTTATCATTTAAAAAATATATTTTTTAATTTTTTAAATAATAGTTTTTTATTATTATCCCATCCACCATCCCCTCTCTTCGGTGCTTACAGGTTCGCATACATAAACATACATTTTACACATACATTTGACATATACATTTGACATATATTTGACATATACGGTACTTTTATATACAGCAATCACATAACAATAATACGTTACCGACATACGCTCTTTAATCCCTCCCCTCAGCCACTCTCAGCCCATCCCACCTATCACCATAGACCTCAGCTCTTTAATCCCTCCCCTCAGCCACTCTCAGCCCATCCCACCTATCACCATAGACCTCAGCTCTTTAATCCCTCCCCTCAGCCACTCTCAGCCCATCCCACCTATCACCATAGACCTCAGCTCTTTAATCCCTCCCCTCAGCCACTCTCAGCCCATCCCACCTATCACCATAGACCTCAGCTCTTTAATCCCTCCCCTCATCCACTCTCAGCCCATCCCACCTATCACCATAGACCTCAGCTCTTTAATCCCTCCCCTCAGCCACTCTCAGCCCATCCCACCTATCACCATAGACCACCCTCGTTTGGTTTCCATGTGCCATATATTTTTCAATTGTGCTGCGATATTGTTGACCATACATGTTGAACCTTTCTAATTTCATAGTATCCACAAATTGTGAGCTAAAGATGAAAACCTTTCCAACAAGTATTATTCTATTATTTATTGACTGACTATGGCTTTCCAAATCGCCCAACACTGCTATTTGCAAGGTTCATTTTAAGTGAATGTTGTGGTTGTGAGCAGAAACAAGCTACATAGGGGCAATACCAGAATAAATTATCTAGTGATTATGTCTCTTTGCAGCAAAATCAACAGAGCTGAAATTTTTGTATGCCTGATATTGTTGACCATTGCTAGACAGCCGTTTTCATGTCTTGACATAGATTTTCAAGTCAATTTAAGTAAAAACTGTAACTAGGCCTCAAAGGAACATTCAATGTTGTCTTGGTAGGCAACTCCAGTGTATATTTGGCCTTGTGTTTTAGGTAAATACCCTGCTAAAAGGGGAATTTGTCTCCCAGTGTCTGTTGGAAAGCAGACTGAACCAGGTTTTCCTCTAGGATTTTGCCTCTGCTTAGCTCTATTCTGTTTCTTTTTAATCATACCCATAACATGATTCAGCCACCACCATCCTTGAAAATATGAAGTGGTACTCAGCGATTGTTGTGTTGGATTTACCCCAAACATAACGCTTTATATTTAGGACATAAAGTTCCTTTCTTTGCCACATTTGTTGCAGTATTACTTTAGTGCCTTGTTCCAAACAGGATGCATGTTTTTTAATATATTTTTTTCTCTACAGGCTTCCTTCTTTTCACTGTGTCATTTAGGTTAGTATTGTGGGGTAACTACAACGTTGTTGATCCATCCCCAGTTTTCTCCTATCACAGGCATTACATTTTGTAACTGTTTTAAAGCTACCACTGGCCCGAAATCCCTGAGCAGTTTCCTTCCTCTCCGGCAACTGAGTTAGGAAGGACACCTTTATCTTTGTAGTGAATGGGTGTATTGATACACCATCTGAAGTGTAATGAATAACTTCACCATGTTTAAAGAAATATTCAATGTCTGCTTTTTTTCAAGGAATTGGAAAACCTCCGTGGTCTTAGTGGTTGAATCTGTGTATGAAATTCACTGCTCGACTGAGGGACCTTACAGATAACTGTATGTGTGGGGAACAGAGATGAGGTAGTCATTAAAAAAACATGTTAAACACTATTATTGCACACATAGTGAGTCCATACAATTTATTATGTGACTTATGTGTACTCCTGAACTTGGGGGGTTGAATACTCATTGACTCAATACATTTCATTTTTTCATTTTTTATTAATTTGTAAACATTTCTATAAACATAATTCCACTTTTACATGATGGGGTATTGTGTGTAGGCCATTGATACATTATCTCAATTTAATTAATTTTAAATTCAGGCTGTAACACAACAACATGTGGAAAAAATAAATGGCTGTGATACTTTCTGAAGGCAATGTATATCAGGCAAGGTCTATGATGCAAATGGAAAGAATAATGGTAATGCAATGATAATGTAGTAAGCTTAATAAAGTATTGCGTTTTACATGTCTACCTTAAATATTGATTGATGTTGACTAGTTGTGAAAATGTGATCATGTTTCTTGTTACGCAGACCAATGTCAATGCCCTCCGAGCCAGCCAATACCTACCTCGTTATGACCTATCTTTTGTAACTTGACCCCTGTTCCCTGTTCCCTGTATCCACCACATTTATCACACCCTTGCTGACAGTTAATGGTTTCCCTCACAGGATACAGCTGCACGACCCCACTCTCTGCGCAGGAGGCCCACCCTCCAGAGGAACAATGACCAAGAGGAACTGGGTAATGAGTTATGCATCTTTCTGCCATCTTTGGATCTTGCATAACCTCCAAGAGGCCTCTACCACTTTACATCAACACTCTCACGGCCTGTCTGCCTGACATTCCAAAACCCTTCGTATCCTCTCCTACTAACGCTAACATTAGGTTCCCCATATGACAGCTCTAGACCTGGTTGAAATACATATACACACACTTTCAAATAGCTGTGTTGCGCTTGATTTGGTTTGCCCAGTAGAGTGGAACCAATGGAGGGAAAGGGAAAGGGGGATACCTAGTCAGCTGTACAACTCAATGCCTTTAACTGAAATGTGTCTTCCGCATTTAACCCAAACCCCTCTGAATCAGAGAGGTGCAGGGGGGGGGGGGGGCTGCCTTATAGCGAAGAACAAACTCCAAGGTAAATCAATTGTCTATTATATGTATTTGACCTATGCATACTTCAATGTATTTGACCTATGTAGTTGACCTATGCATACTTCAATGTATTTGACCCAGATCTGGACTGTGTCACAGGACACAGCAGGTTTCCCTCCTATGGCATCTGTATCTTGCCCTCTACCTTGGTGTGTTTCTCTTCCCGGGTAAAGGTCCAATGCAGATGTTTTTATCTCAATATCAAATCATTTATGGGTAACAATGAAAGTACCTTGCTAGCTAGGTTTCCATCCAACTGGCGACAGATTCTCATGCAGACTGACTCGTTGGGGATAGAAATCACGGCATAATGACGTAGTGCACCCAAAATGTACTTTTTAGTTGAAGTTGAACATCTAAAGTTCAATGTGATTCCATCGCATTTTCAACTCTAACCGATAATTGTCACAAAAACTGTTGTGTTAAATAGAAAATGTGCCTACTCTGGTCTTGGCACCTGCGCTCTAGCCAACAGCTCGCAGATACAGTGCGGTTAGGCTGTGAGGGTAGGCTAGGCTTCATGATGAGATTATTATGGATAAGAGCGAAAATATTTGTATTTGTCAAACGGGCAGTCAAGCATCGATCATCATTTCACCCGAATAAGACCGTTGATATTTATTGGAAAGGAGCATCAAGCTCATCACCTTGCACTTTCACCACCCTGTGAAGTTCATCATAACTTCTATCATCTGTAGCCTAATAAACTGCATGGTTTCCTGAGGACCACACACTATATAATCGTGTGATCCAAGTTTACTTCTATACGATGGTTATTATATCAATATTTGCGCAAAAAGGCGTTCCAACCGCCATTTCTCGCAATTGTACCAACACAAAAAGATCCCACCATATCGAACACACTAATTATCTTTCCTTATCTATTCAGTTGTATCGAAGCTTCCTGTTTCCATCACAACTGTCATTAATTTTTTATACAGTGTGACTGTTTTCAATTAAACTTGTCAAAAAGAGAGCAAAGAGACATTTTTCAATAAAGAATTTTCCTAGGATTGTCTGGGAGTGGTCTGAGTGGGAAGGGGAAAACAGAAAAAATAGCTTTTATTAGCAGAGAGGTTTGGAACTCTCTTTCTTATTGGTCTATTAACTAATTTACTGCCTGGTGGCCAAAACTCCATCCCAACAAAACAGGCTGAAATTTCACTTCAATAACATTATCGTCATTTTCACAATTTCAAAGTATTATTCCAACCTCATAGCGTGGAAATATATATACAATACAGGCAAATCACATTTCTGACTGCACTGGGCCTTTAATGTGCTCTATGTCTCTCTAGTGGAGGAGGAGCAGCAGCTGCTTTCGGAGCTGGAGGACATGTCCTGGCTGAAGCGCAGGAAAAAGCGGGCTGTAAGTCTGTGACCTCATCAGTCCCTTAAAAGGATTTTGTAACACACTCCACCTACTGTAAGTTCATTCACCCCTGCTGTATTATGTAGTGTGTTAAGTTACTGTGTCATGTAACCTTGTGTTACAACGTAGCCTCCCAGTATAGGTCCATCATTTAAAGTGGCCTCTTTTAATTATCTCTCACAACATAATTTGCAACTCAACTCAGCCCCACACAACACGTCATCTTTTGTTGTCTTCCTCTATACATCTTTCATGTCTGCGTGTTATGATAGTGAACTGATCTGTGGGTTTTTTTTTTCAGATGCCTCGGAATGTCTTTGAGGAAATGAAGTATTTGGAGATTATGATTGTCAGTGACCACAATATGGTATGTGCCCTCAAAAAAACCAACCAGTCAACACATAGACACAAGACAGGAAATATGAGTGAGCTGGGTGTGAAATATTTCAGCAATGTGTCATTCTTTTACTGTAAAGAATGACTCAAAATAGTATTCAACCAACTATGCCCACAAGAGGGTGCAACACGATTGAATGTGGTGGACGCATGATTCATATCCTATCTAACATAACCATCGTCCAGATTTGAAAACACCAGTCTTGTTCTATTGTTGGACCGTCATAAAAACAAGATGCATATTTTATGCATTTTTAAAATGGTGTCGGAGAAACTTGGTATATTTAAGTATTTATTCAAATTGCACTTAACAATCCTTTTTAACCAAAGCTATGTGCCATTGTTTTTGTGTGGGGTGCAGTATAAGCGACACAAGGCCAAGCAGCACACCAGGAACTTTGCCAAGTCGGTGGTGAACTTTGTGGATGCTGTGAGTAACCTCTTCAGTTGGCTCTGGGAACTGATTCTTTACTTTGTACCTCTTTTAAACTCTACAAATATTCAGTCCTCTATTTCCTTTTTCTGGTATATGTATCAGGGTGCCCACCAGAACATCCAGAATAAGGCTAAACTCTGATACTTTACTGGCTGTTGATATGTTTGTGTACCTTGAGGTATATTTTCAGTGCAATCATAGTTGAATCAATTATTGTGTTTTGCAAAGTATAGGAATACCTAAACGTTTATGTGTATGGGTCCAGCAAAGGAGGTTGGTGGCACCTTAATTGGGGAGGACGGGCTTGTGGTAATGACTGGAGCGGAATCAGTGGAATGGTTTAAAATACATCAAAGACATGGTTTGATGCCATTCCATTTGCTCCGTTCCAGCCATTATTATGAGCCGTCCTCCCCTCAGCAGCCCCCAGTGGTGTATATCACGTTATGTGTATGTCTATTGAGAAAAGCTGTTCAACATGTATATTAGAGAGCCCCCAGAGGTAGAACCCAGTAATGATCACTTCCTCATGTATCACACTGTACATCTCCTGTACCCTGAGTCGGCCCCATACTATTCAGATTTTGTACTGTATCACTACGGTGTTTGTTGTTGCTCTGTGTAGCCGTGATGTGCAATAACAGTCCCTTGTCTCTCCCTGCTCCCAGTGTGCTTTGTCCCCTGTCCCATGTCTGTCCTCAGACAGTACAGATGATCATTCACACCCAGTGTTCTTCTCCTGTCCCTGTGTTGTCATTTCTCTCTCTCTCTCTTTTTCTCTTTCTCTGTGTCCTCCCACTACCCATCATGCGCCGATGACAGATCTTTAAGGAGCACCTGCACACACGGGTAGTTCTGGTTGCCGTGGAGATATGGACGGACAAGGACCACATTCCCATCAGTGTGAAGCCACTGGACATGCTGAAAGATTTCTCTAAGTACCGGGCGCAGAGCATCAAGCAGCACGCTGACTCTGTGCACCTCTTCACGTAAGTGCCCTCTCCTCTCTGTCCCTCGGGGCCAACCCATGCTGCTACTCGCCATATACTGAGACTGCCATTAGTATATCTTACACACTGAGTCCTTATGGCTTCCCAGAATATTAGAGCATGTCAGAGGACTAGGCCCTAATACTTTGGCTTTAGCAATAAAGCAAAACATGTCCATCTATTTCCATTTGTCTTCCAAGGGCAGCTGAATACCTCTCACTTGTCCGTCTACCGGTCTGTTTGATAGTTACTCTGTGTCTCTTTGATGCACAGCAATGTGACCTTCCACTACCGCCGGAGCAGCGCAGCGTACTTCGGGGGCATGTGCTCTGTGAGCCGTGGAGTAGGTGTAAACGAGGTAAGATGTGCTGACTAATGTACATGATCGTATTGTTTGATTACAGCAGAGCAGACGAGTAACTGCTGGTTTGTTGTACCTGCAGTATGGCACCACGTGGACCATGGCTTCGTCACTCTCCCAGAGCTTGGCACAGAACCTCGGCATCCAGTGGGATCCAGCCGCCAAGAGAAGTACAGAGACTGGCTCCCATTCATCACTGCACATTAATCTCTGCCTTACAGACAGACACTATTTAAGGAACAGTTTAAAACATTTTAGGCACATATACTACCGTTCAAAAGTTTGGGGTCACTTAGAAATGTCCTTGTTTTTGAAAGAAAAGCACATTTGTTGTCCATTAAAATAGCATCAAATTGATCAGAAATACAGTGTAGATATTGTTAATGTTGTAAATGACTATTGTAGCTGGAAACGACTGATTTAAAAAAAAATTGAATATCTACATATGCGTACAGGGGCCCATTATCAGCAACCATCACTCACTCCTGTGTTCCAATGGCATGTTGTGTTAACTAATCCAAGTTTATCATTCTAAAAGGCTAATTGATCATTAGAAAACCCTTTTGCAATTATGTTAGCACAGCTGAAAACTGTTGTCCTGATTAAAGAAGAAATACAACTGGCCTTCTTTAGACTAGTTGAGTATCTGGAGCATCAGCATTTGTGGGTTTGATTACAGGCTCAAAATGGCCAGAAACGAAGTACTTTCTTCTGAAACTCATCAGTCTATTCTTGTTCTGAGAAATGAAGAGAAATGAAGAGAAATGCGATAAATAGCCAAGAAACTGAAGATCTTGTACAACACTGTATACTACTCCCTTCACAGAACAGCGCAAACTGGCTCTAACCAGAATAGAAAGAGGAATGGGAGGCCCCGGTGAACAACTGAGCAAGAGGACAATTACATTAGAGTGTCTAGTTTGGGAAACAGACGCCTCACAAGTCCTCAACTGGCAGCTTCATTAAATAGTACCTGCAAAACACCAGTCTCAACATCAACAGTGAAGAGGGGACTCCGGGATGCTGGGCTTCCAGGCAGAGTTGCAAAGAAAAATACATATTTCAGACTGGCCAATAAAAATAAATGATTAAGATGGGTAAAAAAACACAGACACTGGACAGCGGAACTCTGCCTAGAAGGACAGCATCCCGGAGTCGCCTCTTCACTGTTGACGTTGAGACTGATCAATTAGCCTTTTAAAATTATAAACTTGGCTTAGCTAACACAACGTGCCATTGGAACACAGGAGTAATGGTTGCTGATAATGGGCATCTGTACGCATATGTAGATATTTCATAAAACATCAGTCTTTTCCAGCTACATTAGTCATTTACAACATTAACATTGTCTACACTGTATTTCTGATCAATTTGATGTTATTTTAATGGGCAAAAAATGTGCTTTCTTTCAAAAACAAGGACATTTCTAAGTGACCCCAAACTTTTGGACAATAGTGTATGTTTGTACCAATATCTTTGTAAGATTGTGTGTGATGTTGTGTGTTGTTCTTTCACAGAGGAATGTGGCTGTGCCGACTCTTGGGTGGGCTGCATCATGGAGGATACTGGGTAACGTTCTACTGCTCAGCTGTTATTCTCACTTTCTCTCTCTGTTTCCATGTCTGTCTCTATGTCTTTCTCTCTCAAACACACACACACACACACACACACACACACACACACACACACACACACACACACACACACACACACACACACACACACACACACACACACACACACAGAGAGAGAGAGACAGAGTATAACACCATGTTATAATTAAAGGTTCGATTAGGTGAGAGAATAGATTCTTTCCGTGGATTTGTGTGACGGAAATGTGCAATAACGAGCTGCTAACCCCCCAGTCCCCCAGCCCCTCTCTATGATAGCAGGGTATGGCTCTCCCTTCGCCGTAATGACAGGGTGTGCAGAGCTGCAGCTCAGCTGAGTCTCTCCTGGGTCATGACCAGCATTAGCATGTGAAAGGTGCCCTGGCGTCATGCTTGTGTTGTTGACAGTGGCTCTTTAGGCACACTGGCTCAGAGTGCGTCACCTGACGTGACTGACTGCTCATACAGCCTCTTGCTCTAAGCTGACTTGTGGAATTGTTTTGAAGTCATAACATGGGTCATTTACACTTCCGGGAACATATCGTTGATACTGAATGTAATCGGATCTTCAACCAAAACCTAATATTAGATCAAGGGAACCTGAGTGAACAAATAACATAACAATTACTGTACATACTTACTTCATTTATTTCATAAACAAAGTTATGCAACACCCAATGAACATGTGTGGAAAAGTAATTGCCCTTTTACACTCAGTAACTGGTTGGGCCACCTTTAACTGCAGTGACTACAACCAAATGCTTCCTGTAGTTGTTGATCAGTCTCTCACATCGCTGTGGAGGAATTTTGGTCCACTCTTGCATGCAGAACTGCTTTAACTCGGCGACATTTGCGGGTTTTCAAGCATGAACTGATCGTTTCAAGTCCTGCCACAACATCTCAGTTGGGATTAGGTCTAAAAAATATACAGAAATAATTGTATAAAATATTACATTTGGCCTACTATAGCCCATAGAAATGCATTGAATAACACATTCATAAATGACAAAAAAGACAGTCAAAAAAGAAATCATAAGGAATACTGTTTTGAAGTGTCGGTCCTATATCTATGAGATATAAAAAAAAGCTCAGGAATTGTACAAAAAAATGTTTTGCACATATTTAACCACTTATTTTTGCTGGCACAAAACTACCTCCGTATTTCCCATTAATTTGTATGGGTTACCTTCAGACGAGTCCCGTGACACTTGTGGGAGCTGTAGAGCAAAACGGAAACCACCACTGTGTTGCCCTACGTCCCCTTTCTATAGAAAGGTCATAATACTTTGTTGACCAAACCGTTCGGATGCTACAGATGTTTTCATGAGAAGATCGACTTTCGGGATCTCACCTGGTCTGACAAACAGCGCTGTAGCTCTGACACTTTCCACCACAGATGCAGAAGGACGCCATTGGCGGATGTGATGAATTGAGACGCAGCCCATGCAAAATAAATGATATCTGTAGCTTAACCTGACGGATTTTGATGGGGATTTTGGTGTTATGTTACTTAGATTGACGAACCGCTGCATCAATAGACTCTAGGGGGTTTAACAGCTGGTTGTTAAAGGTGGATGTATCCCTTAACCCACAGGGTCCAGCATCCCCGGATGTTCTCCAAATGCAGCATCTCAGACTACAAGGAATTCCTGCTGAAAGGCGGTGGATCCTGTCTTTTTAACAGGCCAAACAAGGTGAGTCAGACGAGAATAGTTCATGTTGTGGTTGTCATACAGCAGAATATCAAAGACATATACGGTATATAACCAGTAATAAAAATACCATAATAACCCTCTGATTGTTTTTGCTCTGGCAGCTGTTTGAATCCACAGAGTGTGGGAATGGATACATTGAGGTGGGAGAGGAGTGTGACTGCGGCGCTAGATCTGTGAGTTACGATGCAATATTATTCTATTTACATCACATTTATATTATCCGAATACAGTGTCAGACTGGTGGTGTCGTCTGTGTTGTAGGAGTGCTACAAGGAGTGCTGCAAGAAGTGTTCCCTAGCTAATGGTGCACATTGTGCTGATGGACCTTGCTGCAACAACACTTGTCTGGTAAGGGCTTTTTAATCACTGTGTAAGTCTGCCCACTAAGAACCAGAATGGCTTTTTTCTTAGTGTACAAAAGCTGAAGAACATAGGCACATCCAGGTCCTTTCTTGCAGGTGCTGGAGTTATAGGTGAACTCGTGAAAGATAAAAATAAAATGCGGCACACTGCTGTTCATGCTCCCAGGAGATTTTATTGATACAACGTTTCGGGTCTTCATTAGGCATCAACATCCCAGGTGGGGTGGAAGGTCCTATATATATATATCGGCAGTGCTCAGTGACATCACTTCCTTAAACAAGAGGTACAAATATATAATATAGGTTCACAATATCAACAGTCAATATATATATATAAAAAAAGAAACGTCCTCTCACTGTCAACTGCGTTTATTTTCAGCAAACTTAACATGCCTAAATATTTGTATGAACATAACAATATTGAACAACTGAGACATAAACTGAACAAGTTCCACAGACATGTGACTAACAGAAATGGAATGTGTCCCTGAACAAAGGGGGTGGGGGGGTCAAAATCCAAAATAACAGTATCTGGTGTGGCCACCAGCTGTATTAAGTACTGCAGTGCATCTCCTCATGGACTGCACCAGATTTGCCAGTTCTTGCTGTGAGATGTTACTCCACTTTTCCACCAAGGCACCTGCAAGTTCCTGGACATTTCTGGGGGGAATGGCCCTAGTCCTCACCCTTCGATCCAACAGGTCCCAGACGTGCTCAATGGAATTGATATCCGGGCTCTTCGCTGGCCATGGCAGAACACTGAACACTGTCTTGTAGGAAATCACGCACAGAACGAGCAGTATGGCTGGTGGCATTATCATGCTGGAGGGTCATGTCAGGATGAGCATGCAGGAAGGGTACCACATGAGGGAGGAGGATGTCTTCCCTGTAACGCACAGCGTTGAGACTGCCTGCAATGACAAAAAGCTTAGTCCGATGCTGCTGTGACACATAACCATACTATTTTTTTAGTATGCTGCTATAGGCAAACTATCAGTATCTGTAGAATATGTGTGTGATGTTAAATAAGGTCTCTAATGCTAACAAATATATTAATTTTCTTGGTAACCTGAACATTGTCTGGTTATCATCTAGTTCTCCTCTCAAGAGGAACCTTCTTACTGTGACTAATGCCTGTGATATGACCCAGGTTATCACTCAACCAACTGCAGTGTATACCAATAGTGTTGGATCTGTGACATCCACTTCTATTGATCCTATCTTCACTAATTCTGCAGAGCTTTGCTCCAAAGCAATATCAGTTCCCATTGGCTGTAGTGACCATAACATTGTGGCAATGACAGGGAAAGCCAAAGTACCAAAGGCAGGGCCTAAAGTTATGTATAAGATATCATACAAGATGTTTTCTCGAGACTGTTTTGTTGAAGATGTAAAAAATGTATGTTGTTCTGAAGTGTATATGGAGGAGAATCCAGATGCAGCACTTGGAGTATTTGTACAATTATTCTTGCCAATTGATGACAAACACCTGTTAAGAAACTGACTGTGAGAACTGTTTGAGCCCCCTGGATCGATGATGAATTGACAAATTGTATGGTTCAAATAAATTATGCAAAAAAGGTGGCAGACAAGTCACACTGCTCAGCTGATTGGTTCACATACTGTCAATTGAGAAATTGTGTGACTGAAGTACATGGAAAACAATGGAAAAAGACTTTGGAGCACCTTTAATTCAATTTTTTTTGCCCAAAATATAATTTATCTCCATCGTTCATTGAGGTTGATGGGTCATTTATAACAAAACCTTTTTGATATAGCCAATCATAAAAATGACTATTTCACTGGCAAAGTGGACAAACTGAGAAGTGGAATGATAACATTGAACAGTAAACCATCATATTTTTTTGTATTGAAAATAATGAATAATAAGTAAAAGAAGGATTGCTGTTTTGAGTTTGGTCAGGTTTGTGTGGAAGAGGGGGAAAAAATATTGTTATCCATCAATAATGATAAGCTACCAGGTAGATGGGAAACTATTGAGAAAGGTAGCAGATTGTATTGCCAGGCCTATTTGCCATGTCTTTAACTAAAGCCTAAAAGAGTGTGTGTGTCCACAGGTGTGGAAGGAAGCTACAGTAATTCCACTACCTAAAAATAGTAAAGCACTCTTTGCTGGCTCTAACAGCCGACTAATCCGTTTGGTGCCTCTTCTTAGTAAACTGATGGAGAAAATTGTGTTTGTAACAAATACAATGCTATTTTTCAAAGAACAAGTTAACTACTGATTTTCAGCATGCGGAAAAATATTTGTATTTTATTTATCTAGGCAAGTCAGTTAAGAACAACTTCTTATTTTCAATGACCACCTAGAAACAATGGGTTAATTGCCTTGTTCAGGGGCAGAACGACAGATTTTTACCTTGTCAGCTCGGGGGTTTGAACTTGCAACCTTTTGGTTACTAGTCCAACACTCCACCCACTATGTTAAGTTACATGCCGCCCATCTAATTGAACTGTAATGTATATAAGAATATGAATAGGTACAGGGCCTTCAGAAAGTATTCACACCCCTTGACACTTTCCATGTTTTGTCTGAATTTAAAATGGATTAAGTATAGATGTTTTGTCACTGGTCTCCACACCATACCCCATTATGTCAAATGTTTTTTAATCGTTTTTACAAATTATGAAAAGCTGAAATGTCTTGAGTCAATAAGTATTCAACCCCCTTTTTTAGGGAAAGCCTAAAGACATTCAGAAGTAAACATTTTCTAAACAAATCACATAATAAGTTGCATGGACTCTGTGTGCAATAATAGAGTTTAACATGATTTTTGAATGACTACCTCATCTCTGTACCCCACACATACAATTATCTGTAAGGTCCCTCAGTCAAGCAGTGCATTTCAAACACAGATTCAACCACAAAGACCAGGGAGGTTTTCCAATGCCTCGCAAAGAAGGGCACCTATTGGTAGATGGGTACAAATACAAAAATCAGAAAATTGAAAATCCCCTTCACTTTGGATGGTGTATAAGTCACTACAAAGATGCAGGCATCCTTCCTAAGTGGCAGGCGTCCTTCCTAACTCAGTTGCTGAAGAGGAAGGAAACCTCTCAGAGATTTCACCATGATGCCAATGTTGACATTAAAACAGTGACAGAGTTTAATGGCTGTGATAGGAGAAAAATGAGGATGGTAGTTACTCCAACATGGTAGTTACTCCACAATACTAACCTCATTGACAGAGTGAAAAGAAGGAAACTTGTACAGAATAAAAAATATTCCAAAACATGAATTCTGTTTTGCAACAAGGCACTAAACTAATCCAGCAAAAAATGTGGCAAAGTTATTCACCTTTTGTCCTGTATTAAAAGTGTAGCTCAGTTGGTAGAGCATGGCGCTTTCAACGCCAGGGTTGTGAGTTTGATTCCCATGGGGGACCAGTCTGAAAATGTACGTGCTCATTACTGTAAATTGCTCTGGATAAGAGTGTGCTAAATGTAGAACATGGAAGGTGCTATGTTTGGGCTGAGTACCACTCTCCATATGTTCAAGTATAGTGGTTGCTGCATCATGTTATGGGTATACTTGTAGTCATAAAGGACTGAGGAGTTTTTCAGGATAAAAAAGAAAAGCAATGTCGTTAAACACAGGCGAAAACCTAGTTCCGTCTGCTTTCCACCAGACACTAACCTAAAATGCATTGCCAAATATACACTGGAGTTGCTTACCATGAAGACAGTGAATGTTCCTGAGTGGCGAAGTTACAGTTTTGACAGAAATCTTTTTCAAAATCTATGGCAAGATCTGAAAATGGTTGTCTAGCAGTGATCAACAACCAATTTGACAGAGCTTGAAGAATTATGAAATTAATAATGGGCAAATACTGTCCAATCCACGTGTGCAAGGCTCTTAGAGACCTACCCAGAAAGACTCACAGCTTTAATCGCTGCCAAAGATGATTCTAACACGTATTGACTCAGGGGTGTGAATACTTATGTAAATTAGATATTTCTGTATTTAATTTGCATAATATTTCCAACATTTTCTATAAACATGTTTTCACTTTGTCATTATGGGGTATTGTGTGTAGATGAGCAAAAAAATATGGAAATACATTTTGAATTCAGGCTGGAACACAACAAAATGTGGACTAAGTCAAGGGGTATGAATACTTTTGTTGTCTCTTGGTGTCTTTTCAATATATAACTTATTTTATTTGTATTTGTATTTTTTATTTGAAATTTCATTTAGTATCTTATGTTGTTGTTGTCTGTGACGGTTCTGTACTTTGTCATGTATTTGTACATTTTATGTGGACCCCAGGAAGAGTAACTGCTGCATGTGCAGTAGCTAATGGGGATCCTAATAAACTAAACATGAGGAATGTGATAAATATTTACAGTGATATACAGGTATAAAACATTAAGAACACCTTCCTAATATTGAGTTGCGCCCCCCTTTTCCCCCTCAGAACAGCCTCAATTCGTCATGGCATGGACACTACAAGGTGTGGAAAGCGTTCCACAGCAATGCTGGCCCATGTTGACTCCCATGCTTCCGACAGATGTCAAGTTGGCCTGATGTTCATTGGGTGGTGGACCGTTGCAGTTCTTGACACAAACTACCATACCCCGTTCAAAGGCACTTCAATCTTTTCTCTTGCCCATTCACCCTCTGAATGGCACACATACACAATCCATGTCTCAGTTGTCTCAAGGCTTAGAAATCCTTGTTTAACCTGTCTCCTCCCGTTCATCTACACTGATTGAGGTGGAAGTGGATTGAATCAATAAGCAATCATAGATTTCAGCTGGATGCACCTGGTCAGTCTATGTCATGAAAAGAGCAGGTGTTCATAATGTTTTGTACACTCAGTGTATAAGTGTATATACACTATTCAATTAGGGTAAAAAGCTGTTTGGTCTTTATTGTCAGGAATCTTGCCATGGAGGCAGCTCTGCAGAGTGGTAATTTGCTGGCACAGCCACAAAGTCATAAAATCTGATTTTAAACATACAGATAATCAGGCCTTGACCTGTGCGGGGGTGGGTGAAATAGCCACATTTGTACGTGAAACTGAATTTGGCACATCGGCCACATTTTTAATTCCGGTGGGTACCCTCTGGGCACACGATGGTTGAATCAACGTTGTTTCCACGACGTTGAACCAATGTGGAACAGATGTTGAATTGACCCAGTGGGTAGTCAGATTTGGCCACAAAGTCTTGCAGGTTTTGGGGGTCTTTTGAAGACCATACATGGGGGATGTTTAAAGATGGGTTTCAGTTGTGGGTCAATGTCAACAATGTACCAGTGCTTCCTGATAATGTCATTGAATGCCTTCCCCAAGGCGTGAAGCATGAGAGGACATGTTCTGCTTTTACTTTTACATTTGGTTGAAGGCTTTCTAATTATGTTAGGCTTTCAAAATGATCATCGGCATGTTTGACCCAATTATCTTTGTACCCCCTTTCCTTAAACCTGTGTGTGAGGTCCGTGGTCTGTTACTGGTAAGAAGCATCAGAGCTACACATGAGACATTTAATGAGTGGAGGTGGATGGAAATGGTCACCTCTAAGGACAGTGCTCCTTTCCGTAAGTTTCCTGTAAAGATCGGTAGAGAGGGACATTTTGTCCTTAATAACCATCACATCAAGAAAACTGATTTTGATTAATGGTTAAAAGGAGGTGCTCATTCATAGAGTTTAGATAAGCATGGAGTTCCTAGAGTTCTTCCTGAGTCCCTGTATAGATCAGGAAAATGTTATCTAAAAATGAGGAAAATATTGGGGAGAAAGGAGTTAAGTTCTGGATTCAGCACCATCTGTTTTTCAAACCTTCCTCAGCCAAGTCCACAATACAATTGGTGCTGGGAAGAGCATCGAGGTAGAACATGAGGGTCTCTAGTCCACCCTGGTGGGGGATGTTAGTGTATAGACTGGTAACATCAAAAGTACACGGAATAGAATGTTCTGGTATGTGGTCCACAGATTTCAGAAGATTCATAAAATAAAAAGAGTACCTGGTGTACGTGGGTAGAGAGCTCGGCCAGGGTTTCGCAAAATCTTCTACAAAGGTAGAAATGTTCTGTTTCAGAGATCCGGGACCACTCACAATGGACCTGCCTGGTATAGGTGGGGTCATGTTCTTGTGGATTTTGGGGAGGGTGTACATGACAGGTGTGGTTGGTCAATCAACTTTCACATACTCATATTCTGTCTTTGCAATCTACACTTCATTCTGAAACTTAGATCAGACCATGGATCAGAGACTTGAAAAAAATATCACTGTAAATATTTATCACATTCCCGCATGTACGGTTGTATATTATATTGAATGTCGATATTGTGAACCTATATTATAAATGTGTACCTCTTGTTTCAGGAAGTGATGTCACTGAGCACTGCCTCTACATCAAATGTATTTATATAGCCCTTCTTACATCAGCTGATATCTCAAAGTCCTGTACAGAAACCCAGCCTAAAACCCCAAACAGCAAGCAATGCAGGTGTAGAAGCACGGTGGCTAGGAAAAACTCCCTAGAAAGGCCAAAACCTAGGAAGAAACCTAGAGAGGAACCAGGCTACGAGGGGTGGCCTGTCCTCTTCTGGCTGTGCCGGGTGGAGATTATAACAGAACATGGCCAAGATGTTCAAATGTTCATAAATGACCAGCATGGTCAAATAATAATAATCACAGTAGTTGTCGAGGGTGCAGCAAGTCAGCACATCAGCACCTCAGGAGTAAATGTCAGTTGGCTTTTCATAGCCGATAATTAAGAGTATCTCTACCACTCCTGCTGTCTCTAGAGAGTTGAAAACAGCAGGTCTGGGACAGGTAGCACGTCTGGTGAACAGGTCCATAGCCGCAGGCAGAACAGTTGAAACTGGAGCAGCAGCACGGCCAGGTGGACTGGGGACAGCAAGGAGTCATCATGCCAGGTAGTCCTGAGGCATGGTCCTAGGGCTCAGGTCCTCCGAGAGAGAGAAAGAGAATTAGAGAGAGCATACTTAAATTCACACAGGACACCGGATAAGACAGGAGAAGTACTCCAGATATAACAAACTGTCCCTAGCCCCCCAACACATAAACTACTGCAGCATAAATACTGGAGGCTGAGACAGGAGGGGTCAGGAGACACTGTGGCCCCATCCGATGATACATATAGGACCTTCCACCCCCACCTGGGATATGGATGCCTAATGAAGACCTAGGGGTCGAAATGTTTAATCAATAAAATCATCTGAGAGCATGAACAGCAGTGGGCAGCGTTTTCCTTTAGTTTTTTTTCTTAGTGTTGCGTGAGATACCAAAGTGGTACAGGAAATTCCACCCTTTTGTTTTTTCTCCCTCTCTGTCAGTTCTACCCGCGAGGTTATAGTTGTCGCTATGCAGTGAATGACTGTGACATCTCAGAGACATGCTCAGGAGACTCTGGCCAGGTGAGTTGGGCTCTAACCATTGTACATCTCTGAGAAAGGATGAAACCTTCAGCTCTGTTTAAAGGAAATATCTGTATATCGTCCATTGTAGTGCCCTCCTAACCTTCACAAACAAGATGGCTACCACTGTCAAGTCGACCAGGTGAGCAGCATGATCACTGAGACACAACGGCATGCTCATATCTATTCAGATCGTACGATTTAGAGAATGGTCGTCACCATAAGCTTGCTTGAACAGATAGGGAATGAATGAGTGTGCCCTTTTGTCTCTTTAGGGACGCTGCTATGGTGGAGAGTGCAAGACCAGGGGGAACCAGTGCAAATACCTCTGGGGTTCAAGTGAGTTCAAAATCCCGTTTGCTTAAGTTGCTTTGCTCACTGCAAGATATGCAAAAATATGTGGTCGAAAAGGCATTGAGACAGAATCTGAAACGACTGTCTGCGCTCCAGTTATGTTGGCTTGTTGTGAGGTGTGGTCATCCTCCCTCTCTCCTCTCCTATGTTGCGTCTTCCTGCAGAGGCGGGAGGCTCCGAGAAGTTCTGCTATGAGAAGCTCAATACAGAGGGAACAGAGAAGGGAAACTGTGGGAAGGATGGAGAGAAATGGCTCCAGTGCAGCAAGCAGTGAGTTGAACATGATACCAAATATACACTGTACACTGTAGTTGTGCACTATGCCAGAACAAACATTCAAGTGTCGCTGTATCTGTTCTACATCAATGTAGTACTCACAAAGTATCAGTGTTCCCTTAGCTCTAACTCTCCCGGACTCTCTGCCTGCAGCGATGTGTTCTGTGGGTCCCTGCTGTGCAGCAACATAGGACGCAACCCCCGCATCGGGATGATGAAGGGAGACATCACCCCCACCTCCTTCAACCATCAGGGCAGGCTGGTGGACTGCAGGTGAAGACAACCGTCTCACCTCACATGTCAACACACAGAGACAACAGCCACGGATACTCTCTGACCTCTCTCCTACGGCACCCTCTCTCTATCTCTCGCTCTCTGTCTCTCTCTCTCTCTCTCTCTCTCTCTCTCTCTCTCTCTCTCTCCCTCCACAGTGGTGGCCATGTTCTTTTGGACGATGAGACTGATTTAGGCTACGTGGAGGACGGGACGCCCTGTGGGCCGTCCATGATGTGCCTTGACCGCAAGTGTCTGCCCATCCAGTCCCTCAACATGAGCGCCTGCCCCAGCGGGCCCAACAGCCAGGTGTGCTCAGCCCACGGGGTAAGTCCAGGGGAGCTGCTTCATCCTCTAGGTGTACCCATACGAGCCCAGACGATTACCGCAACCTTGAATGCTCTATTATTAGCCATAAGTGTCCACAATGGTGCCTCCAGTGACAATGTCAATTAAGTGACATATTCACTACAATGTCAACAAGCGTGTAAAATCTCATCCCCAGCATGCGGTAACCATTGAACCTGGGACGTATTCACTTGTTATGGAGCATAGGTTAATGAAGTCCTCCCTGCCCGCCTCTCTTGCTCCCTCTATCATACCTGGCCAGGTGTGTAACAATGAGGCGACGTGCACCTGTGACACGACATGGGCGGGGACAGACTGCAGCATGCCCGACCCCCCCAAGGAGCCTGCACCCGCAGAAGATGAAGGACCAAAGGGTTTGTTTCCATTTAGTTTTCAGAGCGTCCCTATCTCCTCTCCGTGATAGACTAAATATAACGCCCTTTCTTGAGTACGGTCAGTCCATTGTGTTTTGTATCACATTGAAAGTAGATTTGTTAATATGTCAGTTATTATCAAGTACCCTCTTCTGTCTAAAGATCAACGCTACATGTCACAGAACATTTGCACATGTCAATGTGATTGAAAGGTCATTCAAGATGGCGCTGGCTTTTAACTACAGTGCCTTTTAGTTCCTGTTTGTCTGTTTTTTAATTTGTAATTGTTTTTAAATAGTTTTTTTTATTGCTGTTTTTATTGGTTTACTTTTATTGCTCTTATTGTTTTACTACCATGTTTTATTGTGTTATTTTATTGTTGTTTTTTTAAAGTGCTAATTGTAACAGCACTTTAAGCTGCTATTGCTTGTATGAAAGGTGCTAAACAAATCAAGTTTATTATTACCATTAATATTGTTATAATAACATGGAACAGGTACACAGATACGTCTAATGATTCCCAGGAGAATAGAGAAAGATGTTCTAGCTGAGGCCTCTAGCTGCTAATATCACCATGCATCACAGATATAGAGAGCCTGTTGAACATAAACACAGAGTCATGTCTGAGTATTTCTATTGGCTGTTATAAGTCAGTGGATTTCCTAGGGCTTTCGACAGCAGGTGGAGGGGAGGCGGAATGGACAGTTGCCAAGGGAACCGCATCACTCTACCCATGTTACTGAAGCAGAACAGAAGCCTGCTGTTTGTTGTGACCAGGTGGTAATAATGATAATGCTCCTTTTCCCTCTGCGCAGTGAGCGTGGCAACTAACAGGCTGATAGGGGCAGTAGCAGGGACCATTCTGGCCCTGGGGGTGATTTTTGGAGGCACGGGGTGGGGAGTAGAGTAAGCATCTTTATCCGTTTCCACAGCTCTTCCTCTCATTGTGGTGCCTCAGTGTGCTGGCTGAGGGTCTCGTGACCCGGCCTGAGCCAGTGTGTGCGTCCTGGTGGCTTTGTCTCGTGTTGGTGGTGACCATATAAATGTCATGTGATTGGATGTTTCAGTGTCATGTGATTGATCGATGGATTCCCCTTATCCCGCCATTTCCTGTTGTTCCCCCATTATTATTAGTCTCCCTCTTCCTCTTTTTTTCCTCTTCTTCTTCTTCCTCTTCTTCTTCTTCTTCCTCTTCTTCCTATTACTCGTCATGTGGCTCCTCTTCTGATCCTCTCCTTTCTGGGGCATGTGGGGCATGGAGATAGACCCCAGTCAAGGGAAGTGATTCGCAGTGAGATAGCCTGTCTTTCAGTGGTGGGCTGTGTGGTGACTGGGACTCCCAAATAGTGCCATGTGGTCATTTTCCACGATTCAAATCCTCATATAGATCACCATAGATAGAACCTTTACGTAACCTGTCATCGGAAGCTAATGTAGGTTAGGGTGAGACTGTAGCTAGGTACATGCCACCATAAAGGAGTAAAACAACTCAGTTTAAGATGATACAGTAAGAGAGAGGTCTATGGTCTCCTGTGGTTTGCTGTGTGCTAACCACCATGTTTATCGGGACCATTGCTCTGCCCAACTTTTCAACTTAGTGGCCTGTCTTTTCAGAACCTCCGCCCGTAGACAATAGACAATAGGGTCCCTGAAATGTAGACCTTTGAATTTACAAGCAAAGTGCTACATCGCATTCACGATCACTACTACCATGGTAACATTATTGTAGGAGGGCCTGATGAGCATGCAAAAAATATACCACAGACGTAATCAGTCAGTTCAATGGGTATTCTCATGCTATGTGTTCTTGTTCTTAACATCTGTGTAAGATCATCCATGTGTAGAGAAATGCCATACGTGAGGCGCTCATTGTCTTTCTCCCCCATAACCCTTCGCAGGTCCTAGTGCCACCAATCTTATAATAGGCTCCATCGCCGGAGCCATCCTGGTAGCTGCCATAGTGCTGGGGGGGACTGGATGGGGCTTTAAGTAAGCAACACGCCGCATGTCTCTCCTACCGCGACTCTGGCATCCCTGCTGCTGCTTATAGACACCAGGGTTTGAGCTCCTGCTACAGAATATAGACCCAAGGGGACACACAAACATACCTGATACGTACGTCAGGTCAACCACACATAGACTTACATAGTAAGCCGTGAACACACACTTAACATAGACATATTTAAAGTAATCTTGCCTGTGCTCATGATACTTAACATTGTCTTAAAGTAACTGTCCAAGTGAAAATCTCACTTTTAAAAGTTAATATTCTGCTAACTCATGCCCAAATAATGTTGTTGACTCATTTTATACTCGTATTTTTGGCCAAAGCATAAATTGGAGGGGGGAGAAAACACTTAAAAAACCCCACTTCAAACTTGTATCTCAAACAGAGCGTTTAAAAAATGCTTGCTATTTCCTCATAGAGGATGATGTCATCCTGCTGAGGAGGCTCAGCTGGCCAATCAATAGTCTACTCGCATTAATATTTTTAATGACCAGTATACGCCCACACAATTCGAACACAGAAAATATGTTTTTTTAACAGTACAATTGGAAGGAAAACTATTTAACACATATTTCATAGAAATCTGGAAACATTGGACAGTTACTTTAATAAAGGTCCACATTCAGTAATATAGGGTGATTATCATAGAGATTATGTTGGAGAGGTGGTGGGCATCTGTGCGTCTGTGGCAGAACCTCAAACTGATAAGACGGGCACAGCTCAAAGCTTGACGTGCATGTTCAATACAGTTACTAAACCTGCTGGTTAGGGCGGAAGGTAGCCTAGCGGTTAGAGTGTTGGGCCAGTAACAGAAAGGTTGCTGGTTTGAATACCTGAGCCGTTAAGGTGAAACATCTGTTGATGTGTCCTTGAGCAAGGCACTTAAACCTAATTTGCTCCAGGGGTGCTGTACTACTATGGCTGACCCTGTAAAACAACACATTTCACTGCACCTATCTGGCGTATGTGACAATATAACATATATATATTTTTTTTTGGGGGGGGGGGTTAGCATAAAAATAATTGAATCAGTTTTATAAGAGCACTTGTAGACCAAACTGTTCTTATTACTAATTTAGTCTATGGATTAAGATTATACCTCCTTTACACATACTCTTCCAGATTGTACATGTCTACACTGAGCATACCAAACATTAGGGACACCTTCCTAATATTGAGTTGCATCCCCCCAAGCTGTTGAGTGTGAAAAACCCAGCAGCATTGCAGTTCTTGACACAAACCGGCACCTACTACCATACCCCGTTCAAAGGCACTTAAATATTTTGTCTTGCCCATTCACCCTCTGAATGGCACACATACACAATCCATGTCTCAATTGTCTCAAGGCTTAAAAATCCTTCTTTAACCTGTCTCCTACCCTTCATCTACACTGATTGAAGTGGATTTGAAGTGGAATGAATCAATAAGCGATCATAGATTTCACCTGGATGCACCTGGTCAGTCTATGTCATGAAAAGAGCAGGTGTTCATAATGTTTTGTACACTCAGTGTATATACACAATATTCAATTAGGGTAAAAACGCTGTTTGGCTTTTATTGTCATTAATCTTGTCATGGAGGCAGCTCTGCAGAGTGTTCACTAGCGTGACATCAATAAGGGATCATAGCTTTCACCGGGATTCACCTGGTCAGTCTATGTTATGGAAAGAGCAGGTGTTCTTAATGTTTTGTGTACTCAGTGTAAAATACATAGCCAGCTAGTTTACTGTGTGATGCAGTATGCTATGTTCCCTAATCTGAGGAATCAAGTGCCAATCGCTCGCTAGTAAGCCTGCTGTCTCAAGCAACAGGAGTGTTACACACCCTAAATCTAAAGGAGGAAAAATAAGGAGTTGATAAGGGTTATACTGCAGCCACCAAAGCATGCCAGTTAGCAACGCATCATGTTTCTCACCCCCAAAAATATTTCTGCATGTAGACTTGGTTGACTTGGAGAAGGTCAGTTCATTGCACAAAGGCTGAGCCCAACTCAGGATGACATGCTCCTGGGTTACCATACTCTTATCACTACCATAATCTTTTTCTCAATCTGGTACGAGGGTTCAAGGGTGAGAGTTTAAGCGGAAGTGGTGAGAGAGAAGCCAGGGCCATATTGTTGGCCGCAGCCTTTGTGCCATGGCTGGCCACACCCACCTGGATGGCCAGGCTCCGCCCTAGAGCAGAGCAGGACTCCTGGACCCGCCCACACCAGCTGCCATTGCTGCCTGCTTCACAGACCTGGTACAGACACGGCGCATTGAGCTGCATGACCCACCACGCACATCAATAGTGCCACCTCCCACTGGCCTACTATTGAAACAGGTGCATGACAGACTGCTAGAAGCCCCACATCAAGCCACATTACGGGGAGGTTATGCATAACTCTCCTGTTGGTGTTATCTTGTTGTTGGTGTTGTTGTCGTTGTTGTTGTTGTTGTTGATGTGCTGTTGTTGTCTCCTCTTTCCCCCTTTAATAGAGTACATTTTTGTTGGCTCTCTCTCTCCCCCCAGATGGTAATGTTTTGAATGGAACTAATATATTTTCCTGTCAGAGATGGTAATGAGAGATTCGTGTCCTATCCTTGTCCTTGTGTTTTGGAAAGCTAACTGTATGCCACATGGACTAGCACAGCCTCTTCTCATTGCCTCCAGCACCATATTATGGTTGCACATTTGAAACACAAAATGGATGTCATTACAATGCAGAAGAATTGACTCATAGGTCAATCGGAAAGACTTAACGACAGCATTACACATACCAATAGTGAACATATCAAATCAATCTAGGGGGGGATCTAGTGACCTCACTGAAGCGCGTAGCTGCAGGGAGCGGTCCAGTGCGAAAGGAACAGATATGGCTCCTGTTGTCTAAGAGATGAGTGTGGCTGCTTCTCCACGGTGCACTGACTGTACCACCATCATCAGTAATATACCATGTATTGATCCCTGTCTTCTTTCCCCAACTCTCCCCTGAACGCGAAGAAATGTGAAGAAGCGACGGTACGACCCCAACGCCAGTGCCATATAAGGCCGGAGGAGAGGTCGAAGGGCACAGAGGGATCCTCTGGACTGCACTTACAGCTGCTGATTTTTGGCATTAGATTTACTTGAAAAAGAAATAGAGGACAATTTAACAAATTCCATCTTAGTCATGTAGAAATGCAGCCTTCTTCAACCCCACCCACCTAACAACCCCATCCTGATCTCTAGAGCTACAGAACTCCTCTCCTTTTCCTTTCATCGTTAGTGCCAGTGCACAGGCGTTCAGGCGGAACTCACACCATTATATTCTCTCACCAGGCATGATTTCCCGCACAGAGCGTGCAGCTCGCTGGCTCTGGCATGAGGGGCCCTCGCTAAAGGACTTTGCATGGCTACCAAAGCTATGAACGACACACAGCAAATCAACAAACAAAAAAAAGAAGAGAGAAATCACCACTGAATCGTCAAATGGAGGAGAATAGCCTCATTAAAAAAACAAACCCGGTGGTACCCTGAACAGGCTCCTCCTCCTTAGGTCACCACAATGAGAGGAAGAGGGCTGCATGCTAGAACCCAAATGGGAAATGCAGACCACATTCAATAAATTGAAGCATATGTCGGGCAACATTGTACATAAAAGAGGAGAACGAGTTCAGATTCTGAATTATAACATATCATTTTACACTGACACACTCTGCTTCTGTTTTATCTTTAAGCATGTTGTATAGCGGGTGTTTTTGGCAATGTTAATGAAAAACAGTAACGCAATTATGATTTGGGCCAAAATGCTATGGATAACCAGACAATGTCATAGTCTGTCTATTAGGTGTTACCACGCGCTACATTCTGTATTTATCCAATATAGAGGTCAAGGGTCAGGTTCAGTATACACAGTACAGATGAGAGGTCAGATTTAGGGGTATACATGTGTCTTCTCTAGAGGTCAGGGCACAGCGATGGTGACAGAAAGAATGATCGCAGATTATCCAGTCTATGACTGACGTCATGGGGTTCCTTAAGTACTTCCAGTAGTGACTCAAAAGCCAAAGAATCAATCACGTGGAATGTTTGGATGTTGTCGCACACAGAGCACTTTCCCCTTTGTCTGCAGTCTGTGTGCCTCTCTCTCCCAGTGCTGCAGACAGGCATGCAGTGTGTCCCTGCAGATTAGTCCCAACTGTGTTACCAGGTGGTGTCACTATTTAACAGTCCTCATCAACACCCACTATACTGGCTAGCTTGGCGCTCTCCATAAACTCTTGCTAGAAATCAAGTTCAGCTCTACTGGTACGCTGCATGCATTCACACTATAGTGGGCTTATAATTCTATAAGGGAGTCCCAAAAATCCGCAAGCTAAAATACGCTACAAAAGATAGGTGCATGTCAACAAACAAAACATTTAACTTTTATTTCTATGCAAAGAAAGATATTGCACAAACTTATGGGTTATTAAATGTAATAATGATATCAGTATAAACATGGAACAAAAACCTTTGCGAATCAGACAACCTTTTGTATTCGGCCACTTCCACATCTCGTTTCATTTAGCTTCAAAGTACTGAACTAAAGAATGGAAAAGCATAATTGAATTCATATGTCCAAGTGAAAAGAACATCCTTTTACGTTTGTGGAATCAAAGGAAAATGTTATTTTTGTGTGTTTTTCCACCAATCTAAGATGACATTTCTAATCTGACATACTGTATGTGCCGAGGCCTCAACAGGTTACTTTTCCAGGACTTTAGTTTCCAGCCAAGCTGACAGACAGACAGTTGGTGTGTTCCAGGTGCTGCCATAGCACTGGCATTGTGTAAACCTCCATATTAGTCATCATCTCGTGTCCCTATCAACACTGCATCATGTACAGTTGGACCGACGAATAAACTACTGAAGTATTTTATCCAAGAGCCTCTGTCTTTCTTTTGGGCCTTAGAACTGTAGAACTGTGCTTAAAGGTCCAGTGCGGTCAAAATGTGATTTTTCCTGTGTTTTACATATATTTACACACAATGAGGTTGGGAATAAAAAGGTTAAATTGTGAAAATGATGATAATGTTGTTTTAGTGTAAGAGCTGTTTGAAAAGACCGGCAGAAATGTAAGCCTGATTTGGTGGGATGGAGTTTTGGCCTGCCTGGCGACATCACCAGGCGGTATAATTTATCAGATCAATAACAAAGAGAGTTTCAAACCTCTCTGCTAACAACAGCTAGTTTTTAGGTTACATATCCCCCCCATTAAGCTTGTCCAATTAGGCCCCTCACCCAGACCACTCCCAGACAGTCCCAGCACAATTATTGCTTGAGAAATTGCTCTTTGCTAAGAAGCAATTATTTTTAATTTTGACCATTTCAATTTTTTTAATAACAGTAAGGTACTTAATTGTTACCCAGAAATGTTTTTTTATTGGGATAAAAACAGCTGCATTGGGCCTTTAAATAATGCAGTCAAGCTATAAAAGTGCAGCAGAGAATGAATACGAGGTTAGAGCATGTTGTACTGTGCTTGAGTCGGTATATAAATCCATCATGTGATACTTGACCACCTCCTGTTCTCAGACGTGTGTGATATGAACTTTGAGCGTACCATAAACATGTAGGTGGGCCCTGTGTCACGAAGAGCTCGAGTCATCAGCCAGGAAGTGCAGCTCAAACTCAAACGAAATAAAGTCCTCCAAAGTGTTGAAGCTTTCGTCACATATGTACAGTGTAACAAAACCTTTCCAAATGTTTATACCATCTAATGAATAATGATTCCTAAACTTCCTGCCTATAATCACTCTAACATTATGATTTGAACTTTAATATTCCCAATTTTACTGAGGTGATTGCTTCCTTCAATTGAAAGACACTTCTAGTGTCTTATCCCGTCAAAACACCAGAGAGAGAAAAGGTGGAACTTCCATCATAAAACCTCTCTTAAGGTGTCATTAGAAGGATGAATGACTTGGTGGTAGCCCACCGCAGCCCACTTATCTATGGCTTCTCACTAAGGCTCCAATTAACTCCCAGATCACGCATGCATGTGGCATTTCACTAAAAGCATCGGCACACGGCTTACGTAGCACGCCAGTACTCCCGTGTGTTTCGTCTGCACTGCAACCGGAAATAAGGACTTTCCAAGTTGACCCAGAGTCAGATCTCCTGCTGTCTTCCTTTCCGTGACTCTTCAGCTTGAATGAAGCTGGGCTGTACTCATGGCTGTGCAGCAGTCTGACTCATTCACTCAGGAATATGGTTATACCCGAACTGCTTGAAATAGGATTGTAGCTATCCCTGAGATGTGATTTAGGATATGCAAATTATCCTAGAAGTTCTGTAAGAAATTCTGATATCTGAATAAAGTAACAGTTCTTTGCACAAGGTTGCAAATAGAGGAGATCCCCCACATTTTTTTTTGGGGGGGGGGGGGGTTTAAACAACCAATTGTTTCATTATGAATAGGGTCAGATTTGACTAACCTATGACCTACTCAGTAAACATTTATCATGCAACAGAAAACAATCAACCAAATAGTCTGTTTCATGAACATGTGTTTACTTGCTTACTCCTGGACTTGCTTTCTTACCAAGAAATATGTCTGATAATATCTCTGAAAGGTTTAGTCACAGTTCCTGTTGTTTTGTTAATACAAGCTTTAACCACAGACCAGAGGCCTAATCCAAGGTTGTTCATAAAACCACCTTTTCAGTTCTTGACAAAGTGTATTCAGATGGATTATGAATGTATTAATGAAATATTGTAGTTGTTATTTATTATGTTTTTGTATAGGGGATTTAAAAACAAAGGAACAGATTGATGCACTGCCAAAGTGGAAGGTCTAGGTTATAGCCTCTCTAGACATGAAAGAACCCTCCCTCCAGTGTAAAACTCCTGAAGAATGATGTGTAACAATGTACATTTCAATTCACATTTTATGCAAATGATGAATCCGTCCAATAGAAATCAGCATGTGACAGTCAGACAGTGTTCAATCACTTCCATTGGAACACTAATAAACTATTTGGCCGTCCCCCTTAGATAGACTGACGTACTGTATTTGAGAGCAAACAGATGAGCATCTAAACATCGAGGGCTGCACAAACTACATCACTCTACAAAAGGTAAGTCCCTGTTTTGCACCTGTTGTATTTTACGAGCTTTTTCGTGTAGATTTAATAAAAACCTGAAATTAGAACGTTTTGTTTGAGAAATATTTGTTGCCAGGTTAATCTTGCAAAATGTACTTTATTCGAAATAAAGCAGTTTAAAATAAAAGCTTAGTGGGCCTTTCACTTTTATGATATTTCCTCACACAGCAGTTATATGCTTATTTTTCATCAATATTTGGCATGTTATTTATAAAAAATAGAGTGCCTGATATTTGTTGGGAACATATTACTTTATTTGTATTTTATGGAAAAATAACTATGTTTTAATCTTTACCATTTAAAGGGAATAGTTTATTCTGAGAACATGTAAATTCCTACGGGCTATCTTTAACAATAGCCTAATTCAAATATCCATTCTAAAAACAGAATGCAGGGATAACATTATGTTTGATTAGAGACAAAGTCGTTTTGGTGAATATTGGCGTCGTTCATGTTTTACCAACATTTCCATTCTGTCTCAACACAGATGGATACTACAATCCTCAACATGTTTCTGGCTACAGTGCTGCTCATGGGCTGTGTATGTGTGGTACCTCTCCAAGGTCAGAAGCCAGGACAGGTGGACCCCCTGACTCTGAGCAGGGCATCACAGTGCTGGACCTCCTCCTCAGAGCTCCTGCTGGAGATGCGCTCCCCGAGGATCGCTGACACCGTGTCTGCCTTCTGGGACCTGATGGTGTTCCTTAAGTCGTCAGACAACAGGAAGCACAGTGCTCTATTCTGGGACCTGGCCCAGGTCTTCTGGGACATCTATGTGGATTGTGTCCTGTCCCGGACCCATGGACTGGGGAGGCGGCAGCTAACTTGGCCCCATGAGCAGATCACTGCAACGCGCTCACTCGTCACTGACAGTAAGTACCTGTCTCTGACACTTTTCTCTCCAGTTTACAGTTTGGGCGTGGATACTTTTTAAGGAGCCGAGTTAGGCTCTGTCTGTGTGTACAGGATACATTTTCTATTGCAACTGATATCAAGGCTGATCTGGTGCCATGATTAGAACACAGAAGTAGCCTATAAACGTGTGTTGTGAGATAATGACTGCTACGTTGTGTGTTGCTGTACATATCATTGATTTAGTCAATTGCAAGTCACTGTTAAAAGATCATTATGATGAGATGATGGGATCTGATCTGTACACATAACCATGCTTAAATCTCTGAATGAAACATATTCACCACTAGTAATGAATCGGGTTTTTTCTGACTTTATCTTGCAGAATCTTTTGTTCAGGACTCACAGACTAACGTCTCCAATGACGAGTCATCTCAGGGATGGCTAAAGATCCAGGTTCAGCACTTTGGACCAGGCATTTTAAATCACATCACTCGCACCAGGGGGATCAAGAGTAGATCTATTCTTTAACCACACATTATAATTCAACCAAGTCCATATGTCCTATTGACTTTTTCTACCTTTGATGTGTTGAATAAAAAATATTACATTCAGTGTACTTGCCTAAGTGTATGTCGTGTGTATGACAATGCATGGATGCCACTGTACGTTTGTGAGGATTAGGGTGACTCATCTATATTAATTACAGCTACATTGCAACATTTGGAAAGGGTGAGACCATTGGTTGGAAATATTGAAACGGGGCGTATCCTATGAAATTGGCGTGAGGAAAGCTCGAAGTACTGTACTGACTTCACGCCACTTGTAACGAAACCTCCCGGTACTTTCAAGGAAATAAAATGACTTGTAGGTGTTATCGGGAAGAAGACAGGATCTTTGGAAAAAATTGATATTCCTGTTGTTTATGTTACCTCTCCAAAAGTACAGGTAGGCCTGTTTGGACTTGAAATATCAGGACGCACATTTACACTTCGAACGCACTATTATTTCTAGCCGAGGAACGCTCAACTCCGTCCTTCAGCTATACTTTCACCAAACTTGTTCTTGGGTGGGGCATCTAATTAAACAGTAAAACAATGGTATTATACCCTGTATAGCCTTTTTGGACAATGTGCTATTTTTTATTGGACAGAGTGTATGGCTTGTTATGGGTGAATTAATGTAGATTTGTCATGGTTTCTCATTCTCAACTTTACTTCTATAATAGTCTAATAAAACAGGGTCGATTTCCGTGCTTATAAACCCAGGGTCGTTACAATAGTGTGGGCTAAATCCGGGTGTACACACTATATGACTTTCAGAATCCTAACATCGCTCAGCCTATCACATTAGAGGCATTTTATGTCACTAAACGATGTGGCACAGACGGCGGTCACACACTGCAAGATATTTTACTTGGTCGTGAGGATTGTTGATACCACGCTATCTCGCAAAAAAAACATTGTTTGTGCACTTCAGAGCTGTAACGAATTGACGCGTTGGTTAATTAAAGGCAAGTACAAAGTGCAGACGCATACTAGTAGTAGTCATCGCTCCGGTTTGTGAGTCTACACCTTCTTGGTGATGCGAAACAACGTCATCATCTCACTGGTTTCTTCTCTGGCGAGCTCGCATTGGCTGTCGCTGATCACCGTTCTCAAAACTTGTCAGGGCACATCTCACACCACAAGAACATTGCAGATTGTGTGCTGTTAAAATCAAACGTTTGAAAATATCGGGAAGTCTGGGATTCCTGAAAGACGAGATCGGTATCCCTCGGATTGCGTCTCTGAGCCGCTCACATTAAACCAGCGTCCGTGACGGCCGCGCGCCCAGATTAGGCAACGACATGGGGGGTTTTTGTCTCCGATCTTAAAAACTTCTCTGGGACAGCTAAATCGGGGCCAAAAACGTGTAGTGTACACCCAGTTTAAGAGACGTATTACTGTTTTATATAATTATCTGAGTATAATATTCTAGTGTGTTAAGTATGAGCTCTTCTATAGAATATAAATGCTTTCCCCCCCATGGTTTCCTCTCTGATTTTTATGCGGGTGGAAATTGAAAATTAGACAATTCTAAAACATAAGTATGCTGGGACAAACTAGAAAATTCACTGAGGCCCCTAGGGGTCCCCATCCCCCTGAAAGTTGCTGCACTAGAGGGCTATCCAATTGATTACTCACCTGGGCTAATTGATATTTTCAACGGACATTCTATTAATACCATGTACAGAGATTGTAAATTCACAATATGTATTTATAGATATCAAACATAGCAATCATATTGGTATTTCGACAGGAGATGGATTTCCAAAGGCTGCTGTTGCAAGTGGAACAAGCCCTGAGCAGTGAAGAAGTACAAGCACTTGCATTTCTTTGTACAGATTTACTGGGTAAAGACCTGAACTCAGTGACCACAGCTAGTAAACTCTTCTCTCTTCTGACGGACCAAGAACTGTTATCCCCTGATCAACCTTGCTTGCTTGCTGACCTACTACTCACCATCCAGCGGCACAGCTTGATGCGAGGCCTTGGCCTCAACAACCAGCTACCAACAACCAGTAGACACATCTCTCCTTATAGGTGAATATATAGGCCACATTTACTATAACCTCATCCCCAGGCTTAGTGTTGTCGGAAGTGGCTGGGAATTAAATGATTACTACATCTGAATCCATACATCTCCCCCACAATTGAATACAGACAAAGACAACTACCCACTCATGACACGAATATAAACACTTGTTGTGTTACAGTTGATCACTCCATATACTGTACTGTGATGTTCTCTGAAAAGTGAATGACACATTGTATCTAACCATCTGCAGAAAGATGCTGTATGACCTGTCAGAGAACATCACTCGAGATGAGTTGCGGGAGATCAAGTTCTTGTTGAGTAATGAACTCCCTCGTAGAAAACTGGAGGACAACCTGGTGAGTATGTCAGAACAGTCTAAAATGGAATATGTGTTGTCCAGAGTAAGGCAGTAACCTTTTACAGTATTTTGTGCAATTTAGTGCTTATCTTGATGGACCAACTGACGGTACACATTTTGCTTTATGCTTTCAGACAACCTTGCAATTATTCCTGGAAATGGAGAAAATGGATATTTTGAGCATCGTAAAACTAAACACTCTTGAAAGCATTATTGAAAGTGTCTGCCCCGTGTTGAAAAAAACGATCAAAAAGTACAAGACACAGAATTCCTTATCTGGTAAATCACTTATATGCTGAACTATCCAATCCCTTGCCTGTCAAGGATTTAGAACGGGGATATGACTGAGATGTTTTATGCTATTCAATCAGGACCAGGAACTCAAGAGACAGGGGTGGGACTGTTAAGACCAAGATCTGTGTCTGAAGCTCATGCAGGAATCCAGGTAACATACAATGCTCGTCAGCACACCTTTTTTAAATGTCTTACATTATCTTGATATCCAGTTCTCATGGACACATTTCAGTTCATATCTTGATAAGCTACTACAGTATAATCCTCACAGACTCTCATGCCTGTTTTATTTTCTTTCCTTCAGGCTGCCTCCATGCTTCCAAAGAGGCCTGTCTCTTGTGAACTATCAGGTAGATGGGAGCTGTCACTATCCACTATGCACAAACTGGTTGAATCAACGTTGAATCACCTCCTACTAGAGAGTTGATCTTCAGCTGTTCATTTGGTCTCCCATCCAGGGTTTTAACCAAGCCCTGCTTTTATATTTGTTACTGACTACTATTAATGTGCTATCGTGAGAATGACTTTCAGTGACCTCTTAAAAACTAAATAGATTCACTGTTGCTATCAAAGTCATTCCAAAAAGGTAGGTTTAACAGAGCAAATGAAATGGGACCATACTTTATCAGACATATATCATCAATGATGCTATTCAGGACTATATAGCATTAACAAAGTCATCAACAGCTATTGTTTCAATTCAACCCAGAATTCAACAACACAAATAGACAATACATATGCTTAGGGTTTCAAGCTTTGGTTGATTTCAAGTGTAATCTTCAAGTTTTAATCATTAATATGTTGGATTCACATCTCCATCTCAACCACAAAGTTGAAGAGTATAACTAATTCTAATGAAACTTTATTCAAAGTGCTTTTAATGTTTGATTAGATTAGATGTAGTACTATTCTTTAACTTGCATTTGTGGTTGAGATGGAGATGTGAATCCAACCTATGAATGATTCATTTGTGTAATATCAACATTTGAAGGAGATGTATATGCTGCTTGGATAGCTCCATCTGTACCACTGAATTAGTCTGGCTTTAATTCCAGTTTGTCTACAAATTAATAATTGATATGTTGGATTCACGTCTCAATCTCAACCGAAAATCAAAATAGTAGGTCTAAGTCAAACTAAGTCAAGAGTAGGTCTAAGTCAAACTTTAAATGCACTGTAAATAAAGTTTCATTTGATTTAGTCCTATTCTTTAACTTTGATTATAGGTTGAGATGGAGACGTGAATCTAACATATACATTATTGATTTGTAGACCAGATGGAATTTGTTGGCCATCAAACAAAATTCAATATCACTTTTGCAATACAGTCAATAGCCTATTAACTTGTCGACAAGTTAACAAATTATGTTGGATCTCCAACTAAACCCCAAAAAGTTAAAGAATGGGATTAAGCCAGTGGCTCTAATGAAACTATCCAAGCATTAAATGTTGATATTTGGTTGCGTTGTCAACCAAACACAATTCAATATTCATTTTGTAATACAGTAAATTGCCGAAAGTAAAAAACATCTTACAAACTAATGTAACAGTATTTATTCAACCTTAAAATGAGTAACACATCCATGGCCACATTTTGAGGTTACTGTAACTATAAATGTCTTCTTATATAGTCATATAAAGCGTGCATGTTCAAGATAGCATGAATAGGTCGTCGCAGGTCTGTGGAGATCTTCACAATTGCTGTAATAATCTGTGCAGAATCATGAACAACATCGATCACTTGCACTATGTACTTTTATTGTTATCTCAATTACAATCCAATTCATTTGTTTGTGCTATTAGATAAAGCACAGTGATAACATATCAAGTTGTGTAAATACAAAATATGTGACATTTGAACTTTGTTTAGCTTTTTAATGGTTGAAAGCATGGTGATAACACATTTAGATGACAACTAAACCATAAATCAGATGTTGTTTTCCCATTGGAATTTGGTTGTGCTTTTAGCTTTGGGAATTCAACACATTTCTGGCTGTCTTTTTGACTGGGCGAATAAAGGTTGAAATCTCAACCAAATATTACCAAAATGTCAACGTTGAAATGACACGATCTGCCCAGTGGGTACTGTCAATGTCAAATCTTCTTCACTATGTTATAACATGCTCACCTTCCATTTCCTGTTTGTCTTACACATTCCATTTTCTTTTTGTCTTAGTTGAACCGTATGGCCATTCTGACGAGACTCTCATTCCCCCCACTTACTTCTCGAGTTCACAGCCTTCAGCCAAGGTAAGTGTCTAATGTTCAGTCCAGGTTTTGGGGCCACACTTATTTGCTGTATATGCTGCATTGGAGCATACAGCCTACATCAACAGGAACACCCCGCCAGTCTTTACATCAGAGGCCATGGCCATCCCTCATGTCTGTGTAGTAACCTCTTCTTCCATTCACAGGTATCCTCTCTGAATCGATCTGACACCTCTCTGGGTAAGTCCCACACTGAACATGCTGTGCCGCCCTCTACCTTTGTTCTCTGTTTTGGAGTACAGTACAGAACTCACTTGACCTTTTTGTGCCATCTTGGTCTATCCACACAACAGATGTTCGGAGAGTCTCATATTCGATGGATGCAGGACTTTCACATGGGCTGAGTCTCCTAAGTACCAATGGGGACAACTGTGCTGCTCCCATTAAAGGTCAATTGAGAATGTATAATGCCAATCTGCAAAAGGGGCCTTCTGACTCTTCCCTTTCCCACTCACTCTGTTGGCTCATTGGCCTCACTGTTTGTTAGCTGTATCATTGATGCATTCTTACCTGATCCATGTCTTCTCTCATATAGAGTATCATCATGTTTCATCCACATCCTCATGTGGAGACAATAAGAACTTTGGCCCAGCAGATCCTCAGAGAGGAAACACCAAAAGAGAGGTTTCTCTTATAATGATTATTTTTAAAGGAGCGTTGACAAAGTCATGTCAGTGCCTGTTTTTACTGAAAGTGGATTGTAATGTATGGATTATTTTAGGTACACTAGTTGTTTCTGGGATTATGGATTTGTATATGACGTACGGTGTATTCGGAAAGTATTCAGACCCCTTGACTTTTTCCAGATTTTTGTTACATTACAGCCTTATTCTAAAATTGATGAAATTGTGTTTTTCCCCTCATCAATCTACACACAATACCCCATAATGACAAAGCAAAAACAGTTTTTTGTATTTTTTTTGCAAATATATATAAAAAGCTGAAGTATCACATTTTGTAGTACTTTGTTGAAGCACCTTTGGAAGCGATTACAGCCTCAAGTCTTCTTGGGTTTGACGCTACAAGCTTGGCACACCTGTATTTGGGGAGTTTCTCCCACTCTTCTCTACAGATCCTCTCAAGTTCTGTCAGGTTGGATGGGGAGTGTCGCTGCACAGCTATTTTCAGGTCTCTCCAGAGATGTTTGATCCAGTTCAAGTCCAGGATCTGGCTGGGCCACTGAAGGACATTCAGAGACTTGGAAGGTGAACCTTCGCCCCAGTCGGAGTTCTTGGTCACCTCCCTGACTAAGGCCCTTCTCCCCCAATTGCTCAGTTTGGCCAGGCGGCCAGCTGTAGGAAGAATCTTGGTGGTTCCAAACTTCTTCTATTTAAGAACGAGGGAGGCCACTGTGTTCTTGGGGACCTTCAATGTTCCAGACATTTTTTGGTACCCTACCCCAGATCTGTGCCTCGACACCATCCTGTCTCGGAGCTCTACGGACAATTCCTTCGACCTCATGGCTTGGTTTTTGCTCTGACATGCACTGTCAACTGTGGGACCTTTAATAGACAGGTGTGTGCCTTTCCAAATCATGTCCAGTCAATTGAATTCACCACAGGTGGACTCCAATCAAGTTGTAGAAACATCTCAAGGATAATAAATGGAAACAGGATGGACCTGAGCTCAATTTCGAGTCTCATAGCAAAGGGTCTGAATACTTATGTGAATATGGTATTTCTGTTTTTATGTTTAGTACATTTGCAAACACTACTAAAACCCTGTTTTTCGCTTCATCATTATGGGGTATTGTGTGGAGATTGATGAGAAAACTGTTTTATTTAATACACTGGCTGTAACGTAACAAAATGTGGAAAAAGTCAAGGGGTCTGAAGATTTTCCGAATGCTCTACATGTATTTTCTTTCTGTAGGAACTGGGAGAATATTCTATGACAGGAAAAAAGAGAGGTTTCTGTCTGATCATTAACAACTGCGACTTTAGAAATTCCCCTCTACCGTTAAAAGAAAGAGCGGGAACACACATTGACAAAAGTAAGATCATCTTTACTTGTAATACTTACTATACTGAAATACTTCCAATACCTGTATGTGGGTTGCTTTTGAAGAACCAGGGATCAACCACAACCACTTGTGTTTTAGAGAGTTTGGTGAGTGTGTTTAAGTGGCTGGGCTTTGAGACACAGACTGAGCCAGACTGCAGTCGGGAGAAGATACTGTCTCTACTTGCGGAGCTGCGCAACCGGGATCACAGTCAGATGGACTGCCTGGTGTGCTGCGTTCTGAGCCACGGCCTAGAGGGAGGTGTTTACGGGGTGGACGGGCTGGAGGTCAGTGTCAGGGAGCTCACAGAGCCCTTCTCTGGACTGGAGTGCAGCTCACTGAGGGACAAGCCCAAGCTGTTCTTCATCCAGGCCTGTCAGGGCAACAAGGACCAAAAGCAAGTGTTTATCCAGTCTGATGGCCCAGCACCAAGCTCTACTACCTCCAGCTCTATCTGCACTGATGCAGTGGTACACAGAGACTCCATTCCCACTGATGCTGACTTCCTTCTGGGCATGGCCACTGTCCCTCACTTTGCCTCTTTTAGAGACAAGAGGCAGGGCACTTGGTTCATCCAGTCGTTGTGCCAGAACCTCATCAACTTGGTGCCCAGGTTAGTGCTCAGAAATATGCTTGGTCTCTCTGTTGTTAGATTCTGCCATCAGTACACAGTGAAATATGACGTACAGATGTGAGCGTATTGTTGGTAAATTAATATCATGTTTGATTTCCTCATTGTTCTCTCTCTGTCCAGTGGGTATGACTTGCTGTCCATCCTGACCAAGGTGAATGATGATGTCAGCAGGAAGACAAATGGCATTAAGAAGCAGATGCCCCAGCCTGCATACTCGCTCAGAAAGAGGGTGGTCTTTCCCATTCCCAAAGAACCACCTCCCAGACTATGTGAGCCACAAGCATTGGCTTGAGAACACTAGAGCAGATTTCTTTAATGGTCGTCACCTTTCCCATCTATTCAGGGTACTGATTCAGAAACTAGTTGAGTGGACTCTCACCGACGATATTAATCCATGGGGAAAAGACTAGTACTTGAATAGCACTGCCCTAGACTGAGAGACTGTCTCCACACTCCTGTCTACACTGCACACCTCAGGGATCCCTCAAGTATAAACTGCTGTGTTTTTCCAAAACTGAATGTTAACTGTTTTTTACACCTTATATAAAAAATGAAATTCAGTATAAATATATCCAAAGAACTGTAAATAGAACGTTTCAGGAATTTTTTTAAAGGGTGTTTTTAAATGTTGTAGAGAAAAAGCAAGAACAACCGAAGAGCACTTAATATGCAACGTTTTCCATGTGTTTTTTTCTAAATGGTCAATTTCTTACTCCCTTGCACATTGGCTTCCTAAATGAATACAAAATAACATTTTCAATCAATATAGATCATTTTGTTGTTGCTGCTGTTTCAATACATCACAGTGTACTCCTTGACACCACATGTCATACAACACATTTAAGACAAATTCTATGATGGAAGAATAAAAAATATGGTCAAACATGTATTGGTGTGGTCATGAGTTGCACTATGGCTCTGTTGGTTCTTGCGTGATGCATGACATGCGTCTTGGTCCAAGCTGGCTTGGGTTTTTCCCGAAGTCTGACATACGACAGGTCTGTCACAACAATAAGATAGCCATCACTAGCAGGTTTGAACAGAAACTTCAGTGACAGTTTCTCTGAATGAAGAGGATACATAGAGTATCAGTAGCTTACCACAATATCCAGTTGCTCTTGTGTCTGGTGATAAGCTATTCTCAACAAACTGATGGTTACATCCTTTTCTGTCAGCTCACCAGCTAGTACCTAGAAAGCCACACATGCTCAGTGACTTCAGAGGTAAACTATCCCATTGTCCGAACCACCTATAAGTAAAATTCAGGTTAACATTGGTAGCAACAATCCTCCTCTGACCTGTATCTCCTCCTCAAACCTGGCCTGGAGTTCTGCCATTTCTGACTCAAAGGCCTTTCTTTGGTTATCCTTTTCCTGCTCACTTTTGTTCAGCTGCTCACGTGCTGTCAGTGATGAGAAATTTACAATTTCTAAATGTCAACACTGAAACTGAGGAGCTGTATAATCACTCTACTTTGCACAATTGTTAATAACCTCACAATGCATCAGTTGGTCCATGAGATGCCTTTCCTGCTCCTCTTTCCAGCTGTTCTCCTTCCTTAGCCAGCTGCTACGCATCTCCTCAAATATACTGTCCTGGAGCAGTAGGGAAAAAAACACTATTTGAATTTTCAATAAATAAATCTACCTTTTTTTTGCAGTGCAAAAAATGTGAAACACCAAGTTCTGACTGGTGCCATCTGGCAACAGGTGGCAAGGCTAATTCACCTTGTATGTGCGGAAGGAGCTTTTGAGGAAGTCATACTCTTTCTCCAGCAGGGCTGTGAGGGTTGACAAGCAAAGAAAGGGTGAGAGTGATAGGGACAGGGACAGGTTGAAGAGACAGTATTAGTTAGACTGTTAGGCTGCCACAAGTCATTGTTTCCTGTTTAATACCACATCTCTCCTCTGCACAGCCCTTCTCCCCCTCCAGAGTCTTGGTATGGAGGGTCACTAAAGCACTGATCTCTGATCTGTGGGCCTGCATTAGCTGCCTGTAAGTCAGAGGGAAGTGGTGACTGGGAATCACCTCTTTGTCAAAAGGACCTTATTCCAATTTGACAGTCTAGCATGAAAGGACGCCACCTCTGCTAGCTGTGTGGGGCATAAAGTACCTACTCTATCTCCTGTTGTTGCTGCTGCCTAACTCTCTCAGCTCTCCGCTCTGCTTCGTCCAACAGCTGTGAAACAGAGACATGATGAAGTTAGGAGTCAGAGGTCCCCTTTAGATGACCATGTTGGAGAAACTATCTAGATATCTCACCGCACGGCAGCTGTGCTGGTGGGACCGCCGTTCATCCTTTAGGAGGTCTGTCAGTTTCCCCATCTGCTCCTGCATGTCCTGCAAAAAACCCTGCCTAGCGAACACAAAGGCAATAAGCCAAGCATGTAAAGGCCAATAACTCTGTAATCCAGAAGAGAAGATTTCATGCACAGAATGTTACTATCCATGTGAAACTACCCAAATCAACTATATCAGTGGTGTTTGAATGAGTTCTGTGCTTTGAGTGACATATACTGACAACTGACTAAATACAGGGAAAGTAAAAACTCACATGTTCATAGTTTGGGAAACCCAGTAGTCCACTAGGCCTGAGGACTACACTGTGCAAGTTCTCAGGTTTTTGCTGGGATTCTAATATGAGGTCATAGTTAACTTCTAGGTTCTCACAAACTTTACTGTTCCAGTAATCTCTGTTAATCCAGAAGTCAAATATTTCTCAGTCTATACGCAGAATCTGCCCATTGGAGATTACTGTTCCAGAATTTGAGGAAAAAAAATAATTTCTGGGAATGAATCAAGCTTTACACATCCCTTAAGTCACTAGACACATAAGCATGTTGCAGACTGACCAAGTGGGAAAGCAATCATAGGGCGCGCACGGGCACATGTTTAAAAATACTAAATATACACTGTTTTTAATATATACTGTAATACTACTAGCCACCTAGCAATTTTATGAAGTTGGCTTTAGCTAGCCAAGATTGGGAACCTATCTCCCATTCTCATAACTAGATACACTACAAAAGTATGTGGACACCTGCTTGTCGAACATCTCCAAAATCATGGGCATTAATACAGAGTTGGTTCCTTCTTTGCTGCTATAACAGCCTCCACTCTTCTGGGAAGGCTTTCCACTAGATGTTGGAACATTGCTGTGGAGACTTGCTTCCATTCGGCCACAAGAGCATTATTGAGGTCGGATACTGATGTTGGGCGATTAGGCCTGGTTCAGTCGGCATTCCAAATCATCCCAAATGTGTTCGATGAGGTTGAGGTCAGGGCTCTGTGCAGGCCAGTAAAGTTCTTCCACCCGGTCTCGACAAACCATTTCTGTATGGACCTCACTTTTTCTGCACTGGGGCATTGTCATGCTGAAACAGGAAAGGGCTTTCCCCAAACTGTTGACACTAAGTTGGAAGCACAGAATCATCTAGAATGTCATTGTATGATGTAGCATTAAGATTTCCCTTCACTGGAACTAAGGGGCCTAGCCCGAACAATGAAAAACAGCCCCAGACCATTATTCCTCCTCCATCAAACTTTACAGTTGGCACTATGCATTCGGGCAGTTAGCATTCTCCTGGCTTCCGCCAAACCCAGATTCGTCAGTCGGACTGCCAGATGGTGAAGCGTAATTCATCACTCCAGAGAAGGCGTTTCCACTGCTCTAGAGTCCAATGGTGGCAAGCTTTACACCACTCCAGCCGACATTTGGCATTGTGCATGGTGATCTTAGCCACGGAAACCAATTTCCCGAAGCTTCATGAAACAGTTATTGTGCTGATGTTGCTTCCAAGAGGCCGTTTGGTACTTGTGAGTGTTGCAACCGAGGACAGGAGATTTGTACGCGCTTCAGCACTCTACGGTCCCATTCTGTGAGCTTGTGTGGCCTACCACTTTGCGGCTGAGCCAATGTTTCTCCTAGACATTTCCACTTCACAATAACAGCCCTTACAGTCGACTGGGGCACAAAATGATTTGTTGGAAAGGTTGCATCCTATGACGATGCCACGTTGAAAGTCACAGCTCTTCAGTAAGGCCAATGTTTGTCTATGGAGATTGCATGGCGGTGTGCTCGACTTTATGCACCTGTCAGCAATAGCGGTGGCAGAAATAGTCAAATCCACTAATTTGAAGGGGTGTCCACATACTTTTGTATATATAGTGTACCAAGAAGCCATTTCAGGCTATCAACGAAGAGTAGCTAGCTTGTCTAACTATCTTAGCTGGCATGCCTGCTGGCAAGGTTGGTAGACTTTAGAGAAGCAAGTAATTTCTAAATGTACTGAATAAAGCGCAAATCATTATCCACAGATGGTAGACCTCGATAGTCTAGCGTCCCATAGCTAAGACCACCATTCACGGGAGACGCACAGCCCGAATGAGCGCCTTCCCACAATTCCCAACCAACTGGTCTCTTGGTTCATTTGAATGTGTTGACAGTTGGAGAAATTGCTTGAGCTGTGCTGAAATTTCAAAAAGTATGAAAGCCATCGGTCAAATACTCTAGAACACTGCTGTGCGTACACGTACACCTTTGGTACTCTGATAGACCCTTAAGACTCACATCCCTTTCAATCTTTTACCCAGATTTTAGGAGATGTAGAGAAGCATATTTAGTTCCTTTAAAAAAATAACCACCAGTCAGGAGGATACAGACAGCGCTAGAGGTATGCTTAGATATGCAGAAAAATGTACTTACAGTATTAAGCATAATAATTACAGCTCTAGATTGCAAGAAAAACGTGTTTCAGGAGTGTTAGAAATGTAAAATTCTCCAACAATTATCCACCCCCCAGCCATTGCCATCCAAACAAATTTTGGGGGCGCATAACACTCCTGAAAGAAATCCTATGAACCTGTTTAATCAGCACAACAACACTAAATTAAAACAATGATACTGTAGGACTCCGTATATATATATTTTTTATAAATAACCCACCGGGCACACCTTGTTATTTCATTGATAACCGAGTAAAATTTGGTTGAAACATTGATCAATGAGATTGCAACTTATATTCACCCACTTAAACAGACAGCCAAATGTTAGTTGCATTTCCATTTTATCACTATGATTTCAACCGTCTAAATGCATAACCAAATTCCAATGGAAAAACAATGTCTCATTTTTGGTTTAGTTGTCACCCAAATGTCTATCCCTGCACTTTCAACCATTTAGGGCTCCCGAGTGGCGCAGCGGTCTCAGTGCTAAAGGCGTCACTACAGACCCTGGTTCGATCCCGGGCTGTATCACAACCGGCCGTGATTGGGAGTCCCATATGGCAGCACACAATAGGCCCAGTGTTGTCCGGGATAGGGGAGGGTTTGGCCGGGGTAGGCCGTCATTGTAAAATAAGAATTTGTTGTTAAATAAAACATGTTTTTAAAAGCAAATCAAATCAAAATGTATTTGTCACATGCTTCATGAACAACATGTTTAGACTAACAGTGAAATTCTTACGTTCCCTTCCCAACAATGCAGAAATATATATAAATTTTTCAAAGCAAAAAAAAGCACAGCAAAGTAAAAATGGGATAAAATGTCAGATATTTTGTCTATTTATACAACAGATGAATGTGTTACTTCATCGAATAGCAGAACCAAATTAACTGGATTACAGTTAAGATTACAATAAAAGTACAGGGCCTCCCGAGTGGTGCAGCGGTCTAAGGCACTGCATCTCAGTGCTAGAGGTGTCACCACAGACCCAGGATCGATCCCAGGCTGTGTCGCAGCAGGCCACGACCGGGAGACCCATGAGGCGGCGCACAATTGGCCCATTGTCGTCAGGGTTAAGTGCGTTTGGCCGGATGGGATGTCCTTGTCCCACCGTGCTCTAGCGACTCATAGTGGCGGGCCGGGTGCATGCACGCTGACAACGGTTGCCAGTTGTATGGTGTTTCCTCTGACACATTGGTGCGGCGGGCTTCTGTGTTAAGCGAGCAGTGCGGCTTGACAAGGCCATGTTTTGAAGGACGCATGGCTTTCGAACTTTGCCTCTCCCGAGTCCGTATGGGACAAGATGGTAACTACCAATAGGATACTGGGGAGAAAAAGGTGTAAAAAAGAGATTACAATAAAAGTACATAGTGCAAGTGATCGATGTTGTTCATGATTCTGCACAGATTATTACAGCAATTGTGAAGATCTCCACAGACCTGCGACAACCTATTCATGCTATCTTGAACATGCACACTTTATATGACTATATAAGAAAAATGTTATAGCTACAGTAACCTCAAAATATGTCCATGGATGTGTTACTCATTTTAAGGTTTAATATTACAAATAGTCTTAACTTTAGGCTATCTACTATATTACAAAAGTAGTAATGAATTGTGTTTGGTTGTTGCAACCAAATAGTAACATTTAAAGAAGATGTACAAGTACATTAGGAAAGTATTCAGACCCGTTGACTTTTTCCACATTTTGTTACGTTACAGGCTTACTCAAAAATTGATTAAATAAAAATCCTCATCAATCTACACACCATACCCCATAATGATAAAGCAAAGGGTTTTTCAAAATGTTTGCAAATGTATTAAAATAAAAAAACAGAAATACCTTATTTACATAAGCATTCAGACCTTTTGTTTATGAGACTCTGGTGCATCCTGTTTCCATTGAATCATCCTTGAGATGTTTCTACAACTTGATTGGAGTCGACCTGTAAATTCAATTGATTAGACATGATTTGTAAAGGCACATACCTGTCTAAATAAGATCCCACAGTTAACAGTGCATGTCAGAGCAAAAACCAAGCCATGAGGTCGAGGGAATTGTCCGCAGAGCTCTGAGACAGGATTTTGACGAGGCACAGATCTGGGGAAGGGTTCCAAAATATTTCTGTAGCATTGAAGGTCCCCAAGAACACAGTGGCCTCCATCATTCTTAAATAGAAGAAGTTTGGAACCACCAAGACTCTTCCTAAAGATGGCTGCCTGGCCAAACTGAGCAATTGGGGGAGAAGGGCCTTGATCTGGGAGGTGACAAAGAACCCGATGGTCACTCGGACAGAGTTTGAGTCCTTCTGTGGAGATAAGAGAACCTTTCAGAAGGACAACCATCTCTGCAGCTCTCCACCAATTAGGCCTTTATGGTAGAGTGGCCAGATGGAGCCACTCCTCAGTAAAAAGCACATGACAGCCCGCTTGGAGTTTGCCAAAAGGCACCTGAATGCCAAGCGTCACGTCTGGAGGAAATCTGACACCATTCCTATGGTGAAGCCTGGTGGTGGTAGCATCATGCTGTGGGGATGTTTGGCAGTCCTTGTTTGGCAGTCTCCCAATCCTTGCAGTGGCAAGGACTGGGAGACAAGTCAGGATTGAGGGAAAGATGAACGGAGCAAAGTACAGAGAGATCCTTCATGAAAACCTTCTCCAGAGCGCTCAGGATCTCAGACTGGGGCGACGGTTCACCTTCCATCAAGACAACGACCCTAAGCACACAGCCAAGACAACGAAGGAGTGGATTTGGGTGAAGTCTCTGAATGTCTTCGAGTAGCCCAGCCAGAGCCCGGAACTGAACCCGATCAAAAATCTCTGGAGAAACCTGAAAATAGCTGTGCAGCGACACTCTCCATCCAACCCGACAGAGCTTGAGAGGATCTGCAGAGAAGAATGGGAGAAACTCCCAAAATACAGGTGTACCAAGCTCGTCGCGTCATACCCAAGAAGACTTGAGGCTGTAATCGCTTCCAAAGGTGCTTCAACAAATACTGAGTAAAGGGTCTGAATACTTGTGTAAATGTGATACATTTAATACATTTGCAAAAATACCTGTTTTTGCTTTATCATTATGGGTTATTGTGTGTGTGTGTAGAACAATTTCATCCATTTTAGAATAAGGCTGTAACGTAACAAAATGTGGAAAAAGTCAAGTGGTCTGAAAACTTTCCGAATGCACTGTATCTACTGCTTGGATATTTCCATCTGAGACACTGGCTTAATCACATTTTTTTACTTTTATTTTTGGTTGAGTTGGAGACATTAATCCAACATATCAATTGTTGACTTGTCAACAAGTTTATAGGCTATTTATTGTATTTCAATTGTATTTCAAAAGTTACTGAATTATGTTTGGTTGTCAACACAACCAAATATTAACGTTTGAAGGAGATGTTTCTATCGTTTGGATCTGTGCCACTGACTTAGTCTGGCTTTATTCCAGTTTGTCGACAAATTGATCATTGATATGTTGGATTAACATCTTCATCTCAACCAAAAATCCAAGTTAAAGGACACAACTAAATCAAATCAAACTTTAAATGCACGTTAAATAAAGTTATTTGACTTAGTCCTATTCTTTAACTTTGATTTTTTATTTGAGATGAAGATGTGAATCCAACATGTCAATCATTAATTTGAAGACAAACTGTAATTAAAGCCAGACTAAGTCGGTGGCACAGATGGAACTCTCCAGGCAGAAGATACATCTCCTTGCATTGACCACCAAACACAATTCAATATCACTAAATATCAACAACCAGAGCTTGAAACCCTAGGCCTATTGTAATTGTATATTTATTTTGTTGAATTGAAACAATAGCTGTTGATTACTTTGTTAATGCTATATAGTCCTGAATAGCATCATTGATGATATATGTCTGATAAAGTATGGTCCCATTTCATTTGCTCTGTTAAACCTACCTTTTTGGAATGACTTTGATAGCAACAGTGAATCTATTTAGTTTTTAAGTGGAGATCTGTCAACAATCATTGGTAATATTCAGTGACAAATATCATAGCTAGGCTTGGTTAAAACCCTGGATAGGAGACCAAATGGTAGCTGTAGATAGATCAACTCTCCAGTTGGATGGTGCTGCTCAACCTATTGTTTTTTCTTCTGATAGTGGATATAAGGTTGAAGATCTGGCCTTGTTTCAAAGGTACAAATTCAACATAGAGGTTTATGTTGAAATTTGGTTACCATGATGACATCATGCTGTTGACATTTCACCCTTAAAACAAGTTTTGTTCAAACAGTTTTTTCAAATCTAATGTATTTTCCATGTAGATTCCATATCACAACACTTTGACATATTACGTTGGGAAAGCTGAATTCTCTTGCTAGAAAATGTAATTTCTAACGCTCCTCGTTAAACCAGTAGATGCCAGTATTCACCTATTTTCTGACGTCTAAACGGGTTCCGTGGGACGTCCCAATGCTGAAGTCACCCCAATGACGTTGACATTCCAAACGGTTAAGGTAACACTTACGAGAAAAGGTTGCAGTATACCTGCAGTATGCTACAAATACTGCGTCCAAAATACCACAGTCGACTGCAGTTTCAAACTTCAATGTTTTTTTAAAGGGAAGGGTACGGGGTTAGGTTTGGAGCAGCATTTCCCAAAATCGGTCCTGGGGACCCTAAGGGTTGCAAATTTTGTTTTTTGACCTAGCACTACACAGTTGATTCAAATAATCAAAGCTTGATAATGAGTTCATTATTTAAATCAGCTGTGTAGTGCTAAACCAAAACGTACACCACTTGGGGTCCCAAGGACTGAGTTAGGGAAGCGCTGGTTTAGGGTTTACGGTAGGGACGTCCGAAGGATTCCGTAAAGCACTAACCATTATCTGAAATCCAACTCATATATTCACAATATCCCATTTTCAATGTACAACAACTGCGGAAAATAATATTTATTTGACCTGGTAAACCGGATGTTGTTGATCAGTTGTCAAATGATCATATCGGATTAGTGTCATGGGAGGACCCAACACTAACTGGATCCTATCCACATTAAGACTTCCGGTTTCCGGTTTTTGCCTTCAAAATAAAAGTTTGCGGTAAAACGTGTATGATAAGATTTTTTTTTCCCCCCCCAGCTTTCCATAGTGCATCATTTCAAAAGTATGTGAAAAAAATTAAAAACATTGTATAACGACATGGTGTAAAAATCTAAACTACAGAGAATTACTACTTTATATACAATAAAGATTATACGGTGGAGCTTAAGTAAATGAATGTCAAGAACATAATAGGTAATAAGTAAAAAAAATGTTTTAATAAATCATTATTTTGATTGTATGATTCATGTTTATTTACTGGTGCTATTGTTCAAGGATGCAATGTTGAAATGTAATGTTTAAGAAAAGTATTTTTGTTGTATTGCACAAACAAATTGCACCGTACAGGAAAAGAAAATGATCATGTAAAAGAATAAGACCAGGGTTCAATCTACTCACTATAGTCCCTAGAATACAAATCAGATGAGTTTTATCAAAAAGCTAGGTCATGGGAAGTGTTGGACTTTTACGGAGTGTTGCTGGCCTTTTACTCCGTCCATCACATTGGCCACAATGCAAATCACTGTATATGGAATACATTGACTTTATAGAGCAAAATCTTAAATCAAATCAAATGTTATTTGTCACATGTGCCGAATACAGCAGAGAGAACAGTCTATGACTTGGGTAGCTGGAGTCTTTGACAATTTTTAGGGCCTTCCTCTGACACGCCTGGTATAGAGGTCCTTGATGGCAGCAAGCTTGGACCCAGTGATGTACTGGACCGTATGCACTACCCTCTGTAGTGCCTTGCGGTCACACCCGAGCAGTTGCCATACCAGGCAGTGATGCAACCAGCCAAGGATGCTCTCAATGGTGCAGCTGTAGAACCCACAGCAAATCTTTTCAGTCTCCTGAGGGGGAATAGGCTTTGTCGTGCCCTCTTCACAACTATTTTGGTGTGTTTGGACCATAACCATCTCTGACCTCCTCCCTATAGGCTGTCTCATCGTTGTCGGTGATCAGGCCTACCACTGTTGTATCATCGGCAAACTTAATGATGGTGTTGGGAGTCGTGCCTGGCCATGCAGTCTTGAGTAAACATGAAGTACAGGGTGGGCTGAGCACACACCCCTGAGGGGCTCCCGTGTTGAGGATCAGTATGGCGGATGTGCTGTTACCTACCCTTACAGGAGTGGAGTAAAAGGCCAGCAACACCCCGTATTATTCAGAACCCCATGAAATGACACCATACATACATTCTACTGCCCCTACTGAGTATTCCCGTACAATACTTTTACTGCGGCACCTAGAATAATTTTTGCTCTATAACGCTTCCAACATCGACAGCGTTGTAGCGCAAAATAGTATGCAGCATCATCTGGATGTGTATGCAACACAAGTTCAACATTCACCTTCTGCTACCATTTCGGTCAGGCCGTCTACGCATACAGTTTGACGCATATAAATCCAATTTATGCACCACACCAAACGCACTACAACGCAATGCTGCAAGGCAAACACAGTGTTTCTTCAGAAATGCATGTAATTCTGGTGTACCAAAATACAATTACACTGTCGATGTGTTCGAAGCGAAAACCAATATGTATTTCATATACAATGATTTGCATTGGGCACATTTATTTATTTTTTTACCTTGGAACATATTTTAAAACAAATATTTAATGCAAATATCACTTAAATATGAACAAATATGAATAATTGTTCATGTGTAGATAATTATTTATCAGATATCATGAATAAATACAGGTTATTGACACGTTTATACTATTACGTGAGGGACTTTTATTTGGAACATTTCCCGAAATTCCGTAACCCGAAGGTACTTGTTTAATGTTGCTGACGAGACGCTGATTCAAATCGGCAACCCCCCCCATCCAGCTAATTTCGCCGGTTTCTGCAGGAGATAAATTACATTTGTACAACAATATATTAACGTTACGCACGAAATTGTTTACTAACGTTAGCCATGTCTCAAGACGGATTCCAACCTACACTAATAAGGACCACGCACAATAACAACACGAGGTCTGTCATGCTACTAGCTAGCTCTAGCTAGCCGACGTTACATTCGATTTGTTTCCATAAGCATTTGATGCTCGTTAACTAGCCAGCCAATTAACTAGTTAGCAATATTCTCACTATCAAATATATTTATAACTAACCCCTTTAGCAGGCTAGCAAAATGTTTGCAAAAAATATGAGGGCTTCATTCAGTACCATCATTTGTCAGTCAATAATACCAACAAAAAAACTTATATTTCTATTGAATCAAATGCAGTGACACTAATGACTGTTAATCATGCTTTCTACGCAGCATGAGTATTCAACAAACTCAGGCACCGTGCCCTGGTAAAACGCCAATACAAATTCTGCATGAATACGGAACCAAAATTGGTAACCTTCCCGTGTACGTGATGGAAAAGGCTGAAGGGGAGGCACACCAACCCAGTTTCATCTTTAACGTGACAATAGGCGATGTGTCCTGCACAGGTGAGCCATCTTGTGAAGTATGTAAATTAGGCTCTATTTAGCTAGAGGATTATGGGGGATTGATATTAACAACATGGTCTTCAAAGTTATATCCCCATGTTCGCCTCATCCTCAGTACTATCTATGATACCGTGAGTATCATTCTGTTATGTCCCAGGTCAAGGATCCAGTAAAAAAGCTGCCAAACACCAGGCCGCTGAGTCTGCCCTGAACCTTCTGGAAATAGATGCTGGGACACCGTGAGTGAACATGCACAATTTCTAAAATGAGCATTTATGACAACAAGTTGCGTTTGCAACCATTCTAGTCAGGTAACCTCATTATTAACTTCTTACGTCTGATATCCCCTCCTGCAGCCTTCACATAAAGACGGAGAGTAACGGCATCCCAGCAGAGCCCAACGATCAACCCAACTCAGTGGGGATTCTGCAGGTGTCTTTGTTATTTTCCTTCAATTACCTTAAATTGTGTTTTTGTAAAACAATAGGGCAGTGTACTGTTTCAGGGCTGTAATCATAGTAACACATTTCTGTTGGCATTGAGCATCTTCAAGGTGACATAAGAAAAGTCCATATGATTATGAATAGATGGGTTGTTTTCATGTCTTTCCTAATATGTACACTATATATACAAAAGTATGTGGACATCCCTTCAAATTTGTGGATTTGGCTGTTTCAGCCACATCCGTTGCTGACCGGTGTATAAAATCAAGCACACAGCCATGCAATCTCCATAGAGATACATTTGCAGTAGAATGGCCTTACTGAAAAGCTCAGGGACTTTTAACGTGGCACCTTCATAGGATGCCACCTTTTCAACAAGTCAGTTCGTCAAATTTCTGCCAAGCGAGAGCTGCAAAGGTCAAATGTAAGTGCTGTTATTGTGAAGTGGACACATCTAGGAGAAACAGCAGTTCAGCTGCGAAGTGGTAGGCTGCACAAGCTCACAGAATGGGACCGCCAAGTGCTAAAGTGGGTAGCGTGTTAAAATTGTCTGTCCTCGGTTGCAAACTGCCCCTGGAAGCAACATCAGCAGAAAAACTGTTCACTGGGAGCTTCATGAAATGAATTTCCATGGCCGAACAGCTGCTCACAAGCCTAAGTTCACCATGCGTAGTGCCAAGCGTCGGCTGGAGTGGTGTATTGTTCACTGCCATTGGACTCTGGAGCAGTGGAAACACGTTCTCTGGAGTGATGAATCACACTTCACCATCTGGCAGTCCGACTGACAAATCTGGGTTTGGCGGATGCCAGGAGAATGCTACCTGCCCCAATTTACAGTGCCAACTGTAAAGTTTGGTGGAGGAGGAATAATGGTCTGGGTCTGTTACGGGTCTTAACACTACAGCATACAATTACATTCTAGATGATTATGTGCTTCCAACATTTTGGTAACTGTTTCAGGAAGGCCCTTTCCTGTTTCATCGTGACAATGCCCCCGTGCACAAAGTGAGGTCCATACACAAATGGTTTGTCGAGATCGGTGTGGAAAAACTTGACTGGCCTGCACAGAGCCCTGACCTCAACCCCATCGAACACCTTTGGGATAAATTGGAACCCCGACTGTGAGCCAGGCCTAATCGCTCAACATCAGTGCTCGACCACTAATGCTCTTGTGTCTGAATGGAAGCAAGTCTCTGCAGCAATGTTCCAACATCTAGTGGAAAGCCTTCCCAGAAGAGTGGAGGCTGTTATAGCAGCAAAGGGAGGACCAACTCCATATTAATGCCCACGATTTTGGAATGAAATGTTCGACGAGCAGTTGTCCACATACTTTTGGTCATGTAGTGTATGTTTCCTATGGATTCCTCCCAAAAGGAGCTGGCACTGCAGCGGGGATGGCGCCTCCCTGAATACACTGTTCTCATGGAGGCGGGCCCACCTCACAAGAGAGAGTTCACTGTTACCTGCAGAATGGAGTCACTGACAGAGACGGGTATGGTGGCTCCACGGTTGTTCTTTCTGAATGCTTTATCATTTTAAAAGTAGAAAGTGTTTAAATACTTTACCAATGCAAAAACACAATGCTTATGTTCTTTCAAATGCAAAGTGTTCAGTTGTCAATTCTAAGTATGTCATCCACGTGTATCCGATAGCAATGGGAAATTCCAAGAAGGTGGCCAAAAAGGCAGCTGCGGAGAAGATGGTGGCTAAACTTCAGAATCTGTCTGGCTGTCCTGAAATCACATGGGTATGTTGAATGTTTCCTCTCATTTGGCCTCCTTGGTAAAACATATTTAGGGCGTTTAGAATGAATGTAATGAGTGACCTTTGACCAACTCTTTCCAGACCCCGAAGCCCAGTGTCCGTCTGGAGAACTTGCGTAACTCCTCTGCAGAGAAGATGTCTCTCCTGAGAAGGAACCCACTCAGCATTCCCAACACCGACTATATCCAGATGATGCTGGAGCTGTCCAATGAGCAGGGCTTCGAAGTCACATACTTTGACATTGGTAAGGAGCTATTTCTTCCTTTTGCTGATCACAGATGTTAACTTTGTGTTTTCAAGAATAGCTCAACGGGGGCATATTCCAAGTGTATTGTAGAGTGTGTTTGTGATGTGTTTGATAGATGAGCTGACTGTGAACGGGCAGTACCAGTGCCTGGCAGAGCTGTCCACCTCACCTGTCACCGTATGCCACGGCACGGGCATCTCCTGCGGCAACGCACACAATGACGCCGCACACAGCGCACTTCAGTACATCAAGATCATGGCTTCTATCAAATGAACGACCCTAGTAAACGTCACAACTGTTTCACCTGCAGAACATATTTAAGAAATTGAGGAGGGAAAAAACCCCATTTCATCACAACTGAAACGTGTAGCTATCTTCCATCTACCATTATGTTTTCACTCTTTACCCGTGTTTACTCCGTATGAAATTGGTGGATATTGAAGGCAGTATCAATAGGAATCATGCGATTCAGACAAAACAATCCAGTTGTTGTTTTTATAACAGTGACAGTCAACACTGTTCATCACCTATGGTTTCTGTCAGATATTGAAGTTACTTTGAGAAGATCAGCGCAAAAAAACGAATCTAATCCCATGGGGGTTATTATGTACAGTAGAAAAACAAGGACAAGGGAATAGAATGGACACTAGTCTTGGAACGGCTTTGCTGCCAAAATGTCGACATATCGAAAATAGTCTCCAATTTATCCCAATCATTTATTGAATGATACACAATTTAAAACTGTATTGCACTGAACAAAATTAGTGATGGAAACTGGTTTGGACTCGTTTACCTTTAAGGTTATGAGAAAATAATGCATTTAACGTAATGTTATAGGTTCCCAAAATAATGAAGCCGATTGAGGGCCTATTGGATAAACTATGTAGGAACAAACACAATACATTCACAATACATTCATTTCACATTTTGTATTTGGTTTGATCTTCTAAACGATCTCTGCTTTATTTAATTGGTTATTTCTCTCTGCCAAGATTCAATTACATGATGGAAATAATTTTCCATAGCAATATTAACCCCTATTTTCCAATCGGCTCATTAAAAAGAGTCTATTATCACTTTGTTTGATTTTAGAGTAAAGGTTTTGAGCTTTGGTTGGTTTAAGACCATATTACTGTTTTTGTTTTTTGTATTTGGTTTTATTCAGTCATAGGGAGAAGGACTGGTGTTTTTTGACTACCACCACATGTATTTACAAAGAACACTAATATTAAGCAGGTTTTTGTTTACAGTGACTTTACCTCCCAACAATTATCATTATAAACATCTGCTCAACTAGAAAGTTACATTTAGCTTGTTTAGGTGAAATTGTGCTGGATATAAAACCACATGTCTTTATTATGAACACATTTCTTTTTGTAAAATGTATCTTTTTTAAGTTAATGGTAGCAAGATGGCATTCTCGGAAACATCTGGACAACTCCTGACTTAGACTTCAAGACCAAGACTGCCATTATTGTCTCTTCATGCTACAAATGAGCAAGAGCCAATAATTGCAATCTTGGTAGCTTTGATGTTGATGACTAAGCAGGTAGTTGCCCTGTTGTGTATGGTGACGTCATCTTGCTCAGTCTGCCTGTAATGTTGTAGCTAGCCTAGTTATGTCAGCTGTATATGAAAGTCATGCTGCTGTGTGTGTTTTTGAAGATTTTGAGTTTGTGTCGGCCTTCACACCGAGTCTTGCGAAATGTTTTATGCCGATTACGGAGGATTTTTACATCCGAATTCCACCCTGTCCTGAGTTACTGTCACAGAGCCGAGACTGGGCGGTTTAATCACATTTTCGTTTCCTTTTATCAAGGTGTATTGTAAATCGTCTCGATGTTTTGGCGGACTCATCCCAAGCGCGTGCTGTGTACCTGACCATATGAATACATATTTATTACATGTGAAGTGTGACAGACATGTTAAATAAAGCTACCTGACATTGGCCTCATCCTACATTTATTTGACCTTTGACACCCCCACCCCATTTTAAACCAGTGCTGTAGAATGACCTATATAAACATGATTGCAGGGGAGATGGTAATAATTCAGTCCTCTAGTCTCTTGGTCTGGGTCAACATGGTAGCGGCAGAGCTGACAGGAAAAACAACTAAATAGCCAAGGGAGTCCCAAAATATTATCTCAACCCGGTGCAAGAATTCCTTCACTTGTCTTTGATTCACTGGCAAAGGCCCACACTGTCCTTTACTGCCATCTACTGTGCAGGAGTACGATGGTGTTAATACACTAAGGTACTTACCATGACACTACTATAACTAATGCATGGCTGGATTTGGTAAACAGTGATAAACAGTTTGTGTCACAGACGCCACTGAGTTTTATGTATTTTTATTAGAACAAGCACTATGTAGCAGCAGTGTACAGTGGTCATGGAAAGATATGTACTTTGACAATTGCACTTTAGAAGGTACCCATTAGAAAATAGATAGAATTCAGCTGACACAGTGCGTAGTGGTACAAGTCAGTCCAAAATTCAAAAGAAAAAGCCCAATTGAGAAAATAAAATATTTCGTAAGGCATTTGCAACATTCATTGGCAGGCTATGTCATTTAAACATGCAGATATAAACATTGTAACTGATGAATTGCTCAGGTCTAGCTGTTCTACTCTGATGAAACAAGTCTCTTATTTTTTTCCTGGTCTCTCTGGAAACAATGTATTAATCTAGAACTAAAACTTTACAAAGTACATTATCCTCAAATGTCCTTATGAACAAAGTACTGGTGTTAGAGTGGATGGTGTAGCCTTTGCATAAATCTAATCCAAAAGAGATAGGAATATTCCACTGTTTACATGTAGTGCACTGCCAATAACAGTGATCACAAATGAGTGGGGGTGACTGCACAGAAAATAAGGAATTTCTAGATTATTTATGGGTAATGTCAATTGAGTGTGACCACAGTCTCCCATTCTCCCTCCCTCTTAACAAGATCTCAGACCACAACATTCCCTCCTTGGTGTAATGTAACACATTCAGAACATTTTCATTCCCTGACCGTCGTTATTTAGTACATAATACTCTGTGGGGAAAGTAGTTTATTGGATTTTAAATGGTTTTCTTATCTGGCTTGTATGGGGTTTCTTATCAGTATTGTGTGAGACGCGTTAATAAAAATGTATTAAGGCACAGAAAGTGGAATTGACACTGACAATTGATTTCTGAATACATATCTATAATTTTTGGGATCTAATCTGCAGTACTGCACAGGATAGTGCACACAAAATAATAGTTTTCTTTACAATTGAACATTTAAATTCGACATATTTCTAACATAAAACCACTTTTCCTGTTTCGATTTCAGGCTTCATTCTGGACAAAACAATTCAAAGAACAAATAACTATAATCTCAATGTAAAAATGTTGTTCACTACAGATTCTGTGGTAATGTAAAAAATGTCACCATAGTGTATTGACTTTAACACACAGTGACAGAGGGAGGGGAACATCAAATATACATTAAAGCTGAAATGTTTGGCAGTAAAAGATCTAAACTGTTTCAATTGTATTGGTTGGTGTAAAGGATAAACTCTCTAGGAACTGGACACATGTTTAAAGGATATTCAAATATAATAGCATTAGCTGTGTCGTAACTACCTAATTAAAACCACAGAACTTGAACAAGTTTATTTTTATTTATTAAAATGTTGGTCTTTGGCTTTAACATCCACATTCTGCCATTTGCAAAAGCAGAAAGTTCTGAACATTCTAAAACAACGTAATAAAAGTTGTTTGACTTACTCAAGCCCTTGGCCTCTACATAACAGATTTCCACACACATATGAATTCATGTAAAGTGTTTTCAAAGAACTGACAGTAGGTGGCTCTAGTGTTTCATAAAACACTAATTGTATAAGTGGGGGTAGTCAGTCTGGTGTAGTTGTGACGGTCGAATGGTCATGAGTCATGTGGTTCCCAGTAGAGGACACATTGACCTCTATACTGCCACAGGAGGACTCCACTTTCACTATGACATTTCAGTTAGTGGCTTGGTCGGGAAAGTAACGTGAGACCGGACTCAAGTGAAACGGAAATACATTTGACGAGCCCACTGGCTCCCTCACTATATATGGACAGAATCAAAGATGATTCGTGTAACCATGTATCCAGATAAGTGACCAGGTTTTAAATTGATTCCTCAGAAGGGTATGGCACAAGGCCAACCGTTCTGGGTAGGAATCTCTTCAGATCATCATGAGACGTCCTGAGTGTTAGTATTACACATGTCCTTTCAGTTATACTACAGGCTAAACTGCAAACAGCAAAAAACACAGAAATTGTAGTACAGGAAATTAAAGAACATTACAATTATATTTATAATGACTTTTTAAAACTTTTATTTTTTTAACTTAAACTATTAAAACTAGTTTGAATGTGAGCTGTATAAGGGGAAGAAGTAAAGTCTATACATGTGGTTTGCAATAACAGTTGTGGTGAGTGACATGAAGGGTCAAAAAGGAAGTTGTTTCTCAGGTCAGTGCTTACGCATCAGCAGTTGGGCTTGTAATGATGCTCCTCTTCCAGGCAAACTGGAACTAAACGTCTCCGCTCAAGGGGTTTGTCTTTTGGAGTTGCTGAGGAAACCTCTCAGGATACAGCAACGTCCATCAATACCAGTGACTAAAACAAATTAACTGCAAAAACAAAAATGTGTCCCAAGAGAGAATACAGCTATGATACAGATTCAACTAATACAAAAAGGCCGATCCAAAAATAAGAGCAATCTTGCCAATATTGTATAATAGTTACATTTTCACTAAATTCTATGAGTTGACGATATTTTTGCAAAAATATCAGACTTTTTTCAATTTTATTTTTGTTATAGTCTATATAGCATATGCCAATGAAAGCTGCACTCTAAACATGCATGATACATACAGTAATAGGTAATCAAAAGCCTAATCCAAACACTAGTCTAAATCAAACTGCTTTCAGAACTCAAGTGGGTTTCACTAAAAGCTTTAAAATGTGTGGTGTGGATAGGTGACTTTTTAAGGCAAGGACATCCTCTGAAGTCAAAACAGCTTAGGATAGATCTACGTGGTAAGATTGTTGCCCTGACAACCCAGCCTCTGCAGCAAGCTCAATGGGGGGGATCCAAGAGGATACTTGGATGGGTGACTGGTTGGCTGCAGTGCCAAACAGGGTGACGGATGGTCCAACTCATCTCTCAGCTCTGAAGTCTTTTGTATCCTTCCACACTGTCATCTTGTCAATGAGAGGTTCATTTGAAAACCGTATTGTGCATAGGAAAAAGCCTCTGTCAGCGGTGATGATATGGTCTGTATAGCGATCCATATGCTACCATAGATTAGGGTTTTCCATGTTGATGAAGCCGGGGGATTTGCGAAGCTCCCAGTAGGTGTTGTTGGTGACCCAGCGCTCCCTATGATTGGCATCAACCACTTTCCTGGGAGTAAAGAGACGGGCAATCAATGAAATCGTCAGGGAGTTAAATGTCATTAGTGGAATGGATAATGACAACTCGGCCACACAAGTGTAGGAGGAACAGCCAGAATGTATTGCTGTCAATCTTGGGGATCCATTCCCCAATCTACCCCTCGTTCTTCCCCCATTAAGCTAGCCTGGCTTATACTTTACGTCATTGTTAAATTACCCCCTAGCCTCTGTACTTACTTGAAGAAGCGTGGCTCGTGCTTTATGTCATTCTCCTCTTGCCACTTCCTTCTGGTGCGTTGCAGGTCTTCGATACGCTGCTTCTCTGAGGCAGCCATTTCCACATTGCCCTCCTCCAGGTGCCTAATGTAGAGAAACAACATCACTATCACTCAAATACCCTGTCAAGTGTCAATCAGCAGAGAAATACACAAAGCTTATCAACATATTTACCCGTACAAATACTATTTGACCGGTGTCTTACTTCTGATTTCAAAACTCGTTTTTAAGCCCTTTTTATAGCTTCACAAATCAATTCTGAAAATGTAGATCAGAGTAAAGCTGCAATGGTTCACTCGTCCAGTACAGTCAGATCTGCACGATAATGCTACTGTACCACGTTCTCTCAGCAGGTGGCAGCAGTAGCACACAGTGCATTTCTCATACCGTCTGGGCATTTACAACAACCTTCACAGTAGCTGGAAGTGTGACGGCTGTCTTGACTCTACCTCTGATCGGGTCTGAAGCGGGCATCTGTGGGTGGTAGCAGATCTTGCATCTCAGGGCAAAGCTCATTGAGCTCAATGGCAAACCTGGTGAAGCCATAATACAGCTCGTAATCGGTGGGCATGGAGCCTGAGGGAAGAACACAAGAATCAAGAATCCGTTTCAAGTCCTTTTTTTGTTGTCGAATTGTCTGGACTATTGACACCATTGTCAACACTTTCTTTGTTCCCATATTATGGTCTCATGTACTAGTAGCATATGTTCTAATTTAATGCTGTTATCTGCTTAATGAAAGGAGATATCCAATTTAAATTTTAAAAAAACAGTTCAAAGAATTCTGTTTAGCAACAGTATGATTAACGTGGTTACCTGTCCTCCAGATGCATTTGGCAGAGGGCGGGACTCCACAGTAAAGGCCCTCATGCCATTTTCCGAACAGCCGATGCACTACCTTCCCCTCTTGGTCCATCACGATCCCTTGAACCTCATTGACATTAGAACTCCAGTAATTTCCCTGCAAAATAAAATGGTAACAGTAACATTGTGACCGCAAGATAAATAGCATTCATCCCCCACCTGAAAGGTAACAAGTAGACAATAATTACAATTCCAAATAAAAGAGACAGCTATGGTAATGGGATAAACGCTTTCACAGGGATGGTCGTTTCTCAGCACATAATTGCCTTTGGACTTCATAGTGTTTGTACTGGTCATATCCACAGCTGAGTTCACCGATGTCTTACCTTGACGAAAGTGAGCTTGCAGATACAGGCACTGCTTTTGGTGTTCCTAATGGTGATTTCCCCGTAGTGTTCGATCCACCTTCTGCCGCTTAGGATGTTGTGCACGCAGGTGGTGACCTTGTTCCACTCATAGTGGTCCCCAAAGCTGAACGGCACAATAGCGATTAGCGTGAAAAGCTTGAAACACTCTCAGGATATCTACAGTAATCACAGACAAGGATAGTTATTAAGTCGGTCTGTGTCTTTGAGATGCTTACTGGGCAACATAATCACAAGTCTCATAAACAAAACAGTGGGGGCTTGTGGGTACCTGTGCAATCTCATTTTCGGTCGAGGCAGAGACGCTTGCAATCTCCTATAATCTATGTGCTTATTCAGCAGCACCCCCCCACCCCCCTTCCTGCTCCTCTTTCTTTCTGATTCATTTCTCACAGGATGGAAAATAGAGCACAGCCCATCTCACTCCTCCCTAACCCAGTCAGGGGAACTTCAGTAGGGAGTACAGTAGGTCCTTAAAGCTTCCCAGGACCCAGCATTGAGCCCACTCCACAGGGTGAAGTGATGGCTGTGGCAAGGGGAGGCTGGCAGAGGCCTGATGGCTCTAAGTAGGTAAGGCCACTGTTATGGAGTTATTTAGGTGGCTCCTATAGCGAATGACAGTGGGGACCAAACTGGGCCCGTGGAGACATTTAGTTTGGCCTGCCAGAAGGTCCATCCCAAAGGAACATCTAAAGGATGTTACACAGAGAGTGACTGTGTGTGTGTGTGTGTGTGTGTTTAGCTGAAGAATAGGGCCAAAGATGGATTACCTTGGTAGCATAACATTGACTGTGCCAATGGGGAGGATTTCCATGGATTTCCCCCAGAATTTGTTTTTCCATCTGACATCTGAGAAGAAAATTGGCAGAATTAGAAAAAAGGAAACAATGACCCCATTGAGGAAGTGCACAACGTGTGTGACACTGTAATTCAACAGATAACCTACCTTGCCAAAAGGTGAACTTGTTGGAATCAGCGTGACAAGCTGAGATTGGTGGATGGTGGCTCACCTTCAAGAGATAATCAAACGTCACACGTCTTATCAGTGGCAATATTGCCAGATTGTTGCCTCGTAGAGGAATTTATTTTAGGTCAAGATACAAGAGTCCTTATATTGTGACTATTATGCAGACCGGGTACCTGGTAACAGCTGACACCAGCACTTAGGCTAAGTGCAGACTAGGTTCAGTCAGACCACGGGGAACAAAATAGAGTTACCATCATACCTTCAAAGGCACTGTTAGCCGACTGGGGGACACAGTCTTTGTTTAAGCACGCTGAAAGCCACCAAACCTGACAGGTCTGTCAGTCTGCAGCACAGTGCAGTACAATACTGCAGCTGATGTTACTATTAAATTGTTCTTACAGACTCCAGTACATGAGAGAACTGGCACATTTGACCTGGTCTTGGAAAACCCAGACCTAGGGAACATTGTGGGAGGCAACCCGTCTTGTCTTTCTAGTGAGTGTGTGTGTGTGGGGGGGGGGGGGAACAAATATTTAAACCAAGTGTACAAAACATTAAGAACACCTGCTCTTTCCATGACATAGACTGACCAGGTGAATCCAGGTGAAAGCTAGGATCCCTTGTTGATGTCACTTGTTAAATCCACTTCAACCAGTGTAGATGAAGGGGAGGAGACAGGTTAAATAAGGATTTTTAAGCCTTGAGACAATTGATACATGGATTGTGTATGTGTGCCATTCAGAGGGTGAGTGGGCAAGACATAATATTTAAGTGCCTTTGAACTGGGTCTGGTAGTAGGTACAAGGCGTAATGGTTTGTGTCAAGAACTGCAACGCTGCTGGGTTTTTCACACTCAACACTTTCCTTTGTGTATCAAGAATGGTCCACCACCTAAAGGGCATGCAGCTAACTTGATACAACTTTGGGAAGCATTGGAGTCAACATGGGCCAGCATCCCTGTGGAACGCAACTTGTAGAGTCCATGCCCCAATGAATTGAGAATGATCTGATGGCAAAAGGGGGTACAACTCAATATTATATATATATGTATATTTAATAATATTTTTTTCTCAATAAGTAGGCCGTACAGTAGGGTGTACAGTACGCGACAGATAAAAAATAAAAATAATAAAAAAGCTAGATTACCGACACATGTAAAAGGCTAAACTGATCCCATATCTACTACTGAGACGCTTGATACATACGGCCTCGCGCAACTCTATAATGAATGTGTTCCGAGTACCTACCTGCTCAGCGATAAAACACATGCCCTTGTCCTCACGGATACATTCATACGTCTCTCCCAGTAAAGGGTTGAATGGCTTGCTTCCCGCTCTGTAGTACGTGGAGGAGTATCCTGAGATGACGAACGCCGCCATAATGGCCTGTAGCAGAGAAACGGCAACACAATGAACGCTAACAACGCAAAACATACACAACGCTTTCCATCAATACTGCCAGTGGCGTTACACTGAAACAGAACTTCTCTTTGTTTGATAAAAGTGACGAACGAATCATTTGTGCCTAAAATAATACATGAATAAATGATCTAAATGCCATTTAAACCCCTGGTACATACTGGTTTACAACCTCCCAGTAAAATATCATTATTGTCATACTTGTCTTGCAAGTGCAACGTTAGTATTCACACACCGTCCTGTTATGGTAACAAAGACAGGAGAATGACAGATGTGAGATTGAACAAGGTCGACAGCTGCAGCGGAGCGTGATGTCTCTGGAAGAGGCCAGGGCTGTTGTTCAGACTGTTTACTTTGGGCATGGCACTGCCAACGCCACGCCAGCGCACATGCCATGGACTGGACTCACCCAGTATGGGCTAGTGATGGTAGAGACCGGGAATGTATATAGTTGCTTGTGCTGATGAACTCCCATCTTAACCCGAAGAGGTTTTCCGTCATCTAATGAGCCTCTCCGGTATGTCTTCTGGGGTCTGTTAGCTGGTTTAGTGGGTCACATCATCACTAAGAGTTCCAGTAATGTAAGATTAGGTCATACCTTGTGGTGGTAGAGAATGCAGAGTTATACTTGTGTTTTTTCTAAGTGCATCCATACAGTTCTAGGACTCAGAGAGGTGAGCATTTGGGCCGTACCATGCACTGGTTCTCAGAGGGGTGAGCATTTCAGTTGTACCACGCGTTGGTACTCAGAGGGGTGGGTGTTTGGGGCCGTACCATGCGTTCGTAGGGGTCCTCCGTATCGGCAGCTCTGTCCAATAGCTCAGTGTACTCCAGCTCCTCACACATGTGCTGCAGGGTGTTGAGGGGCTCGTTGAGTTCCACGGGCATGGACACCTTGGACAGGTCCTTCCCTATGTTGTTCCTCAGGATGTTCCACAGGTTGATGTTGCTGCAGTCCGGCGAGGGGGCGGGAAGGGACGGGCGCCGCCCGTTACGGAAGGCACTTCCAGCCAGGTCTCCGTTCAGCACTGAAAAAAAATTAGGAAAGTACAATACTGTCACGAAGCATCCTCGAGGACTCACGACTGTCTGAACCAGGCGTCGTCAAATCCTAGTCCTTGCATTTCATAATAGCCACAGGTAGTTCATGACTGAAACATAGTCAAAGGATGAATGACTAGAATAGAAGATAGAGTGCCTGTGCAGAGGAGAGGGAGGCCCTGCTTCACTTTCCCCTGACAGCTTTCATAAACCCTGAGTGCCGCTCTTGGCACACTGTGAGCCCTGCAAGGTCAATCCCTGCCTCACTGATAAATGACCTGGCCATCGCAGTGGGAGAGGGGGGAGGTGGTGGTGGGGGCAGGGGGTTCACTGCCACCTCTATTACATTAGCCCCCCTGCTCTAATGGAAGGAGAGGCCGCAGCAGAGGGGGGACCTACTTTGTCTGGAGACGTTATCGGTCACGCTGGCATTGTCCTCTGAAATGTTATCGCTCACATCGCTGACGTATGACTCATCGTCTGAGGCCTGGAGGGAGCGGGGGACAAAAGAGCCACTGAGTCAGTACAGTACACACACCCAGAGAGCCTAGTCAATAACACACACACACACACACACACACACACACACACACACACACACACACACACACACACACACACACACACACACACACACACACACACACACACACACACACACACACACACACACACACACTACAGTTTGCCAGTGGCTAGCAAACTGCAGTCAGCGCTGGCTTTCTCTCTCTCGCTCTGCAGTAATCAAAAGATGAGACACTGCAGCATTTCCATGCACTTTATATATAGTAACATACAATGAACTCATTGACGGTGCCAGAGAACAGCAGATTGTGGCTGGCAGTAATGGCCTCTATTGCAGTACAGTCAGCTGCTGGAAGAGCTTTTTTGGCCAACAGCATTCTGCTGGTTTGAATAGGGCCTGGCACCTGAGGCAGAGGATTTGGCCTTAGACTAGTGATGGGATATCCTTGGTGAGTAATCCTTCAGTGGGACTCTAGCTAGCAGCACTGGGTTTGCATACCTGGGGAGCAGCAAGCCAGTCCTGCTGGCTTTTATGAGGCCATATTGACTGGGGCTTGGTATTCATGGCAGTGAGTGAGAAAGGCCATCTTTGTGGCTTAGGAACGGACACAAACCATCAGTCTAGAGGATGAACCATGTCAAATCCATAAAGAAGGGCTTATCATTGAAAACCTGGAGGTGGGAAATCAAGGGGGACGGTGGCATGAGAAACGCTGCCGTGCTTTAGGACATGACTGGACCCAGTTGAAGGATTTAAGCAGCAGGATAATAGAATGGAGACTGGAGAGCCCCCCTCCAGTGTGGCTTTGTTTGACTTTCCGTTGTGTTATCTCTGTCCCTCACACTCTTTTCTCGTGAATCGCTGACAAACTCCAGCTCCACTCGGCCATCGGCCATGCTTTATCTGAGCTCCCAGCTCTTTGACATGTTTTCACCCTCCCCCTTCCTCTTCAATCTGCTCCCCGTGGTCCTGCTGCCATCCCCCCTCTCAACGCCCCACTATCACCTCGTTCTCCGACGAGCTGGCAGACAGAAGCACTTCCTGGGCGTCGAAGAACTCTGACACAGACTCGGACATGGACAGCCTGCTCTCATTGGACGTCTGTTGTGTCAGAGGGATTCCCATCTGCTCACCAGCCTGTAAGAAAACACAGTGAAACACAACTAACTTATTTGAAGTTAATTGGGAGAGGGAAATGACAGAACTGCAATGTGTAATGGGGGTCTTTATTCATCCTATATTTCTGAAAGGACTGAGGTCACAATGATTTCTGATTAGTCATTTTCCCATTGACCTTGACGTCAGGGTCAGCATAACTTAATGATCAGTAAGCTCACCTGCCAAGATATACTGGAAGCACCATCCTTCTTTAAGGACAGGAATCAATAGTGTAATTGGCAAATGCAGTAAGCAGAGATTCCACAATGTTTTCCAGTTAACTAAGGCTACATGGCCAGCTCTATAATGCCTGTGTATCACCACAGAGGTGGAAAAACAGCATACAAGATCACGCTATTCTCCCTGACCTCACCTGGCAGCTATCGGATGGCTGCTGTAAGCACATTCAGCACTGCCATGGCAGGTTTTCTGCAAGTCGGGGACATTGGTTTTGGGGAATAGAAAAACTTCAGACAAGTTTATCTGGTTGAAGATGTAGCTACCTCGTCAGAACTGGGAATGATGTTCACACTGACTGTTTGTTCAGACAGGACCGACTCAGAGTGGATGCGGCCCAGTCGGGTTTTAAGCTCGGCGTTTTGGGACAGGGCCTGAAAGAAATAATGATCCATCACTAATCTGTCAGCTAGATGAGAAAATACAGAGTGGAATAGAGAACTAAAAAGATAAGCGTTAAAACTGGATCTATGTCGTGCAGCTCTACATTCATTAACACAGACAAATCGGAGGCTTATACTGTATGTACTGGCACACTATGGACATATTTTGTGACAATGATTATAATGTCATGTTATACAGTTATAATGTCACCTATAGTTCGACAGATTTTACTGCTGCAGTTATGGTCTGTATTGGTCTAAACTGTAATATCTCCAATCAAACCTACCTAACAGGTCCCTAAGGAGAGTATAGTACATCAGCTACCCTGACTACCCTTAGCTGCAAAGGGCATGTTAAGTTGACATCCCGACAACCCTCTCTGTAGCCATACCATGACTCTACACACACGCCATGGCCTGATACCCTTGACCTGCACTATTACGAAAACTCCCAATTAAAACAGTAGAAAACGGTTGACACATTTCGCAAAAAAATAATAATTTGACATGTCAACACAGAGCGCGCTCCAATGAAATCATTGGCAACCCAAAGGAGTCAACTTAATGGACTTGAGAGGCACAGTTAATATTACTTTCCAATTATTTGGAAGAAAAGATAACAGCAGTTGTTTAACTAAGCTGTCCTCTTTTTCCATGTCTCCACGTTTCACTTCTCAGAAAGCGATTACAATGAATCAGCAACGGCTGCTCTGCTTTCCACGATGAGTTATTAGCTCAGTCTCACTATGTGACAATATACAAATGGATCCATTCTCATAGAAACAGAAAACAAAAGCAGCGTGTCTAGTAAAACAAATGATGAAAGCCATCTCCTTCTTTCACAACACCTCATCTCTCCATCCATTGCATGAACAAAATATGTGCTGCCCTGAATATTTGAAGTGACGCAGTGAATTCTGACAAAAACAACAATATTAACCATTTATAATGACAGTTCCCAGTGCAGGGGAATTCTGGGTACTGTAGTACATTTCTTATAGAACACCTACATGTCTCACCTGTGACAGAGACTTCCTGAGGGTGATGAGCTGGACAGACTGCCCTGATGACTGATCCTGGTCTGATAAAACCGTTTTGATCTTCTCCTTCTCTATGGCCACTGTGTTGAACGCAGACTTTAGCAGAGAGTGGACTGCAAAGAACCAGAAATCCCTTTAAAACACACCCTCTAGTTCCAACTCTTCAGCGTCGCTTTCTCTTTATTTTAGTGCTATGGTCTAGTGTAAAGCCACGTGAAGTGTAAATAAATCTGTTGGTTGGTGTCAAATGTATTCCAATAGTCTAAAACAGAGTTTCTTAAACTGTTTCAGTCTATGACCCAAATTAGGTTTTCTGTGTTTTCCTGGGACCCAAGCTTATGAAAACATGCAACTATTTGTAAATATGGGTACATTCCATTGCCTAAAACAAATGCAATATAGACAAAAACAAATAACAATTAAATACCCATATAAATATGAATGTTTATTGTTCCCCATTAAAAACACACTGCTTCCTGCTGTAGATGAGCAACCCAGACCCTTGTGAGTGTTTGCCAAAAAAAGCATCTTGCTTCAATCAGTTTATTCCAGTTCAGAATAAAAATGAGGACTTACATTTTAACTGCAACAGTTCCAATCTAGACTTGTTTTCAACAATTTCTACAGTGATATGTACAGTAGGCCCGATCATTTTTAGGGTTGCACTATCAGTAGCTAGCTGGCTTGCTTTGGCTAACGGTAACTAACGAGCCATTAGCTGTGTAGAAGGTGATTGTTTGAAAGAAACTCACATCGGCTACTGTGAGATATTATTTCTGCTTATCATCAACACCCGTAATAAAATGACAACAATGCCTTGCTAGCTGACGTCCACTGCCCTGTCTTTCCAAGGGGCCCCTGGGTTTACCGTCATGCTGTTTGGTCAAGACGTGTTGTTTTTAAATTTGTTCGTTTTGAGACACTCATAACCAAAGCAATTCCCCGCACAAAACACATGGTGGGCGCTCCTAGTTATTTCTCAAAGTTTGTATCAAACCACGAGAGAGAAACTCATTGCTGTATTCGCGTTTCGTGACGACTGAGTTCAGTCAGAACTTGTGGCTAGTGTGAGAGTCCATTGGATGATAGAGGTGCGTCGGAATGCGGAGCCAGTGGCTCACAGCGCATCGTCTGCTGCTGAACGACAGCGCCGCAGTGTGTGGGTCGCCGAGGGATCGTCACGAAAACTGCAGAAAAAAAGAACCACGAAGCACATCTCCCTCCCACTCGCGCAGTGGCCAAACTGTGCAGACACAGCTGCTAGGCAGAGAGCGCAGTTGCACTTGGCCAAATCAATGAGTCACTCATGAAATAATGATACATTTACTCTGACACGTCGCGACCCACCATTAACAGGTCCAAAGTGGGTCGCGACCCATACTTATAGACAGTCTGGTCTAACATGACTTTTCTATTCAGTGCAGCAGCCTGTATGTGTGTCTGCGTCTGTCTGTCTGTCTGTCGGTGTATATATGTGTGTGTGTGTCACCTTTCTGAGCGATGAGGCAGAAGTCCTCCTGCAGTTTGATGTAGTCGCCTCCACACTCTATGTTGTCAGGAGCCAGGCGAGAGGCAGGGGTCTGGATGTCCACCAGCTCAGCACTCAGGTTGGGGTTTGAGGAGTGGAGGCGAACTGGAGACATGCTGGCACTCACAGGGAGAGATGGGACCTGAGAGGGAGGAGGGAAGTGGGGCGCTGTAAGTACCACCTGGAAGACTTACAGTGCCCTCAGAAAGTATTCAGACCCCATTACTTTCCCCACATTTTGTTGTGTTACAGTCGGAATAAAAAACGGATTACACTGAGATTGTGTCACTGATCTATACACAATACCCCATAATGACCAAGTGGTTTGTAGATTTTTTGATTTTTTTATTAATAAAAGATTAAAAGATGAAATGTCTCGAGTCAATAAGTATTCAACCGCTTTGTTATTCAAGCCTAAATAAGTTCAGGAGTAACAATGTGCTTAACAAGTCACATAATAAGTTACATGGACCCATTTCGTGTTCAATAATAGTGGTAAACGTGATTATAGAATAACTACCCCATCTCTGTACCCCACACATACAATTATCTGTAAGGTCCCTCAACCAAGTAGTGCATTTCAACAACAGATTCAACCACAAAGACCAGGGAAGTTTTTCAATGCCTGGCAAAGACGGGCACCGATTGGCAGATAAAAAAGCAGATGATTAATATCCCTTTTGAGCATAGTGAAGTTATTATGGTGAAGTTGGATGGTGTGTCAATACACCCTGTCAATACAAAGATACAGGCGTCCTTCCTAACTCAGTTGCCAGAGAGGAAGGAAACTGCTCATGGATTTCACCATGAGGCCAATGGTGATATTAAAAACAGTTACAGAGGTTAATGGTTGTGATATGAGAAAACTGATCAACAACATTGTAGTTACTCCACAATATTAACCTAAATGACAGAGTGAAAAGAAGCCTGTACAGAATAACAAATATTCCAAAACATGCATCCTGTTTGGAACAAGTCCCTAAAGTAATACTGCAAAAAATGTGCCAAATAAATTTTTTGTCCTGAAAACAAAGCGTTATGTTTGGGGCAAATCCAACACAACACATCACTGAGTACCACTCTTCATATTTTCAACCATGGTGGTGGCTGCATCATGTTATGTGTAATGCTTGTCATTGGCATGGCCTAGGGAGTTTTATAGGATAAAAATAAATGGAATACAGCTACAAGCATAGGGAAAATCCCAGAGGAAAACCTGGTTGTCTGCTTTCCAACAGACACTGTAAGACAAATTCACCTTTCAGCAGGACAACAACCTAAAACACAAACCCAGATTGGTGAGAATTGTTTTTATTTCATCCATTTTGAACTCAGGCTGTAACACAACAAAATGTGGATTAAGTCAACGGGTATGAATACTTTCTGAAGGCCCTGTAGGTGGTGGGAATGTGGGCCAAGTTATGTGTCTACAGAAAGGACTGAATGGGTCCAGATTCAGCTCAAGTTCTGGCTCCTTATATACCCTTCTGCTGTCTCTTCAGCTAAATATTTGAGCACACAGACTGATAGTAAATAATAGATAGATACGCACACTTGTATGTTTGTTTACATCCCTCTATAAATCACACCAAGTCTGCCAAGTCATTGGAGACAGTGAGGCACAGTTGAATCAGAGGCTTTGTTCCAACCAATGTTCTTTTCATGTTCCTCAGCTATAAATAAACCATAAAACAAGGAAAAAAACCTTTCCCCTTGTTTCTCCTGGACTGATGACTCACTCGTTCATCAACACTACGTATCCCAGAGGGCTGCTGGTGAGGAAACGGTTGGTTCTGGGCTACATAATCTACCAGAACACCCGTAGTGATAAGAACTCAGTATCATGAAGGAAAAGGCTTTTAAACGGTCTGTTGTTGCAAATCGGCCATTGGAACAGTTTAAAAAAACGGAGCGTTATATGAATTCAAAGCATGACTAGCCTTTTCCCAAAGCAGTAGAGAGTGTTAAAAGTAAATAGGGGGAATTTAGTCAATATAAGAAAAAGCAGAGGGCAGCACAATGAGGGCGTTCGGACACAGGAAGACTGCCTTGAATGCGTCTGGGGCATTTTGTATGGAGGCTACTAAACCAGAAACAATTCCAAAGAGCTATGTGTGTGCGTGAGACAGAAAAAGAGAGAGACTGGATATCTAAGAAATAAGAGGTACCTGAAGCTGCAATTTTGCATCTTTGCCGACACTTTTTGTTCTCCATCTTCTGTTCATGCGCTTGTCTTTCTTTGACATGTCTACACAATTGCTCTACATAACAAACACGGATCAGAATATGTGAGAGGTGGTTAATAAGACAAGCAAAGGTTGCATCATCACTAAGAGAGAAGCAATGATGCCAGACAACATAGGAGCAATGATGCCAGATAACATAGGAGCAATGATGCCAGATAACATAGCAGCAATGATGCCGGATAACATAGCAGCAATGATGCCAGAAAACGTAGCAGCAATGATGCCAGATAACATAGCAGCAATGATGCCAGAAAACGTAGCAGCAATGATGCCAGATAACATAGCAGCAATGATGCCGGATAACATAGCAGCAATGATGCCAGAAAACGTAGCAGCAATGACAGTTAACATTGTTGTTTTTTTGTTGTGTTTTTTGTTTTACCCATTTTTCTCCCCAATTTCATGGTATCCAATTGTTTTAGTAGCTACTATCTTGTCTCATCGCTACAACTCCCGTACGGGCTCGGGAGAGACGAAGGTTGAAAGTCATGCATCCTCCGATACACAACCCAACCAAGCCGCACTACTTCTTAACACAGCGCCATCCAACCCGGAAGCCAGCTGCACCAATGTGTCGGAGGAAACACCGTGCACCTGGCAACCTTGGTTAGCGCGCACTGCACCCGGCCCGCCACAGGAGTCGCTGGTGTGCGATGAGACAAGGATTTCCCTACCGGCCAAGCCCTCCCTAACCCGGACGACGCTAGGCCAATTGTGCGTCGCCCCACGGACCTCCCGGTCGCGGCCGGTTACGACAGAGCCTGGGCGCGGACCCAGAGTCTCTGGTGGCACAGCTGGCGCTGCAGTACAGCGCCCTTAACCACTGCGCCACCCGGTAGGCAACCCACACATTGTTAGCTATGAAATTGAGGATGGGATCGTCTCCACACAATTGAGTAAAAAAATAACTTTATCTTAATGAAAAATTCTTTCTCTTAATGAAATGTAACGATTCAAAGCAAATGGCAAACATTCAAACGTTGATGTATGCTCTTAATCAAATGCAATTTGTTATACATCGATTGGAAAGCAACAATGAATTATGTGAGTCTATTAGAGTGTGTCGATGTACAGTGACAGAGATGAAGGCTGTGTTGGAAACGGATTGGGCCTCACACAGACTGACCATGAGGCCCAGAGATACACACCTCCATCCATTAGAGTAACAGCCCCCCCCCCCCCCCCCCCCCCACACTCAGCCACTGCTGTGCTAAGATTAAACTCTCCCTACTTCTTGCTATGTGCGTGTGTGTCTGTGTGTGTGTGTCTGTCTGTGTGTGTGTTACCTGCATGTCAGTGAAATTAGGAGCCGACTGGGTCCTCTGTAAGATCTCCAGGCTCTGCAGTAACTTGCTCAGCTCTATCAGGCTGGACTGGCAGCGGGCGAGCTCTGGGAAGAAGCAACACAAGGCAATGTGTCACACACTGGAAGACCACGTCTGACACAACGTGACTCATCGTTTTTCCACCACTGCTGTGTTTAACAAATGAGAGAACCATTATGGAAAAACAAATATCCTCATTAGTTTAAGTAACAAAGTGGAATAATATGACAGGCAGTTGCTACTAGGGTTGCAAAAGGTACCGGTAATTTACTAATGTTACCGGAATCTTCAGACATTTTGGTAATTAACAGCAAGTCAATGGCAATCTATCGTAACTTTTGTCATTTATACTTGATTAACTTTATTTTTTTTCAATGAATATACAGTATTAGTATTGTCCATGAGTTTCCAGTCGATCAACCATATGGTTCAAGAGAAAACAGCCAAATAATCTAATCAACAATGGCATTATTTTCAATTACTTCTGCAACTCGTCCAATTATTGACTTTTTACACAACATAGACAACAAATACATATTGACATAGTAAAATAAATAATAGTGTAAAAGAAAAATAAGGATATTTAACACTGAAACCCTTATATTAAACACTAAATGGTGTTCATTAAGTTGATGGTTAATATTTATGTTTTACAGCTTTGATATTCTCTTTTTTTATTTGAAAATCTGAATTCTTTCATACATTTGACATGTTTGTAAAGCCAGAGATAATTAGACGCCTGTGATAATCTGAACTACCCAAAAGGGCCACTAGACGTATTGTGATAGACTACATAAAATCCTTGAAAGATTCAAAAATTCTGGTAGTTTACTGGTAAACTTTTAAAGTTTCCAGTAATATACCCTCCTTTTGCAACCCTAGTTGCTACTATCAGGAGCTATTGTAAATCAGACATGGGCATGAGGAGAATATCCCATCAAATGAATAATACAGTAAATCTTTCAATGTTGGCAGGGAAAGGGAAATATATTGCTGATCCTTATCATCCCGATTTAATAGATGGATGTTTCACAGCAGCGATGGTAGGAAGAGAGCACTTACCCTCTGTGCACTTGTCCATCTCCTCCGACTCCTGAAGCCATGCGGCCACTTTGCTCTGTCCGTTACTGTAGGAGGCCGGCAGGCTGCTGCTGCTAGGGACTGGGGGGGACTGCCATGATGGAAGGGTGGTGGGTTTGGGCTGCTGGAGGACAGGGATAGAGACACAGGGGTTGGGTTAGTAAACACACCTCAGACATACAGTATGTATACCTTCTGAATAACACACACCAGATGTGAGAGAAACATGTACGTTTCCTGCTTTCCGAGACACATTCGAACAGAATTCATGCTTTCTAAAATAAATTCTAACAGAAATCATTCTTTCTAAGAGAAATTAGAATAGAATTCTTGCTTTCTAAGAGAAATGAGAATAGAAACTGTGAAGCAAAGGACAGGAGATATAGCATGTCCAAATCACCAAAGACTTCCTACTCAGAACAGTAAAGATTTTCTGCATCCTCACCACTTCAAAGCCACAGATCTTTATTGACTCACGTCCTGTGAGAGTGCTGATCAGTAAGAGCCCGTAGCGCGCAGGCCGAGACCCAGGCCCAGCTGCTCTGAATACAGGTTTGTTTGATGAATCCTAATAACCTGAGTCTGCCAGAGACTCTCCCCTCCCTGGGGGATTCAGTGCCATTAGTCTTATAATTAGCTCAGTAACCGAGCAGGGTTGTTAGAACCCCGTCACAAATTAAAATGTTGAGTGGCTGTATATTGAAACGTTAACAGCGTTGTATGAGGGCCACTACCACCATGTAAAGCCAACCTGAGTCAGACAGACGTAAAAGTTCAGCTTACCACAGCAGAGAACAACTGTGCCGAGGTAACCGCCAGGGAAGAGAGGCCCACCTTTACGTCATGTTGTCCCGCAATGGGGGTGGGGGCTGGCTGAGGGTGGGGGTGTGGGATGGGGGACTCGGTGGTGGCAGGGGGAGGGAACGTCCTTATGGTGGCGTCTCGGGGGGAGCGGACGATCTCGTTCTGCCGGTAGAGACGGTGGTGGCGCAGCTTGACCACCCAGGAGTCAAAGATGTCTGGAGACTTGACCTGGGAAGAGAGAAGAGAAGAGGGGAAAGGAAAGGAATAAAATAGAAGAGACGTGAGAAGGAGAGGAAAGGGCATAGTCTTTGAATAATGCAAATGCAGAGTGATGACACAGTAAATCCAATCTAATGTTATTTGTCACATGCTTCGTAAACAACAGGTGTTGACCAACAGTGAAATGCTTATGTAGGCTACTCTACCTAGACTACATGACCAAAAGTATGTGGACACCTGCTCGTCGAACATTTCATTCCAGAATCATGGCCATTAATATGGTCCCCCCAATTGCTGCTATAATAGCCTCTACTCTTCTGGGAAGGCTTTCCACTAGATGTTGGAACATTGCTGCAGGGAATTGCTTCCATTCAGTCACAAGAGCATTAGTGAGGACGGGCACTGATGTTCGGCGATTAGGCCTGGCTCGCAGTCTGCGTTTAAATTCATCCCCAAGGAGTTCGATGGGGTTGAGGTCAGGGCTCTGTGCAGTCAAGTTCTTCTACACCGATCTCGACAAACCATTTGTGTATGAACCTCGCTTTGTGTACGTACGGGGGGGCATTGTCATGCTGAAACAAGAAAGGGCCTTTCCCAAACTGCTGGATGCACAGAATCGTCTAAAATGTCATTGTATGCTGTAGCGTTAACATTTCCCTTCACTGGAACTAAGGGGCCTAGCCCGAACCATGAAAAACAGTCCCAGACCATTATTTCTCCTCCACCAAACTTTACCGTTGGCACTCTGCATTTGGACAGGTAGCGTTCTTCTGGCATCCGCCAAAACCAGATTTGTCCGTCAGACTGCCAGATGGGGAAGCGTGATTCATCACTCCAGAGAAGGCGTTCCCACTGTTCCAGGGTCCAATGGCGGCGAGCTTTACACCACTCCAGCCGGCGCTTGGCATTGGTGAAGCCTAAGATCATGGTGATCTTAGGCTTGTGTGCACTTACATAGTGCAGAAATTTGACACACCTTGGAAAGGTGGCATCCGATGACGGTGCCACATTGAAAATCACTGAGCTCTTCAATAAGGCCATTCTACTGTTAATATTTGTCTATGGAGATTGCATGGCTGTGTGCTCGATTTTATACACTTGTCAGCAACGGGTGTGGCTGAAATAGCCGAATCCACTAATTTGAAGAGGTGTCCATATCTTTTACATATATTGATCAAAAATATAAACGCAACATGTAAAGTGTTGGTATCATGTTTCATGAGCTGAAATAAAATATCCCAGAAATGTTCCATATGGACAAAAAGCTTACTTTTCTCAGATGTTGTGCATCCTTGTTAGTGAGCATTTTATCCTTTGTAAAGATAAAGTCCTTTTGTGGGGAAAACTGATTGGCTGGGCCTGGTTCCCCACTAGGTGGGCCTGGCTCCCAAGTGGGTGGCCCTTGCCCAGCCATGTGAAATCCATAGATTTAATTTATTTCAATCGACTGATTTCCTTATATGAACTGTAAAACAGCAAAATCTTTGAAATGGTTACATTTTTGCTAAGTGTAGAAATTGTCCTCTTCCTAACTTAGCCTATATCATCCATCATTTCTATCTCGGTCACAATGAAGCTTACTTTGAGGTGGTAGATATGCTCCTCTGTGTCCAAGTCAATGCGGCGGGCCCTCTTCTTGATGGACATGACTGACAGACCCACATCAATGCAGCCATGCAGTTTGGCTTTCTGAATCTTAGAGAAGAGAGTTTAACAGAAGTCAACGTATGTCATGTAAGCAGGTGTGATCACTCATTGTTGCTGTGTAAATAAATGGAATCTTAAGGGGAAGAAAAAGAAAAGAGCATCACGATGGAAAGCTACAGACCTACTTGTCTCTAAAGTCTTATTCAAAAGTAATCATCATGTGATTCAGCACTATTACGCAACATCATGCATTGAGGCTAGTTTGCCAGTTCGGTTCAAAGAGATCAAGGCTGACAAGAACATGGCTGCTTCCAGGAAGCCCTGTGAAAGGAAGGGCCCTTTGTACACATCTGATTCGTGTGGACGCAGCAGTTTAGCCAGTAATTTGGAAGATTTCCTGCAGGCTGACTTGGGCAGCTGAAACACAATGGGCAGAGTGACCCTGGGGGTGTTTCTGCTGAGTCACCATGGTGCCACAGCCATGCCAAGCGAGGCTGCCCTCGGTCTCTGCCCCGTGGCTACTAGTCAGGGTTACTCACATCAATGGGCGACTTGGAGTACTTCAGCATCCCATTGTCCAGGACAAAAAAACGCTTTGGAAAAACAACAACAACAAAACATTGAGTTGGTGACTAGCAGCACTTGTCTCTAGAAATATATGTCCTTTTGAGAATTGTGTTTGGTGACTTTTCTGAAGGGTTTCGCAAACAAGGAAATCGATGAAAACAAGTAAACAGTTTTGTGTCCCACTCGGTCGTTAAGCCCTACCTTGTGCCAGCCTTTCAGCGGCCATTTTCGCTTCTTCAACATGAAGCCCTCGTGTTTATCTGGCCTCTGGACGTTGCTCTGACCGATTCTCAGTCCCTCAATGATTTCCCAGCTGTCTGCCTCCTAGGGATGGAGAGAAAAACAGAGCCGTGACGGAACTCATCTGTTCACTTCTCCAGGGTCAGGGAACACAGTCAAGAAACGCCCCCGGCCTTGGCCGCATCGCATTCTACCTGTAAACAGTATGAATAATAGATACTACCAGCTATAACAGAAATACTACTAGTATACTACAGTATATTACATCGAACTGGGCATTTTGTCTAACTATTTACAGAAATACTGCCCGATTGAGTATCTTGTAGCCCTCTCAGCATTTCCACTCCATTAGCTTTCCCTTAGTCTGCTCTCCTGTTTCTGTTGGCTCTGCAAATCACAGGCCTCCTCTGGAGTGGAGGGAGGGATGGGGTCAGGTAAGGATACGTATGACAGGGCAGAAGTGTCCCACTATAAGACAGAGACCCGGGAGAATCCCCACTGGGCTGTGTGGGTCGGGCGATGGTCAGGTGAGGTTACAGCTGAATACGGAAACATTATTATCTGCCTAATAAGAGTCCCCTGCAGCGCTGACAGCCCAGTGTGTGTGTGTGTGTGTGTGTGTGTGTGTGTGTGTGTTTCTGCGTGTGTGCATGACAAGGTGAGGCATCACTCAACACCCAGGGATTACTATAGGCCATGAAGGGTCATGTGGCTATAACCACACACACAACACCCAGGGCAAAACAAACTGTTGGCTGCTGCACTGTTGTGGACAAAAATACACCTCTCACCTTGCAACAACCTCCTCTCGCTCTCTGTGTCTGTTTCTATGTGTGGGCCTCTCTCTCTCTCTGTGTGTGTGTGTGTGTGTGTGTGTGTGTGTGTGTGTGTGTGTGTGTGTGTGTGTGTGTGTGTGTGTGTGTGTGTGTGTGTGTGAGAGAGAACAACATTGGACGGCCTAATAAATATGGCAAAGTAGACTTGACTTCAGTGTGTAACAACCAGCTTTTTAACCAGCCCAGTGCAGAAAGCCAGAGACTACAGCTGGTATTCTGTTCTGGTCTGCCCCAGTTCAGTCACCATAGCAGCCTGGGAGGAGAAGTAGGCCATTCCAAGCCCTCTATTTAAAAAGTTCAACTCACCTTCCAAAGAAATTAATTCAAAAAACGAGATGCTTCCGAAGAGGTTAATTCAGAAACGTTTGCATACTTGCTCCCATTACGCTTGAATATGAAGAGGAATGAATGCATCATAACCACTAAATCTGTATCCTCACAATGTTGGAGGATAGATGGATTGAGGTTGCTCCAATAATATACAACTTTGTTGTCCCAATACACAGTAATCAGGCTTCCAGCTCCCTGATTGTGCTTGATAGACAAAGAACAAGAGCAAAGCCTCAGTTCACTAAAACAACTTCCCTGTGTAGTTTATTATTATTATTAAAATAATGGTCATGAGTCATTCTCTCACTTCTAAAGAAATACATCTACACCACATTAAATAAAAGCTTGCTCATACTGCAACAGAGGACAGCAGGTTTATTTACTTCAACATCCTCTCAAGATTCGAACAACCCAAAGATCAAAGTATATACAGTACCAGTCAAAGGTTTGGACACACCTACTCATTCAAGGGGTTTTCTTTATTTTTTTTTACTATTTTCTACATTGTAGAATAATAGCGAAGGCATCAAAACTATGAAATAACACATGGAATCATGAAGTAACCAAAAATGTAGCCATCCTTTGCCTTGATGACAGCTTTGCACACTCTTGGCATTCTCCCAACCAGCTTCACCTGGAATGCTTTTCCAACAGTCTTTTCCAACATATGCTGAGCACTTGCTGGCTGCTTTTCCCTCCATCTGCGGTCCAACTCATCCCAAACCATCTCAATTGGGTTGTCGGGCGATTGTGAAAGCCAGGTCATCTGATGCAGCACTACATCACTCTCCTTCCCACTAAGCCCAAACCAGATGGGATGTAGCATCGCTGCAGATTGCTGTGGTAGCCATGCTGGTTAAGTGTGCCGTGAATTCTAAATAAATCACAGACAGTGTCAACAACAAAGCACCCCCACACCATCACACCTCCTCCTCCATGCTTCACAGTGGGAACCACACATGCAGAGATCATCTGTTCACCTACTCTGTGTCTCACAAAGACACGGCGGTTGGAACCAAAAATCTCAAATTTGGACATCAGAACAAAGGACAGATTTCCACTGCTCTAATGTCCATTGTTCGTGTTTCTTGGCCCAAGCATGTCTCTTCTTCTTATTGGTGTCCTTCAGTAGTGGTTTCTTTGCAGCAATTCGACCACGAAGGCCTGATTCACACAGTCTCCTTTGAACAGTTGATGTTGAGATGTGTCTGTTAGTTGAACTCTGTGAAGCATTTATTTGAGCTGTAATTTCTAAGGCTGGTAACTCTAATGAACTTATCATCTGCAGCAGAGGTAACTCTGGGTCTTCCTTTCCTGTGGCGGTCCTCATGAGAGACAGTTTCATCATAGTGCTTCATGGTTTTTGCAACTGCACTTTCAAAGTTCTTGAAATTTTCCGGATTGACTGACCTTCATGTCTTAAAGTAATGATGGACTGTCGTTTCTCTTTGCTTATTTGAGCTGTTCTTGCCATAATACGGACTTGGTCTTTTATCAAATAGGGCTATCTTCTGTATACCATCCCTACCTTGTCACAACACAACTGATTGGCTCAAACGCATTAAGAAGGAAAGAAATTCCACAAATTAACTTTAACAAACCTTTAACAAGGTTAATTGAAATGCATTCCAGGTGACTACCTCATGAAGCTGATTGAGAGAATGCAAACAGTATGCAATACTGTCATCAAGGCAAAGGGTAGCTACTTTGAAGAATATAAAATATATTTTGATTTGTTTAACACCTTTTTGGTTACTACATGATTCCATATGTGTTATTTCATAGTTTTAATGTCTTCACTATTATTGTACAACGTAGAATATAGTAAAAATAAAGAATAACCCTGGAATGAGTAGATGGGTCCAAACTTTTGACTGGGACTGTGTATATTTATTTGTATGAAGTCGGCTATCTTATGAAGACCTAGGCCTAATAAAGCATTATTAAAAAGGACACTGGCTTCCTAAAATGTTTCATTTCCGCTTTAACGTAGTCTAAATCGTTTTACTGCCTGGGATTGTGATTTAATAGCCATGATATCCACTGGATCCAACGCGTGACTGATTATTCCACTGCTTTAAAGCTTGCAATGCATTATGCATCCACCAGCATGGAAAGAGTATAAACCTATCAAATGTCCAGGCTATTGATATCTTTCAATGGTAACTAACTACCAGCTCATGGGACCATCCTTCATTGGTACACAGTGGTGTGGTAGGCTACATTCATCTCCAATACTGCAATGAATCAAACCGTTACTACAGGTGAGGTCTTTAGGAGCAGGGAAAAGGACCAACTGTCCTTGGGGACAAATTAGGGTAAATCTGGACTATAACTATCTAGACCTACACGGCATGGCAGAAGCAGAATTCCTATGGCAGCTTCATCTGACACATCTGTTTTCCCAGGGACTCCCAGAGTAACAACAGCGCATTGAGGGCATACTACTGCTGCTTGAGCATTAGGCAACATCCCGCCTTGTTTGGTATGTTCGCTGTGTATTGAAGCACACCTAACAAACTCAAATCCGCCAATGCTGACACCACAACACTTGAGACCATGTTGATTTTGTGTCGCGAATCTCTCTTGCTTTCGCAACTAAGCACGGCAACTCACCAGCGACCTGAACAACAACAAGTAGCAGGCTGAGATTTGCCAGAGGAACATCCACACCGTAGTGACTAATCCCCCATCACGATGGATGTTAATTCAAGTACCACATTAAGCACCCATTGGACCCTAGCGCTGATCAGAAGCAGACAACCTAAGTGCCAGGCATTGGTAATCACTGCCAATGTGATTGTAACGAGACGAGAGTCATTTGCTGCAGTCTTGGGTTTTGCTTTGCCATAAATCTGAGTGTGAGAGGGGCTGGGCTGTTGCTGCGCTACTGATGAGATGTAACACCGTGTGAGGTAATATAAACACTGCCTGCATTCCAAATGGCACCCTATTCCCTAAATAGTGCAATACTTTTGACCAGGGCCCATAGGGAATATAGAGAATTGTACACTGAGTGTACAAAACATTAGGAACACCTTCCGAATATTAAGTTGCACACTCTCAATTCGTCGGGGCATGGACTACAAGGTGTCGAAAGTGTTCCACAGGGATGCTGGTCCATGCTGACTCCAATGCTTCGCACAGCTGTGTCAAGTTAGCTGGATGTCCTTTGGGTGGTGGACCATTCTTGACACACACGGGGAAACTGTTGAGCGGGAAAAACCCAACAGCGTTGCTGTTCTTGACACAAACCTTCTGTGCCTAGCGCCTACTACCATACCCCGTTTAAAGGCACTTTTATATTTCGTCTTGCCCATTCAGCCTCTGAATGGCACAGATACACAATTCATGTCTCAATTGTCTCGAGGCTTAACAATCCCTCTAACCGGTCTCCACCCCGTCATCTACACTGATTGAAGTGGATTTAACAAGTGGCATCAATAAGGTGTTAGGTTCCAAATATCAGAGTAAGAACTCGACGGACAATATGAAAGCTTAAACCAAGTTTATTCATCCCAGAGGGTCGAACAGCTGAACAGACATATTCACACAAGCACTGATATTTATCCCTTTCTCCTATGAAGAGTCTCCTCCTACACATCTGAACAGCCAATACATCTCTGTTGCTAGACAGAACTTTAGTGATACCTGTTCTTCATCTGACCTGACCTCTGACCCAAGTGCTCACTCCTCCCCAACTCGCGGCTGTCATGGTGTTTGGTACCAGGCTGTGTCTCTTCTCATCCCAGAGGATCCCTCCCATAGGATCCCTGGTGGCTAACAATAACATATCCTGACATAATGTAAACATTACACATTACCCTCGCTCCCTCAGTGACATGAATAAGTATATTTCATATTATCAAAACCCAACAAAGGGATCATAGCTTTCACCTGGATTCACCTGGTCAGGCTGTCATGGAAAGAGCATGTGTCCCTAATGTTTTGTACTCAAGTGTGTAGGGAATAGGGTGCCATTTGGGCCTTTTCCACTGCCTCACTGTAGTAAACATGATTGACTCAGAGCTGCAGGAAGGGCGAGGGGAAGAAAGCACTGAGTTAAACCTTTAGGTGCCAGAAGGCAGCCTGACCTATAGTGGAGCAGGTGGGAATACGTAGTGTATCTGCTGTACTCTCCACTTCACACATTGACAAGGGCAACAGATGGCAGGTTTACCCCCCAACACAGATTGCCCATGGATTGCCCATTAAGAGGAGGATCTATGGGCCAACCCTTGCAAAGAACGTATAGTGCAGGGGTTTCCAACCCTGTTCCTGGAGAGCAAGGTTTTCACTCCAACTAACCTGGTTCAGCTTATCAAACAGCTAATTATTAGAATCAGGTGCTAGATTAGCGTCCCTACAGGACGGTATCTCTCCAGGAAAAGGGTTGGAGTGAAAACCTACAGGAGGGTAGCTCTCCAGGAACAGGGTTGGAGTGAAAACCTACAGGACGGTATCTCTCCAGGAACAGGGTTGGAGTGAAAACCTACAGGAGGGTAGCTCTCCAGGAACAGGGTTGGAGTGAAAACCTACAGGACAGTAGCTCTCCAGGAACAGGGTTGGAGTGAAAATCTACAGGACGGTAGCTCTCCAGGAACAGGGTTGGAGTGAAAACCTACAGGACAGTAGCTCTCCGGGAACAGGGTTGGAGTGAAAACCTACAGGAGGGTAGCTCTCCAGGAACAGGGTTGGAGTGAAAACCTACAGGACGGTATCTCTCCAGGAACAGGGTTGGAGTGAAAACCTACAGGACGGTATCTCTCCAGGAACAGGGTTGGAGTGAAAACCTACAGGACGGTATCTCTCCAGGAACAGGGTTGGAGTGAAAACCTACAGGACGGTATCTCTCCAGGAACAGGGTTGGAGTGAAAACCTACAGGAGGGTAGCTCTCCAGGAACAGGGTTGGAGTGAAAACCTACAGGACGGTATCTCTCCAGGAACAGGGTTGGAGTGAAAACCTACAGGAGGGTAGCTCTCCAGGAACAGGGTTGGAGTGAAAACCTACAGGACAGTAGCTCTCCAGGAACAGTGTTGGAGTGAAAACCTACAGGACGGTAGCTCTCCAGGAACAGGGTTGGAGTGAAAACCTACAGGACAGTAGCTCTCCGGGAACAGGGTTGGAGTGAAAACCTACAGGAGGGTAGCTCTCCAGGAACAGGGTTGGAGTGAAAACCTACAGGACGGTATCTCTCCAGGAACAGGGTTGGAGTGAAAACCTACAGGACGGTATCTCTCCAGGAACAGGGTTGGAGTGAAAACCTACAGGACGGTATCTCTCCAGGAACAGGGTTGGAGTGAAAACCTACAGGACGGTATCTCTCCAGGAACAGGGTTGGAGTGAAAACCTACAGAACGGTAGCTCTCCAGGAACAGAGTTGGAGTGAAAACCTACGGGAGGGTAGCTCTCCAGGAACAGGGTTGGAGTGAAAACCTACAGGAGGGTAGCTATCCAGGAACAGGGTTGGAGTGAAAACCTACAGGACGGTAGCTCTCCGGGAACAGAGTTGGAGTGAAAACCTACAGGAGGATAGCTCTCCAGGATCAGGGTTGGAGTGAAAACCTACAGGAGGGTAGCTCTCCAGGAACAGGGTTGGAGTGAAAACCTACAGGAGGGTAGCTCTCCAGGAACAGGGTTGGAGTGAAAACCTACAGGACGGTAGCTCTCCAGGAACAGGGTTGGAGTGAAAACCTACAGGACGGTATCTCTCCAGGAATGGGATAACCCAGTTAAACATTTATTTTAAATTTTTAAAGGGGACTTAGTGGACACCCAAAACAAGGGCTTCATTGGATATACTTTTGCCACGGTGACAATGGCGGAGATGTATTATATTGTCAGCGCTTCGTCATCCTTTCATCTTCCATCAATGTGTTCTGACCATTACCATGAACACAGCCTCTATCTGCTGCTGCTGCTGTTCATAATCACGTCATTGATTTCTCCACAGCCATAAATCCACTGGTCATCTGCTATCAAAAGACTTTCCCTGCTCCCCCACAGAAGCATAAAGGGAAGCAAACGTTTCAGACTCATCATGTTCCTTATCTCCATGCCTCAGAACCATCTTATCACACCAAGAGACGGCAGACGGTTGTTATAGCATAGAGAAAAAGGTTTGCGTGATTATCTAGACACACAGAGGGATGACTGTGTAGGATGTGCGCGGAATCAGTGTGTCGGTACTATACACTGCAGGTGGTGTCTCTAATTGCACTTGTGAGAGTCTCCAGTCCAGAGTGCCTAACGGTAGTCAGCAGCACAAGAGAAAGTGACATGCACTGATCCCATAGGGACTGGATCTCATTAAGGCTTCCCCCACAAATAGCCACTGTACTCACTTTCCCTCGCACACTGAAACACACTGCAGCCAGCCAAGCCTACCAAGGTCTTTTCCCTGGGACTGTGGTCTGCACCACTTCCCCAGGAGTCTCTAGGGAGGATGTGACCCTTATACAGCAGTAAACACGCATACAGACACTGATACACACATACTCTTTCTACACCCCCTAACCACATAAACAACGAGGCAACAGAGTTATAAAAGATTACTCCTGATGCTCGAGTTAATGCATCGCTACGGTGATGGCGATACTGAGCTGGGTTGAACCTGGTCGCGCCTTTCAACTCGGGAGCCAATGAGGACACAGGATCAGCCTGTATTAACAAATCCCACCACATGGCCCCACCTCCAGCCTCAACACAACAATAGCTGTCTACTATAGTAGACAATCCTCTGGTGCTTCCCTGGATCTACAGCATCTACCCAGTAAATTACTACAGTAATGAAATACAACAGCAGTCACTATCGGCCAATAACCTTTCTAGGCATCGCAGTCTCACAAAGGACGAGTAAGGTGAATCAATTGGACAAGTGCCTAATTTCTTGCATGCCTCTTACCTCCCTTGCTTGCTACTTTAATTAAACTCATTAAATTAGCGGAGTAGGAATGGGACATCAATATGCTGTTTAGATTAGAGTGAATTCAGGGAACAGGCTAGAAGACCGCAGAGCTCACAAGGTCTCTTTGTACACCATGTACAGCACGACAGGGAACAGAGTAGGAGGCACAGGAAGGGTTAAATCTCTCATTCAGCAGCAAGCCTGACTGCTACTGTACAGGCCGCAATTCCTCCACCAACTCCCCAAAGCACTCCTCTTCAGAGAGCAATCTCCCATGGTTACGGGAATGCAGAAGTAGCTCCCACACAGCACAGAATACCAGAGCGTGCCACATGTTCACTGGTCCAATCGAGCCTTGGCTTTCTAACTCTACCTCATGAATTATTTACGACCCCCCCCCCCCCATCGGAAAAGCCGTGATGTCAGAGATTCCAGATAAGTGTCCTGTTTCTCCATGGCTACGGTGATATGGCAGTTCAGTTCACAGACCGAGACAGTAGAAAGGCTTCCTCTTCACACGCTTACAAAAGGGGCTAACATTTAAGCCCCTGTAAGCTGACCCTTAAAATAAAGAATGTTTCTAATTCACTGTTTACAATACCTCCCACTTAGGACATGGTGAACAGTGGACACAGATAAGCCACAATGCCAGGTATTGGCACCAGTACTCTACAACATACTACAGTGCACAACATAAAACGCCTAGAATGATAATAGCTAGTTACATACAGTGCATAGTCATCACCTCCTCATAATAGCACAGCTCACAGTGATCGCCCTTACAGACTGCGCTCAGGGAGCTGTTACTTCCAGTCAGTCCCACTCTGTCTGTCTGCTGCTCCAGAGACAGTCTCAGGGGAGCCCGATTGAGTGAATCACACCACTACACTGTTCCCAGAACAGCGGACTGTGTCTCGCTCTGTCTGTCTGGAGGCGGGCGCCGCTTACCTGGCGGGTGTCGCGCTGGTACGAGGAGGAGGACGAGGCGCTTTTGTGTGTGGGCGTGGACGCCTTGTGGTGGTGGACGGGCGTGGAGCACCTCTCCTCGGCGCTCATGGTGCGGTGGCTGCTCTGGCTGGGGTTCCTGTGGTGGTGGTAGGACATGGCTTCCCTCCCCTCTCTGTGGCTTTCTGACTGGACTCGGCTGTTCCTCCCTCAGCAGCGGCTCCAGGCCACGTGGGTAAACAGCATTATCTGATGCAGCTCTGCAGCACGCTTTCCCCAGCTCACGCTCCTCTCATCTGCAGCACAGACAGAGACAGACATGACACACAGACGTTAGGCTACGTTATGTTAACCCCTCCCATCACTGTTTCCGGTTGTGCATCCATCCAGCCCAGAGCCTAAACGACACTACACACCCTAGCAATTCGAGTTCTAGCCAATTGAGCTTCAGCACCCCACCATTTAAGTGACAGCTAGCAAGATGCACACACAGCAGAGAGAGAGAGAGCACGTTACAGAGGGTCAAAGATCATGCCCCCAAGACATGCTAACCTCTCACCATTACCAATAACAGGAGAGGTTATAGCATGTCTCGGGGGTATGATCTTTGACCCTCTAACTTTCTCACGTCATCATTTACGATTCATTACGGATTATCCTTAATCATGGTAGCGTCTAGAGCTGGGTGAAATGCTGAGTGATACAGCTTATTTATTATTATAGTTAAGGGATCTACACTGACATGTTTTACAAGGAGTACATACACTACCGGTCAAAAGGTTTAGAACACCTACTCATTCAAGGATTTTTCTTTATTTTTTACTATTTTCTACATTGTAGAATAATAGCGAAGACATCAAAATTATGAAATAACACATGGAATTTGGTAGTAACCAAAAAAGTGTTAAATAAAAATGTATTTGAGATTTGAGATTCTTCAAATAGCCACCCTTTGCCTTGATGACAGCTTTGCACCCTCTTGGCATTCTCTCAACCAGCTTCATGAGGTAGACACCTGGAATGCATTTCAATTAACAGGTGTGCCTTCTTAAAAGTTAATTTTGTGGAATTTCTTTCCTTCTTAATGTGTTTGAGCCAATCAGTTGTGTTGTGACAAGGTAGTTTATTTACTTTAAGACATGAAGGTCAGTCAATACTAGGGTTGCACATTTTGGGGTATATTCAAAGGTGGAAACTTTGTTGGAATTAACGGGAATATATGGGAATTAAACGGGAATATATGAGAATTAATGGAAATATATGCAAATTAATATTATTACCCTTTAAATGTAGATGTTTTTTGCATTGGATATATTTACCATATCATATGGAGACAGAAACATAAACTTTTTACCTTATCATAAGTAGACAAAATTGCAAATTATTAAATCCATCCAATAGAAATTTTAAAAACAATTTAGTTACGAATTGAACTTTTATTAAATGAGTTGAATCTTCACATGGGATGATTTCACTGAACAACAAAATAAAACATTTTCCACATACATTGTTGCTGTAAAATGATAGTCTAGAAACTAAAGCTTAGGTTGTCTTCCTCTCAGGCTTCCATGTCTTCTCCCTGGACCTCCTCAATGTCCACCTCTTAAACATCAGACTCTGAGGCCTCATCTTTACTGTCACTTTCCAACCTTGTTGATGATGGCTCGTTGTCAGGCTCAAAAAGCTTCAAATTTGCCCGGACGGCCACCAATTTTTCAACCCTTGTATTGGTCACCCTGTTGTGTGCTTGGTTTGTGTGTTCCCAAACAAGGGCCAGTTGCACACTGAGGCGGATGATGGAGGCAACAGGGGAAAGAGCCTCAGACCCACAAAGTCCCTTCCACCAGGTGGCTGATGAGATATGTTGGCACGACTGCCATTTGCATCTCCATACCAAAGCCCTTGCTTGGAAGTGTACTTCGTCAGACTGCCAAGAACCTTGCCCTCATCCAGGCCAAGGTGATGAAACACGGTAGTGATGACACCATAGGCCTAGTTGATCTCTACACCAGACAGGATGCTCTTGCCAGCATACTTGGGGTCAAACATGTACGCTGTGGCTTGTATGGGCTTCAGGCAGAAGTCTTCATGCTTTTTTATGTATTTCATAATTGCAGTTTCCTCTGCTTGGAGCAACAGTGAAGTGGGCAGGACAGTACGCATTTCTTCTCTTACATCCGCAAGCAGAGTCTGAACATCAGATAGGATGGCATTGTCTCCATCAATTCGTGCAATGGCTACTGCTATAGGTTTCAGGAGTTTCAGGCTGCTTAACACTCTCTCCCAAAATGCATCATCCAGGAGGATCCTCTTGATGGGGCTGTCCATATCGGCAGACTGTGATATGGCAATTTTCTTGGAGACTCCCCACCCAACGGGTGTTGCTGGGCAGCTTCAATGTGGTGCTCTTATTCTTCTCACTTTGCTTGGTGAGGTAGATTGCTGCTATAACTTGATGACCCTTCACATACCTAACCATTTCCTTGGCTCTCTTGTAGAGTGTATCCATTGTTTCAGTGAAATTATGTTCTTGAGGAGCAGATTCAATGTATGAGCACCACAGCCAATGGGTGTGATGTGAGGGTAGGACTCCTCCACTTCAGACCAAACAGCCTTAATGTTTGCAGCATTGTCTGTCACCAGTGCAAATACCTACTGTGGTCCAAGGTCATTGATGACTGCCTTCAGCTCATCTGCAATGTAGAGACCGGTGTGTCTGTTGTCCTTTGTGTCTGTGCTCTTGTAGAATACTGGTTGAGAGGTGGAGATGATGTAGTTAATGAATCCTTGCCCACGAACATTCAACCACCCATCAGAGATGATTGCAATACAGTTAGCTTTCTCTATGATTTGCTTGACTTTCACTTGAACTCTTAACTCTGCAGCCAGCAAATGAGTAGATAAAGTATGTCTGGTTGGAGGGGTGTATGCTGGGCGAAGAACATTCAGAAATCTCTTCCAATACACATTGCCTGTGAGCATCACCGGTGAACCAGTAGCATACACAGCTCGAGAAACACATTCCTCAGCATTTCTCTGACTATGCTCCTCCATTGAGTAAAAAACACCTTCTAATTCCAGAAGGACCATGAGCTGTTGCTATCGATAAGGTGTATGATTCATAATTTTCACCTCAAATAGAAGTAGAGGGACTTTTGTCAGGTTGCTTGTTGTGAGCGCTGAGGGAACTTTATGCACATGGCCAGATGATTCTGCATCTTTGTTGCATTCTTCACAAATTACACTGCTCAAAAAATAAAGGGAACACAACACAATGTAACTCCAAGTCAATCACACTTCTGTGAAATCAAACTGTCCACTTAGGAAGCAACACTGATTGACAATACATTTCACATGCTGTTGTGCAAATGGAATAGACAACAGGTGGAAATTATAGGCAATTAGCAAGACACCCCCAATAAAGGAGTGGTTCTGCAGGTGGTGACCACAGACCACTTCTCAGTTCCTATGCTTCCTGGCTGATGTTTTGGTCACTTTTGAATTCTGGCGGTGCTTTCACTCTAGTGGTAGCATGAGACAGAGTTTACAACACACACAAGTGGCTCAGGTAGTGCAGCTCATCAAGGATGGCACATCAATGCAAGCTGTGGCAAGAAGGTTTGCTGTGTTTGTCAGCGTAGTGTCCAGAGCATGGAGGCGCTACCAGGAGACAGGCCAGTACATCAGGAGACGTGGAGGAGGCCGTAGGAGGGCAACAACCCAGCAGCAGGACCGCTACTTCTGCCTTTGTGCAAGGAGGAGCAGGAGGAGCACTGCCAGAGCCCTGCAAAATGACCTCCAGCAGGCCACAAATGTGCATGTGTCTGCTCAAATGGTCAGAAACAGACTCCATGAGGGTGGTATGAGGGCCCGACATCCACAGGTGGGGGTTGTGCTTACAGCCCAACACCGTGCAGGACGTTTGGCATTTGCCAGAGAACACCAAGATTGGCAAATTCGCCACTGGCGCCCTGTGCTCTTCACAGATGAAAGCAGGTTCACACTGAGCACAGGTGACAGACGTGACAGTCTGGAGACGCCGTGGAGAATGTTCTGCTGCCTGCAATATCCTCCAGCATGACCTGTTTGGCGGTGGGTCAGTCATGGTGTGGGGTGGCATTTCTTTGGGGGGCCGCACAGCCCTCCATGTGCTCGCCAGAGGTAGCCTGACTGCCATTAGGGACCGAGATGAGATCCTCAGACCCCTTGTGAGACCATATGCTGGTGCAGTTGGCCCTGGGTTCCTCCTAATGCAAGACCTCATGTGGCTGGAGTGTGTCAGCAGTTCCTGCACGAGGAAGGCATTGATGCTATGGACTTTCCCGCCCATTCCCCAGACCTGAATCCAATTGAGCACATCTGGGACATCATGTCTTGCTCCATCCACCAATGTTGCACCACAGACTGTCCAGGAGTTGGCGGATGCTTTAGTCCAGGTCTGGGAGGAGATCCCTCAGGAGACCATCCGCCGCCTCATCAGGAGCATGCCCAGGCGTTGTAGGGAGGTCATACAGGCACGTGGAGGCCACACACACTACTGAGCCTCATTTTGACTTGTTTTAAGGACATTACATCAAAGTTGGATCAGCCTGTAGTGTGGTTTTCCACTTTAATTTTGAGTGTGACTCCAAAGCCAGACCTCCATGGGTTGATAAATTTGATTTCCTTTGATACATTTTGTGTGATTTTGTTGTCAGCACATGCAACTATGTAAAGATAAAAGTATTTAATACAAATTTTTCATTCATTCAGATCTAGGATGTGTTATTTTAGTGTTCCCTTTATTTTTTTGAGCAGTGTATTTGGCACAGTGTTTACAAATTTACACAGCTTTTCCTTCTACATTAGCTACAGTGAAATGTCTCCACACATCAGATAGTGCCTGTGGCATTTTCCTGTAAAGATTAGAAAAACATGAGTAAAAAAACAAAACAAATACAATTCCATGTACAGATAAATAGGTAAGCAGTTAGATTAAACAACTCCTTTGTAAGCAATTTTTTTTTAAATGAAACATGTATGGAAACAGGTGAATTAACACTCCGCAGTTAGCAGGCTCAAGCAATCCAAAACCCACATCGTACCAAACTCTAACTAGCAGAAATTGTTAACAAATTAGAAATGATTTAAACACACTTCTCTGTAGGCTACTATTTACTAGTTAACAAAAAATCATGTATGTCATATAATATTTTCACCCCACCCAGTATTGTAATCAAAACGTACCAGACAGCATGGCATTGGCTCAGACAGTGCAATAGTGGGGGCTCAATAGCATCTCATTAGATCTTGAGAATCAGCTGTACATGTGGTGGAAGAATGCACTGTGCATGCAGAGGGTTGCAATTCCATTAAATTGGGGATAGTTTAACCAAAATATGCCACAAGACCTAGAATTGCCTTATGTATATCGCACAAAAAAATGGTTCCCTGTTATAAGCCAGCTTTTTGGATGAATTTAAGCAAAAATAAACTTTTCCTGGTTTAACTTCCAGCAAGTTTCCGACCCTTTGCAACCCTAGTCAATACAGAACATTTCAATAACTTTTTAGGTTTCTTCAAGTGCAGTCGCAAAAACCATCAAAGGCTATGATGAAACTGGCACTCATGAGGACCCAGAGTTACCTCTGCTGATGAGGATAAGTTCATTAGAGTTACTAGCCTCAGAAATTGCAGCCCAAATAAATTCTTCACAGAGTTCAAGTAACAGACACATCTCAACATCAACTTTTCAGAGGATACCGTGTGAATCAGGCCTTCATGGTTGAATTGCTGCAAAGAAAACACTACTGGAGGACACCAATAAGAAGAGATGTGCTTGGGACAAGAAACACGAGCAATGGACATTAGATCGGTGGAAATTTGGAGTCCCAATTGGAGATTTTTGGTTCCAACCATCGTGTCTTTGTGAGACGTGGTGTGGGTGAACAGATGATCTCTACATGTGTATTTTCCACCGTAAATCATGGAGGAGAAGGTGTTATGGTGTGAGGGTGCTTTGCTGGTGACACTGTCTGTGATTTATTCTGTGATTTATTTTGAATTCAAGGCACACTTATCCAGTATGGCTACCACAGCATTCTGCAGTGATGCGCCATCCCATCTGGTTTGGGCTTAGCGGGACTATCATTTGTTTTTCAACAGGACAATGACAAACATTTCTAAAAACCTGTTTTTACTTTGTCATTATGGGGTATTGTGTGCAGATGTTTATTTATTTAATACATTTTAGAATAAGGCTGTAACGTAACAAAATGTGGAAAAAGTTAAGGGGTCTGAATACTTTCCGAAGGCACATTGTATATATTCCGGAGTCTGACATTGCTCGTTCTGATATTTATGAATTTCTTTTTGACTTTTTGGATCATGTGTGTATTGTTTTGTATAGCTAGGTAATACCGCACTGTTGGAGCTAGAAACACAAGTATTTCGCTGCACCTGCGATAACTGCAAATCTGTGTAAGCGACCAATAGACTTTCATTTGATTTGTTGTTGAACGTAATGTTCCATTTTATAATGGCTGCTGTGGCTACTGCTAGCTAGCATGAGGAAGAAAACAGCAGTTTCCTCAAAAACAAGCAGTCGTTTAAGCTTCTGGGATAATTGGACAATTCGGAGTACAACACATTCCTTATCCCTGGATTGAGGTCAAATGTTCAAGACATATCTCGTGCCGGCTCTGCGGTGTCTTAATTTACACAGGAAGTCTGTTCGACCGTAGTTCAGCTGTAAGCAAGCGGGTCAGATCTGGCTACAAATGGTGTATAAACTATCAAATTGGACATTACAAGTCGGAGTTGTGTATCACATTTAACAAACCAAACATTTAAATACAGCTATAGAAGGTAAAGTAAAAACCCAAACCGGTCTGTGCATCAATACCGGTATATAGTCAAACATGGCATACCGTCCAGCAATATTCCCTCAAAAATGTTGAGACACATTTTCACAATTTGAACATTGTGAAAATTCTGTGCAAATTCCTGCGTGCGTTTACAACACTGAAGCTGTACCCGCTTTAAGTTCCAGTTTTAACAGCGGCCAAGTAGGCTACTCTGGTTATTTGATCATAACGTAGGCCTACCAGAGTGGCCTACCATCAAAAACAATGGAGAAAACGCATCCAATTTTAACATGGAAATAGCTGTTTTATCATTCAGCCTAAAGTAGCAGAAAATGTGTGGTGTTCATTGTGGTGTTCATTGTAGGCCTACATTCCATGAGACTTTTGAAAAAAACATGCAGGGTTTGACATTAACCTGTTTATCCACTTGTCCTTCAGAGAAGATGACTGTAAATGTTGTGTGTTGTTTGATGCAAGAAGCCACTTTACAAAATACAATTCATTATTATTACAGAGAATCAGGCAAATTATGCTAACCTCAGCCTATTGGCTACTTAACGTATTCAAGACCATCTCAAAATACAACACTGCCCCTTTAAGATTAAAAAAAGCTCTTTACCTGACAAGCTTTTCAAAGATGGCTAGAAACGCACACATTTTGTGCTCTTGTAGGAAGCAACCACTCACACATTGCTGACTAGAAATTAGCTGTAACTGGGATAATAACTCACTAACTAGCAAAGAATATGAACAAATGTACACAGGTGGCTACAGGTAGCTCTCGCTTTGATCTCAAAACAAGCGCATCTCAAAACAAGCGCATCTACTCATGGCCGCTCATGCTGTAAACACAGTCCAGTTCAAATTGAATGGCACAGATACATGGCCATGGCTATTTGCAAATAGGCCTACTGCAGCTCTAATTGGTTATGGCACAACGGTCTGTGTAGAGTACGGGCCTGAGTCGTGCCTGTCAATGCAGTTAAATAAATAAAAAACAGTTAGTTTTGCATAGTTTGTTTTGTTTCGGTATTTTACATTGGAAGTGACTAATATTGAGTTGATTCGAGCACTATTCCCACAGTAGGGCAAAACTTTGATAGTGTTAACTAAAGAGGAAAACTCAGATATTTCATCTGCGCGGTAGTGCAAAAGTATCTGCACAACATTGCCACCCAGCCCTAGTACAACATTAATTTATTAGTGTTTAGAAACATATTATATTCTTATTTATAATAAAAGTTACTCCAAAATGACACAATACATTACTTCCCATTTCTATTGGGCACAAAATGATCTGGAACACAACCAAAACAAACTGCAAATGCATCCAACAAGTTTGTAGAGTCAGAAGCTTGATGTATTCATTGCGTGCTAGGAATATGGAACAAATACTAAACTTTTGACTACTTTATTTATAATAATCTTTAGGGGTGTCAATAATTATGACCCTTACCCTTAAAAAAACCAAAAACATTACTTGTTAAACAAAATCTATTTTTCAGAGCTATTAATTTCCCTCTTTTTTTTGCATACAATATACTGTAGCTCAGTATTGGAATTATTTATTTCATAGTCATTATTGCTCATCTTCCTCAAGGGTGTCAATAATTCCAGACCCCACTGTATGTGACATAGTACTCAATAGTCGGGGAACACGTTTTGCTCGTGAGCGCTACTTTCAGAACTACTGCTGCTGCTAGGCTGCTGCTACTCTCTGTTATCTATGCATAGCCACTTATAATAATAACTCTACCTACATGTACATAATTACCTCAATTACCACGACACCGGTGCCTCCGCACATTGACACATTGACTCTGTACCGGTACCCCCTGTATATAGCCTCCACATTGACTCTGTACCGGTACCCCCTGTATATAGCCTCCACATTGACTCTGTACCGGTACCCCCTGTATATAGCCTCCACATTGACTCTGTACCGGTACCCCCTGTATATAGCCTCCACATTGACTCTGTACCGGTACCCCCTGTATATAGCCTCCACATTGACTCTGTACCGGTACCCCCTGTATATAGCCTCCACATTGACTCTGTACCGGTACCCCCTGCTATTGTTATTTACTGCTACTCTTGAATTATTTGTTATTCATATCTCTTACTTATTTTTAGGTCTTTTCTTAAAACTGAATTGTTGGTTAAGGGCTTGTAAGTAAGCATTTCACCGTAAGGTCTACTACACATGTTGTATTCAGCGCATGTGACAAATGACATTTGTTTGATTTTACTGGTTAAAAAGTACACAAACGTACCGGAGAATCTCTTTAATTATTATGTTTGTTATGGTGAGAAAGGTGACATCTCAATTCTGCTCGGCTCTGTATTTCACTCATATCCCACCCAGCAGTGCAGTGGTGTCTGGCCTCCTATCCCTACTCTGCATATCTTGGTCTCTCACCCAGCCGAAGAGCAAACTCACCCAGTATAATTGGCTCAGTGATGCATGCCTGAGGTTTTTCCCATTGCCCTTGTCTCACAGACAGAGATGAGAAGAGACACAGGACACCCAATTAACATTTCTTGTCCACTCCACCTTGTATACGATTCAGTTCTGTTGTGTGGCAGATCGCTGTGTGTTCAGTTCATTCATGACAGTAATCAGCGTCTCGATTGCAGCGGGAAAAACTAGCCATCCCAGATCCCACAGGCAACATAAATCCCTCTGCTTCCATTCTAATTAGCATTATGATACATTCGTTAATGACGCCAAATCGGGCGGGGTTACCAAATCAATGCAAGACACAGTGTATATGCAGGATATGGAACGCAAACTAGTCTAGGATGTAACCTAGCTCTTACAATTGTTAGGCCTAGATTTGTTTTTAATGGATATGGAATGAACAGTCAGTATAATTATCTGACATGCAATGGTTACATCCATTAAGTCTCCATACTGTAAGAGATTCCATACAAACATGGCTGATCCATCTTCAGCTGACCAGACAAAAAAAAAAAAGCTCTCATCAGTCTGTCCATAGTTCCAGGCAGGCTGACACCTAAGTATTGTGTAAGTGCAGAGTCATTGTGTGAGATAGCTGTCACCCTGCCTCAGTATTGATCTAGCGTAGGCTGAGGGAGAGGGACACACGGTTCAGGTTAATTGCACCCTGAGGACTAGAGCGGAATTTCTGGTTTTCATTTTCTATCTCACAGCAGGCAGCGTAAGACATAACAGGAGTCTTCTCCTCTGAAGTGGCTGAAACCAAAAGACAGAAACAGACGACTGGTAGGACTACATCTGATATAGAAGTACAGTAGATAATAACTGGTGGGTGCTTACATTTGTCCTATTTCACACATGCACAAGTGTGGATTATACGAATGTGCGAATTGGAAAAAAATGTCTTTGGCATATCCCAGACATATCCTGAGACACCCGACATATTTTTCACCTAGTCAGCACTGAGATTCGAACCAGCGACCTTCCAGTTACCAGCCCAACACTCCTAACCGCTAGGCTACCTGCCGAATAACTGGCTGTGTAAAAAGACACGCTGGTAGGGTAGAATCAGTGGACTTGTTTCCAAACTGCTCCCTCACACAGGGTATGATTATCAGTACGTCTGGCCTGATCACCACTTTCTCTCTGTGTAACCTTACTAGAAAGTTACAGTAGTGAGTGTAGGCCTAGTTCTTACAGGAAAGAGCTGATTCAGGAGGATTCCTTATTTCAACAACAGGATACATCTGTAGCCTGGTCTCACCCCCCCCCCCCCCCCCCCCCCCCCACACACACACACACACACACAGTCTGATCTATGTTACCAGCCCCTGTCTTTAACCAACTAGGAACTAAGCCCAGACAAAACCTGAGCCTATTCAGAAAAGTATGTCTCTCTAACGGATCCTTTCCTCCTCATCAGTCTAGGAAGAAGACATGGAGAGTATCGGACTACTGTAGATAAATGCATTTCATGGTAAAACACCACCAGTGCAGTGCATGCATAGAATGAGTAGCATACAGGTGATGTGCAGTCTATCCCTGTCTAGATGGCGTGGCAACAGACAGCTACAAAAAGCAGCATTGGATGTCACAACAGTGCTTGTTGGAAGCTCTCCTTCCTAGACTTGATTAGTAATGAGTTTAATCTCTTAAATCTTGTTACTGTGACTATCGTCTCTGGGCACAGATAGGACATGGAACATCGCCTGTTGTACAACAATATGTAAGAAATATACACTGAACAAAAATATAAATGCCACAACATGCAACAATTTCAAAGATTTTACTGAGTTACAGTTCATATAAGGAAATGTGTCAATTGAAAAAAAAGTATTAGGCCTTAACTTATGGATTTCACATAACTGGGAATACAGAAACACACAATGAAGGTAGGGGAATGGATCAGAAAACCAGTTAGTATGCTGACTGCAGGAATGTCCACATACTAATTGCATTCTCCTTCTAAACTTGAGACATCTGTGGCATTGTGTTGTGTGACAGAACTGCACTTTTATTATCCCCAGCACAAGGTACACCTGTGTAATGATCATGCTGTTTAATCAGTTTCTTGATATGCTACAGCTGTCAGGTGGATGGATTATCTTGGCAAATGAGAAATGCTCACTAACAGGGACGTTATCACATTTTTACACAAAATGTCAGCGAAATAAACTTTTTGTGCGTATGGGAAATTTCTGGGATCTTTTATTTCAGCTCATGAAACATGGGACTTTTACATGTTGCATTTTTATTTTTGTTCAGTATATAATATACATTGTCTTCAGAAAGTATTCACACCACTTTACCTTTTCCACATTTTGTTGTGTTACAGCCTGGATTTAACATAAAAATCAAAATGTATTCTGTCGTTACTGGCGCACACAATATCCCTTAATGTCAAAGTGGAATTATGTTTATTTTTATTTGTTACGTTTTTATTACAAATGGAAAGCTGAAAAGTCTTGAGTCAATAAGTACTGAACCCCTTTGTTATGTTAAGCCTAAGCCTAAGTCCAGGAGTAAAAATTTGCTTAACAAGTCACATAAACACTATTATAGCAGTCCATGCAAATGACTAACATGATTTATGAATGACAACCTCATTGCTGAATCCCACACATACAGATAATTGTAAGGTCCATCAGTCGAGCAGTGAATTTCAAACACAGATTCAACCACGAAGACCAGAGGTTTTCCAGTGCCACGCAAAGAATGGCACTTATTGGAAAAAAATAAGACATTGAATATCCCTCTGAGCATGGTGAAGTTATTAATTACACTTTGGATGGTGTGTCAACACACCCAGTCAATACAAAAGATACAGGCTTCCTTCCTAACTCAGTTGCCAGAGAGGAAAGAAACCGCTCAAGGATTTCACCATAAGGCCAATGGTGGCTTTGAAATAGTTAGAGTTTAATGGCTGTGATAGGAGAAAATTGAGGATGGATCAACAACAACAAAGTGTTATATTTGGGGCAAATCCAAGATAACACATTACAGAGTACCACTCTCCATATTCTCAAGCATAGTGGTAGGTGCATCAAGTTATGGGTATGCTTGTAATCGTTAAGGATTGCGGAATGTAGCTAAGCACAGGAAAACCTGGTTCAGTCTGTTTTCCACCAGACACTGAGAGATTAATTCTCCTTCCAGCAGGAGAATTACCTAAAACACAAGGCCAAATCTACATTGGAGTTTCTTACCAAGAAGACAGTGAGTTATTTTTTACTTAAAAAGTTATTTTTGACTTAAATCTACTTGAAAATCTATGGCAAGACCTGAAAAATGGTTGACTAGCAATGATCAAAAGAGCTTGAAGAATTTTTAAAAGAATAACGGGCAAATGTTACACAATCCAGGCGTGGAAAGCTCTTAGAGACTTACCCAGAAAGACTCGCTGCCAAAGGAGCTTCTACAAAGTATTGACTCAGGGGTGTGAATACTGATGTAAATGAGATATTTCTGTATTTATCAATAAATGTGCGAAAATGTATTGTAAATTCTAAAAACATGTTTACTACCACTTAGTACCACTCAAAAATATGGCCGCCCTACACTACAAAAGACAACACACACCCAGAAATGTTGTTACAAAATTCACTGCTAAAACACTGTGAAGATGTGACATTTTGAGTTCAGAAATTATAATAATTTGTTAGCTTCTCTTTTTTAAGTTGGTATGCAATGCACTCAGTAGACATATGACCATTTGAATGATGATACATTTGGCCACTATTTGGAGGCTAGTCTGGAGACAGAAGTTCTGAGCTGATTGAATAGGCTAATGTTTCTGCAACAACAGAAGTCAGCACATCCTCTGCACTGAAAACTGTTGAACATCACATCAGGCGCTTAGCTTGTGCATACAGAAAGCTAGCTATGTTATATATTTAGCTTGAAGGGGAAGTTGCCCTGACATTGAGTCAGCCCTATCCGTGTAGCTCAACTTCTCAACAAATTCTAGGTATTCGCCTGATTCAGTGAAAAACATACAATGATTACATTTCAAATAGCTGGTTCCTGTTTGAGGTTGTATACTTTTGTAGTGTGGCCTGTGTTTGATTTACATTGTCACTTTTGTACAGTGTGTACCACTGGTCAAGAGAATGCCTTCAGCTCTAAGCAGGGATAATGAATGATACTTGTGTCTAGCATATTGTTAACAGACTCTAGTCAAACATCAGTTTCCCAGCAGGGCTTAGCTCTGGGTTATTTTGACACGAGGAGAAATGTCACCAAACAATGTCCATTGATAACACAGCATGCTAAAAATCCCAAGAATCCCTTTGCATGCAAGTCTCATTGGCTGCGTTTACACAGGCGGCCCGATTCTGATCTTTTGCCAGTAATTGGTATTTTGACCAATCAGATCAGATCTTTTGCCAATAATAAAGCAGCCTTACTGCTTTCTTTGGAGGCGTTTACACTGACAAAGAAGAAACAGACTGAGAAACACATCCGAGAAGTCATGGCTAGTCCTCTTCACCAATAGTGGGAGTTTGTCCTCACATAGTTCCAGGGTTTTTATCTGGATTAAAATGGGGCTTACGTGGTGGGCCACATTTTTGACATGGGTCTAAGAGAATTGCAAGTTTTAAAGCTAATTTCTTGCAATTCTACACATTTTGCAATGGCTTATGCCGTGTTCTTATGCTATCTGAATGACTTAAACATTATAACACAATCAATAGGGGCCCAATTCCATGACAAAAATACTCCTGGAATTTTAGATTCTCCCTGACTGTCTAGTTTTTATTTTGGTGATAGTTAGTTCTCAAAGATGATCTTATTTAGAAATACATAGGTCCATTATCTTTTTTTTTTACATACTTTGTATCTGGTTATAGTCATTTTAAGTTTCATCATCCCAAAATCCTTTTTGAATATTTGTATTAGAATTTCTATTAAAAACACCATGCAGAAAAAACTGGATGTCTTTAAGACAATCTCAACTCAGGAAAGAAGTGGAGGGCGCTCAACCAACGTGAGTCGAGGTTCAACCAAAAACCAATGTCATAGAATCTATACATTTTCTATGACTATCTTTAACTTGTCAGCATTTGAATGTCCAAAACATTGTATTCCCTCGGTTTAAAACCCAATCAAATGGCCAAAAAGACAACATCAGCTAAAATAACAAAGAGAAATGCTGCAGAAGCGATTACACTCGACGGAGCTACAATAAATCATACCTTTCAAAAAGACCTTATTCGTCAAACCGTCATCTCTTTCCTGTGTCATGGATTGACAGTAATACAGCTGTGTAAATACTGTCTCTCCTATCTCCAGCTGTTGAAAAGGTGTTGACTATTTACTGAACGCTGCCTGCTCCCAAGGACGTCAAATCCAATATGTCCATTATAAAATGTGATCGTTAAATCCCCTTAAATGGGACAGACCTTATTAGCCAAAACAGACAACAAAGGACAAAATAAACAAATAAAAAGTGAACGACGCAGTGCTTTACCATTGATGTTACTCGTGTATTTGCATTTCCTTGACCAGAGCTGCACAAAGAACGAGTGCATGATTAGACAAATGCAAAAATAGGCCTGGTCTTAATGTTGAGACTGTAGGCTATACGGGAGAAAAAAAACATCCCAGTTTTCATTCATGGTAGTAGCAGCCAACATCCCTGTCATGGGCAGATGATGATGGGGAAGTAAGGTGGACTGCTGCTTGCTGTGATGCTGTTGATTATGGCACTGGAACAAGCACAGACAGCCGTGAGTCTCCCTGGGCTTGTTGATTCATCCAGCCAAAGCCCCCCCCCCCCACACACACACACACACGCGCACACACAATTCCACAGTAACGGAATTACACTTTGACTCAGTTTTTTTTTCACTTTAAAATGTATGCCAAACAAAAAAAGTTGACCCTGTTTATCTGTTAGACAAAGTGCATAGTTGAGTGCCAGACTGATCCTTGGTCATGAACGGATCCTTGGACCTACCAGAAGGAGCAAGGGTGGGTATCATAACATGTCCAGCAATGTGAATGCAATGTTTGACACAGATGGGTTCATCAACAACGACAGGTAATGTGTGTTATGTGAAATGCGAAAATACCCATCTCCATAGGCTAATTCTGACCTATGGAGTCCCTTGGGAAACCCAACCATCCAACGATGGGATTTATAAATACATTTTCTAGGCTCCCAAAAGGACTCTAATATAAAAACTACTTTTGGAATGCTCATATTCTGAGCTAGCCATTAAAAAAAGTATATTCCACAGATCTAATTGAATCTGAACAACCCTTGAACTGGAACAGAATATGGAAAAAATATGACCTTGGCATCCCGTAATCCGAACAATCATCTTATACATTTTAAATTTGTTCAGACTGTATTTAACACCAAGGAAAAGTTTTACGATGAAATTGGCCCCAACTGTTCACACTGTCCCCTAAATCAGGTAGACACATTCCTTCATATGATGTGGGACTACACTGTAGTAAAAAGCTTCTGTGACTAAGCAAAAATATTTTTGAAGTGCATGAACGTAATTATTCAATGCGTTGCATCTGCTATGTTACTTAACAATGATAGCTCCTTGAATCTCTCAATCAATCAGAGACGATTACTACTGGCAGGCAGCACTGCCTCAAAAAAAAAAAGAAACAGTAGCAATCACCCCACTCTCTCCCAATTAACCTGTGGATACAGTTAATATAGGAAGTTATAACGTTGGAATTAATGACAGCGAGAATGAATGGTGCTAGTCAAGGAACAACTGAGGCCTGGACAAATAACCTTGACTGTGTAAAGAATAATCTCAGCTAAAGCACAGTACATACATTATCAGTCAAAGTTTGGGCACCTGCTCATTCCAGGATTTTTCTCTATTTTGACTATTTTCTACATTGTAGAAAAATAGTGAAGACATATAAACTATGACAGCCACATATACAGTTGAAGTCGGAAGTTCACATACACCTTGGCCAAATACATTTAAACTCAGTTTTTCACAATTTCCCTGTCTTGGGTCAGTTAGGATCACCACTTTATTTTAAGAATGTGAAATGTCAGAATAATATTATAGAGAATGATTTAATTCAGCTTTTTGTTCTTTCATCACATTCCCAGTGGGTCAGAAGTTTACATACACTCAATTAGTATTTGGTAGCATTGCCTTTAAATTGTTTAACTTGGGTCAAACGTTCTGGGTAGCCTTCCACAAGCTTCCCACAATAATTTGGGTGAATTTTGGCCCATTCCTCCTGACAGCTGGAGTAACTGAGTCATGTTTGTAGATCTCCTTGCCCACAAATATAATTGAAGTCAGGGCTTTGTGATGGCCACTCCAATACCTTGACTTTGTTGTCCTTAAGCCATTTTGCCACAACTTTGGAAGTATGCGTGTGGTCATTGTCCATTTGGAAGACCCATTTGCGACCAAGCTTTAACCTCTTGACTGATGTCTTGAGATGTTGCTTCAATATATCCACATAATCTTCCTTCTCATGATGCCATCTATTTTGTTAAGTGCTCCAGTCCCTCCTGCAGCAAAGCACCACCACAACATGATGCTGCCACCTCTGTGCTTCACGGTTGGGATGGTGTTCTTCGGCTTGCAAGCCTCACCCTTTTTCCTCCAAACATAACAATGGTCATTATGGCCAAACAGTTATATTTTTGTTTCATCAGACCAGAGGACATTTCTCCAAAAAGTACAATCTTTGTCCCCATGTGCAGTTGCAAACCGTAGTCTGGCTTTTTTATGGCGGTTTTGGAGCAGTGGCTTCTTCCTTGCTGAGCGGCCTTTCAGGTTATGTCGATATAGGACTCGTTTTACTGTGGATATAGATACATTTCTACCGGTTTCCTTCAGCATCTTCACAAGGTCCTTTGCTGTTGTTCTGGAATTGATTTGCACTTTTCGAACCAAAGTAGATTAATCTCTAGCAGACAGAACGCGTCTCCTTCTTGAGCGGTATGACAGCTGCGTGGTCACATGGTGTTTATACTTGCATACTATTGTTTGTACAGATGAACGTGGTACCTTCATTGCTCCCAAGGATGAACTAGACTTGTGGAGGTCTACAATTTTTTTTCTGAGGTCTTGGCTGATTTCTTTTGATTTTCCCATGAAGCCAAGCAAAGAGGCACTGAGTTTGAAGGTAGGCCTTGAAATACATCCACAGGTACACCACCAATTGACTCAAATCAGAATCTTCTAAATCCGTAACATCATTTTCTGGGATTTTCCAAGCTCAGGCACAGTCAACTTAATGTATGTAAACTTCTGACCCACTGGAATTGTGATACAGTGAATTATAAGTGAAATAATCGGTCTGTAAACAATTGTTGGAAAAATTACTTGTGACATGCACACAGCAAATGTCCTAACCGACTTGCCAAAACTATAGTTTGTTGACAAGAAATTTGTGGAGTGGTTGAAAGACGAGGTTAAATGACTCCAACCTAAGTGTATGTAAACTTCCAAAAGAAAGACCCAGAGTTACCTCTGCTGCAGAGGATACGTTCATTAGAGTTGCCAGATAAATGTCTCACAGAGCTCAAGTAACAGACACATCTTAACATCAACTGTTCAGAGGAGACTGCGTGAATCAGGTCTTCATGGTTGAATTGCTGAAACGAAACCACTACTAAAGGACACCAATAAGAAGAGATTTGCATGCGCCAAGAAACATGAGCAATGGACATTAGACTGGTGGAAATCTGTCCTTTGGTCTAATGAGTTCAAGTTTGAGATTTTTGGTTCCAACCACCGTGTCTTTGTGAGACGCAGGGTAGGTGAACGGATGATCTCTGCATGTGTGGTTCCCACTGATTTGTTGAACAATTCTTTGGTTAATACATGATTCCATTAGTGTTATTTCCTCGTTTTTATAATGTAGAAAATAGTAAAAATTAAGAAAACCCCTTGAATGAGTAGGTCTCCAAACGTTTGAGTGGTACTGTACCTTATATATATAAGTATTCAGACCCTTTGCTATGAGACTCGAAATTGAGCTCAGGTGCATCCTGTTTCCATTGATCATCCTTGAGATGTTCCTACTACTTGATTGGAATCCACCTGTGGTAAATTCAATTGATGGGACATGATTTAGAAAGGCACACACCTGTCTATATAAAGGTCCCACAGTTGAAAGTGAATGTCAGAGCAAAAACCAAGCCATAAGGTCGAAGGAATTGTCCGTAGAGCTCCAAGACAGTTCTGGGGAATGCTACCAAAAAATGTCTGCAGCATTGAAGGTCTGCAAGAACCCAGTTGGCTCCATCATCCTTAAATGGAAGACGTTTGGAACCACCAGGACTCTTCCTAGAGCTGGCCACCCAGCCAAACTGATTAATCGGGGGAGAAGAGCCTTGGGTAGTGGGTTTAATTCCCAGGAGCACCCATACGTAAAATCTATGCACACATTACAGTAAGTCGCTTTTGATAAAAACGTCTGCTAAATGGCATGTATTATACACTGAGTATACAAATCATTAAGAACACCTGCTCTTTCATTGAGACTGACCAGGTGAATCCAGGTGAAAGCTATGATCCCTTATTGATGTCACTTGTTAAATCCACTTCAACCAGTGTAGATGAAGGGGAGGAGACCGGTTAAAGATGGATTTTTAACCCTAGAGATAATTGAGACATGGACTGTGTATTTGTGCCATTCAGAGGGTGAATGGGCCAGACAAAATACTTAAGTGCCTTTGAACAGGGGTATGGTAGTAGGTGCCAGGTGCACCGGTTTGTGTCAAGAACTGCAACTTTGCTGGGTTTTTCACACTCAACAGTTTCCTCTGTGTATCAAGAATGGTCCGCCACTCAACGGATATCCAGCCAACTTGACACAGCTGTGGGAAGCGATAGAGTCAACATGGGCCAACATCCCTGTGGAACACCTTTGACACCTTGTAGAGTCCACGCCCGGATGAATTGAGGCTGTTCTGAAGACAAAAGGGGTTGGGGTGCAACTCAAATATTAGGAAGGTGTTCCTAATGGTTAGTATACTCAGTGTATATATGTACAGAACAAAAAATGAATGCAACAGGAAAAGTGTTGGTCCCATGCTTCATGAGCTGAAATAAAAATGTATTTATTCATTACAAGCACCATGCTCTACCAACTGAGCTGCAAAGGACGACACGTTTCATGTAGAATACACAAGGTGCAATATTCACATTTGTGCATCAGCAGTTTCTCTTGTTATGCCAATCACTCACTTAGTCATGTCAGCTAACTGGTGTCGGTCTGGACTCCAACTCGATTTGCTCCGGTCTTGGTATTTAATACCGGTCTTGGCATTACATTTTTCTTAATAAACTATGTGTGCTTTTCATGACATTTCTTTTTTGAATTTTTTATGAATAAAATAAATGAAATAGTAGGCCAATTCCACAGCCCAGTAGATACAACTAATCATGTTGGTTGTGAAGTGCATTAGCAAAACGCTTTGTCCTTTCTTTAGAACAAAATGCAATTTACCACTAGGCTGTCTATTATATCACCCCGTCACAGGCCCTCCCAGTCAACACCACCTCATAATATTGCCTGCTACAGTTGTTTGAGAGATGTCCAGATTCCAGCCAAACATGCAGCATAGAGAAGACCAGCAATGGGGCCCTCGTCAACATCATGCAGACATGCCTTCGCAGTGAGCCTTCTTTTGAATGGAACAGTCAGCCACTTGTTGGCAAGTATCCGGCCAGACCCCTACATATGCAGAAGCTAATCCAATTCACTATTTTGATACATTTGATAACCTAATTGTGAAACACAAGACATTATTTGTTGCTCATTTTCTACTTCTAAAATGCATATAATGTCCAGGGCATAACCTAGCCTGGTGGAACCAGCCTGATCACTGTGTTCACCATTCTATTTCACTTTATGATATCTGAAGTGAAACGCAAAGGTGAATGCAGCAATCAGGTTGGTCCCACCAACGCTAATCATAACCACCACTGATAATGTAATCAGTGCTCTGTGTTTGTATGGTGACCGACCAATATCTTTGACGAGGGGCCAGGAGCTGATATGCGCTGCTATGCGGGGGCGCTGGCAACGGCCTCACCCCAGCCTGTTCATGCTCACCAACGGTTGTCGATTGGGAGAACAAGAATTAGGTGGGTTTAGTCTGACTTGTTCAAACTTCAACATAGGTGATGTCTGACACACAAACATATACTATTACTAACTGCCATTGGTAATAGAACAGTGTATGTGTTCACGGGAAGATGTATGGGGACTTGCAAGATGATGTGATGAAGTCCAGACTGACAGATGGGCTTGATACTGATGTCTCTAAATGGAAAGAGACCTGGCACAACATTTTTACTAGACAACTTTTACTTGTATTGTCTTTTTCTATTATTGAATTGAATAGTACACTATCAGTCAAAATGGGGAGGTTATTGTAGTTATTGAACTCAAACTGCAGTATGTTTGTTTGTTGTGATTGAGTGGGCAAGATTCTGACAGATGGGTGCGTCTTGGTGGTGGCAAGGACACACCCAAATCAAACCACACCCCCAAGCCAACTCACTTTTAGCTTTTGTCATGACCACCAGCATTTCTTGAGGAACAAGACAAAACACAAAGCCAAATCAGCGGGTGCAGTTCCCTTGAAGACTTTTTCTGGTAAATATTTTCTATCCAGAAATCAAAGCCTTTACTTATGCCGAATGTTTATGATGGAAAATGGTAGAAAAAAATGTATCTATGCCTTCATTTCCCAGACTCTTAGCTTTCATTTGACGCCCAATTTGATGTGCTCCTATGTTGGTGCTCATGGGACCTTTTACATGGAAATGCCCACATATACACACAGAATGGGGTCCTGCCGGTTCTGTTCATCTGTCCATTACAATGATCTGTTCATCTACAGTCTTTGTTACGGCACCTAGGGAAATGTGTGAACAATGCCATCTGATATGGGTTCAAGAACATAGAACAGTCTGTGCTTTTCTCTACTAGTACATTGTAGGCCTATACAAAGTAAACACGAGTCAGACTGACAGAGGGAGGCAAAACAGAGAGACTACCGTCCCATCCAAACACAGACACCTGCCTTCTTTTGTAGATCAAAGGCTAGTAGGAAATCCTTATTTCCTCTCAACTGCCCACTTCAAAGAGTGTTCATCATATTATCTGTGGTGCAGCAAGTTAGGACCTTGACCGGGCTTCAATCTGTCCCCAACATAAGGCCACAGTATCTCACCCCACTATATACCCCTATAGAACAACTATTATTTAGTCCCTAACCTTTTTGGACCCTTTGAAAGTACCGCAGTGCTGTTCTGGGAGTGAATAACAAGAAGAGGTTAAAAACATTTCGCTAACACTGTCAGCTGTCGCTGGCCATCAGAGTTGGGATTTGCAGAGGAAATGAGTAAGCAACCTATGAGCAACATTTGCACAATCGTAGGACTGCAGAAATGTCCGATGGAATTGAAATCACTCGATACACTTACTGCACTACATTAAATGTTCATCTCTTCACTAAAACAAGGAAAAACATATCACATGATATTTTATTAGCCATGCGACTGTCTAAGGTATCCTTTTGTATTTGTATGTATTATGGATCCCCATTAGATGCTGCCAAGACAGCAGATACTCTTCATGAGGACCAGCAAAATGAAGGCAGTTATACAATTTTTTTAAAACATTACAATGCATCCAACATGTTAATACCTCTCACAAATACAAGTAGTGATGAAGTCAATCTCTCCTCCACTTTGAGACAGGAGATTGACATGCATATTACTAATATTAGCTCTCTGTGTACATCCAAGGGCCAGCCGTGCTCCCCTGTTCTAAGCCAATTGACATTTTCCTAAGTCCCTCTTTGTGGTACCTGACCACACGACTGAACAGTAGTGCAGGTCTGACAAAACTAGGACCTGCCTTGTTGATAGTGTTGTTAAGAATGCAGAGCAGCGCTTTATTATGGACAGACTTCTTCCCCATCTTACCTACTGTTGTATCAATATGTTTTGACCATGACCGTTTACAATCCAGGTTACTCCAAGCAGTTTAGCCACCTCAACTTGCTCAATTTCCACATTATTTATAACAAGGTTTTGTTGAGGTTTAGAGTTTAGTGAATGATGTGTCCCAAATATAATGCTTTACTTTTTTAAATATTTAGGGCTAACTTAGTCCTTGCCAATCATTCTGAAACTAAATGTAGCTCTTGGTTAAGTGTTGCAGTCATTTCACTCGCTGTAGTAGCTGACGTGTATAGTGTTGAGTCAACCGCATACATAGAAATACTGGCTTTACTCAAGGCCATTGGCATGTCATGAGTAAAGACTGAACAATGTAAGGGGCATAGATAGCTGCCCTGGGGAATACCAGATTATGTCAGAGAGGCTTCCATTAAAGAAAACCCTCTGTGTTATGTTAGACAGGTAACACTTTATCCACAATATAGCAGGGGGTGTAAAACCATAACACATAAGATTTTCCAGCAGCAGACTATGATTGATAATGTCAAAAGTCGCACTGAAGTCTAACAAAACAGCCCCTACAATCTTTTTGACATCAAGTTCTCTCAGCAAAATCAGTAATTTGTGTAAGTGCTGCGCTTGTTGATTTTGCCTTATGGATGGAGCTTCATATAAACATACAGGCTTTGTGGAGAACACTAAGCAGATAACAATCATGCTTCCTTATGATTCTTTCCAAATAGGCACCTGTACTATCAAATGTTCCCTGTTGTATAACTATAACCCCCCCACCACCTTTATGACAAGTCAAGAAAACTGGGCTTTCCTCCCACCTACACCTCCTCCGAACCAAAATGCCTTCTCAGCCTAATCATCCACATGAAACCACAACTGAGTCCCATCCCATCTAACCACGATTTCACCCTCCAGCTAATCTGAAGAATGTCAGATGGGCTACAGTGCTTTCTTTCCAGAATCTGGTTCTGATCCAAATCATCCACTTGGAGACTTGTCAATAAAACGGCCTCTGTGATTGGCTATGGCAGGGAATCTAGGAAAATCCAGGATACTGTAGGATTGTTTTCTATTAGAGTGGATGGCTACAACAGTGTGATGGTTCAGACTGCTATACTCCAAAGGATAGAATTCCTTGTACAATTAAAATAATCTAATTAGAGCCATCTGTGCAGACATCCGTTTCTTGACTGATCAAGGTTCATTAAATTGAACTCGGGAGACAGTCCAACCAGCCTGCAAATAGTAAAGCAGGAACTGAGTAAACAACCCTAATTATTAGACACATGGCTGATAGAAAGACTTACGCAATATTGGTCACATCTTGTTATTTGTGTTAAATTCAGTGGAATACTAAATCATAGTCCTTGCCAGGCATTTATCGTTACCAAAGGATGGAAAGATGACTGGCTAGACAGCTTGTTCGCTTCATTTGCAACTAATTAAAAGTACAAATTGCAAAACATGTCATTATAAGAGTCCATCCATTACGGAGCTGTATCAGAATATGATATGCTGAGATGTGTAGATGAGGGATGTCAATGGCTCATACAAGCCCACAGGGCAAAATGTGGCTAATATTAGCAGAGCAGTGAAGTAAAGTCAATGTTTAGGAAGTAGTTAACGGCACATTCATGTGTCGAGTCATTTATTTCCCTCTTTCGGACGTCAGAACCACCACTGAGTGTTTTCCAAAAGGCCTCTATGGCAGGAATGTTAGCCAGCCAGCCAGGCAATTCTCCACAGTACTAAACTGCCATAGAGAGAGAAGGAAAAGGCATTCATACCAGAGACCTCGGGGAGGTTTAGCCAAAAGGCTGTCGGCCATCCAGTCGGCCATGAGTTAATTGTCCCTCCTTGGCAAAGGAAATGTGACAACAGCAGATCCACTGGCCTAGGCCAAGTGCCCTAGCTAAGTATCCACAACACTAAGATAGTAGTAGGACAGTAGTGGCTCCTGCTGTCTCCAGCACAGTTGAAATCCTTGGATTAAACTTTACTTTTCCCGCCTGCCCCCATTAGATTTGGGAGGGGTTGAGGAGGAGGAAGAGGAGGAAGCTCACTTAGAATAGCCAAGTGCCCCTGAGTGCTTCCAGCATGTTAAGCAGCTTACAGCCATAGCCCAATGAAGCAGGGATTTTCTATTGATACGTGAGGACAAGTCTGTTGTCTTGTCTATTTTGGATACGTCGTTGTTGTCGAGTGGTCCAAATGTAGACGCAAAAGCATACACATGTTCTGGAAAAGGAATGACACAACAACTTCATGCCGCAGGACAAATCACCACTCTACAGTGGGAGCCATATATTTCACACCACTTAAAATCACACGCCAGTAACAAATCCAATTTACATAGGACTTTACCTATGCAGGGGAAGGGGGTAGTAATGTTTTCCTTGTTTCGATGAGAGGTATATCAGGCACATGTACAGTACCACCTAGTTAGTCATCGTTATCACACTGGTATTGACGGGACTGTCTGCTACCCTGAGGATGCCGCTGATCACCCTTTCTGTTGCACAATTAAGCAGGCCCGACAACCGACTCATGCAGATCATATTACAGGAAGAGAACACAGGGGGCTTTGTTCCCATTGGAGCACAAATATTGTCTGAGATTATTAACAGGTAATAATGAATATTGATTGGATGAGTGGGAGGGGTGAGCAGCAGGGTTTAGATGAATTGAACTACTGACAATAGGAGGTTAAAACAGTTGCGAGTGCATTTCGTATGGTGTCACATTCGAATGTGATGATTAAAGTGTTGCAACTGCTTCAACTTGAATTAGCGCATAGTAACACCACATATAGAACAATGAGACAGATATTTCACTGGATGTATACATCCGCTTGGTGTTTCCACTTACTACCAAATATGTGACCGACCGCCTCGATTCGGTCTTATGTGGCAAAATTTGAAACTGTGTTTTTTTACATTGGATAAAAGCAGATACACAGAGCTACAAAATGGTATATCATACAATGCATTTGACGAACAATGGGAAAGTTATTCAGCTATTGAAAAACTTGTAACCTCACTTTTGAGAAAATGGTCTTTGAATGTTTTGGTACCCACTGGAGAGCTCTTCTTTGTCTACACCCATTCAGCATCGTTCATACCCTCTTAAATATTTGCCCCCATCCAAACTCTGGCCATTTTACTCGCCCTATCAGAGCTAGTTAGGCTGTTTTTATGTTATCCAGAGCATTGGTAACTGTAACTGTGCTGCTGGCAACAATTTAACTATGCTTTCTTGCCGACGTTTACTGACACCGGCCATATATTCAACGGGTGTTGAGCATTCGTAAATTCATCAGTTATTCTGCGCTCTGGCACACTCAGACGAGAGTGCTCTGAAATCAGAGTAGATGGCCAGACTAAATTTACGAACGCACCCGAAATGGTTACTTGTATAGTGGAGTCTTTTGTTAAGACATGTAGCTAGCTAGCTAAACAATGAACTATCATCGCAACTCATGACGTTACTACCCTGCATGAATCTGCAGGAGCTAATCAACCAGATTCAATGTTAGATAGCCAAGCAAATGGCTCTGATATACAAATAATAATATCATACACGCAGTGGTAACCTGTCATTCAGGGCAGAGCCCCACCTGTTTTGAGCCACACATTTTTTGCAAAAAATAAATAATATTTATTCTCTCAAAACAACTATTAACTCGGAACTACGAAGACTTCAGTGAGTTCAAGACAACTGGGAAGTCGGGAATAAACAAACTCCGACTGGGAAAATACGTTTTGAAGGGTCATCCAGCTCGGAATTGTAAATCCGACCTCTTTCTAGAGCTACGACCTGAAAATCAATGACATCACCATGATAGCACTGGGAAGTCGGGAATAAACAAGCTCCGACTGGGAAAATACGTTTTGAAGGGTCATCCAGCTCGGAATTGTAAATCCGGCCTCTTTCTAGAGCTACGACCTGAAAATCAATGACATCACCATGATTCGACCTTGTTTACTCCAAGTTCCCAGTTGTTTTGAAAGAACCATAAATCCAGAGAATTGATGATTGATGACAAAATTTGCCCACGAAGAACCGCCGTGCCACCTTCCTGTTCAAGTGAGCACAGCACAACAAGGTGAGTCCAAAAATGTATTGTATGCTGCTGCATAAATTATGTAATATGCCAGGGAGATATGTATACTGTAGCTAAGAAACTAATACTAAGTGTATGTTGTGTAGTAAGATGTTGGTTGCCCATGTGCCTCACCCTAATCATTTGGTCTATTTACCCCTCTTAATTTTGCCTACTGTTCTGACTTTATGGTGCACATAAAGCCGATAAACTGTTTTAGAGAAATGTAATCATTGAATATTGTAAGAGCTTTTTTTGTCTGCTTATATGCCCCCGTTATTTATCCTATGGTTCTGACTTGGGAGAACACTGTAAGAATGGCCTATGTTCGGAATTCTGTCGCTGTACATTTTAAAAGTGCTAGGGAAATAGTTATGACTACGTCCGTCCTAGCTCGCTCATTAATGATTTAATGTAAATTACAGATTGCCCCTTGTCCTTATGCCATAGTTTGTGCATCTCAATTATCATTAAAAACCACATTTGTTTAAGCAAGTCAGCCATATCAGCTATGATTTTTAAAAAGGCAGTAAATGAGGCTGAATCAACTGTTTCGCTGCCAGACAAGGCTCCTCTGATAGCCAGGTGTAGCAGTGGTAAGATGTTGGGACTGCTGTTGGGGTTGCTTTACGTAGACTGTTTGTGGGCACCGTTTGTCACCGTTATAGTGCAATGCTGGCATGCATCCCACTTTTATGAATTGTTTGCCCCACCAAGATTTACATGCTAAAATCACCACTGCATACACATAACATAACGCTAGCTAGCGAGGCAGGAAAGCTAGCATTAGCTAACTAACAGTACACTTCGGACTCGCTAGTGGTGCAGTCGTCTAAGGAATTGCATCACAGTGCTAGCTGTGCCACTGGAGATCCTGGTTTGAGTCCAGGTTCTGTCGCAGCCGGCCGCGACTGGGAGACCCATGGGGCGGTGCACAATTGGCCCAGCGTCGTCCAGGTTAGGGGAGGGTTTGGCCGGCAGGGATGTTCTTGTCCCATTGCGCACTAGCGACTCCTGTGGCCGGGCGCAATGCACTCTGACACGGTCGCCAGGTGTACAGTGTTTCCTCCGACACATTGGTGCGGCTTGCTTCCGGGTTAAGCGGGCGCTGTGTCAAGAAGCAGTGCGGCTTGGCTGGGTTGTGTTTGAGGACGCATGGCTCTCGATCTTCGCCTCTCCAGAGTCTGTACGGGAGTTGCAGCAATGGGACAAGACTAACAATTGCATACCACAAAATTTTGGAGAAAAGGGGTTAAAAAAAGAAAAAAATACAGTACATGTCCAACCCACTCATTATCTCAGCCAATCATGGCTAGTGGGAAGGTTGCTTACTTTTTCTGTGGCTAAACCAACTAGGCTTGTAATTTAACATTTTTATGTGTATTTACAGATGGCATACAAGTTTGTTATTAAGGCACATGAAAGTTCACATGTTCAAGAAGGCATTTCCGCCAAAAAATGCATTTCGATTTAAAAAAAAGTGTTTACTAGTAGGCTGTCATTGTAAATAAGAATGTGACTTGCAAAGTTAAATAAAAGTTTTAGATGTTTTATTATTATCATTATGATTTTTTTAACCTTTATTTAACTAGGCAAGTCAGTTAAGAACAAATTCTTATTTACAATGACGGCCTACCAAAAGGCCTCCTGCGGGGGTGGGGGCTGGGAGTAAAAATAAACATAAATTAAATAAAAATATAGGACAAAACACACATCACGACAAGAGAGACAATACAACACTACATAAAGAGAGACCTAAGACGACAACATAGCATGGCAGCAACACATGACAACACAACATAGTAGCAGTACAACATAGTAGCAGCACAAAACAGGGTACTAACATTATTGGGCACAGACAACAGCACAAAGGACAAGAAGGTAGAGACAACAATACATCACGCAAAGCAACCACAACTGTCATTAAGAGTGTCCAGGATTGATTCTTTGAATGAAGAGATTGAGATAAAACTGTCCAGTGTTTGTTGCAGCTCGTTCCAGCCGCTAGCTGCAGCAAACTGAAAAGACGAGCGACCCAGGGATGTGTGTGCTTTGGGGACCTTTAACAGAAGGTGACTGGCAGAACGGGTGTTGTATGTGGAGGATGAGGGCTGCAGTAGATATCTCAGATAGGGGGGAGTGAGACCTAAAAGGGTTTTATAAATAAGCGTCAACCAGTGGGTCTTGCGACGGGTATACAGAGATGATCAGTTTACAGAGGAGTATAGAGTGCAGTGATGTGTCCTATAAGGAGCATTGGTGGCAAATCTGATTGCCGAATGGTAAAGAACATTTAGCCGCCTGAGAGCACCCTTACCTGCCAATCTATAAATTATGTCTTCGTATTCTAGCATGGGTAGGATGCTCATCTGAATTAGGGTTAGTTTGGCAGCTGGGGTGAAAGAGGAGCGATTCCGATAGAGGAAACCAAGTCTAGATTTAACTTTAGGCTGTAGCTTTGATATGTGCTGAAAGAAGGACAGTGTACCGTCTAGCCATACTCCCAAGTACTTGTATGAGGTGACTACCTCAAGCTCTAAACCCTCTGAGGTAGTAATCACACCTGTGGGGAGAGGGGCATTCTTCTTAACAAAACCACATGACTTTTGTTTTGGAGGTATTCAGAACAAGGTTAAGGGCAGAGAAAGCCTGTTGGACACAAAGAAAGCTTTGTTGTAGAGCGTTTAACACAAAATCCGGGGAGGTGCCAGTTGAGTATAAGACTGTTTCATCTGCATATAAATGGATGAGAGAGCTTCCTACCTGAGCTATGTTGTTGATGTAAATTGAGAACAGCGTGGGGCCTAGGATCGAGCCTTGGGGTACACCCTTGGTGACAGTCAGTAGCTGAGACAGCAGATGTTCTGACTTTATACACGCAATCTTTGAGAGAGGTAGCTAGCAAACCAGGCCAAAGACCCCTCAGAGACACAAATACTCCTTAGCCGGCCCACAAGAATGGAATGGTCTACCGTATCAAAAGCTTTTGCCAAGTCAGTAAAAATAGCAGCACAACACTGCTTAGAATCAAGGGCAATGGTGACATCATTGAGGACCTTTAAGGTTGCAGTGACACATCCATAACCTGAGCGGAAAACCAGATTCCATACCAGAGAATACTATAGACATCAAGAAAACCAGTCAGTTGATTATTGACAAGTTTTTCCAACACTTTTGATAAACAGGGCAAAATAGAAATAGGCCGATAACAGTTTGGATCAGCTTGATCTCCCCCTTTAAATAAAGGACTAACTGTGGCTGCCTTCTAAGCAATGAGAACCTCCCCTGAGAGGAGAGACAGGTTAAAAAGGTCAGAGATGGGCTTGGCGATTATACTGTAAGGGCAGCAACCTTAAAGAAAACAGGGTCTAAACCACCCAGATGTTTTTGGGGGGGTCTAGTTTAAGGAGCTCCTTTAGCACCTCGGACTCAGTGACCGCATGCAGGGAGAAACCTAAATGAAAAATATACAACATTAAATATGTTCAAACGGCTCTTCTGTGAAGTAGTGGCCCGCGACATACACCTAGTTTCCTGAAACGGGTCACACGTGGTAGTGAGAAGATGGGACAAGATGGAATGTGGCAGGTTTTCTGCAAATTTTCGCATCGATTAAACATTTGATCTCAATGCTGTCCCCAAAAACAAAATATGTTATGAACAGAGTGGACTAAGGTTTGTAGACATTACCCTTCGCAAACGTTTTTAAAAATCACGTTGTTTACAGTAAGTGCAAAGGAGAATTGAGTTATTGCACACGTGCAATTCACAGAGTAGGCGTTGCCTTACGGAAATATGCAGATTATGCTAGAACGTGCCAATAGGATCTCGCTAGCTAGTGCTTGGCTCTGCCCACCTCTTTGCTTGTTCTGCTCACTATGGTTTATTTGTTCCCACAGGGCAAAATGTGGCTAATATAAGCAGAGCAGTGCAGTAACGTCAATGTTTAGTAAGTGATTAACAACACATTCATGTGTTAAGTCATTTGTTTCCCTCTTTCGGCCTCAGAACCACCACTAAGCATTTTCCAAAAGGAATCTCATTAAACCTGATGTTAATGACTGGGTCCTTCAGGTCCACAGGCTCTTCAGCTAACTACTGTTATTGACTAATTAAAGCACAGCTCATGGGTTCCAATTGTGAGTCACAATTTTCAATAAAAACCAGTCATCAGAAAGACGAAAAGGTTAAATGGTGAAACTAGTCTCAATGTGGCTTTAATAAGAGTGCTGGTCTAGGATCAGTTGTGCCTTCTAAATCACACAAATAAGAAGATCAGCACTACTACACCGAGCCACTTTCTGAATGTGGGACCTGGTTCTGCCTGGGGATTCGATATGAACTCTATGAACTGATGTGAAAGAATGATACATTGAGGTCTCCTCTCCTTGGTCCTAAATCAATTACTAGTCCTAAAAAAACAGAAACAGAAACAGGCAGATAATTACAACATTCCTCTTGTAAATCCCTTCCTCAAGGCTTTGTCCTTTTGGATATTTTTAAACCTCACTGCAATGTCACTTCCTGACCTTCATTTCAGCAAATTCCCTGATGGGATGGATGCTCATCCAGAATATCATTGTAGGCTACTGGCAGAGGAGTTGGAAAAGGTCTTGATACAAGGTGCATGATAATCACATGTTAAAGATGATTCCAGATTGTCTGTGCCTGACTTGGGCAGGAGCACACAGGAGCTGAGTACCACCATCTAAAACGTTCCACTGCTTCAACTCCTGCACCCCTTATAGAATATTAGTTCAAAAGTATTGTGGAGCTCCTGTACCTAAGTACCGGCTGCCAAAAAATGAGTACGGGCTGCTTTTCAGTCCAAGTCATGCACTGCAGATAGTGACAGCGTGATGATGCAACTTGTATGTACGTCACTCACCAATCAATTTTCGCATCATTAAAGGATAAACTGACACTGTACCACTAAATATGACTTAAAATATGAATTAATTGTAGGCCCCTTTGCAGACAGTTATGTTTCAAGTCAGAAGTCGGCCATTCAAATGCAGCAAAAGTAGACTGTCATCCATTTCTCAGGTAGTCATTGGTTAGATGGGGTTATAAACATAAGTAGCCTTCCACAGTGTCTGAGTATGCCGAGTTATCACTTGAATGGATAGCATTTTCTAGATGTTTATTTTTTTACTTCAATTTCAAAGCGCAGGGAAACAATTCACATAAAATAGTTAGATCAAGTATGGAAAATATTGCTAGCTTACCGATGTTTCGTTGTATTGACCATGTCTGCAATTTTTTGCGCAGGAAATAAATGATACGACTTCCCTATGCAACAGAAAACCCCGCGTTCCTATTGAGACAGATGATGTCAGCCTAGGATGCTCCGCGTTGAAACCCCTTGCTAATACAGTAGATGAGATCGAGGTTTAGAACATAAGCAATGGAAAGTCAAAAAAGTGCTGTGTATGCCCGTTCTCTTCTTGAATGCAGTCACTCAGACGGATGCTCAACGCTCCTCCCTGCAGCAAGAATGAGTTTTGGAGGGAAGAAATGACCGTACTGGATCCGAGCGCAAATGGGCCAATTGTGTTTCGCAAAACCAGGCACTGGATTATTTTATGTCAGCACAGTGAACAAGTTCCATGATAGATAGACTGACGTCCCGAGACAGACCGCTACAGAGGAATTATAATTATAACACGTTTCGGGGTTAGAAGGATTGTACTAAGCATCATTTAGAAATTCAAGAATCAGTGGAAAGCCTTCTTGAACCGCAGGGAATCTTACTGATTGTGCCTATAAAAAGGCCAAAAGAACATACTAAAACACAGACACACACTGTTCTATGCAACATACTTTTCTTTTATATTTTAATGTGATGGCCTACAACACCAGGACAAATGGTGTTCGTTTTTATAGGTCCTTGTGTGTGATGGTACTATAAGGTCTATCTGGCACATGTAGAAGTGTGCTCGCTCCGTAACTGCAAATTGTTGGCAGTGTGGGATAACCAACCTGTGGTCTCTTACCTGTTAGAAGTGTTCCCATGTCACATTGTGGTTTATGCCTGGGGTCTTAGTCCTGGATCTGTATGTGTGCATACTACGGCCTCATCCAGAAGGTCTGGATCTGTATGTGTGCATACCACGGCCTCATCCAGAAGGTCTGGATCTGTGTGTGTGCATACCACGGCCTCATCCAGAAGATCTGGATCTGTGTGTGTGCATACCACGGCCTCATCCAGAAGATCTGGATCTGTATGTGTGCATACCACGGCCTCATCCAGAAGGTCTGGATCTGTATGTGTGCATACTACGGCCTCATCCAGAAGGTCTGGATCTGTGTGTGTGCATACTACAGCCTCAGCCAAAAGGTCTGGATCTGTATGTGTGCATACTACGGCCTCATCCAGAAGGTCTGGATCTGTATGTGTGCATACTACGGCCTCATCCAGAAGGTCTGGATCTGTATGTGTGCATACCACGGCCTCATCCAGAAGGTCTGGATCTGTATGTGTGCATACTACGGCCTCATCCAGAAGGTCTGGATCTGTTTGTGTGCATACTACAGCCTCAGCCAAAAGGTCTGGATCTGTATGTGTGCATACTACGGCCTCACCCAGAAGGTCTGGATCTGTATGTGTGCATACTACGGCCTCATCCAGAAGGTCTGGATCTGTGTGTGTGCATACTACAGCCTCAGCCAAAAGGTCTGGATCTGTATGTGTGCATACTACGGCCTCAGCCAAAAGGTCTGGATCTTCATGACACAGGTGGTACTGTTTACAACACTGTGGCTTCTGGTTTGAGCCCAACTCTCTGCATTCCCCCTTAATTACTACTAATAAAGATTGAGATCAGGGTAGAATCTTTGTTATATTTATCTGTGGGGGACAAAACTCCCAGTTGGTAAAAGTTTAAACCAGCCATTCGCCCAGGATGAATTTGAGTCATCTCGTGCCCCCTCTCTTGGAGTATCAAGCAATGCAAGTTTCTCCCAAGAATTAGACTGCCATCTAGTGGTTGTAATTTAACCAAAGCCATCAACTCCGAGACAATTTGGTGCAATTTTAGTGGCAAGCAAGATAGGTATTGTTGAGTGATGTAATTGAGTTGTGTATATTTACTACCAGTGCTGTACCAGTAGCAATTATCATATTTTGTATCTGTCATTAGAGGGTTACACTGTCTGCAGTCTCAAAGTTCTTAGCCACTCCCCATGGCTCACATTACATCAGGTGCATTTCATTGAAGGCTGAACACACCCACAGCTGAATTTTTTGGTACTTCGCCAATATTCAGCGCTTTCTCGATTACAGTACGTGACACTGTAGTATTGGCTATTAGCACCATGAGTAGCACCATGAGACATAAATAGTTGTTATCAGTGTGCTAACTCAGCTCTATATATTTGACTCTGGCATGGTATGTACAGAGCTTTCACACCTCACCATCACAGTTTACTTGAAGTCCCACAAAGGATATCCACTCTAGTCTCACCCTTGCTTTACTTATCCTATTTTACATCCCACCTAACCCTCGCTGGCCCTTCATTTATTCTTAGCTTCCTTCTTCAACCTGGCACATGCCTTTGCTCCAACCATAACTCTTTCCAAATGTCGGACTACCCCACCCTCAACACAGCTATAGACTACACTACGGAGTCTTTCAAAATTTCTCCACGCATTTAAAGGCTGCGTTGAAATAATGATTTATCAATGACCCAAGACCAGTTCAGTTCATCTCTACCATTGTGACAATGAGTCGTCATAATGCTGCAACAAATGTGCATTATCCTAGGGGCGTTGGCAGACACAATGCAAGTAACTTCATTTATTTCCCAGTGTGTCTATGTATGCAGATGACTCAACACTATAACACGTCAGCTACTACAGCAACTGGAATGACTGCAACACTTAACAAAGAGCTGCAGTTAGTTTCAGAATGGGTAGCAAGGAATAAGTTAGTCCTAAATATTTCCAAACCTAAAAGCATTGTATTTGGGACAAATTTTTCGCTAAACCCTAAACCTCAACTACATCTCGTAATGAATACTGTGGAAATTGAGCAAGTTGAGGTGACTAAACTGCTTGGTGTAACCCTGGATTGTAAACTGTCATGATCAAAACATATTGATACAACTGTAGCTAAAATGGGGAGCAGTCTGTCCATAATAAAGCGCTGCTCTGCCTTAACAGCACTGTCAACAAGGCAGGTCCCACAGGCCCTAGTTTTGACACACCTGGAGTACTGTTCAGTAGTGTGGTCAGGTGCCACAAAGAGGGATTTAGGAAAATTGCAGTTGGCTCAGAACAGGGCAGCACGGCTGACCCTTACAAAAACAAGTAGTGATGAAGTCAATCTCTCTTCCACTTTTAGCCATGAGAGATTAACATGCATATCATTAATGTTAGCTCTCCGTGTACTTTTAAGACGTGTTGACTAGCTGAATGTACCGAGCTGTCTGTTTAAAATATTTGCACACAGCTCGGACACCCATGCATACCCCACAAGACATGCCACCAGAGGTCTCTTCACAGTCCCCAAGTCCAGAACAGACTATGGGAGGCGCACATTACTACATAGAGCCATGACTACATGGAACTCTATTCCACATCAGGTAACTGACGCAAGCAGTTGAATCACATTTTTAAAAAACTGGTAAAAATACACGTTATGGAACAACTGGGACTGTGAAGAGACACACACAAAAGGTACAGACACATACATATGCATACATTGTGATATTGTTGTATGGTGGTATTAAGCATTATGTATTGTAGATATGTAGTGGTGTAATAATGTTATATGATGTACCGTTTTATCATTTGTTTTATATGTAATGTAAGTGCCTTGATATGTTTGGACCCCAGGAAGAGTGCTTGCTGCCTTGGCATTTAAGCGTCTTTGAACTGGGTATAGTAGTAGGCCAGGTTCCCTAAAAAAAATTAGGCACTGAGCAAATTGCAGGTCTTCTGAGCGCAAACTTGAACATTGTGAAAAATCTGTGCAACTTCCGTGTTTACTGTGAACACTGAGGCTGTAAGTTGCAGTTTTAACAGTGGCCAAGTAGGCTACTGTGGCCATTTGATCATAATGTAGGCCTACTGGAGTGGCCTACCATCAAAAACAATGTTTTAACATTTAAATAGCTGTTCTATCATTCAGCCTACAGTAGCAGCCAATGTGTGGTGTTCAATGTAGGCCTACATTCCATGAGATTTTGAAAAAAAACATGCAGGGCTTGACATTAACCTGTTCGACAAGGAGGTGACTGAACATTTTGTTGTGTTGTTTAATGCAAGAAACCGCTTTTATAAATAGAATGCATTATTATTTCCAACCCCTTATTACAGAGAATCAGACTAAATATGCTACCCCCTGCCTATTGGATCCATTTAAATATATATATTTCACCTTTATTTAACCAGGTAGGCCAGTTGAGAACAAGTTCTCATTTACAACTGCAACCTGGCCAAGATAAAGCAAAGCAGTGCGACACAAACAACAACACAGAGTTACACATGGAATAAACAAGCGTACAGTCAATAACACAATAGAAAAAAAATTAAGTCTATTTACAATGTGTGCAAATGGCGTGAGGAGGTAAGGCAATAAATAGGCCATAGTAGCGAAGTAATTACATTTTAGAAAATTAACACTGGAATGAATAGATGATGAGCAGATGATGTGCAAGTAGAAATACTGGTGTGCAAAAGAGCAGAAAAGTACATTAAAACAATATGGGGATGAGGTAGGTAGATTGGGTGGGCTATTTACAAATGGGCTATGTACAGCGATCGGTTTGCTGCTCAGATAGCTGATGTTTAAAGTTAATGAGGGAGATATAAGTCTCCAGCTTCTGCGATTTTTGCAATTCGTTCCAGTAATTGGCAGCAGAGAACTGGAAGGAAAGGCGGCCAAAGGAGGTCCACGTATTCTAGGTCAGAACCGTCCAGAGTAGTGATGCTAGTCGGGCGGGCGGGTGCGGGCAGCGAATGGTTGAAAAGAATGCATTTGGTTTTCCTAGCGTTTAAGAGCAGTTGGAGGCCACGGAAGGAGTGTTGTATGGCATTGAAGCTTGTCTGGAGGTTTGTTAAGACAGTGTCCAAAGAAGGGCCAGATGTATACAGAATGGTGTCGTCTGCGTAGAGGTGGATCAGGGAATCACCCTCTGCAAGAGCGACATCATTGAGATATACAGAGAAAAGAGTCGGCCCGAGAATTGAACCCTGTGGTACCCCCATAGAGACTCCTTAGCTTATTCAAGCCTGTATCAAGATACAACACTGCCCCTAAGACAACAAAAAAAGCTCTTTACCTGACTCGCTTTTCAAAGATGTCTAGACATGTACACGTTTTGTGCTTTAGAAGGAAGCAATCGCTCCCCTATTGCTGACTATTAATGATCTATAAATGGGCTAATAACTCACTAACTAGCAAAGGATATGAAGATTTTTTACACACGTGACTACATGCAGCTCTCGCTTTCATTTCAAAACAAGTGCATCTACTCACGGCCGCTCATGCTGTAAACACAGTCCAGTCCAAAGTAAATGTCACAGATCCATATATGGCAATGGTCTATTTGCATATACTGTAGGCCTACTGCACCTTTGATTGTTTATGCCGCATCGGTCTGTGTAGAGTGCATGCTGAATCGTGCGTGTCAATGCAATAGAATCCTACTCTGATGCAAGTAGACTGATGATTGTCACAAATATAGGTATAGGACGAGTCAACAACATTATTTGGATACGAGTTAACAAAATATGAACTTTTAAAGCTGCATTATGAAACTTTTTGGGTAACCCGACCAAATTCACATGGAATGGTGAGTACTAGATCTGTCATTCTCATTGAAAGCAAGTCTAAGTAGTGGCTTCCCGTTCTTTACTTTCATTTTTGCTCTTTTACTTTTGTTTTTTTACACAAGCTTCAAACAGCTCAAAATACAATATTTTTGTCGCAAGAAAGGGACCAAGGTGCAGCAGATGTTGAGTTCCACATATTTATTGAAAAGTGAAACTTAAAGCAAAAACAAATAAATCAATAAAGAACAACTAAATGTGACTACGTGGTGCACAGGCACAAACACAAAACAATATCCCACAAACACAGGTGGGAGAAATATTTACTTAAATATGATCCCCAATTAGTGACAATGATACCAGCTGCTTCTAATTGGGAATCATACAAAACACCAACATAGAAAATATAAACTAGAACACAACATAGAAATTATAAACTAGAATATCCCCTAGTCACGCCCTGACCTACTACACCATAGAGAAACAATGGCTCTCTATGGTCAGGGCGTGACAGTTCACAGCAGTTTAGATGGTAGGCAAAGTTTAGCAACCAGGAAATGGCATTGCGATTTCTGTATATTGCACATTTAAAGGTGAGATTTTCACTTGTCTGTTATTGTAACATAAACATATCAATTTTAAGAGGAAATGAGACACCAAAAATAACTTGTCATCACTTTCAGTGTTAGTAAAATAAAAATAAAACATCAAAGTAAGGTACAAAGGTCACTGTAATTGCTTTATCACAGAGTTATTTTCAACCCAAACACAATTTGGCAACTATTCCTCCAGCCCAAAATTAAAAAGTGAATCAGTAACCTAACACATTACAAAACATTAAGGAAAATGTTAGACTATAAAGTTTTTTTTGTATAAACTGTTGATTATCAGTGGTGTAAAGTACTTAAGTAAAAATACTTTAAAGTACTACTTAACTCAGCATGGTACTAGGAAAAGGGCTTTCAACAGCAGTACTAACATTAAAACAATTGCAGATGTGCTCCGATTAACTGCCACTCAGAATTTAGCGCAGAGGTCATGATGTTGTGAGATCTGATGACTCTCACAACAAGGGTACTTTTTTGACAATCTTAGAAGCAATAGCAAAACATGACCCTCTCATAGAGACAAGGATGAATGCATGTGGCAATGCTAAGTACACAAGCCACCAAATCCAGAACAAAGTTCTTGAGGGCTTAGCTGAGATGGTACAAAGTGAAATAATAAGAGTTAAGTTTTTAGTGATTTAGAGAAAAAAGAACAAATGTCTTTAGTTGTGAGGTACTATTAAAACGGGGCCATCCACAAAAGCTTTTTACACTATCAGTCAGCTGAAAGCTTAGATGCAGCAGGTCTCACAAAAATGATAATTGATTGCTTGAAAAACATGGTCTGGACTACAGAAATAATCTTGTGGGGCATCCGTCATGAGCGGAAAGAATTCTGGTGTGTCTGCATGGATTAAAAAGATTTGCATTTTATGTGCACTGTAATGCACATTGTTTTAATTTGGTTCTTGACAATGCTGTAAAATCAGTGCCTGAGGCAGTTAATTTTTTTGCTCTCCTGCAGAAGCTTTATAACTTTGTATCTGGCTCGTACGTTCATCTCAAGTGGCTTGCAGTTCAGAAAGAGTTATATCCAGAGCAGCAGCCCAGGGAACTACAGAGACGTACGGATGTAAGGTGGGCCTGCAGATACATCGCATGCTGTAATCTGAGGGACAGGCTTCCAGCAGTTCTGAGAGTGCTACTACAGGATATCACGCTTGAAAGTAGTGGTGATAGATCAGTGGAGGCAAGGGACCTTATTTCTCAGATAGATTTACATTTCATAGGGCTTTGGTTACCTTTTGTAAAGTGCTTGGTGATGCCAATTGTCTTTCTGACATGCTCCAATCAAGCTCTCTTGACCTAGCAAGGGCTGTGGATCTAGTAGGTGCCCTTACAGACACATTACAGGACTACAGAAGTGAGGGTTACTTTGGAGAACTATGGAAAGAGGTTGAAGAGATTGCAGATCACTGCAAAATAAGTGTGTAAAGGACAGCCTAAAACAAGCTTAAGATTTCATGACTCATTGATGATGAGCACTGTACAACAGGAAAATAGTGACCAAAGTGATGGTGAGAGCTTCCAAAGAGCTATCAGATGCTTGACAGTCTCACAGCTGAGCTGCAAAGGCGTTTTTCAAAGAAGAATTGTGAGATAATGCATGGGGTCTAGTCTCTCAACCCAAAGAGTACAACATTCTTGAATGAAGAGCCTCTGTTTGCCTTTTCTCAGACCATTGAGTCAGATTTAAAGGACCTCAAACAGGAGGTTCATCCAACCAAGCAGTTTCTTGATAAGAGAGAGAAAAGTAGATGGGACAGAACGTCTACTCTCCTTGACTTTGTTGTGTTTCTAGAACCTTATAAAGAGGTGTTCCATGAGCTATTTCGACTTCGTAAGATTTCTGTTGTTACACCAGTCAGCAGTGATTCTTGAGAGAGAAGCTTCTCAGCTTTGAAACTGATTAAAACCCACCTTAAGACATCAATGGTTAAGTCACCTCGGAATTCTCAGTGTTGAGTCAAGGAGGGCATGCTCCCTCAACATGGATGAGTTTGTGAAACATTTTGTCAGTTCTCACCAGAACCGCAGAATCATGCTGTTTTAAATCTGGCTAGAATAATTTGGCATTTAGGCGGTCCCTCTGGTCATGATTAAAACCTGCACTGTGTACTAGCTAGTACACTGACATTCTAAAATTATAAATCCAAAGGGTATCATGTCACACAGATTTAATGTGGTCTTGATTAGGCCAATTCCAAAACTTTTCTTTGCTATTAGTTAACATAATATATATGAGCATAAATATGATACTGTAAGTTTGATATATGATGGGGACCATTTGTAAGCGCACTCTGGAACTCCAGAGTGAAATTACAAACACACCCATAAATTCAGTGCATTTTTCTTGCGGCGTGTTCAGAGTGTACACTGGACACACTGGCCGAGAAGTAGGGTTGATCTGAGCATTCTGACCTCACAAAGGCAGTCAAGCACCCAAGCTAACTGGCTAAAGTTGGCTAGCTTGATAGCTCCTTCAAAACACAAATAAGAAAATACCACGCTCTGACTATTTTACTAGCCCTAGCAGAGCTGGTTAGACTGTTTTCATGTTATCTAGAGCGTTAGTGACTGTAATTGTGCTGCTAGCAACAATTTTATTCTGTTTCTTTTGCCGGCATTTACTGACCTGTAAAATTCAATGGGGTGCGTTCGTAAATTCATCTGTTATTCTGCATTCTGGCACACTCAAACAAGAGTGCTCTGAAATTTGCACCTTTGGCAGCAATTACAGCCTCGAGTCTTCTTGGGTATGACGCTACAAGCTTGGCACGCCTGTATTTGGGGAGTTTCTCCCATTCTTCTCTGCAGATCCTCTCAAACTCTGTCAGGTTGGATGGGGAGTGTCGCTGCACAGGTATTGTCAGGTCTCTCCAGAGATGTTAAATCGAGTTCAAGTCCGGGCGGGCCACTCAAGAACATTCAGAGACTTGCCCAAAGCCACTCCTGCATTGACCTGGCTGTGTACTTAGGATCGTTGTCCTGTTGGAAGGTGAACTTTCGCCCCAGTCTGAGGTCCTGAGCGCTCTGGAGCAAGTTTTCATCAAGGATCTCACTGTACTTTGCTCCGTTCATCTTTCCCTTGATCCTGACTAGTCTCCCAGTGCCTGCCGCTGAAAAACATCACACCACCATGCTTCACCGTAGAGTTGGTGCCAGGTTTCCTCCAGACATGACGCTTGGCATTCAGGTCAAAGAGTTCAATCTTGGTTTCATCAGACCAGATAATCTTGTTTCTCATGGTCTGAGAGTCCTTTAGGGCCTTTTGGCAAACTCCAAGCGGGCTGTCATGTGTTTTTTACTGAGGAGTTGCTTCCATCTGGCCACTCTACCATAAAGGCCTGACTGGAGGAGTGCTGCAGAGATGGTTGTCCTTCTGGAAAGTTCTCCCATCTCCACAGAGGAACTCTGGAGCTCTATCAGAGTGAACATCGGTTCTTGGCCACCTCCATGACCAAGGCCCTTCTCCCCCAATTTCTCAGTTTGGCCAGGCAGCCAGCTCTAGGACGAGTCTTGGTGCTTCCAAACTTCTTCCATTTAAGAATGATGGAGGCCACTGTGTTCTTGGGGACCTACAGTGCTGCAGACATTTTTGAGTATCCCTTCCCCAGATCTGTACCTCACAATCTTGTCTCGGAGCTCTACGGACAATTCCTTCGACCTCATGGCTTGGTTTTTGCTCTGACATGCACTTCTTCTTCTTCTTCTTCTTCTTCTTCTATGATATCATGGCAATCCACAAACAAATGTTTAAAGTGCATGCCGCCACCTACTGTGCTGGAATGTACGATCAGTCATGATCTGCCCAATTCTGTACTACCAACCATGAAAATACAATTCAAAACCAAATACATCCCTACTAACGCCTACCACACGCTCCCTTCTCCCCCCCAAAAGCCCTCTCCAACCCCATTAAACTTTATATCATGCTGACACACTCCACCCTTAAGATTGTTCAGCATGTCAAAACTATTTCTACAGTAACCTATGTTACCCCCAATATTTATTTTGCTGTCTCCACAATAACCTTCAATCTGGCATTTCTGCTTTCCACAACCCGAGTCGTATTGATAACCTTACCAATAAAAGCTATGAAGTCCATGCTAGGACCATCAGAAGCACCAGCCCTGACAGTAGGTCCACTTACTACAGGTACATCCATGTAAGCTCCATCAGTCTGCACTGTAGTTCTACCAATCTGTTTTACGGCCTATGATACATCATGACTGATCCTATCTCTCTGAGCTTCTCTAGCCACTCTCTGCACCTGGCATCTACCCACAATTACAACACTTAACCTTTACATTACTTCCACATTCACTGTAATCACGTTCCCCTCCACACGTGGCACATCTTTTCTTTCCTTTCCTTTACATTGAACAGCTAGCTACATGTCTCATTCTTAAGCATTTAAAACACAGTAGTGCATATGAGACAAATTCTCAAACATTGAAACTAAGGAATCCGATCTGTACTTTCCTGGCAAGACTTTCTCAAACCTCAGCATCACTGACAAGCTTTCACTCATTTGACCCTCTTTCCTACTGATCAACCCTTTGGCCTCAATCACTCTGCCTCCCTTCACATTTTCTTCAATATCATCTATGGACATAGATATTGGGACCACAGTGAGGACTCCTCTCAACCTAGCATAAGCACCAGGCTTTTAATCTTCTTCCCATTAAGATTTTCCATTTGCAGAATCTTCCCTTGCTGAGCCTGGCTACCACAAAATATTAGCAATCTACCATTTCCAATTAACCCGGGATAGTTTAACTTCACCTATCTCTTGGATAGAGTGTAAATGAGGCCCTATGGTCTCAAACGCCATGACATCTTTCCACTCAGACACATTATTGCTCTTGCTTCCTACCTTGAATCTCTATTTGCTTTATACACTAGACGCTCCACTGCTTACAGTATCACAATCTCTCTTCTTCCCATGTCTTTCCACTACAGACCATTCAGATCCTTGAACCTCATCCTCCCGCTCCATATCATCAGAGCGGTCACCCATATTGGTCGCACTCCAGCACAGCTGTTGCTTCTCTCTTTTCGTCCACACTATTCGCCACCATCTCTCTCTGACTCTCAACTGTGGGACCTTATATAGACAGGTGTGTGCCTTTCCAAATCATGTCCAATCAATTTAATTTACCATAGGTGGACTCCAATCAAGTTGCAGAAACATCTCAAGGATGATCAATGGAAACAGGATGCACCTGAGCTACATTTCGAGTTTCGTAGCAAAGGGTCTGAATACTTATGTAAATAAGGTATTTCTGTTTTACATTTTTAATACATTTGCAAAAAAATCTGAAAAGCTTTTTTCGCTTTGTCATTATGGGGTATTGTGTGTAGATTCATAAGGAGAAACATTAATTTGATCAATTTTAGAATACGGCTGTAACGTAACAAAATGTGGAAAAAGGGAAGGGGTCTGAATACTTTCTGAATGCACTGTATACACTGACTTTGAGAAGGAATTGTGTGATGATTAGCTTAGCAATCGCGTGATGCAGCATGACAACGTGAACGCGATTGGTCGACAGTCTTCTTGGTGGGGCGTTATACAGTACGTTCCTTCATTCATTGGATTCCTATCTGCTTTCTATAATATCTCTGGCAATGGTAACATGCAATGCTCCTTGGACTAAAGAGGCAGACAAATAATAAAAATATGCTAGATTCTCTGTTAAATTACATATTTTTCGAGGTAGGAATATCGCAAAAATATTGTCAATGTCTCATTCGAGAGAAGACATCCTCCCAATATCACGTTTAGGGAAGAACCAGATACAGAAAGTGTCGAGGTCAAAAAAAGTGTATTACTTTGCAGGCAAAACGACAGGTCAAGGGCAGGCAGAGGTCAGTAATCCAGATCAGACTTCAAAAGGTACAGAACTGCAGGCAGTCTCAGGGTCAGGGCAGGCAGTGGTCAATAATCCAGTGTGGTGTGGCAAGGTACAGGACGGCAGGCAGACTCAGGGTCAGAGCAGGCAGAATGGTCAAAACCTGGAAAACTAGAGGGAAAATGCTGGTAGGCTTGACAAACAAACAAACTGGCAACAGACAAACTGAGAACACAGGTATAAATACACTGGGGATAATGGGGAATATGGGATAATATCCATCAGTTAGAGGGGGCTGGTGGGAGGAACTATAGGAGGAATGGCTCATTATAATGTCTGGAATGGAATTAATGGAATGGTATCAAACACATTAAACATACGGAAACCACATGTTTGACTCCATTCCATGGATTTACAAGGACTTTACAATGAGTCCGTTCTATAGTTCCTCCCAACAGCATCCTCTGCAGTCATGTTAGTATGACCCTCATGAATTATGAAGTATTCATGTGCTTCTAAAAATTACATTGTTTAAAAATTCACAAAAAATTACGTTAGCTGATGAAGATGATCTCATAGACCAAAACGTATAATATATCCTAAGCCGGTGTTTACCATAGACCTTATTTTCAGGCGTGTAACCAAAAACCCTGTAAAAACGTCATTAATTTCCACATGGGCTTTGTCCCAAAAAACATGGCTGAGTTAGTGCCTACAAAAAGACGCCATTACTATTTATTTCTATTTGGAATCTTGCCATTGTGTGGTACATTATGTCACTTCTTCCTCAACTCCATCTAGGGCTTGAACGCAAAACAGCGGTGTTCGTCATGATGACGCAGATGTGTGACTGACCAATAAGGGACTGACGTTTTAAGCTACATATTTTTTCAGGGAAGGAAAGAGACTTGCTTGCATTTGTTACATTACGCTACCGGCGTGGAGACAGCTCAAGGTGAACGAAACTTTTAAGGAATATAGATACATTGAACAGGTAAGAAGGAGTAAATACATTTGACTAGTTTACTGTAGTCAGTATTTCTTTTATTGTGAACATTTCTTTCGAAATAAAAAAAAGAAGCAAAATTTGTCTGATTCTGATTGTAACGTTAGTCATCCGCTGATTAAACGTGCGGCGGTAACGTTACAAGCTTGTTCGCCAGTTAACGCGTCTAAAGTCAACACAACTGAATATCTTAGAACAACTGAAACAAGCCATGGCTGTGAAGAAACATATCAGCCAACATGTGTAGTCCGTGTTCGTCTTTTGAGTGAACAAGTTAACGTAGCTTGCTAGGTAAGTTACGTTAGCCGTTTTGTAACTTGGCTAGTTAGTTAGTTAACGTTAACTAATAGTAGCAAGAGAAGCTAACGTGGCCACCTCAACGACCTATCGTTAATAATGACGCTCTCTTATTTGACTAAATAGCTAGTTATAATCTAGCTAAGTTACACAACGTTACACCCAAATGCCGGCACGTTGTCACTCCACTACTCCCAGCTAGTATTACATAGTACTGCATTGGTTGTGCAACTGTCTAACGCCTCTAGTGGCGAGTTAATATTCTGCAGGGCAAATTATGAAACGTAATGACAATGTGGGATCCTTACGACGTACTCAGGCTAAACCCCAACCTTTACATTTTAGTGATTTAGTAGACGCTCTTATCCAGAGCGATTTACAGGAGTGTTTAGTGCCTTGCTCAAGGGCACATTGACAATTTCACCTATTCGGCTCTGAGATTCTAATCAGCAACCTTCCTCTTACTGGCCCAAAGCTCTTTACAGCTTTGCCGAAACATCACTCTTACCATGGTTACACTTTGGTTTTTCAGTCTGAAATAAGTCTGCCTAAAAAAAGATACAGGAGTCTCTACAAGCCAGAATGTTGAATACAATGATGTGTGCTCTTTACCGATTGTCTGTGCTTTTGGCGGTAGGAGGTGGGGATTAGGTATCCCCAGTGTTTACCGGAATTTTCTCTGTATTTTTTTTTTGGTGTGACATCGGAAGAGTCTTATCACTTAAATCCTGAGGCCCGCTGACTGCGTGGGACAATGTTCGGTTAGGTTTGGCCATATTGTGCAAGTGTTGGGTGCGTAAAACCGATATACAGGCCATCGTACTGAAGGTTGGGTTGACAACGCTTCCCTGTAGATATTTTGTCTTAGATTACCTCTGGCAGGGCCAAACTCAGCGGACAACAGGTAAAGCAACTTGAAATGAAGCCTGTTCGGGAATTCTGAGCTTACATGTTAGATGAGATTTAAGTATTTCACTCGGATTCTGAAAGTTTCTTAACCGTTAGGCTACTATACCCGCCGCCCCACCTTAATCCCTACCTGTACCTAACTCTTAACCAGGCTAGAATATCAATTTCAATAGGGTGACGTCAGAGTTGGGAAGTCCCAGGCATACCCTTTAGACTTTTCCAGTTATAAAATTCCAGTCAGCATGTTGAACTACCTGAACAAATAATCTTCCCTTGTCAGCAACGTGTCATGGGAAATGGTGGAGACCTCCCTCCATTTCTGTATTTTTGGGTACTACTACAGAGATGGTCTTCTGTTTTTATAGCTACCTCTTTGTATTTTGTCCAATAGGAAGCATGGGTGATATTGCTAAGGGAAAGAAGGCATTTGTCCAGAAGTGTGCCCAGTGTCATACTGTTGAAAATGGAGGAAAGCACAAGGTTGGTCCAAACCTCTGGGGTCTGTTTGGACGCAAGACTGGACAAGCTGAAGGCTATTCCTACACAGATGCCAACAAATCCAAAGGTCTGAGATTCTCTCACCATCTTACAGGAAATTAAATGGTGAATCTGACAGTAACATATTGCATTCTCATTCTAACTTGTGCTTTTCACATGTGATTTCAGGCATTGTCTGGGAAACCGATACCCTCATGACGTACTTGGAGAACCCCAAGAAATACATTCCTGGAACAAAGATGATATTTGCTGGCATCAAGAAGAAGGGCGAGCGTGCAGATCTTATAGCATATTTGAAGTCGGCAACTTCGTAGACCACTGTCTACGCTTTGTTCAATGTATAGACTTCCCTTTCTGTATCTTTATATAAATATCATCAACTGTTCAGCGGAGAAGGGGGGTGGCTCTTTCAAGAAGCTAAGACTAATTCTTAGCATTTTAACAATTTATTTGAATAGCCTGCTTGACATACCTGCTGGGACTCAATGGTGTTTGCATGATCAGTTGCCATATTTCACAGCTGTACCTCTATTTAGATGGTGTAATTTATATCCCTTGGTCTAACAGTCTCTAGTATGTATACATAAATTGTTGATCCATAGACTGTAAGTATTCCATAATTTATTGGGTCAAAGCTGTGTAATATTTGTTTCACAAAAAAAGTTTCAACTAATTGTATCGGTAGTGGTTTTAATACTTGCTAATGCAAACCCTCAATCAGATTTGGAATAGTCTCTAATTTTAAAGGGTTGTCTTGAAAGTAACGTCTACTACAGACCATGGTAATGTCTTATGTAGCCAATACCTGATGATATGGTTCTATTTGAGTTAATTGAATAAATTACATGCTAAACAATTATCCCAATTTTTGATTTATTTATTTTTTCTGTTCTGGTTCAAGTATCAGGAAGGCAACACTACCTCCCTCTCCAACCAAGGTGCATGAATTGAGCAAAAACCCTGATTTAAGGCCCGAAATGCACTGAATCTTGAGTTCAGTGACCTAACGTTGCAGGTGTAAAAGACACTTGAGCGGAGTTCCCAAATTAGGTTTTCAGGTAATTGGCCCCACAGCCTGAGATCCGGTACAAGTAGTAGACCGGTTTTATTCAGCAGTTGTGATTAACGGCAGGAGCAAACAATATAAGGCCCGTATAAGTTTATTTTTGTATATATCAAAATGGCAGAGTTTGAAGGACACTTCAATAAACTTGTCTCACCATTACGGTATGTGAGACTAAGACCTGAAAATATGGTCCAAGGCTCCTTATGGAGGGTGTGATGCAGTATTGGTGACTCGAGGGACGCAGATATCAAATTGAGCTCCGTACTGCATCGCTGTGCGCCTCCCAAATTTTGTAACAATGCGGAGGGCTCTGTATAGCTCCGCATTGACATGATTGGTTGACAGGAGGTCCTGTATAAACACAAGCTCACTTCCTTGACAACAGCTTTACTCAAAAGTATGAATGCCCTGACTTCTGACATGACTCCTTGCTGTCCACCTGACCGTGCTGCTGCTCCAGTTTCAACTGTTCTGCCTTACTATTATTTGACCATGCTGGTCATTTATGAACATTTGAACATCTTGGCTATGTTCTGTTATAATCTCCACCCGGCACAGCCAGAAGAGGACTGGCCACCCCACATAGCTTGGTTCCTCTCTAGGTTTCTTCCTAGGTTTTGGCCTTTAGGGAGTTTTTCCTAGCCACCGTGCTTCTACACCTGCATTGCTTGCTGTTTGGGGTTTTAGGCTGGGTTTCTGTACAGCACTTTGAGATATCAGCTGATGTACGAAGGGCTATATAAATACATTTGATTTGATTTGACTTCTGAGGCCGTATCACCCTAAATGCTGCACTGACAAATCAGATGTCAGATTGACCATGCAGCACCTTTAAGTGCCCATTAGCGTTTCTCAATCCTCTGTGGGTTGTTACATGAGAGGTCAAACCTGAATTTAATGGTGAAACCTACTCCTGGAGTACAGCATTTTGTTCCACTCCTGCACTAACACCTGATTCTACTAATCAGCTGTGTTGTGATTTGACCTTAACATTAACAATGTTTAATTGTTAACCGATTAAATTAATCATGTAACAATTAACTCATTAGGATCTGGGGCACCACAAGAGCGGTTCTTTAAAGAGTCACCATCTCACAAATTAAATTCACCTATTTACCTATCGCATCTATACAGATTCAACTTATTAATCATAACCTTGTATCATATCACCATTCTGAAGTCGCAAACGTTGCATCTGCAAAAACCTGAGCCTTATGGTTCAGAACTACACAAATTGGTTTAATTATTTATTTACTAGCTAATTAAATGGGAACACAGGATAAACACTTATTGACTGTAGACGTAATACACTGAAAACAGGTCCCTAGCGGAATGACAGCATGGATACTTGTTAAAGAAGAGATGGAGGGACAGAGACGCTTAACATTGCCACATTCAGAAACTACTCTCATCTACAATAACCATATATTTTGCACACGAACCGCCGCCGGCTTTGAGCAAGAAATCATGAATGTATTTACGTGAAATGCCTGGGTTCACCGCGGATCTCTTGGTGAACATGCTCTGATTGTCCAAAATGGTTCCAACAACTCTTCTACTGTTGTCATTCTTTGTAGTTGTCCGTTGACTTGTCGTGTAGTCCTGAACAGAACTACAGAGTTGATTATTCGCTCTTGAAGATGCTTCTTTGAAGATAGGCTTAGCCAGCTGTATCGATGGTTCCCCAATGGGATGATGAGAGTAGCATAATACGATGGTATGAGCAGAGTAACAGGAGGGTCCTACTTAAATTAGCTTTCGAAGATACTTTACTTAGGACAGCTAATCAGCCATACCAGTGATTGTCCGGGAGGGGAGTTTATCGTCTCCACCTCATGTTGAGATTCAAAGTTCAAACCATTTTACAACGTGTAGCTGCTGCTTCACGCTTTTTCTGGTCCAATGTGTTTCATAACCCATCATTTATACCTTTTATTCGAAAGGGGCAGTTTCGACAGGCTGGCTCGCTCCCTGACCCCACTCCGGGGCGGTGATTCCTCACTGTGAAAAGTTATGGAAAACAATTATCTCTTATAACTTCTCAAATCCCATCCCTCTCTTAACAAAAACACTTTCATCATTTTGCATATTACATGCACAACACAGTATGGAAACATCATATACGTACGTAGTGGTTATACTTCCCAAGTTACAGTATTTCCTTTCTAACATTTGTTATGTTATATACTAGAAATATTGTTCCAGTATTTGCTTTTGAACGTGTTAGAGTTTCAGCGGAGAAAATGTATGTTGAGACACATTCCTTTGGTGAATTTGGAGAGCGCAGGCCTGGATCTTCTCCCTTGATTTACAACAGGACGTGAGTTGTTAATCCCCACTAGTTCTTTCCTTCCCCCTCTACGGGTGAGTCGGAGTCTGATTGAAGTTATTCATTGCAAACCTGGTCTGACCTATTTGGATTCTCGACAGTCATGACAGTTGTGTTGTGTAGGGCAGGTCAAGTTGCATGTGATGGACTTAGGCAACCTACAGATGCATGTTACACATAATGTAGGTCATTCTTGGAGAGAGCCAGTACAGTAATGTTTTGGTTAGTGAACATATGAAAGTTGACTTTATCAATCACCATTTCAAATGGTGTGTGAACACCTGGCATCACTTGTATAATCAATATGCCCCAATTTTAATGTATTTTTGGAATGTTTAATAATTTTATCCCACAAGCTTAACACAGAAGTGTGAATAGGATGAATGAGGGCTAATGGTGCTTTCAAGACAACTGGGAACTCGAGGAAAAAACTAGGTCAAATGTCAGTGAACTTCAGGTCGGAAAGTCAGCTCTAGAAAGTTTCCGACTTGGAATTTCGAGTTGGATGATCGCGTTTTCCCAATCAGAGATGTTTTTTTTCAAGATCCCAGTTGTTGTGAACGCTCGGAAGTCAGATATTTCCAAGTTCCCAGTTGTTTTGAACACAGAATAAAGGAGGCCTCTAGTGGCCAAAAGGCATTTTTAGCATTGGCAGCACCATTGAGGGCTTCCCAAGGGGCCTGGGGTCATTAGAAGCACTTTTTAAATTGCTCCTACAGTTTTTCTTTGGTACTGCAGTTTAACTGTCGCCCAGCCCAGAAAGAACATTTCCATACAAGTCAGATTTGAAAATTCCCAGTATGACACTTTAGTCATCACCTTTGCACACAAAACATCCCATTTTTTTTACATCACTCACAGCCAAAGATATTAACATTTTATGTTTATCCAGTGTCTGCCATGTTGTTGGAGGAAGTGATGACGTCGTCGCTGCACCCTGTGTGGACTGAGTGCTAGTGTCCATGTGATGTTGGTCTGTATAAACTAGATGCAACCCGGATATATAGACGGTCTATGAATCGACAGTTGAAAACAATTGTCGGACATCTTGGACGAAGTCGCCAGTTATTTTTTGGAAATTATTTTTTACCCATCATCAATATTTGTAATAAAATATAAACAATTGTAAAACTAACAGTGAAATACAACTCAGACTCATCCTCTGGCCAAACTCTTCCACCATTGGCTGATCCCTCCTGGTGACCCTGTTGGAGTCATGTCCAAACGGGTCATCAGGAGCGATCAGCCAATTGTGAAGAAGAAAACTGACTACTTCAGGATTGGAGATAGCCTCAGTGGTGCTGCCAATGCTGTCACAGATGCTATAATGGCACAGATACAAAGATGAGTCCTTTATCTATTTCTATGGTGCAAACGTGAAAGACCATTGATCGTATTCCACAGTGTGGAGTACAGCTCCCTCTAGAGGAGAATGCAGTTACACATCACAGAAATGTTGTAACGGGTGAAACAAGAGATATGGTCCTGGATGGAAACAATGAGATCAAGGAATTGGTGTTGTGGATAGCCATAAACACAATTGTAAAGTGACAATTTGTGCACTGCACAGCTTAATTATGGTAAAAGAACAACAACAAGAAAAGTGTGCGTGTGTGTATGCATGAGTGCGTGTGTTCTGGAACGTGACAGCGTAAATTTCCACTAGAGGCCACTGTTATCACACTTCCGACATGATGCGATTAAGGCTCTTGTTTTAAAAAAAATGTTGCATATTCATAAATAAATATATGTTTTATTGTCACATACACCTAGACACAGGCTATATCTAGTCTAACTAAATTCAATAATGAATAGTTTATTTTAAACAATCATGTAATTACTCATTATAAACTCTAAAATGAAATAGAATTGGAAAAAGTTGGAAACACTGCTCTAAATATTTCTGTACATAATAGATTTGGTAGAGCTCCGAAGTTGAGCTTCGGTAGCAGCTCCATATTGTCCTTTAAAGACAACTGGGGGAAAAACGAGGTCAAATCATGACGTTAGCGATCTTCAGGTTGGAAAGTCCGCGCTCTAGAAAGATGCCCGAGTTTCCGAATTGAATGAATGTTCGAAACAATTTTTCTCAATCGGAGCTCGTTGACAGTTATCTTGAATCCAAGGAAATCGGAGATTTCCGAGTTCCCAGTTGTTTTGAACACGGCAATAGCCAACGTCATTTGCGCACTCTCCACTCCGGTGATGCACCGCCAGTGCGCGGCAGCAGTTGCTCTCTGAATAAAGAACAGTCGAAGTCCGTGAGTCTTTTTGCATCCTGTCTTTCATCCATGAGAGGTGGCTTTTATTAATTGCAATTGAGAGTTAATATGTTATTGGAGGTGAGGTGGTATATTCCTCATAATTTCTCCATCATATTTTGTACAGAAAGCAACAAGATATGTAGCCTAGACCTCAACGATAGTTTCGTTATGAATGGATTAAGGGAAGTCGTGTTACAGAAGTGTCTAGGTTTCTTTATTTTTTGATACTCTGTAAAATATTATAAATGAACATTTATTGTGCAATTTTATGGATTTGGTTCAGCCAGGACCATCAACACAACCGACATGGCAGTGTCCAATATGGTATTCTCTGACGTGGAAAGTTTTCTGGATACGCATCCTGAGTTGTTTGAGGACTATCTAAACAGAAAAGGGAAACATAGTATGGTGGAGAAATGGCTCAAGAATCACCAGGCAAGCAAAACTTCAGCAAGTACAACCGCAGTCGCCGAGTCGGAGAAAACAAGCGTCAGCGCCTGTAAAGACAGTTGGGCGAGCTGCAAAGGTGATGGGGGCCCGCATAGACGAGCATCGCAGAAGGAACTGCGGAAAACTTTCGCCAGGTCCAAAGCAATGAATTGCAACAGGACATATGATGAGCAAGTCAACTACAGGGCTCAGGAGCCACTGACAAGTATGAGGAGGAGAGCTCTGCTGAGAAAAGCCAGCTCGTTGCCTCCAACCACTGCCCACATCCTGAGCGCGCTCTTGGAGTCGCGAGTGAACATACCTCAGTATCCATCCACAGCTGTCGATTTCAAATATTACCTTAAAGAACACAACGAACGAGAGTTTTTCCTGGAATTGGTAAAAGACATATCTAACGACTTGGATTTAACTAGCCTCAGCTACAAAATCCTGGTGTTTGTGTGTATAATGGTCGATGCAGACCGCTGTTCCTTATTCTTAGTGGAAGGCTCAGCAAATAAGAAGACATTGGTATCCAAATTCTTTGATGTTCATGCAGGTATCACAGTTTTACCCTCCATGAGCAACTCGGATGAAGTTCAGGTTCCTTGGGGAAAGGGAATCATTGGATATGTTGCTGAGCATGGAGAGACAGTCAATATCCCAGATGCCTATCAGGTGTGTGTGTGGTTGTGTGGTTGTGTGTGTGTATGTCTGTGTGTGTGTGAGAGAGAGAGAGAGAGAGAGCACTCCCACCTTTGTGTTTGTTTGTCTGTGTGCAACAGATGAGATCATGTGGCACATCAACACACAGCTTTGCATTTGCATCAGAATAATAATTGATTAATTTGAATCCTTCCCTCATCTATCACCATACACACAAGCCTATGATGACCGATGACTCTTGATTAATCAACAGAAAAATTGATCTCACCACATGAAGTAAAGAAAGCCTACTGTAATGAAATGGAATTGAGAAGTGCATGTTTATACTTCAGTGGTGATGTGATGTTTCACCAGCCACCAGGGATGATGTGGACTATTGCCAAGCTGACTCCCCAGTGGCCCCAGGACCTAACGCTGATCTTATTTGAAGTAGTCTTGATCAATTGATTTACAATCCGGTCTGCAGGCATTGAATGCACAACTCATGCATATACATTCCTGAAGTTAGTGTGGTAGTGCCAAGCCAAACTATGTTGCTTTCAATCGCACTTGAAGATTTGCTAATCAAACACAAAACCATATTAATGGTATAGTCAGGCAGGGTGCTTAGGTTGACATATCCATTCATGGTTGAAGACCATTTTTCCCCACAGCATTTTTGCATGCAACACAATGTCATCACTCCACAATGAGTTAGGGCCTGATCACGGGATCTCACAGGAAGTGATGTGCCTTATAACACAAATGTACTAATACTTGTTATGTGCGCTTATGTCCTTCCATCTTCCATGGATTGTAGGACCGTCGTTTCAGTGATGAGATTGACAAGCTGTCAGGATACAAGACCAAGTCCCTTCTCTGTATGCCCATTCACAACAGTGATGGGGAGATCATTGGAGTAGCCCAGGCCATCAACAAGAGTCCAGGAGGGTCTCTCTTCACTGAAGACGATGAGAAGGTAACTGCAATTTGACTGTTATTTTGTATTTAATTTTCCAATCAAGAACAACATTCAAAACAGAAATGAAAAGACATTAGACAACAATATAACAAAGTGACAATAGCCTCCTTACAAGACAACCAACAGACAAAAAATAAATAAAATAAAAAATGATTAAGAAACATTATAAACTGGGTGGTTCAAGCCCTGAATGCTGATTGGTTGAAAGCCATTGTATATCAGACCGTATACCAGGGAATGGGCTCCCGAGTGGCGCAGCGGTCTAAGGCACTGCATCTCAGTGCAAGAGGCGTCACTACAGTCCCTGGTTCGAATCCAGGCTGTATCACATCCGGCCGTGATTGGGAGTCCCATAGGGCGGTGCACAACTGGCCCAGTGTCGTCCGGGTTTGGCCTTCATTGTAAATAAGAATTTGTTCTTAACTGACTTGCCTAGTTAAATAATAAATAAATATGACAAAATGCTTATTTTTACTGTTCTAGTTACATTGGTAACCAGTTTATAACAGCAATTAGGTACCTCAGGGGTTTGTGGTATATGGCCAATATACCACGGCTGGAGTTCTGTATCCAGGCACTCCGCGTTGCGTTGTGTTGAAGAACAGCCCTTAGCCGTGGTATATTGGCCATATACCACAAACCCCTGAGGTACCTAATTGCTGTTATACCCCCTCAGGTCTTAATGCTTAATTAGATCATATGGTCACCTGAAGTAGGCTACATATTGTACATTGAGTGTGCAAAATTACCTGTGGATTAGATAGAAACAATGTGATGTTAGGGGAGATTCTCCACAAAATCAATAAAGGGTTGCCAAATTCTGTAAAATGTCTCTGACTTCCTCAACCAGTAAGTCATTTTCTCCAGTGGGATACGACTACTTCAGATTTCCATTTCAAGGCAATACATTTTTTTGCAGTTTGATGGTTTGATAGGTAATACTTTACAACATGTTATACCTCTGTAGTGACACTGTTGTTGCACTCGTAACAACACTCAACTATTTCATTACCATCGAACAACTCAAAATATTCCGTTTTTGAGCGACGTTAACAGGAGTGTTAGACGAATGCCAATTGCTTGTGCTGAACTTCTCAGCGTAGGTCTCTGTTTCTCCCCTTTCATCTGTCGCACGTTGCAGCCTTCAGTTGTCCCCTCGTTCTGAGAGAGTCCACACATGTAATGGTCCTGACATGTCAGGTATAGACGTCTGTTTTACCTCATGTGTAAAAAGGCATGCCTCCATCGTCTCTGGAACAGCCCACATCCTTTTTTTTTATAGGATCCCAGAAACAATGAAGTCACTGAGGCAGAACACAGAGTGATATGTGGACCGTATGATGAAGACCACTTATAGAGACCATTGACGATTTCTCGTCTGTGAATCACATGAAATGGATAGAAAGAAATACACGAAATCCATCTAAGCCATTCTTAATTAAGCTGCTCTCATTCCGTTGGTAACGACTAAATGAGAGATAAAGCCAGGGGGAAGATATACCATTATTATGCGTTTACAAAATACTGACCTGTGCATTTCAGGCAAAGATAAGAGTTTTGTAGTCCAAACCGAGGGTTCACATCGGTTAGGTAACATTATCATTGTCCTGTATTAGAGCACAAGTGGCAAATGTTTTTCAGGGATACGGTCTATAGCTGTGGGGTTTGCAAGGCTTGCAAAGGTGCAGGGGAAGTGGTGTCTTTCTTATGGCTGTCTGTCCACGTTGTAAAGCAGTGGAGACTGATTGGTCGTGTACTTTATAATTACCTAAGCATTAATGTCTGCGAGCAAAACTAATTGGCTTTCCCCATCATTTATCTTTCTAACAATGAACCCCCAGCAACGGGGGCTGAACCTGCCATGCTTCTACTCAAAGGTAGAAACACTGTCTTTCATCATCTTGGACCGCCGTAAGACACATTTATGGACGTTGTTTATAAATAGAAGACACCCAGTTTGTAGTGTTTATTGACTCTGTCACAGTGAAGTAATCCAAATACCAATTACATTCAGTGTAGAATTGAAACATTCACAGAGGCGCTTGCAACTACCCTGTCTTCTAGTACTAGATGACATTTACAAGGGAATTACAAGAAACTTTGACTCCTTGCCACCACATTAATAGGTATGTATTAGCCAAAGTGACTAAACACTGGGGTTGTACAGTAAGCAGTAAGCTGTCAGTGGATACACACAAGGGTTTGTGAGTTTTACTGACATGTCTTCCATTCTGAATTGACTCACGCTGTACGCAGATGAGCTGAGTTGACATTTGCACCCAAGACAAAGACACAATCGTCTCTGCGCGAAGGGAAACCATAATAAGGTAGATCCAGTGAGGTAGGAAGGATGCTGGCGTCTCACATTGATCTTCCTGATGGGATCTGCGGATTTCTAATGAGCTGTTATTTGGCACAGTTATTCATTTAGCTCGCTAGCCAGTCTCAGCTAGAGGCATAACGAGTCTGCACTGGCGCTCGGTACTTACGCACTTCAAACCCTTCCACGGCCAGGCAGAGGCAGGCAGCCCTGTGACGTGGCTCACAGTTGTGCAGGGTAGATTTCCAAGGCACATGTTGTCTTCCTTCATCAGTGCATCTCTTAGCCTTGCATTCTTCTGAAAAACAGCAACTGCATAAAGCTAAACGCAGAGGACTCTTTGAAAATAAAAATGAAACCCTTTTGGATATGTTATGGTAGGTAGAATGCACTTATTAAAGGTTTAGAGTTGTCCCACTGTGTATAATGGGGTGGAGGGACTAACACAGGGACTAACACAGTCTCTTCACTGTGTTTTCAGCACGTTTCACATTGCATTAGCATCACGCCAATGCACGGGATGGTTACAACTGAATTAGTAATGAAATCCTATGTTGGCCTTTGAGGACGGCAGAAGCTGCATGCTACAATGCAGTAATGCTTTAATTGAAATACCTTGTAGAATTACATTTATGAAGTGCACCCTTTCAAACAGACTATCCATTTTTGCTGCAAATGTTTAATTTTGTGTAGACCCCCCCCCCCCCCCTCCCAATCTGTTGTTGTAAATAAGTGCTTATCACCAACACACTGCACGCTCATTTAATATATTACCGTAGCTAAACATATTTTATGTCTTTGTTCTCAAATGCCACGCTCTGTAAATTGTGTTATGTTGATACCCTACAGGATTAGAGTACTTTGGGAAGCTTGGATAATTTATGCATAATTGTATTTCCTCATTATCTTTATTGGATAAATACACCGATAGACTTTCTCAGACGCAAATAACTTGACCCCATGGTGCAGTGTCTGGTCCTTGAATTATTATTTCGTTTTGCATGATACTATGCTATAATATTACTGTTTTAAAGATCATTTCAAATGTTATTGTGTAAAATGAGCTAATTGAACACTGCTAGATTGCGCTCCCCTGTCTGTCGAAAAGTGTGTTGTCTGTATACCTGTTTATACACCTGTCAGGTGACTGAGCTGCAACAACTGAAATGGTATTGGCAGCCAAACAACGCCTGTTCCCACATTCTCAAGTTTTTGGCATGGCTCTGCCACATTCCCTGTCCAATTGAGTTACTGTAATACTGTAACATCCACTTTCACTCAATTTCACCACTGTACATTTGTAGAGAAGGATGAGGGAACACCATGTCTCATTGGAGCCAAGTTCCCGTCTGAAATGTTCCAAAATGAAGATTTGAAAAACAGAAATAAATACAATCCTGGACTGAGGTTACCAGCATTGTCTCTTTCTCTCTTTCCGGAGGGAAAGACCAATATGTATGGCCGATGATTAGACATTTTCAATTTGGTATTCAAGTACAATTAACTATAATCACACCTCACACATTGCTGTAATAGACTCCCGGACGGTATGATAACTGAGATTAAGTGAGGCGATAATAAGACAGTAAATCAGACAATAAAGTCCTATATCGCTGACCAATACAGCTGATAGTTTACCATGGGTTCAATGCTGATCACGTTGGAGTGGGAGCCTTATTATGTCTATGTACCACAGTGGGGAGGGTGTACATTGTTGGGGGCTGGGTTGCATGCCTGTACGGTCACCACACATCTTCTCCTCTCCTGTCCCCTGCCCCCTGCCCTGGATAAAGGAAATGTAAATTAAAGACCCCAATGAAATGATTGAGGCTGTCTGGTAACCGTGGCATCAGTCTTACCAGGATATTGCTAGTGTTTGGGCGTTGAGACATGGCCTACTAGAATGATGCTGAGACATTTGTTTATTTCTTTACCCGTATCCCCATTAGCTTTTGCAGAAGCAGTAGCTACTCTTCCTGGGGTCCACAAAAAAAACACAAAACACAACAAGTAACGAAACACTGACAGACACACAAGGACAGACACACAAATTGAAAAATTGGAGATGGAAGGGAGTTCCATGAGATCATGGCTCTGTATAAAACTGTGCATCGTCGTGAATTTGTTTTGAACTTGGGGACTGTGAAGAGACACCCCTGGTGGCATGCTATGTACTGTATGTATGGGTGTCTGAGATGAATGTTATTTGATTATGCAGACAATCTGTATTTTTCATCACAGTATTATTTCTCATAAAAGCTTGGAGAAGCAGTTACTCTCTCGTCAACCCTCAACCAGGAAAGACTGGCAGGCATGTTGTTGATGTTAGTTCTGTATATGCAGTTAAGGGCAAGGTGTGAGGCTCTGTTCTTAGCCAGACACTAATCAAGATTGGACAAGACCAGAGCCCGAAAAACTAGTACATTTGGTTTTTGTGACAAAAACACAGAACATCTTTTTCTAACAGACATACCCCTCCCCATCTTCACAACAACTTTGTCGATATGAATTACCCATGATAATTGACCATCCAATGTCATACGTAGTTTATCTTCCTCAACTTGCTCAATGGTGGTGGCTATTCAGCATGATGTGGCGGAGGTCCCTGATGATCTTCTTCGCCTGCCTGCGACACCTGGTGTTGTAGGTGTCCTGGAGGCCTGGCAGTGTGCACCCAATAGTACGTTGGGAGGAGGTGATGTGGTTTATAACTAGCCTCTGAAAGTATATCATGATGACGAAAATGAGTGTTACAGGTCAAGTAGTCATTCAGTTCAGTTACTTTCCCTTTCTTGGGCACAGAATATCTTGAAGCAAATGGGGATAAGAGTATGAGCTAGAGAGAGATTGAACATGGGCTAACATCATGTGAGGCGCGCAGTGCTGACTCGTTCCCCTGGCTGACAGCTGTCAAGAGGGCTGGGCGGTGCAGCTCGACCATAGAGATAGATAGAAGACTCATCTTTCTATCTTCGCTATTATAATGTCAGTGACAGCATGGGCATCGCCAGTGAGGCTACCACCCATAGGAATCCCCCCAGTTGTCTACTTTGACTAATTTAAAATGTCGGAGGCATGGTGGAAACTCTTAATGGCGCTGTCCGTGCTAAAATGGCCTTTTGGCCACGAGAGGCCTCTATCATTCTTTATGAGCTCGACCGAACATGCTTCGTTGGACAGCCCTCAGTGACACAGAGCAGGAAATGGTGCTTGGCTCTTTTGATTGGCTGCACTCATGTTGAACTGATGTTGAAATTATGTAGTGTAGCTCGCTCCCGATAAGGCCAGACCCTTGGAGCAAATCAGAGTAATTAGTGCCAATTTGGGCTTGAAGTGATGATCATTATGGAGGACTGGGCCTGTAACCTTTCATCAAATGCCCTCTTTCTCTGCTGTTGATTCACCCTGTTACCCATGGGGGGATTTTCCCTGATTCAGGGATCACTGCAGTGTGATCTTCAAGGTTAGCTGTTTGGCATGAGGTTTGTAAAAACTCTACAAATATTGAAGGTCTTATTAACATCTCAAATGTGAATTTGGGAGAAATAGTTTTTGTGGGAATACTGTAGTAACACAGTGTGTTGAATATTGATCTAGAGATGGATGACACAGGGCACACGTTACAATGACTCGCAGTTATTAATGTGGCAAAATATGTCTGTGTATTTGATCATGTCAATTCACACTACATGTCCTACCATTGAGAAAGCTGTGTTTGGAGTCCACATACCCCTGTCCTCCAGTTTTGTTCTAGTCCGCACCATTTCTCAGCTTGCAGATGGAACTGTAGTCTGCAGAACACAAGGACACCATAATAGTCACCCCGATTTAAAGGCTCTCAATCCTCTACTGGAATTAAGCTCCATAAAGAACCAGAGCACTTTATAGCCAAAGCACTTCTGGAGAATATGTCGCAGGGGTAATATATTGTAGTTCAAAGTCTTTTCACACATAACCTAACTTGACATTATTGCGCTGATGCAACACTTACTGTTGTTTCAATGCAATGTGTTTTTTAAAAATGCCTTTTTCTTTTTTTATGTACCCTCTACAACATTGGTTAATATTGAATTGTTTACAATCATGTAAGTAGTAGAATTTGATTATATTTCGAAATTAGTAATCAGTTACTAGTCAATATAAAAGATCTTCATACTTTAAACATAATTCAAACATATTTGTCTTGCCAGTACATGTTAACTAGGCTGCAGAGTCACCCTAGGAAGCATGAGAGTTGAATGTATGTGGTAAGGGAGTGGGAAAGCTGAGAGAGGAAGAGGTGAAGCGAGAGGGTCCACTCCCATCAAAATGTGAATACAGCGTTAAGCAGATCGGCTGCCTTTCAGCCTTTGCGACAACAACTCCCATTGTTAGGCCGGAGACTAGACCATCTTGTCATTATACACAGTATCTCTGGCTTTCCCCAACTTAGGTCCTGCTTTGTTCACGCTCCCTCGCCAATGGTCGCATTGCCCAACGGTCCCCCGCCCATTTCGCTTATCTTCCATTGCAAAGGAATGGCTTCAGTTGTTTCATCGCCCTACATCGTCTTCAGTTAATCAGCACCGTTCGACATCATGTGGTGCCATTAGAAGGCTTGTTTTACCCAATCAGTAGTGGTCTGCATGAAGTTAGAGCCACTCAGTGCTGTTAAAGTGTTCTGTGAAAACGTAGCTCCGCAGTCAATAAAGGCATATAAAGGGTTGTGAACCCGCCCTGATAGCTTCCAGAGCCACGCACAAGACCCACAGGAAACTAGATCATTCATCTTCACCTGATCTGTGAAGTGTCTGGAACTATTCATGGTCAAATTGAATAATAAGAGCCAGCTGCATGGTGAGAATTTGTTTCAGTGTGGATTCCTCTTACATCAATAATTGATGCCACCTCCATAAAGAGCAATCACAGCTAAATGCATTTGGAAAGTGCTACATGCACTGCTGACGCAAGTTAGAGAGAACCCTAGTGACATCAGAGGGAAACGGGGGACTTACCGCTGTACGCAGAGGGAGAATAGACGCAACACGGCAAGACTCTTGGCACAGCAACAATGGGCTGAATGGCATAACATCTCTGAATAGATTGAATACAATCCTTAGCTAGCTCAACTAGCTCCTGTAAACAGCTTGTGTAGCTAACAAAATAATTAAGAGCCAGGCTTCGGTGTACAGCAGCCTACTGCAACGCCGTCACGGCCTCTTGGCTTCCCCTACATTAGTAGTGGGTCCCCAAGGCCTCTGTCAGTTTCATTATTAAACCACACCTTTACTGGTCAGCCCTCTGGCCTCTATGGGCTGAAGCCTCTTATTTGTAATGCAGCCTTTGTAGTATAATGGACCTGCTGCAACCTATGCTTTACTTGAGCGTGTGTGTCCCTCTCCTCTTCCCGTTACTTATACAGGCAGATCCATAGCGGGGTCCCCAAAGTCTTGTCTGTAATTAATGTGATCTTGCTGGACGCTGGACAGCCGCTCTGGAAAATCGTTATTAAATCATTCAATAGCTTTAGTGGATGTACAGGTGTATATGCTATATATAGGGTTGCTGTCTTTCCCCTTATGCTCTGAATGTGAACGTGCTCTATGCGTTATGACGTGTACGTGTGTGTATAGTGAATGCTGTGTAGGCTGCAGAGTCACCCTAGGAAGCATGAGAGTGAATGTATGTGGTAAGGTAGTGACCGGCGGGAGATGCAGAGGCGAGGTGATTGATAGAGATGGTAAGCTGCTTAGTCCTAAAGGGAAATGTGTAGAATAAAACCATTGCCAGCATCATAGATGGACACAGTTGTGCGTCTGGCGCAAATAAAGTCCCAAACTTGGAAATGGGTTGTCTGTCTTAGGCTGGACTTGTCGGTAGTGAGAAGAGCCACGATTTCTCCCTCTGATGATCTTCTGACATGCCCACGGATCTCCCGATGGTCCGTGCTCCTTGGGACATTGAAATTGACATTTACAATGGTTAAGGTTAGGGTTAGGTAAGGATTATGGGTAAGGGTAGGGTTTAAGGTTAGGGTTTAGGGGTAGGGACGTCCCAAGCATCCCGAATAGCACCGGCCATTTCCGACAGTGAAACATCAGCTTTCCTCAGTGTTAGAGAGCTGGTGGACAAGATGATCTGTGTAACAGTATCTGACGTATCACCGGTAACAGCTGAGTAACTCCCCATTGTTCTTATGGGTCTGAAACCTAAGTGCATTGTTGGTTGACCAGGTATAAGCAGCAACCAAAAACAGAGGTGATTTGATTAAAAAATATGACGTAAAGGACTCTTAAATGCTCTTGATCCTTCGTCACAGGGCAGTGGTGTAAGTGTCTCTCAGGTAAGGCCCCATGGTCTGTGAGATAGACCTGCCCGTACTCTGTCCCAGATACCGTAGGTCTGATTAGTACGGCGATCTCCACAGCACACTGTAAAGTACCACACACCCCTTCTCCACACACCCCTTGGCTATGCGTGCATGCATGTGCCTCAGAGCATTGTCGAGAATATTGGATTGGCAGCAACAGAAGGAATGCCGTTCGATTTCTGCCGGCGAAGCGTTGATTAGATTTTCATAACACGCTAATGAACCCCCAGCCATCAAGAGTCATACATCATCTAGCCTGCCCTGTAAGCAGGTGGACCCATGTTTTGTGATACAGAAAGAAAGAAAAGGTGGAGTGGAACATGAAATCTGTTATGCAATTCATGTTATCACCTTGAGGCAAAGGGTCAAACCATTCAGTCAAACGGGGGAAATGTAAACTGGATTGATTTATTTGTCTTGGCAATTAAATGACACTGATGAAAGGCCATTCTTTATTAGGTCCATTTTAAAGGTGTGTTTTCCCCCCCGGGCATGGTATGAGAATATAACCGTGCACACAGCTACGTCGTATTTTCATTCCCCTATAGAGTAAAACTGGCCTCAATATTAATAAAGGCAATATTTTTTGGGGTCAGAAAATGACAGATTAAGCCAATTGTTTTTCAATGGTAGTCATATGTTGACGGATGAAGGACAACAGAGATGATTGTCTGTCCATAAATGCACAATATGTCCGCCTTTTTACTTTTGAAGCTCATCCGAAAATCGATGAGTTGAACTTTTGACGGCCAATACGGCCAATAGCTGAATAAATATACAATTCCATTCCGTGTTCATGCGTCTCTGTGTGGCCATAGCCTAACAGGGCAGCTGGCAATCATTATTCTGACTTGGAAGACTTTGAACTCACCAACCATATGGCTTATTGCTCTCACATTGACTAACCTTTCCCCCCTGACCTTGGTGTATTGAACAGTAACGGTTCCTCTGAATCTATTGGCTGGTCACTGAGTGTCAGGCCGGGCATCCTTTGAACAGTGAACCCTTTTCTTCTTGTGTTGAGCTCAGCGTCTGTATGTCCAACCTATTGACTGTCTGTCTGATGTGATGTCTCCACAGGTGCTGCAGATGTACCTGCCCTTTTGTGGGATCGCCATCTCCAACGCACAGCTCTTCGCTGCCTCCAGAAAAGAGTATGACAGGAGTCGGGTAAGGGAAGCAGGCAGGGACAAGCCAAGGCAGGGTTGGGGGTTGGAGAGTGCACTAGTATCCAAGTATGGTGTCTCTACATCCCCATAGAGCAGCCCACCTTCTCCCCATTGCTGACACTAGTGAGACTGGGTATTGATCTTTATGAGCCCACTTGCTGCCACTGCAGTAGGGATCAGGGAGCCATGTACAGCCCTGCCTGGACCTCTCTGTTGGAGGAGGGGTCGGGAGGAGGTGGAAGGGACCAGCAGTGTGCCGAGAGGGTCCAGGGTGTAAATCTCACAGGAGGCGTCTAGAGACGCTCTAATGCTTGTCCCACATTGATCTCTGATGGGGGAGAACATAATGAGAACAGAGACCAGCGAGAAGAGGGGAGAGAGATACAGAGATCCTCCACCGTTACTCACTGGTTTAGGCTCTCTGCTGTGTCTTATTGAGTTGGTAGTGCTTTAGATAAAGTGCCTGATCTACTTTATTGTGGAACGGTGGCATATTATATTATCCTGTCCCCTTACATATTAGAAACCAATAATTCTAGCTCTGTGAGGTGAAACATTTCCATTGAAATGGCTTTGAGTATTTATTAGCTGCGTCTGAAAAGTGATCTTATGTCTTGTGCAGTGTCTAGTTGACCAGACATGCATTGACTAATAGCAGCAGTAATGTCCGTGTGTCTGTGCTGTGACCTTTGACCCGCAGTCGCTCCTGGAGGTGGTCAACGACCTGTTTGAGGAGCAGACAGACCTGGAGAAGATTGTGAGGAAGATCATGTACCGCGCCCAGACTCTGCTCAAGTGTGAGCGCTGCTCTGTCCAACTGCTGGAGGACATTGAGTCACCGGTAGGCTCTTATTCTCTCTCTCTCTCTCTCGCTCTCTCTCTCTCTCCCTCTGTCTCTCTCTATCTTTCCTCACTGACTAGGGTTAGATTTCTGTACAGAATTCATATCTATCAGATGTATTGTGCTTTGTACTTGACAAATTGTTTGTTACTCCAGTACCTGAGGAAATGCTGGGGGGACATTTCCATTTGAAACAATTCTACCAGTGGTGTTTTCTCTTTTCATCCCACAGGTGGTGAAATTCACCAAGTCGTTCGAACTGCTGTCCCCCAAATGCAGTGCAGACATAGAAAGCAGGTAAAGTTGGTGCACAGTTGTCCATCCCAACAGTCCACTCGTTCCCATGGAGAAATCCACTGTCCAGTCTGGATGTACCGATTAACACGTGAACACTTCACCACCTCATACTGTATACGGAATCTCCTCTGTAAAAGAAATCTCTTCATATTTATCAGAGTCATCCAAAGACCCGTGGCCTAGTTGGCCAACTTAAATGCACGTTTGACAAATGAGTTTGTGTGACATTTACGGATTTAAAGATTCAAATCTGTCCAGTTGACAGTCCTTTGAAAGCAGGAGTTCTTTCCACATGAGCTGCGTGTGTGCTTCTGCGTAGTGAGTGCAGCTCGTATTCTGTCACACAAATATCCCCATTTCCCTCTGCTCCTGATGTCAAGGCTCTCGCCAAAGAATCGCAGCTCCGCCTTTGCAGACATACCGCCGGCGGACTTGCGAAGTCTGCGCAAAACCTTGTCTGACTAGTTCTAAGCTCAAACAGTGAAAACTGTTTGTTAATTTTCTCTGTGGCACTTATTCGAAAAAGGGAAGAAAATGTGGAGATTAAATATGGCAGAAGTAATATTGGGGATTGTAAATGCAGAAGGCCATGTTGTAGGAGTCCTCCTTAATTGGGGTTTGGAGCTTCTCTCCCCCGCGAGGCAGGGGAAGGGCTGGAAGTGGAGGGGCTGGAGACAATGTGGGTTGTTTATGGATGGAAAAACCTCACCAAAAGGATGACAAATTATCCTCCAGTCCGGTGCAGGCTACAACAGACATGCCCACTTCAAGGCTGCAATGATAACTACTGCAGTAATTAAAAAAAGCATAATGATATAGTAATCAGTGAAATGTCAGGCTGCAATGGCTGGCCAGTTCAGCCTTTTCTGACAGCAGACACATAACCTTTCATTTGTGTTGCTCTTATCATGTGAAGTGCACACTGCTCTCCCATAATGGCAGACAAATGACCATAGCCTGATTCCAAGTTATAAAGTAAACAGAAATGATCACCAAGTTCAAAGGAATATGTGTTTATGATGCTATTTGTTATTCCAAAAGGTTATTTTTGCGTAGGGGATTGTGCAAGATTTATGTGTTTAATTAAGTGAATAAATCTGACGTCAAAGGCGTAGGCTTTTTAAAGCACCTGGGAAATTCTATACCCTTGGGGAGAATAATTTTGAGGTACTGTGTGCTTCCATTGCTGGTTCTCTGGCTGCACCTAACGGGAGGCAGAAGAAGCTAGAGAAGCGATCACACTACTGAGGTTTAGTCCCTGCTGCGTGTGTGTGGGTTTTACATCTACATGGGGGAGATATCAGAGAGATTTCAGAGGACACAGTGTCTCTATGTGTATCTTTAAAGTTCCTTGTCAATAAACAAGTATGTACAGTATGGTGTCGTTAGGGGAACGGCACAGGAGGCGCTAGCTGAGAAATATGCTATGGATGCACCCTAACCTGAATGCGAAGCCTGTGTTGAGGAAGGAGTCAATTCTCCCGCAGTGTGGGCGTCTACTGGGGAGGAAGACAATCCCACAATTAACTTTTCATTACTTCAGAAGGTGCTGGAGAGCCTTATTGATATCCATGAGACATTCATTAAATACAAATCATGGCAAAAAAGGAAACAACAACAGCGGACGTACACGTGCCTGAGTTTGAGATGTGAAAAATAATCCCTTTTCTAAGATGATAATGATGACGGTTATTGTTGGTAAAAAGACCAAACCAACCAAACAAACGGTTGAACAACATGATCCGACCCACAATGGAAGATTTGTCCTCTCAGTGAACATGCATGTGACTATGGGCCTTCTCCTCCTCTTCTCCACTGCATGTCAATATTTACAACGACCCAAATATTGAACTTTCTCTCTTCCCTTCCCTCCACGTCCGGGTGTCCCTGTAGTTTTAAAGACAGCATGGAGAAGTCCTCCTACTCTGATTGGCTCATCAACAACAGTATAGCAGAGTTGGTAGCGTCCACTGGTCTGCCCGTCAACATCAGTGATGCCTACCAGGATCCCCGGTTTGACGCAGAGGTAAAATCATCTCCTCTAGAGCTACATTACAATATACAGTTGAAGTCAGAAGTTTACATACACTTAGGTTGGAGTCATTTTAAACTCGTTTTTTAACCACTCCACAAATTTCTTGTTAACAAACTATAGTTTTGGCAAGTCGGTTAGGACATCTACTTTGTGCATGACACAAGTCATTTTTCCAACAATTGTTTACAGACAGATTATTTCACTTATAATTCATTGTATCACAATTCCAGTGGGTCAGAAGTTTACATACACTAAGTTGACTGTGTCTTTAAACAGCTTGGAAAATTCCCCAAAATTATGTCATGACATTAGAAGCTTCTCATAGGCTAATTGACTTAATTTGCGTCAATTGGAGGTGTACCTGTGGATGTATTTCAAGGACTACCTTCAAACTCAGTGCCTCTTTGCTTGACATCAAGGGAAAATAAAAATAAACCAGCCAAGACCTCAGAAAAAAAATTGTAGACCTCCACAAGTCTGGTTCAACCTTGGGAGCAATTTCCAAACGCCTGAAGGTACCACATTCACCTGTATAAACAATAGTACGCAAGTATAAACACCATGGGACCACGCAGCCGTCATACCGCTCAGGTAGGAGACTGTCTACTAGAGATTAATGTACCTTGGTGCAAAAAGTGCAAATCAATCCCAGAACAACAGCAAAGGACCTTATGAAGATGCTGGAGGAAAGGTACAAAAGTATCTATATCCACAGTAAAACGAGTCCTATATCGACATAACCTGAAAGGTCGCTCAGCAAGGAAGAAGCCACTGCTCCAGAACTGCCATAAAAAAGCCAGACTACGGTTTGCAACTGCACATGGGGACAAAGATCGTACTTTTTGGAGAAATGTCCTCTGGTCTGATGAAACAAAAATAGAACTGTTTGGCCATAATGACCATTGTTGTGTTTGGAGGAAAAAGAGGGAGGCTTGCAAGCCGAAGAACACCATCCCAACCGTGAAGCACGTGGTGGCAGCATCATGTTGTGGGGGTGCTTTGCTGCAGGAGGGACTGGTGCACTTCACAAAATAGATGGCATCACGAGGATGGAAAATTATGTGGATATATTGAAGCAACATCTCAAGACATCAGTCAGGAAGTTAAAGCTTGGTCGCAAATGGGTCTTCCAAATGGACAATGAGCACAAGCATACTTCCAAAGTTTGGGGTCATGGCTTAAGGACAACAAAGTCAAGGTATTGGAGTGGCCATCGCAAAGTCCTGACCTCAATCCTATAGAACATTTGTGGGCAGAACTGAAAAAGCGTGTGCAAGCAAGGAGGTCTACAAACCTGACTCAGTTACATCAGCTCTATCAGGAGGAATGGGCCAAAATTCACCTAACCTATTGTGGGAAGCTTGTGGAAGGCTACCCAGAACGTTTGACCCAAGTTAAACAATTTAAAGGCAATGCTACCAAATGCTAATCGAGTGTATGTAAACCTCTGACACACTGGGAATGTGATGAAAGAAATAAAAGCTGAAATAAATCATTCTCTCTAATATTATTCTGACATTTTACATTCTTAAAATAAAGTGGTGATCCTAACTGACCAAAGACAGGGAATTGTTACTAGGATTAAATGTCAGGAATTGTGAAAACTGAGTTTAAATGTATTTGGCAAAGGTGTATGTGAACTTCCGACTTCAACTGTACTGTATACAGTGCCTTCAGAAAGTATTCAGACCCTTTGACTTTTTCCACATTTTGTTAGGTTACAGCCTTATTCTAAAATTTATTATTGTTTTTTCTCCTCATCAATCTACACACAATACAACATAATGACAAAGCAAAAATAGTTTTGTAGAAATGTTTTGCAAATGTATATATAGATAAAAAATCTATATATCACATTAAATAAGTATTCAGACCCTTTACTCAGTTCTGTATTGAAGGACCTTTGGCAGCGATTACAGCCTTGAGGTATTCTCAGGTATGATGCTACAAGCTTGGCACACCTGTATTTGGGGAGTTTCTCCCATTCTTCTCTGCAGATCCTCTCAAGGTCTGTCAGGTTGGATGGGGAGCGTTGCTGCACAGCTATTTCCAGGTCTCTCCAGAGATGTTCGATCGAGTTCAAGTCCAGACTCTGTCTGGGCCACTCAAGGACATTCAGAGACTTGTCCCGAAGCCACTCCTGTGTTGTCTTGGCTGTGTGCTTAGGGTCTATTGGAAAATGAACCTTCGCCCCAGTCTGAGGTCCTGAGCGCTCTGGAGCAGGTTATCATCAAGGATCTCTCTGTACTTTGCTCCTTTCATCTTTGCCTCGATCCTAACTAGTCTCCCAGTCCCTGCCGCTGAAAACATCCCCACAGCATTGTGCTTCCACCACCATGCTTCACCGTAGGGATTGTGCCAGGTTTCCTCCAGATGTGACGCTTGGCATTCAGGCCAGAGAATCTTGTTTCTTGTCGTCTGAGAGCCCTTTAGGTGCCTTTTGGCAAACTCCAAGCGGGCTATCATGTGCCTTTTACTGAGGAGTGGCTTCTGTCTGGCCACTCTACCATTAAGGCCTGACTGGTGGAGTGCTGCAGAGATGGTTGTCCTTCTGGAAGGTTCTCCCATCTTCACAGACAAACTCTAGAGCTCTGTCAGAGTTACCACCGGGTTCTTGGTCACCTCCCTTACCAAGGCCCTTCTCCACTGATTGCTAAGTTTGGCCTGCCAGCCAGCTCTAGGAAGGGTTTTGGTGAATCCAAACTTCTTCCATTTAAGAATGATGGAGGCCACTGTGTTCTTGGGGACCTTCAATGCTGCAGAAATGTTTTGGTGCCCTTCCCCAGATCTGTGCCTCGACACAATCCTGTCTCGGATTGCTCTACGGACAATTCCTTCTACCTCATGCCATGGTTTTTGCTCTGACATGCACTGTCAACTGTGGGACCTTATATAGACAGGTGTGGCCTTTCCAATTTAATTTACCACAGGTGGACTCCAATCAAGTTATAGAAACATCTCAAGAATGATCAATGGAAACAGTATGCACCTGAACTCAATTTCTAGTCTCATAGCAAAGGGTCTGAATACCTATGTAAATAAGGTATTTCTGTTTTTTATATTTAATAAATGTGCAAAAAAAATGTAAACCTGTTTTTGCTTTACCATTATTGGGTATTTGTGTGTAGATTGCTGAGGATTTTTTATCTCCATTTAATCCATTTTAGAATAAGGCTGTAACGTAACAAAATGTGGAATAAGTGAAGGGGTCTGAATACTTTCCGAAGGCACTGTATGTACCATGTTTAGGTGCTTACTGTACAGTATATACATTTACTGTATGTATTTGAATGATAACCGAAACCATTCAGCAGCTATTTTTATTGGTTAAAATCGGAGAAGCAAGCCTCATAAAAGACCCAAACAATACTACAGCTTTGATCGCTGTCACATGATTATGAATTATATATGAAAATATCCGTTTGATATGGCTCCGAGGCTTTTCTGTCTGATGTTTGAGTTCCGATCTCAACGGTTGATCTTCACGTGATAATAATGGTCGATAAAATGCAACCAACGGTGCCCCTGTTTTTGTGATTGTATTGAAAATGATTATGTCCGATCCATAGTGAACCTTCTACCTATGCAGAGTTGAAATACTGCTGAAAGAATGCATGCGTTACATTCTCAACAGTGCCTTCAGAAAGTATTCACACCCCTTGACTTTTTCCACTTGTTGTGTTACAGCATACACACAATACCACGTGGTATTGAATCAGCAACATTGTAGTTACTCCACAATTCTAACCTAACTGACACACAATACCACATAATGTGAAAGTGTAATTATGTTTTTTAACATTTTTACAAGTTAATATAGCATTTAAAGCTGAAATATCTTGAGTCAAGTATTCAAGCCCTTTGCTATGGCAAGCCTAAATAGGTTTAGGAGTAAATATGTGCTTAACAAGTCTCATAATAAGTTGCATGGACTCACTCGGTGTACAATAATAGTGTTTAACATGATTTTTGAATGACTACCTCATCTCTTTACCCCACACATACAATTATCGGTAAGGTCTCTCAGTCGAACAGCGAATTTTAAACACAGATTCAACCACAAACACCAGGGATGTTTTCTAATACCTTGAAAAGAAGGGTACCTATTGGTAGAAAAAAAAATAAGATGGTGTATCAATACACCCAGTCAATACAAAGATAAAGACGTCCTTCCTAACTCAGTTGCCGGAGAGAAAGAAAACCACTCAGGGATTTCACCATGAGACTGATGGTGACTTTAATACAGTTGCAGAGTATAATGGCTGTGATAGGAGAAAACTGAGGATGGATCAACAACATTGTAGTTACTCCACAATTCTAACCTAACTGACAGAGTGAAAAGAAGGAAGCTTGTACAGAATACAAATATTCCAAAGCATGCTTTCTGTTTGTAATACTAGTACTACTAGTAATACTACAAAACATGTGGCAAAGCAATTCACTTTTTGTCCTCAATACAAAGTATTATGTTTGTGGCAAATCCATTACAACACAATGCTGAGTACCACTCCCGATATTTTCAAGCATAGTGATGGCTGCATCATGTTATGTCTATGCTTGTCATCTTTAAGGACTGGGAAGTTTTTCAGGGTAAAAAAAAAGAAATGGAATGGCACTAAGCACAGGCAAAGAATCTAGAGGGAAACCTGGTTCAGTCTGTTTTCTACCAAACACTGGGAGATTAATTCACCTTCCAGTAGGAAAATAACCTAAAACACAATGCCAAATCTACACTGGAGTTGCTTACCAAGAAGACAGTGAATGAACATGAGTGGCCGAGTTACAGTTTAGACTTAAATCGGCTTGAATATCTAGCGCAAGACCTGAAAATGGTTGCATAGCTATGATCAACAACCAATTTGACAGAGCTTGAAAAATTTTGAGAAGAATAATGGGCAGATGTTGCTCAATCCAGGTGTGGAAAGCTCTCAGAGCTCTTAGAGATGACTCACAGCTGTAATCGCTGCCAAAGGTGCTTCTACAATGTATTGACTCAGGGGTGTGAATACTTATGTAAATTAGATAATTATGTATTTCATTTCCAAAAACATGTTCTCACTTTGTCATGATGAGGTATTGTGTGTAGATGGGTGAGATTTAAAAAAAATATATATATAATCAATTTTGTAACAAAACCAAATGTAGATGAAGGGGTATGAATACTTTCTGAAGGATACAGTTTACATGTCTAATAAATCCTAACAGCCCAGTTTCAGCTCCAGTCTCTTTTCTCTTTCATTTAGGCAGATCAGTTCTCCGGCTTCCACATTCGTTCAGTGCTTTGTGTACCTATTTGGAACAGCAACCATCAAATCATTGGTAAATTCTCAAATTGTCCTTTTTTTCACAGACTTCTTTTGATAGTCAGTTGTGCCATTACAAGTCCGTTGATACATCTGTGTTGACAGATGTCAAAACTAAGACATAATCCAGCATTCAAGCTTAAAGTGATTTTAATAATGAGAGAGGAACATCAACAAACCGACGTACATGATGTCCCAAACCTCCGATAACCTCAGATTGTCACTGTGTCTTGTTTGGAGAATCCAGAGAGGATACTCCGCCTGCTCTCCTAGGTAGCATTTAGATGCTCAATTAAAGGGGCGATCTGGGATTGATACATCCATTTCTGGACTTTTAAATGAATGATATATAGCCATTGATTCTTGAAGAATATAATGCATTAATGTCTATTACCCTTAGTTCAACTGTTTAAATCCATCGCAACCCTAAGCTTGTTTTACTCCATTGCTTGTGAACACTGTAATTGCAAACAAACACTTTATAGCTTCAAAACATGGTTAAAACTGTCATTTTAATTCCACGGATGATCAGTCCTTGCATCCATAGCTCCATCTTATGAATTTGACTGTGGTTACATTTCTCCTGCCCCATCTTTTAGCTGTTTACCGAAAAAGTGGAAAGGTGACGTTTTGTGATTCCCAGATTGCCCTTTTAAAGCAGTGTAGCCTGATTAAAGCAAAGCCTTCATATCAGTCAGTTCTCACAGAGGAGGAGTTCCCTCCCTAGTCCTGGCTGCTCCACCATGCAGTGTTCTGTGCTCCTCAACCACCCCAAGGTCTTCACCACTCTGATACATCATTGATCTACAGTCTGGTGTTGGTGCTAGATATTGCAAGGAGAGGCAATGCTAGCAGCTAGACTCAGGCCCACAGAGATCTGACTTGGTCATTAGTTTTGTTTCTGTGCAAAGTGATCAGCAGCATGGCTGCCAGGGAAAGCACTGCTACAGACGGTCAGTCGCGACCACAGATCATTGTGGGTGGGTATGTGTGCGTGTGTGTGCGTGCAAGCAAGCATTGTGTGTGTGTGTATGCGTGTACATGTGTGTATATGCATGTGTGTGTGCTTGTGGAGGTTGGGAGGGGGATGGAAGAATGAGAGACAGAGGGAGCAGGAGAGAGGGGTGGGCGTGTGCGTGCGTGCAAGCATTGTGTGTGTGTGTGGTCATGGAGGTTGGGAGGGGAAGAGGGAGCAGGAAAGAGGAGTGGGTGGGTGTGTGTGTGCGTGCGTGCAAGCATTGTGTGTGTGTGTGTGTGTGTGTGCGTGCGTGCATGCGTGCGTATGGAGGTTGGGAGGGGGATAAGAGAGAGAGTGAGCAGGAGAGAGAATAATGTGTGTGTGGGAGGAAACTATCAGGATCTGGACTGAAAGCCATTACAAAGCCATTATAAAGCACAACAGCAGCAGAGAAATGATCAAGTCAAAGATCTGTTTATTCAGAAGGTAGATATCCTCCTGCCACGTACCGAGGTTAGGATATAACAGTATAGAGGAAAAAGGCCTTGGGCTAGATTGTTACATCACTGTTATCTCAATTCTCTTCTAAATAGGTTGTAAAAATATGATTCCATCTTCAGTGATATTGACAGCACCCCAGTAACCTACGGTACAACCCATAGAGACATACTGTAGAACGTACAATGACCTCTCCAGAGACTCAATGCTAACTTGAATATCTGCTTGTTAGCATAATTTCTCTCGGGTGATAGAAGACGATTCTCTATCAACTAACAATTAGCCTTATCAGCAAAGTCCTGGGTTTTTTAATTAGTAGATAAACTGAGGAGAGCAGCCTGTCTTTGCTTGCTGGCGTGCCTCCAAATGAGGGGACTTGTATTTGAAATAAAAGATCAAAGGATACACAGTGTTCTATTGTTGCCATCGACATGACCTCCAACCTTACATTACAACAGGCTTAGACACTTTAATTACTCAGGTCAACAACACTACTGTTTCCTGTTTCTTACTCCTTCTTCTAGGAAATACAGTGACATGAGTCCACGCAAAAACAACAGTGTAGAAGCATTGCATATTGCACTGAAAAATGAGAGCAGAAAATGCCTTGTTTTATCAATGACTTTAATGAATGTGTGGGTGTGATTTCCTCCTGCTAATTGGGGTTGTGGGAGCGGAACTAGTGTGTGTATGACAGCCCAGTCAATGGTAGCCCAGCCCTAATGAACTAGTGTCAGATAAAATGATGGCTCTCAGGAATGGCCGTTGTCTCAGAAAGTGGAGGGCTTTAGCTTGGTCTGCGTCTGTGGTAGTGTCAGTGATCCTGATGTCTGTTGTTGCAGGTGTGGCTCAGGTGCTCAACAGGCTGGATGGTAACCAGTTTGATGATGCAGACCAGAGACTGTTCGAGGTAGGACTTTTGTTTTGCGTGGTGTGCGTAGGTGCTGCATGTGTGTGCGTGTGTGTGTGTGAACAAGTTGTTTGTCTGTTATGACGTCAAACATGTCTCCCTGTTTCGGTGTGCCGTGACCTTGGGAGTGTAACAACAGTGTGGTGTGTTTCAGGCCTTTGTGATCTTCTGTGGCCTTGGCATCAACAACACCATCATGTACGACCAGGTGAAGAAGTCCTGGGCCAAACAGTCCGTGGCGCTCGACGTAAGCACCAACCTTTTTATAGCACTTAAAGGGGGGCTGAACGCACCAATTCTGCATGTGTTTTTCTGCTGCTCCTTAAGAAGAATACGATTTGGATCTTGGGGGTGTGGTTTGATGTGCCTGTGTTATATTCGCTTATCGTACCCTGGAAGTTACTGTTGGTTGTCACTCTTGAGACACCATAGCAACCTTACAGCCACCACCACTTCCTCAAAATAGTCAGAACTAATTTAAGATAAATCAAACAATCTGTAATTAATTTTGAGGTTTTTGCAGAGGAGGTCTTAGTCACCCAATTGTACATCTAGCTAAAGTGTTTGGTGCAGTATTTCTCAAGTTAAAACATTTGCATGAAAAACAAGTCAGTGCGCTTTAGGGAGTAAATCGAGCCAGCTGCTGCTGGTTGCGCTCAGGACTGATTTCTGAGAACATGTCTACTACTTCATCAGCAGCAATCTGTCAAACTATTTTAAATAAAGCACAAGCTAGACACTGTTTATCAGTCCCGAAAATCACTAGCTAGCTAGCTGATTTCCATCTCTGTGTTTGTCAATGAAGCTAGCTAGTAGTAGCTAGCAGGCACATTAGGCAGGCAGGCCAGTTTAGCTAAATCAGAAAAAAATTCTCATATGGAATAGCTTTAATTTCTCAGAACTAGAATAGACTGATGAGTTTCAGAAGAAAGGTCTTTGTTTCTGGCCATTTCGTGCCTGTGATCGAACCCACAAATGCTGATGCTCCAGGTACTCATCTAGTCTAAAGAAGGACAGTTGTATTGCTTCTTTAATCAGGACAACAGTTATCAGCTGTGCTAACATAATTGCAAAATGGTTTTCTAATCAATTTGCCTTTTAAAATGATAAACTTGGATTAGCTAACACAATTTGCCATTGGAACACAGGAGTGATGGTTGCTCATAATGGGCCTCTGTACGCCTATGTAGATATTCCATTAAAAACCAGCCATTTCCAGCTACAAAAGTCATTTACAACATTAACAATGTCTACACTGTACTTCTGATCAATTTGATGTTATTTTAATGGACAAAAAATGTGCTTCTTTCAAAAAAAATTCTAAGTGACCCCAAACTTTGGAACGGTAGTGTATGTCACGCCTGCTCCCACTCCCCCTCTCTGGCACTCGAGGGCGTCAGGCTGCCATTCATTACGCACACCTCTCACCATCATTACGCGCATTAGTGTGTTATTGGACTCACCTGGACCCCTTCACTTTCTTGATTGCCCCCTCTATATCTGTCTGTTCCTCAGTTTGATCCATGAGTCAGCATTCATGTCGCTTTGTTTCCCCTGTCCAGACACTGTCTGTGTTTTGTTTCTTGTCCGTTATTTATTAAATGTTCACTCCCTGTACTTGCTTCTCTTCTCCCAGTGTCTGTCCTGACAGAATGTTGATATCAATGTTGGGAGTTTTTTTCGTTTTTGTTTTGGTTGGTGATGTTGAGTGCAGCTGCCGAAGGAACCGGGGATGCCTCAGCTGGCTCGTCGGGCTTCCATGCCTTAGCTGGCTTGAGAGGTTTTCTTGCCTTGGTTGGCTCGGCAGGCTCCCATCCCACGTCATGCTTCAGCCGGCTCGTCAGGCTCCCATGCCTCAGCCGGCTCGTCAGGCTCCCATGCCTCAGCCGGCTCGTCAGGCTCCCATGCCTCAGCTGGCTCGGCAGGCTCCCACGCCTCAGCCGACTCGGCAGACTCCCACGCCTCAACGGGCTCGGCAGGCTCCCATCCCACGTCATGCCTCAGCCGGCTCGTTGGGCTCCAATGCCTTGGCCGGCCCATCAGGCTCGCCCAGGTGGGATGCCCGGGTGGCGCCCCTGGGGGGGGTTCTGTCACGCCGGGACTGCCCATCATTAAGTACACCTGTCACCATCATTATGTGCATCAGCACTTCATTGGACTCACCTGGACTCCTTCACTTTGTTGATTGCCCCTTCTATATCTGTCTGTTCCCTCAGAGTCATCCCGTGTCAGCATTAATGTTGTTATGTTTCCCCTGTCCAGACGCTGTCCGTGTTTTGTTTCTTGTCTGTTATTGATTAAATGTTCACTCCCTGTACTTGCTTCTCGTCTCCCAGCGTCTGTCCTTACAACATAGGCTGTTTTCAACCAGAGTTGTTTTTTGCGTTCAGTTGCTCTTTAAACAAAATATATTGTGGCAGTGGTATCCTGAATGGTTTCTCGTCAAATCATATTTATTGTGTATAATGACCAAAATTACAGCAGGATTGATTTTTGAATGAATGAATTTGGTCTACGTTTAGTCTATCCAATTTGGTTCCAGTAGTAGATGTCCAGTGTGGATATTGGGATACTGTGCTGTTGTTTTAGTGTGGCAACACATTTGGGTGGGCAGTTGGCCTACTAAAATGGACTGTACTGCAGGGCTCTGGTGTGTGGTGCTCTCACTGTGGCTGCGAGTGGGGTCTGACTCAGACAGTCCACTGACACCATCAGGAAAGCTCTCCCATGCTGGCTACAGTGCCACTCTCATTTTCTCTTTTCTTCCCTTCTTCTCTTTCCTCTCTGTCCTGGTTTCCTCTCTCCCACTCTCCTTTTCTCTTCTCTTCCCTTCTTCTCTTTCCTGGTTTCCTCTCTCCCACTCTCCTTTTCTCTTCTCTTCCCATCTTCTCTTTTCTGGTTTCCTCTCTCCCACTCTCCCTTTCTCTTCTACTCTTTCCTCTCTGTCCTGGTTTCCTCTCTCCCACTCTCCTTTTCTCTTCTCTTCCCTTCTTCTCTCTCCTCTCTGTCCTGGTTTCCTCTCTCCCACTCTCCTTTTCTCTTCTCTTCTACTCTTTCCTCTCTGTCCTGGTTTCCTCTCTCCCACTCTGCTTTTCTCTGTCCTGGTTTCCTCTCTCCCACTCTCCCTTTCTCTTTTCTTCCCTTCTTCTCTTTCCTCTCGGTCCTGGTTTCCTCTCTCCCACTCTCCTTTTCTCTTATCTTCCCCTCTTCTCTTTCCTGGTTTCCTCTCTCCCACTCTCCCTTTCTCTTCTACTCTTTCCTCTCTGTCCTGGTTTCCTCTCTCCCACTCTCCTTTTCTCTTCTCTTCCCATCTTCTCTTTCCTCTCTGTCCTGGTTTCCTCTCTCCCACTCTCCTTTTCTCTTCTCTTCCCTTCTTCTCTTTCCTCTCTGTCCTGGTTTCCTCTCTCCCACTCTCCTTTTCTCTTCTTCTCTTTCCTCTCTGTCCTGGTTTCCTCTCTCCCACTCTCCTTTTCTCTTCTCTTCTCTTCTACTCTTTCCTCTCTGTCCTGGTTTCCTCTCTCCCACTCTCCCTTTCTCTTTTCTTCCCTTCTTCTCTTTCCTCTCTGTCCTGGTTTCCTCTCTCCCACTCTCCTTTTCTCTTATCTTCCCGTCTTCTCTTTCCTGGTTTCCTCTCTCCCACTCTCCCTTTCTCTTCTACTCGTTCCCCTCTGTCCTGGTTTCCTCTCTCCCACTCTCCTTTTCTCTTCTCTTCCCTTCTACTCTTTCCTCTCTGTCCTGGTTTCCTCTCTCCCACTCTCCCTTTCTCTTTTCTTCCCTTATTCTCTTTCCTCTCTGTCCTGGTTTCCTCTCTCCCACTCTCCTTTTCTCTTATCTTCCCGTCTTCTCTTTCCTGGTTTCCTCTCTCCCACTCTCCCTTTCTCTTCTACTCGTTCCCCTCTGTCCTGGTTGTCTCTCTCCCACTCTCCTTTTCTCTTCTCTTTCCTCTCTGTTCTGGTTTCCTCTCTTCCACTCTCCTTTTCTCTGTCCTGGTTTCCTCTCTCACACTCTCTTTTTCTTTCTTCTGTTATAGTGGACTCAGTGCCTCCTTTTATTTAATTTATTTAAACCTTTATTTAACTAGGCAAGTTAGTTAATAATAACAAATTCTTATTTTACAATGACGGCCTATCCCGGCCACACCCTCCCCTAACCCGGACGACGCTGGGCCAATTGTGCACCGCCCTGTGGGAATCCCGATCACGGCCGGTTGTGATACAGCCCGGGATCGAACCAGGGACTATAGCAACACCTCTAGCACTGTGATGCAGTGCCTTAGACCGCTGCACCACTCAGGAGTTTTTAGTGTCATAGTTCTACATAATATTTCTGCATCAGTGAGCATCAATGGATCCCTGTTTGTAGTCTGCACTTCACAAAGGGCCATATTGATTTTTAAAGAGAGATCGTGAAAAGCAATCCCTTATCTGATCAATAATAAGGCATGCAACACTGATCAGCTTCTTCTATGTTTTTTTGTGAGAGAGAGGACAGTGCTCTCAAGTGGGCTGTGCAGGTCGACAGGAAGGAAGCCTGGGATAGAGCATAGTGAAGAGCGGCATAGGAAGGAATGGCTATGGGGAAAATACGAGCGTGGAGATGCATTGCCTCTGGCAGCAATGAATAAACATGAGCTCTCTTGATCAAATAAGGAACTGCAAGGCTGCTGCGCAAGGTATTTCTCAGAGGAGATGGGGGGAGCAAAGGGAATGACATCGGGGCTGACATCTCTGTTCCCCCAGCATTCCTCAGCATGGAGGGTTCAGAGCTTTAGGGGCAGATCACAATTTACTGTGGGGAGGATCTGAATAAATGGGTTGGATGGATGGCTTCGATAGTCCAGCAATCGAATTACAAGTCATTCATATGCTAATAATCCAAATATTCTGCTTAGAAAGATCTTGCACTGCTACCCTCAGCATTCACTATTCTTATAGGAGGTCAGAACAAGAAATGGAACCCGAATTTATCCTTTCTGTGTGTGGAAAGAAATATTCTGATGCATGGATACACCTACAGGCGGGAACGACAGACTGCAAAATAAGTCCTCCTGCAAGTGCACTGAATATGATGTTTTTTCGAATGGTGAGGTCGCATAACCCTCACCGATGGGGTTATCTCCAAGTTATCTGAAGAACACAAGAAAGACCATGTTTCCCATAGGTATGTCTTGTTTGTTGTTTAACAAAGTAATGGCCGTCTTCTTCTTATGATTACAGCATGCCCAAGGCCAATAACATGGTTGCTAATCTTCTTCTATCTTTTTTTTTCTTTCTTTCAGAATTATGGAAGTGCTATGATGCTGTCCTGCAAGACTTGGTGGAGACCAATAACAGAGTTGAGGGCTGGCATCGTAAAATGTAGGCAACTCTTGGCACATAGAGGCATTGCAACGACAGCAGCAAAGAGGTGAAATGAGAAGGGAGCAGTAACTTGCTGGCGTTCCACCGCCATGGCAACGACCCCGCTACCGCAAGCAACAGAAGGGTCTGAAGTCACCGGTTGAGGAGTATACGACTCAATAGCTGGAGTCTTCCCCGAAGACAAAAATTAGCACCTAGCCTACTTGGACACTTGTTCGTGACACTTATCAATTTCAAACCTTTCAACAGCTCCAAAATCCTTATCAGACCAGAACACAAAGCACATTCTTGGACGATTTGTTCATGAACTTGTTTTTACGGAAGAGCATTGTTATGTAACCTACTATTATTTTTGGCTTTCTTGAAATAAATATTTTAGGCCCACTTGTTTTTGCCCATTAATTTTTTGTATTTTGCTAAGCCTTTTATAGTGAATGATTGGTGCTAATGGATGGTGTAAAAACAAGATAAAACTAAATCCATACTTTGAAACCAAAATACATTGTAACCATATGAACTAATTTATATACAATATTCTGCCCATTTGAACTAATGTATATAGGTCTAGCCTACAATATTCTGCCCATATGAACTAATGTATATAGGTCTAGCCTACAATATTCTGCCCATATGAACTAATGTATATAGGTCTAGCCTACAATATTCTGCCCATATGAACTAATGTATATAGGTCTAGCCTACAATATTCTGCCCATATGAACTAATGTATATAGGTCTAGCCTACAATATTCTGCCCATATGAACTAATGTATATAGGTGTAGCCTACAATATTCTGCCCAAATGAACTAATGTATATAGGCCTAGCCTACAATATTCTGCCCATATGAACTAATGTATAAGCCTAGCCTACAATATTCTGCCCATATGAACTAATGTATATAGGTCTAGCCTACAATATTTTGCCCATATGAACTAATGCATATACAACATTTGTCGCCATATGTGACTTAATGAATAGCAGTAAACATGCAGTGCCTGCCCATATGAACGAATGTAACTAATAGGTTCTACAATATTTATAGCCATTCATAATTTAATGAAAAGCAGTAAACATTGTTTGGCATGATTTAATAACAGACTCATAAACAGAATCACGCAATAGGCTACAGCTCACTTCACAGCTTCCCCTGTGCTTCACAGCTTTCCCGGGAAACTCTATGTATTGTAGCCTCACCCGGGCGAAAGATCAACTTCTTCTGCAGTGTTTGCGGTAAAATATTGCATGTTGCGGTGGTGCAACATGTACGTGTAGAACTGTCCATTAAAGCTTACTTACTACAAGCGCTATGCAGACATAAGACAGAGTGTTGCAATGTCGTTTTTCGTCACACAAGGGGCGGCTCCTTGTAATAGTTATCTGTTAGGGAATCCCTACTCTGTGAAGTTTACAAAACGTAGTCCACTATGTTCGCAACTGATTGTAGTTTAGGGAACAGAAAACGATATTGGGATCAAACGTTTCTTTTTTTGTGTGGTATTTTGGGGGTAATGTTTCAAACGATACAAAACATGCAAAAGACAACATACAGAGGAACACAATCATCAATGACATCACACCTGCCTAGACCCACCTGTTCTCACACCTATCTCCAGTGCCTGCACTACTCTCTGTCAAATGTTTCATCGATGAGAAACTTAGCAGAATGTTGACCAAAATCCATCACCCTCCATCTTCTCCCACTTCCAGCCACTGGGCTTCCGCTCATCACCATATTTGGTGGTGAGTGGAAATGCCAACCGGATGATTCAGATTTATTCTTCCGGTGAAACATCTGCCTCATTGTTCTATCTATGCTACTATTAGCAAAGGAATGCGACTCTTCTTTATTTTTCACAAAATGAAAAGACAAAAATCAAATATTTTGCTATCACACCCTTGTGAACGGGAGTGGGACTGGCGAGGACATCATGTTCTCAAAAGGTGTCCGCTACTCCAGAAATCAGACTCCACCCACATGCACGCAGGCACATAGATCAACGGCGTGAAGCTTGTAGTAACTGTTGTGGAAATTCCCCACTAAGGACTCAAACTCAATGTAAATGAATCAATCTTTAGTATCACGGTGGGAGAAGTTCACAAACTCAATCCAAGCTTTGATCAAAACTCTGAAGCGGCCGTTCCCTTTCAGTTCTCTTCTACTGCAACACAAACAACAAACAACATATAAGCATGATTTACATTATTCATCATTAACGTTGGTTCTGACTGACACCTCACAAGGCTTTTTCTCTCAATGCTGGGACCTTGAAACGGAGATACTCCTTTTGGTTCCCAGAACAGTGTTCTGGGCGTGCTGCCAATTGGTCTGAGGAGGAGGTCACAGTCACCTGCACAAACCAAGATAGAGTGAGAGGAGATGCTGTTTACAATTCAAGGCTTAGCTCATCAGACAATAACATTTTCCATCACATAACCTTTAGAGCAGATTGAGGTGGTCAGTCATTGACACCAAAGGTTTTTCCTATTTGGTCCCCAGGCATAGCTTAGCAGAAGGGCCCCATAAATAACCTTTGTTAAAGTCCTTTTAAGACCTATTAAGTATTACTGACTTTGACTGTCCTAAGTGTAGTGAGCATGACTTGATATCTATAGCCAGTGTTATGAATATGAAATACTGTATGTAAAATATACTGTATGTGCTTCCAGTGGTGTAAAGTACTTAGGTAAAAATACTTTAAAGTACTACTTAAGTAGTTTTTTTTGTGGTATCTGTACTTTACTATTTATTTTTTTGACAACTTTTTGAAAATTATATACTTTTGACTCAATACATTTTCCCTGACACCCTAAAGTACTTACATTTTGAATGCTTAGCAGGACAGGAAAGTGGTCCAATTCATGCACGCATCAAGAGAACATCCCTGGGCATCCCCACTGCCTCTGCTCTGGCGGACTCACTAAACACAAATGCTTCGTTCGTAAATTATGTCTGAGTGTTGGAGTGTCCCCCTGGCTATTAATAAATAAATACAAATAAGAAAATTGTGCCGTCTGGTTTGCTTAATTTAAGTAATTATAAATTATTAATACATTTACTTTTGATACTTAAGTACAGTATATTTTAGCAATTACATTGACTTTTGATACTAAAAATAAATACTTTTAGACTTCTACATAATTCATATTTTACTAGGTGACTTTCACTTTTACTTGAGTCATTTTCTATTGAGGTATCGTTACTTTTACTCAAGTATGACAATCGGGTACTTTTTTCACCACTGTGTTCTCTATTCTTTTGCAGGTTCTGTCATACCATGCAACCTGTTCCAAGACTGAGGTCGACAAATTCAAGGTATTAGGTCTTATTCTTATATGAGAGAGAAAGTGTGTGTGTGTGTGTGTGTGTGTGTGTGTGTGTGTGTGTGTGTGTGTTTTTTGTGTGCATGGTGTGCTATTAGCGTGCTAACACTCATTGAGACAGACTATAGCAGACTATAGCTATAGCATTCACTGGTTGAAGTTGAAGTAACTTTTGAGTGTAATGGAGTTGACTGGTGACTTTGACATGAATATATATCATTCACAACAATGGTACTGGAGCTATAATACAGTTATAAAAAACTCTGTGTGTTGTTATTACTTGAATTATTTTACTATAATTGGGCAACTCAACCGGCTGGTTGAGATGTTTGTGATGCATTATCTATTAAAGCTTAAGTAAAGCAAACAAACATTCTTCATTTATGGCTTATACTGATGCTAAATACACATATTTTGCAGAATAATAATAATATTATATATATACCGAACAAAAGACTGTGAATTGTGGGGAAAACCCCACTTGTAGTTCATCGCCCAGAGTAATATGTTTTTTTTTCAATTAAGAAATAACTTTCGGAATGAAGCTTTGGCACGCATTACCTTCCAATGTAAAATGAGAAATCATTAATGGTACTACATGATAGGAATAGATTGATGGCTTCTCCTCACGGACCTCATTTTCCAATTGCTTCCCTGGACTGCAGTGTGGTGCAAGGCAGCGTGCTGTATATACAGGTCGGGGCAGTACTCCTTCAAGTCCCACATGAAAACAACTAATTGTGGTATTTGGAATGAATTAGTCAATCAATAGCCAATCACTTTCATTGCATTATTTAGACAGTAATAGAGCGTGCCTCTGGAACCAATCCGAGAAAAAAAAAACATTCTCAGAACTGTGTGATGTGTTAAATGTCTTTCTTGCTCTTTGATATGGGGCTTGTCCCGGTGGCCATTAGCACTGAGCATCAGCCGTGCAATGTGACATCTGTCAGATCTCCAGCCCCCTCACCACATGCAGGCACAGCACAGTGCTTAGCAGCACCCATCCTGTCTTTCCCCCGTTTCATAACTGGCCTACATACAGAACCTCAGTAAACACACTCTACCCCAGATTCCAGAGAATTGTAAATGTCACCGGCGAAAGAAAAAAAAACTTGGCTAGAATTCATAACCTAAGGCGCTGAATTAGCCCGACGCACCTGCTGACCTGAAAGACAAACGGTTCCTAGAAAAGGTGGGCTTTCCTGGCTGCTCTGCTGTGTTCTCTTGGTGGAAGTAGGCCTGGATGGTACTTCTGCTGTGTCCTCTACCCGCAGCCCCAGGGATTGGGGAAGGAGAACAGCAACACCTTCATATTCTGAGATGTTACCTTATCCCCCTTAGAAAGAAAGACCAATGGCACATGTAATCCAATAAGACAACAACTTCAATTCTCAGTCTTTCTGAGCAATTATGCTTTGGTTTTCATTCATGTGGATTGAAGTCTTGGGATAATTAAATTGGTTTAGGTGTGTTTCTGTGTTAGTATTATAGGTTAAATATAGAATACTACCACAATTTGTTAATGAGCTCACAGGAAGATAACAACAATGAATTCCACTGGTGATACTTTCTCATTAATTGTCAACCCTTTCTAAACACGAGCTCTCAGAGTCCTCATTAGCAACTCTCCATATGTTGAATTTTCAGTGTCTCAAAATCGCACGACCCCCCTCTCTCTCTCTCTCTCTTCTTTCCATAACCCAGGCTGCTAACATCCCCCTTGTTTGCGAGCTTGGCATCGATAAGCTTTCCTTTGATGATTTCTCTCTGGATGTGGACGCCATGATAACCGCAGCCCTCAGGATGTTTATGGAGCTGGGCATGGTGCAGAAGTTCAAGATCGACTACGAGGTGAGAGCGGCTCTGACCCAATGCTCTGTCAGAGCCCGCTATTCTATCAAATATGCAGTGTGGTATTTACACAGTAGCTTTTTCCACATGGTAAAATACAATTACTGAATGGTTTTCAACAGGAAATACCTACTACTACTACTACTTCTGCTACTGCTGCCACACACAGGTAACTGCCAAAATAAAGGAAACAAATGCACCTTGGCATAGATTCTACAAGTGTCTGGAACTCTATCGGAGGAATGCGACACCATTCTTCCATGAGAAATTCCATAATTTGGTGTTTTGTTGATGGTGGTGGAAAACGCTGTCTCAGGCAACGCCCCATAATCTGTTCAATTGGGTTGAGATCTGGTGGCTGAGACGGCCATAGCATATGGTTTACATCGTTTTCATGCTCATCAAACCATTTAGTGACCATTAGTGCCCCGTGGATGGGGGCATTGTCATGCTATGGGGGCATAGCCATGGTAGCCAAAATAATTGCGTGCCCAGCATTTTTATACATGACCCTAAGCATGATGGGATGTGTGGAAGCATCTGCTTTTAATACACTTTGTATCCCTCATTTACTCAAGTGTTTCCATTATTTTGGCAGTTACCTGTAGCTTCACAATAGGAAGTGTGTGTTTGTTAACAACAGCAGTGGAAACACTGCTATGGCAGGTTAGATTGAGGCCGCGATTCAATACGATTGCGGATTTGTACAATGCGCCATTAAAGACATTTCCGATTGAGCCTACATTTGCAGCGTAAATGATGTCTTTAAAACGTACATTGCCGACAAAGGGCGATAGGATTGAATCCCGGCCTGAATGTGAGAGCTGACGCACCAGCCTACTGTCTGCTGACGGACCCTGTTCTGTCCATCCCTCTTGTGCCCCTGACTCTCTACAGACTCTGTGCAGATGGCTGCTGACGGTCAGGAAGAACTACCGCATGGTGCTGTACCACAACTGGAGGCATGCCTTCAACGTCTGCCAGTGCATGTTCGCCATACTAACGGTGAATATGGAGAACGCACAGGGAGTCTAGCATTAGCCTATCATTAGCCTAAACAGAGACTGTACAAATACACCACACGTGCCCCAACACATGTGGACACTGACTAATGCGCACCAACTGCTTCATCTTCTGTCCATTGTTCTCCATCTTCCTCGCGCTCCTTCTCAATATTTTTGATGTAACCAAGCACAGCTTTATGCATGTCCCATCTGAATTGATTGTGCCAAGAGGGAGATTAAATAGTTGTGTGTAAGCCATTTAGAGCCCAGGAGTGCTGTGTTTCAATAAGTAACCCAGACCTACAGTACACTACTACTAACTGTTGACCCCATAGCGACCTAACTCCAATTTACATATGTTGTTTACTTCCTCGCCATGCTCATCCTACCTACAGTGTGTGTGTGTGTTTTAGTTTATGTTTGTGTGTGTGTGGGTTTATGTTTACTTGTGTGTGTGGCCCCTGAGTGACGTCCTGTCCCTGCTGTGTCCCTATAGACGGCAGGCTTCCAAGAGACCCTGACGGAGATTGAGATCCTGGCTCTTATAGTGGGCTGTGTCTGTCACGACCTGGACCACAGAGGAACCAACAACGCCTTCCAGGCCAAGTGAGTGACCCTGTCCGTAGACACACGCACGCTTGCAGGCACACATGCACAAGCACTCTAGTGATGCGTGGGTCAGTTGTTTATTTACCCACACCCCGCCCATAACTGATAATAATCTATCCGCAACCGGCAAGCTATATATGATAAAGTGAAAATCTGAGGCCGCACCCAACCCTAACCCGCAAAAATAGTCAATGCTCTGTGCAGTCAGAGATGCCAGAAATATTTTGTTACGGTGGCTGTAGGATTTATTTTTTAAAGATTAATTTACATCGCCCTATATTTCTGCTTATAATTTCTGACATTTGGTAGTCAACTTGTCTAGAATTAGATACATCTCTTCTGTCATTACTTGTTGCCCTAGAAGAAGACTACATTTCCAAATTACATCAGTTTGACCTGTTTTAAGGGAATTACAAGCTGTGAAAACAGCCCAACATGTTTCTGAGACGATTTCAGTTCGGCTTGGATGCATATTTTATGTGGTGGAAATACTATCAGCTTTTATGACGCTGATAAAGATAGCACATTTACAGACGGTCCCTAACCACGTATTCATTATCTCAAGATGCTGAAAGAAATAAATCACAAATCATTTCTCCACTCCTGTTCCCTAGTAAACATGTATATTTGGTGTATAATTTTAATGTAAAAACTGCTTAATTCACCAGGAGTTTATATTATGTTAGGCTATGTGAGAGGTTATAGACCATTGGCAGTCAGTGCTGTTGCACACTCTTGCCTGCATCTAGCTGATCTAGGGTGTAATCATTAGTCCAACAGTTGCAAACAAGAGTTTATATTGGACAAATTCAGGTATGTTTATCCCCGTTTTGTTCCGTTTGCTTCCATTTAGGAAAAGTTTTTCAGCAGAATTGGTGGAATGAATACATCCCTGATCACAAGCAAATGTTGTATTCCTTCTCTCATCTATGTGCTCTCCTCCTCTCACCTTTTCCCCTCGCTTGTGGACTTCAGTGCACAACGCAGCTGTCTGTGTTACCATATTAGCTAAAGTAGCGTCATAGTCAACATAGCTAGTAGAACTAACACACTAGTAAACCTTCTTCAGTTATGCAGTACAGTATACAGCCAGTATGCAGTTACACCAGCGGGCTCCAGTGGCAATAAATTACCTTGACGGAAGAGTTCCAGTGTTGGATAGTCATGGCCAGCTAGCTAACATAGCATCCGTCTGTTTGAGACGTGTATTTGAGTAAGCTAAACTAGCTAGATGCATTTGATAGCTTAGTAAGTGAAAATGAAAAAAAAAAAAAAATCTCTCTCCACATTTTATGCACTGCAGTGCTAGCTAGCTGTAGCTTATGCTTTCAGTACTAGATTCATTCTCTGATCCTTTGATTGGGTGGACAACATCTCAGTTCATGCTGCAAAAGCTCTGTTAGGTTGGCGGATGTCCCCTGGAAGTTGTCATAATTACAGTGTAAGTCTATGGAAGGGGGTGAGAATCATGAGCCTCATAGGTTTTGTATTGAAGTCAATGTACCCAGAGGAGGACAGAAGCTAGCTGTCCTCCAGCGACAGCATGGTGCTACTGTAGATCTTCATTACAGAACGGTGTGTTTTAATCAATTATTTGGTGACGTGAAAATATTTTGTATAGTTATTATCTAACTTTTTAAGCGTTTCACTAAGGAGGATGGTCCTCCATTTCCTCCTCTGTGGATCCTCCACTGTTATAGACAGTACAGTTCCCTTGACGTGCCATATTTGAAGTCCCAGTTTTGTGACTGTCAAATTTGAACGGGGCCTCACAATCATCACACATAAGATCGTTCTCAAACATTAGGCTACTGTTCTGGCCCTCCCTTGTCTTTATCTTCAACTCTCCATTTCACAACTTTTCTCAAACGGAATTCACCTCCAACCTTTTTGCCTCAGTGGATCGGCGTTAACCTTTCTACCCAAGTTTCCAAAAGCATTTGGTAATTGTTGTGTATTTGGCTCGCGTACAGTTAGACCTTAAAGCTTAGGCTTACGCACTAACGCCAGATAAAAATAATGAAAGAAAAAAACTCAATGTAGTCTATCAGTATTAGTTGCACAATAATTATACATTCATGGATTCTCTCTATGAGTCAACCCACCCATCACTAACACACACACACACTCTGTGCTCTGCTAGCCCACCTGCAACAATCTGTTGTAATCCAGCCCAGCTCAACTAGAGTGGAGAAACAAACTGCATAAGATGTACATAGGAGTCTGTTTGAGGGAGAGAGAGCGAGAGAGAGAGAGAGAGAGAGAGAGAGAGGATAGAGAGTTTAAACGCGGCTGGGGTGGAGAGCACAATTAGAGCCGCAGGAAAAACAACTGTTGAATCTAGTGGATCTGCCCACACACCGCAGTCACCATCGGGAGCCCATGTGTCATTTTGACCCATTGGCCCAGAATGATTCCAGATGGTGAACACGGAAGGTTTTCCCTCCACAGACTCTGATATTAGCTTCACTTGCTGCAATATTGAGCTGCTGTGAGAACATGTTGACAGTAGACTGTGGAGTGGTTTACTGGAGAGACTTAGAGAGGTCTCAATGGAGGATCCTCTCTCTTCCAGTGTTTCTGTTGTGCTTTGCCTGTTTAACTCTTTCTCTCGCTATGTATCCCCCTTTCTCTCTTTGACTTTCTCAGGACAGGTTCAGCCTTGTCTCTGCTGTATGGAACCTCAGCTACTCTCGAGCATCACCACTTCAACCACGCCGTAATGATCCTGCAGAGTGAGGTGAGCTCCATCACTGTGTCGCTACTGACAGACTACAAACATCATTTTGTGCAGGATTACAAAAAGCCACGTTCTCAGCGCGAGAAGCAATCAGAATAGACAAATATCACGCCCCCCCCCAAAAAAATCAATGTCATTACAAAAACAATAATTGGTTTAGAGAGACGTTTTAAGCAAGCGACTGATTTTAGTGTGGTCAGACAGACTGGTGGTAATTAGCTGTGTTTTGATGGTGTCTGCTGAAACAAGAGCCAGCCAGCAGGGCTCCAATAGACTCGTTATCACGACGCTGACGACACAGTAAGCTGACAAATGTTTGCTGTGACTAGCATAATGGTTTCTGTTGATACAGTGTCTGAATTACTGCCATGGTCATTAGCATATCATTGAGCAGTGCGTCTAATTGAAGGGGAAAAGAACGAGCGCACGGATTCAGTCCACCAACCAGAGCAGGAACCATTAATTAAAACGGAACGTCTCGACGAACGAACGCCACTCTCTCCGTTATCAGTCTTTCCCTCTCTCTCTCTCTCTCTCTCTCTCTCTCTCTCTCTCTCTCTCTCTCTCTCTCTCCCTCTCATTAAGATAGAGTGAAGAAAAAACAAACTCTACATCTCTGACGTTACGGTATTCAATATTTCATGGGAACCAATGAACTGAGGATCGAGGCTGGTCTTGCAGTGCTGGAGAAAACCTGTCTCAGCTCGAGCGTGAACAGAGAGAATCAGGGGTCACCCGGTTCAAGAAGCCCTTCTCTCCTTCCCCATATCTCACCATCTCTCTCTTCTTGGGCATTCCCCTGGTGATGGGCACTCTAAGTGGGACTGGGATATATTATATATATATATGATGGAGAGAGATCTGTTGGAATGATATGAAAAGGAGAGAGAGTGAGAAGTGGCACTTACTTCTTAAGAGCTTTCCCTCTGATCCCTGATGGTTCGGTCTCCAGCCTCTGGCAGATTTGCCTTTGACTCCAGGCACGCACGCGCACACACACACACACACACACACACACACACACACACACACACACACACACACACACACTGAGTGTCACACTCACACCATCCCCTTTATCAGCACTACACATAAAGATGTGACACTTGAGGAATCCCTCTCAAGTCACAGACTGAATGTGCTGACAGCCACAAAGTCATGCTGGAGCTGCTAGTCAGATCATGACACCTTCATTTTGCTCATGTACAGATTGGACTAGATTTCGCCACAAAACACAGTTTCGGTTATTTATTCACCTGTACCGGGTTAAGGAAATCTATAAAAAATATTGTGTTCCCGTTGATGAAGTAAACAAAGCCTGGTGCCAGATCTGTTTGTGCTCTTTCCAACATATATGCTGTCATTGTTGAGCCAACGTATATGCTGTCATTGTTGAGCCAACGTATATGCTGTCATTGTTGAGCCAAGAGTGACAGGGAGCATAATAGCACAAACAGACCGGCTCTCAGGCTGAATTAGACAGTGATTGATGAAATGTTTTCTGAGCCTCTTCTTCCGTGTGTGCAGGGACACAACATCTTCTCCAACCTGTCGTCCAGAGAATACGGGGACCTCATGCAGCTTTTGAAACAGTCCATCCTGGCCACAGACCTCACTCTATACTTTGAGTATGTACCTTATTGTATCCGGCTGATGGGATTTGATGTAGACATATTTGACGATATCGTCTCATACAGCATAAAGGGTAGAGCAGTCAGTTATTTGTTTTGTCAATATTATAGCGGGTTTCATCTTAATTTTTTCTTTTTTTACACACCAACAGGTAAGAATGCATTGTTTATCTTCTCATGCTCCCAGCTTGGTTAGATAACAGATATTCTAGTCTGTACTGCCTCCTTGTGGATTGGATATCACTCACACTCGAATGAACAAAATGGCCTAGAATCCATCCTTCCTCTCTTTTAGGAACAGGAGCACGTTTTTTGAGCTGGTCAACAAAGGCGAATACAATTGGAACGTGAAAGGCCACAGAGACATGTGTAGGTAAGTAAATCATTGTGATGCAGAAAACGTATTTCTTTTGAGGGCATTGTGTGTGTTTCAACTGAGATTACGAATGTCTGACTGAACTTTCACAGGTCCATGTTGATGACAGCATGTGACTTGGGGGCCGTCACCAAACCCTGGGAAATATCACGCAAGGTAAAAAGGGCAGGGTATTTCATTCACGCACACCGGAAAAGTGTATATTAGGATATTGTGAATACTCTCAGGCCTGGCCTGTATTGTAGAAGTCCTTGTATTCTCTCATGCTAACAGTTGTTCTGATGTTCTCCTGTTAGGTGGCAGAACTGGTCACCAGTGAGTTTTTTGAGCAGGGGGACAGAGAGAGATCTGAACTGAAGCTCACCCCATCTGTGAGTTCATCATCATATGAGCAAATCTCACTGTTGCTTTGGGCTATATAAAGCCTATGACATAGGCAGTGGTGAAAGTAAGGCTGTATGGTTCGGTACGGCGTCCCGGCTAAATGAATAGTGGGGGTACACTGTACAGGTAAAGCATTGTTTATTTCACCTTTATTTAACCAGGTAGGCCAGTTGAGAACAAGTTCTCATTTACAACTGCGACCTGGCCAAGATAAATCAAAGCAGTGCGACAAAAACAACAACACAGAGTTACACGTGGATAAACAAACGTACAGTCAATAACACAATATAAAAATCTGTATACAGTGTGTGCAAATGAGGTAAGGCAATAAATAGGCCAATAGTGGCAAAGTAATGACAATTTAGCAATTTACACTGGAGTGAAATATGTGCAGATGAGGATGTGCAAGTAGAAATACTGGTGTGCAAAAGAGCAGAAAAACAAAAACAAATGTGGGGATGAGGTAGGTAGTTGGTTGGATGGGCTATTTATAGATGGGCTGTGGGCTCTGACAGCTGACGCTTAAAGTTAGTGAGGGAGATATAAGTCTCCAACTTCAGTGATTTTTGCAATTCGTTCCAGTCATTGGCAGCAGAGAACTGGAAGGAAAGGCGGCCAAAGTAGGTTTTGGCTTTGGGGATGACCAGTGAAATATCACACCTGCTGGAGCGTGTGCTACAGGTGGGTGTTGCTATGGTGACCAGTGAGCTGAGATAAGGCGGTGCTTTACCTAGCGTTGAAGCTCGTTTGGAGGTTTGTTAACACAGTGTCCAAAGAAGGGCCAGATGTATACAGAATGGTGTCGCCTGCATAGTGGTGGATCAAAGAATAACACGCAGCAAGAGTGACATTATTGATATATACAGAGAAAAGAGTCGGCCCGAGAATTGAACCCTGTGGCACCCCCATAGAGACTGCCAGAGGTCCGGACAACAGGCCCTCTGATTTGACACACTGAACTCTATCTCAGAAGTAGTTAGTGAACCAGGCGAGGCAATCAATAGAGAAACCAAGGCTGTTGAGTCTTCCTATAAGAATGCTGTGATTGACAGAGTTGAAAGCCTTGGCCAGGTCGATGAAGACGGCTGCACAGTACTGTCTTTTATTGATGGTTGTTATAATATCGTTTAGAACCTGAGGTCCACCCGTGACCAGCTCGGAAACTAGATTGCACAGCGGAGAAGGTATGGTGGGATTCTAAATGGTCAGTGATCTGTTTATTAACTTGGCTTTCAAAGACTTTAGAAAGGCAGGGCATGATGGATATAATCTGAAACAGTTTGGGTCTAGAGTGTCTCCCCCTTTGAAGAGGGGGATGACCGCGGCCGCTTTCCAATCTTTAGGAATTTCAGACGATACGAAAGAGAGGTTGAACAGGCCTGTAATAGGGGTTGCAACAATGGTGGCGGATAATTTTAGAAAGAGAGGGTCCAGATTGTCTAGCCCAGCTGATTTGTAGAGATCCAGATTTTGCAGCTCTTTCAGAACACCAGCTGTCTGGATTTGGGTGAAGGAGAAGCGGGGGGGGGGGGGGGGGGGCTTGGGCGATCACAATAATTCCCCAAAAATATCAAGAAAACTGTAGGCTTTTACACCATTATTTATCATTACTGCATGTCAGAGGCATGAAAAATGAACGCATGGCCTTGAAAACCGGTGGTATAGCCTTACGCTCCGAAATGCGATGTGGTTCGACAAGAAGCTTGTGCACACATAGGAGGTTCTGCACCGGGAAAGAAATTCAATCTACTCTCACCCCTGGCCATAGGATTTATAGTCCAGACATGGTTCACTTGTTACATAGAGCTTGCATCACACGGTGTGAGAGAGGAGAGTTGTCAACTCGTACATAGTGTCCCTCTACAGTAGGGTTCCCTGACTGGAACCCAAGTTTTCAGCGCAAAATTGTTTAATTGTTGGACTGTCAAAAAAAACACCAGCAAATCAGCTCCAAGTGATTTGAATAGTGTTCCAAAGTTTTCCCACACATAACAGAGAGGTATACTGTATGTGATCGTATACTATACTGTATGTGATCGTATATACAAATGTAAGCAAGGTTTGAAATGATTATGTTTTAATCAAATATTATATCTGTTTGGGCTTCTTATGCTCTAAAATTGATTTGTAATTACATTCTGTCCCTCTGACCATCCGCTCAAGAAAAATTCATCTCGTTGATGATCCCTGCTCTACAGTACCTTAAGCAGTATTTGGACTAGGTTTTTAATTAGGCGGCTCTGTATGTCCTAGAATAATGCTCTTGCACAAGCCTGTTACCAAACACGTACAACATCAATTAAACCTCTGCCCCTGTCTATAGTTTACAGAAAGAAGTGACAACGACACCTTCCTCTAATCCCATTGGCTGCCGTGTCCTTCTAACCTGTGTACAACAGGGGCCATAAAATTTATCATAACTCTTCCATGAATGATTTTTAAAAAATCCTGCAAGATAATCCTAGATAAATATAGATTCAGTGTCTTACTTTGGTCAGCCTTGACATGAGGCAACCCATCGTTCTACACTGAGTGTACAAAACATTAGGAACACCTTCCCAATATTGAGCTGCATCCCTTTTTCCCCTCAGAACAGCCTCAATGTTGACTCCAATGCTTCCCACAGTTGTGTCACGTTTGATGGATGTCCTTTGGGTGGTGGACCATTCTTGATACACACAGGAAACTGTTGACAGTGAAAAACCCAGCAGTGTTGCAGTTCTTGACACACTCAAACCGGTGTGCCTGGCACCTACTACCATACCCTGTTCAAAGGCACTTAAATATTTTGTCTGGCCCATTCACCCTCTGAATAGCACACATACACAATCCATGTCTCAATTGTCTCAAGGCTTAAAAACCCTTCATCTACCTTCATCTACACTGATTGAAGTGGATTGAACAGGTGGCCCCAATAACGGATCCTAGCTTTCACCTGGATTCACCTGGTCAGTCTATGTCATGGAAAGAGCAGGTGTTCCTAATGTTTTGTACACTCAGTGTATATTCTACATGTATAAGTCCTGTATTCAAAGCCAATGCACTAAAATAGAAGAGTTGCTGGTGTTTTATTTTGGAGCTTTGAATTCCAAACGGTGCTGAAGGTTCTTAGGGAGGAGAGCAGAGTAGCGTCCGTCTGTAATTACTGCCAGTTGACTAATCATGCCCGGCCACATTTGTTCCCCTCTGAAGTAGCTAGCTAATGCACTTGCCTCAGGTTGCTTTGCAGCCTGTGTCAAACCCTTTAGCGCTGAGCGTGTGTGTGGGCGTTGTGAATTAAATATTCAAGCGTAGCCCAGTAACTATCTGTGAAGCGCAGCCTCTCTCTCTCTCTCTCTCTCTCTCTCTCTCTCTCTGTGTCTCTCTCTCTCTCTCTGTGTCTCTCTCTCTCTCTCTCTCTGTGTGTGTCTCTCTCTCCCTCTCTCTCTCTCTCTCTCTCTCTCTGTCTCTCTCTCTCTCTCGCTCTCTCTGGGGCCTCAGAAGTTCATGCAGCAAGAGAGGAGACTGAGGCAGAATGGAAAATAGGAACTGGAATGAACTTGTTTGGCATAATGGTAAAGGGTGCATTTTATGCATTCAGTTCTACAACAGTTCTATTGCAGTACTGAAGTGTACATTCATGTTCTAGGACTAGGAGCCACTCCCCCCTTTTCTCATACTCTTATTTTGCCGTTTTCACAACCACAATTATCGGCGCAGTTGCTGGCGTTGGCGCGAAAGGGCTGGGTTTTGATGAATGAACAAGTTGTGGGTGTGTCGAAGCTTGGCCCCTCACTGGCCAATCAGGATGTGCTCCATGGCTAAATAAGTTGTTGCTTCAAGTTGTGTATATTTACAGTCTTTTATGTATTGCCTTGGAATCAAATCCAATTCCAATGTAGACCTATCCCATCTATTCTAAATATGTTAACTTGAACCTGTTTGGAGTCCACATTGTTCTAAGAAATTGCATAGCTTTCAATGTAGAAATATACTGATATAAAGGCTAGGCCTGCTGTGAATTACATTATGAGAATGGACATGCCAAAGATTTTCAATAAGTAAGATTAAAATCATTATTCATAAGGCCTAAAAAAAGAGATTTGAATCAAATTCTTAACAAAACAAAACAACTTGTTTTAAATATGCTATATCTAAGTACACGTCCAGGCTCCATAATTGGTTCCCATGCCCAAATAATATTAAAACAACACAGACTGTGGAGGGTTTTACACACATCTAAACTTTTCATAATGGCCGGACAAAGATCCAATATAAAGAGAAAGGGAGAATGTCCACTCACCGTTGTACTGCTCCCAAATATAATGTTTTATAGACATATTGGAACCATCTTACAGATCGCGTTCACACTTCTCCAGAAGTTGCGTGCCACGGACGTGATAAATAAATTTGGTTTTAATACAATTCTATGAAAAACAAGCAATCTGTCGGGTTTTTTTCAACAACAATAAATACATTCTAAAATCGCTAGCATAAAAAAAGGCACAACGCATTACTGTTGAACCAGCCTTCGTTGTAGTAGGCCTAGGGTAAGGGTAGCCTACGGAGGGCTTGGGTTTAAAAAATAGGAAACGGAAAACAAACAATTGTTACAGGAAAATAACTTCTAAATAGGAGGGTCACTGGTATTCACAGAGGGTTTCATCTCTCGTTTCGTGATGGGCATGGACACATGTAGCCTACATCACGGAGGGGGTTTTACACACGTCCAAAGCATGGCTAAAATAATGTAGGTCTGCCTACAATACATAGATAAAAAGGGAATGTCAGCTCACTGTTTTACTCCTCACAAACTTCATATTTTAATAAAACTTTGGTGATTAAGATTTATTTCCAAGCGGTCTCACGAGCCAAACACTATATCAACAGTCTAGACTAGCCTACTTGATTAAATTGGGCAGGACAAAAAGAAAACAGCCTTAGTTAATTTTTTTTATTTAACCTTAATTTAAACTAATCAAGTCAGTTAAGAACAAATTCTTGTTTACAATGACGGCCTACACCAGCCAAACCCGGACGACGCTGGGCCTATTGTGCACCGCCCAATGGGCCTCCCAATCACGGCCGGATGTGATACAGCCTGGATTCGAACCACAGGTGTCCGAGCTGTGTGCTAGTATTTTAGTACATAAGCCTAAAATGTAGGGCTTAATTGTACACATGTTAAATAGCCTACACAGCCAATCGCCAAATAATGCTTTTGGGAACGGGCAGAAAGCCAAATAATGCTTTTGGGAAAGGACAGAAAGCCAAATAATGCTTTTGGGAAAGGACAGAAAGCCAAATAATGCTTTTGGGAACGGGCAGAAAGCCAAATAATGCTTTTGGGAACGGGCAGAAAGCCAAATAATGCATTTGGGAAAGGACAGAAAGCCAAATAATGCTTTTGGGAAAGGACAGAAAGCCAAATAATGCTTTTGGGAACGGGCAGAAAACCAAATAATGCTTTTGGGAACGGGCAGAAAGCCAAATAATGCTTTTGGGAAAAGACAGAAAGCCAAATAATGCTTTTGGGAACGGGCAGAATGCCAAATAATGCTTTGGGAACGGGCAGAAAACCAAATAATGCTTTTGGGAACGGGCAGAAAGCCAAATAATGCTTTTGGGAAAGGACAGAAAGCCAAATAATGCTTTTGGGAACGGGCAGAAAGCCAAATAATGCTTTTGGGAACGGGCAGAAAGCCAAATAATGCTTTTGGGAAAGGACAGAAAGCCAAATAATGCTTTTGGGAACGGGCAGAAAACCAAATAATGCTTTTGGGAACGGGCAGAAAGCCAAATAATGCTTTTGGGAAAGGACAGAAAGCCAAATAATGCTTTTGGGAACGGGCAGAAAGCCAAATAATGCTTTTGGGAAAGGACAGAAAGCCAAATAATGCTTTTGGGAAAGGACAGAAAAAGTTAATACTGCAGTGACACCTCTTGCATTGAGATGCAGTATCTTAGACCACTGCGCCACTCGGGAGCCCCCCAGCATACTGTCCCCCTCTCATTAAGAGGGGGGGAGGGTATGCTTGGTTTTTAATAAAATATACAGTATCCAGGCACTAAAAGCACATCTTGTCCCATGTGCAGATGGGCTGTGTTTGTCACGACTGGATAAGCTGCATTTCCGCTGTCAAAGTTCATGCCATAACCAACTGTGTTACCGCTAAAACCAGCTTTTGGTTGGTCTTAAACATCCTGACCAGCGCTGCCTGAAATTAGCACTTTAAGGTGTGTGTTTAAGGACACACCTTAAATATATCCACCCCTCCCATCTGAGAGCAAGCATGCTGATGTTAGACAGATAAATTGCCACGAGCGCCGCCTTAATGCCAGAAATAGAGCCATATATGTTATTCTAAGAGGTAGACTGGCTCTGGCAGCCTAAACAGACAAGAACTAAGACTAAACGTGAATCGATTCTCAATTGCAATACGGTTCTAGAAACATAAAGCTCTTTAATTTTATATCACATTAAAATAAATTCACAAATGCAAAATATACATTTACCGGAGCATGCTAGATAGCTAGTTAGCACAGGTGGTCCCTCGATCTTCTATCTCTCGTCCGGAAACACTTGCTGTAACATGAAGAAATGACCGTTTGGAAACACTAACCCTATAAAGGTGTATCAATTTCACCTTTTCTTTTTTGGAAATGATTTCTTGCTGATATGAAAGATAAAGTCCTTGTGCTTCCAAAAGCGTACCGCAGGCGGTGTGTGTTAATGTTCAGACCGAGTATCTGGGCTCTTATGTGTAATGTAATGGAACTGAGAATCATGATCCAGGGCTAGTGTGTCTGTAGGAAGGAAGTGGAACAAACAGTGAAGGAATCATGAGGCTTAAGCGTGTGTTTGTGTTCCAGGCCATTTTTGATCGAAACCGGAAGGACGAGTTGCCGGGGCTGCAGCTGGAGTGGATCGATGGAATCTGTACTCCGCTTTATGAGGTAATCCACCGCAATGCCACCACAGCCTCCCCAAACCCTAAGGGACTCACTACTGCTCTCACTACCACCAAGCACCACTAGCCGAATAGCCCCCTCTACAGAGGAGGCCGTCCTTCGCCTGTCATTGTCCCTAATGACGCCAGCAGTGGAAATGTCACTGCAGTAAACATTCTTTCCTTTTAGAGACACCTCTTAGAAAAATAAGTTGTTTTTTTTAAATCTGAAATAACTCCAAGGACGTGTACTATCTATTTGAGAATACTGCACTAGAATGAGACCTCGTTTCCGGATCTTGAGAATGCCAAGCAAACAAATGAATGAGGGAAGCATTGACGTTAGTGATGATGATACAGTATATTACCTGCTTAACTCCCTTTAATACAGGTATAGTGTGCCTCAACTGCACAGCACTGAAAGAGGGAATGAATAGGGAGAGTCAGCTCTGTGCTCTCATTGTGTGCATGCGTGTGTGGGTGGGTGGGTGCGGATGAGCCAGGTCATGACGTCTGCGGCAGTGAGTGTGTGTGGGAGACCGAGGAAGACTGGATGACTGACTTCCAGGGAAGATCAAGGCCACTGATAAAGACAAGGAGAGTTAGAGGCCAAGAGCACAAAGCAAACAAGTGAGAAATACAGGGAATGCCATACAGTATGCAGACAGTTACAGACATGATTTTTGCCAGATCAATTCTGCCAAAAAAAAAAAAACTGTAAATATGTTTTCACATATATTTTGATTGGCAAACGTAGGCCTACTATATTGTAATATTGGGACAAATATGCTTTCAAACGTTTAATTCAGGAGCAACTTGTGTTCAAAGTGATGGTAGACTGCCATTTTTTCCCCCTACTGCTTTGAAAACTCTACATTATTAGAACAAAGGGATTTGCTTTCTGTGTGTCTTTAGATTCAGACTCACACAGTGCCCTGCAAATGCTCATGTTTAGAGAATGCAGATATACAGCTCACGACCATACCGCCACCAATTAGAGGAGAGAGAGAGAGAGGGGAGCAGGAGGAAGTTCAGAGGCGCCAGGGGTTTCTGTGGGAGGAAGAGCATCTCACTGATCTCCTTCTCCTCGTGCTACTGTGTGGCATATTAATCCCGCGTTATGTAACCTCCCATCTTCAAAGCCTACCAGATAACCATGGCGCTCCGTCTTTATCCCCACTCGTTCCGTCTACTGCACTGGAATACTGATGCTGGAACAAGATAGAGGGGTTTTTAGAATGAAGGAGGAAAGAGAAGAGGGACATTGGCAGGATCCTAGTTGGAAATCCTCCTCTATTCTCCAGCTGTACTAGTCAAACTCTGAGAGATTAAGTTGATCACAGAGTGGGTTTGTCCATCCAAGGTACGTGGCGCTATTACAAGCACCACACACAGGGTGCAATGTCAACTCCCTGACAGGAGTCAGTCTTTACTGAACCCTCACCATCTGTGGATGTGGAGACTGAGTGCTCTAACAACAACCTGCCATGGCGACTAGAAGGGAGCTGGTCCTGTGTAGTGTACGGCCGAGTCCCAAATGGCATCCTATTCCATATGACTTTGGTAAAAAAAAAAAAAAAAAAAGTGCACTATATATAATAAGGTACCATTTGGGACGTACCCTAGTGGTTCTGGTAATGGTAGAACTGTATGAATCAATGTGTCTGGAGCTCTCCAAAATTCGCAGTGGAAACACACCATTTGGAATATTTCATGTTCACTATGGAATGTTGTGGACATACGGTCACTAGGTTCTAGTTTGAAGTGCAAACTAAAAGCCGTCTCTGGAAATGATTATGCATAGCATATGAACGAGAGGCCATGCGGAATCTTTTGATCATGTAAATGTAGTCTTGACTGCTGAACTGCACCCAATTAGAAAACATAACTTCAGTGTACCACCGCAATTGTTGTGTGAGTTTGTGAGTGCACCCTCTGAACACACATGCTTTTCAAATCCCCCCTAGCGGTTGTAACAGGTTTGACAGTTTCAGGCAACAGGCAGTTCCGTAGATCATTTTCTGGCATGAGATTGTACTGATTTGACTCATAAAACATGTATGGAGATGCGCCACGGGCCAGCCATAACTGCACACTGGCGGGGATGATGAGATACTGAGCACATACTCATAGACAATTATTGTAGCGTTTTATAACATTGTGAGTTATTCCACTCATATATATTAATACTGTGTATTGCGTCCTATGTCGCTATGTGTCTTGCATGCCCCAGCCCATCACCACATATAAAGTTCCCTATCCGGATATAAAAGTTATGTGAATTGAATTGATAGCATAAATTAAATTATCCCCTGTTGTCGTGGCGATGTGTACAGTATCTCTTCCTAAATGGCGGCTTTGTGTTTTGTGTCTGTTGTGGAAAGTGTTTGAAACATGGGTTAATTAGTGTGCAATGGGAAGCCAAGTGATTTAGATAATATTTAAAGTAGCCTAAATGCAGTGTAAAGAGAAGAGAACCCCCCACATCTCTGAGGTAATTCATTAAAGGCTGTATGAAAGGCAATGTGTCACAGTGACTGAATTGTCGTTTACAATTCCACAGCAAGAATGACACTAGTAACTAATTACAGTCCAGTGAGTCATTTTTTCTTCATATTAACCCAGTGAGTACCGTCCAACGCTGACATCTATGGACGTTGAAAAGATGTTGAAATTTGGTCTGTCCACAGATGTCCGGTCTAGACCGGACTTGATTCAGCCTAAACATAGACGACTATGATTGGTTGAGATTTGTTCCGGACCGTTCTTGATTTGGCCCCAAAAAAGACGTCTATGATTGGTTCAGATCAAATCAAATCAAATGTTATTAGTCACATGTGCCGAAAACGAGCCCCTAACCAACAATGCGGTTAAAAAATGAATATAAAAAATAAGAATAAGAAATAAAAGTAACAAGTAATGAAAGAGATATGGTCCAAGTTTTGACAGCACAGTACAGTAGAGCATGTATTCCCAAACTGGGGTACGCGTAATACCGTTGGGGGTACGCCAAATAAAAATTCTTCACATTTTCAAACTACATTTATATTTTCCAACGGGGCTATACATTTGGGTGAGGTTTTTCTCTCTCCTGAGTAGCCTCGTTTCACTGCCAAAAATAAAATTCACCCATCTAGTGTTCAGCGAAATAACAACACAATGTCAAATACAGGTATCCTAGTCAAATAATTAACATCCATCACATTAACCGTTACTCTCTCACGGGAAACCTTCACTCTTGCGCAGACATTTAGAAACAAAACATGACAATTTGAAAAACAAGCCACTAAAGTTTTTTGAGCGAGAATAAAGACGACTTTCGAGTAGTAAGACATGTATAAAAGCAACAGATACCATACCTCTCGGAATGCCTGACAGCTTGAAAGACGTTTTGGACACTACGGTGAGAATGGTTAACTTTGTTAAAGCAAGCCCCCTGAACTCTCATGTATTTTCTGCATAATGCAATGATATTGGCAGCGACCATGTAACGCTGTTACCACACACAGAAGTGAGCTGGTTATCAAGAGGTAAAGTATTGACACTTTTTAAAAATTGCGAGACGAGCTTAAAGTTTTCTTTACTGACCATAATTTTCCCTTGTCTGACCACTTGCATGATGAAGAGTTTTTCACACGACTGGCCTATCTGGGTGATGTTTTTTCTCGCCTGAATGATCTGAATCTAGGATTACAGGGACTCTCCGCAACTATATTCAATGTGTGGGACAAAATTGAGGCTATGATTAAGAAGTTGGAGCTCTTCTCTGTCTGCATTAACAAGGACAACACACAGGTCGTTCCATCATTGTGTGATTTTTTATGTGCAAATGAACTCAAGTTTACGGACAATGTCAAGAGGGGGTACGCAGCTGTAGGTTGAATGTTTGAAGGGGTACGGGACTATAAAAAGTTTGGGAACAACTGCAGTAGAGGACAGTACAGTTACGTTTAGTACCAAGTAGAGTACAGTAGAGTACAGTGTAATGTTCTGTATGTTACTGTACTGTACCCTACTGTACTCTACTGCACTAAACTGTACTGCATGGCAATGTGCTCTACTGTAGCCTATTGTACATATCAGGGTGGCAGGTAGCTTAGCAGTCAGATGCATATTTTTTGTATGATGAATAATGTACTATGTGAAAGATGGTCTTCATTTATCTCACTTTATAACACCCTGCCTCTTCTCTCTCTCCCTTCTCGCTCTCTTCTCCCCCTCGCTCTCTTCTCCCTCTCGCTCTCTTCTCCCTCTCTCCAGACATTGGTGAAAATAAACCCCAAGCTCCAGCCAATGGTTGACTTGATCCAGGCTAACAGGGCCAAGTGGGGGGAGCTAAACAAAGAGAGACAACGCAGCCAGAGTGAGTCCAAACCCACAAGCCATTGCAGCAGTGACACCACAGAAACAAGAACTTGTTCTTTGGGCGACACACCTTGCAACACACCTTGCTGTGCAGGTGACCCTCCCAAACCGGCAAGCTAGCTCCTGCTGACCTCTCCAGGCAATATTTCCTCCGCCTCTTAGCTTCTTTACTCTTTAATGCAGCCTGCAGAATAGGCAGTGCAGTGCAGTGCAGTGCAGAGATTTCTTGGGCTCTGCTTGCTTTTGCCACTAGAGATGGGCTTTAGACTGTCGCCATGGTCAAGGTGTTTCCTGCTCCTTCCACAGCTACTTCCTGTGTGGGAAACAGAGAGAGCTGTGTCTGACATGTTAGTCAGAGCAGCGCAGCTAGTTATTCCTCTGACCATTGCAAGTGTGAGGAAACTTCAGACCTCTGTGTCAGAATGGCAAACAGTGATAAGGCAGGTGTAGGAGAAAGCTGCAACCTCACTACAAGGTGCATGGAGTGTATGTAGAGATGACCTAACTGTTGTTTTTCTGTACCGTCATTATGCCATCCCTTACGTTGCTTTCGATATCTGTTGCTAGAATATTGTTCTTGGGGAGGGTGGTTACTCTTTTTTATTTTATTTTGTACATATGACATTTGAAGAGATGGTACTTGCAAGTGCAGTTGTTGATTTGGATGCTTGGCTGATTTGGAGTCATGAAGTTAGCTAGTGTTGAGGGTCAAGGTGTTGGGAACCAGCAGGGCCTGTGGCTACGCTTGCAATGCAAATCGTTCGCTCCACTCCACTCCTTGTGCCTTGTTTGAAAGTCCTTATGAAAAATGCATGGCGTCTTCACACACTGAGATTCTTCTATAGTTTGAGAGATTCTATTTGACCATTCTGAATTTGGTCTTGATCCCCTGTCTCAGTTAGAGAGTATTTAATACATGTAAGTTACGTTAGAAGTATTACTGACCCAGAAGAGTCGTTTTATAAGCCACATGATTGGGAAAGAGATCAATCACACACATAGACAATGTGCCTTTGCAAAATTGTTCTGATCATGTCACGTTTTATGAATAATTTGCCCATTTACAATTAGGCTCCCATCCCATTGGTTTACTAATTTCAACGACGTGCTTGTTTTTAGTCTATGGCCTTTAGATGGCCGCTGCAGGTTGATTTAACAGAGAATGGCTATATATTCTGCTGAAGCTATTTCAGCTGAGGGAAAGGTGCATCGGGAATGTCACACAAATAGTGTAATGGCAGCTCATTCCTTACTAGTGTACCTCAGAATACCATGTCAGTACACAACACAACTAGGTATTCACACCAAAACAAATCGAAACGTACAATTGTTCTAAACTATTAACACGTTTGGATCCCTTTAGAACAGAGCGTGTCCGTGCCGCAGCCGCATTAGGTTCCATGTTGAGGTTTTATTCGGGGTATGAATTGTTGTAGCTTTGTTAATTGGAGTTTAAACATGTAGCTGTGCGCATCGTGTGGCATGGATCTTTGTGCTACTGTATTTGAGTTGAAACAAATTGACGGTGGGAAATTGAATTGCATGAGGTGTGACTACAGTATTGAAATCAAACTGCTATGGATGTAGCAAACAAAAACCTGAGCCAACAAATACCTCGTATTTTGAACTTTATTATTAATATGCATATGACTATTTAATTTAATTGCATGGATTATACAATTGCATCATGTTTGGTGAAGTATTAACATTGCTGTAATATTTTTATTACATTTGGTTTCAAATGTGGCCAATTTCTACTTGGTACTGTCTTCTTTAGCATTTGGAAACAGCTTATTGTATTTCTTCATGTTTTCCCTCTGTTACTACCAATGGTTTATATATACACTAGAAGACTGACAGGGGGCGCTGTTTTGAAGCCACCTCACCTCCATCTTGGCACTCCCTCACCGTTGTAAAAAATATTTTGGATTGTATGGAAATGCATTTATTAATGTTTACCTTTGATTTAGCCAAGTTTATTCTATTACAGACACCTTAATGCATACTTTTAAAGTATATTATGTCAGCTAAACATACACATTTTAAGTAAATAACACAAATAAAAACATGTTCCTTAAAGTATCATTTTTAAGTTCAAAACAAATATTCAAATAAATGTAATTTTGTCCTTGAAACATTTCATTGAAATACTGTCGAAATCCATTCATTCCTATGGAGGACTGCTCCCACTGGGGAGTGCCAATATGGCCGACCAGCGGCTTCAAGCCTCTCATTGGCCAATACATGGCATAGCAATTCAGGGTTTATATACATCATTGGTTACTACTCTTTTCTCATTAAGCTAGGTGAACTTGATGGACCTATACAGGCATGTTACTGGAAAATGTGCAATGTTTTTGTTAAGTTGAAATAAAAATGTGCTGCTAGTTGTCTGTGCCTTCATTATTTTGCAAGGCTGTGTAAGGGATTCCATTCTCTAACGAAGAGTACACATGCACAATTTTTTCCTGTTACCATACTGACCCCTTGTGGACAAATGTGTATATAGGAATAAAGAGGATGGATGCAATCTGAACAGTCGCATTGGAGAATTCCAGCACTGTCTCCTTATCGAGTGTCTGATTACCTGCTGAGCAGTGATTCAAATCAGGACTAAGTTGGAAATGTGTCTGCACAAGACCTACTGTAGAAATAACGGATAAATATTCATATCTGGTGGTATACATTCCAAAGTGTGTATTAGTAACACCTTCCTAATGAGTTGCACCCCGTTTGCCCTCAGGACAGCCTCAATTCAGCTGGACATGGACTCCACAAGGTGTTTTCCCATGTTGACTCCAATGCTTCCCACAGTTGGTCCAGTTGACTGGATGTCCTTTGTGTGGTGGACCAGTATTGATACACAGGGGAAACTGTTGAGTGTGAAAAACCCAGCAGTGTTGCAGTTTTTGACACACTCAAACCGGTGCACCAGGCACTTACTACCACACCCTGTTCAAAGGCACTGAAATCTTTGTCTTGTTCATTCACCCTCTGAATGGCACACATACACAATCCATGTCTCAAGGCTTAAAAATCCTTCTTCAACTAGTCTCCTCCTCTTGATGGGCAAGTACAATGATTGAAGAGGATTTAACAAGTTACATCAATGAGGGATCATAGCTTCGACCTGGTTTCACCTGGTCAGCCTGTCTTGGAAAGGTGTTCCTACTGTTTTGTACACTCAAGTGTCAAATCAGGGCGATGGTGGTGGCATATAAATCAACATGGATTATCCTTTTGTGATGAATCTCTCTCTGGAAGATCGGGATTGCTACATATCTGAACATAGCTGTTCCCCAGATAAGTGCTGTGTTCATGTTGACGTCAGCAACAGCAGCAGTGTGTGGGTGGGTGAGTGGGAGGATGAATCTCAGGGGAGCTGCTCGAGATACCTTTGACTGGGAGCACAGAAAGGATGTGTGTTACAGCAACTCCTCCGTTCTGGATTACCTTGAGCTTGAAGAAGGTAGAGTCAATTGCGTGTCTTAAGAGGACGAGTGGGCGGCCAAACAATGCCTATCTTTATGAGGACCGGGCCCTTTGCTCTGCTGACCGTCAAGCCCTCGCTCTGTGTGTGTGTGTGTGTGGGGGAGAGAGAATGTGTGTTCTGACATCACCTGTATGCGAGAGACAAGCAGTGACATTTCCTGTCAATTGGATACAGTATTTCCATTCAACTGATGTGTCAATCTACAAGACAACCACTCGTTTTTATTTCAATTTATTGCACAAACAGCATTAACAAAATGTACTTGAATGTTAATACTATCAAGTGGAAAATAACAAACATTCAAATTTCAAGCTCTCGTTAAGTTCTCTTTCGATACCATCACAAGACGTAAAAGCATGAAACTGATCAGAAAATACTGTCTGGGCCCCCACCATTTCCTTCATTGACGTTTCATTGAGGCAAAATGTTTATTGGAGCTGGAGATGAGAAACCTGGGCAGGAAGGTGGCATGGGGTGACACAATGCACTGTGGGAAAGCTGTGAGGCTAGCTTGGGAACAGGAGGAACAAAGTCATACAGTAGTAGTGACAGGAAAATGGTCGCAACAACATTTCATGTATCTTTCTCTAGCACCGCGCACAGTAGATTCCATGTCTGCGAGTTCAGGATTGGCCACAACATCAACACATGCCTCCAAAATAGGCCAAACTTAGCTACACAATCATCGTTAAGTGACAAAGGTACAACTTTGTTTGACTCAAATGTATCCTTTCAAACAAAACCATAATATTGGGACACTCACCAGACTAGTGTGTAAATACATCCAAATACAAGCAACTTATTTTGAAGTAGTGACAATTGTAATTACATTTTAATGAAGTTTTGTCTGATATGAACAGGAATAAGTACTGTACATGTAATACTTACAGTAACAGTTATACATTTTTGGATATTTCTAGAGATGGTTTCTGGGTACTTGCATATATGAATAATAAAAAAAGTATCATCAGGATATATAAATGTTAATGTAATACTAAATGTATTTAACTATACAACATGTACAAACATATACATCCAGTATGTTTGCATGGTGAAAGGGTTGTGTGAAAAGTCTTTGGTACAAACATGGGCATTGGGATTCAGTTGTCTGTAACCTGTTAACACTAAAGTACACACTAAAGCATGTACGATCCAAGTATATTGGCTTTGTCCACAAACTGAACTCTATATGACAAGCAAAGACCATGCAAGGTTAAAATCTAGTTCAGAAAATACAAAAACAATAATAATATAAGTTGATAGATGCGTCATCTAACCTTGTCATAGTTTCTTCAATATGACAGTTTAACGTAATAGCTAAGGTTTTAGGGTCGGGACGTTTGAACTCTGAGGTCAATTTTCAGTAGGCACCACTCAAGCATAATGTGGTAATGTACTCCTAGGTAGGTACATGTTTAGATCCAAAATAAATACACAGCTCCTGTGGCAATAATTCATCGTTCTAAGTCATAACTAAAAAGGCATGAGGGCTTGAGTTGAGAAACAAAGACCAATTGGAAACAGAGAAATCTCTAATGAAGGGCATGGTCATTATTAGGGAAGAAACAGGATGCCATAAAAAAAAAAAAGACAAACCAGTCAAGCTTCCAGTCGGTAACCTTTGCACCTGGAGTATATGAGGAGGAAAGGGAGACGTCTTCAGAAAGGCACAGGGATTTAGAGAGTGCGTTCATCTCAGACTTACCGCTAAAGTAGTGCCAAACACAGGTGAATAAACAACGTGTACAAATACAAATTAAGTTAGTGAAGATGGCATCAATCGTAGGAAACAATTCATGAATTAATAAATGGCAAACATGGGATCACAAAAGTTAGCTCGCATCATGTACGGTATCGAAAGGCCATTCCTATAGCGTGCTGTACACGTGACTGAAACCAGCAACAGTACACAATCACAGTACTGGAGTTAGTATGATACACTCTGGAAAGGGCCGAGGCCTTTTGAAACAACGATCGTCAAAAATGAATCGTAGACGATTATTGTTACCCGCCTGGAAAAGAATGTAGCGCGAGGAAAGTGAAAGGTGACCGGCTTATTGCTTTCCTCAAGAACCAGACAGACACTCACCCTAGGAATGGAACCACGTCTGACGATGACAGCGCAACTCAAGTCATACAGAAGGAGGCGGGGGGGGGGGGGGGGGGGGCGTTTATATTTCTTTTCGTGTCAATTTCACATTTTAGTAACTGTTAAAGCCAGTTGCACGAGAGGCTGTGAGAAAAGGTGTGAAGATAAAAAGGTGGAAAACAAAGCAAGGAGTAAATTAGAGGAGGTTTCGGTTGCCGAAAATGTTATCTGGGTCCACATAATCCTTGACGGACTGGAGCATCCCGACACCCAAGCTGGAGATGCTCTCCTTCATCCACTCCTTCCGAAGTTTCCCAACTGGAGAGAGAGAAGAAAAAAATAAACACAAAAGAAAGGAGAAATCAGCACGCCTGATTGCGCAGCAGGCTGCTTGGGAGCCAATCAATCTTGTGAGAGTGAGTGAATAAACAGAAGGTGATAAATGCTTTTATTCAGAGAGGAGAAATGTTTTGCATGGCATGATTTATGGAGCCCAGCAGCCTATCAAACTCATTAGGCCCTGTGTGTTCCCCGAGGAGGTGCCGGCTGGCCGCCGCATGCACGCCCCGCTCTGCCTCTCCCTCCCGCATTCCCTGAGCAGGCTTCCACTACCTTATCATCCCCCCCACCCCCCCACCACGGTGTGTGGGGTGCGTGTTCTCCTCAGGCTGACCAGCACAGCCCTAAAGTCCCAGCGTGCCACGCTCACCCGCTCACACCGCCATCCTTCTGACCCTGGCCACTGACTGTGCCGGTGGCGTGGGGACACAATGGTCCTCTGTCATGGCTCTGGCCGCAGGCCCACTGTGAGGAGGCTCCTGTTGAGGAGCTGGAGAGAGCCCAGACCAGCGCTCTGCCAGCTGGCCAGACAGACAGACAGACACACTCCAGAGTCCCCCCAGTCCTGCCAGGACCGCAGCAGGGAGCCTGGAGCCTCTGGGAGAGGGACAGGTTCTCACTAGTCCCTGGCACACAGTCAACACCAGAGCATGGCTGGAAACCAGGAGCATTCATGGGACTGGCACCACATTGAAACTGCTACAGAAGCGTTCAATCCACTATCAGTTTTAGAATGACAAACCCCTCCCACATGTTCTACAACAGGTCACAGCAACCTCACTCCTTTTGTCTGATTACACACAATTCATTTAGAAAGTAAATAACAAACAGAGAAAGTTGAGGAACCTGTGCTGAGATCAGAGTCAATCTGAAAGCGACATTGTGTCTTTGAAGAGGGGAAACCAGGCAGTCTGTTTGTTCTGGGTAAACATCAAGCGTAAGGCCGCACTTTCTTGGAAAAGCACACACAGCTATCTTCTTTCCACTAGTCTAAAAACAGCCCTGAGAATGGAATGAACTTCAACAGGTGCCATTGAAATGAGTACATGCGTTGGGAGCTCAAGCTCCTGCAGGTAATGTGCAGATATAACCATCAGAGATTAGATAAGAGTACGGCAACAAATTTAACAGAGCAAGATAGAAAAGGGGCGCTCACATACCATCCCTTCCCCCGTAACTGAACTGCCTCACCCTGTCTCTACGTCGCTGGCATTGAAGAGAGCCAGCCCAGCCTCACATGTTAAATGGGGTGACTGAGAACTGGAGCATGGGGGAGGCTTGGGGAGATGGGAGGGCGCCATGCTATCAGCAACGCCGAGGCGGAGCAGCCAGGGGATACAGATGGAAATCAGCCATGGGGCCACAGAGGGCCGTCTCCTGACAAGACAGGACAAACAGGGGGGCCACGCCACGCACACCCAGATGGTGACAGTGGGACCAGTCAGTCACCCAATCCGCTGCTACCCAATAACTAACAAAGTGGCCTGCTCTCCTCCTCCTCCCTCCTTCTCCCCTCCCTCGTCCCACCTCCATCCCTCCCTCCACTCAGGAAGGAGAGAAAACAGAAGGTGCCGGGACTGCATCATTGCCTCCATCACAGTGATAATTTACACATCTATCTTGTCATTTTCCCTCCTTTTCGCCTGCTATTGCAATCAATCTACCCTGGGTTTGGCCATACAGCTGAGACATGCAAAGAGGAGCAGGCAGGCAGGCAGGCACTTATTTTGGAAATGAATGAGAAAGAGAAACACAGAGGTCTAGAAACAGCAGATATTTCTGTGTACCTCTGGGAGACGGCCCAAAAACGAGAGCTATGGCTAATGAACGGAAAATAAGCTAATTCAACTCATTTTTCTTGGTTTCCAGCTGCGCTTCTCGGTGACCTGTGTAGTAGCAGTGCAGTTGACCGGCGGCATTTAGGCCAACATTCTATAGAGTCACACGGTCAGGAGGAGCTGCCTCCCTGCTCTTCTGGAACACCCCCCGTGTGGAGTATAGGACTGAGCTGAGAGCCTTGTCACTCAGTCTCTCTGTGTGCACTGGCCTGTTTAAACAACTGGAGACCAGGACATGAAAGAGAGGGTAGTGTAGTGGGCCTGTGTCTCTCTGAAATGAACAGGGACAAGGCCAGTGGGGTGAGTGTCTGAAGAACCAGGACTGTTTCTAAGTTTACACTGACGGATGACTCTCAACCTGACTGGTGTGCCAACAGCTCTGCTCCTGCTAAAACATGTCGTGTCCTTTTACATTCTACTCTGACACAACAGTGACCACCTTAGAGCTAAACATTGGGGGTAGAACATCAAAACAATAGAAGATATTGTCATGAATGGATGGTATGTGACGACTTCTAAAATGTACTTAAACCGGCCTGTCAAATCCAGCCCACATATATTTGTGTAAAAATGTAGTTGTGTTGTAGCAAGAGTGTATTAAGCTGCAGGGATGGATAGTGGAGAACTGGAGATAGAGGGTTACACACACACACAAAACACTCCACTCACCCAGAGCCACTACACACACACCCTGGGCAGCCTGACCTGGTGTAAACACAGGTTAGAAAAATGTATATTTCCTGCGGTGGCCTCCCACCTCGTCCTCCCAGACTACATCTGTTTTGTTTGATACACAAAACCCAGTGAAACTAGCTCCATTTGTCACGCGGTGATTGTGGGCAGACAAACCGGCCTGTCCTCGCTCAGATAGCAGACCCAGCTGTTATTAATCACAATTACAGAGTGGGCCTCGCACCGAGAAGCTGCATCAATATCCCCTCTCCCCCCTGGCCCCACACCCCCCTGCTCAGCCCCCCTGCTCAGCCCCGGGTGGCCGGCTGGCCCACCGATTGGAGGTCAGTAAATACCGGGCGATAACACCGGCATCATTTACCCTGGCCTATTGCCTTCCAGTATTAGCAATCTTCTAATTTTTAACCTTCCCCGCCTTCGAGAGAAATTGCGATTTAATATCGCAGCTGATTCACTGCATGCTGTTTCTGACAGGCGTGATGAATAGCCTAAAGTGATGTATGAAACCGGCCAGGCGGATGGCAATATAGATAAGGTAAGGTAGCCATTTGGGTTAGCCCTGATAGGGTACCAACAGAGCCGTTTTCCCCCCTCGCTCCCCTGCTCACGTTTCATTTGGCCCGTGTTGAACAAAAGAGCCACAGCAGACTGTCTGCACTGTGGGGAAGTTTGGACGCCCCAAGGAAGCAATGAAAGGTCTCCTCCTAGCCAAAACAGAGGCTTTCAAAAGACTGTTCTGTGCCTGTTTTCTTACGTAGAGCAGCATACCGACAGAGCCTGTCAGACTACCCTATTGGGACTTCAAACCACTGCCCTGCCACCCATCTCTAAGTGAGGAGGCAGGGCAGTAGTATGAATGCTGTCGGGTTTTGGAGCCAAAAGGAACAGTGCCAAAACGTGCTGACATGGTTAGATGTAGGGATACTTCTAGATGTAGGGGTGTTCACTTGACTGTACCTCCGTGGTGGTGCGAGAGGCTTCCTCCATTGGCTAGGATCTCCTCTCTAGCGGCGTGCTAGGAATGGACAACAGACGACACACATCAATGCATCAATGAGCCCCTCATTTCCACGATGACTATCGTCACCCTTAACTATGGTGGTCATGCATCCTCCAGAGTGGTAACGGTTAAGAGTTTCAGGTCAGAAATTATGCATGTCTGTGAGTGGGTAGCTAGTACATATTTGGAGTGCTCTGTAGATTTACCTCCACTCGTTCATATGTATGTACTGGGTCCGCCAGTCCTCTGTAGTTGAAGGCAAAGTAGAAGTAAACACACGCGCCAGCGTCATAGGTCTGAGTCACTCTGCAAGGCAAGAGCAAAGGGTTTCAACATGACAGTGTTCGCAACAGAGAATAAAAGGCTGGGTTGTGTTTTTAAATGCTTTTGTCCACACGTGTCCCACTGAAATCTCTCTCCACATGAATCTAAAGAGAGCATCGTTTAGTAGAACCAAAATCAATTTTCTAACAATAAATGCTTTTTTCCCCCTCTCTCTCTCTCTCATTGGAATCGGAGAGCAGACAGATGGAGCCGAGAGGCTGGTGTTTCCTCGTGAACCTCTGACCCCAATTCTCCCTCATGTTTTCTAAGACGCGGAGGAGATGCGCTGGATCAGTCACCTTTAATAACATCCCATTATCAGGACATTGAATGGCCATCAGCACACTTTGATTGGATTATCCGAGCTACATTTACAACGGTTCAGGACACAATATGCTTCAACGCTGGCTGTCCGCAACTGGCTAAAAGATTGTGCTTTCACATGAATACGCAAAACAAGAAATTGTAATAATAACTGACATTTTGCACAGTTCAAAAGATGAATACTATTTGAAAACGTTACGTGCTTCCTTTTAAGAAGCGCAGGGCTAATATGATAAAATGCTCGATTCCCTTATCATTAAACATTTATTGGATATTAACCATCTTAGTAGGCATGTGCATATTTACTATAACTCTAACCAGGGCAAAAATATCTGCATTGAAAATTCAACTAAACCCTTATCAATGAAACACTGTGCTTCAGGGAAAGGAAACACCAGTACAAGAGTCTGTGTTGTTTTTCTCTAGCCCCTGTATCCTTACTGTGTTGTTTTTCTCAAGCCCCCGTCTCCTCTCTGTGTTGTTTTTCTCAAGCCCCAGTCTCCTCTCTGTTTCTCTAGCCCCCCGTCTCCTCTGTGTTTTTCTCAAGCCCCAGTCTCTTTACTGTGTTGTTTTTCTCAAGCCCCCGTCTCTTTACTGTGTTGTTTTTCTCAAGCCCCCGTCTCTTTACTGTGTTGTTTTTCTCAAGCCCCCGTCTCTTTACTGTGTTGTTTTTCTCAAGCCCCCGTCTCTTTACTGTGTTGTTTTTCTCAAGCCCCCGTCTCTTTACTGTGTTGTTTTTCTCAAGCCCCCGTCTCTTTACTGTGTTGTTTTTCTCAAGCCCCCGTCTCTTTACTGTGTTGTTTTTCTCAAGCCCCAGTCTCTTTACTGTGTTGTTTTTCTCAAGCCCCTGTATCCTTACTGTGTTGTTTTTCTCAAGCCCCTGTATCCTTACTGTGTTGTTTTTCTCAAGCCCCCGTCTCTTTACTGTGTTGTTTTTCTCAAGCCCCAGTCTCTTTACTGTGTTGTTTTTCTCAAGCCCCTGTATCCTTACTGTGTTGTTTTTCTCAAGCCCCCGTCTCTTTACTGTGTTGTTTTTCTCAAGCCCCAGTCTCCTCTCTGTGTTGTTTTTCTCAAGCCCCAGTCTCCTCTCTGTTTCTCTAGCCCCCCGTCTCCTCTGTGTTTTTCTCAAGCCCCTGTATCCTTACTGTGTTGTTTTTCTCAAGCCCCCGTCTCTTTACTGTGTTGTTTTTCTCAAGCCCCCGTCTCTTTACTGTGTTGTTTTTCTCAAGCCCCCGTCTCCTTACTGTGTTGTTTTTCTCAAGCCCCCGTCTCTTTACTGTGTTGTTTTTCTCAAGCCCCCGTCTCTTTACTGTGTTGTTTTTCTCAAGCCCCAGTCTCTTTACTGTGTTGTTTTTCTCTAGCCCCTGTATCCTTACTGTGTTGTTTTTCTCAAGCCCCCGTCTCTTTACTGTGTTGTTTTTCTCAAGCCCCCGTCTCTTTACTGTGTTGTTTTTCTCAAGCCCCCGTCTCTTTACTGTGTTGTTTTTCTCAAGCCCCAGTCTCTTTACTGTGTTGTTTTTCTCAAGCCCCAGTCTCTTTACTGTGTTGTTTTTCTCAAGCCCCCGTCTCTTTACTGTGTTGTTTTTCTCTAGCCCCTGTATCCTTACTGTGTTGTTTTTCTCAAGCCCCCGTCTCTTTACTGTGTTGTTTTTCTCAAGCCCCCGTCTCTTTACTGTGTTGTTTTTCTCAAGCCCCAGTCTCTTTACTGTGTTGTTTTTCTCTAGCCCCTGTATCCTTACTGTGTTGTTTTTCTCAAGCCCCCGTCTCTTTACTGTGTTGTTTTTCTCAAGCCCCCGTCTCTTTACTGTGTTGTTTTTCTCAAGCCCCCGTCTCTTTACTGTGTTGTTTTTCTCAAGCCCCCGTATCCTTACTGTGTTGTTTTTCTCAAGCCCCCGTCTCTTTACTGTGTTGTTTTTCTCAAGCCCCCGTCTCTTTACTGTGTTGTTTTTCTCAAGCCCCTGTATCCTTACTGTGTTGTTTTTCTCAAGCCCCAGTCTCCTCTCTGTGTTGTTTTTCTCAAGCCCCAGTCTCCTCTCTGTGTTGTTTTTCTCAAGCCCCAGTCTCCTCTCTGTGTTGTTTTTCTCAAGCCCCAGTCTCCTCTCTGTGTTGTTTTTCTCAAGCCCCAGTCTCCTCTCTGTGTTGTTTTTCTCAAGCCCCAGTCTCCTCTCTGTTTCTCTAGCCCCCCGTCTCCTCTGTGTTTTTCTCTAGCCCCAGTCTCCTCTGTGTTTTTCTCAAGCCCCTGTATCCTTACTGTGTTGTTTTTCTCAAGCCCCAGTCTCTTTACTGTGTTGTTTTTCTCAAGCCCCAGTCTCTTTACTGTGTTGTTTTTCTCAAGCCCCTGTATCCTTACTGTGTTGTTTTTCTCAAGCCCCCGTCTCTTTACTGTGTTGTTTTTCTCAAGCCCCAGTCTCCTCTTTGTGTTTCTCTAGCCCCCCGTCTCCTCTGTGTTTTTCTCTAGCCCCCCGTCTCCTCTCTGTGTTTTTCTCTAGCCCCCCGTCTCCTCTGTGTTTTTCTCTAGCCCCCCGTCTCCTCTGTGTTTTTCTCTAGCCCCCCGTCTCCTCTCTGTGTTTCTCTAGCCCCCCGTCTCCTCTCTGTGTTTTTCTCTAGCCCCCCCGTCTCCTCTCTGTGTTTTTCTCTAGCCCCCCGTCTCCTCTCGGTGTTTTTCTCTAGCCCCCCGTCTCCTCTCTGTGTTTTTCTCTAGCCCCCCGTCTCCTCTCTGTGTTTTTCTCTAGCCCCCCGTCTCCTCTGTGTTTTTCTCTAGCCCCCCGTCTCCTCTGTGTTTTTCTCTAGCCCCCCGTCTCCTCTGTGTTTTTCTCTAGCCCCCCGTCTCCTCTGTGTTTTTCTCTAGCCCCCCGTCTCCTCTGTGTTTTTCTCTAGCCCCCCGTCTCCTCTCTGTGTTTTTCTCTAGCCCCCCGTCTCCTCTGGGTTTTTCTCTAGCCCCCCGTCTCTTTTGAGGAGTTGTGGGAAGAGCTGTTGTTCCTGTGACGTGGCCCATCGCTCGGAGGGTGTACTGGCTTCTAGAGGTTAAATGGGCAAATCAATCATGTGACAGACTGCAGGCGGGAAATAAATGGCTGAAGCCTAATCAGGTTGGGGCCTAATCTGTCCACAGTGAGCAAGGAGCAGGCAGTCTGTGCGTGTGTGGCCAGGTCACACAGGGAAGGTCACAGGACTCCTCTCTTGCCTGCGAGCACACACTACTGGCCCACTCATAGCAGGGAACACGTTTTAGAAGATCTAATCATAGGACATGATCAACCACACCAGTCAAATATGTACACAAGTTGAATCATGGAGTTAGAGATGCAGAGGTACATGTCAAGGATTTTTTTAACATGATCTCCACGATGTCAGCAAGTGTGCTGTCGCTCGGAAACCAAGACGGCTGAAAGGTCTCTTCCTAAACGTACCTGCATGAGGTCAAGGGTTGAAACTGGACTCCTCGCTCTTTACACTCTCGGTTAATACGCTCTTTGACATTCCGGCAAAGGTCCAACACCCTGAAGAAAGACAACAGGAGAGAGAAACATAAAGACTAGCATGTTCTCCTGAAGAGTAGCAGACTGATAAGACATGATGAAAGCCCTGTCTGAGACCCAGTAATGCACTATATAGGGAATAGGGTGCACAGCCCCATGATTTAACCCAGTACGACAGGTGGAGCTGAGCTGTCGAGAGTTATGTGAAGAGAAGGCCTCTGGCCCTGCACTGTGGGGTACACAGACAGAGAGACAGACAAGGTGGAGAACCTCACACCATTATGGAGACTGTAGTGCTAGGTATTTGTAGCTGGGAGAGACTGGCTCACTCTGTTCTCTAATGGCCGTCACTCCCAGGCATGTGCAGCCTAGTGTGGAGAGATGGAGGAGGAAGAGGGGTAATGAGCCCTGAACATATGCTCGCCCGCTAACCCCCATCAGGCCGTCTACACAGTGGGGTGCTGAGCACGCGTGTGTGTTGGTGTCCGTGTGTGTGTGTCTGCCCGTGTGTCTGTGAAAAAAAAAAAGGGGGGGGGGGGGGGGGGGTGTACTCTCCTGAGATATCGCTTTAAGGTGCAAGGGAGTCAGTCATTTTTTTGTTCATGTGTGGGAAGAACTGTGTGGTTTCATAATGGGAAGGTTTTTTTACACTGAATTTCCAACACTGTATGTTGGATATTCATGTTCAATCTCACACCCAGCAGCACACATGAATGCATCACACTGGCCATGTCTCCCTCTTTCCCTGTAGCTCCCCCCTGCACAGATTCAGGCTGGGGCTGGAGAGGCAGTATTCCCTCCCACGCACAGCCAGTTAATGGAGGGAGAAGGCAGGCATGAAGGTGAATGTCAGAGAGGGAGTGGGGGTTGAGAAACTTGTCTTTGGGGCTCTTCAAACTGACTGTGTGGGAAGAGAGTGATGTCGAATTGTCACACCAGTTCAGAGACACTCGTTCATTCACAAAGGTTAAACAAGCTGCCATCTTTGTCTTTACCTGTCCCAAGGCACCGATGTCTCAAATGATTCTGCGACCACGTAGTAGTCCATCCCCAAGTCCTGTTAAATAAACCGCAAGACAAATGTAGAACATAATAGCACGGGGCTTGGATTTGAGAAGGAGACAACATATGATCAAATAAAATAACTATTATTGGAAGTCAAATAAAGAGGCACACAATATAGCTTAGTGTTTCACACTTCGCATGAGGAAAAGAGCTTTTCACCGTCAATTGCTCATGTCCAGATTCCTCGAATGACAACATGACATCCCTGGCTGAACAGAGGCGCCAGATATCTCAGAGGTCACATTCTGTAGCCTTTGTGTGCATGTTCCTTCTATCCTATCAGCTGACAGAGGTCTCTATCTGCCCCTGTGAGCAGTGCCCCCCCCCCTCCCCGAGCAGTCTCTGGACACTAGGAGAGTATGGCAGAATAGAGGAGAAGAAGTGACCCACCCGGAGGTAAGCGATGACGAAGGTCAGAATGTAGCCTCTCTGTCCATTGTCCTCTCCAGCTGCCAGGCCCCTGAAAAAAAGAGAAGTTAATATTTAACATGTTCCTTTCTGGCCCTGTCATCTCTCCCTGACCACAGCTGCCTGTGATGCCCATCACTACCATTCACTGCCACAATGTTCAAATCAATGATTGCCGCTCTGTTCCTCCCTGCGGGTCAACCACACATCCATCACCCACCACCGGTACTAACATTTTCAACCAACAACCCAAATTAAATCAGGACGCACTCATTAAGAAATCACTTAATTGATTTACCTGTAATTTTCTCCCCAAATGTCTTAAAACCAGAAGACAATGTCCCTTACAGACCCACCCAATCGATCACAGGCTCTCGACAAGTGTTGATGAAATGATGGAAAAACTAAAACACAACACACTGCCTGGTAGGTGAGGCCTTTCCAATGATTCAACTTGTGAATCGGTCAGGATAATACCTGAGGGCACAAAGCCAGTGACCTGAGGAATGGACTGGAAGCTGTGCACTGGGCCAAGGAGCAACACTAATACACAATCCATAGGGTCACCAAGACAATAACGGTATTTCTCATGGGCCCAGTGTTTTCATGAAAGGTTTGTTTATGATGACTAGGTACAGAGCGGGTGAGGTGTGTTCGGGGGATGAAGTAGTGAGTTATTTGCTACAGCATGTTCCGATTCCTCTTTAATGGTGTGGAACAGTGTGGTTCCGGTCAGGGTGGGACCCCCAGCCCAGCGGAGGCCCCCAGGCACCTCAGACATGGGCCTTACAGCACGGCTTCATCGCCAAGTCCCTACTGGCTGACCTCTGTGGCACTACACACGACAACACTCTTTTGTATATGTAATCGATTACTTTGGGCCTTTCAGTTGTATACGGGGTTGTTAGAAGAGAGAAGGAATGTCTCCAGAATTCCACGAGTGCAGGTGAATTGAACATGTTGGGGAACTATGAGGAACCCAGGTTTGTTGCTGTTGTAGTTAAGGTGCACACATACAGAATGGAGAGAGATAGCATCCCTTTCAGGCTGATAGATCACTTATTTCCACCAGGGCCTCTATTGATCTGCCTCACAATCAATCAGAATAGCCCCCCCCACACACACACACCACCAAAGTAGGTCTGACAGGAGGACGACCACAGGTGATCCATCACACTGCTCTTTATACTTGGTCTTAGATTGGTTCAAACACACCACCTTCAGCCTGAGGGGCCAAGCTCTTCCACTATGGAAATGGAATGCCTCTAAGCAAGGCCTAAGGCAGATTTCTCACAATGAGGAGTGTACCAGGTACCAACTGTGGTTTTGTCTTGTGTTGTATGTAACCTGTGCACTGAAGACAGTCTCCCAGAATAAAAGGGGGGAATTTAACCCTCACAAATTTAGGATGCATGTTGGGTAACATCTGCTGACCTGAGAGAAGGAAATAGGGGCTACTTACCCAAATGTTGCAGCAATGTCGTAAACTTGTTTTTCGTGCTGCAAGACCCTCTCGCGGTCCCCTTCGAACAGCAGGGTGGCAACAACCAACTGGTGGGGGTCGAAACCTTTGAACTGGGAAAAAACAGGGAAGTAAAATTGGTTTAACCCTTTCCAGGAAGTACAAATGACATACAAAAGAGAAATGAGGAGTAGTATTTCTGCCAAATCATTAAGAATTACCTTGGTGATGTAGAATTTCTTTAACCCTTCCACAAAATTTGTGAAAATGGACGACACTTGAGGTTTCAGGGCATGACCTGTAGAAACAGAAGGGCCAAGTCCCTTAACTCAAAAGCCAAGTGGACCTCTGTCTTTTCTCTTTTGGACAATACAGTTTAGAGGAACTAGCGATATCGTTTATTCACACATTTGGTCACACTCAGCCCACCCATCTCCTGCCTGTTTCCTCCAGGACTAACATGGCAACCGAGTCACATTTATTTAGGTGTGGAAACAAAAGGAGGAAAATAAATGGTAACATTTGAATAACTTTACAAGTGCCTGCGACAGGGACAATAAATCAGTGGGTTTCCGAGGGGAAGTGGGCTTGACACGGCCATATCCGTCTTCCTCAGCCACCGCACGTTTTGATTTATTCGTGATCGGACACACAAAGCGCCTGTGGACAAGCTAAAGTGAGGGTCTGGAGCCGATGGGATGGTTATCAATCACAGTGGGGTAGAGTCCTGGGTGACTCTGTGGAGACTGAACACTTCATTTCTTTCCCCTCCGTCTCACAGTCTCTTCATCACTTAGTGTTCCAATTGTTTCCATTCCAAATTTGATTGTGGGTCTTTAGGTCTCCCGCAGCCATCACGCTCATTAATTAAATACTCAACGACCAGAGAGGAGAGGGATTATACATACAGTGTGTCATTTCCCCCCCAGTCTGCCTTTTGTTCGTTTGCATTTAATGCATGTCAACGGCTAACATACCACTTGCCATATTCATCATACTAGCGTATTGAGATAAGTGGCCCCTATATTTTATATTACTTTGTACAATTCGGAAATGAGCAGGCCCATTGAATACATCAGATCCCTTCACTCAGCAGCCAGGGGAATTAAAAGGGAAGGCAACCCAGCAAACAAAAACTGGTTCTGTGAACATTCATTAGATTGCCCCCAAAACATTCTAATAACACCAAAACTGTACAGGTGTGCTGATGATTATACAGTGTTTGTATAAACATTTGCCTGACGTTGCAAGAACATTCACAGAACACATTCTGTTACATTACCTGGAAACCTAATAAAAAACCTCAGGGGAACGTTCTGTGGTGGTTGTTACAGACGTTGTGCACAACATTTTAGTGGATGCTAGAACATTCCAAGAATATCTCATTTAAAACATTAAAATACATTTGTATTTTTTTTAAATTATTATTATTTTTAAACCCAAAAACATTAGAATGTTATCATGCTAATGCTAGATAAAATCCTAACTAGAACTTAATGAGAATGTTCGCTAATATCCTGGGAATGTTCCCGGTTCGCTGGGAAGGCACTAATAAGTCCAAGAAGGTATCCTATCAGTCCAGACTGAGGTTCAGTTATTAGTGAGAAACCTGGTCGCTTCATCTTGCCTGCTTAATGCTAAGAAGTGCTCACTCGGTGAAAAGTAGGAATATAAAGGGAGACTAATGAGATCCCAGGAGACTGAAGAACTTTACAAAGATGTCGGGCACCAACGCCTGATACATTCCCCCAGACCTCAATAAAAATATTGTAAAACTTCAATATAACAACTGCTTAATTGTTGCCAAGGTCATTTTTCATTGGGCTTCAGTCCACGAGTCGTGTGTGTGTGTGTGTGCAGCTAGATACTCTGCTGAAATAACGCTACATTTAACTTAATGCAATGCAGCAGACAGGCAAAAAGCATACATGAAGAAACGTTGCCAATGCTGCATTCTTTCCTCTAATGGATTACAGTTGGGGGGGGGGCCTCACACAAAACCAGGCCAAATGGCAATTAAAAAGAACATCAGATTCAAGGAATTAGACCATTTTCAAAATACAATGATTGAGCAGAAAGACATGGCATAGACTCAGGCTGGGAATTGCCGGGCACCTCGCGATATGATATTATCACGATACTTAGGTGCCGATACGATATATATTGTGATTCTACATGCATTGCGATTCGATACTGTGATTTGATTAAGATTCCATGTTCCAAACATATTCCTCACCATATGTCTGCTGCAGTGGGACAGAGAGAGACATGAAAAAACGAGTTTGATCAGTCATAGAAATAAAAGTGCTGAAAACAAATGGTCTCCCTATTTAAAATGAAGACGGAGAAAAGGCTATGAAGGAGTTTTGGTGCAGGTACAGCCAACTAGCGCAACAATAATATTGCGTTATTGTCAAAACGATGCAATATATCATGAAAAATAATATCCCAATATGGATTATGACCCCCCCCCCCATCACTAGAAGGTACTAGCATGTTCCTCAGATTCCAGCCTTGTCTGAGAAAGGCTACAGAGGGGGGTGAACTGTGGAGGGAACTAGAGGGAATTACTTAGAAATGGAAACCAGGTCAGCCACACAGCACAGGCCGCGTGTGGAGCCAGAGAGCACGTCGGGCACCAACGCCTGATACATTCCCCCAGACCTCAAGAAAAATATACTTCACTTTGAGCTCCCGTGTTAAACAAAGACACACAGTGTACAAAACATTATGAGGTCTTTCCATGACAGACTGACAAGGTGAACTCCATGATCGCTTATTGATGCCACTTGTTAAATCCACTTCAATCAGTGTAGATGAATTGGAGGACACAGGTTAAAAGAAGGAATTGTTAAGCCTCGAGACATGGATTGTGTGTGTGTCATTCAGAGGGTGAATGGGCAAGACAAAAAAAGATTGAAGTGCCTTTGAACTGGGTATGGTAGTAGGTGCCAGGCACACCGGTTTGTGTCAAGAACTGCAACGCTGCTGGGTTTTTCCACGCTCAACCGTTTCCTGTGGTTATCGAGAATGGTCCACTACCCAAAGGACGCCCGTCCAACTTAACACAACGGTGGGAAGCATTGGGGTCAACATGGGCCAGCATCCCTGTGGAACACTTTCGACACCTTATAGAGTCCATGCCCTGACAAATTGAGGCTGTTCTGAGGGTAAAAGTGGGGTGGGGGTGCAACTCAATATTAGGAAGGTGTGCTAATGTTTTATACACACAATGTGTGTATCTTTGCAGAGATGAAAGGGCAGGGTTTTGAATGATGACTTACCAAACTGAAACTGTTCGTTATCCATGAGCCGGATGGATGCAGGTGCACACCTCTTGGGAAGGGGGGGGGGGGAGGAGGTATAATTTAGGAGCATGTTTCATTTTGTGAACATTTCCCCATCCCACACTTTATTCTAGTAATTTCCCTAGTGAAAGTTGAACCTGCATTACGTTTCGTAATTTAGAGGAAAAACCTTTCAAATGACATTTGTCACACAATAATACACAACCTGTAGACATGAGCAGACATTCCTGGTCGTGTGTGGATCCCCGTCCATGAAAAGCCACGGCCCAATGGTCGATACCTTAAATTGTGCGCTATACTAGTGTACCGACTCAACTCAGTTCTGTTACGAACGGAGCTGCACTAATCATACGCTTGTAGTCATCGATAATGGTTGCATCAGCACTGCCCAGTAAGAGTGAAAAGAGGTAGCTTATTCGTTATTATGGTCTTCATTATCATTCAAATTAATTCCTTCCCAGAATTGGAGATCTGCCCATCATTAACTGACCCCTTTGTTTGTACACTACAGCATTGCATTGATCTGCACTGTTCAATACCTGCATAGTTTAGCTACTGTTCTCATTGTTATTATAATGTAGCCTATAGGTTACATTGTACAAACACTCAACACATGATGGTAATGGTCTTTACCTGCTTGGCTACCTCTCGTAAGCAGGCCACTCCCGCCTCAAAGTTTGGGAAGACCACCGAGCCGTACTTCTGGTACTCGGGGATTGGCCGGATCTTCATCGTTACCTCGGTAACCACACCAAGAGTTCCTAGGGGAAAACACAAGGGAACACACAATAGAAACCGAGCTTCTCACACAATAACGATTTCGAAACAATAGCCTGACATTGGTTGGGGTTAGGTTTAATTGATAATTGAAGTGGTAATGCCTGACTTAACCAACTGGGTTGGTGACGACCAGTGGTGTAGTGGAGGGTAACCACATGTAAAACGCCGTTTCCGCACCTTAAAACAAATTGTGCAAGCGTTCATCCACCTGGTTTCTTTACCACCACATCACTGGTGGTGACCTGTGTGTCACCTTTCACCTCTTGTGATCTGGTTTCATGCTGCTCACAGGAGACCAATGAGATTTATCGAGGAAATAAAACAGGTCCATATCAAAGGAAGGCCAACGCCAGGCGCCCATTACATGTCGCCCAGGGTTCCCAGCTAACCTCTGACCCCACAAAGTATCCACTGTGTCTGTAGCTTTTACGTGTCATGTTCCACGTAGAATTTTCCCTGCTGCAAGAATGTCTATGTTCAAAATGGACCCCTATTCCCTTTATAGACGATGTTAGGATGAAACAGTCAGAGATCACCAAGCGCAACATAGCTTCTGCGTGTAAATCAGCTAGAAAGATGTGTCGGCATCGAGTAATTGTCTCTGGCCCCCTCCCAGTTAGGGGGAGTGATGAGCTCTACAGCAGAGTCTCACAACTCAATCGCTGGTTGAAAACTGTTTTCTGCCCCTCCCAAAAGATAGAATTTGTAGATAATTGGCCCTCTTTCTGGGACTCACCCACAAACAGGACCAAGCCTGACCTGCTGAGGAGTGACGGACTCCATCCTAGCTGGAGGGGTGCTCTCATTTTATCTACCAACATAGACAGGGCTCTAACTCCTCTAGCTCCACAATGAAATAGGGTGCAGGCCAGGCAGCAGGCTGTTAGCCAGCCTGCCAGCATAGTGGAGTCTGCCACTAGCACAGTCAGTGTAGTCAGCTCAGCTATCACCATTGAGACCGTGTCTGTGCCTCGACCTAGGTTGGGCAAAACTAAACATGGCGGTGTTCGCCTTAGCAATCTCACTAGGATAAAGACCACCTCCATTCCTGTCATTATTGAAAGAGATCATGATACCTCACATCTCAAAATAGGGCTACTTAATGTTAGATCCCTTACTTCAAAGGCAATTATAGTCAATGAACTAATCACTGATCATAATCTTGATGTGATTGGCCTGACTGAAACATGGCTTAAGCCTGATGAATTTACTGTGTTAAATGAGGCCTCACCTCCTGGCTACACTAGTGACCATATCCCCCGTGCATCCCGCAAAGGCGGAGGTGTTGCTAACATTTACGATAGCAAATTTCAATTTACAAAAAAAAAAATGACGTTTTCGTCTTTTGAGCTTCTAGTCATGAAATCTATGCAGCCTACTCAATCACTTTTTATAGCTACTGTTTACAGGCCTCCTGGGCCATATACAGCGTTCCTCACTGAGTTCCCTGAATTCCTATCGGACCTTGTAGTCATAGCGGATAATATTCTAATCTTTGGTGACTTTAATATTCACATGGAAAAGTCCACAGACCCACTCCAAAAGGCTTTCGGAGCCATCATCGACTCAGTGGGTTTTGTCCAACATGTCTCTGGACCCACTCACTGTCACAGTCATACGCTGGACCTAGTTTTGTCCCATGGAATAAATGTTGTGGATTTTAATGTTTTTCCTCATAATCCTGGACTATCGGACCACCATTTTATTACGTTTGCAATTGCAACAAATAATCTGCTCAGACCCCAACCAAGGATCATCAAAAGTCGTGCTATAAATTCACAGACAACACAAAGATTCCTTGATGTCCTTCCAGACTCCTTCTGCCTACCCAAGGACGCCAGAGGACAAAAATCAGTTAACCACCTAACTGAGGAACTCAACTTAACCTTGCGCAATACCCTAGATGCAGTTGCACCCCTAAAAACTAAAAACATTTCTCATAAGAAACTAGCTCCCTGGTACACAGAAAATACCCGAGCTCTGAAGCAAGCTTCCAGAAAATTGGAACGGAAATGGCGCCACACCAAACTGGAAGTCTTCCGACTAGCTTGGAAAGACAGTACTGTGCTGCTCGATCATCCTATTTTTCTAACTTAATTGAGGAAAATAAGAACAATCCGAAATTCCTTTTTGATACTGTCGCAAAGCTAACTAAAAAGCAGCATTCCCCAAGAGAGGATGACTTTCACTTTAGCAGTGATAAATTCATGAACTTCTTTGAGGAAAAGATTATGATTATTAGAAAGCAAATTACGGACTCTTCCTTAAATCTGCGTATTCCTTCAAAGCTCAGTTGTCCTGAGTCTGCACAACTCTGCCAGGACCTAGGATCAAGAGAGACACTCAAGTGTTTTAGTACTATATCTCTTGACACAATGATGAAAATAATCATGGCCTCTAAACCTTCAAGCTGCATACTGGACCCTATTCCAACTAAACTACTGAAAGAGCTGCTTCCTGTGCTTGGCCCTCCTATGTTGAACATAATAAACGGCTCTCTATCCACCGGATGTGTACCAAACTCACTAAAAGTGGCAGTAATAAAGCCTCTCTTGAAAAAGCCAAACCTTGACCCAGAAAATATAAAAAACTATCGGCCTATATCGAATCTTCCATTCCTCTCAAAAATTTTAGAAAAGGCTGTTGCGCAACAACTCACTGCCTTCCTGAAGACAAACAATGTATACGAAATGCTTCAGTCTGGTTTTAGACCCCATCATAGCACTGAGACGGCACTTGTGAAGGTGGTAAATGACATTTTAATGGCATCGGACCGAGGCTCTGCATCTGTCCTCGTGCTCCTAGACCTTAGTGCTGCTTTTGATACCATCGATCACCACATTCTTTTGGAGAGATTGGAAACCCAAATTGGTCTACACGGACAAGTTCTGGCCTGGTTTAGATCTTATCTGTCGGAAAGATATCAGTTTGTCTCTGTGAATGGTCTGTCCTCTGACAAATCAACTGTAAATTTCGGTGTTCCTCAAGGTTCCGTTTTAGGACCACTATTGTTTTCACTATATATTTTACCTCTTGGGGATGTTATTCGAAAACATAATGTTAACTTTCACTGCTATGCGGATGACACACAGCTGTACATTTCAATTAAACATGGTGAAGCCCCAAAATTGCCCTTGCTAGAAGAATGTGTTTCAGACATAAGGAAGTGGATGGCTGCAAACTTTCTACTTTTAAACTCGGACAAAACAGAGATGCTTGTTCTAGGTCCCAAGAAACAAAGAGATCTTCTGTTGAATCTGACAATTAATCTTAATGGTTGTACAGTCGTCTCAAATAAAACTGTGAAGGACCTCGGCGTTACTCTGGACCCTGATCTCTCTTTTGAAGAACATATCAAGACCATTTCAAGGACAGCTTTTTTCCATCTACGTAACATTGCAAAAATCAGGAACTTTCTGTCCAAAACTGATGCAGAAAAATTAATCCATGCTTTTGTCACTTCCAGGTTAGACTACTGCAATGCTCTACTTTCCGGCTACCCGGATAAAGCACTAAATAAACTTCAGTTGGTGCTAAATACGGCTGCTAGAATCCTGACTAGAACCAAAAAATTTGATCATATTACTCCAGTGCTAGCCTCTCTACACTGGCTTCCTGTCAAAGCAAGGGCTGATTTCAAGGTTTTACTGCTAACCTACAAAGCATTACATGGGCTTGCTCCTATCTATCTCTCTGATTTGGTCCTGCCGTACATACCTACACGTACGCTACGGTCACAAGACGCAGGCCTCCTAATTGTCCCTAGAATTTTTAAGCAAACAGCTGGAGGCAGGGCTTTCTCCTATAGAGCTCCATTTTTATGGAACGGTCTGCCTACCCATGTCAGAGACGCAAACTCGGTCTCAACCTTTAAGTCTCTACTGAAGACTCATCTCTTCAGTGGGTCATATGATTGAGTGTAGTCTGGCCCAGGAGTGGGAGGGTGAACGGAAAGGCTCTGGAGCAACGAACCACCCTTGCTGTCTCTGCCTGGCCGGTTCCCCTCTTTCCACTGGGATTCTCTGCCTCTAACCCTATTACAGGGGCTGAGTCACTGGCTTTACTGGGGCTCTCTCATGCCGTCCCTGGAGGAGGTGCGTCACCTGAGTGGGTTGAGTCACTGATGTGGTCATCCTGTCTGGGTTGGCGCCCCCCCCCTTAAGTTGTGCCGTGGCGGAGGTCTTTGTGGGCTATACTCAGCCTTGTCTCAGGATGGTAAGTTGGTGGTTGAAGATATCCCTCTAGTGGTGTGGGGGCTGTGCTTTGGCAAAGTGGGTGGGGTTATATCCTTCCTGTTTGGCCCTGTCCGGGGGTGTCCTCGGAGTGGGCCACAGTGTCTCCTGACCCCTCCTGTCTCAGCCTCCAGTATTTATGCTGCAGTAGTTTATGTGTCGGGGGCTAGGGTCAGTTTGTTATATCTGGAGTACTTCTCCTGTCCTATTCGAATCTAAGTGTGCGTTCTCTAATTCTCTCCTTCTCTCTTTCTCTCTCTCGGAGGACCTGAGCCCTAGGACCATGCCCCAGGACTACCTGACATGATGACTCCTTGCTGTCCCCAGTCCACCTGGCTGTGCTGCTGCTCCAGTTTCAACTGTTCTGCCTTATTATTATTCGACCATGCTGATCATTTATGAACATTTGAACATCTTGGCCATGTTCTGTTATAATCTCCACCCGGCACAGCCAGAAGAGGACTGGCCATCCCACATATGCTCTCTCTAATTCTCTCTTTCTTTCTCTCTCTCGGAGGACCTGAGCCCTAGGACCATGCCCCAGGAATACCTGACATGATGACTCCTTGCTGTCCCCAGTCCACCTGACTGTGCTGCTGCTCCAGTTTCAACTATTCTGCCTTATTATTATTCGACCATGCTGGTCATTTATGAACATTTGAACATCTTGACCATGTTTTGTTATAATCTCCACCCGGCACAGCCAGAAGAGGACTGGCCACCCCACATAGCCTGGTTCCTCTCTAGGTTTCTTCCTAGGTTTTGGCCTTTCTAGGGAGTTTTTCCTAGCCACCGTGCTTCTTCACCTGCATTGCTTGCTGTTTGGGGTTTTAGGCTGGGTTTCTGTACAGCACTTTGAGATATCAGCTGATGTACGAAGGGCTATATAAAATAAATTTGATTGATTGATTGATAGAGCACTATTTATTATCAGTGCCCATAGGGCTCTGGCTAATTTGAGAAAATATCCACAATAATTACATACTGTCAGGTCAAGTTGAACCATACATTGTCTTGGTCTATTATTGGCTCTGAATTCACAAGTTTCCTCAAAATAAAATCATCAATAAAAAAAATTGAAATCTCAAAAATACAGAACCTTTTCCTTCAGATGAATCTGTAATTCTGTAAATGTGTACTTGACTGATGTAATGCGCATTAGTGTTGTCCCATTGAGATGACATGTAGTCTGTACAGCCAGATCCATTAGGGGCTGTCCTGTGCATGCCAGGGCCGTTAATGAGCCCTTTAATGTGACACTACATGCCAAATGCTGCTCTCTAGTGGCCCAAACGAGAATGTGACTCCATCATCACCCCTAGGCACATACCCTGGGCCTCCTCTCAGGGGCATCTCAGGGGCACCACAGCACAGAGACAGAGCGAGAGACGGAGCGAGAGACGGAGCGAGAGACGGAGCGAGAGACGGAGCGAGAGACGGAGCGAGAGACGGAGCGAGAGAAAGCGGGAGAGCGAGAGAAAGCGGGAGAGCGAGAGAAAGCGGGAGAGCGAGAGAAAGCGGGAGACAGCGAGCGAGCGAGACGGAGGGAGCGAGCGAGCGAGACGGAGGGAGCGAGCGAGCGAGACGGAGGGAGCGAGCGAGAGAGACGGAGGGAGCGAGCGAGAGAGACGGAGGGAGCGAGCGAGAGAGACGGAGGGAGCGAGCGAGCGAGACGGAGGGAGCGAGCGAGAGAGCCGGAGGGAGCGAGCGAGCGAGACGGAGGGAGCGAGCGAGACGGAGGGAGCGAGCGAGCGAGACGGAGGGAGCGAGCGAGAGAGTCGGAGCGAGAGAAAGCGGGAGAGCGGGAGACAGCGAGCGAGAGACGGAGGGAGCGAGCGAGAGAGGGAGGGAGCGAGCGAGCGAGACGGAGGGAGGAGTGAGCGAGAGAGACGGAGGGAGCGAGCGAGCGAGACGGAGGGAGGGAGCGAGCGAGACGGAGGGAGGGAGCGAGCGAGACGGAGGGAGCGAGCGAGCGACGGAGCGAGGGAGCGAGCGAGACGGAGGGAGGGAGCGAGCGAGCCGGAGGGAGGGAGCGAGCGAGCCGGAGGGAGGGAGGGAGCGAGCGAGCCGGAGGGAGGGAGGGAGCGAGCGAGCCGGAGGGAGGGAGGGAGCGAGCGAGCCGGAGGGAGGGAGGGAGCGAGCGAGCCGGAGACGGAGAGGGAGCGAGCGAGCGAGACGGAGGGAGAGAGAGAGAGCGAGACGGAGGGAGCGAGCGAGACGGAGGGAGGGAGCGAGCGAGACGGAGGGAGGGAGGGAGCGAGAGGGAGGGAGGGAGCGAGCGAGACGGAGGGAGGGAGGGAGCGAGACGGAGGGAGGGAGCGAGCGAGACGGAGGGAGGGAGGGAGCGAGACGGAGGGAGGGAGGGAGCGAGCGAGACGGAGGGAGGGAGGGAGCGAGCGAGACGGAGGGAGGGAGGGAGCGAGCGAGACGGAGGGAGGGAGGGAGCGAGCGAGACGGAGGGAGGGAGGGAGGGAGCGAGCGAGCGAGACGGAGGGAGGGAGGGAGCGAGCGAGACGGAGGGAGCGAGCGAGACGGAGGGAGCGAGCGAGACGGAGGGAGCGAGCGAGACGGAGGGAGCGAGAGAGACGGACGGCGCGAGAGAGACGGACGGCGCGAGAGAGACGGACGGCGCGAGAGAGACGGACGGCGCGAGAGAGACGGACGGCGCGAGAGAGAGAGGGCGAGCGAGAGAGAGAGGGCGAGCGAGAGAGAGAGGGCGAGCGAGAGAGCGCGAGAGAGAGAGAGCGAGAGAGAGAGAGAGCGCGAGAGAGAGAGAGCGCGAGAGAGAGAGAGCGCGAGAGAGAGAGAGCGCGAGAGAGAGAGAGCGAGAGAGAGAGAGAGCGCGAGAGAGAGAGAGCGCGAGAGAGAGAGAGCGCGAGAGAGAGAGCGCGAGAGAGAGAGCGCGAGAGAGAGAGCGCGAGCGAGAGAGCGCGAGCGAGAGAGCGCGAGAGAGAGAGCGCGAGCGAGAGAGAGAGCGCGAGCGAGAGGAGGCTGGGTAGGACCAGCAGAAAGCGCTCAGCAAGGTCAACTAACACACCGACTCCAGAGGAGGAGACTGTATCGCATGCGAGTGGGACAGCAGGAGACAGTTCTACTGCAATCCTCTTTGTAAACATGCCCTCTCTAACCTTGCTATAACCAGGGTTGTTTAGAGGAGATGTCCCTTCCAACAGAGGAGTCAGCACTATGCAGTATTTCCTACGTTCTGTTATCCCACAGTGAGGGAAAAAAGTACTTCCTGTCAAAAGCAGCAGTGAACAAGCCTGATGTGGGAGATGCCATGCAGCTGAAACCTGAGGCCACTCGTTAGGAGTCAAAGGAGGCAGTTTCACATCACATTAATTCCACACAACATGAGATTAGTGCTGGTCTGCTTCACACACCTGCATAACGTTGGCAATGGCTTAGAAACAGAAACCTGATTATTATTGATTATTCCAATCAATCCCTTTTTACGCTGCTTAGAGAAGGACAGAGGGAAATAGTTTGGTATTCAGGCCGCTTCAAGGTCAGGGAGATTAGCGAGAGGCGAGATACTGTGTGCGGAATGAGAAGAGGAAGAGGGTTCTTAGTCATTTTTAATGAAATGGACGCCTGGCCACTTAACACGCAGAGCAGTGTTTGGGTTCCAGTGCTAGGGGCTCTGTTGTGTGGCCAGGTGTCAGCGTGTGGGATGCGTGTGCAAGGGGAGATATTGTAATGAGACCAAGCAGAGGTATGACCTCTCTCTCTCAGCTCCAGCAGCAGAGCAGGCCGCCCAGCCAGGAGCCCACACAGTGTCTGAGACTGGGGACAAGGTGGTCCCGTCTCCTCTCCTACCTAACAGGGGCTGGCTTCACAGTAGGCAGCAGAATAAAAAAATAAAAAAATGGCCTAAAAACTCGAGCCTAATACCATTTAGACGAGGAACAACTAGTTTGGCACATCTGAGCCAACCCATCCTCCCCTTTCAACAATTCCGATAGTCTTTATTTCAAACTGTGTCCCTGAATTGAAGGTAATTTAAAAAGAGATGATTGGACTAAATTAAATCCATGTTGTTAGGCTTTCATTCGCAGATGTGCGTTAAGTATCCCAAAAAACCATTCTAATGAGTACAAATGGAGATGTCTGCCCAGCCCCAGTGTGTAGTCAGTGAGCAGCTTGCAGTGCTTTGTTGGGCGTGTGTACCCACAGCTGTTGAACACTGCAGTGCCAGGAGTCCCTGCACCTCCTCTTTATGTATGTGTGTGTGTGTGTGTGTGTGGGGGGAGGGGGGGGGGGGGGGGTCTGGCATATGGCACTATTCTCACTTGGCTCTCTCACAAGGACAGGGGGGCAGAAGGGGTGGGGGCGTGGGCAGGCATTAAGCACAGAGGCCCCGAAACCAAAAGCCCTCTCTCATGGCTAGGTCTCTTCTCCCACTCTGGTTCAGGTTAACCTGAGCCGTTACGTGAGAAGTACCGCGTTACAACAACACCCCCATCACATAACACACACACACACACGTGAACTCATGCAGATAGGGCAAACTTTTATTATGTTGCAGTCATGCGCCACAAGAGGAGAGGTGAGTCTTACCTTCTGAGCCCAGGATGAAGTGGTGGATGTCTGGCCCAGTGGACATGCGTGGCCCCTGGCAGCTCTTCTCTATCACCCCTCGAGGGGTCACCACCTTTATGTGGATCACCTGCACACAGGACGAACAAGATGGCAGCTCAAGTCACTACATTTGACTTTAATAGCCGCAGAGAGGAGCTACCTGGGCTGCTGAGGTCATATTCAAGCCTACATTCTGTCAACCATTGACAGATCTTAACCAAAGCAAGCAGGCTTCTTCCCAGGAAAAACAAATAGAATGGTTCCCATAGCGATGGTTTTGATGGCCCGCGCCAGCAACTTCACGTGCAAGTCGCTAATTAGTGCCTTTCACTTTAAAACCTGTTGCCTGTTCAGTCTCCTAGTAGGATCAGAGCTCGTCAGAGAGAAGAGGGCGGGCACGTACCAGGTCCTCGATGTTGCCGTATACGTTCTTCTTCATGCCCGATGCCCTCGTGGCCACCCAGCCTCCTAGGGAACTGAACTCCATGGAGTCGGGCTCATGCCCCGTGCAGTAGCCGCTCTCGTTGAGCTGCGGAGGACACACACAACAGATAAGTACACTCATTCGTGTTCATAGGAGCACATACTGTAGGTGGTTAAAAGAACTCAACCACTAAAACCACAAGAATTTGGTATGAAACCAAAACAGCATGAGACAAACAAAACTCCTCTTCCATTGTTGGATTCAAATCGTGGGATCGTTATGGGGCTTTTGTGATCAAAATTCTTGGCTTGATGACATCACACATTTTTTTTACAACGGTCTAAAATAAACCGACCAAAATAAAGGTGGAGGAGATAGTTTTGGATGGTGGGGTGTCCCCTGGTCTGACAAGGCTCTACGCTGACCTTGATCCAAAAAAAAAAGGAGAACGCGTGCACACACAAAGCCATTTAGGAGCACAATGAAAGATATTTGAGGTAATAAAGCTGTAGAGTGCTGGGCCCCTGCGGCAGGCAGGCATGGCCCTGGTCTGCTCTAATGGCTCCTCTCTTCCGGGTGACGTGAGGAGAGTCAGGCCGTGTTTTATGGCACTGCTCTCCCCGACAGGCAGCTTTCAATACTGAGCCATCTGCTCAGTCAAAATGGCCTCTCTCTATATGCAAAAGTGGCGCCTGTTTGAGATGCAGCACACGCATTCCTCCACATCAAACACTGGCTCCTTCTCCATTTTTTTCCTGAATTAGCTTCATGGTGCCATCTGCTCATCGCCCGAGCCTCTACACTCCACTGCTCCGCTGTGTAACATAGTTACCCCTTCTACTCCCATTCAGACCTGCCGAGCATGGTCTCTCTGTACTCCCAGTAAACAACTAACCCAGGGTGAAGAGGCATGGTCTCTCTGTACTCCCAGTAAACAACTAACCCAGGGTGAAGAGGCATGGTCTCTCTGTACTCCCAGTAAACAACTAACCCAGGGTGAAGAGGCAAGGTCTCTCTGTACTCCCAGTAAACAACTAACCCAGGGTGAAGAGGCATGGTCTCTCTGTACTCCCAGTAAACAACTAACCCAGGGTGAAGAGGCATGGTCTCTCTGTACTCCCAGTAAACAACTAACCCAGGGTGAAGAGGCAAGGTCTCTCTGTACTCCCAGTAAACAACTAACCCAGGGTGAAGAGGCATGGTCTCTCTGTACTCCCAGTAAACAACTAACCCAGGGTGAAGAGGCATGGTCTCTCTGTACTCCCAGTAAACAACTAACCCAGGGTGAAGAGGCATGGTCTCTCTGTACTCCCAGTAAACAACTAACCCAGGGTGAAGAGGCATGGTCTCTCTGTACTCCCAGTAAACAACTAACCCAGGGTGAAGAGGCATGGTCTCTCTGTACTCCCAGTAAACAACTAACCCAGGGTGAAGAGGCATGGTCTCTCTGTACTCCCAGTAAACAACTAACCCAGGGTGAAGAGGCATGGTCTCTCTGTACTCCCAGTAAACAACTAACCCAGGGTGAAGAGGCATGGTCTCTCTGTACTCCCAGTAAACAACTAACCCAGGGTGAAGAGGCATGGTCTCTCTGTACTCCCAGTAAACAACTAACCCAGGGTGAAGAGGCATGGTCTCTCTGTACTCCCAGTAAACAACTAACCCAGGGTGAAGAGGCATGGTCTCTCTGTACTCCCAGTAAACAACTAACCCAGGGTGAAGAGGCATGGTCTCTCTGTACTCCCAGTAAACAACTAACCCAGGGTGAAGAGGCATGGTCTCTCTGTACTCCCAGTAAACAACTAACCCAGGGTGAAGAGGCATGGTCTCTCTGTACTCCCAGTAAACAACTAACCCAGGGTGAAGAGGCATGGTCTCTCTGTACTCCCAGTAAACAACTAACCCAGGGTGAAGAGGCATGGTCTCTCTGTACTCCCAGTAAGCAACTAACCCAGGGTGAAGAGGCATGGTCTCTCTGTACTCCCAGTAAGCAACTAACCCAGGGTGAAGAGGCATGGTCTCTCTGTACTCCCAGTAAACAACTAACCCAGGGTGAAGAGGCATGGTCTCTCTGTACTCCCAGTAAACAACTAACCCAGGGTGAAGAGGCATGGTCTCTCTGTACTCCCAGTAAACAACTAACCCAGGGTGAAGAGGCATGGTCTCTCTGTACTCCCAGTAAACAACTAACCCAGGGTGAAGAGGCATGGTCTCTCTGTACTCCCAGTAAACAACTAACCCAGGGTGAAGAGGCATGGTCTCTCTGTACTCCCAGTAAACAACTAACCCAGGGTGAAGAGGCATGGTCTCTCTGTACTCCCAGTAAACAACTAACCCAGGGTGAAGAGGCATGGTCTCTCTGTACTCCCAGTAAACAACTAACCCAGGGTGAAGAGGCATGGTCTCTCTGTACTCCCAGTAAACAACTAACCCAGGGTGAAGAGGCATGGTCTCTCTGTACTCCCAGTAAACAACTAACCCAGGGTGAAGAGGCATGGTCTCTCTGTACTCCCAGTAAACAACTAACCCAGGGTGAAGAGGCATGGTCTCTCTGTACTCCCAGTAAACAACTAACCCAGGGTGAAGAGGCATGGTCTCTCTGTACTCCCAGTAAACAACTAACCCAGGGTGAAGAGGCATGGTCTCTCTGTACTCCCAGTAAACAACTAACCCAGGGTGAAGAGGCATGGTCTCTCTGTACTCCCAGTAAACAACTAACCCAGGGTGAAGAGGCATGGTCTCTCTGTACTCCCAGTAAACAACTAACCCAGGGTGAAGAGGCATGGTCTCTCTGTACTCCCAGTAAACAACTAACCCAGGGTGAAGAGGCATGGTCTCTCTGTACTCCCAGTAAACAACTAACCCAGGGTGAAGAGGCATGGTCTCTCTGTACTCCCAGTAAACAACTAACCCAGGGTGAAGAGGCATGGTCTCTCTGTACTCCCAGTAAACAACTAACCCAGGGTGAAGAGGCATGGTCTCTCTGTACTCCCAGTAAACAACTAACCCAGGGTGAAGAGGCATGGTCTCTCTGTACTCCCAGTAAACAACTAACCCAGGGTGAAGAGGCATGGTCTCTCTGTACTCCCAGTAAACAACTAACCCAGGGTGAAGAGGCATGGTCTCTCTGTACTCTCAGTAAACAACTAACCCAGGGTGAAGAGGCATGGTCTCTCTATACTCCCAGTAAACAACTAACCCAGGGTGAAGAGGCATGGTCTCTCTGTACTCCCAGTAAACAACTAACCCAGGGTGAAGAGGCATGGTCTCTCTGTACTCCCAGTAAACAACTAACCCAGGGTGAAGAGGCATGGTCTCTCTGTACTCCCAGTAAACAACTAACCCAGGGTGAAGAGGATTGGTCTCTCTGTACTCCCAGTAAACAACTAACCCAGGGTGAAGAGGCATGGTCTCTCTGTACTCCCAGTAAACAACTAACCCAGGGTGAAGAGGCATGGTCTCTCTGTACTCCCAGTAAACAACTAACCCAGGGTGAAGAGGCATGGTCTCTCTGTACTCCCAGTAAACAACTAACCCAGGGTGAAGAGGCATGGTCTCTAAACAACTGTACTCCCAGTAAACAACTAACCCAGGGTGAAGAGGCATGGTCTCTCTGTACTCCCAGTAAACAACTAACCCAGGGTGAAGAGGCATGGTCTCTCTGTACTCCCAGTAAACAACTAACCCAGGGTGAAGAGGCATGGTCTCTCTGTACTCTCAGTAAACAACTAACCCAGGGTGAAGAGGCATGGTCTCTCTGTACTCCCAGTAAACAACTAACCCAGGGTGAAGAGGCATGGTCTCTCTGTACTCCCAGTAAACAACTAACCCAGGGTGAAGAGGCATGGTCTCTCTGTACTCCCAGTAAACAACTAACCCAGGGTGAAGAGGCATGGTCTCTCTGTACTCCCAGTAAACAACTAACCCAGGGTGAAGAGGCATGGCTTCCTACAGGTGAAAGGATGGGAGTTGATTTCGTGGCCATCTTACCATCTTAATGACATGAGCCTTTCATGGGAAATGATTGGGTATGAAATGGTTTAGAAACTTGAGCTCTGACGAAGGCAAACCACTTACTAATCTCTCCAGATCCTGACCGATGATGCCAGCTTCAACGTGGGCGACTAAATTCTTCTCGTCGATCCACAAAATGCGGTTCTGCAGATGCAAAGACAAAAACTCAGGAGGTCAGAAAATGTCACTGCTTTGTTCGCTTATACCACTAGAACAAACAAAACAAGCTCTTGGTTCGATGCCTTATGAGTTGAGCCCAAATGAAAAGCAGGCTCTGTATCCGATACATCTGCTACAGGTTAGAGAGAGGATTTTTTATTCAAATGCAGTTGCATTGACAGCAAATACTCATGGCTGTCCTCCAAAGTCTGCCTTCACCCACTGAATCACTGCCTTAAAATACATTCCAGTTGTCTTACTTCTAAATGCCCAAACAGGTCAGCGTGCAGCATTTTGTAACGACTGTGAGAAGAAAACAGATTCTGTGGTGACCACAACATCTACCAATGAGAAAGGCAATAGGGGAGAGGGGGGGGGGGTATTTCAGTAGCGATTCCCAACAGCAAGGTGAAGCACACATGTGGAAGGCATGACTAGAGGACTAGGCCATGGGGAGGACACAGCATCAGTCAGATAGATTCCAAAAGGTTAACCTCCTTTTAAAAACATTCAGTCCAGCATATCCCCCTCTCGTTTCAGCCTCTCCAGGAACCTCCTGACCCAGCTGGAGCTCCCCTCCCAGAGCCATCAATCATTCTCCAGAGGTAGTAAAAGTGTCTGCTGCTGTCATACACAGCCTTTCATGTGCCTCCCTCAGACACGCTACCCCCCGTGACCCTTGACCCAGCGCACTGGTCACGAGCATTTACGTCACCCCCTCAGTGGCTGCTGGACTAGCGCTGTCCAGACTGCCAATATATCACCTGGGCAGAGAGTTGTCCAACAGCGCTGTGGCTACAGTACTGCTATTAAATGCTGTTTCCTATTGGGTATCCTTCACTAACAGTCATTTCTCTGAGGATAGCTTGGAAAATTATCGCCACAGGATTCTCCCAAAGTTCAATAATGAGAGTGAGTCTCGGCTAGAAGTCTGAGTGAGCTTTGGTGTGGATATAGGAGCATCCTCTGCTGACCGCTACACCTACAGTTAGTTCTAGAGTCCAACATTCACAGCAGTAGGAGCTTCTAACATCCAAAAGAAAGAAACCCTGGCTAACTGTCCCTACTAAAATATATATTGTCAGCTGATCGTACTATGCAAGACATTATACTGTCATATAAAAATAGGAAAAGTGTAAGTTGTGTTGAGACAAAATGCTGAGCAGAGCAGATTGCTGTATGGGACGCATGTCTGTGTGCAGCTCTGATTCCCCCACCATCTGTGAAGTATCCAGAGAGACGATGCAGCGAGTCTCCTCCGGGGGGCACTCTAGAGCACTGGTCACACTGGTCCCTCCTGGAGGAAGACAGGAGAGGGGTTAGGGCCTGCAGTTCTCCCGGACCAGGTCGCATGACCAGGAGAGTACTACTAGGACCCGGAGCAGACTTTTTCCCTGTTCAGGTCATATGGTGAAGGCATGGCATAACAGTTATCATTATCAATCTGCTCGTAAATCAGTTATTACATTTCGGAGATTTTTAAATTTTTTAAAAGCAGATATTATTAGAATGAATTGTACTATAGAGTTTACAAAACATTTTTAAAAAGACTCACCGCCGTACGGTATCAAACAAACATTGTGCTTGCATGCCAGCTCCACAATTTTCACCACGTCGCTGTGGCAGTCTGCAGAGGCAAAGAACACCGCAACAATTTTGGGATGGACATTTTATCCCATGTCATTATATAACACACAGCCATAAATTAGTGTTAGGGGCGAGAACAAGAGTACTCATGTGGCAAAGGGACTAAGAAATGCCACATAAACCATCAGCCTCCGGAAAACAAACAATCACATAAGCCCTGGGCTATTAGAGCAGAGAGACAGGGAGAGACAGGGATAGGCAGGGGGGGCTTCCGGGGAAAGATGTCTTTGATTTGGCTGGAGGCCATTCCTGAGATGGAGCCAGAGAGCATGAAGCCGGGGTCTCTGGGGTGGGGTGTGGGGGATCAATGCGGACAAGGTGCTCTGGCCAATCCCACGTCCATTCACACTGGTCCCCTGGCTGAGCGACTGAGGGTGAGGAGACAGGAGCAGAAAAAAAATGCACCTACATGGATCAGCTTCACTGGGCTCAAGCCCTCCCTCGCTAGGCCAATGAGAAATGTCTCCGTTCCGACACACTCTGCCGTCCAATTAAACAAAGGGCTTCGGTGTGAGAATAAGAGTTCACAGGACTAACAACGTTCCACTTAAATATACAACCATACTAAAGTAACTACACTGGCATTCATGTTTTACATCACTGCGACTAGAGGGAGTGCAATTTTGTGTGGATTTGGAGAGTTTAAAATTCAGGGGATGTTCCAATTTGGATGCTGCTACAGGAGCTTTGTGATTTGCTGGCCATTTGGGAGCCGGCTAATCAAGTTCCAGCCATAAGTCAACACTCATTTACATTATAAAATAGTGCCGGCCATACCTGCAGTGAACCAATCTCAGTGGTGTAATTCATGGGGGTACTGTGCTGGGCCCGGCTGTGGTGTATTGGATATCAAACGCCCTCCCCCTGACGCTTCTTATTAAGCCTCCGCTCATACATATTAATATCCCTACGCCTCTGCAGAGATTAACCCTTTAATTCACCCAAGCCAGGATGGAAAGAAGCAATGTGGGAGGGAAAAAAACTAAACAAGGACCATTTTCAATAGTAGTGTCGCAAAAACTCACTTGGCCACACCACCATGTCCGGAACCCGCTCAAATTTCTTCCCTTCTCTGAGAGCAAAGATTTCATGTAAGCAATGACCTGTTAACATAAGAGAGAGAAAAATTTAATATACTTAGTATACTACGAAAAAGAGCAATTATGGTTGTATGATCAGTATAATTAGTGTGATATTGACAGCTTCCTCTGATTCAGGCTGCTTATGTCCTACGTAAAAACAAAAAGGTGACGTCATGATCACAACATTCAGTGTCTGTGTGAGACCCCTCCAGACTACGCCCATCGCCCTGGAGGACCACAGCCTTCCCAGCATGCCTCACCGTGGGCACGGAACACCCTGTCCTCGGCCTCATGGGAGAAGGGGATGCCCGTGGCCTTCAGGTCCTCAACGAACGCCTCGTTCAGACTGGCCGGTGGAACAGCGCTGGCATTCAGGGCGGGCTGGGACAAAGACATGGGAGGAGGAGCCATTAATGGACTGCTGCGGTCATTGGAATTCAATTCAACAGGTGACAAGGGTTGAAAACAACGTCACTCACAGTTGCGGGGCTTTTATGGTTCACACTGGCGCCAAAGGTGTTTTCAAACCAGTCCTGCAAACTGGGCAGGACCATCCCGCTTAGCCTATACCTGCAATGAACAGAAACACACAGGTTTAGAAGAAAGGAACGTTACCCCACAATTGACCTCTGACCCAATTGACCTCTAACCCAATCTGTAAACATAATCCCTCAGGACCTAGGTGTTATGCTGGGAACTGGTGAAATATACACAGAAAACCCTGTCCGACTGTCATTGATGTGACGTCAGTGTGTAGTGGTCGGAGCTGAATTAAGTTATTAGGCGAGACCAATGACAGCGCTGTCCGTGCCGTCCCCGTCACGCCAGCCGCTGTGTACTTGAACCGCTGGCACAGCAGAGGCCAGCACATCAGGGGACTGTAGTCTGCCTTTGTCCAGCAGACCATGAAACACACTCCTTAATGAAAAAGCCTCTGTCACAGAGGAGAATTCTCTCAGGAGGAGAGGAGAAATCTCTGACTTTCATTCCTTCCAACCAGCCACGCATATGTAGCACCCAGAAATAATTCAAAAGAGAAGTCACAGAATGGAAAGAGGTGGTTGATACAATTTAGAACCTAGAATAACAGAGGAACCATTTCCTGCACAGCATCCTGTATAATCCCCCCCCCCCTTACGCAAACACAGCTTAACATACAGCACAGCAGAGTACAGCATGCAGTCTACAAGACCCCTATGATTTGAGTCTGACAGGCAAGGCTTTGTTCTTCAAACTATACATCACAAGTACAAACCAATAAGGCCCATCTCTGCCTTTATAATGCGATAGATAAAAAGGTGTAAAACAACTGCCAAAGAAAAGAGCGATCCATTCTGCTGCCGGTGTTCACTGAACACATCCTCAGTCACTAGAGGCAGAGTGGAGATAAAAGGCTTCTCTACATCCACTGAGATTCAAAGTAATCATTTCCGACAGCACTCAGCATATTTCTTCAAATGTTATATTGCACACATTCAACCATGAGAACTGTTGGCAGACACAGAACTAAAAAACCCAGTTAGCCTATCTATGGTCAATGGGAAGAAGTACAAACATTCCATTCAAGGCAATGATCCGAGTTTCCAACGGGGAATTTCAAATCACTGATAATCACACTAATTGACCTCTTATGTCTGGGACTGAATTGAGGCAAGATATGCAGGATACAGATACAAGCCACTAGATGGCACTAGCACCCCACTCTAAATTAGGAACTCGAGGAGGTTTCCACTAGATAGCACAGCCACAATATCCAACTTGTCTATATTGTAAAAATTTATGACCACACAAATGTGCTTTTGGGTCTTAATTTAAGGTTAGGCATAAGGTTAGCAGTGTGGTTATTGTTAGGGTTAAAAATCACATTTTCAAAAGAGAAATTATAGAAATAGGCTGGGTTTAGGACTTTGTGGCTGTCGTAACTAGTGACGACCCAAGGAGGGGAAGGTTTTACAGTTGAAGTCGGGAAGTTTACATACACCTTAGTCAAATGCATTTAAACTCAGTTTTTCAATATTTCTGATATTTAATCCTAGTACAAATTCCCTGTCTTAGGCCAGTTAGGATCACCACTTTATTTTAAGAATGTGAAATGTCAGAATAATAGTAGAGAGATTGATTTATTTATTTTATTTCTTTCATCACATTCCCAGTGGGTCAGAAGTTTACATACACTCAATTAGTATTTGGGAGCATTGCCTTTAAATTGTTTAACTTGGGTCAAACATTTTGGGTAGCCTTCCACAAGCTTCCCACAATAAGTTGGGTGAACTTTGGCCCATTCCTCCTGGCAGAACTGGTGTAACGGAGTCAGGTTTGTAGGCCTCCTTGCTCGCACACGCTTTTTCAGTTCTGCCCACAAATTTTCTATGGGATTGAGGTCAGGGCTTTGTGATGGCAACTCCAATAGCTTGACTTTGTTGTCCTTAAGCCATTTTGCCACAACTTTGGAAGTATGCTTGGGGTCATTGTCCATTTGGAAGACCCATTTGCGACCAAGCTTTAACTTCCTGACTGATGTCTTGAGATGTTGCTTCAATATATACACATAATTTTCCATCCTCATGAAGCCATCCATTTTGTGAAGTGCACCAGTCCCTCCTGCAGCAAAGCACCCCCACAACATGATGCTGCCACCCCCGTGCTTCACGGTTGCGATGGTGTTCTTCGGCTTGCAAGCCTCCCCCTTTTTGCTCCAAACATAACGATGGTCATTATGGCAAAACAGTTATATTTTTGTTTCATCAGACCAGAGGACATTTCTCCAAAATGTATGATCTTTGTCCCCATGTGCAGTTGCAAACCGTAGTCTGGCTTTTTATGGCAGTTTTGGAGTAGTGGCTTCTTCCTTGCTGAGTGGCCTTTCAGGTTAAGTCGATATAGGACTTGTTTTACTGTGGATATAGATACTTTCGTTCCTGTTTCCTCCAGCATCTTCACAAGGTCCTTTGCTGTTGTTCTGGGATTGACTTGCACTTTTCGCACCAAAGTACATTCATCTCTAAGAGACAGAATGCGTCTCCTTCCTGAGCAGTATGACGGCTGTGTGGTCCCATGGTGTTTATACTTGCGTACTATTGTTTGTACAGATGAACGTGGTACCTTCAGGCATTTGGAAATTGATCCCAAGGAGGAACCAGACTTGTGGAGGTCTACAATTGTTTTTCTGAGGTCTTGGCTGATTTATTTTGCTTTTCCCATGATGTCAAGCAAAGAGGCACTGAGTTTGAAGGTAGCCCTTGAAATACATCCACAGGTACACCTCCAATTGACTCAAATTATGTCAATTAGCCTATCTGAAGCTTCTAAAGCTATGACATCATTTTCTGGAATTTTCCAAGCTGTTTAAAAAGGCACAGTCAACTTAGTGTATGTAAACTTCTGACCCACTGGAATTGTGATACAGTGAAATAATCTGCCTGTAAACAATTGTTGGGAAAATTACTTTTGTCATGCAAAGTAGATGTCCTAACCGACTTGCCAAAACTATAGTTTGTTAACAATACATTTGTGGAGTGGTTGAAAAAACAGTTTTAATGACTCCATCCTAAATGTATGTAAACTTCCGACTTCAACTGTATGTAGTGGAGTGGAGAGTGCAATCCAGATTGAGAATGTGTACAATCCAGATTGAGAATGTGTACAATCCAGATTGAGAATGTGTACAATCCAGATTGAGAATGTGTACAATCCAGATTGAGAATGTGTACAATCCAGATTGAGAATTCCATCACTGAATAATGGATACATTCATATTTACAGATCATAATACATATCATGTTCTTCATGAGAATAAAAAAAATTGGTTGCAAATGTTGGGGACAGTATACTATACCTTTTGCCTGTGAATTCTGCTTGACCCTTCTTATTGAAGAGGAATTTGGAGTCACTGTACCCCCAGCCATTCCACTTCATAATCTCCTGCCTTGGGAAACAAACAGTTGAAGTCAGTTTCATTGTTATTGTAGCAGCAGCTAATACTGTACTAATGCTGTCTGAGGTCAAAGGAGGACACAGGACAACAATCTCAAGGCAGGAAGACTATACACGGAAGCACTTTTAGAAGGCCTTGGCCTTGCACCTCATGAAAACGTCAGACTGTCCATACGTGACATCCTGTTGCAAACAGTAGTAGTTGAAAAAGTGGTTTATTTGACACTTATCAAACTGTTGCAATGGGGAAATGTCCTAGTTCCCTCGTTTTGCTATCAGTTATTCAATGGGCTTTCCACATGGCTATCAGTAACCATATTTGCAGTATGGGAGGCTGCAGTCGCACCTAGGCGTAACCCCTGACAGATGACCTTCCCATGTGTACTGCACACAGCCAACCACAGGCAGTGTTTCACCCTAGGATTTGTTTTATCAGCAGCGGTGGCAGAGTCAGCGGTGGCAGAGTCAGCGGTGGGTGGGCGACGGCCACAATTTAGCAGCAGTGGTGCGCCACTACTAAATGCATATAGGGGTAACAGTGAAAAGCCGGTGGCAAAGTAACTTTGGGGAAGAAAACCTATTCGTCTCAAACACTATCATCAACAGCAATCAGACAGGGTGTGGCTTAGATCTCAGGCCGTTAAGTACATTCCCTTCAACAGTAACACTCCACGGAGAAGCATCATGATGCACATCATAGAAGGGCATTACCAAAGGTATGTCCAACAACCGGATATTCTCCTAAAATGATTTTCCAAGGAAGGAACATCGTCGTCATAGGCCTAATGATAATCATGGAAGAGGACACAAGAAACAGGGTTGAGCACCGGGGAATTGTATCTCAATATCTACTACATAATTGAGCTCTGACAGTTCCGTAATGTGCTTCTTCGTCGGTGTTAAATCACTATGCTCATCCTAAGGGAATCCTTTTCAGAAATCACTGAGTTATAATACGACATGATTCAAGATTTCCCCAGCAGACAGATGAAATAGGCCCTCAACTCCTAGAAGGGACCCATGAATCACGTTGGTACACGTGATGGGATGCTAACGTAGTGGAGTAAAACCATGATGAATGCCTGCCAAAACAGCCAGGCAGTGTAAATTATGAGGAGCCTGAGAAATGAGAGACAGACATACTCTCCATGCCAGTCTGTGTGATCTCCTGTCATCACACTGGACGATGACACAACTCCACGCATCAACAAGCAGCCGAATACGGCTGTCCAGAGGTTAATGAATTTATTGCGCAATTAAATAGAAGCAACAGTGGTCTGGTCTCTGTCCCTTAGCTAACATTAATCCTAAGAGAGCTGGGGGAATCTTTTGAAAGTACTGTAATAAATATTACACACAGCATAAGAAAATGCTGATCACCAGAAACATTAGGCTAGTTCAACACCTTATTAAATTGGTAGCCTCATTTTGTGTCTGCACTCAAGTTATTCCAACAGAAAGAGACAAAAGGTCTGACTGTTATTGAAAGGACTGGCCTTAAAACGCCTTTTGAAACAACGTGCCCAAAAGGTATAGGTTGAAAGTCAACTCCAGAAGGACATTCCAGCAGTAGAAAAACCAGTAGCCCAGCTTTGAAGTGTACAACATTCCTACACTCCAGTGAAAAGTGGGTCGTTCCACCTCAAAAAGCACAGGAAAGAAGAATGACACCCACCATCTCAGATTGCATTCCTGCAACATTGTTTTGTTGAAAAACTTTTTGAACTCAAAGAAATTACGCTATTTGATTGCTCCCAAATTGTCAGTTTCAATTTATAGGATTCATATAAAATTCTATAAATATATAGTAACCAATATCCAGTTTGGACCAAACCTCTCCTTAACAATGATTAAGACGTGAAATCAAAAGACACCCACGGAACACACAAACCAAGCCCACCCCAACGGCCAGTATACAGTATCAGTTCTCTATGTCTGACAAGTACTATGAAGCTACAGCTAGGAGCATTGTTTCTTTACACCATGTAATGGATTCTCAGTGAATTTGGTGATGGTTATTTAGCCCTGTTATGAATTTTTTCTTTATTTAAGTTGTTTGGTTGATATTACCAGGTTATGACCACAAGGTGGTGCTGTTTCTGCTATTTGTTAAATTCTCAGTTTCGTTAATTTAATAAAATATTTTCATACGTTAAAAAAAATACAAAATAAAGTAACAATAAAATAACAATAATGAGGCAATATTAGAAGCAGATAATGAGCTTTTTGGACCTAGACTTGGCACTCTGGTACCGCTTGCCGTGCAGTAGCAGAGAGAACAGTGACTTGGGTGACTGGAGTCTAACACTTTTTTGGGCCCTCCTCTGACACCGCCTAGTATATAGGTCCTGAATGGCAGGAAGCTTGGCCCAAGTGATGTACTGGGCTGTACGCACTACCCTCTGTAGCGCCTTAAGGTCGGACGGTGATGCAACTGGGCAGGATGCTCTCGACGGTGCAGCTGTAGAACTTTTTAAAGATCTGGGGACCCATGCCAAATCTTCTCAGTCTCCTGAGGGGGAAAAGGCGTTGTCGTGCCCTCTTCACGACTTTCTTGGTGTGTTTGGACCAGGAGTTTGTTGGTGATGTGGACACCAATGAACTTGAAACTCTCGACCAGCTCCACTACAGCCCCGTTGATGTGAATGGGAGCGTGTTCAGCCCTCCTTTTCCTGTCATCCATGATCACCTTTGTCTTGCTCACGTTGAGGGAGAGGTTGTTATCCTGGCACCACACTGGCAGGTCTCTGACCTCCTCCCTATAGGTGGTTTCATCGCTGTCGGTGATTATACCTACCACTGTTGTGTCATCAGCAAACTTGATAATGGTGTTGGAGCCATGCTTGGCCACGCAGTCGTGGGTGAACAGGAAGTACAGGAGGGGACTAAGCACACACCCCTGAGGGGCCCCCGTGTTGAGGATCAGTGTGGCAGATGTATTGTTGCCTACGCTTACCACCTGGGGGCGGCCTATGATCCAGTAGCAGAGGGAGGTGTTTAGTCCCAGGGTCTTTAATTTAGTGATGAGCTTTGTGGGCACTATGGTGTTGAACGCTGAGCTGTAGTGAATGAACAGCATTCTCACATAGGTGTTCCTTTTGTCCAGGTGGGAAAGGACAATGTGGATTGCGATTGTACCATCTGTGGATCTGTTGGGGCGGTATGTGAATTGGAGTGGGTCTACGGTTTCCGGGATGATAGTGTTGTGAGCCATGACCAGACTTTCAAAGCAATTCATGGCTACTGACGTGGGTGCTATGGGGCAGTAGTCATTTAGGCAGGTTACCTTTGTTTTCTTGTCACAGGGACTATGGTGGTCTGCTTGAAACATGTAGGTATTACAAACCCGATTCGGGAGAGGTTGAAAATTATACTTGCCAGTTGGTCCGAGTATACGTCCTGGTAATCCATCTGGCCCTGCGGCTTTGTGAATGATGACCTGTTCAAAGGTCTTGCTCACATCGGCTATGGAGAGCGTGATCACTGAGCAGCTCACAGCTGGGTTTCTCTTTGTAGTATGTAATAGTTTGAAGCCCTGCCACATCAGACGAGCGCCAGAGCCGGTGTAGTAGGATTCAACCTTAGTCCTGTATTGACACTTTGCCTGTTTGATGGTTCATCTGAGGGCATAGCGGTATTTCTTATAAGTGTCCGGGTTAGTGTCCCGCTCCTTGAAAGTGGCAGCTCTAGCCTTTAGCTCGGTGTGGATGTCACCAGTAATCCATGGCTTCTAGTTGGGATATCTACGTACAGTCACTGTGGGGACGATGTCATCAATGCACTTATTGATGAAGCTGGTGACTGAGGTGATATACTCCTCAATGCCATTTGTATAAATCCCGGAACCTATTCCAGTCTGTGCTAGCAAAACAGTCCTGCAGCGTAGCATCTACGTCATTTGACCACTTCTATATTGAGCGAGTCAGTTGTACTTCCTGCTTGTAAATCAGGAGGTGAGAGTTATCATCAAGATTTTCCAAATGGAGGGCGAGGGAGAGCTTTCTACACGTCTCTGTGTGTGGAGCAAAGGTAGTCTAGAATTTTTTTCCCTCTGATTGTGCGTGACATTCTGGTAGAAATTGGGAAAAACGGATTTAAATTTGCCTGAATTAAATTCCCTGGCCACTAGGAGCGTCACTTCTAGATTAGTATTTTCTTGTTTACTTACGGCCTTATACAGCTTGTTGAGTGCGATCTTAGTGCCAGCGTCGGTTTGTAGTGGTAAATAGACGGCTACAAAAAAATATAGATGAGATCTCTATAGGTAGATAGTGTGGTCTGCAGCTTATCATGAGCTACTCTACCTCAGGCAAGCAATAGCTCGAGACTACCTTAATATTAGACATCATGCACCAGCTATTATTGACAAATAAACACACCCCCACCCTTCGTCTTACCGGATGTAGCTGTTCTGTCGATGCACAGAAAACCCAGCCAACTGTATATAATCCGTGTCATTGGCAGGATTGTCTCGAACAGAGCTCATCCAGTTTATTCTCCAGTGATTGCACGTTGGCTAATAGAATGAATGGTAGAGGCGGGTTACCCACTTGCCAACAAATTCAAACAAGGCACCTTGATCTCCTTTTCTTTATGTGAATAATGGGGATTTGGGCCTCGTCTGGGAGCAACATTATATCCTTTGAGTCAGACTCATTAAAAAAAAGTCTTCGTCCAGTTCAAGGTAAGTAACCGCTGTTCTGATAGAAGCTCTTTTCGGTCATAAGAGAGAGTAGTATCAACATTATGTACAAAATAAGTTAAACAAAGCGGGAAAAAACACAATAGAACAATTGGTTAGGAGCCTGTAAAACGGCATACATCCCCTCCCACGCCATTCCTACGATATGGCCGTATACGGCTATATTTATTGCATATTGTCTGAATCCTATAAATTAAAAAAGGGCCATCTAGCTTAAATTTACCAGAGGTCAAATTATATTTCAACATAATAATGTTACAGGAATGCTTATCTTTATATGTTTCTAACTGCAGATGTAACGGATGTGAAACGGCTAGCTTAGTTAAATAACGTTTCAATCGGTGACGTCACTTGCTCTGAGACCTTGAAGTAGTGGGTCCCCTTGCTCTGCAAGGGCCGCGGCTTTTGTGGAGCGATGGGTAACGATGCGTCGTGGGTGACTGTAGTTGATGTGTGCAGAGGGTCCCTTGTTCGCGCCCGGGTATGGGCGAGGGGACAGTTTAAAGTTATACTGTTACATTGATGCTGTTGACCCGGATCACTGGTTGCTGCGGAAAAGGAGGAGGTCAAAAGGGGGTGAGTGTAACGGATGTGAAACGGCTAGCTTAGTTAGCGGTGGTGCGCGCTAAATAACGTTTCAATCGGTGACGTCACTTGCACTGAGACCTTGAAGTAGTGGGTCCCCTTGCTCTGCAAGGGCCGCGGCTTTTGTGGAGCGATGGGTAACGATGCTTCGTGGGTGACTGTTGTTGATGTGTGCAGAGGGTCCCTGGTTCGCGCCCGGGTATGGGCGAGGGGACGGTCTAAAGTTATACTGTTACACAGAAACCATTTCAAAACAATCTGAGATGGTGGGTGTCATTGCTTGCTGAAATGACATGGAACAACCCAAGTGCAATTCCAGAAAATGTAGGCAAATTCAGAGGTTACATTTATGTGTACTGATAATAATGCAAGTGGTCCACAAAATTATTTATAATTTGGATAATGGTGGAAGGGGGGCACTCAAACGAGGGAAATAGGCATAGCTTATGTCTTATTTATTGTCATAGCTCAAACAATAGTGTCTATGAACCAGCACTAAAATGACCATCCCATTGGGTAATAGAGAGAGATTCCACCAAACCGGAAAACCTGAAAATCAAAAATGTAAAATGCAACAATTTCAAAGATTTGACTGAGTTACAGTTCATATAAGGAAATCAGTCAATTGAAATAAATTCATTAGGCCCTAATCTATGGATTTCACATGACTGGGAAGGGGTGCAGCCACAGGACCACCCACTGTGGAGTCAGGTCCAGCCAATCAGAATTTGTTTTTTTCCGTCAAAAGGGCTTTATTACAGACATAAATACTCCTCAGCACCTTTGGCAAATGAGAAATGCTCACTAACAAATTTGTTCAAAGAATTTGAGAGAAATAAGGTTTTTGTGCATATGGAACATTTCTGAGATGTTTTATTTCAGCTCATGAAAAATGGGACCAACACTTTACATGTTAAGTTTATATTTTTGTTCTGTATAAATATGAAAGTGTCCTCTAGTCATCCTTGTCGCTTAAACATATCTGACACTAGATGTCACTACAGCACGATTGTGAAAGCTGAACAGCCCACTCGCCTCAAAAGGAATTGAGAGTCAGACCACCACAGGTCTTGGCCAATCAGATCCAAGTTTTAGGCAGAAAGTTTTACTGCTGAACTTTATCCCATTCTGACTTCTGTCAATTGTGTTGACTGGGAGAGGGTGTCCCACACCTAAATCCCAACTAAATCTGTAAAAACAACCTCTAGATAAAAATAGATTATAAGACTACATATACAACTTTCACCATCATAATGACCACTTGTTTTCTGCTCAAGAATGTAGCGTCTAATTCTGGTCATGTCTGTCAAACAGAGCTGAGATTTCCCTAGTTGATCAGAATAGTGTCAGTATCAAAACAATGCCAGTAGCCTATTAAGCTATAGTTAACAATATAGATGTGAAATTGAATAGGCTACCTTGAAATAGTTTGAAATGTTGGCAAGCTGATCTTGTAGTTTTACATAAACTCCAGCTGCCCACTGTCACTGCGAGTGGCTAGCGGTGCTCACATAACGTTGGCAAGTTATGACAAAATGGTACAGGAAATGATGTAGGATTGACCTCAACTCAATATCAAACATTCCTATAACACATTCTAAGCAGCCTACAACAACAACAATTAAAAAGAGTTGGATAGAATACAGTCCCGCCGCACCCACTTCTTCGATGAATGAACACTTTGTTTGAGGACCATTAACGTTGGCGCACATATAACTGGCTAATTTCCTTAGTTAAATGAAATCGGAAATGTATGAATAATCATATGCCGAGGAGGTCCTCTCCGTTTGTAAAAGACACCAATACTGTGTTTTAATAACAAGGAAATGCATGACAGCTGTTTCATACTGTATGACAATCACTTTTAGCTACCAGCTAGCATTTCAGCGTAGCCATCCTCCATCCACTGCTATCGCATCACCACCGCCAAGTCCTACCTCTTTCTCGGCACCGTCCCTTTATTCGCTTCAGCTTTGCATTCAGTTGCGATAGTTCCCGAGTCGTCGTCCTTATGTTTCTGTAAATGCCCGGCAATTATCCTCAATCTTTGCTGTGCAATTCGTTGTCTCTCGGAGCTGTTGCTGTCTGACGCCATGCTGCTTCCGTGTTTGTGCAGGGAGAGGCAGCTGTCAGAGGTCAGCATAGGGATAGAATGTGTGTGTTCGAGCGGTAAGCCTAACGAAGACGACTGTAGAGTGACGTCGGGGGAGGGGCATCTGTAACAGCCACAAGTCTGACACTTTAATGGTTTTGCAACAGCAAGGCTCAGATCGACATGGCAGCGTCAACATAGCTGCTATTGTTTATAATAGTTTGTCTGTTGTCTAAACTTTTCTATATCCCCATATCACACACTCACAACTGGAAAAATGTGTGTACAATTCATTGGTTAGAGTGGGGTCTCAAATATCACTTTTCATTTGTATCCCCTGTAGCTTTAGAATTGCACAAAGTTGGTTGCTGTTTCAGTCAGGTATTTGGCCACGTTTACTTGGGTCAAACAAAACACCCAAATGATTGGTAGACAAATAGTGCCTCCCACAATGCAGGTGATAGCTGCATAGTGCAGATGGAGAGAAGCAACTGCAGCGACCATAAGGCGATTTCCTCGAAACTGCATGACCTTTGATCACATGATTTTTGTAAAGTTCATGCTGTTACTGTAACCAATGGAATTGCTACTTATAAAGCTACAGTCACTGTTGTGCAGAATAATCTGTTTGTATTGGAATAATAAATTGCATCCCCTCCCAGGTTGTAATTTATTACTCCATGGTAAGTATTGTAGCATATACCTACAATCAAAATATGTTAAAAATAATCATGTTGATCTGGACTGTCAGTTGAATTCATAGTCTGGTATGAATTTGACTGTAGTTACATTTCCCCCAGCCCCATCAGCCTTACAAACAAAGTTGCAGGGTCAGACTGTTGCTGGATACAGAAATTACAGAGTGAGCCTTTAATTAATGGAAAATGTATGCCTTTCTCTTTAACAGATTTGACTTTATAGTTTACCACAGAATCCAGGGGTGTATTCATTACCCCGATTCTGTTGCGAAATGTTTTGTCTGTCGCAAAAGGGTTTGCAACAGGAACCATTTAGTCCAAACTGAAAACGTTTTGCAACAAAAATTAGTTTTTATTGGACAAATTCAAGTAGGTCACTCCCTGTTTTGTTCTATTTCTCTGTTTGCTTCCGTTTGGTTCTTAAACGGTAAACTATTTCCATTGCAAGACATATTGAATACACCCCAGCTCTCTAAATATTAGACCATGAATAAACTTTAAAAACACAGAAAAAATAGGTTTCATTTTAAGACAGTGATCATATTGAATGGGAACCAAAATATGCCATGTTGGTGTAGTGTTTAAATCTATGCATGTGTCTTTAAGACTAACAAATATGTGCCATTTAAAGGAGCCATTGATTTTATTGCACTTTAAGGTATTTTAATATTTTCTTCTCTGTCTTCTATTTGTTGATGTATTGAAAGCTTTGATTTGATTTGAAAGAAACATAATACATATACCCCCCCCCCCCCCCCCCCCCCCCCAAGAACAGCCTCAATTCGTTGAGCATGGACTCTACAAGATGTCGAAAGCTTTCCACAGGGATGCTGGCCCATGTTGACTCCAATACTTCCCACAGTTTTGTCAAGTTTGCTGGATGTTCTTTGGGTGGTGGACCATTCTTGATAAACGGAAACTGTTGAGTGAAAAACACAGCAGCGTTGATGTTCTTGACACTCAAAACGGTGCACCTGGCACCTACTACCATACCCCGTTCAAAGGCAGTTACATATTTTGTCTTGCCCATTCATCCTCTGAATGCCACACATACACAATCCATGCCACAATTGTCTCAAGGCTTCAAACTCCATATTTAACCTGTCTCCTCCCCTTCGTCTACACTGATTGAGGTGGATTTAGCAAGTGACATCAATAAGGGATCATAGCATTCACCTGGATTAACCTGGTCTGTCTATGTCATGGAAAGAGCAGGTGTTCTTAATATTTTGTCCACTCAATGTACATCTCTGAAATAGTTTTATTCAGACTTACATTCCAACAATGAATGATACAACAGACAATTATCCAGCATTCGCATGACACAATGTCAATACTCAACAGAAAATGATGAAGAAAAAAAGTATCTGTATTGGGACATTCATGTTTATGGGTTTGATATGGTTATGAGATGTTTGACCACTACATTGTATGACCCAGGACAGTGAAAATGAGGTTTGAACATTTCAACTGCTGTTGTTTATCTTTCCTTCTCACGTCCATTGAGTCACATGACCAAGTGATAATGAGGTATGACTGGAGTCTCCATATGGCCCACTATCGTCCTATAGGAAATTATGTAACACTCTACCATGGCTTTCTGGGAGTCCATTTTTCATTAATAGTTCAGACATTTCACTCTGATACCAATAGACCAAGTGCGTGTTTACTTATAAGCAGATACATACTACAAAAGTTGGTGAAAACTCATGAGTCATTGTCAAAATAAAAACGTTATTCTCCCTTTTGCAGTCTGCAAGTGGCATGTGAAATAATGGTTCCACTCTCCAGATGGTAGGTTTGTTTCCCGCAGGCCGGAGCATTAACTCCCAAAACAAAGTTCTGTAATGCACTGACTGCAAACAATTAGAGTCGAAGTGTATCACAGAACTTTACTTGGAAAGCCAGAGTGCCACATCGTAGGCTATTCCTTTGTGCCAACCCATTTCACCACTCCTTCACCTGCAACATATAACAAGAGAGTGAAATGTAGTAGCTACATTTCCCATTGGTGTGCTTGCTTGGTGAACACTTTGATTTAACATAATAGTGTGGAAAATATGTAATTGTGAGGTTAAGCCGACTCTCTCAACACAGTATTGAGACCTAACCGAAGTTAAATCCAACATGATTTGAGATAAAATAAAAAAAATGGAATCAGTCACAGCTGAGTGATTAAAAAAAGTGCATTAAATGAAACTTAGAAGAGTAAGCCAGTAACTCTCTGGGCCTATTAAGACAACATAGAATAGAGTGGATGAGAAGCCTGCTGTTGGGAACTTAGATTGATTCTCACACTCTGCCACCAACCCACCACCACAGAAATGATTAAATCATACAATATTATACAGTATGCGGGAATTAAGCTTTTCTTTGTGTTTACTTTGCAGTTCAACCTTGACTATCTTCAAGGTTGTAAAGTGAACAATTAGGGCACTTCATATGTAGAACAGATGACGTGTCTAAAGGTTCCAAATTTGGAATCCTGGATTTCTTTATGCTGAATATTTCCCTCCTGGAGTAATACACCCACATTCATTATGCAAATGTATAGCCTATTTGTTGAGTTTTTCCACAAGCCACAGACTGAAGTTTACAATTAAAATGATAAATACACGGTCTACCTGTAAAACAAGGCAAACATTACATTTTCCACTTCAGTTTAGCATACAAGTTTATATAAAATAAAGTTTGGAGAGTTGCTAACTGCAATGAAGTTACAAAGTGCAACATCAAACAGTGAATTAAAAAATGTTGGAATTCGATTAGCAGATGTGAAATGCCATAGCTTCATATTCGAAATGTGAGAAAACTATAATAAGAAGCAAGAAAAGCAACTGATCATACTGTACCTGGAAGAAGTGAGAGCTGTTAAAGGGGGCCAGCTGCAATCCAGCACGAGGGCAAAAAGATCATAAAATGCAACAAAAAAAAACAGTGGGCTATATACAATTGTTGCAGGACTAACTGTAAAAAAAACAGGAGATTTTCCTCTTCTCCATTTCGCGGTTGATGTCCCTCGTTGGAGCCTACATACAGTGTTCGTATAGCTGGCTTCACGCCGCTTTTACCTCTTCTTCTTTCAGCCCTGTGCACAGCTGGAAGAATGTCGACGTGGAGCTGCCAAACGTGAACGCGTATTCGTGGGCGCGCTTGAGAGAAAAATCCATATAGTGTCATTTGAATTCAGATAGTGGGACAGTGGGCTGCACTGTATAGGTAAGGCATAGCTAGAGGTATAGTGAGGCTCTTTACATATACGTGTCAGAGAGCGTGGTTTTAAAGACCACCACATTACAAGACGTTTCAAACGCTGCTTATAATTGCAATGTGGTCCCAACCTCCTATTGCACTCGTGTCAGAATGTTATACTACATCGGCGCTGTCAAGGATCTCATTGTAACTAGTGTAATATTCCAGCAACATGTTTCAGCAAAGGCATACCTTATTTTATTTAAATAATGAAGACCTATACCTAAATATCAAGTTATGGATGATGGGGAGGATAATATAATGATACTCTTATTTTTTTCAACGTGTGTGCATACAACTAGGCTATATTGGAGAATGTGAACTTTTCCGATTGTTTTGAAAATATACATGATTGTGTAGCCTATAGCCTACTTTTATGTAAAATAATATTTCATAGGCTTTTTTAAAAATATATTGGGTATCTAACCCTGGTCGTCAGTTTCAAAGGCAACCGTGTGTAGACTACCATTTGCCTGGCTACCCAAACTCCTTGCTCCAGCCAAACGCTACGTCACGCCCACGGACGTGAACATAGAGCGGCGTCAGGAGAGGCTACCATCTGGTCTTGAGTCAACAGTCTGTCTTTGCAGGGTCTCAAGCAAAAGGAAACTTGTGAGGCTATGACTGTGCACCATCTCCGTTTTACATTTGAATAACGTATACTAAGCCAACTGTGTCAATGGTGTGGCTGAGTCTACAGAGTGTGCAAGGGGAGGGCCTGGGGCCTGCTGTAGTATAGGTTAGGCTACTGTACAAATGAATGAAATACTTAGGCGTCATCTAAACCAGAAGAGGTCGCTATTTAATAGATCGATTTTCAGGAGTTGCCATCCCATCTCTCTCCTAGTTGGATTAGCTGTGAGCAGATTTGGGCCTACTGCAGACAACTACAGATATCAATGTTGACTAAAAATTGTTCCTTATTATAGTTTCAGTTTCTAATCCTTATTTTCTTCATTACATACTTGATTCCCATTGTAACCTATAGTCCTACCCTGTACACAAATGCAGTTTGCAAGTCTATTCACTGCAGCTTTATAGCATTCTGCTTGAAATAAATGCGGGTATTTAGTCTGTCAAGGTGATACAATTGGTAAATGTGCCTTACATTTTGGAACAATGCTGACAATAGTTGTAAAAACTGTTGTAATAACATTGTAATAACTGTAATTCTTATATTAGTTCATAAGTCAACCAAGATGCTGTTATCAAAAATACCTCTTCTAGTGTCATGAATCTATAGTGGCAGATATTATGTAAATGTATCTGGACACTTCTTGAATACACTTTTAATTTTTTAGGTTAAATAACAAATGACTTGTTAATAAACGGGAAGCAAATGTAACATTGGCTGTCCGGAGCACAGCCACAAACTGGCCTTATCGAACCAATAGGACGTTGAGTGGGACGATCCCAGCGCAGCTCTCTCGGAGCCCTTGACTGGCTGACGCAACTTGTGGGCAAGGCTATCAGACTGCTTGGGGTTTTCCGTAAACTTTCACAAGATTAGAAGCACTATTTCCTTCATAGTCAAAACATTGCTGGGCCGGACTCCTCGCCTTCGGATAGTCCACCATTTTATATTTCTGTAAAGGATTACAAATGTATATTTTTATATAGGCCTATTGGGTTTTTCTTTACGAAGGGACAAGCCAACTATCCACTATGATGGAAACTGAGATGCATAAAATGAATCCTAGTCAACAGGTAAATATTATGTTGTTATTGGCTACTATATTCAACTCAGTAGGCTTTGTAAAACATCTCAAGGTTGATATATTGATAAAATGTTCATTGGCATACAGTCGAAAAACTATTAATGGATAGTTCAAACTATTGAAATGAAATAAGGCCTACACTCATGTTACCTGATATGAACAAACTGTCAAATTCAACCCAATGTGCATTTTCCATAATAATCCGTATATTATTTAATACATTAAATTAAACGAATCGTACATATGCTTTCTTAGCCTATAGCCTATCATAATCATATGTGAGCTTGTTGTGCTGTAGTTTTGACATTTGCAGTCGCGTTTCTAGCACTAGGCTACAATTTCCGTCTCTGCGCTGTAGTCGACAGGTCTGTTCATAGAGATTTCTGCAAAGTCATGGATGGTTGTCTGCCCGGTGCATACAACTAAATTGGGCGAAAAATAACAGTTGAATATCCGGTTAATATCGTAATCCATATGTGTAATGATGCAATTATTGTCAAGTAAAAAATATGCCAAGATGACGAAAGTTTTCCCCAGACAGCCCATTTATTTTTATGTCGGTGTGTTTATTTTTTGGCCGTCGGAATCTCCCAATGCGCCACTAGAGCCCCATCCTGTGTTCCCGTAGATGGCATCCATAGGCCTACCTTTGCTCCATATATACAGTTGATTGTACGATTGCACTTCAATGTAGTAAGCTATGGGAACTGGGTTTGTAAAAAATAAATGCTCCATTTCCTGGTGGATTCTGCAAGTTAGTGTAAATAAATGCTCTTCCTTTTCCTTTCTCAAACAACATCTCTTTGTCCCAGCTAATCTTGTAATTTATTTTATTTTCTATTTACATAGGTTCTCTGGACATATGGCCAACTGTGTCAAATTAACAAATGCATAGGCTATTCTTTATTATAATAACCCAGAAGTGGTTGTAGTTCTGCAGCTGGCCTTGGTTTACAAACAGTTAATAACACGTGAATCTAGTAATCAATTGACGACAGGTTCCACTAGATTAAAGAGTAAACCTGCGTTGGGGAATGTTCAGTAGGATTGTAACCGGATGTGTTTCTTTTTTTGGAGAAAAAAAGATGGTGTTGGAGTAAAGGCCTTATCCCAAAACCAAACTCATCTGGTTGTGTTTTGAACAATTTCCCTTGACAAAGGAAAAGTTTGTTAATAGACAACTTTTATCATTTTTGATGAGGTTTTTTTTAGGTATCAAGGAATTATGTATATAGATCCACGAATCAGTTGTTTTACTGTCACTTAATTCCTGTACTGTTGGAATCGGTGGTCGGCTTGTTTTTAAAAGTGGTGTCTATACCCCTAATATGTTTTTTATTCTGTTTGAGTTGCTGCACATTCTGAGATGAAAAATCAGCTACTCAAACTATGTCTGGGATTCAAACAAAGAGATGTTGTTTGAGAATGGAAAAGGAAGAGCTTTTATTTACACTAACTTGCAGAATCAACCAGGAAAATGAGCATTTCTTTTTACAAACCCAGTTCCCATAGCTTATTACATTCAAGTACTATTGCAAAATATCAGTGAACTAACCAGAATGTTTCACAAGTATTTTGTGGATAAATACTTCACTCCACCAAGATAGTTCATAACAAAATAGTTACTGAGTTTAAAAAGTGAAGTCTCTCATCCAAACAATTTACCAAAATGGTCCCAATGGATGTCAACATCTTCCGTTCACAATAGTTACATCATCCTTTTTTGAGAGGGAGGATCAGTAATTTGTGAATGTACACAAATCACTCATCTCTGCATGAATGAGTGGAGTTGAAGTGTCATTGACAACATGAAAAGCTTAAAGTGGCTCCAGTCATTTTATTTTATTCAAAAGGGATTATGAAATGTGTTGATGAAACTAGATAAAGTTAATTTGCCTTTTATGACAGAATTCATCGATCCTGTATGATGAAAGTGTCTATAAAAGAACAAGGCATTGTCCTTTTCAATATTTCTTCCCTCTTCTAGACTGCAACTGATAGTTGTGTGGGCTAAAGGCATGACACATGGACTCAATCTGCTGTTTTTGAAAGGAGAAAACATGGCTGACCACAAAAGCTGCTTTCATCCAGCAGCTGTTAGGTCAGTTTAGGCCATTCTTCCTCGTCTCCACAGTCATAATTTATGGTTGCGTGTACTCACTCCTCTGACCAAGATTAATAGTGGGACTTATTGCCCTAACCAGACCTTCTGACGTTACGGGCTTTAACGGTCATGGACTATTGCTGGCTTTGACGTAACGACCAAGCAAATAGGGTTAAAGAGTAGTCAGCAGCACTGCACATCTGATGCACACAAACAGAAAGCCAATGTTTATTATACCCATTTCTGAATAAGAGGTCATGGGTTGAACTTATAATGGTCATGTTTAACACTTGATTTGGTCTACACAGTAACAAAGCAATTACTTGTGCTCATTCCTTTTACGATACAGAGTTAGCTAAGTTGAAATCAATCCATGTTAACAAATAACATCAAGTTCCAAATCCACATCCTCTTTACACATACTTCTGCTTTGTTAGTCATCTGATCTGTCTCTCTTTATATCCTCTGTCCTCTCTCTGTTCTGTTCATGTGACCAAGTCTCTCTGAATGTATAGTTTGCCTTTATTACCCAGAAACAAACAGTCACATGCTCAGAGCTTTCAGTGTGACCTAATGTTCGGTTTATGCAATCTCCCAAGGCCCTTGTGAAACACTTCCTTCTGTAAATAAGGTTTGTGTAATGGATGTTAAAAGGCCCAAGGGAGACCAGCACAGTTTATCTCTGGACATTCCTGAATTTACACGCAGAAAGCTAATAAACATCGGCCACAGTGAGGTAGAAGTGGAGGACCAAATGATCTTGTTATAAAACGTGCTATACACCAGTGGGGAATATAGTAAGCACTTTCTCTGAACATATCCGTACTAAACTCTATTGCCAGGTCTCAACGCAATATGGTTCTCCAAATACAGTAGTGAATGTAGTGACCTTGTGGTGCATTGTGGTATATCAAATAAAAAGTAAACCACATTACATTTCAAGTTGTATGAATGAACCTTTCTCCTCAGAGTGATCATTGATTTAATTAGTTTTTGGTCTAAGCTACTGATACAACAGACAGAGATGCAACAATATTACATTTGACCTGTTGTCTTTTCAATTATTTGCTCCTCTGCCTGGAAAGCAGCTAAGAGGCACGTATTCTCTGTGGGTGGAGACTGAACTCTGGGGAAATGGAGAAGTTCCTCTATTATTCAGACGACTTCTTCCTCATTACATTCAAGCCAGTCGTCGAAGGACAGACACCCGAAGGGACGGGGTGTGGCACTGTAGCGAGAGTAGCCATGCTACTTCACAGCAGGCACACACTTCCTTGTTCCTAGTGCACAATCTCCTCGTGTATGGTGCTTTGTGAGTTCCAGTCTAACCTGTTGTCTCTTGGCAGGACGTGGACCTAATCGACATCCTGTGGAGGCAGGACATTGACCTGGGCGCAGGGCGAGAGGTGTTTGACTACTGCCACCGTCAGAAGGAGCATGAGTTGCAGCGGCAGCGGGTGCAGGAGGAGGAGAAGAGGCAGCAGCTGCTGAGAGAGCAGGAGAAGGCCTTGCTGGCTCAGCTACAGCTGGATGAGGAGACGGGGGAGTTCGTGCCCCGCCTTGCACCCAGCGGCCAGTCACCGCAGTCTGCCACCACCGCCGCACCCCCTCAAGTCACACAGGTACAGTACACACACAGCTGTCAGTCACGTCAGAGGCTGGCCACTGCCCTCCCTGCACTGGGTTGGGTGCAGCTCCGCTGTAGCTAGGTAACCACCTCATCCAGTGTAATTAGGGGAAACCAGGTGGCTCTGTAGTTTTCCATTGGTGGATTTGTCTCTTTAGAAACTAATCTGTGAAGACCTTCGTCTAGGTAGCGCACTCTGTTCAAATTCCTACCTATTCTTTTGCAAGAGGGGTTCATATGCTTTGAATCTTTCCCTTCAGAATGTCAGCTTCACAGAAGACGGAGATGCCATGTCATTTGATGAATGTATGCAGCTGCTGGCAGAGACCTTCCCACTGGTAGAGGCTACGGCAGTAAGAATACATTCACTTTTAGATTAAAAAAAATATATATCCCTCAAACAAATTAAAAAACAATATCTCATGTCTGTTCCGGTCTTTTACAGTGTTCCACCCCCCCCCTTTTTGTATTGTAGACCGCTTCCGTCTGTCTGGATGTCACCGTAGCTCCAGCCCCAAACAGCAACCATGTCATGGCATGTGAGCTGCCAGCTTTGACCCAGCCACCCCTCCTCCTAGCCCCCCAGCCCCCACAGAGGACCTCCCCAGATTTGGAGCAGGCCTGGATGGAGCTTTTGTCCCTTCCTGAGCTGCAGGTACAATAGGCAGATTCTACCACCTCAATGGTACGATGCTCTGTGGTGTAAAAAAAAAACACCCAAAGAATGCATGGATTGCAGCAGCCATGCATGAGAGAACCTACTCACCTTTGTCCTGTGTGTTTGAATGGGACACACAGCAGAAGCAGATAATACAGCTAAATCCACTGTGATCAGGTTTCCACAGAGCACTGTTGCCTCAGAGCTGCTTGTGTCCTTGGTAACACTTAAATAGCGCTCTAATGTTTAGCAGTGGATGAAGGTAGTAGCATGGAAACAAACCAGAAAATACTTTACATACAGTACAAGTACAGTGCAAAATGTCATGCTAAGATGTTAATCAATTAAGGATTCGCAATTTATTTGGAATATTGAACCTGTGCAAAGTTTCAACTACTATTGAGAATAAAATACAAAGGTTTGAAACGAAGTCTTAGTAAATGCTGAACATCCATGTAATGGTCCATGTGATGGTACTATACTGCATTTTACTATAATGTTACATCTTGACGTCTGAAACTGCATGGGTTACTGGATTTGTTGTGACTCTTCTGAATCTTGTTTTCCAGCAATGCCTGAATATGCAAATGAAGGACACACTGGATCAGACAGGAGGATATCTGCCCACTAACATCACCCCTGAGGTGCAGGATCCAAACTACAGCTTCTACCCATTGCCCAACCTGGCAGAGGTGGCGTCAAATGCAGCAGAGGTCTGCCCACCTGAATTCATCAACGCCTTTGAGGAGAGCTTTCCCAACATGGCTCCTCTTGACCACCTCAATCAGATGACCCTAAAGGCTCCAGACCTAAATACTAACTTCAGTGCAGCAACTTTCTGTGATGTATTTTATCAAGACATTGTTAACACAAAAGTGACAAGTGTCACCCTGCCTTGTGGCCAAGGAAATGGAGGTAACTCCTTGGCAGAGATATCACACAAGCCTACTTTTACACCAATGGAATTACATGACCTTTCTCCTAGAGAAGCATTTGACAGAGGAAACAAAACTGAGATAATGCCAGAATTTCCAGATTCGGACTCAGGTGTGTCTGTGGAGGCAAGTCCACATGCTAGCTCCCCTGAGAAATCGATGTATGGGGACGGATCCTTTGGTGGCTACAGCGATTCAGACATGGAGGAGATGGACAGTAACCCTGAGAGTGCAGAGTCTGACTACTCCGAGATGTTCTCACTGTCTTTCCAACCAGATGGTTTCCAGACTTCTCCCTCTGTGTCAGCTCAGCAGCAGGACAAAAAGCCCAAACATGGCAAGACCGAGCCAGATGAGGAGACTGGCCACAACGATCCCCCCTTCACCAAAGACAAGAAGAGGAGACGCTCCGAGAAGCGTCTCTCCAGAGACGAGCAGCGTGCCAAGGCCCTCCAGATCCCCTTCACTGTGGACATGATCATCAACCTGCCTGTGGACGACTTCAACGAGATGATGTCCAAGCACCAGCTCAACGAGGCCCAGCTGGCCCTGGTCAGAGACATCCGCCGGCGGGGCAAGAATAAGGTGGCTGCCCAGAACTGCCGCAAACGCAAGATGGAGAACATCGTGGAGCTGGAGTATGACCTGGACTCACTGAAGGAGGAAAAGGAGCGACTGCAGAGAGAGAAGACGAAGAATTACAGCAGCGTGCGGCAGATGAAGCAGGAGCTTAACACCCTGTACCTAGAGGTGTTCAGTCTAGTGAGGGATGAGGAGGGGAAGCCCTACTCTCCGTCAGAGTACTCCCTCCAGCAGACCACCGATGGCACAGTCTTCCTCGTCCCCCGCATTAAAAAAATGCTTTTCAAGAAAAATGACAACTAGCACTTCTCTGCTTTACTACTTGGTACTGCATTAGTAATAATACTATGCAAAGAACAACGTTGTAGATGCTTGGCTTTAAGCGTTAGTAAAATAGCAGAACTATTATATAGTCCTTGCCTACTCTCCTTGAATGACTTTATAATATTTTTGACATTTGAGTTTTTTTGTACTGGTCTCCACTTTCATCTAAGGTTGTTTTACTGATATTGCTTGTAAATACATTTATACATGATTTGCTATTGAGATATGAAAATGTGAATGGTATATATCATGTTTTAGTATGCAAATGATATTGTTGCAATCACTGTTACTTAAAAGTCTGTTTTATAAACTTTACTCTTTGATTTGCAGCTCTGTTTATTTTGTATTTTCTGACCCTTTTCTGCTTAAGGCCAAAGGGGGTGTGATATATTGCATGATGCAACGCGGAGTGCCTGGACACAGCCGTGGTATATTGGCCATATATCACAAACCCCCAAGGTGCCTTATTGCTATTATAAGCTGGTTACCAATGTAATTAGAGCAGTAAGAACAAATGTTTTGTCATACCTGTGGTTTACCGTCTGATATAATTTTCAGCGGCAGGTAGCCTAGTGGTTAGAGCGATGGGCCAGTAACCGGAAGGTTGCTAGATTGAATCCCCGAGCTGACAAGGTAAAACTCTGCCGTTCTGCCCCTAAACTGTTCCTAAGCCGTCATTGTAAATAAGAATTTATTCTTAATTGACTTGCCCAGTTAAATAAAGGTTAAATAAAATAAAAATATACCTCGGCTGTCAGCCAATTCAGGGCTCGAATGACCCAGTTTATAAAATTAAATAAACAATGAAATTTTGTCAGTTACTCTTAAGTTTTATATCAGCCTAAACACAATCTATATTGATTTATAAAGCACTACATAGCCTTGCACCCAAATACATGTCTGATATGCTTTTAAATGTCTGATACATCATCTGGCACTGGTATTTTAGTCATTCCAAATGTCAGAACCAAAACTTTTGGTGAGGCTGCCTTCAGACACTACGGTTCTGGTCTTTGGAATAGCCTGCCGGATCTTAGGTCCTCGAAAACTGTTGATTCTTAAGATTTGTCTTAAGACATACCATTTTATCCGTGCTATTAACTAGTGCTTTTATTTGTCTTACCAATATTAGGAACTTTTATCCGCTTTTTCTGCATTCAATTTCCCATCCGCTGCTATTTTACTCTTAATGTCTATCTTGATTTTATATTTGCATAGAAACGTTTGATCTTTCCACCTTTAATTTTATTTAAGCACTTTGAAAAGCATTTGTAAGAATTTTGCTATATAAATAAAGTTGGATTTGATAGTATGCAACAATGTATGCCAGATGAACATAGTGACTTTGCTGACTGGGATTTGCGTAACTATGTGTTTTTCAAAACAGAACAAACCAAAACGGTTTACACAGATTCAAATGCCATTCACAATGTAATCAAAACAGCTATTGGGTTGATCTATGTTAGACCTTCGTTTTTTTTTTCTCCCAATAGTCTTGTTTATTGTTCACAAAACAGAAAGCCCATGATGTACATTAAACTTAGTTTTGAATATTATGAACTAAATCTTTTAAAATCTATAAAAATATTTTGTGAAAGCCAAAACACTTAAATAAAACATAGTTCCAACCAGACATGACACTTCAACATTCTATTACAGCCATGCTAGCGCCCCATTAACATCGGGGAGAATTTAAACAATGCTATGTAACTGAATGTCTAGAATTGGAATAATATTATACAAGTAGTCCTAACTAAATATACAGTGCATTCGGAAAGTATTCAGACCCCTTCCCCTTTTCCACATTGTTACGTTACAGCCTTATTCTATACCCCCCATCAATCTACACCCAAAACCCCACAATGACAATGCGACAACAGGTTTTTAGAAATGTTTGCAAATGTATAAAAAACAAGAAATACCTGATTTACGTAAATATTCAGACTATTTGCTATGAGACTCGAAATTCAGCTGAGGTGCATCCTGTTTCCATTGATCATCCTTGAACTGTTTCTACAACTTGATTGGAGTCCATCTGTGGTAAATTCAATTGATTGGACATGATTTGCAAAGACACACACCTATCTATATAAGGTCTCACAGTTGACAGTGCACATCAGAGCAAAAACCAAGCCATGAGGTCGAAGGAATTTTCTCAGAGACAGGATAATGTCGGGCACAGATCTGGGGAAGGGTACCAAAACGTTTCTGCAACGTTGAAGATCCCCAAGAACACAGTGGCCTCCATCATTCTTAAATGGAAGAATTTTGGAACCACCAAGACTCTTCCTAGAGCTGGCACGCCCGGTCAAACTGAGCAATCTGGGGAGAAGGGCCTTGGTCAGGGAGGTGACCAAGAATCCAATTGTCACTGTCAGAGCACCATAGTTCCTCTGTGGAACTTGGAGAACCTTCCAGAAGGACAACTATCTCTGCAGCACTCCACCATTCATTTGTGGAATTTCTTTCCTTAATGCGTTTGAGCTTTTATAGAGTGGCCAGACAGAAGCCACTCCTCAGTAAAAAGGCACGACAGCCCGCTTGGAGTTTGCCAAAAGACGCCTAAAGGCTCTCAGACGATGGAAACAAGATTCTTTGGTCTGATGAAACCAAGATTGAATTTATGGCCTGAATGTCAAGCGTTACACCTGGAGGAAACCAGGCACCGCTCATCACCTGGCCAATACCATCCCTACGGTGAAACATGGTTGAGGCAGCATCATGCTGTGGGGATGTTTTTCAGAGGCAGGGACTGGGAGACTAGTCCGGATCGGGGGAAAGATGAACGGAGCAAAGTACAAAAATATACTTGTTGAAAACCCACTCCAGAGTGCTCAGGACCTCAGACTAGGGCGGAGGTTCACCTTCCAATAGGACAAAGACCCTAAGAACACAGTCAAGACAACACAGCTTTGGCGCGTCTCTGAATGTCCTTGAGTGGCCCAGCCAGAGCCCGGATTTGAACCTGATCGAACATCTCTGGAGAGACCTGAAAATATCTGTGCAGCGTCACTCCTCATCCAACCTGACAGAGCTTGAGGATCTGCAAAGAATGGGAGAAACTCTAGGGTGTAATCGTTGCCAAAGGTGCTTCAACAAAGTACAGAGTAAAGCGTCTGAATAGTTATGTAAATGTGATACGTTTTTTTAGAAATACATTTGCAAAAATGTCTTAACCTGTTTTTGCTTTGTCATTACGGGGTATTGTGTGTAAATTAGGGAGGAGGGGGGGATTTAATGCATTTTAGAGTAAGGCTGTCACGTAACAAAATGTGGATAAAGTGAAGGGGTCTGAATACTTTATGAATGCATTGTACGGCTCTGGTTCCAACTGCATTTATTCAGGTCTATAACAGTTACCTCCATTATTCAGCTACACTTCATGTGAACCATGCATGACGACTTCAAAAAGGTCCAGTGAACAAACACGTTGGAAAAAAGCACAGCACTGCACATTGTAGTATTTGCAGTTCCAGGCCCTTTCACCCACATACATTACCTTTGAACGCCAAGCCTTCTTTCTCCGCCCTCTCTCAAACCAATCTTTTCGGAGGCTTTGAGGCTAACAAAACAAAGAGATCATGTTTGCTTCACATAGAGTATTCACAGCGTTCTCAACAAATGGATAATCTCAAACCACTTTTCATACAGTACCAGTCAAAAGTTGGGACACACCTCATTCAAGGGTTTTGATTTATTTTTTAATACTTCCTACATTGTAGAATAATAGTGAAGACATCAAAACTATGAAATAACACCTATGGAATCATGTAGTAACCAAAACAGTGTTATCAAATCAAAATATATTTTATATTTGAGATTCTTTCAAGTAGCCACCCTTTGCCTTGATGACAGCTTCACACACCCTTGGCATTCTCTCAACCAGCTTCATGAGGTAGTCACCTGGAATTAATTTCAATCAACAGGTGTGCCTTGCTAAAGTTCATTTGTGGAATTTCTTTCCTTAATGCGTTTGAGCCAAATCAGTTGCGTTGTGACAAGGTAGGGGGTATACAGAAGATAGCCAGCCGTATTAGGTAAAAGACCAAGTCCATATTATAGCAAGAACAGCTCAAATAAGCAAAGAGAAACATCAGTCCATCATTACCTTATGACATGAAGGTCAGTCAATCTGGAACATTTCAAGAATTTGAAAGTTTCTTCAAGTGCTGTCGCAAAAACCATTAAGCGCTATGATGAAACTAGCTCTCATGAGGATCGCCACAGGAAAGGAAGACCACGAGTTACCTCAACTGCAGAGGATATGTTCCTTAGAGTTACCAGCCTTAGAAATTGCAGCCAAAATTTATGCTTCAGAGTTTAAAGTAAGACACATCAACATCAACTGTTCAGAGGAGACTGCGTGAATCAGACCTTCATGGTCAAATTGCTGCAAAGAAACCACTATGAAAGGACATCAATAACAAGAAGACTTGCTTGGGCCAAGAAACACGAGCAATGGACAGTCTGATGAATCCAAATTAGCAGTTTTGGTTCCAACCGCTGTGTCTTTGTGAGACGCAGAGTAGGTGAACGGATGATCTCCACTTGTGTGGTTCCCACCGTGAATAATGGAGGTGTGATGGTGCTTTGCTGGTGATTTATTTAGAATTCAAGGCACACTTAACCAGCATGGCAACTACAGCATTGTGCAGCGATACACCATCCCATCTTGTTAGCGCTTAGAGGGACTATCATTTGTTTTTCAACAGGACAATGACCCAACAAACCTCCAGGCTGTGTAAGGGCTATTTGACCATGGAGGAGAGTGATGGAGTGCTACATCAGATGACCTGGCCTCCACAATCACCTGATCTCAACCCAATTGAGATGGACCACAGAGTAAAGGAAAAGCAGCCAACAAGTGCTCAGTATATGTAGCAACTCCTTCAAGACTGTTGGAAAAGCATCCCAGGTGAAGCTGGTTGATAGAATGCCAAGAGTGTGCAAAGCTATCAAGGCAAAGGGTGGCTACTTTGATGAATCTAAAATATATTTTGATTTGTCTAACACTTTTTTGGTTACTATATTATTGTGTTATTTCATAGTTTTGACGACATCACTATTGTTCTACAACGTAGAAAATAGTAAAGATAAATAAAAACCTTTGAATGAATAGCTATGTCCAAACCTTTGACTGGTACTGTACATAAAGTATCACTCATTCCTTTTAGGAGAGATGTCTTTATCCAAGAAACACATCTAATAGACATGCATACTTGGATTAGTTTATTAAAACTAGAATATATGATACCTACCTTGTCTGACCAGGGGGTGAAAAAAATCATCATCCTTAATTAAGTTACACTTGTTAAATGTTACCTTTCAAAGCGATGTGTAGAAAATCTTTAAAATGATGCAGAGCAAAATATCAAGATACCTGTAGTGTAAGCCTGTGTGAATGTAAAGTCTGTTCTGCAGACTCCCAGAGATCAGTGAGCTGTGCAAGAAATGCATGAGATCCTTAAAAATGACCAAAAATGTAGTGAATGCTACCATTTTACTTAGAAGGGATTCCATATTCAACAGCAATTGTTCACCCCTATTTGAATGTTGGTGTGTGCAGTCTTACAACTTGCAGTATACTTTGAGATTTACTTAAGTCTTACCCATCCAGAAATGTCCATGTAATCGTGTCATTAGATTTTCAGCCTTTAAGAGTAGTCGTAATGCTTCTTTCACGATCTGTAAACCAAGCAAAGTGGTTACTCTTACCTGCATCTTCTTTATGTTACCACTGCTTGTGAAATACTCACTTCCCTTTCCCCTGTAAGGTCTGAAAGCTAGTAAGAACTTCCTGGTAAACTGTCATATCTAACTCAACAGGATCTCTAAGTGTCCAGGAACTCTAGTTACTTTTTTTTGCTAGAATATGCTTTCCTCCAAGGGTGTGGCTCTCGGTGCTGCCTTCTCTTTTTTCTCACAACATGCTGACATGTCCACTGTGCTGGGACCGAAGAGGTCCTGTCTGAAAAAACACTCTGCAATCTTCCATACTGACCCGCTGAGGCCCAACTGAAGTGGCTTGTAGCTGTAACAATCCTACTAGTGCAATCCTGGCTAGGCGATGCGTGTCCCTCGCCCTAGGACTAGCCAAGACTCCCTTTCCATCCAGGCAGGGAAAAAAATGAATCTTTCAAAGTTCAGAGAAAACAAAACATACTTCTGAGGATATTGATTTGCTACACTTGATTAGTGATGACGGACATGACAAGAATCAAATCCTTCAATCTCTCTGAGCCAATGATGCACTATACTTCAAAAGACTTTACTACACAACTTTATTAAACTTTTTTCCACTTGTCAAAATATTTTTTACAATCTAGAATTCTGTTTACTGCATACAAGTAGTGTAAAACACATTTCCTTAAAATTGTTGTCTGCACTACTTATAACCACTTGTCACTAATAAAATACATGGGGTTCTTGAAATACAGATCATAATACACTTGATACAAAGACTTGCAATCATATTAACTTCAAAAGAAAAAAAAGACAGCACTAGCTTATTTGAGGGCCTGATGCGTATAGGCCCTTCTGACAGGACCAAGTTCTTCAAAAACGACAAAAGATGAGAAGACCATAGAAAATCTATCAATCTACAGCAAAATAAATGTAGGACTATTCAAAACTGACTGGAGTTCGAAATACTTTTTTATTTTTGTTAAAACTCCTGATTCCACAGGCACAACAATACATACACTTCAGATGCACAAAAGGAACAATTATAAAGTGGGGGAACATCTACCACAAATAAGGTACTAGCTACACCCTTGCACTTTGTAGTTTGTGTGTACAGTCTTTCTTAGGATTAGTTTCCCGTTAAAGCTGCAATAACTTTCTGACTTCTGTTCCTCTACATGCTTTCAGACGACTGCCTAAAAGTACAGTAACCTGCAGCTTTCCTGACAAATCCTTGCTCATCTCCTCTCCTGCTAAGAACTGAAGCCTGTTGAATGGATACAGGATAAAACAAATAGTTATTCTAGTGTTGCGTGGGCTCACACTGTACTATACAGTCAGGTATGCTCAGTGTTTTCAAACGGAACTTACCCGAGCGTCATAGTATCAATATCGCTGTGAGCCGTAGCCATGCCCACTTCCACCGCCTGAGCCGTAGCCACCTGGAATAAACAAATGATTGACAGATGAGGGTTGTGTCATCACAACATCAGACAGCACATCACCTCGTCCAGCTCAGCGAGAGAATACTCACCTCCATAGGGGCCACCACCAGAGTTTCTGCCACCAAAGTTGTTCCCCTTCATGGGACCATAGCTAGATTGTGGTCCTCCGTAGTTGCCAAAGTCATTGTAATTTCCGCCCCTTCCACCACCAAAATTCCCTACGAGTCACAGGGATGTAGTTTTAGAATAATGTCGTCACATCCAATTACTGTGGGTTCAGCTCATTCAAACAGATTATGTGGCATGACAATATATACAGGCTAAAACAGGTGTTCGTACCTCTAAAGTTGCCTCTGTCATTGTAGTTATCATATCCTCCTCCAAAGCCTCCTCCCTGGTTACCATACCCAGGACTTCCTCCCCCATACCCGCCACCACGTCCACCTCTGTAGCCAGGTCCCCCACTGTAGTTTCCACCTGGACAGAAAAGCGCTCAGATTTGAGCAAGCTCTCTTTTAGAAATGCATCGTCAAGTTCCCGCTCCTTATCTAATGATCCGTTACGTAAATACTGACCCTCTCCACCGTATCCATTGTATCCATCCCCTCCTCTTCCGCCACCGTAGCCTCCTGTAACACACAAGATAATTCCATTTACATTGCTGGTGGGATTACGGTTCCAAATGTATCCACATATCAAATGGAAAAGGGACTTACCTTGCCCAAAGTTGCCACCACCAGAGTTACCACCTCGGCCCATGAAGTTTCCAGAGCCACCACCCCTATCTAAAAAGAAAATGCCAATATTGACACTGAAGTATGTTCTATATGTGCCACTCTAAAACATTCATACATTTGGACAAATAAAGATGGGTTATTATGCTTACTCCTCTGATTGGACGCCTCCATTTCCTGTTTTGGGAGTGCTTTTCTGACTTCGCAGTTGTGGCTGTTTATTGTATGGTATTTCTGAGCTGAAAAGAAAACAAGGCAAATCCTCAGCAAAGGAATGTTTACTGATATTTAAAAATGAGCAATTCAAAGCGACAACAACCCCATTACGTACCAACAATTTTATCCACAGTGTCATTGTCATCAAATGAGACAAAGCAGAATCCCCTCTTTTTCCCAGTTGCGCGTTCCTCCATAATGTCAATGGTCTCGATCCTCCCGTAGGTCTCAAAGTACTCCCTGATATGGTCCTCCCGTGTGTCCTCCTTGATCCCCCCAACAAATATCTTCTTCACCGTCAGGTGGGCACCCGGTCTGTTAGAGTCCTGTGACAGAAGAAAAGCTGAGCAGTGAGCGCACACTTGTCACATTTTGACAATCGCAAATGAATGTGAAGCAGAGTTTGCTTACCTCTCTCGATACAGCCCTTTTAGGTTCAACAACACGTCCGTCCACCTTATGAGGGCGAGCTGCCATGCAGGCATCCACCTCCTCCACACAGGAGTATGTTACAAAGCCGAACCCTCTCGAGCGCTTGTTGTTTGGGTCCCGCATTACCTACATGAAACCAACGTATTAGCTCACATTACTCCTCATATAAATGCATTGTAAATACCAGACACTTGTGAAATGCATACATACCACACTGTCTGTGAGGTTTCCCCATTGTTCAAAATGGATCCTTAAACTTTCCTCAGTGGTTTCAAAACTTAGGCCCCCAATGAACAGCTTCCTGAGCTGTTCAGGCTCCCTATGTTCATGACCCTGTTAAAATGATTCGAAACAGGTATGCATGTCACACAACAATGCAATTGTATGAATAACAGACCATCTTATTTCAAACATTTTACAGTGTAATAACCTAGATTGCAATATCTTAGTGTAAATGTTAGTTAGAATTTTCTCATTAGCCAAAACTAAGACATTCTAGGGAAATCAGTTTTGCCACTTTAAAAGTGTTGTAAAATAAATGTTATAGTGCAAATATTATGTAGCTAACAGGAATTTGAAAATGATGCAGTGACAAAATGCTAGCTAGCTAACTTTAGCACAGCTGCATTTCTAACATTTGGCTAGAAAATTGCATCATGCTAGTCAGAGTTCTAGTTACAATGTTGCAGTAATTTTGATTTGTGGAATGATGGAATGTCTCCACAGTTCAACAAGTGTTTCAATGTATCATTCATTGGGATACAAAGCCTGTCCTACAGTTTAGGTCTATGCTTTAGCTACAGACTGTAAAACCAGATAATGTGATTTAACCAAACATTGTTTAGTATGCATTATACTGGGAGTTACAGGTTTGGTACCGTTTGGTGTAACACATCATTTGACAAAATTTAGCAATATGGTCTTAGATTCTTGGAAACTGGAGTCTCATAAAATGTCCTTGTCCATTTGAATTTAGAACATTCTCCATTATTAAAATAAAATGACTCCATTAATTAAGTAATCAAACCACATGTACTCCGCCATCTTGTCCATTTCAAGTATTCTCTTGTTGATCGAGACAGGTGTCTGTCATGAAATGCGGCACTTTGGGTTGGATCCACCTGCCTCAATCAATGAATGAAGACTTGAAAAAGACAAGATGGCGGCGTACACACGCTTCACATTGTTGGATTCCTTTATGGCGCAATTTTTTTTATGACAGAGCATTTTCTAAATTCAAACAGACCTCCTGCAACTGGACAATGACATTTTATGAGACCCCGGTTTCGACGAATCGTTAAGGTTGGTCGAAAATTATGTTACACCAAACAGTAACGTTATACCTAACGTTAACCTGTAACACCCAGTATACTGGATACCAATTTTTGGGGGGTTACATCACATTGTCTGGTGTTACAATCTGTAGCTAAGGCTTGACCTACAATGTTGGCCTATGTATTCCACTGAATGATACATCCAAGTACTTGTTTGATGTGGATACGTTCTATAAACCAAACAAACTGCAACATTGTAACCGTAGAACTCTGACTGGCATGATAATTTTGCTAGCCAAATGTTAAGAAACGCAGTGGCGCTAACGTTAGCTAGCTAACGTTAATGTTGCCTTCCTAAAAATGCTGTTAGAATCATGTGCATATTATGTCGCTGCATCATTTTCAAAGACCTGTTTGCTCATAATACACTTTACATTGTTACGTGCAACGCAAATATATGCAGACACTGATAAACAATCAACATATTTATCACCTCCATTTTGCGAAGTATTCTCTTTCCTTGGTTCTGAGAAGAAAGGAAGCTACTGCACCACGTGATAGGAAGTCTGAACTGGTCGTGCAGTCGTTAACTGATCCAGGATCGGTTTTACCATGATGAACCGGATAGGCCTGGCAAGTTGATTTGATTTGATTTAAGATCAATCATTGAGTAAATGTATTCAGCTGCATAGTATACCATTTTATTTAAATGTCCAATGATACAAGTGAAATTATATTTTTATTATAATGTATGATCTTTAACATTTGTGATGACTTTGTAGGCTAATCATACACGCTCCGTGTACGTGCCATGTGAAACAAAGAAGTTGTCTGCTATCTAGTGGACACTGAAGGCAATGTACCAGAATAGCCACAGCTGATTGTTTTCCCCTTAGACATTAACCAGGTTTTTCCGTATTTTTCCATAACTACAAAGCAAAATAAATATTTTGTGCATTTAACTTGTTTGTTGCAGATGTATGGTTCATGAATACAGATTTTTTATTAAAATAAAATGAAGGGAAATGCAACTGTTTTTCAGTATTTGTAACACTTTTTAAAATAGCAGACAATTTGCTCTTGCATTAAAATGTGTATCTGAATACTCGTAAGTTAATGTTTTGGATTTGACCACTGTCAGTGTTGACATTGGACAGTACAACTTGAATATGCTATTGCCATCAGCTGCTTCACCATAAATATAGAATCTTGTTGAAAATCAGATCTGGACAAGTATCCATGTACTGTTTTATTGGATGGAATAATGTCTGGCATTACCATTACAGGGTGGCAGGAAAAAGTACAGCCCCAATAAAAATGACAATATTTCACTGTCGTTAACCTTCATTTCTATTTATTGCCTATTTAGAGTTGTAGTGTGGTATGTCTTTGTTTTGGTTATTACAGTGCTGTTATATTATAGATGGTATTATTGTACTGTTTTTAAGTAAAAGATCATTCCAACTACAGAGACTAATTATATTGTTATAGCGTAACATTTTATTAAGACAGTTGTTACAACGGATGAAAACAAGGATTCTATAGCCATGAATAACCATGAATGAAATAAGTCCCGTGTTCCACCCTTCACTCTGACACTGTCGATTGCATATCACCTGTGTTTGTTCCAGCACATTTATTTCTTAATTAAACTGATAATGAGATTGAGGCCTGGTAACATTATTTCTGCTTCAGAGCTTTCCCTAAATTAAGGAACAGTAATAGTTGACCAGTTGCATCACCGCCTGGTATGGCAACTGCTCGGCATCTGACTATAAGGCGCTACAGAGGGTAGTGCGTCTAGCCCAGTACATCACCGTGGCCAAGCTTCCTGCCATCCAGGAACTATATACTAGGCGGTGTCAGAGGAAGGCCCAAAACACTGTCAGACTCCAGTCACCCAAGTCATAGACTGTTTCTCTCTGCTACCGCACAGCAAGTGGTACTGGAGGTCCAAAAGGCTCCTTAATAGCTTCTACCCCCAAGCAATAAGACTGATGAACAATGAATCAAATGGCTACCCATAAGCATTTCACAGTAAGGTTGTATTCGACACGTGACAAATACAATTGTATTTGTTTGGTACCAGGAGATCTCGCCTTTGGGTGTAGGAGTTGGCAAATACTCTGCATGCTACCACAACAATGGTTACTTTATTGAGGCCATAGATCTCAATGATTATTTTGTTTTATTCTGAATGTCATCGAAATGGGAAAAAGCCTCTGTCTCATGTTGATTTTGAACAATCTGTAACATTGGCATTGATTAGTGTTTAGTTTTTTGTGGGTTTCTCATTTGCCCATAGCACCAGCTAAGAAGTAAAACATTAACGCCTGATCAAATGTTGTGCTGGGGGAACAGCCAAGGATAGCCCAGCAGTCATAAACAATGTCTTGCTGCCCAGTCCCAGCCCATGCCAACCGCTGCTGTTTGAGGGGAGCAGCAGATGTGAGGGGTTTTGTCGAATTCATGCTGTCAAAAACCAGGCAGTCAGTCATACCCTGGTGCAATTGAAGGAGGAAACGCTCCCAACAAGCATTTTAGAGGCCTGGAACAGGAGTTGGCTTTACACTGGGCTCAACATTACTTCAACGGAGTGACGTGACCATTATCAGAACACATTGAATAATTTGTTTTCTCCTGATGCTAGATCTGCATTTTCCAACTTTGTCTATTTGACGTTGGTGTATTCTTGGCACCTCTGCGCTTGACAATAAGCTTTGGACAAAGCATAGGAATGTATGAACCAGCAACCTCTTAATTTTTATTTATTTTCTATCACAAATTTTGAAGTGAAATAGCACAAAACAGAAGCAGGCTGGGTGTTGAGGGAGGTTAGCTGAGCAGAGCTGAGCGTAGAGGCATGTGTGCTGCGGTATCAGCTCCTCACAGATGGAGTTTGATTGATGCTCTGTGTACTTCTCCTTGCCCCAACCCCTGGACAGCATGTTTGTTTGGTTGTTGATCACACCCCATATTCTCTGAACATGGGGTGACAGCCCCCTGACACTGAGATATATCACAGACTACTGACCCAACCCACACATTATTACCAGCTACAGGTGGGAGTATTTTCTCTCCCAATCTGGGGTTCTATAAAACATTCTAGGAGTGATGTGTTTTTGTCATCTTTCATCTTGTTGCAGGACATCAAGGGTAATCCGCATTGTATGTTACTAATAGTTTATCATCACAGCCCAAACTCGCAGAGTAAATACCACATTAAGACGATGCTCTTCTTTGCACAAAGTTGGGTAGTTAATACACCGTACATATGACATGCAGTGCCTGAGCATCAAAATACTTAAAGCCGGTTTGGAGTCAATTCTAGCCAATGAAAAACATTGGAGAGAATTGGCATTTCAGTTTACTTCCTGAATTGACTGGAATTCAATTATAATTGACCCCATCACTGTTCAAAATGACACATTTGAATTTCATTAATACAATTTAAGGATTTTAACCAAATGCATAAAAGCCTGCAGATAAATATATAGTCTGTCATAAAAACAAGTTACACAGTTGCCTTTTTTTTAATTTACCCTAGGCAAGTCAGTTAAAGAACAAATTCTTATTTACAATGACAGGGGAACAGTGGGTTAACCTTGCCTTGCTCAGGGGCAGAATGACAGAATTTTACCTTGTCATCTCTGGGATTCGATCCAGCAACCTTTCTGTTACTGGCCCAATGCACTAACCACTAGGCTACCTACCTTCCAACTGTCCAGTCCTGCACTAGATGATGTTTTTTGGCAGACAAATTAATGATGTAACCAGCTCCTGCCTGGAATAGAAGGGAATTACATCCTCTTTGGTTTTAAAGCTAGCACTTAACACAATAATTTAATACAAGTTTTATAACCATTTTAGAACTCAAATGTTTTACTATATATATGTGGTAATAGTAGCCCCCGTCAGCAAAAGCTTCCTATCCAGTAAATCTTCATGGAGGAGGAGCTTGCTGCCGACTGTATCTTGAGGTGATGTAGAGCATTCATGCAACTGGTCAATTCCTTTCAAACTAAACCGTTGAGATGCAGAATCTTCGGCCACCACATCTATTCCGTCATGTTGAATTTTTCTCCCTAAAAGAGGTAAAGACATTGGCCTTGAAGACTTAGGCTCTTATTCATACTTCTGGTGTGAATCTAAGAAAAAAAATTGTTATGTTAAGCGTTAATTTGAGCTATGTGGGGGAATAAATTCATTTATTATTGTAACCTATTTGTTTTTGTCAGTAAATTATACTGTGTAAATTATCCTGATTGCTTATTGGACCAGTAGATGGGCCGATCTGCAATTCCTATGATTATTCCAACAGCTTTTTCAGTAATACAACATTAATACGTGATTGAACCATCACTAAAACTGGTGAACAAATTGGCTTCAAAATCACTGTGTACACTTTTGATGGTCCACAATAACAGATTTTCAGCAGGGTTCTGCATAGATATAGGGCAGGCTATGTCAAAACATTTCCTTAAATGTCAAAACTCCTCTAGATGGCGCTCTTGCCCATGAAAATGAATGATTTGTGGCTGGAGTATTATCATTGGATTGATGCCACATTCTAAATGCGTACTGTGTACACCATCAAAGAGCGGGCCACCAACAAAAATACAACAATTGATTAAAGCGTCCCATAAGATTTTCATATGCATATAGCAATTCTATGAAATATCTGCTGTAGTCTAATCACATTCCAAGAGAGCCAGTTGACCTATTGTATACACGGTTGGAAGCTATAGCCTACAATACATCGTTTGTTTTCAAAATCCTCTTCGACATCATAAACAGTATTAATAGGTCCTTAATGTTTCCTTAGGTAAGTATTTTTTTTCCTGACTCAAGGAACATTTCGTAATTAAACTAACTAGAATTGTTACAAACTGTGGTTTTATTTACCCACAACAATATTCCAGGGTGTTTAATTATTTCCCTTTTTAATAATGATTTACCCTAAAACTGGGTCTTAGCAGAGTATGTCGACCACTTTATTCTATGCATCTGTATTCAGTTCATATTCTGTATGGGAACAGCCGTCACACCTATCACCTGTCTGTCGCAGCAGAAGCAGAGGGCGAGTCTTGACCTTGTCCTGGGAAAACGCAGCGGTTGTTCCGCGAGGGAAGCCTGCCATAAAGCATGGCCAACCTGGCTTTGGGCAAACGGACATACGCATGTGGAAACTGTGAGGAAATGGAGCATCAGAGCAGGGAAACCAGGGAGTCAATTTAGTCACTGTCTACCACCCCTTCTCATGCGAGTACAAAGCCAAGCCCGCACATCAGTGTTGACCAGAATCTCCCAGGAATTTAGGAAAATAACAATTCCTAGCATCTGTTTCCTGTACTATTGCATGGAGGAAATGGGTGTAAATCACACCAAATAAAAATAGAATTAATGGTGTAACAACTTATTGGGAGCTAAAGGTAGCATTTGTGGCATTGTTTTTGAGGTGTGTGTGTGTGTGTGTGTGTCATGTGAATATATGAGTGATCTGCAAACGAAACTGTAGACCTTGGCTGAGAGCTACTGATGACAGACAAGCTTCAGATAATCAGATTAGCTTTAGGCAAAGAGTTAATAGTTTCTAATAAGGGAAAATTGTGTGGCTTTTCACACCTCACAATTTTATGACTTAGTCCATGTCTAGAGCCTCTGTAGCCCAGGGCTATTCGACATTTCCCACAATTTGCATGCAGATTTGTTGACAATCCCATTAATCATCGATAAAATGCCTTCTAAAGTTTATGGAATGTCAGATCACTGTACATTCTTTGTTCAAGAGGCTCATAAACAGCTCAGCATGGTCTCCCCTCCAAGGCCAAACACCAAAGACATGGTCTCATATCAATGGTTTTACCAGAGCCATTGGGCTCCACATGTACACTCCATGTTTATAGGTCTGCATAAAATATTCAACAAAAGGGAATTGCTCTTTTGGCTGATGAGTTCGGTGTCCTGCTATGCCAAAAAACTGATTCCACACTGATGTCTGTATTTTGAAAATACCATTTATTGAATGTGGAATATGTCCTCTTTGCTGTTCCAAGTTGTCTGGGAAAAGCAGAAGTTTTACTCTCCGCCAATGATACCGGTTCCCTTAACCTTTTGCTCCAAACAGGCTGTATATCATTTACGGAATGTTATTTTTTCCTTCGGCGGTTCAGATTTTCTGCATTGAAATGAATTGCCTGCGATGTGCAAATCCAATGTTCATATTAGTTTTCCACAAAGTGACTGTGTGTTTGTGGAACTAACAAAGAAAGATGTTGTTTTTTGCTTAATCTACTTCGACCTGCTTTCCGTCTTCCTAGGACATTAAGCCTCCAGAGGATTTGGAAGACAAGGCAATTTACTTAAACATCCTCATAAAGCAATGGCCTTGTATGGACTGATAAAGGAATAGCAATGTTTGGGAGTTCCTAGGATATGAAATCGATTTTCTCAATTTGATTTGCTGTATTGAATGATCCGTGTAGACTGATACATGGTCTCCGCCATATTGTGTATTGATACAGTCAAGATGGCGCTGGTGAAGCCTTCTTAATGAGCTTCAGGCCAAGGCTGGACTCAGGAACATTTTTCTCTCCTTTCTAAATATTGACAGATAACAGCAGCTGTCTTCACAGAGCTCTCTGGGAGTAATAAAGCAGTTTGGGTCGTTCTTTCTCTTTTAGTTTGTCAGCGACAACACACGTAATAACTCTTGGGGTGTAAAGCAGAGGAATCCAGCTACATAAAAAAATAGGAAAAAAAGGCAGCCATTATTTCTTTAAAATGGTCACCTTCTTGGCCAGATTAAAGTGGCAACCATGACCTTTTATTGTTAGTCTCAATGAGAAATAGAAGGTGAAGAAGTGATTACATTGGAATGGATTGGTCTATTGATGTAGGAGAAGAGAAGCAGATAGTGTGCTGTAATAAAACTTTATTTACAGCACCTCAGTGGAGAAGCAACCGAGGTGAGGACTGCGCTGCTGCACAGTCTCCCTCTGCCTCTAATTGACTACCTGCTGCAGGAGAAACACTCTCGCCCCTCACTGGCCTCTTACTAGCCTCAAATGTAATTATAACCACTGCTCATTCTCTTACCACACTATCAACGTAATGATGTGTTTAAAAGCTGTATTGAAAGAGCATTCACTTTGAAAAATTGGGGGTGACGTCATAAAGATGAAATGCATTGGTAATTACAGGGTGGTGTCATTGAGGTTTATTCTACAAATGTATGTGGTCTGCCTTGTACAGATTCAGGCAATTCTGAAGCAGTTGTGTGTGCGGTCCATTCAGTGCATTTCCTTTCTTCCTGGGCGAGAGAGGTAGGGGTGGGGGAGCAGGTGTGGGAGGTGAGGGAGAGCCACACTACCTTCCCTAATTCTTGTGTACAGACAACAAACGAGCACAAAAGTGCTGCTTTCACAGTTTCTGCTTGGCGACGTTGAGCTCCCAGCAGCCTGAGACGGAGAGATGATGAAGTCCCGAGGAGAGCAGGCCAGGTGTTTCCTGTGTCTCCGGGGAGAGGGGGACTACACCTGCCCACCGCTAGCCTGGGGTGATGGATCGATGAAGCAGGACCTGACTCAGCATCTCAAAAGCTCTACCTGGGATTAGGGTGCGGAGGACCTGATTGAAACCCACTGTCATCACACAAACAATAACACACATCCATCTTGGAGGGCCTGGCCTCTTCTTTCCTCCCCAGTGCTCTAGCATCACTGAGAATGATTGCACTGTTGATGACGAGAGGAGAGGGACAATTTATTGGATGAAAAGAAACAGCCAAATATCAGCAGACACAATGTCTAATGGCACCACTTGGATAGAATAAACACCATCTACATCGGGATGGGCCAGCTGAATAAGGACCTGCTCACCTGGCCATCACAAAATTGACGTTTCACACACACACTCCACACGCACTGTTAGTTCACTGCTATTTCTGTAAACCATCTTTTAATGCCTATTGTTTCTGTGACCAGGAAATAAAGAACATCGGCTGGCTGTCATTCACAGTTTCTACGGTTCCTCTGCAAGAATATCACACCGGGTTTTATTTAACTAATGTCCACTAGCAGTCATAAACATGTCTGTTGCATAATTATCAAGTGCATAATCTATTAATATCCTATTCAAGGAAGGAATGCTGCATGGACATCAAAGTCCCTAAAAAGGGTAGTAAATATGTCATGATGCAGCTGCTATTCATCTCCAAAATATCTTCCTAATGTTTCAAGTGAAGTTTTCTAAGTCGTATGTGCAGGACACACATGGTATACGTTGTCCAATGAAATGTTACATGTAGGTTCCTTCTCCTCAATGCAACAATAACAAATGATAAAAGATAAGAATGCGAACAAGTCAATGTCTCAGTAGGGAAGGCACTATTATAATATTTACACATGTCTCGGGGGGGGGGGGCAAGTGTTTGTTTGATGACTTGTGCAGAGATGTGGCCGCGGAAAGAAAAATCCCATTCTCTCGTTTTGATCTCCCTCTCCCCCAGGAAGACATTTTCAATTAACAGATATAAAAAAATGCAGCTAGTGTTGGAGAGCACAATCTTTTTTTTTCTTTCATTTATGCAAATAGTGCATTGAAAGCATCCAAGTCTAATATATATTTTCACCAAGAACAAAAATATAAACGTAACATGTAAAGTGTTGGTCCCATGTTTCATGAGCAGAAATAAGATCCCAGAAATTTCCCATACACAGAAAAAGCTTATTTCTCTCAAACTTTGTGCACAAATTTGTTTACATCCCTGTTTGTGAGCATTTCTCCTTTGCCAAGATAATCCATCCACCTGACAGGTGTGACATCAAGTGGCTGAATTTAAACAGCATGATCATTACACAGGTGCACCTTGTGCTGGGGACAAAAGTTAACTTTCAAATGTGCAGTTTTGTCACACAACACAATGCCACAGAATTCTCAAGTATTGTAGGGAGTGTGCAATTGGCATGCTGACTGCAGGAATGTCCACCAGCGCAGTTGCCAGATAATGTCATGTTAATTTCTCTACCATAAGCTGCCTCCAATGTTGTTTTAGTGAATTTGGCAGTAGGTCCAACCGGGCTCACAACCGCAGACCACGTGTAACCACGCCAGGACATCCTACATCTGGCTTCTAAACCTGCGGGATCGTCTGAGACCAGCCACCCGGATAGCTGCTGAAACTGTGGGTTTGCACAACCAAATCATTTCTGCACAAACTGTATCCCCAATATCCAGAAACTTCGCACAGCCATTGAAGAGGAGTGGGACAACATTCCACAGGCCACAATCAACAGCCTGATCAACTCTATGCGAAGGAGATGTGTTATCCTGCATGAGGCAAATGGTGGTCACACCAGACACTGACTGGTTTTCTGATCCACGCCCCTACTTTTTTTTTTTTTTTTTTGTAGGTATGTGACCAACAGATCAGAAGCGGTCGGTGCCGTTTTAAGATGAGGGAAGGCGATATTATTGTTTTTTTGAGCATGGCCTTATTGCTATTATAGCATATTGGAAGATACTCATTCTCTCAGCTCAATGTAACACCGATAGGTTCAGGCTACTACATGATACTCAAATGTTCCCTATACCCATCATGAGGTTGCTACAACCTAGCCAATGATTTGAAGGTTTCCAACGTAGGTGCACAGGTTGAGAAAGTTTAGTAATCAAGGTGACCGACATTGACACATTCAATACCGCCTTGCACACTCTTGCCTGCATCTAGCCTTTCTAGGGTGTAATCCTTAGTTCAACAGTTTCTATTGGACAAATTCAGGTATGTTTATCCCCTTTTCGTTCCATTTGCTTCCATTTTAAGATACCTTTTTCAACAGAATAGGTGGAATGAGTACACCCCTGATCACATGCAAACACAGTTTAGTTTCATAGATGCCACGTACATACAGTATGATCCCTGTGATCGTTGTAGAATTCCTTCTCACATCTACGCACTCTCCTCTCACCTTTTCCCTTCAAATGTGGACTTCAGTGCACAACACATCTACTCTCTGTGACCAGGCAAAAAAATCTTTCCAAGCCATACCTAAATATCATAACTGCTAGCTGCTACACACATCCTACATCGTTGTCACCATATTATAATGTCATAGTTAACATAGCTTCTAAAGTGTTAGTAAACCTGCTACAATCATGCAGTACAGTGTACAGTCAGCAAGGAGTTTAGCAGTTATACTGGTGGGCCCCGGTGACAATAAATTAATAAAAACAAGTTTACCTTGACTTGGAAGAGATTCAGTGTTGTATAGCCAGCTAGCTAACATAGCGTCCTTCTCGGTTTGTGCTGGGTGTTTGAGGAGGCTAAACTAGCTAGCTGCATTTGCTAGCTAATTAAGTGAAAGTTAAAAAAAATATGAAATATAGCTAACGCTTGCTTTAGCTAACCCTCCATTTTTTTTATTTGTTCAAAATCGTTCAACTATTGTCTTTCTCTCTCTGAGTCAATTGCTTTCAGTACTAGATTCATTCTCTGATTCTTTGATTGGGTAGACAACATGTCAGTTCATTCTGCAAGAGCTCTCATAGGTTGGAGGACGTCCTCTGAAAGTTGTCATAATTACTTTTGTAAGTCCATGGAATGGGGTGAGAACCACGAGCCTCCTAGGTTTTGTATTGAAGTCAATGTACCCAGAGGAGGACGTACACCCTGGTGCTACCCTACAGAGTGCTGTTGAGGCTACTGAAGACCTTCAATGCAAAATAGTGTGTTTTAATCAATTATTTGGTGATGTGCATGTATTGTTTTATCTAAAAAGGATAACTTTTTAATTTTTTTTTACTATTTACATTTGAATGAAATTCACTGAGGAGGATGAGCCTCCACTGTAACAGATGCATATTTGTATTCATAGCTGAAGGAAGTAGGGGTGCTGTAGCACCCGCTGAAAAATCTCAATACAAATATTTTTTTCAGAAAAGTAAGTGCACTGGGCCTTTTAATAGTCCTGTATTAGCAGACTGACTATAGCCATCTGCTGCTCGGGCAACAAAAATAAAATGGCCCCAAACTACTTTCCGCTACTTCCCAATGGCTGTACTCCAGTCATTTGAAATTCATAGATTAGGGCCTAATGAATTTATTTCAATTGACTCATTTCTTTTATATGAACTGTAACTCATGCGTGTTGCATTTTTATATTTTTGTTCACTGACCTTTTTTTTCCTTCTTTTTTTCTGGATAGTTTAACAGTCTTTGGCATCAAATGTTCTCTCATTCTTATTCATCTGTTTCGTAGGCTATAAACATGACAATTATTGAGCTAAATTAGATTGCTGTAGTAATATTGCCCCTCTATGCCTTTTGGTAATTCACTATGGAAAAACTTTATTGTAAAACAGTTCATATCTGTCACGGAGAATTAATTAATTTTGAGGAATTTTGAGGATAAACTACTCTTCAAATAGTGCAATACTTCAAAACGTCCTATGAGGGAGCCGTACGCATGATGTCGAAGCAGATCAAACATCTCTGTCTCTCTCTCTCGTGCTCTCTCTCTCTCAATGCAGGCAAAACATTGACATTACAGGCAAAACACAGAGATCTAAGAAAATGATGTCAGTGCATGGAAAGGAAAAAAGTAGATTGATTACACAACACATTTTTATTTTATGTGCTATACACAGTATCTATAATCATACATGTACACACACAGTAAGTACCCCATATAACAAAATAAGCATGTGTAAATGCAATAAAATGAAAGTGACATTGTGTTGGTAGCACACACCACAGTAATGCATCTATAGCAATAATTGTTTATAGTTCAAATGAACGTAACATCCAATCCTCAGCACCTAATAAATGACTCTCTCTCCTTTTGTATGTCAACTGATCTCCCCTAATTCCACCACACAGCAAACGTTCACTAATTTAGATTTTTCAATGTAGACAAACAGTGAGTGTACAAAACATTAAGAACACCTTCCTAATATTGAGTTCCACCAACCCCACAGGGATACTGGCTCATGCTGACTCCAATACCTCCCACAGCTGTCAAGTTGGCTGGATGTCCTTCGGATGGTGGACCATTTCTTGCGTGGAAAAACCCAGCAGCGTTGCAGTTCTTGACAAAAACCGGTGCGCCTGGCACCTACTACCACACCCTGTTCAAAGGCACTTCAATATCTTGCCCATTTACACTCTGAGTGGCACACATACACAATCTATGTCTCAACTGTATCAAGGCTTAAAAGTCCTCCTTTAACCTGTTTCCACCCCTTCATCGACACTGATTTTACAGTGGATTTAACAAGTCACATCAATAAGGGATCATAGCTTTCACCTGGTCAGTCTGTCATGGAAAGAGCAGGTGTTTTAATGTTTTGTACACAGTGTATATGTACGCTTAAGAACACCTAACACACAAGGACAATATTATTCCTTATTTAAAAAAAAAATGAAGACCTTTTTGAAAGGGATTTAATTTAGTGCTACAGTATGACAGTCTCTTGGGCTGGCTGCAGTTATGTGTAGGCAGCAGTGTTCTCTCATCTTGTCCTGCTCTGCTTATCTGGTCAGTGTACAGCAACAGGTCTGTAATGAGCACCAAGCCCACACCTCGGACCATGTGCACCGGCCGCCGTGTCCCAAGCGCTGTCTCCCACAGTCCTACACATAGGGGTGCCTAAATGCTTACACATGTCCACCTACAAAAACACCCCCCGCCCCCTCCCCACATGTCCTCTCCCTAAAACAGGGTGGCATGGCCAATTTTGGGTCGCAGGTCTGGGCTGCGATGACAGATTTAGAGGATGTTGTGGACTGTGCTGGACAGAAGCTACCCTATGGCGGATACGTGTGACACGTACCGTCCAGCGGTGGCGCAGAGTGATGACATCCTCTGTTTTTTAATGAGTGGAGTTAACATCCCCCACGTTACCTCAAGCCGCCTGGCTTGCCTGCCACACAGAGTGCTGTAAATCTGTCTGCCTACCCCACTAATACGGGAAGTATTATCTAATGACTTAAATGCCCAGGACTAATTTTCTATTGAGATGGTGCCCCCCACACACCAACCTAACTCTTAGGGGTTTGTTGACCGATAACCTGAAAGAATTGGAAGTTCCTCCATTTTTTGGCTATGGCGCATCATTTGAGAGCATTCTATAAGTCTAAAGTGAATACTGTAGATTTTAATAGAGGAGACCGAAGAGACATCGGGTAGGGCCCCAGACGAAACCCAGACATCGCCTTGTTCTGCTCTGCCCTCCCTGGCCTTCCTCTACCACATTCCTGGGGCACACTAGGGCTTTTAAGGAGCTCTGTGTCAGTGCCCCCTCTCCAGCCTGCCCATCAGCTCTGATTTGTTGAGTGCTGGAGTCAAAGGGGACTACTTTGTAGATGGTGTGCTCTGCTTACCTGTTTCCCTGCAATATGTGCAGTAAACGTCACTCCGACACTCTCTGGACTACCTCAGATTGACGAACAGAGTTCTGTTGTTGCACACAGAGAAACAAGTAAACAACGGACAATAAATCCCATTCCTCTGATCTCCTTTGCCAAAGGAGCTGTTACCAGGCAGGATAGTAAAAGGCAGCTGGTGCAGTGAGAGGTAAGCGATGGCCACTTCCTTTGTAGATGCAGTGCCTGGCATTTGTCTGCAGCTGTAATGCGATTGTGTTTTACAGCTTACCTCAAATGAACAGAGGGTAATTGCTGACTAGTCTTTTAACCTTTTAAATCCTCCTGAAGCAGGGGGGCTGGTGTGGCGATAGTGCACCTCTCATCGTTTTAGGGGAATGAAAGATGCTGACTGTCTTAATCCCTGCAAATTTGAGACCCCCCCCCCCCCCCCCCCATTACAATGAAGGTGAACACCTATGCCAATTATCATGAGAAAAAAAATATATATATTACTCAGTGATTTAAATCCAATATCCCTATGCACATTGTATTTGCACTACCGTTATATTTCCATAGGCCTTAAAACATAAGCACACAGATGCTTAGACAGTTTTTATTACCATTCAAATAGGATATCCAATGACTGTCATTATTGCTCACTGTGATGTGCATCCATAAAACACTCTTACACACAGGTCTGTTTAATATCTCACAGCCATTTCTCACATCATGACATCCTCAATATGGCGGAGAAAACTCCAAAGGGATTTAGGTCTGCGCATAATTAGATCATGTGGAGCTAAATCAAATTCAATCTAAATGAGAGGAGAAAGCCAAACCCATGACTGTTCTGTTGTCTATACTCTCTTTCTCTCTGTGGCTCCTGATTGATCTGCACTGTGTTTTGTTTGAAGGTTGGAGCAGGGCAGCCTCCCTTTTTCTCCCCTCCCCCCACCGTCTTCCTCAGCAGGCGAAGGAAAGAGTGAGAGGATGGAGCATTTTCACCTCCCACTCCTCCCCTGGTTCTCACTGCTTAACCTTGACAAGTCAATATGATACAGGCGCAATGTGCTTATCTCCTCCTGACATTACCACTGTTCTCGGTACAGCCGGGGCACGGGGCCTGTTTCATTAGCATAGCTTAAAAACACATCACTCTCCTTTTTTGAGGAGCCAGCCTGCCCCATCACTCACACACGTTACACAGCTCACTATCAATGCAACACAGCTAAGACCACATGCTGTATGAACAGCTACACAAACACAATGGCAAACCTCAAGACATTCGGCTGCTTTCCAGAGCTACTATACCATACCTCGTCTTTTGCATTTGACCCACACAGATGAACATTGCTGTATGATTGAAAGACTTGACAGAGCCAGATCATCCACTCTTTTGGAGTAATAAACCATATACTGTAGCTCTGTATGTCAGGCCAGTGAACTGACAAGTTGGATTGTGCACCAATCAGCCCCCAGCATCTGGCAGTAGGTCCTGCCTACCCGGAGTGGCAGCTAGCTAGCTCCCTGATCTCCAGCTGCAGGCAGGGTATCTGCAGGCAGGGTGGCTCCAACCCAGGGCTATTAGTCACAGGGCCCAGGGTACCACTCTCTCATCCCACCACATAAGGTGGTGTAATTGATACCCGTCAGCTCCGGCTGTAATCTCCTTAGTGGGCGGCAGGCGGGTGGGTGGGTGGGCATGGGATGCGTGCCTCTTGTTTGGTTAAGAAGGTGGCAAGCGGGGGCCAGGGCTTTGGCTTTCTCTGTGCCATCACTCCACTTGAAGGTGAGATGATTTAGGAGCTGGGGAGAAAGTTAATTTCTCTTGATCATTGTGTGCAACCTGGAGCCTTAATGGCGGGCGTAATTAATTCTGCTGATGTTAATCACCAGGGCTGGTCCCCACAATTATCAGCCCTGTGCAGATGGGGCGCGGCGCAGACATGAAAAATTAGGAAAATGAATCTGTAATGGGGTGGCAGATCTAATCTGCGTCAGAGAAAACAAAGTTAGGAAGAGCAAGGAGCCTGAGGATTCCAGGTGAAAGCCGGTGCCGCCGACAAGCCTGTGTGACAGAGCTGAAAAATGTTGCAGTGTCCGAAGTGTTTGGTAATTACTGGGCCATTGAATGGTTCTATTGTTAATTAATCACTGCAGCAGAGGTGAGCTGAAACATCTCCTGGCTGGGGATATCGGATGGAGAGGAAGGGAAGCTGCTATGCACACGTGCTGCTGCTGGAGTCAACCAAAGGTTAATCAGGTTCCACTCTTGGTTGTGTGGGCTTTGCAATCAACTCCCATTCACTTCTGCATGGGGAAAAAACAAGGAGTAATTGATAACTGAGAATGCAATACTAATTTCGATACACACACACACACACACACACACACACACACACACACACACACACACACACACACACACACACACACACACACACACACGATTTGGTTCAATCATGCTCTTACTGATGGGAGAATTACTAAAGCATTAGTGGTCAAAGGACAGATACTCCCAGAGGACGTTTCCTCTGCCAACGTCAAACAAAATTAAGCAAAATCACCTGATTAATTGAAACTGCAGAGGAGCCATTTTTCAAGCTCTTGCTTAGCTCTGGCAGTTGAGCGTGCTGTCATTTCTATTGGTCAGCTTAATTAGTCTTCTACCTATTTTGTCTTTAATAAGGCATGCCATAGGTTCTTGAGAAATTTAGGAGGTTAAAACAAATCATTATTCATAATCATTGTTCTAAGTAGTGGGGAAAACTTAACAATAGACTGAGCTGTTTGCCAACCAGGATTTAGTTTAAGTGTGTTATTAATGAGATTGGTAATCACTTCTGTTACATTTTCTCTTATACACTCAAACGGTGTACAGAACTCCACTGGGAAAACAGGTATATAACGTCAACTGAAATGGTAAAGAAAATGATTCAATTGCACCTATCCTACAACAACTCAGACTTTAGGGCTAAATCAGGGCTAACACAAGTTATCAACTGTAGACATGGGGGAAGAAAAGTTGTATATGAGATTATAAATCTACTTGATGAGCCATTCTTTTGTGTGCCAGACCGCCAAAGACGAATTTCCATTTTGCACGAACCAAATGGACAATTAAGTTTTCTTATCTTAAAAGAACACATTGCAACTAGGAAACGTATCTGTTTTAGTGAATGCCTGCGTCTCTTCAGATGCAGATCTGTGAGATAATCCTGACAAACCCCACCCACCTCTTGGGTGTCGGGGCATTTTTTGGCTGTTGTAATACCTATAGTTATCAATATAAAACTATTGATCATAGTACAACTAAACTCAAGTTTTTCCAATAAAAATCTATGGTCAAAAGCTAATTTTCCTATAATTACTCGCAAGCTGCACAAACAATTCTTAAGGTAAATGGCAACAAATGACAATAAATGAGGTGGCTGGCAGTGTTCATTGTTCTCCAGACCCTGGTAAGTAGTGTCACAGCAGCTGTGACCAGGTGTTTACATAGGGCACTACGGCACAGAGACATAGAACCACAGCACAGGGAAGAACAACCAATCGGGAGAGCCCTCGTGCTTTTATAATGAGCTAAAGGCCCAAGCCAAGGGTAATACACATACAATACAAGGGATATGTTATGATGATCCACAACTGAATCAATACAAGTTCATCATCGTTGGATGATAACTGCATCGCTGATGCCTATCTGGCTAATAGAGAAGTGTTCCTGTGCTTGAGGTAAATGTTTCCCGCCAGATCTCATTTTCAGCCAATGCCTGTCTCTAGCAGCTCTTTCACAAGGAAAGGTGATAGAGATTTGCACATTCATAATTCCAAAAGATTATATGCTAATGCACACTCGCCTGTTTGCTGGGGGAAATTGCATTGTGGTTATTAGTGTGACACCAAACGCTCCTCAGCCAAACGTCCTTACCGGCTCCCTGTTGCCCTCACTATTTGCATTTTTATTACAACCAGGAAGGGAAAGAGAAGTGAAATAAAAGCAGGGAATATCTAACGCCTCCAACTTGTGAGATTTAATTGAATATATTCAAATATGATTCATAGAACAATTACACTCTCATTCTACAAGCACATATTGCAATTGTCTTGTCTGTATTTGGTTTTTCTGGCCTCCCCTCACCCTCTGTGCACTCCCTCTAAATAAAAAATCTGACTGGCCTTTGTAGGAGACTCTGTGGAGGAATCAATAGGTGCATTAATTACTGCAATTCATTACCCAAATAAACATGGGACTCAACCTTTTGCTGGATACAAATTTGGGAGGCGTAAGCGTTTGGCCAGAGACGAAGGCCTGGCCTGGGGATCCTTATTGCATTAATCTACAGATCAAACTGTTGAGTGCCAGGGATCCTCCAGGGAACGTCCGACCTGGAATCAATCCCCACGCTCAGGCAGTGAGTTATGGCCACTGAATACAAAGGTAGTCATGTGACATTGCTGTCACTGAGAGCAGCAGTTCTCTCTTTCTTTCTCTTTGACTCTCCTTCTCTGGTCAATAATGGGGTTCTATTGGCCTAGCCCACAGTGTACTGGGCTGTCATGGCTGGTTCCTGCTACCCCCATGCTCCCCTGCATATCCCTGGGCTGTTCTTTGGGTCTCTGGGATCAGGACCATGGAGGCTCCTCTGAAAGCGCTTGGCAGAGGACAACGGTAAAGGACATCCCTCTCCCCGGCTGTCATTTCAACCGAGTGTGCCTATTTGTGAATTGTATCTCCAACGCTGGCTATAATAAAACATGATAATGATGGATCACACCAATAAATGACTGTTGAGTGGAATGCTGGGTCGGATCTGTGTGTGTGCCATGCTGTGTGAGGCCTCTACACACCCAGGATACATACAATTCACATGTAGCCTGTGTACAGTAAACACAGACAAACACACATGCATGCACACAGTTTTTTTTGTTGAAACGCTGTCCAGTTCCACCAGACAAAGAAATGCAAAGGTAAAGCCTAATTTGTATAAAATCAATTTTAATGAATGATAAAAAAAATCTTGCTGCTGTGCACTTCAGTCTTTCTTGGCGGAGCCACGCCAATTTGCGATATTACAAAGGTTATTGCAGTCAACAAACACTTTTTTTTCTCCTCAAACATCATCGCAAGCGCAATTAGAAGAACACAATATGTACTGCAATGTCTTTTACCATGCTGCACTACGGCGCAAGCTCGGCAACAAAAACAATAATGTTGGTGGGGCGGCCAGTGGCGCTGTTTCCACCTACTGTGGACTGCTACAATTCTACACATTTTTGCAGTGTGGCGTAGATAAAATGTTGCAGTTTTAAAGCACATTTTCTGCAGTGACTTTGCAGCCACGTTCATGATATCTGATCATTTGCAGAAATGTTCGAGTTTCTTATAAACAATGTGCACCCCTTAACCAGGATAAACCAAATAACGAGAGGCCCGTAAAAGCATCACATGATTGGCGCGCGCTCACCTCAGAAGTTCAACAGTGGCGATGAGTAAAGCACATTGATGGAACCAAACAAAGCTAAACATGTCTAGATAAACGTTAATGGTAACCACAATCTGGTGTTTGTGTTCTCTCAATATATTAAGCACAACATTTGATGGGGCTAGAGATAGAATAGTTAATTTAGCAAGCAACGTTTATACCAAACAATCAGTCCATTTTGTTTGGGGCGAAATGGAGGGAAATGTCCATCTTGTCGCATTGTCATAGTCTCCAGTGTGCAGTGGGCCTGGTCCTGTGTACGTCTGGAGTGGGTCTCTAACCCATTGAAGTTAACATTTTAAAATGGTTAAGGTTAGGGTTTAGGGTGGGACGTCCCAAGGAGTCCGGATAGTTCTGACCGTCTGTAGTGTGCAGTGGGGCTGGCCCTGTCGTGTGGGTCAGAATGTGCAGTGAGCTGGTAGTGTGGGTCTAGAAGACCTCTGATTTAATAAGACAAAGTCTAGGGCGCTCAGACATTGCGGAGCAAAGGGGGTCCTATTTATTTTCAATTTAGCTTTGGCAGGGGCGAAATTCTATCCAGGCAGGGTGGTTGGCAGTGCTCATACCCATGGAAGCCTCTCAGCCGAGGCAGAGAAAATGAGAAGGGTGAAATTGCAGCCTGACATTCCTGTATGTGGGCATTCCTGCATCTGCAGGAACCCCTCTTTATACATCCATTGGCCAATCATCTTTAAGCTAGGACAGGTGTGGGCGCTCCAGTACAGTAGGTACCTTAACATTGGATGCCAACTGGCGATAAGCCCAACAGAAGAAGAGTCGATGGCGACAACGGTAGACTGCGGTAGACGGTAGACTGACCGCCTGTCAGGGACTGTTTTCTTGCAGTTTGGTTAACGACGGCGAAGGCAGGTTTTTGGCAGGCGGCAGCGAAGGACACTGTGTGGTAGCTAGCTCGTCCTACGGATGACTCCGGTGCGCTGGAGGCGGGGGAGACACTGTGTGCTAACTAGTTAGCTTGCTAGCTAGCACACTGTGTCGCTAAGTAGCAAGCTCGTTAGTTAGCACACAGTGTTGCCTTCCGCCTGCTGTGTACCGGAGTAACTAGCGGAGGCGACACCGGTAGACAGTGTCCTTCGTTCCCGCCTGTCAGGCACTGTTTTTCTGCAGTTCTGTTAATAGTGTGTACTGGGGCTGGCCCTGTGTGGGGCTGGAGTGTGCACTGGGGCTGGCCCTGTGTGGGGCTGGAGTCTGTACTGGGGCTGGCCCTGTGTGGGGCTGGAGTGTGCACTGGGGCTGGCAATGTGTGGGGCTGGAGTGTGCACTGGGGCTGGCCCTGTGTGGGGCTGGAGTGTGCACTGGGGCTGGCCCTGTGTGGGGCTGGAGTGTGCACTGGGGCTGGCCCTGTGTGTACTGGAGTGTGCACTGGGGCTGGCCCTGTGTGGGGCTGGAGTGTGCACTGGGGCTGGCCCTGTGTGGGGCTGGAGTCTGTACTGGGGCTGGCCCTGTGTGGGGCTGGAGTGTGCACTGGGGCTGGCCCTGTGTGGGGCTGGAGTGTGCACTGGAGCTGGCCCTGTGTGGGGCTGGAGTCTGTACTGGGGCTGGCCCTGTGTGGGGCTGGAGTGTGCACTGGGGCTGGCCCTGTGTGTGGCTGGAGTCTGTACTGGGGCTGGCCCTGTGTGTGGCTGGAGTCTGTACTGGGGCTGGCCCTGTGTGGGGCTGGAGTGTGCACTGGGGCTGGCCCTGTGTGTGGCTGGAGTCTGTACTGGGGCTGGCCCTGTGTGTGGCTGGAGTCTGTACTGGGGCTGGCCCTGTGTGTGGCTGGAGTCTATACTGGGGCTGGCCCTGTGTGTGGCTGGAGTCTGTACTGGGGCTGGCCCTGTGTGTGGCTGGAGTCTGTACTGGGGCTGGCCCTGTGTGTGGCTGGAGTCTGTACTGGGGCTGGCCCTGTGTGGGGCTGGAGTGTGCACTGGGGCTGGCCCTGTGTGTGGCTGGAGTGTGCACTGGGGCTGGCCCTGTGTGGGGCTGGAGTGTGTACTGGGGCTGGCCCTGTGTGTGGCTGCAGTGTGCACTGGGGCTGGCCCTGTGTGTGGCTGGAGTCTGTACTGGGGCTGGCCCTGTGTGGGGCTGGAGTCTGTACTGGGGCTGGCCCTGTGTGGGGCTGGAGTGTGCACTGGGGCTGGCACTGTGTGTGGCTGGAGTCTGTACTGGGGCTGGCCCTGTGTGGGGCTGGAGTGTGTACTGGGGCTGGCCCTGTGTGTGGCTGCAGTGTGCACTGGGGCTGGCCCTGTGTGTGGCTGGAGTCTGTACTGGGGCTGGCCCTGTGTGGGGCTGGAGTCTGTACTGGGGCTGGCCCTGTGTGGGGCTGGAGTGTGCACTGGGGCTGGCACTGTGTGTGGCTGGAGTCTGTACTGGGGCTGGCCCTGTGTGGGGCTGGAGTGTGTACTGGGGCTGGCCCTGTGTGTGGCTGCAGTGTGCACTGGGGCTGGCCCTGTGTGTGGCTGGAGTCTGTACTGGGGCTGGAGTGTGCACTGGGGCTGGCCCTGTGTGTGGCTGGAGTCTGTACTGGGGCTGGAGTGTGCACTGGGGCTGGCCCTTTGTGTGGCTGGAGTCTGTACTGGGGCTGGCCCTGTGTGGGGCTGGAGTGTGTACTGGGGCTGGCCCTGTGTGGGGCTGGAGTGTGCACTGGGGCTGGCCCTGTGTGTGGCTGCACGGTGCACTGGGGCTGGCCCTGTTTGGGGCTGCACGGTGCACTGGAACAAGTGATTATGCTCTACATGACATCCCCCATCCTGACAGGGCACTGGGTAAAGCGAGCTCTTAGAGCAAGCGTCCGATTGGAAGGACACTATTTCAGGTTGACTTACACACGCGTCGGCTGGACACCGAGCATGCCTTCAAGTCAGATTACCGTTTAGGACTGGCTGTCCTTGCCAACTCACTCACTGCATTCTGACACCCTTCTCATGATGTTCCAGATTGCTCTTGGTCACATACAGTAGGTGAGATCAAAGAGACCTTTTGGGAACTGCGTCTCAACAACACCGTTTCATAAGGGCGTACATTTAACACTCGGGTCTTAAAATGTTAGCACCATTTTAGTAACATTTTGACATTCAACATGTATATCTGAAAACCCTATAGGTGTATTCATATACAGTACATACTGTATAGCTTGATGTTGTGTCTAAATTATAATTCCATTTTGAATGGTACAGTTGGTGCGGTGAATCTGACGGTATGGTTTGCGACCAGGCTGAATCGTCAGTAGTGCATCTTCTCTGCACCATAGTTCTCTGTTCTAGTTTAGCAGTCTCAGTTGGACAGGATATGGTTTCTTCCCTATTGGACTCACTTGGGCGACAGTTACCACTGAGGAGATCTCATCTGACCTGTCTGTTTGACAGTTCATGTCCTGTTCTAAAATACACACCAACCCAATACTCATCTGACCTGACCCACTTTAGTTTCCACCTCATCTTTCTATAATCACCCAGGTGTGGAACTCTCCAAACATTCAGATTGTTCTTACGGCCACGTGTGGTGCACAATTATTGCATACCATAGGTCTATAACAATATTTTTTGTTGTTGTACAATAATATTTCAACCAACACAACAAGTCACTGAGTATTGTCAAATATGTTTGGCCGGATCCTAAATATGATCATTCTGAACATGTTACAGGTCGAAGGAGCCGTGGACTTCAGTGAGGTCGTCCTGTGAGAATCCAATCAACGTTCAGCCTTAAGACCATCCACTTAGAGAGAACCTATACTGCACACCTAAAACTAAAATGGTGGTTAGTTATTCATATAGGATCCATTTGAATTGGCCACCATCCAAAAGTGTTACTAATTAAAAATCAATCTGTGGGCCATTAGTGCGGAGGCATGTGCCAAGGTTGTGTTTTTCAGAAGAGCCTTTGTAATGAGCATTGCTTTAGATCGAGGGGGGGGGGTACAGATCCCAGATAATCTGGAGCTCAACTTAAACAATTGATACTATGTGTAAAGATGCTGAACTGGTAGTCTTCCCTAATTGATCCACTTACCCTGGGCCGGTGTAAGCGGTGAAATAAATGTGGGTGTTCATTGCGTAGGCAAGGCTCCATAGATAACTATTAAAGGCGGATCTGTTGGCCTGATTCTGATGACTACGGAAGGGATTCCAGAGCAGGAAGGCATTTGTCTGCTTTAGCAGGAGTGGTGTTAGATATTTTGGTGATAAATGTTCACTAACTCTGAGCAGCACCTGGGGAAAGCAACCCTCAGCCCTGGACTCTGCTAGAACTTATTAAAGTTGCAGAGCCGTATTTCAAGGCCCCATTACAGAGGTGTAACTGGTGCTGACGCCTACCAATTTGGCCTTGTGGGTCTAAGCTGTAACTCAGCAGTTGGTAACCCGGGTTGGAAAGGACAGCGCCGCTGTTTACGGCATTATAACATCTACAACATGTTTGAATAGAGCCAGTGAAACCAGAGGTTAGTAGGATAGGATATCTGCTACCATGGCATAGCCCACCGGGCAGATACTGGTTGAATCAACGTTGTTTCCACGTCATTTCAAAATGATGTTGAACCAACGTGGAATAGATGGTGACTTGACATCTGTGCCCAGTGGGATATGTCATTTAAAATGGGACCACGATGCCATATAAAGTGGTAGGTATGTTAGTGGCCGTTTCTCCACTCATTTGATCATTATTTATGGTAGAACAGTGGCTAGTGTGGCATAAACACTGCCCTCTAGATCCCCATTGACAGTAAAAATAAGAACTTAATTTAAGATTATAGGGGTAATTGTTGAAATGACTTGGCTTGGTTGATCTTTTCTCTCCTTGTATGTGTTCCAAATCTTCAATGTGCCTAAAACATCCCCTCCATTCTGTAGCAAGGTGTCTTTAAGTATGAATAAAAGACACTGTAAATCACATCCAATGTGTGCATCATTTTGTGTTGGCACAGTATAAGCAAGTGTGTGTGAGGGAAAGACGAAAGAAAGATGGAAGATACTGTAGATGGATAAAGAGATATATTACAGAGAGAGAGAGAGAGGGAGGAGGGGGAGAGATGGTGTGAAAGACGAAAGACAGCGAGAGAGAAAGATGGAAGATGGATACTGTAGATAGATACAGAGATATATTACAGAGAGAGAGAGAGGGAGGGAGGGAGAGGGAGAGGGAGAGAGATGGTGTGTTTTTGATAATACATGAGTCTTGAGAGAGATCTGTGGCTGCTGTGACAAGAATCTCAAGGAGAGCTCAATAACAGAGCTGCCAATGTATTCCCTATTTGAGTGTATTTTTAGTGCAGGCATCATGGGTCTCATGCATATTTCAATAGATCTTTTGTATATTAGGTGCGAGCGCGCACACAAACTGGAGTGAGGAATTGCACAACACGACTCCAAGAAATATGGGCTTGATTCTTAGATTTGACAGAACAGTTCAGAACGGTCCCAGATAGGTTGGCTTTGACTTTCAATAGATGGTGGGAAAAGACCTTCATTGATTGCATTATAAGAATATAAGATATGACAATGACCCTGATAGAATCAGAGCAACACACAGCCGAACAAACAAAATAATACACACATTAATTACCACTGGCGCAAGACAAAGGAACACATAGACGTCACATACAGTACCAGTCAAAAGTTTGGAGATACCTATTCATTCAAGGGTTTTTCTTTATTTTCACTATTTTCTACATTGTAGAATAATAGTGATGTCATCAAAACTATGAAATAACACATGTAATATTGTAGTAACCAAAAAAGTGTTTTAGATTTTAGATTCTTCAAAGTAGCCACCCTTTGCCTTGATGACAGCTTTGCACACGTTCTTTCAACCAGCTTCACCTGGAATGCTTTTCCAACAGTCTTGAAGGAGTTCCCACATATGCTGAGCACTTGTTGGCTGCTTTTCTTTCACTCTGCGATCAAACTCATCCCAAACCATCTCAATTGGGTTGAGATTGGGTGATTGTGGAGGCCAGGTCCATGCAGCACTGATGCAGCACTCCATCACACTCATTCTTGGTCAAATAGCCCTTACACAGCCTGGAGGTGTGTTGGGTCATTGTCCTGTTGAAAAACAAATGATAGTCCCGCTAAGCGAAAACCAGATGGGATGGCCTATCGCTGCAGAATGCTGTGGTAGCCATGCTTTCTTTTATGTATACACTGCAGTTCAAAAGTTTGGGGTCACTTAGAAATGTCCTTGTTTTTGAAAGAAAAGACATAAAAAAAATGTGTCAATTATTTTAAATAACATCACATTTATCAGAAATACAGTGTGGACATTGTTAATCTTGTTAATGACTGTGAAGAGGCGACTCCAGGATGCTGGCCTTCTAGTCAGAGTTCCTCTTTCCAGTGTCTGTGTTTTTTTGCCCATCTTAATCTTTATTTTCTATTGGCCAGTGAGATATGTCTTTTTCTTTGCAACTCTGCCTGGAAGGCCAGCATCCAGGAGTCCCCTCTTCACTGTTGACGTTGAGACTGGTGTTTTGTGGGTACTATTTAATGAAGCTGCCAGTTGAAGACTTGTGTGGCCTCTGTTTGTCAAACTAGACACTCTAATGTACTTGTCCACTTGCTCAGTTGTGCACTGGGGCCTCCCACTCCTCTTTCTATTCTGGTTAGTGCCAGTTTGCACTGTTCTGTGAAGGGAGTAGTATGAGACCTTCAGTTTCTTGGCAATTTCTCACATTGAATAGCCTTCATTTCTCAGAACAAGAACAGACTGATGAGTGTCAGAAGAAAGTTCTTTGTTTCTGGCCATTTTGAGCCTGTAATCGAACCCACAAATGCTGATGCTCGAGATACTCAACTAGTCTAAAGAAGGCCCATTTTTTATTACTTCTTTAATCAGAACAACAGTTTTCAGCTGTGCTAACATAATTGCAAAATGGTTTTCTAATGATCAATTAGCCTTTTAAAATGATAAACTTTGATTAGCTAACACAACGTGCCATTGGAACACAGGAGTGATGGTTGCTGATAATGGGCCCCTGTACGCCTATATTATATTCCATTTAAAAAAACTGCCGTTTCCAGCTACAATAGTCATTTACAACATTAACAATGTCTACACTGTATTTCTGATCAATTTGATGTTATTTTTTCAAAAACAAGGACATTTCTAAGTGACCCCAAACTTTTTAACTGCAGTGTATGTGTATGAACACTGGCAAGAAAAAGTATGTGAACCATTTGGAATTACCTGGATTTCTGCATAAATTTGTCATAACATTTGATCTGATCTTCATCTTAGTCACAACAATAGACGGACACAGTGTGCTTACAATAATTTGTGTGTCATTATTTTTCTTGTCTATATTGAATACATATTTTAAACATTCACAGTGTAGGTTATAAAAAGTATATGAACACCTAAGCTAATAACTTTTCCAAAAGCTAATTGGAGTCAGTAGTCAGCAAACCTGGAGTCCAATCAATGAGACAAGATTGGAGATGTTGGTTCAAGCTGCCTTGCCCTATAAAAAAACGCTCAAAATTTGAGTTTGCTATTCACAAGAAGTATTGCCTGATGTGAACCATGCCTCGAACAAAAGAGATCTCAGAAGACCTAAGATCAATAATTGTTGACTTGCATAAAGCTGGAAAGGGTTACAAAAGTATCTCTAAAAGCCTTGATGTTCATCAGTCCACGGTAAGACAAAAATTGTCTATAAATGGAGGAAGTTCAGCGCTGTTGCTATTCTCCCTAGGGGTGGACGACCTGCAAGATGACTGCAAAAGCACAGTGCAGAATGCTCAATGAGGTTAAGAAGAATCCTAGTGTCAGCTAAAGACTTACAAAAATCTCTGGAACATGCTAACATCTCTGTTGACGAGTCTACGATACGTAAAACACTAAACAAGAATGGTGTTCGTGGGAGGACACCACGGAAAAAGCCACTGCTGTCAAAAAAACATTGTTCACAAAAGAGCACCTGGATGTTCCACAGTGCTCCTGGAAAAATATTCTGTGGACAGATAAACTAAAGTTGAGGTGTTTGGAAGGAACACACAACACTGTGTGGAGAAAAAAGCATAAAACAGCATACCAACATCAAAACCTAATCCCAACTGTAAAGTATGGTGGAGGGAGCATCATGGTTTGCATCGACTTCTGGAGTGGACCAGTCAGAGTCATGACCTCAACCTGATTTTAAAATGCTGTGGAATGACCTCGAGAGCAGTTCACACCAGACATCCTAAGAATATTGTTGAACTGAAACAGTTTTGTATCTTTACAAAACTGTTTGTACAAAATTGTCCAAAATTGTCCAAAATTCCTCCTGACCGTTGTGAAGGTCTGATTCGCAACTACAGAAAACATTTGGTTGGCTTTATTGCTGTCAAAAGAGAGTCAACCAGTTATTAAATGCAAGGGGTCACATACTTTTTCCACCCTACACTGTGAATGTTTACATGGTGCGTTCAATAAAGACATGAAAACGTGTGATATTAGTTTAAGCAGATTAAATTTTAGGACCAATTTATGCAGAAATTCAGGTAATTCCAAAGGGTTCACATACTTTTTCTTGCCACTGAGTGTATATATATATATTTTTTTTACCCCTTTCTCCTCAATTTCATTGTATCCAATTGGTAGTTAGTTTGTCTCATCGCTGCAACTCCCGTATGGACTCTGGAGAGGCAAAAGTCATGAGCCCTGCGTCCCCCGAAACACAACCCAACCAAGCCACACTGCTTCTTGACACAACGCCCGCTTAACCCAGAAGCCAGGCGCACCAATGTATCGGAGGAAACACCGTTCACCTGGCGACCGTGTCAGCATGCATTGCGCCCAACCCGCCACAGGAGTCGCTAGAGCACGATGGATAAGAACATCCTGCCAGCCAAACCCTCCGCTAACCTGGACGACGCTGGGCCAATTGTGCACCACCCCGGCTGCGACAGAGCCTGGACTTGAACCAGGATCTCTAGTGGCACAGCTAGCACTGCGACACAGTGCCTTAGATCACTGCACCACTTGGGAGGCATCATGGTGGTTAAGTGTGCCTTGATTTCTAAATAAATCACCAACAGTGTCACCAGCAAAGCACCCCCATAACATCATACCTCCTCCATGCTTCACAGTCGGATCCACACATGCGGAGATTGTCCGTTCACATACTCTATGTCTCACAAAAACACAGCGGTTGGAACCAAAAATCTCAAATTTGGACTCATCAGACCAAACGACAGATTTCCACCGGTCCATTGCTCGTGTTTCTTGGCCCAAGCAAGTCTCTTCTTCTTATTGGTGTCCTTTAGCAGTGGTTTCTTTGCAGAAATTTGACCATGAAGGCCTGATTCACGCAGTCTCCTCTGAACAATTGATGTTGTGATTTGTCTGTTACTTGAACTCTGAAGCATTTATTTGGGCCTGGTAACTCTAATGAACTTATCCTCTGCAGCAGAGGTACCTCTGGGTCTTCCTTTCCTGTGGTGGTCCTCATGAGAGTCAGTTTCATCATAGAGACTTTCAAAGTTCTTAATGTTCCGGATTGACTGACCTTCATGTCTTAAAGTAATGGACTGTCATTTCTCTTTGCTTATTTGAGCTGTTCTTGCCATTCTATGGACTTGGCCTTTTACCAAATAGGGCTATCTTCTGTATACCACCCCTACCTTGTCACAACACAACTGATTGGCTCAAACGCATTAAGAAGGAAAGAAATTCAAAAAAAAAAAACTTTAAACAAGGCACACCTGTTAATTGAAATGCATTCCAGGTGATTACCTCATGAATCTGGTTGAGAGAATGCCAAGAGTGTGCAAAGCTGTCATCGAGGCAAAGGGTGGCTACTTTTGAAGAATCTCAAATACAATATATTCAGATTTTGTCTAACATTTTTTGGGGTTACTACATGATTCCATGCGTTATAGAAAATAGTAAAAATAAAGAAAAACCCTTGAATGAGTAGGTGCCCAAACTTTTGTACGCACAGACACTCCACACACCGCATGTTATAACGGTGAAGGCCACAATATGCTGTCGTCCATGGTGTGAGACTGACTTAAGATCTGAACCCTGACTCTACGACGCCAGCGACGGGGATGAATTCTCATCAGAGCCATCAGTGCATTGCGCCTGAGATATATCATCTCGTAGTTGTAGATTAGCTCATATAATGGTTCAATTTCCCCCGTCTGATTAAATCAAAGTTTATGAAGCTGTCATTGCTGTGCTGATGATGGGGCCATCATTTTGCTATAAGGCCAGTGTTTGGTGACATCAGCTTGCCCCCCCCTCCCAGTCCCAGTTCCAGTCAGAGACAAAGAGCAGTAATGTTATGCAGTATGTCTGAGGGATTTACAAATGAAATCTTGGGAAGACTGGACAGGGTTTTTCCATGACATCGAGGTCTTGGAATTTGCTCTTGTTGGTAGCTGGCTCTTATTAAAGAGGCAGCAGCGGCTGTAGCCTTTTGAGCCAGTACTTTTATACACATAGATCACATTTATATCCAATGTCTTCCATAATGCAGTCCTGTGATGAGACAAGGGGCTGACATCCTCCACGTCTGTGTAATGTAAAGTAGACAGTTCTATGTGGAAAGCAGATTTGGCTACAATGGACCCTTTCGGGTTGAACATGGTCAGATGTGAAGGGGTGTGAACTCACCCTACACACTGCATTTCTGAGAGCTGCCAGGAGAGGGAGTTGTCAGGTGTCTGGCAGGGGCAAGTGATTGATTCCATCATGACTGGAGCCAGAGAGGAAGAGGCGAAGCGAGAGGGATAACTGGGCCCAAAATCTGTCTCCTGCAGTGTTTTTGGGGTTTTCCGCTCACAAAGCACAGAGTTTTTGTATGGAGGTCAATGAGAGTGTTGAATTTGGTCAACAAAAAAATGTAATGGCTTATTTGCAATGTGCGGCTTATTTGAGCAAGTGGAAGTTTCGCAATGATTAGGTTCTTCCGAGTGTACTGATATAAGTAGGACACGTGACATCAACTTTGAGAAAAAACACTATATCGGAGTTGTGCCTGTTGTTCACAAACATATCTGCCCTCTCATTGGCTAGAATGGTCCCACCTGATCTTGCCTCCTCCTGACTGCCTTCCATTTTTGAAGACATTCATTTTCATTGTTAGAGCGGCCACTGGAGTATCCGGTCAATATAATGGATAATCTGTGCCAGAGGGCATTACCTTTTTTATAGAGGGTTCACAACCAGCTGAATGGCAGAGATGTACACACCGGAAGCCTGTGCTATAGCGTGCTACAAACCAACCAAGAGGGTTCTAAAAGAGAGGCCTGCTAACAAAGAACAGATGTTGAAGCATGCTTATTTTTTCTTCTTTTTTTTTACTGGTTAGAAATAGGTCTTCACTATGTCAAATCTGTGATTCTTTCCCTGATATTTATCCTCACTGAAACCCTCTCAAGGCTGGGTCTTTATCCTTAATCACAGCCTTCCTTACTCAGTGGTTTAATTACCCGGAGTAGACTCCCAAAGTCAAAAATAGCTGTGTTCCTTTGGAAATCTATTGTGCTCCATGGATTAGCCTAGAACTTCCAAGTTCTAACGAGAGGGAGGACCGGTCACATTGGTTGCAGAAGGGGCATCAGATTTCTATTATTGACTGCTGCAGATATTGCACTGTAGCCGTGTGTAGTGTAAATTGGTTCCTGAGGGGTTTTCAGCTCTCTGAGCTGGACGCTGTGTGGAGCCCCCGCTGTCCCCAGAACTCCCAACCCCCTCTGTAAATTGTAGTGGTGGAAGGCTTCCAGTCCCAAGCTGGCGCTGGCCCCCCTCCTCTGATCAATACCTAATTCCAGCCCGTGCAATCAGCCGGCGTTGCCCCGGCAACACTGATGTCACGCAGGTTGAGTGCTGGCTGTTACAACAAATCATTTCCTTTCAAGCAAGCATAATTGAGTATTTGTACAGTAGGCTGTCACCTGAGACTATTTACATCAAGCCTGAACCTGCAGGACATTAGTTATGCCTGCTCTCTGAGGGTAGAGCTCGGCGGCTGGTGACCTTACAAAACTAGCCGGGAGGGTGTTACTATGGCAACTGAGTTTACTTTGGAACAGTGGAGCTCTGAAGGGGATTGGGGGGGGGGGGGGGGGGGGGGGGGGGCTTTCGTGTAGCTTTCGTTTGTGGGGGGAAGGTGGTGAGAGAGAGAGGGAGAGAGAGAGACGCACACTGGGATGCTCTCTGGTCATTTGCCCTTGTTCACTGTTAGAAGACACGAGTACCTCGACAAGACTGATATACAGTCACCAGGAGGTTTAATATCTGAAATTAGAAGAAATACTTTTAAATCAATGTGCTTTATTGTTCTTGCAGAGGCCAAGACAGTTTAATTTAATACATTAGCATATTAGGAAACGGTTTTAATGACTTATCATACTTTCAGATATATGCATTACCGCTCGTAGGTTGTAATGCCCAATTGGCCAATAAAATAAAACAGAAAATCTACAACTAATTTAATTGGATTGCAACATTACTCAAAAATTAAAACAAATAGAGCTTCTGCGTGATTTATTGTGCCACATTTAAATGACTTAAAACATAAATATGCCAGCTCCCTGAGCTGAAGTCCATGTATCACAATATTCTAAAATTACCTCTTAAAGTAGAGACAAGGTTAGAGTCATTGTATTGATAGGGACATCTTTTGTACAACAGGCCACTACAACGCAGAGCTTCATTCAGTCATATGGCCTACTGCAGGGTTATCCAACAGGTCGATGGCCAGCTACCAGTAGCTCGCAGCCCAGCCTTGAGTAGCTCGCCAAACAATTCTGTAAGTACATGCATTTGTCACGTGTCCCAACTCAAACTGTCATAAACACATCTCTGCAAGCTCCTGTCTAATCAATGCAACATGAACGTTATCCCAATTTGTTGGTTTTCTTACAGACCTAAAAAAAAAGTATTCTGATGTGATTTAAGCATCGACATGGACTCAGAACATGCAATTTAGTTGTTTCTCTATGAACAATTGAGATTGGGGAGAAAAAAAATCACAGCTTTTATAGGGCTAGCCTTAGAGCTGTTTATGAACCACTATTTTACCAGGTATGTTGACAGAAACAGTGCACTACTTTTTGTTGTACACTAAGGACCCAGGAAAGAGTTGAAGGGGAGAGGAGAAGAATGTGCCTTTTTGAAAGCTAGGAAAAAAATGAGTAGCTTGCGACATTCTTTTGTTGCTAGAAAAGCGTGTAGGCCCCTGGCCTACTACAGTATACCCATCTCATATACTGTTGACATCCTTGTGTAGGCCCTATAGGCTCATGTGAAAGTACACACTCTGCTTATAGTACACAGGTCCAGGTATGCGTGGACACATTTGGAATAGCTGTGTACTTAATGAGCAGCACTTCATATCAAAAGTGGTATGCATCACAGTTGGCACCTTTTTCATTTCTTTAAGCAGCTGTCTGAATACTTCTCCATATCCTATGGATGTATAACTCATTCATCCCATCTGCCACTGAACAATAATTCATCAAACATGGAGATGAAAGCATTAGTCCAATAGGAGCATGGAGTATAGGTCATTTTTACCCATGATAGGTAGTACACATGTATACACAGGACAACACTAAGAAGACACCCACCCCCAACTGATTGAAACCATGTTAAATCTGTAGACAAACAATATCTCTAGAAAAAATATATTCACTAAATTGCTTGTACTGTCACTAATACCCCTGCACTTCACAACTGTTTGTCCTGGGGATTTTTTCTTTGCCAGCTGACAAGGCGGGTCAAAGTCATGTAGGACACAGCCTGTCACCATTTAGACTGGTGACAGATATAATACCACCTCGTGGGGACAATTGCAAAAGGAATTAAACGTCTCCCCTCTTTACCACACAAACAATATGCAAACAACGTTTATCCCTGAAAAAAGTCATTTTGAATGACCTTTGCAAATACGGCGTTTTTTTAACCTGTCGTCATATTTCCGATTCATCCTCGGAAATAGAAAAGTTAACATGCAAATCATCTGAAGACATTGGTATGCATTGTGTTGACTGAGCAAAAAAAAACGACCCATAAGCATGAAAAATGAAATGGTTGATTATTCTATTATTATTGTACTGTTGCTTTAAATGATAAAGCAAAACGTGTCAGCTTCATTACTTTCACAACAGCTCCATTGTAATATCTTCAACTTTAGAATGATAAACTATTATCGGATATCATTGTAATTTTCATTATTAAAAATGGCAAACCCAGTAGCGTAATCTGACAAATCTGATTTGCACTATCTTCAAGGCTATTAAACAGTAATGAATCAAAGGTATTGGTCATTTATCCTGGTGGTGGAATCATCAGGATTTATATGATGCATTTCGCAGCCATCAAAGACTTCGGTAAACGATAAAGACGTTGAAGAACAAAGAATGATGATCATAACTAATGAATTTACGGTATTGGTTATGCCCGCAAAATATAGCTGCTTCTCTTATAAGAATAAACAACACAAACTCTTTATTTGTATGTTAGATGCTATCTAGCCACACAGAGCCGGGGGAATGAGCAGTTGGCATTTGGCTTAAAAGACTTGGGCTGTGCATTGCCAAGGCCGTGAATGTCAACAGCTCCACTAAGCATTTCTACATAATGTGTTATGCACAGGAATAGTTTCTGATACACCTACTTCAACTTAAGTGGTCCATTTGACATTTTCCTCTAAATTCCCTCTTAGTCCTGTGTGGCTCAGTTGGGAGAGCATGTCATTTTCAACGCCAGGGTTGTGGGTTCGATTCCCAAGGGGGACCAATGAAAATGTCTGCACTCACTACTGTAAGTTGCTCTGGATAAGAGCATCTGCTAAATGACTCAAATGTCAATGTAAGATGGATATGATTCAGTTTGTGGGTCCGGTCTGGTGGGGTTTTGAGCTCCTGGTCTTGTGCTTCGGGAGACTATAGCTTTAGTGAGGGGGAGAGGGAGAGGGGAGCCTTCTGCTGGCCCGACATGGATGAACTCTCCCCAGAGTCTCCCTGGCCCCTGATTCAATCAGCACGTCTCCAGGTCCACTGTTTCCTGGCACTGATGTATTGCAGGGTGGAGCGCGGTGCGGTGCGACGTCACTGCGCGGATCAGGTTATGTCCGAGCCATTTCACCGCCACTGTGACGTTATTCAGCGGCCATTCGGCAGACACTGAGGGGTGAAGACATCACTTTGATCTGCCAGCTGTGATCCCTTTATCGCACTGTGGATTGGGGAAGGCAAGATGAAGGTCAACTGGACTGTTTCGTTCACAAACAGAGACAGAAGGGTGAGGATGGGTAACTATGGAAGAGGAGAGGGTGAATGAACATAAAGGCATCTTAAAACCTCTTAAGGATCTTACCCTTTTTTTTATCTCCAAGTTTCGCCTAAAATGACCAACCCAAATCTAACTGCCTGTAGCTTAGGACCTGAAGCAAGGATATGCATTTTCTTGGTACCATTTGAAAGGGAACACTTTGACGTTTGTGGAAATGTGAAATTCATGTAGGAGAATATAACTCATTAGATCTGGTGAAATGGAAGAGAAAGGCCATACTTTCAGATAGGAGTCCAGGTGTAATTTAGAGTTTGACCTTCAGATGACCACAGTGTGCGTGCCAAGTTTCAGACTGATCCAGTGAAGAATTACATTACTGAACAATATATTGTATCAAGTCTGCCAGGAGTCTGCCCAAAAGTGCCAAATTGGTCAATTGATACATTTTCAAGTACATAACTATAGAGAACATACAAAAATGCTATGGCAACAAAACATTGACGTTTACACACTCCCAGGAATGTCATACATGATGGATCATTAGCTTATACACTAACTTTTACACATCTAGATGGCCGGGCAGGGTGGGTGTGGAGGCAGAGACAGCAGTGGGGTCAAACTGTAGACCCCAGGTCCTACATTTGAACAAAAAAAATGGATTTTATCAAACAAAACTATGATACATTTTATCTCTGGGACCCTCAAGATGACAAATCAAAGCAAGATTACTGAATGTAAGTACGTTACTTACCTTCAGAGGTGAATGTATCAAACCAGTTGCCGTGATAAAAGTGTTTTGTTGTTGTGCACTATCCTCAATCAATAGCATGGTATTTTTCACTGTAATAACTACTATAAGTTGGACAGTACAGTTAGATTAACAATAATTTAAGCTTTCTGCCCATATAAGACATGACTATGTCCCGGAAGGTTGACTATTGTATACAACGTCATTCTAGTAACATTAGCGCACGTTAGTAACCATGAGTACATTGTAATAAAGAATCGTTACTATACTTATTACAATGTATTTACAAGAATAATTACACAGAAATAAAGGCACATGTAAAGTGTAACTCCACCCATTGCATTTGAAGTGAATGCCAAGAGTCCCAAGCTTGATACCTTACACTTTCAGTTTTTGAACAGTGACCTTTCATGATGTCACACCTGTCTCTGCATCAATGTCTCAACTTAATTGCCATTCCTTTCCCTAGAGGAAGCAATAAAAGACCAGCTACATTTTTCATGTCAGCATGTCCAACATCTCCCAGCTTCTCTGATTGGAGACGTGAGGGTAATTATCTCAATCCCAACAAAACAAAAAGCAAATCATCTCACACAGCTTGGACATCAAAGCGAAGGCATCACCATGTGAGTGTGTTGTTTGACCCTGAATAGCCCCATGGTGAAAACAACTGCTATGAAGAAGTGAGCTTCTATGACTGAACCATCACATGATGCTCACAAAGGGAGGTACCTCGGAGTGACCATAAACAAGTCTGTGCCGATTGGTGCTATAACACAGAGACCAGATGTGAACAGAGGCCTTTTCAAGTCTAGCCTACTGACAAATACAGCAGGGCCTAGGGCCTAACAACCTTCACTGCTATTCACTAACACCTGCAGGCTCTGACTTGCAGTAAACACCATTATCCCTTTAGAAAAGAGAGGTTTATGTGTGGCTCTCATTGGAGACTCTGTCTCTCTTTGATCAGTGGACTCTGAAACACACAAGAAGGTGCAAACATGGCTAATGTTGGCGAAGTGAGCCTACATCACAACAATTGTTTAAAGTAAACCGTTGCGAGGTTTTAATGTTATAGCGTAGACATTGCCAATTCAGAGTGTAGTGAATATTCAGTAAATGTACAGTGTAGACGCTCAGTAAATAACTATCTCCGCATAGGATAATCTTTTGAAACTTGTGAGCGGTAATGGAAACACTTCCTGTGAGACTGACTCCTCTCCATGAGCATCCATGACGTGACCGTGGAGAGACGGGTTGCTTGAGATGCCTCCACAGTATGTACTACAGCCACATGTACCAGAACACCTCTGAAGGGTTAATTTTACCCAGGCACCTGGAGGTGGTTACAGACTGGCTCCGGCCTGCATCTCCTCTCTTCTCCCTCAGTACGATCAGGTGTTAGTTAGAGAAAGTGATCATCCTTCCTTCGTTCAATGCAATTAAGATTCTGCCTGGGCTTCCTCCTGGCACACAATTACCTCTCCTCTGCTGTTTGCTCTAATTGCTCTTTCTGCTGGGACTGTGGTGAGCCAGTGATTTTGATGGGTTGGGGATTATCTTCTTTCTTTAACTCTGGAACCCTTTAAAAAAAAAATCATTTGTAAACTCCCCCGTGTAATTACGGATCCTTATGATTAATTGTCCTTTGAAATTAGCCCGGGTCTCGCTTTCATTTTTACTGCTACGAATATTAATTAATGTTAACTCTCCCCTTTTTTTTCCACCCCGCCTTTCTAAAGCACATCTTTTGAATATTCATTGTCTGCTTGAAAAATGGGCACAGCCTTGCGCCTTGCATTAGAGCGCTGACACTCGGATATCGCTAAAAAGACCTATCTGGAATTAAAAGATGTTTTGGGTCGTAAATAATATTTAGAGGAGGTCATCAGGTGAAGTCCGCAAGCTCGTGTTTAAATAACGTCTCATCTTTTAGTCTGGAGGTGTCAGGAATATTCAAAGGAGAGCCTGGGCTTTTGTTTTCTTTCAGAAGGGAAGAGGATTCACATTTAATTCAGTTTGTATTTATTTAACCCTTGTGATAAATGGCAAGTTGAATAAGTAGCATATAATCACATTCAGCATATTGTCCTAATCTAATGTGTGGCTCTCAATGGCACCTTGAATAAGCATACATAATATGGTAATCTACACTAACGTCTGGATCATGTTAACATTATAACATTCCTGTGTATGCCGGGCAGCAGCAGACATTTTCATTGATCAAAGGCACAAGGGTTTATCTTCCAGTATCTTCTCTACACAGTAGTAATGTTACAAGCAATAGCAGTAGTAGTTTTTTTTGTATGGATAAAAACGATATATTGTTTTTAGGTCTGTCAACATCTCTTGTACGTCTAACTCACAAAATGGGAAAATGTACTGTACTTGAAGTTTAGTAAGCAGTGAGACCCCCTTTTGAGGTTCCACAGTTCTATAATAGCGCTGTGCGAGTGTGGACCGCACTGGGTGTTAATGGTACCTACATCAGGAAATACTGTAGCATTGTCAGCCTCAGTCTTCAGTGTCGGATGCCTCCCTGCATGTCATTGCGTTACATCCTCAGTCTCAACCTCCATGGCACAGGAGGTAGCGGACCTCACCTGTTAGGCTACTGCAGAGTTGCTGGTTCATTCCCCACTCTAGCTGCCCCCCCAGATTGTGATAGAGGAGCCGTTGGAAAAGAATGGACCAATAAAGAGAAAAACCCACACAATGAATTTAATTACCTACCATTAAATGGTTATGCGTTGTACAGTACATACCCTTCATCATATAGTTTCTCAAACTACGAGTGACAAATAATAGTATCGCAAAATCTAAATCTCTCCATCTTAGTAGCAATTACACTTAAAAAAAGAAAAAATATTCACTGCATTCATCAGTTTATTTATCACCATGATTTGCCATGTGCTGACACAAACTCATTATTATAAGACCGCATGCCCATCTAATTAGTTTAATTACTGCAATCCATAAATGCACTGGGCTACACTGCTAGAGCTCCAACAGGGGCCCAATAGCCTTGGTATATCGCTCTCTCACTCACACACAACAAGGATTCTAACAGAATTCAGAAATATATTTTAGTTGAAAGTGTAAACTTTGCTTTGTTATTATCAGGTTGACCCTGTCATTAAGAATGACACATATCGGCACTTGGTCAAACAGCTGGATTTTTACTATGGCCAACATACCTTGCTCTAGGGTGAGGCGTTAAGGCAAAGGCTCACCTGTAATCTCCTCTAAAGCCCAGAGTGGTAATACTTGCGTAACACACATTTCCACATAACGTAAGTAATGATTTCACTGTACAACCATCGGTCAATTCTCATACAATACGTATGTCTTGGACACGATAAATCACTTAGAAATATAAGAGTCTTCTGATGGAATTAGACAAGTAAATCCAACAGAGAAGCAAGTGATAATCGTTAAATGAATTACATCTATAGTAAATGATAAGCGCTACCTCTGATTTCAGCCAACAATGTAATAAGGTATAAGGTCAGGCAGCAGTCGGGCCTCCTGAGCTGAAGCAGGCTTCCCGTGGAACAGTATAGTGTTTCTGTTTAACTTTATAATCAGGCCTTTTATTAATCCAATGCTTCCCTTCCCCCTAATAATGCAACACAAATAAAATAAATTGTGATCAATGGACGCGAGCAGAGACAGATGAGGAGTCTGTCACACTGGGGATGATACCAATTCATCTCTTTAAATGCATCTCCATGGGGTTCTCTCGCTAAAGGATACAGATTACTGAAGCCCTTGTCTCGTAAAGAAATGCATGAGAAGAATCTATATAATAGAACAAGATGGAGAATCCCTCCCTTGCCCAATATTATTTATGCTGTTAAAACTATGTCCCCCCTAAATGCAAAGCCTTATAAATGTTGAATACAGGGAATACGGAGCATTCAGAAAGTATTCAGACCCATCGACTTTTTCCACATTTGGTTACGTTACAGCCTTATTCTACAATGTATTAAATAAAAAAAATGTCCATATCACTCTACACAAAATACCCTATAATGACAAAGCGAAAACAGGGTTTTAGATAAACAGAAATGCCTTATTTACATAAGTATTCAGACCCTTTGCTATGAGACTTGAGAAATTGAGTTCAGGTGCATCCTGTTTCCATTGATCATCCTTGAGATGTTTCTACAACTTGATTGGAGTCCACCTGTAATAAACCCAATTGATTGGACATGATTTGGAAAGGCACACACCGGTCCCACAGTTGACAGTGCATGTCAGAGCAAAATCCAAGCCATGAGGTCGAAAGCATTGTCCGCAGAGCTCCGAGACATGATTGTGTCGAGGCACAGATCTGGGTAAGGGTACCAAAACATTTCTGTAGCATTGAAGGTCCCAAAGAACACAGTGGCCTCCATCATTCTTAAATGGAAGAAGTTTGGAACCACCAAGACTCTTCATAGAGCTGGCCGCCCGGCCAATCCTGAGCAATTGGGGGAGAAAGGCATTGGTCGTGGAGGCTACCAAGAACCCGATGGTCACTGTGACAGAGCTCCAGAGTTCCTCTATGGAGATGGGAGAACTTCCAGAAGGACAGTCATCTGTGCAACACTCCACCAATCAGGCCTTTATGGTAGAGTGGCCAGACAGAAGCCACTCTGTAAAAGGCACAGGACAGACGGCTTAGAGTTTGCCAAAAGGCACCTAAAGGACTCTGACATGAGAAACAAGATTCTCTGGTCTGATGAAACCAAGATTGAACTCTTTAGCCTGAATGCCAAGCGTCACGTCTGGAGGAAACCTGGCACCATCTCTACGATGGAGCATGGTGGCAGTATCATGCTGTGGGGATGCTTTTCAGTGGCAGGGAAACTAGTCAGGATTGAGGGAAAGATGAACGGCGCAAACAGCGAGATCCTTGTTGAAAACCTGCTCCAGAGCGCTCCAGACCTTGGACTGCGACCCTAAGCACACAGCCAAGACTGGCTTCGGGACAAGTCTCTGAATGTCCTTGAGTGGCCACTCAGCCAGAGGCCGGACTTGAACCGGATCGAACATCTCTGGAGAGATCTGAAAATAGCTGTGCAGCGATGCTCCCCATCCAGCTTGAGAGGATCTGCAGAGACGAATGGGAGAAACTCTCCAAATACAGGTGTGCCAAGCTTGTAGTGTCAAACCCAAGAAGACTCTAGGCTGTAATCACTTCAACAGAGTACTGAGTAAAGGGTCTGAATAATTATGTAAATGTATTATTTCAGAATGGTAAAATTTTTAATACATTTGTAAAAATGTCTAAACCTGTTTTTTAATTGTCATTATGGGGTATTGTGTGTAGATTGATGAGAAAAAAACAATTGAATACATTTTTGAATGAGGCAGTAACGTAACAAAATGTGAAAAAAGTCAAGAGGTCTAAATACTTTCGGAATGCACTGTACTTTCTCCACTACCGTTCAAAAGTTTGGGGTCACCTAGAAATGTCCTTGTTTTTGTCAACAGTGAAGAGGCGACTCCTGGATGCTGGCCTTCTAGGCAGAGTTGCAAAAAAAAAAGCCATATCTCAGACTGGCCAATAAAAAGAAAAGATTTAGATGAGCAAAAGAACACAGCCAATCTTAATCTTTTCTTTCTATTGGCCTGTCTGATATATGGCTTTTTCTTTGCAACTCTGCCTAGAAGGCCAGCATCCAGGAGTCGCCTCTTCGCTGTTGACATTGAGACTGGTGTTTTGTGGGTACTATTTATTGAAGCTACCAGTTGAGGAATTGTGAGGCGTCACACTCTAATGTACTTGTCCTCTTGCTCAGTTGTGCACCGGGGCCTCCCACTCCTCTTTATATTCTGGTTAGGGCCAGTTTGCGCTGTTCTGTGAAGGGAGTAGTATACAGCATTGTACGAGATCTTCAGTTTCTCGGCAATTTCTCATGGAATAGTCTTCATTTCTCAGAACAAGAATAGACTGACGAGTTTCAGAAGAAAGTCCTTTGTTTCTGGACATTTTGAGCCTATAGCAGTAGATAGCCTACCAAAAGCATATAGACCTATAACAATATATAATGAACAAAAATGAACGCAACATGCAACAATTTCAATCAAATGTATTTATAAAGCCCTTTTTACTTTAGCCAATGTAACAAAGTGCTACACAGAAACTCAGCCTAAAACTCCAAACAGCATTTAATGCAGATGTAGAAGCCCAAAATAAATTCAGCCCTACACTATGGATTTCACCTGACTGGGAATACAGATAGGCTTTTATTGGTCACAGATACCTTAAAAAAAAGGTAGGGCCGTGGATCAGAAAACCAGTCAGGATCTGGTGTGACCACCATTTGCCTCATGCAGCGTGACACATCTCCTTCACATAGAGTTGATCAGGCTGTTCAATGGCTGCACGAAGTTGCTGGATGTTAGCGGGAACTGGAACACTCGTCGTACAAGTCAATCCAGAGCATTCCACACATGCTCAACGAGTGGGTGAAGAACTGGGACATTTTCAGCTTGCAGGAATTGTGTACAAAACCTTGCAGCACGGGGCCGTGCATTATCATGCTGAAATACAAGGTGATGCCGGCGGATGATTGGCACAACAAGGATTTCGTCACGGTATAGCTGTGCGTTCAAATTGCCATTGATAAAATGCAATTGTGTTTGTTGTCCGTAGCTTATGCCTGCCTATATCATAACCCCACCGCTACCATGGGGCACTCTGTTCATAACATTGACCTCAGCAAACAGCTCGCCCACACAACACAATACACGTGGGCTGCAGTTGTGATATCGGACGTACTGCCAAATTCTCTAAAACGATGTTGGAGTCAGCTTGTGGTTGGGAAATGCACATTCAATTCTCTGGCAACAGCTCTGGTGGGCATTCCTATTCCTGCAGTCAGCATGCCAATTGCACGCTCCTTCAACTTGAGACATCTGTGGCATTGTGTTGTGTGAACAAAATCTCACATTTTAGAGTGACCTTTCTTGTCCCCAGCACATGGTGCACCTGTGTAATGATCATGCTGTTTAATCAGCTTCTTGATATGCCACACATCTCAGGGGGATGGATTATCTTGGCAAAGGAGAAATGCACACTAACAGGGATGTAAACAAATCTGTGCACAACATTTTAGAGAAATAAGCATTTTGTGTGTATGGAAAATGCCCGGGATCTTATTTCCGCTCATGAAACATGGGACCAACACTTTACATGTTACGTTTATATTTTTGTTCAGTGTATATTGGTCGATGTTTCCTAATTATCGGGGCTCCCGAGCAGTCTAAGGTACTGCATCTCAGTGCTAGAGGCGTCACTACAGACCCTGGTTCGATCCTGGGCTGTATCACAACCCGGCTATGATTGAGAGTCCCATAGGCCGGTGCACAATTGGTCCAGCGTCATCCGGGTTAGGGTTTGGTTGGGGTAGGCCGTCCTTGCAAATAATATTGTTTTCTTGACTGACTTGTCTAGTTAAAAAAAGGTAAAAAAATATGTTTTTAGTATTGAAACTCAATGGGTTATTTATCCAGTTGATGGTAGTTTCTGTATTCTATCAAGTCCACTTCTTGTTCATAAGGTCTGTTTTCATATCTCAATGTTAAGCCACACCCTACTCATGGGCAGGAGATTTAGGGTGGAACTAAGACGAGGCTAAATACTGGGGAAATTAGAGAATTCAGGAATTGTGACGCAAGTGTGGCTTTGGTTTTTCATCTCTGAGAGAGGACCGGTAATGAAAAAGAAACCAGTGTGGCGTTAGGGTTAGGAGGAACTAATCATAACAGTGCAGAGTGAAAGCCCTGTGATGGCCAGTCAACCAGGCAAGCACACCCCTGCAGTAAATACGGAATTCCCTGTAGCTCTGTCTCAGAACCAGAAGCCAGGAGTCACCCAGGTCACTGCCTTCCTTCACTAGAGCTCTAATAAAATGCCAAACAGCCAATTAAATTGTCACATTTAAAGTGAGGCAGTGGAATTACTCAGCACACGATCATCATGAGGCATATTTTGAGACGCTCAATCTGAATTTCTTCTTCCTCCTCTAGTTTGGGAAGTTGTACCAGCTAGTCCAGTCTAAAAATGTCTATAGATGGCTGATATCATAGATAGGTGTTTACAACAAAGCCAAGAGAAAAACATGTCTTAGCCTGTGTATTTGACACACAAAGCTTCTCAGTCTTAAGGCTTCTCCATTTTAAAGGGAGCAATTGTCTGGTATTTCAGGAGGCCCAAGGTCAAATTTAGCCAGGGTCGTAAATTGCTTTGTTTGATGGCCTACATTTGCCTCAATAGCAGGGGGAAGGCCAACCTCATAAAAACTTAAAAGAAGAGCCAGCGACTCTGGGCTTGGCTGTCAGCATTGTTGTCCCGGGGAGACAGCGTTCCCACTAGAAGTAGGGATGTTTCAGGGTGAATAAAGCTTGTTATGGCCCCAATTGGCAGCCAGAGGCTCAGAGAGATCATTACTTCCAGGGAAGGCTGCCTCTGTCTGGGTAGTCACAATGGCAACCTCAAAGCTGAGGAGCCATCCTATTGTCCGCTCAGCAGCCGTGGTGTCCTGTCCAGGACATGGCATTGTGCTCCTTCACACTCAGTACCTCTGGAGACACAATTCATTCTCCGTAGCTAAGTTGATAGGGCATGGCATTTTCATTGCCAGGTGAGTGGGTTCAATTCCCGGGACCAGTTGTACATAAAATGTATGTACACATGACTATGTCGCTTTGGATAAAAGCTGCAGTAACACTTTACACAAAGTGGCCCCTTTTACTATGTAACTACACAGTAATAACTGTAGTAACATTTACCAGTAGAAATGAGGAAGTATGAATTTGCTTAAAAAACAAACATTTTAAAATGTCATTTCTACCGGTAAACATAATTTCTCATCTTTTGGTTGCTAGAGAAACGACCCCCCCCCCCCCTGTTCTATTAGTCCTATATTTAAGGACGTGACCCAGTTGTTCATTCTATATATTCTTATCCCTTGCTTGCTAGCTAGACAACAAGTTACCGCTGACACAGTCCCGACCTCTGCAGCAAGAATAACAGCAAAGTGAGCTGCTGAGGCCCAATTTTTTGCCTGGCATAATGCCTTCTCGCCAGGACACTCGTCGACCCTGTTACTTACGAGGAGAGCACATTGCATATCAAACACTATGCTAGGAAGCTAGCTAACTAGTTTGTTACTAGCAAACCTGACAATATGACAACCAAATTCCAAAATATCAGTTGCTGAAAACACCTGGTCAAACTAGAAATATCAGCAATGACTATTCAACAATGCAGTGGTATATTTAAGCAATAAGGCCCGAGGGGTTGTGGTATATGGCCAATATACCACGGCTAAGGGCTGTTCTTAGGCACAATGCATAATGGAGTGCCTGGATACAGCCCTTAGTCATGGTATATTGGCCATATACCACAAACCCCCGGGGTGCCTTATTGCTATTATAAACTGGTTACCAAAGTAATTAGAGCATTAAAAATAAATGTTTTGTCATACCCGCGGTATACGGTCTGGTATTATAAACTGGGTGGTTCGAGCCCTGAATGCTGTGGTATATCAGACAGTATACCGGTTACTGGCCCAATGTTCTTAACCGCTAGGCTTCCTGCTGCCGCCCCACATCCACTTTCTGAAGGTTATTCCATATGTGTAACTGCTGATGTTATTACACTATCGTGTTCCACTATGTAACTAATGTTTTGTAATTATACGTTTGAAACCTTTGAATTACCATGTTAATAACTCAAACTAAAATCGGACCTTGTTACATGTGCCACTACCACTGAGTCCACATGTAATACCAGGGTTGATAAGTGGGCTGAGACCTGGTAACAATTTTACACCCTGCCATGAATTACCAGTCATTTTCAAGGAGTTTATTTCTATGTTATGACCTGTTTTAAAGGCTATACTGAATCAAGCGTAATGTACGAACAATGTAGTTACATAGTATATACTTGTCCCTTTCATGTATCTACCCAGGAGCAAGCAATGTTATGTAAAGTGAAACCCAGTAGGATATAACCTTTAGAATTACTATGTAATTCCAATGCAACCATCTTTGCAGACAATGGTCCAACCAGGAGCAATTATGGCGATTTTGTAACCTTTTCATTGACCTGGTTGGAAAACTTATTGACATTGTGCCAGTGCTTAGCTAGCTGTGAATAATAACGCTAGCTAGTGTTATACAACCACATTAGTACGTTTGACTAACTAAAATTAATTACTCCTTTGAGTCTCAAATGGGGAATTGAATTTGAATGGTTTGAATGTGAATCTTTGTTGAATCCATGAAGGGAAAGTATCCTTATTGCTCCTGGTTAGCCTGTTGTCTGCGCTCTGCAAATGTTGTTGCATTGTACCTACAAAGTACTAAAAAGTCACTTCACTTTACATTTAAGTTGCATGCTCCTCGGCAAGTACATTGTAAAGACATGTCTATCCCTTGTAACAACATTGTAATTACAGAATTGGTTGTAAGTGCAAAGTAACGTAAAGGGTTATACCTAATGTTCTCCTGTCTCCTAATTTTTGCTGTTGTCTGCAAAGGTTGTTACATTGTAACTACCTTGTAATTGTAACTACATTGTTCGTACATTACGCTTGATTCAGCATAGCCTTTAAGACAGGTCATAACATAGAAATAAACTCATTGAAAATGACTGGTAATTCATGGCAGGGTGTAAAATTGTTGTTACCAGGTCCTAGTCTACTTATCAACCCTGGTATTACATGTGGACTCAGTGGTAGTGGCACCTTGTAGTTAGTTACATGTAATTGCAAAACATTAGCAACATAGTGGAACAAAAGTGGAACAACGTCAATAACCTTCAGCAAGTGGATGTGTAATTACAAATTCCTTGTTCCAATTGTGTAATAACCTTTACCATGTAATGACATAGTAACTACAATTACTAAAGTTATTACTGTGTAGTTACATAGTAATAGGGGCAACTTAATGTAAAGTGTTACCTACAGGCCTATCATATCATTTATTGCAGGGAAATTAATTCAACCCAAAGCATCCTCTTCAGAACCAATAACACTAGGATCCTACTTTAAAAAATAAATAAAAATAAGCTAGTATCTCTAAACTTTACTTGATGGGGACAGGGTCAAAAGCGTGCCTGATGAAGAAGATTAAACTACAGGGAACATAAAATACACTTGGCGGAGATTTCATTTAATGACATTTTAAACTTCAAAAAGAGAAGATTGATGTTCTCAAGACTTATTGATAGTCATTAACCACACACGATTAAATCCAAGCCATTTGCCAAAAATCTGGTGACTCTTTCTAAAGGACTATGTAGATCTACCTAATTTCACATAACCAGAACATACCTCTCTCTTCATCATCATTTCACTTAGATAATTTCTTTGAAATGTATATCTGCCCTTAAAAGTAAAAGCACATGAAGAGTATAGACCTCCTTACGTTCCTATGGGTTAAGATGTAAGCAGCCAGAGGCAGTGCTTGGGCTCCAGTCTCCCTCCCCGTAGGCCACACCCAGCTTCCCAGCCTCCCCCACACTCAGCCACCCCCTACATCCACACCCGGCCACCCCCCACATCCCGGCCACCTCAACACACATCCTCCATGTACGCAGCTGCATCTGCTCCTCATTAACACCATCGTAATGAGGCGTTGCACCGGAGATAAATTAAAGCCCTGGGTCCTGGGGTCTGCCGTTCTGCTCTCTACCCCTTCAGACAGACGCATCACACTGCTCCAACACTGATCCACTGTGAGGGGTGGATGGGTGCTAGTGTTTCCAGAGGTGCCCGGATGTATGAACACGGGACTCTGTCCCTCTCTCTCTCTCCTGGCTGTGAGAGCGAGAACATTAAACGTGGTCAGTAGAGTAGCTGCTGGCTACACATAAAAATCCCACAGGTTCCCCATTCAGAGGCACGGCCGCAAAGCGGATAATGAGTTCCATAAAACCGTCAGGAGGAAAGAATAAATGTGTGTCGGATACGCTGCCCATAATTCAGATGTGCCCCTAAGTAGCTGGAAGAATTATAAGAAATGGTTTTCAATGGCATTGATCAGACTAGCCTGCAGAAATACGAATGTGTTAAAAATGTGGTAAGAGCCTGCAGTAACTCTCTATCCTGGGAGTCACCGTGGCCTGCAGTTTGGAGCCAGGCCAAGCCCAGCTTTCTTTATGTGCAGAAGTTAAACTCTCTTTAAGGATTCAGGTAACATAGTTTTCCCAGAATTAATCTTTCCTTTACCTTCACAGTAAATGGGGCCAACATTGTTATTTTCTTGGCAAGTGTTATGGCATATAGGACTGCAACCACGGCTATGTCTACAATAGCTGTGTTAGCAATATCGTATCTTATATGGAATACGGCTTATTTACCCAAATGTTGACTGAAAACTGTCTATAGTATGTACCTGAGTGAAACTGCAGTTTTTAAAATAAAGTAAGGCATAAGGGCTAATATTTGCTTAATACATATTAAGACAGATCAATTTCATTTACAATCACACAATTTTATTAGTCTAACATTACCATAAATATGAAGTCCAAATAAATATGGATGCAAATCTGATTTACTTGAATCTGAAAGAGTAGGCGTCTCTGAACAGGCCTATTTTGACAAATGAATGTGACACGCAGAGGGAAAATAATTTGACAGGTGACAAATGTTGAGACGTGATACAATCTGAAAAGCAGGGAATCTGAAATATGACTTACTCCATTAAAATCATTCACTAAGGATACTGAATACTAGCTTAAAGATATAAAATATCTGACATGATTTCCTTTAATTTGATTAAGTCTTTTGATGAGTAAATTAAAAACTAATCTTGGCAAGAGGAGACAAATGTTCCAATTACGGTTTTGCTTGGCTGTTTTGTCTTAATATCAGTGTTTTGTTATAGCGTTGTAAATATAGTAGCCTACATGGCTTGCTGTGGAAAGCAAGGATCAGCTTGCTGCTAGATTCTATTCATAATATTTGCAGGGGAAATGATATAGCACACATATACTGTTTGCAGGCTCAGCACTGAACCTTGAACCTTCACATAATAACACTAACACAGTTGCTGAGAACATGAGTTTCTCTGAACATGGGAATATAATTGGATGAGGGGCCAAAGCCTCTAAGAAAACAATATAATGTAATTGAAATAATAACACCATCTACCCAACATGTTTGAATTGGCCTGGCGGAGGCAGTGGTATTTCTGTTATGAATACAGTATTGCATGAGATGAGGTTCTTTGGTTGAATGCATAGGCATGTTGTGTTTACCTTTTTTAATCAGGGGAGCATGTTTACTGTGCCCAAAAGCGATTCCAGCTGCTGCCACTCCGTCTGTCCATATATAGTCAATCTGAACCAGGTTTAAAGGATTCCATGTTCCACTCTGTGCAGACCTAATGACAGGATGCTGATGGTACACCAACCAAGGAGGCTCCAAAGTGTTAAAGTTCATCGTGATCAGCTGTGGTGTGGTGTTCACATGACAAACTAGGAGGAACAGTAGTAGAGCATTGTGTCACTATTTTAAACTTGACTAAACCTTCAATTTCCCCATGAGTCATTTATATAGGTGCTTTCTCTAATCAAGGACAATTACCACTGGCAGAACTTTCAAAGGAAGGACTACCTGTCAGTTTCTCAGTCAGAGGATGACCCTCAGGTTCAGACTGGGATCCTGCTTGGCAGACGCCTGCCTTTCAGCCTTGGGTCCTGAGGAGCGTTGCGCCCACTGTCATAGGAGGAGTTCCTGCATGCTGAGAGAGAAAATGTAAAGATAGTGTCTAGCCACACACTAACGTGCTTCCTCACCCCGGTTTCTCATATTTCTGGGAACAGGAACATTAAACATGGTTTTTGCGCAACGACGGTACACCTCTACTGTTGACCAACTGTATTACGGGTTTACTTTTCAACTTTCCAACTAGTTTTTCTGCAGCCCAGCCACAAATCAATTCTGGTGAGTTTCTTGGTGAATCTGAAAGGTCAAAGTGGGTCATTCACTACATTACAGAAGGAAAAACACCAGACCAAGATATAAAAAAATACAAAGACTATGGTTAAAGGATTTGACGTTTTGATGTATTTGGTGTAGTTAAATGTGTAGTTGAAATGTTTTCATAACAGCATACCTATTTTGCTGGGGTGTTTTGAAATAGAAATACAGGATGCATGTCTGACCGTGTGGCGCTGTATGTGAGCATTGGCTTGCTTTGATTGGACTGTGCTACAGATTCCATCACACTCAGGGTTTGTTGACGCACAGTAGTCTTGACCACTCAGCTCAGCACCGGTGGAACTTCAAGATTTCCAATTTCCTGTTGAGCTGCATCTGACGCGATTGCCAAAACGAAACGGTGAATTACTTCAATAAACAGCTGGCGTGTGATTTTATCCTTTGTCAAGCGTATGACTTTTTGAGGTAATTTTCGCAGCACACATCCGCAGCCTCCAACATAAATGTGGGTACAAATAAATGCAAAGGGAAATGTAAACAAAAATGTTGATTAGTTACATATGTTCAAACATTCAAATGATCTTTTATGCATTGGTTTGTTTTCTCAGTGTTGTTTTTCAGATTCCCATGATTTACTGGTCATGAATTTATGCAACAGGGGAAACAGCAGGCATGCTTGGGGGCTATAACTCACAGGCTACAATTTGGCATTATTTACATTCGATACGATATAAACCTGATTTCTCATTCTGTTTTATGAATGCTGTGTAAACCCTTTAGAGGGAACACAGTGAACCGCTGTGTATAACATACTGTATGCACAATTCAATATGTGCCATCCATCTTTCAGTCAGCTGATAGGTGCCTAGAACATTTTGAACAGTGGTTGAAAAGCTTAGGTGTGACATCAAAATATTATCAGGCAGACCTTCACAATGTGATGAGGGTTTCTGTAAAGACACTTGGCTGTACTTAATGGATGAGCAAACGGTCCCTCTGGTCCAAATGTTATTTTTATGGCTGATTTTGGCAGGCAGCCTTTACTTTCATTAGGCCACTTCTTCATTATCAATAATGCATTGATGGAAAGGCAGGGTTTTTGGGGAGGAGACGCTCATTCTGTAAATGGTGTCTCAGTCAGTCAGCCACGGGGGCAATGCAGAGCTAATGGATTCTGATGATCAAGTCTTCTAAATGGGTTTAGAAAGGATACCAACAAGAAATCCAAGTCTGTGCAAATATTGCCAGAAGAAATGTACAAGGCATTATATATTCAATGATAATAATAACAACCATATATTTGATGTATTTCAATCATTCTGAAGAATAGTATTGATGGAGTTGTAAAACTATTTAATTTGTTTGTGTTTTCATTTGCAAAGCTTGGATTCCTCAGGCTATGCAGAGGCGCAGTGGGTTTGTTATGTTTCTTTTATTGATTGGATGGTAGGGTATTGCTTAATTAAATTGCCACATATCCTTACTTGGTGGCGCAGAACAAGCTTTTTGAGAATCACGGACAGGAAACAAGAAAGACAGAAATAATTGACAGTTTCAAACTCCCGCAGGCAACTAAGAATAACAAACTGGAACAGCTTCTGGGATTATTGAAATGCTGTATTCTAGATGTTAGGGCTACTCAAAGACACAACAAACCAACACTGCAGTAACTGAATTAGCTCTGCTCCCGAGTGGTGCAGCGGTCTAAGGCACTGCATCTCAGTGCTAGAGGCGTCATTACAGACCCTGGTTCGATTCCGGGCTGTATCACAACCGGCCGTGATCGGGAGTCCCATAGGGCTACTCAAAGACACAACAAACCAACACTGCAGTAACTGAATCTATACATATACATTCAAATACACTATATATACAAATGTACAGTGCATTCAGAAAGTATTCAGACCCATTGAATTTTTGTTACATTACAGCCTTATTCTAAAATGGATTAAATCGTTTTTTCTGCCCTCATCAATCTACACACAATACCCCATAATGACAATTTTTTTGCAAATGTATAAAAAATGTCAATCTGAAATATTTACAGAAGTATTCAGAACCTTTATGCAGTATTTTGTTGAAGCACCTTTGGCAGCGATTACAGCCTCTAGTCTTCTTGGGTATGACGCTACAATCTTGGCGCACCTGTATTTGGGGAGTTTCTCCCATTCTTCTCTGCAGATCAAACTCGGTCAGGTTGGATGGGGAGCGTTGCGGGACACAGTTATTTTCAGGTCTCTCTAGAGATGTTCGATCGGGTTCAATCCGGGGTCTGGCTGGCCCACTCAAGGACATTCAGAGACTTGTCTCGATGTCACTCCTGTGCTATCTTGGATGTTATGGGCCTTTTACTGAGGAGTGGCTTCCGTCTGGCCACTCTACCATAAAGGCCTGATTGGTGGAGTGCTGCAGAGATGGTTGTCCTTCTGGAAGGTTCTCCCATCTCCACAGGGGAACTTTGGAGCTCTGTCACAGTGACCATCGGGTTCTTGGTCACCTCAGTGACCAAGGCCCTTCTCCCCCGATTGCTCAGTTTGGCCGGACGGCCAGCTCTAGGAAGAGTCTTGGTGGTTCCAAACTTCTTCCATTTAACAATGATGGAGGCCACTGTGTTCGTGGGGTTGTTCAATGCTCCAGAAATGTGTTGGTACCCTTCCCCAGATCTGTGTCTCGACACAATCCTGTCTTGGAGCTCTAATTCTTTCGACCTCATGGCTTTGTTTTTGCTCTGACATGCACTGTCAACTGTAGGACCTTATATAGACAGGTGTGTGCCTTTCCAAATCATGTCTATTCAATTGAATTTACCACAGGTGGATTCCAATCAAGTAGTAGAAACATCTCAAGGATGATCAATGGAAACAGGATGCACCTGAGCTCAGTTTCGAGTCTCGTAGCAAAGGGTCTGAATACTTATGTAAATAGGGTATTTCTGTTATTTATTTATTTAATAAATGTTTTTGCTTTGTCTTTATGGGGTATTGTGTGTAGATTGATGAGGGAAAACATTGATTTAATTCATTTTAGAATAAGGCTGTAACATAACAAAATGTGGGAAAAAAGGGAAGGGGTCTGAATACTTTCTGAATGCACTGTATGTGGACCCCTTAAAATACGTGGATTTGGCTATTTCAGCCACACCCGTTACTGACAGGTGTATAAAATCGAGCACACAGCCATGCAATCTTCATAGACAAACATTGGCAGTATAATGGCCTTAATGAAGAGCTCAGTGACTTTCAACATGGCACTCTCATAGGATGCCACCTTCCCAACAAGTCAGTTTGTCACATTTATGCCCTGCTAGAGCTTCCCCGGTCAACTGTAAGTGGTGTTTTTGTGAAGTGGAAACGTCTAGGAGCAACAACGGTTCAGCCGAAAAGTGGTAAGCCTCACAAGCTCACAGAATGTGAGTGATGAAGCGTGTAGCGTTAAAAAAATTGTCTGTCCTTGTTTGCATCACTCACTACCGAGGCTGTTATAGCAACAAATGGGTGTATGTAGTGTATGTCAGTAACCTCTTCGTGGTGTTTATCCCTGGCAGACTGGTGGTGTGGTTCCACCCAGCCAGTGCAGGACTCTGTAGGCCAGATGTGTGTGTGTGTGTGTGTGTGTGTGTGTGTGTGTGTGTGTGTGTGTGTGTGTGTGTGTGTGTGTGTGTGTGGGTGTGTGTGTGTGTGTGTGTGTGTGCGTGTGTGTGTGTGTGTGTGTGTGTGTTTGTGTGTGTGTGTGAGCCCCCTTCTCTCCCCCATGGAGCTGGCTCACTGGGGGCCTGCAGGTCTACTTCCATCTATTTGGTGTAATTGGCATCAGAGTGTACACCTTGGAGTCCTTTAATTCCCTCCTATTTCAGCCACCATGAGGGAGACCATCTGTCCTGCTGCCTCCTTCTCCCCCAACCCTCTGAGGCAGGTCCCTCCCAGTCCGTACGGACATGCACGCACGCACACACACACATACACTAAAACACGCACTATGCACGCATAGCCGCAGCACCCCTTGATAAATCACAATAAAAAATACATACAAATAACTGGCACAAAAGTTTTCCACCAAATTAGTCCACTCTGCCTTTATTACAACTGTATGAGCGGAGCCGAGTAAAATACTCATCAGCAGAGCAGGGAGAAATGCAAAAAAAATTCAGTACCCCCACCCTAAAACATCTTCCCACAGCCATGTCCGCACACACAGGCACATACACAAACACACACACACACTTGAAAGGGCTGGAGAGCGCCAGCAGGATCCCTCGTCTCTGTCCGGGACACTAGGCATACAGTAGATACATCACACCTCACTCCAGCCAAGGCTAACTCTCTGCAATCAAAGGAAATTAGGTCCTTTTTATTGAGAGCCAATGATGATGACCATGATGCAGTCAGTTGAAAGGTAAAAAGCCGACGAGAAAATGAAAGTACGTCTGACACTGTGCTCCATCTGCTGCGTTCACTCTATACTTGATTACATTTTCACACACCTAAGAGAATTACGTAGACCAATTGCATTGAATAGGGAACAATGTGATGTTCTCAATGTGTAGTAATCTCTGCTTGGCCAACTGCAGGTTGGTATCTTCCCCCTTTTAAGAGCAAAGCTTTACTGTTGCTATTTTCTGCTGTTTCTACCAGCCCTGCCCCTGGGGAGGCCAGAGCCAAGCTGTTCGCAGCCAACGCTGCCGCGTGTTCTCTCCTGAGGTGGCCGACCGTGTTCTGTTGTGGAGACTGCAGCTTCGTTCCAGAGGACTACTGTCAGCTAGGGCTTGACCCCGGGCGCGTCGGCAGGACAGGTGCTGTGCAGGTGCACATGTTTTCAGACAGCTTTACACTTGGCTCCGTTCCACCGCTCTTCCTGGAACCTCAGTGTCTCACAGTGGCGTCCTGCTTACTGGACATGCAGGGTGTAAATGCCAAGACCTCCCAGACAAATGACATCAACACCCATTTCAAACGTTGGCACGTCAACATGCTGTGCAACAAACTTAACATGCCAAATAAATAATGGAATTAAGCCGCGGTATTATTAGAGGAAATTAATTTCCTGTCTTTAGTTATTTGGTTGTGCGGGTGCGTCCACTCATATAATCTTTGTTGTGGTTTTCTAGACCGCAGCGCTAGTGTCTGGGGCACGCCTGATTTGAAAATACCAGCCCATCTCATTAACATGCACAGATAGAGCTGCGAGGGCCAATTACATTCATCAGCGGTGTCTCCAAGTCGTTAATATTTTATGGCAACACGCTCCCCCAGCCGCCGCAGCAGCAACACACCGGTGCTCTTACATTATTCTACAGCGTAAGACATGGGATCAAAACATCCCCCCCTGCAAACACACATTTCTGGGTCATCACGGCACAAGCATGAAAAATGAGGGGAGAGGGAACTTGACGGAAATTCTCCTCGTGGTAGTGCTACTTGTATGGTAGCCGATCATGAACGTACTGTCAACAATATCAATGGAATAACCTGTATTATTGACCGTCAACTAATCATTTACTTATTTCAACAGTCAGAACAGTCTAAACACAGGAAGTAATCCATTAAAACGAGGAAATGAGAAGGAACTCACATCTGTTATAGGAGGACGATGAGAAGCGGGTCTTCAAGGCATTGCACTAATGCTGAGTGGGCTGAAACAAAACCTGAGATAAAAATATTAATTAAAGCTCCAGTGAATTGAGATAGCATAATAATTAACGCAAAGCAGTCGGCAGAGGAATTATGGGTCCTCAAGAAATTATGAGTGCATCCACTGCATCAGCAGTTCTAACGGCGAATGGGAGTCAACAACGGATGCAGAGATGTAGAAACAGCCTCATTAGCTAGCAGTCTAAGAGGAGAGGAGAGGGGCTGAGGCCTGCAGAGACTGAGATTTCAGCTCATTTTCACCACACACATCAAATGAGGACATCACTCCCATCAAGAGCTCAAATTCCCATGTGCATATCTATCACTGTCTGTGGTGCACCTCTTCACACACAACATGCATGGGAAACAGATGAGTGGACACTTGATTGGTGCGAGGTGATTTGTTTTCTCTTCAATTCAAATGTCATATAACTCAGTGTTGTCAAACAAGAGAGGAAGTTAGGAGGTGGAAAACAGGATGTAAAGGGGGTCATTCTAACAATCCAGTGACTTTTGGACATCTTAACTTTTTTGGGGGGGGGGAAAGTATATATATTTTTTATTTGTTTAGTATTCTATTAGAAAAAGGAAATGCTTGACTTTCAGAAAAACATATTGATGAAGCTCAGGCACATAATCCCATAAAGGCATTACATAATCCTAACAGGGTGGATGTTTTTTTTTGCCTAAATCAGCCCTAACTCTGTATGTTGTTTGAGATTAACGAGCATAATGGTAAACACTTGAAAATGATTGAAACTTCTATATGCATGTATTTTAACATTTAGAAATTTGAAAAACATTCTAGATATAGGGAACAAAAATATAAATGCAACATTTAGTGTTGATCCCATTTTTTATGAGCTGAAATAAGATCCCAGAGATGTTCCATACGCACAAAAAGCTGAGGAGTATTTCTCTCTGTAATAAAGCCCTTTTGAGAGGAAAGACTCATTCTGATTGACTTGGCCTGGCTACCCAGTGGGTGGTCCTGGCTCCCAAGTGGGTGGGTTTATGCCCTCCCAGGCCCAACCATGGCTGCGCCCCTGCCCATGTGAAATCCATAGATTAGGGCCTAATTAATTTATTTCAATTGACTGATGTCCTTCTATGCACTAACTCAGACAAATCTTTTAAATTGTTGCATGTTGCTTTTATATTTTTGGTCAGTATAAGTTTTCCTAATGGTGGAAATGTATGAGTGAGACAGAGTATCATCATGAAAAAATAGATATTTAGTTTTGCGCCATTGTTTCCCCAAATGACAACACTTCCTGAACATGTCGTTGTAGGAAGGGGTTGTTCTCTATAAGCAGAATTACTACAAACCTAATGAGTGGAAAGTGATATCAGGGACACACAATGTTAAATACAATAATAATACTTACAAGTTTTTGAGAAAGATTTGAACTAGGTCTATAAAATGATAAATGTTTTAAATAGTTTATTTTCTGGCTTATATTTTTCTTAGAAGTTGATGAATAACACCTGGAGACATGGCAAAAACACCTACTGTACTTCCACTGGGAAAAAAAGTGTTTTTAAAATGAATAAAATTACTTTTCAAGATCCATATTTGTGTGATTTTAAAAAATAATCCGTGTCACCTCCTTGATTAGGTCGGCAACACTATCTGAATGAACAATAGGTTTCCTCACAACTGTTGTTTGCGTGCAGATACTGCCAGCATTCCCTGAGCTTGAGCAACATGAACCTTCTCATCCTTAAACCCTTTGACAGTCCTGCGTAGTGCCTTCCAGTAATTGTTTTCCAAATGAAAAATAATTCCTCCTGCTGTGGGAAGCTCTCACTCCTTCACCCATAACATGGAATTGTATTTCGTCACACTTTATTCATTAGAGTAGTGCTCTGGCTCCAGATTTCCTCCTCTGTCATGTTGAGGGCCATCGTGAGAAAATGAAAAGCAGAACATAACAGAGAGATGCCTGGGGAGTTATCAAAGGGAAAGAGTCTTACCGCCCCCGCCACACACACACACACACACACACACACACACACACACACACACACACACACACACACACACACACACAAACAGGATTGTATTGCCTTGATGTATTGAACTGAATCCAAGAACAACGATCTGTAACAAATCTATTGCCAGGCTTCTGTAATTCCTATATTGACATCTCTAATGAGAGTGGCCAGTCTTTAGAACGCTAGCTACAGTGCTGAGGAGAATGCCTGAGGAGACAAGCTCCACTGGTAACAGCAACCTGCAGACAAGCCCCCTGGTTCTGCTTCCTGGTTCTGCTAAGGCTCACGCTGAGATTGATCTGTGCTCCTCTCTGACAAATGTTGAGAACGGCCATTTAAATGTAAAGCTGCTGCTTGGCAAAGTGAGGGTAAGGGTCACTTCTTTACAGTACAATTTCTTCCCACAGCATTGTCCTTTCACTTCCTCTCAGCACCAGAAATCACATCCAGAGGGAGTGTGCATTGGATTAAAAATGTACAGTAGCATATCTGCTGCTGACACCAACTATGGTACTGAGAATAGTTGGCATAATATTGATTAGCTACAAAAATCATAATAGTTGTGTATAAAATGAATATTTCAATCATTACATGTCGAAAAACCAAAAGTTATATGACACCATGAATATATTAACATTTGGGTGATAATTGTGCAGGATGTCAAGCAGTAAATGGTATGAATGGTGCAGATTTGTGATAAATAATTGTTCATTAATATTGTGACTGCATGCTGCAAATTAATTCATACTCCAGTGAGCATCGCAATAAACCTTTGCCATTGCAATATAGCCAGGTTCAGTTCTCATTCCATTGTAATTTCCACATTATTACTTTTCTATTTCCCAAATAAATTCATGATTTGATATACTATAGGTGATAAACAAAGTTTTGCTTGAAAATAAAAAAGAGAATACTTACAAGTTCTCAGCATCGCAATTAATTCACAACTTGTAAATTGCACACATGCAGCCAGGGTTAAATCTAAATTACATTTAAAAACGTCAATCTGATGATCTATTCTTTATTCAACAAGGACATTTGTTATCAACGTCTGAGCATCAATTTGATCATGTTAAATGAAATTCCTCGTAATCACAATTTTAAAATATTGTTTTTGGGTTCCAAAGACGTTGAGCGTCTTCAAACACAGTCGGTAACAAATGGAAAACAATAAAGCGACATAATGGCAAAACCTTTTGCACATTACTCACTGCTGTTATCTAGCCTATCAAACCAGTACAAGCCTCCGATCTCATTTCACAAACAGCTAGGATTGCCTCAGCGTAATGCGTGAACGCCACATTCTGCATATCAACCATCTTCCTCCTGACAAATGGGGAATTTAATCAAACCGCAAGGGAGGGAAACCAGGGCTGTATCAGAGCAAAGCCGAACAGGACTGGAGCTGAGACGACTGAGATGACTCACCAGGAAATGAAAAAGTAGACTGGTCTGTGTGATGGGAAACATCATAATCATCATAATCATTCTTCAAACCATGATCTGTATCTTTACCAGTGGAGGCTCCTCAGAAGAGGAAGGGGAGGACCATTCTCCTCAGTAAATTTCATAAAAATAGTGAAACATAAGTTAAACTTTTTAGATTAAACTATACTAAATATATTCATGTCACCAAATAATTGATTAAAACATACTGTTTTGCAATGGTGTACAGTAGCCTCAACAGCACTCTGTAGGGTAGCACCATGGTGTAGCCGGAGGACAGCTAGTTTCCGTCCTCCTCTGGGTACATACAAAACCTAGGAGGCTGATGGTTCCATAGACTTACACTGTAATTATGACAACTTCCGGAGGACTTCTTCCAACCTATGAGAGCTCTTGCAACATGAACTGACATGTTGTCTACCCAATCAAACGATCACAGAATTAATTTAATACTGAAAGCATAAGCTAGCTAGCACTGCAGTGCATAAAATGTGGTAAGTAGTTGACTCAGAGAGAGACAATAGTTGAACATTTATTTTTTAACAAATTCATTTCACATTCAGTTACCTAGCTAGCAAATGCAGCTAGCTAGTTTACCCTACTCAAACACCCAGCTCAAACAGACAGGGATGCTATGTTAGCTAGCAGGCTATGGTTATCCAATGCTAGAACTCTTCAAAGTCAAGGTAAGCTTTTGGTTTTATTAATTTATTACCACCGGGGCTCGCCTGTGTAACTGCTAAACTGTACACTGTACTGCATGATTCTATGTTGACGATGACGTTATAATATGGGGACAACGAGGTAGGCTGTGTGTAGCAGTTAGAAGTTATAATATGAAGGTTTGGCTTGGAAAGTTTTTTTTGCCTGGTCACAGACAGCTGATGTACTGAAATCCACAAGTGAAGGGAAAAGGTGAGAGGAGGAGAGCCCGTAGACTGGTGAAGGAATATACAATGAGCTGTTTGTATGTGGCTGCTATGAAAGCGAACTGTGTTTAGCGTGTGATCAGGCGTGTTTTCATTCCGCCGTTTCTTAAATGGAAGCAAACAGAACAAAACGGGGGAAAACATACCTGACTTTGTCCAATAGAAACTCTTGTTTGCAACTGTTGGACTAATGATTACACCCTAGATCAGCTAGATGCAGGCAAGAGTGTGCAAAGCGGTATTGTGTCACTGTCTGTCAACTTTCGACCTGTGCACCTACATTGTAAACTTTCATTCATGGGCAAAGTTGTAGCAACCTTATGATGTGTATAGGGAAAACACGAGTATCATGTAGTAGCCTGAACCTATAAATGTTACATTGAGCTGAGTGAATGGAATATGAATAAGTCATCCAATATGCTGTAATTGAAATAAGGCCATGCTCATAAAAACAATAATCGTCCTCCCTCATCTTAAACGGCACCGACCCCCACTGATCTTTACAGGAGATTGTATTGGCCCCTGCTCTAACTGGGACCAGAAACAGATGTGTTTGGCCTTTAGAGCATGACGTTTGGCCTCCCGAGTGGCGCAGTGGTCTAAGTCACTGCGGTGCAGTGGTCTAAGTCACTGCATCGCATTGCCACCAGAGATCCTGGTTTGAGTCCAGGCTCTGTCTCAGCCGTCCGTGCCCGGGAGACCCACGGGGCGGCGCACAACTGGCCCAGCGTCGTCCGGGTTAGGGGAGAGCTTGGCCGGCCGGGATGTCCTTGTCCCATCGTGCTCTAGCGACTAGTGTGGCGGGTCGGGCGCATGCACGCTGACACGGTCGGCAAGTGTACGGTGTTTCCTCCAACACATTGGTGTGGCTGGCTTCCGGGTTAAGTGGGCATTGTGTCAAGAAGCACTGCGGCTTGGTTGGGTTGTGTTTCGGAGGATTCTTGACGATTGCCTCTCCCGAGTCTGTAAGGGAGTTGCAGCGATGAGACAAGACTAACTACCATCTGGATACCACGATATTGGGGAGAAAAATGGTAAAATAATAATAAATAAAAAATGTTTGTTTTTGGTGTGTTTATCAAGATACTTTTAAAAATGTTTTAATGTAACCTTTATTTAGCTAGGCAAGTTAGTTAAGAACAAATTCTTATTTACAATGACGGCCTACACCGGCCAGACCCAGACGACACTGGGGAGCCCAGGGAGAAATGGTCCAGGGAGAGCCATTATTGGGACTTAGAGACATTAATCGATCCACTTGTTTATTACCCGGCTCCTGCATGCCTTCACACTAATCATTGTGTCTGTGTCGGTCATGTCACTCCCAGGGTAAGTGTGACAGTCACATGAGACCATGTGAGAGTCCTTGTCTTGTGATTGTGTGGCTTAGAACCTGTAACCATTAGAGACACAAGTATGTCACAAAGGAAAAGAGCACAAAAAACAGAGTTTAAGACATCTACAGCTGCTTTGAATTGGAAGTACGAAGTACCAGGCACATCAGGCACACAAAGCTAGTAAAATTGGCATCTCCTGTCGAGGTCCTTCCTGCTCCTCACCAAAGATGATTTTGAATAGTTAAGCAAACATCCTTGGCTCTGTAGTGAGAGTAACTGCGTGACTATACAGCACAGCACATATCGACTGACAGAATATTCGAACAAGGCATGTGGAACACAGTCAACTTCACCATTGTTTTTTTTTTAATGAGGAAAGTCCAGCACCGCCATGGGGAAGACTCACAGTATGAGGTGAATAAATTAGGTGAAAAACACTGTCCAAACCACTTCAATATGTGGGACATTTCCACCTGCACAGAGTTAAGCCGGTGATAACAGGAACACTCAGTCACAACGTGGGTCAGAACATATGGCTCTCCACCCTCTCCCAGTGAAGGTCTGAGATCCTGATGAGGGCATGTTAACCAAACAGCCTTAAGCCTTCAAACAAGCAGGTTGCTTTCCATGTCTGCCCACCAGGCCCTCTGTTAATTGCCATAATGGAGGAAGGGAGAGCTGGGTGCATTATGTGATAAGTATTGTGTGATAAGCGAGCCATCTGGTTGTGCAGGGCTGCAGCCAGGCACCAGGCAGGTGACTGGACGATGAGAGGCATGACTGTGTCTGCAGCACACAACACAACCAGGACAGACTCTACAGCAGGTGCAGAGACTGGTTATTTAACAGACAAGCACAGTGGCATGCAGGGTTCTTCTCCAACAAAATGTGAATCTCAGTTTTAATGTTGACTTTGAGGTGTAGCAAGGTGTTGGAAGGGCACAAGGGCAATAGCTCGTAAGAAGTCGTTTATTTCACTGAATGTTTGACTAATAGAAGTATAAGTCATGGAGAGACCTTAGTTGTCAAAATAATCTCTTAGACAATTTCTCTAATTTCTCTACTGTTTTACCTCAGCTTCCATATATCTGACAACCTGACTTGGTCTAGCACAGCAGAAGATCATTCCCCCACAATCCTCTGCTATAAATATCCCACATAGCGAACAAAGCACCATATGACGTTCATCACCACCACAATAATCGCATCACAGTGAATGCGAAGCTGGCGAAATTGGATTCTTGTATTAATTATGTCCTAACAGCATAAACTCGCAGATCAACTTCCAGACAGTTCCACAGCACAGGTTGACAGGGGGAGACCCCTCGGTGGGAAAGAAAATACAATTTCCCTTCGACTCCCCCCTGCTGCTGTCTCTCTCCTACTGCGCTGAGGGGTTGGGGCAGGTTATTAGACAGGCACACACACCGGGTTGGGCCATGCTGCCTTTCAAAATGGCCTCTGTCAGCTACATCACAGCACAGGCCCAAGGACATCTCTTTCTCCAACCTGTGGTTTTAACACCTGGCAAAACTTTGGTCATATTTGTAAATAAAACAACAACTATAATGGCTTTGCGGAGTTGATTGTGGCTCATCAGGGAGTGAGGAACTCTTATGGTGGTGCGGAACGACAACCCTGCACCAATGTGGGTTGATATTCTAAATGACGATATATCACTGGCATACAATAGGGAATATGAGGAAAACAAATGAATGGATGGAAGCAGTGGGCAGAGACCAACATCTCTCTGTGCTGTGTTTCAACGAACAAACTGGATGTGAGACATTATAAAAGTACATATTTGCTAAGTGCTTTTCCCCTGTTGATTGACTGTTATTCGTTAAGGGGCTTTACTTTAAGGAAATCCCAGAGCATTCTAGAGTTGCTCCTTTTATTTTTCGTTGCCAGGCACATACTTCCCTTGTCTCTAGTGGCTAGTTATTTTGTTTTCGGTGAGGTTGGAGTAAAACATTCTAAACTGGATGCATTGTTCCTGTTCATTCTCCAATATGTCTAGCTCACAGTAGAGCATTGTTTGAGATCGGCTTTAATTGCTACATCTGTACTGTATTCCAATGGGACAGCACCGTCCCCCATGCTTTCTCACATAGAGCCCGAGTACTCATAACTTTCATTGAGAACAGAATTGCATCTGCTCTTACACAACACAATAAAATAAAAAAATGACAACATGTATATATTCCTGCTTTGGGTTTCTATCTAGTTAATAGCCTTGCCTCGCTGTGTGACTCCATGCTGTGGTACTGTGCAGACCGGACTGGGTTGGGCGGGGGTGCTCCAGAACTGCAGCGCAGCCATGTTTATTTAGGGATGTCTCCAGCACTGACACATCATCATCCGATTTGTCATGAGGATGGCAGCATAATTCAAAGGTATTCTTATATATGCATTTTGTGATTTGAATATTGCATGACCTTGACTTTGCTATCTATCAAAGTAGTTTAGCTAGCTATATACAGTAGATATAAACAGAACTCTATAAACCCTACTTTAAATTTGGCCAGTCTCAGTAACAAAGCCAGGGAAGCAAGTTAATCTCTCCTTGAAGTACCACACTCCGGTAAACGAAGTAGGAACTGTTTATCCCTAAAGGCATCTTTAAACTCTAGCTTTAGCAGTGAATGAGGAATTTATTTGATGTAGCTCAGACATTGATGACTATTGTCTACGTGGCTGGCTGCTGTGGAGAGGCCTTGATTATCCCCTTATCCTGACAGGATGAATGCATTATCAACTGTAATTAAAGTGTCAGTGGTGTTTGCCCAGAGAGATGGATGGTGCTTTGATGATCATGATGAGAAGCAATATATTGACCTGGGCTGTACTGTCATTCTTGTTATCAGCCAATATCTTACAGAGCAGTCGGCTCTTTAAAAAAAAATGGATGCGGTTTCATCATTCGAAATAAGTTTTCCTATTTCTCAACGTGAATTTTGGAAAATATGTTTTTAAATGCTTTTGGTGCAATGCGTTCTGTGTGGCGAATCCTCAAAAAGATTCTGCAAGGATCAGAGTAAAGGACGGATCAGGCTTCCTTTCCTAAGATCAAATTCAACTTCAAACTGTCATTATGGCAGCTTATCACTAAATCAGAGGTCATGAGGCCGCAAAGAAGGAAAAACAACAAAAAAGAATGGTTACTAAACGGGTATCCTGATTGGCTAGAAACACCAATGCCCATATTGCCTTCTATGGAGAAGCCAACAACCCCTTATGAATACGCCAAATGTATGTAACTACTGTACTGTAGAATCCTCCAAGGACTTAACTTACTGTTTATGTGCCTTAGTGGAAGAAATAGTGAGATTTATCACTCAAGCCTGTTTCATTTGAGAGCTGCAGTAACTCTTCTACAGCAGTCTGTGTGTTGGGACTACAGGGAACACATAATAACGTAGTCATCGAAGGAAATGTCATGGAATCTACACGAAACTGGCTGTATGCTGGTGTCGAAAAGGCAAAGCTGTCTGGGTAAATGGAATGTGCAGACTAATGGCATTAGTAATTGAGAAAATGGGTCACCTGGGATATGAGGTGTTTGCAGGTGGAGTTAATGGGGGGATTAGTTGGGTTAAGGGCTAATATGAATCACCAATAACATGTTCCACATACTGTCTGCCAGCATACCTTAACATCGCTTCATCCAGGCTGGATTGATAGGTTTACACAACTGACATATTGAGGTCATGCTTCCAAACCGCTAGGATCAGTGAACGGAGGCACTTCGAAATGGAAAACATGGCCTCACGTCAAACGCTAATAGGAAATTAGAGGAATCCAGGTACCTGAGTCCTTGTTAACTGCTCACAGAGAGGGCCCAACATTTGTCCCTGGCTTTATTAACATGTTGTGGTTAATTATTATTTCCACAACAGGGGCACAGGAAATCCTTAAATCCCACATGACCCTTAGAGTGCGCACACACACACACACGCTCAATATTAAATGCAGCTGCATCTCCCAAGAGGTGAAAAGGTCATTTGTCCAGTTCAGAAATAAGGGTCTCTTCGTTTCTCTCAGCAGGATGATGGAAAACATTCAACCATGCTGCTAATGAAAAGAACACTCAGGATGTGTGTGTTGTTATGCCGGCAGTTTCACCTACCGAGTCCTGCTACAAGTCCACACCAAAGGAAAGAGCCATGGCTGTTCAGACCCTCTCCTTTCAGAGGATCCTGTGGTAGGCCAGGGCTGCCACTCGCATGTTTCCTCTTCATTCCACAGGAATTTGGCTCCCATTTCCTGAAAAAAAAAGGAGGAGAAAAAAAAAGAAGAGGCTCTGACTGGCTGGCTGAGCACAGGGCAAAGCTCATATTTACGTAACCACATACTGGGCTTGATTCATGTGCAACAAGCACGCCCTGTAAACATTCTCATTACTGAACTCCAACACTTCATTACTCAACAGGCGACGTCCCAACTCCAGAGTGGGATGGTATGATGGTGTGAAGCATGTTTTGTAAGCACTATGACTAATGTAGATGTAGGCACATAGAGTTATTTTAGAAAAATTTACGTCTTTTGACGCAATATACATCCGTAAACTGTATCTGTCAATTGAGGGATATCAAAATGTAGTGCGTTGTACAAAATTCCATTGGCATGAAGAGAACTAGGCTATATAATAGGATGTGACGCTCAATGACCATGCCATTAGGAATTCAATGGAATGATCCATTGGTCTTCAGCATCATCGGGGCAGGACCTAGGTGGACCACTGTCCGTAGACCAGAGCTAGGTGGGGTCTAGAGGAGGAAGGCCAGTCAAACCCTAAGGTCTTCCTTCCATAATAACGTCCAAACACATAGTTTAGCATCCTCCAAGCAAAACACTCCCACAACGTCTGCTTCATAGCCTCTGCCCTTTCAAAACGCTGCAACCATCATGACAATTTGTAATACTCCAATTCAACCTAATGTAATTTCATGTTTAAGTTTACGTAATTGTGACAGAAATAAACATATTCGTTACATACTAACCACATTATGCCTATTATCATGTTGAGTATCACACATTATTACCTAATATCCTCTGTCATTTCATCTCGTGCATTTTCACTACAGGCATCTTGGAGGGAATCATTGATACTTTAAATCCATTTGTCAAATCTCTCCATCTCGGAGCTCTCTCCGCTGTGCCTCAACTGTAATTTGTAATGTTAAATAATGGACAATTAATTTCCTGCAGGGCTGAAATTCAATTCAAAATACGAAAAAGCTTCATTATCTATCCAAAAAATGTCTTTGGCATGAGGCTCACATGCAACACATAAAAACACATCCTCTTTAATTGTATTTTTTAAATCATCACTGTGTGTCTTGTAAATCACTGTGTGTGTTTATTTAATGAAAATAACTCGTAGATTTGTTATCATTTACTTCCCTGAGCCTCATTTTGGCCCTTGAAATGCTTAGTCTGATCATGTGGGTGTTAGGAAACAAATGTGAAGATATTTACATACACAACCCTGATTGGTCTGGTCTAGAGCCCACCCCCTTACCCAAATGAATGGTCATTGGTCTATTATAATCAGATCACATTTTGATGTCATGATGTGGGCCAAAAGTTCCATCCCACCTGGACAGGCTGAAATCCCAGGCATTTTTTACACAAAAATGACATTATCATGTTTTTTTTTGTTTTGTTTTTTACAATTTCAGTTTTATTTCGACCTCCATAGTAGAAATATCATAAAAAAGGAAAATCACATCTTTAACTGTACTGCCCCTTTTAAGGACAGCAACATCCTTATTACTGGTTATAATTTGGGTAGAAACGGGATTTAATATTAAACTACACTGAGGGAATATTTTCCAATAGGCTTTGGCCCATGCTGCAGAGAGGGGACTGTGCTGCTGTTCGGCTATATTCACCTGAGCCAAATAAATGGTTGTGTCAACCTATCTCCGTTCATATACCCCTCTCGTCCAGAGTGCTCCATTTTTCAGCCAGACACTGCTGGCAAACTACTACAGAGGGAAGTGCATGACCCTGATGACTTCAGTGGCATCACAACCATCTGTAGGAGAGAAATTGATTTGAAAAAAAACTGTACAGACCATGTTCAAGGGAAACAGTGGAGTTTTTCTCATGGGAACTGAGAGTTTTAATCTAGTATCAAAGAGAAAGCAGCAAACCAATGTGTGTGGGGAAACAACACACCTTCTGCGATCTGACCGAGCAAGGGAAGCAGTATGTGTACCCTAGCCCTACACCAGGGCTATCCAACCTTGTTCCTGGAAAGCTACCCTCCAAATAGATTTTCACTCCAACTCCAGTCGTAACTAACTTGATTCATCTTATCAATCAGCTAATTATTATAATCAGGTGCACTAGATTAGGGTTGGAATGAAAAACAACAGGAAATAGGTTGGAGAGTCCTGGCCTACACCGTACTGTACATTAGATGCAGCTAGTGGAGTGGTTTATTCTTCTGTACCCAATAAACCAACATGGCAGTTTTGTTTAGTGTAGTTTACACCCATTCTCCCATTGAGCAATATCTCTTTCAATATTCATTTAGCGATTACAACTTGTTACGGTTACGACTGCAATCAATCAGTTGCCTCTCCTCTTGCTTGAACAGAAACTAGAAAGAGTAGATGGTCAAACCCTGTGATTCTGACCACGAACAGACTTCATACAGTATAAACGAAGCAACATTTTTGGAACACTGCAACCATGGTACACTGTCGATTTTGTCCTTGTCCTTTGCTCCAGGGGCAACCTACTACTATGGCTGACCTTGTAAAACAACACATTTCACTACATATATCTGGTTGGTGTATGTGACATAAAACATCGTATTATTTGTATATTTTTATTTTTAAACTAGTTTTCTTCCAGATGAGAGGGAGTGATGGAGTCTGCCATCATCATCTCAACGCTACATTAAGAGAAGCAACACTTCGGCTTGGACAAATCAAATCAAATCAAATCAAATCAAATCAAATCAAATTTTATTTGTCACATACACATGGTTAGCAGATGTTAATGCGAGTGTAGCGAAATGCTTGTGCTTCTAGTTCCGACAATGCAGTAATAACAAGTAATCTAACTAACAATTCCAAAACTACTGTCTTGTACACAGTGTAAGGGGATAAAGAATATGTACATAAGGATATATGAATGAGTGATGGTACAGAGCAGCATAGGCAAGATACAGTAGATGGTATCGGGTACAGTATGTACAAATGAGATGAGTATGTAAACAAAGTGGCATAGTATAGTATAAAGTGGCTAGTGATACATGTATTACATAAGGATACCGTCGATGATATAGAGTACAGTATATACGTATGCGTATGAGATGAATAATGTAGGGTAAGTAACATTTATATAAGGTAGCATTGTTTAAAGTGGCTAGTGATATATTTACATCATTTCCCATCAATTCCCATTATTAAAGTGGCTGGAGTTGAGTCAGTGTCAGTGTGTTGGCAGCAGCCACTCAGTGTTAGTGGTGGCTGTTTAACAGTCTGATGGCCTTGAGATAGAAGCTGTTTTTCAGTCTCTCGGTCCCAGCTTTGATGCACCTGTACTGACCTCGCCTTCTGGATGATAGCGGGGTGAACAGGCAGTGGACCAGCCTAGCTTCACTACACCATCCCCAGGCTTTCACAGACTCGGCCTGATTCCAGCCCTGAGCCATATCTCTCCAATCACAGAGAAGATTCAGTGTCCTCCCTGCTCTCAGGGGTACTGTACAAAAACCTGAGGTGTGTTATGTTCTCTCTCTTTCTCTGGCGGTTTAGCTACACTACATGACTAAAAGTATGTGGACTTTTCTGCTCGTCGAACATCTCATTCCAAAATCATGGGCATTGATATGGAGTTGGTCCCCCCCCCCGTTGCTGCTATAACAGCCTCCACTCTTCTGGGAAGGCTTTCCACTAGATGTTGGAACATTGCTGCGGGGACTTGCTTCCGTTCAGCCACAAGAACATTAGTGAGGTCGGGCACTGATGTTGGGCGATTAGACCTGGCTCGCAGTCGGCGTTCCAATTCATCCAAAGGTGTTCGATGGGTTTGAGGTCAGGGCTCTGTGCAGGCCAGTCAAGTTCTTCCACACCGATATCGACAAACCATTTCTGTATGGACCTCGCTTTGTGCACGGGGGCATTATCATGCTGAAACAGGAAAGGGCCTTCCCCAAACTGTTGCCACAAAGTTGGAAGCACAGAATCGTCTAGAATGTCATTGTATGCTGTAGCATTAAGATTTCCTTTCACTGGAACTAAGGGGCCTAGCCCGAACCATGAAAGACAGTGCCAGACCATTATTACTCCTTCACCAAAATGTACAGTTGGCACTATGCATTCGGGCAGGTAGCATTCTCCTGACATCCGCCAAACTCAGATTCGTCCATTGGCTGCCAGATGGTGAAGCGTGATTCATCACTCCAGAGAATGCGTTTCCACTGTTCCAGAGTCTAATGGCGGCAAGCTTTATACCACTCCAGCCGACATTTGGCATTGCGCATGGTGATCTTAGGCTTGTGTGCTGCTCAGCCATGGAAACCCATATCATGAAGCTCCCGACGAACAGTTATTGTGTTGGCGTTGCTTCCAGAGGCAGTTTGGAACTTGGTAGTGAGTGTTGCAGCTCTTTGCGCTTCAGCACGTGGCGGTCCCATTCTATGAGCTTGTGTAGCTGAGCTGAGCTGTTGTTTCTTCTAGATGTGTCCACTTCACAATAACAGCACTTACAGTTGACCGGGGCAGCTCTAGCAGGGCAGAAATTTGACGAACTGACTTGTTGGAAAGGTGGCATCCTATGACGGTGCCATGTTGAAAGTCACTGAGCACTTCAGTACGGCCATTATACTGTCAGTGTTTGTCTATGGAGATTGCATGGCTGTGTGCTCGATTTTATACACCAATCAGCAACGGTTGTGTGGCTGAAGCAGCCAAATCATCTAATTTGAAGGGGTGTCCATATACTTTTGTGTATGTACAGTTGAAGTCAGAAGTTTACATGCACTTAGGTTGGAGTCATTAAAACTCGTTTTTCGACCACGCCACAAATTCCTTGTTATCAAACTATAGTTTTGGCAAGTCGGTTAGGACATCTACTTTGTTCATGACACAAGTAATTTTTCCAACAATTGTTTACAGACAGATTATTTCACTTATAATTCACTGTATCACAATTCCAGTGGTTCAGAAGTTGACTGTGCCTTTAAACAGCTTGGAAAATTCCAGAAAATTATGTCATGGCTTTAGAAGATTCTGATAGGCTAATTGACATCATTTGAGTGAATTGGAGGTATACCTGTGAGTGTATTTCAAGGCCTACCTTCACACTCAGTGCCTCTTTGCTTGACATCATGGGAAAATCAAAAGAAATCAGCCAAGACCCCAGAAAAACAATTGTAGACCTCCACAAGTCTGGTTCATCCTTGGGAACAATTTCCACATGCCTGAAGGTACCAGGTTAATCTGTACAAACAATAGTACGCAAGTATAAACACCATGGGACCACGCAGCTGTCATACCGCCCAGAAAGGAGACGCGTTAGGTCTCCTAGAGATGAACGTACTTTGGTGTGAAAGTGCAAGTCAATTCCAGAACAACAGAAAATGACCTTGTGAAGTTGCTGGAGGAAATAGGTACAAAAGTATCTATATCCACAGTAAAACAAGTTCTATATCGACCTGAAAGGCCACTCAGCAAGGAAGAAGCCACTGCTCCAAAACCGCCATAAAAAAGCCAGACTACAGTTTCCAACTGCACATGGAGACAAAGATTGTACTTTTTGGAGAAATGTCCTCTGGTCTGATGAAACAAAAATAGAACTGTTTGGCCATAATGACCATCGTTATGTTTGGAGAAAAAAGGAGGAGGCTTGCAAGCCGAAGAACACCATCCCAACCGTGAAGCACGGGGGTGGCAGCATCATTTTGTGGGGGTGCTTTGCTGCAGGTGGGACTGGTGCACTTCACAAAATAGATGGCATCATGAGGCAGGATAATTATGTGGATATATTGAAGCAACATCTCAAGACATCAGTCAAGAAGTTAAAGCTTGGTCGCAAATGGGTCTTCCAAATGGACAATGACCCCAAGCATACTTCCAAAGTTGTGGCAAAATGGCTTAAGGACAACAAAGTCAAGATATTGGAGTGGCCATCACAAAGCCCTGACCTCAATCCTATAGAAAATGTGTGGGCAGAACTGAAAAAGCATGTGCAAGCAAGGAGGCCTTCAAACCTGACTCAGTTACACCAGCTCTGTCAGGAGGAATGAGCCAAAATTCACCCAACTAATTGTGGGAAGCTTGTGGAAGGCTACCCAAAACGTTTGACCCAAGTGAAACAATTGAAGGCAATGCTACCAAATACTAATTGAGCGTATGTAAACTTCTGACCCACTGGGAATGTGATGAAAGAAATAAGAGTTGAAATAAATCATTCTCTCTACTAGTATTCTGACATTTCACATTCTTAAAATAAAGTGGTGATCCTAACTGACCTAAAACATCATTTTTACTAGGATTAAATGTCATGAATTGTGAAAAACTGAGTTTAAATGTATTTGGCTAATGTGTATGTAAACCTCCGACTTCAACTGTATAGTTTACCTTACCTTACCTTCTGCAGATGGTTCTCTCTGATCTGATAGCTTTTTAAAACGTTGTGGTGTTTATAGATGCTTATAGATGTTTATAGATACAGTTTCTTTTCAAGGTAGCCTCCGTTCACTCTAGGCATTTTGTGTTGTTTTGACCAGGTTTCCTGACACAGTAAAGCATGTCTTCTCCCCCACCTTGAAACGTTTATCAAACTTCTCGACTACAGGCCTCTCAGCACATGTTCGCTTCCTTACCATGAGCGATAGATCAAAAATGGTAGATGGGGTTTAAAAAAAACAAATGAATTTATGAAGTATTGTTCATTAACATCTGAGGTAGGTTACTTTCCATACAAGAGAAGGACAATACCCTAGAGCAACCTAACGTGGACTTGTTGCCAATTGGACAATAACTCATTCATAAGTTAATTTATTGGTGTCTTCATACACTCACATCATAATCCCATCATGACAAGTGCTACTGGAAAAAAATAGCGATGACAGAAACACAAAAGGAATATGATTTCAGTTATTGATTTATATTTGATGGAGTGGTATTGCAGAGGTGAAACTGGGAATACAACAGCAAACCAATAGTGGAGACAGTTCCTCCACTTTTACTCTCAAATCGCAATGTAGCCCCTGTTGGTTGGGGTTGGGAAGAGCAACAAAATAATTGTCCAGAGCATTCTAGACCCCACCACCAGAGGGTGCAGTCCCTGTTGAAATGAGATTCATTGTCATGTCCAGGCCCAATCACATACACAGGCTGTTTGACTTTCCAGACAGCTGTAGACTGCAAACTGTACATGTGGAGTTCTTCCCTAGAATGTTTCAATGTGGTTAGCATATGAAATCATTTATCTGACTATTTATAAAGAGAAAAGATAAATTAATGCAAAATATGTTTCTTTTGAAAAAATATGGATGTGGACCTGTACAGATGTAGGGTCTTACTTTGATCACTCTTTTGTTGCTCAGAATGTTCTTGCGCAGCAGGAAATGCAAACTTGTAGTGTATTCACAGTTGAAAATGGCTTCTAAAGCTTGTAATTTCCACTTTAAAATGTCAGACTTGATTTTCCCGAACTAAACATGTATCAACCCCTACAAAAATGTCCATGAATTATAATCCAAATAACAATTCACATTTCCTGTTGCTGCAGGATTATTTTCCTGCTGTAAAAAACTGGCTCAAATGAAGGACCTATCTGTATGACTGTATTTACAGAAAATAAAATTCATTTGGATTTGATTTTGATAATCTTCTGTGAAAAAACATCTCTCTTTACAAACAAAATAACATACTTGTATGTGTTTGTATAGTTGACCAGAATTGAGATGAGCCATTTGTTGCACAGATCAATGTTTTAATGTAATGCCGGAGAGCTTTTCTCCCTGAGAGGACCACAGTGCTTGACCACAAGGTGGTGCTACAAGAAGACATTTGGTTGACATAGGCTGTGGGTACAGGATAGGAAATATCTTAGTATGCTCAATCAACCGTACCCTGCAGCATATTCTCAGCATATTATTGGGGGGTGATGTTTCTCCTGATTGTTGCTCTGCTATGAGTGCTTCTTCACACCCAGTCGTTCCGTTTAGAACATGGCATTAAACACCCCTAGGTTCTAATTCTTTAGTCCTCCCCTCTTCATGCTCGGCAAGAAGCTATATGGTAAAACAAAAGCAAACAACCAGTATGGTCAGGATACATGTTGTGTCTGGCTGCCAGCAAAGACCTTTAGTGCCAATAAAACAACAGGATGTGCAGAGTGGCAGGAGGAATCCAATGAGACCGCGTTGGAATGACGCTGGTGAACAATGCAGCAGGGCGGTTGCCAGGCTTTATGGTCAGGGCTCATGCTCCCTACCCAACCCCCACCCAGCCCCTCTTCCTTCCTGCTATGTACTGTATTTCACACTTGAGCCAGTAGGAACTGTGAAGCGAGGCAGAACAATCGAACAATGACTGGAACCTCCATAGAAGCCCTCGAGGCGGTGTTACTGAGCAGGGCATAGTGTTTTGTGAGCCACGCCACAAGGACCTCAATAAGATTCCCATGAGGAAATAAAGCGCCCCATTGGTTTTGCTGAAAATGAATTCAATATAGAAAGTATTTTCATCACCACCCTACAATGTTATCAGCCACAACATTATAGAATGACCATTTTCTTTTTCCTCTGTGGAGCAACATCCTCTGTGTATGGTTACCTAAATGCCATTTTGTCAGCTGCAAACATCAGGCTGAGCGCAAAGTTGACCATAACCATGCTCTTGGCCTTAGTTGGAATGGGATGTCATTGCGGCACACTTCAGAGACACATCATGTGACAGGTAATGGGAGGGTGTGTCAGTGACACATATCATGTGACAGGTAATGGGAGGGCGTGTCAGTGACACCATCCCAACAGCTGAGCCTACAGTCGTCCGTCAGTGTTGGCTCTGATATTGGGGGGAGCTCCCTGGTGGGCCATTGACACTGAATGACAAACCTGTCTGAAGGAGTTATAGAGCTGCCAATCTCTGCCCCCACAGTATTCATGCAGGTGACAACCAGCCAATCAGAGACTGGGTTGTAAGAACCCTATTCCGCTCACGTCGTTAGGCCTCTCGTTAAATGTTCCGTTACTGCAGCAACGTCCTAGAATGCTATGATTAGTACATGTTTTATTATAAAAACATACAAACATTAAATATCTTTGTTAATCAACCTGCATGCATTTTCCGTCTCAAATCAGCATTGAATTTAGGCTGAGTTCTCGAGTGAATGATGCCAATCTGCACCTCCTGGGAGATCTCAGAGCATTTTCCGTGTGTACTAAACAACCTAGCACAATGCCCAATCAGACAGGCATTTACAGCTCCAGCTATATGACTGCAATAAAAAGCATTGCAAATTAGCCATTCTGTGAGCCCCTAGCCAGCTGTTGAGTGCTACAGATGTAAGGTCTTAGTTTGATCACCCTGTTGCAGGAGAACTTTCCTGCAAATGGAAAAAACTTGTAGTGTATTTGAGGTTTAAAAAGGCTTCTGAAGTTTGTAATATCCACTTGATTTTTCCTTAAGAAACATGTATCAACCCCTACAAAAAGTTCCATTAATTATAATAATTTCCTGTTGCTGCAGGATTACACTATATACAAAAGTATGTGTACACCCCTTCAAAGTAGTAGATTTGGCCACACTCGTTTCTAACAGGTGTATAAAATCGAGCACACCGCCATGCAATCTCCATAGACAAACATCGGCAGTATAATGGCCTTGCTGAAGAGCTCGGTGACCTTCAATGTGGCACCGTCATAGGATGCCACCTTTCCAACAAGTTAGTTCGTCCAATTTCTGCCCCGTTAGAGCTGCCTGGGCCCGGTCAACTGTAAGTGCTGTTATTTTGAAGTGACCCGAAGTGGTAGGCCACACAAGAACGTGGCTGCCGAGTGATGAAGCGTGTAGCGGGTAAAAAATCGTCTGTCCTTGGTTGCAACAGTCACTATCGAGTTCCAAACTACCTTTGGAAGCAACGTCGGCGCGAGAACTGTTAGTCTGGAGATTCATGAAATGGGTTTCAATGTCCAAGCAGCAGCACACAAGCCTAAGCTCACCATGCGCAAAACCAAGCATCGGCTGGAGCGGTGTAAAGCTTGCCGCCATTGACCAGGAGAACTCTACCTACCTGAATGCATAGTGTCAACTGTAATGTTTGGTGGAGAAGGAATAATGGTCTGGGGCTGTCTTTCATTGTTCGGGCTAAGCCCCTTAGTTCCAGTGAAGGAAATCTTAATGCTACAGTATACAATGACATTCTAGGCGATTCTGTGCTTCCAACATTGTGGCAACAGTTTGGGGAAGGCCCTTTCCTGTTTCAGCATGACAATGCAGCTGTGCTCAAAGCGAGGTCCATGCAGAAATGGTTTGTATAGATCAGTGTGGAAGAACTTGACAGGCCTGCACAGAGCCCTGACCTCAACCCCATCGAACACCTTTTGATGAATTGGAACACCGACTGCGAGCCAGGCCTGATCGCCCAACAGCAGTGCCCAACCTCACTAACGCTCCTGTGGTTGAATGGAAGCAAGTCCACACAGCAATGTTCCAACATCTAGTGGAAAGCCTTCCCAGATGAGTGGAGGCTGTTATAGCAGCAAAGCAGGAACCAACTCCATATTAATGCCCATGATTTTGGAATGAGATGTTCGACAACCAGGTGTACACACACTTTTGGTCATGTAATGTGTTTTCCTGCTGTAGAAAACTGGCTCAAATTAAGATCCTACATCTGTATATAATGACGGGTTGGAGTTACATAAGTGTCCAGGAAAGAGGTTATATGAACAATACATTAACACGCCCTAAGCTTGGATGTGTCAGTATCTGTTGTTCACTAAGTCGATAGTTCATTCAAATTTTATTTGTCACATGCCGAATACAACAGGTGTATTATCCTAAAGGGAAATGCTTACTTACAAGCCCTTAACCAACAATGCAGTTTTAAGAAAATACCGGAAAAAGATAAGAGATAAAAGTATCAAATAATTAAAGAGCAGCTACATTGTCAATGGGCGGGGGCACCGGTGTCGAGGTAATTGAGGTAATAGTGCATCAGCTGTTGTTTACAAATATACATAGGCCGCCACCCCGTGTCTTACCAGAAGCTGCTGTTCTATCCTGCCGATAGTGTATAACCCGCCAGCTGTATGTTATTAATGTCGTTGTTCAGCCACGACTCGGTGAAACATAAGATATTACAATATTTAATGTCCTGTGTGTAGGATATACGTGCTCTTAGTTCGTCCCATTTATTTTCCAGTGATTAAGCTTTGGCCAACGGTATGGATGGCAAAGGCAGATTATCCACTCGTCGCCTGATCCTCACAACGCTCCCCGATCTTTCTCCTGCGAATGACGGGGATGAGGGCCAGTTCAGGTGTTGGAGTATATCCTTCCCATCCGACTCATTAAAGAAAAATGATTTGTCCAATTCGAGGTGAGTAATCGCTGTTCTGATGTCCAGCAGCTCTTTTCGGTTATAAGAGACAACGACAGCAAAATGATGTACAAAATAAGTTACAAACAATGAGAAGAAACGAACAAAATAGCACAGTTGGTTAAGAGCCAATAAAACAACAGCCATCCTCTCCGGCGCCATCATCGGCGTTAGAAGCGCTGGTAGTGATCATATCTCGGGGGAAGTGTTGAAAGGAAGCTTTCATAATGCAGATATTGGCAGCATTAAAAGGGAAAGAATATTTAGACTCTCCTTAGTTTCTTTGTGTGTTCTGAGGTAGGTTAGAGGGCTACACAGGGTTCCACCTGTTCTTAAGGCAAGATTATCCCCAACCAAAAGAGACTTCCTGGATTGGGAGCCTCTCCGGTTTACAACTTCCTTCTTGTGGCGACAATCCCACCAAAATATGTGTCAGGTTGTTGAACAAGAGTGATGATGTCCTATGCATACAACTGGAGAAGCCTTTGCTCCTGAGGGAGGCGTACTTATTCTCCTAATGCTGACAATAAACCAGAGCATGTCTCAACGCTAGCCGGAAGAAACCACACTGCATTCTCTAACAGCTGGTGCACAGCGTTGATCTTACAGTGGATCCACTCTAGCACTGAGCTCCCTGTACAGGATGGTTGTACAGGATGGTTGTACAGGATGGTTTTACAGGATGGTTTTACAGTGATTACTGTGCAGTCATGTGGCAGTCTAATCGCTCAAAAGACAAGGGGGTGGTCAAAGCATTTCAACAGGGGAGATGGCAGTCCATACACTTCTTTATCGACCCAACATTCAAATGGCATTCAAATTACACACTTGATATTGGTGGTGGGGGGGCTGCCGTAAATAATGTGTGTAGTGAAAGTTACCGTAACTTATTAACCTCCCATTTTAACCTGCGACTGATGGCACAATGACAACAGGAAGCAGACCATAAGGCCACGATGTTCAATTCATTTTACAATGCAGTATTTCTGGCGCTGTTCAAAGAGGTGGTGTGTGGGCCCATGGAGGAAACAGCTGCACGGCCGCTCTCTCTAGCAGTCAGTGAATGAATGCTACTATAGGACAATGCACCAAACACTACATAGTGGACTTGCGTTTCACACTCTTTTTCCCTGGCAGCAAACTCTCATTTAGGCTACAACCTGCCACAATCAAGCCGTTTGTATGCCAAGCGCTTGGTGCTTCAATTGTAAGAGGAAGCTTTGTTCTTAGCTATTCATAACAAGACAGGATGAATTGAGAAAAGGTTGAGACCATACTCAAAGCACAGGGGTCCATTTCATAAAAGTGACAAGCTACAAGATTGTCTTCCTATAAGAGAGAGAGAGCGAGAGAGAGAGAGAGAGAGAGAGAGAGAGAGAGAGAGATTCATGTTTCTCATCTCCACACGTCATAAATGTCAGAGACTGCCGTTTGCATTGACTCACACTTCAAAGTTGACATCTCGTTTTGACCAAATACTTCACTGGCTGCGAATACAGTTGTAGACAGAAAAACGTAACGGTTTTATTTTGCATCTTTAATTTAACTATATGCAAGTGCATATGTAATTATGACCAATGGATTGTTGGGGAAGGTGTATAGTTGCATGTCAAACCATAGAATACGAATTTATTAGGATCTCTAAGTCCTAATTCTATGTTTCAGACAGACATGCTGTCAACCTTCCAAATCACTGACAATTGCTATTCGAATGTATAATTTTTTTTTTTACATAGGATATGTAAACCTTAACCTTTTACAATAACAAAATGAATCATACTATTACACAAATAATTGGTCTGATAAAATTATACAACACAAGACATGATTTCCTAGACAATAAGGCATGAGACTGAACCACAACCACACATTATTGATTGTCCTGTGAATGATTAGCTGGTGGCTCTGGTCAAGTGGCCCGGGTGTGAACTGACCAATACAGTGTCAGAGAGGAAGGCCAGAGCTGAAAGTCATGCCTGGTGTGACCGTCTGGTCAGCATGTCTGACCAAGCAAATGGCCTGGGGTCTGTCTCATGTTACCACCGAGCAGGGGGGAGGCAGAGGCTCTTCCCAACAGCAAAACAAAGAAGCTGTCTTGATAAACCGTAGGTTACCTCAACGAACACAGTATGTTAGTCAAACACTATGGAGTACGTGGTTGTAATGGATATCATTTTAATCAATGCTTTTAGGAATGTCAGAGGTTGTGACGGACGGTGAACACGAAAAGTGACTAACTCCGAGTCAGAAATCAAATCAAATGTTATTTGTCGCATGCGTCGAATACGACAGGTGTAGACTTTACCGTGCAACGCTTACTTACCAGCCCTTAACCAACAATGTGGAGTTAAAAAAGTATGTGTGTGTGTGTGTGTGTGTGTGTGTGTGTGTGTGTGTGTGTGTGTGTGTGTTGGAGTGTAGTATGTGTGAGTCCAGTGAGTGTCTGCATAGAGCCAGTGCAAGAGAGTCAGTGCAAACCTGTTGAACCATGTTAATCCCATGTCATAACAAGCTAGGAAACGAGATACTCCCATGTGTTCCTAAAACTAGTTTGTTAAGACATAATGTACGTTTCAGTTCACTCACAGTTAAGGTTCACAGCTGAAAGGGACCCGAGGACAGACTGCCAGGGATTTTGTAGCCTTGTAAACATAAAAGTCTGCTTGTAAAATTTCATTAAGTGCTAAAAAGTCCAACAACTCCATTTTCTTTACTGTCAAAATTAGAGTGGCTCACGTTACATCCTGTAAAATAACAAACGTACTTGTAAAAGGGTTGAATATAGTTTTTACTGTATTGCTGTTTAGTGGAGAGCAGCGGAGGGAGAGCTACAGTAAAGTGTTCTGTTCCTTAGACTTCCAGTGGAGAAGCTCATATGCAGCTGTTTCTGGGTGAAACATGGTATCATATACCACCACTAGGGGGCAAAGTAGGTCCAAAAATCTCTTAAGACTTCTTCAAACGTTGGTGATTCATTGAATGTTGAGTCCTTAAGGGGGGAAACTAACAAAAAAAAACAAGAGGACTGAAATTGGACAAAAGCATTAGACTATGGGGTTGTAAATTATAGATTTGCACAGGCCTACAGGAAAACCTCACAACAACTAATAAAATGTAACTCAAATCTAATTGTTTATTATGAGAACAAGCTGTTGTGTATTCTGTCATTTGGCTATCGGCTTTATCATAACTCATTCTCAGTGAGAGATAATCCTCAGATGGTCTTTGGCAGTCTTTATTGTAATGAATAGTGTTTATTATATTGCATCTGACAGGGTCCACTCTCCCCTTACGTTTTCACTTGTACCTATATCTCCATCACGATCGGCACATAGTTGAAGTGGGGTGGAAACAGGATTCTGGGGCTTATAAATAAGAGCACGCATCCTTCATAAATGCACAGGGTGCTGAGATGCTCTGTATTGAGTGTTTCCTGTCAGAGTGGGATGTTGGCATGTCCGTGGCGCAGGATGCCTCTGGTCTGAAGCTGCTCTGCTGCTCCCAGCTCTGCTTTGCTCTGTTCTAACACCGCTATGTTCTACTCTGCTCCAGAACGGGCCCTTGCTCCTCGGGGTCTGGGCCTCGGGGCCCCCCCAGCCACCTGGGCCGCAGGGGGAAGGAATGTGCTGACTTAATGATGAGCAGTAAATCAGAGCAGTCCCAGCTCCGCCATTGGTCAGAACCGCACGAAAACCGCCCAGCCCCATCCCCAAGCCCCAGCCCCATGGAGAAAAAGGCATGTGGAAGCAGACAGCCTGCCTGTGGCCTCTGAAACAGTCCTTTTGAAGACATGGACACAGAGCTTAAATACAATGCTTCCTGTTGTGTGTCTCTGACCAGATATCTGGGAGGAGGTTGAAGGGGCTGAAGAAACAGCGTAGTACAGAGAGCAGAGACATGGAGCGGCCTTATCCCTACAGTAAAGGCTGATGGGGAAACTCTACTCGGGGGCACTGAGGGGCCGGGCAGCGGACCAGGCAGCTGTAAGTGATTGCAGCTGCTGCAGAGGCCTTGAAGTTGGCTACAATAACATCCACTCAGGTCGGGCAGATGACAAGGTGCAAGAGACTGTTTGTTTTAAACCCTCACTAGGTGCAATTAATAGGACAGGCCTCTTAGGAAAAACAATGACTGTCTCGACGCCGTCTTCTGTCCTCTCTTCCCATGTCGAATGTGATGCAGATGGCTCTGCTCACATCAGCAGGACCCTGCCTCTGCATCTGTAGCTGGATCGTCTGTAACCTGAATTCTCACAGTCTCTCAGTCCATGGATCATATCTCTATGAAGTTGTCCTCTAACACAAGATGGCCCTTGTCTTCTGGTTACACTCTGACAATATGGGGTGAATGTGATGTTGGAATAACCATGATCATCCTATACTGTTCTTTAGCTATGTCTATGCTCCATTGGAAATTAGTGCAAGCTGGAGCAACGCTACCACATCCAAGCCTAGATATGCTGTTAGCTGTCCAGGCACTTGCACAAGACGAATGCCTGGTGAGAATGAAAACACAGGTCTCATTCCCACCTAATCAGTACAGAACAGTCCTATTGTATATCCTTACATAGCGCAGGGGTTTTGAGAAACTGCCAACATTTGTACATATTAAGAAAATACCACAGAACTCGGCACTGCAGAAATTCACCCTGCGATTTGTGGGGGATTACAAGCATTCAAATGTGTCCGGCCAATTTGTGGTTCCTGCCACAACCGTTGAGTGAAGTACGCCCAGATCATCTGGCTATCACACGTAAGAGAGCCATGAAAATGGTATATTTTAAGAAAGAATCACGCGAATCTCCAGACTTCAATTACAGTACATCCATTCACTTTACACCTCTCCCATTCACTCACTGCACTATCAGCCTCAGTGGGAGGGTGGTGGTGAGAGAAGATTCATTCATCTCTCCAGGAGTAAGTTCTTCATGTAGTTCTAGGACAGCGCTAATGACAGCCATGTTAATGATGTTGACACTCCCACCAGCGCCAGCGCTACAGTAATGAGGGGGAAGTAAATAGCAGGTAGCTGACAACACTGCCGCTTCCGCTGCCACACAACTAATGATCCCGTTCACACCCGCTGGAGATCCTTTGTAAAGATGACAGCGCATGGTTTAGCGCATGCGGTGGGTAAATTGTGCCTTTCTTGCACCTTCACTCCACCTGTCAGGGGAATGTACAGTACAGTGTGTGGATGGGGGCGGCGGGTAGCGGTAGCATCTAAGAGATTGGTTAGTGCTATCCGGGATCCTTGGGACGTCCTTTACCCTTAAACCCCAACCCCTACCCTTAACCCTAACCGTAAACTTTACCTAAATATCTCAGAAACTAAAAGCATCATTTTTTTTTGGGGGGGGGGGGACAAATCACTCGCTCAACCCTAATCCTCATCTCAATCTATTATTGAATAATGTGGCCGTTGAGCAAGTTGAAGAGACTAAACTGCTGGGTGTCACCCTAGAGAGCAAGCTGTCATGGCGAAAACCTATAGACTCAGTGGTTACTAAAATGGGAAGAGGTCTGTCCAGGATAATGTCAGTTACTCTGTTTCCTTAATATCTCAGTCAACCAGACAGGTCCTACAGGCTCTAGGCTTGTCACACTTGGACTATTGTCCAGTTGTGTGGTCAGGTGCGGCAAATAAGGACATAGGTAAATTACAGTTGGCCCACTACACAGCAGCATGTATTGCACTTAGATGTACACGGTGGGCGAATGTCAAAGGTTGAGGAGAGATTGATTGCATCCATACTGGTCTTTGCGCGTGGTGTTGGTGTGTTGAAGGTACCAAATGGTCAGTTCAAGCAGCTGGCACACAGGTCAGACACTCATCGGTATCACATAAGACATGCAACCAGAGGTCTCTTCACAGTCCCCAGGTCCAGAACAGAGGCTGGCTAACACACCGTTCAAAATAAGCCAGGACTAAATGGAACTCTTTGCCACCCCAGGTACAGTAACTCAAGTTAGCAATAAAACCATATTAAAAAAACTGATAAAAGAACACCTTAAGGCACGACGGGGACTGTGAAGAGACACAGACGTTTATATGCATTTTGCATTGTATTATGTATGTGATACGTGGTTGGGATACAACTGTGATGTGTGGTTGTCTCGCCTGACTATTTTAGGATGAATGCACTAGCTGTGGGTCGCTCTGGATGGGAGCATCTGCTGAATGGCTAAATTGTAATGTAAATGTGGTGATATGTATATTTATGTATATTATGTATTTTTGTTGTTGTGTTTCCTGTTTAGACTGACTCAGCAGCAGTTAACTGGGGATCCTAATAAATATGAACCTTAACCCTTACCTTAGCCATTTTAAACTTCAATGCAGTAGGGACATCCCAAGGATCACAGATAGCAAGGACCTAAGAGTCTTGGGCCAGTAACTGAAAGGTTGCTGGTTCGAAACCCTGAGCCGGCTAGGTGACAAATCTGTCGATGTGCTCTTAGCAAGCAAGGCACTTAACCCTTGCTTAAGAGCGCCAGGTCTGCGTTCAGGAGGCTTCTGAACAGCTTCTACCCCCAAGCCATAAGACTATTGAACATCTAATCAAACCCAGACTACTTGCATTAGCCACAAACCTACTACAGTAGCCACAAAGCTACTACAGCAAGAGTGTCTTGCTATGGTTAAGATAGCCACAGAGCTACTACAGTAAGTGTCTTGCTATGATTAGCATAGCCACAAAGCTACTACAGCAAGAGTGTCTTGCTATGGTTAAGATAGCCACAAAGCTACTACAGTAAGTGTCTTGCTATGATTAGCATAGCCACAAAGCTACTACAGCAAGAGTGTCTTACTATAGTTAGCATAGCCACAAAGCTACTACAGCAAGAGTGTCTTGCTATGGTTAGCATAGCCACAAAGCTACTACAGGAAGTGTCTTGCTATGATTAGCATAGCAACAAAGCTACTACAGCAAGAGTTTCTTGCTATGGTTAGCATAGCCACAAAGCTACTACAGGAAGAGTGTCTTGCTATGGTTAGCATAGCCACAAAGCTACTACAGTAAGAGTCATGTGCTGGTATTTTTGAGCGGGATTTCTGTGAATCTCTTTCTTTTGATTCCATAAAGCAAAATGTTTGATAGCTTCATAGATCTGAATCAAATGTTTCTGTATGATAGACCAGCCCTTTGACTGAAATAATTTTAGTAAGGGGCACAAAGTAATTTGATCCCACAAATAAAGAAGAAATGAAAGCAAGAAAAATGAGTTGTGTATGTCCTTTCGTTTACCTGCTGTGCTCCTCTCATATCTGCGTCTCGGTGACCTGGCTCTGAACTCAGAAATGAAAAATTCATTCACCTCAGGAGTGTCGGTGCTGCGTGTGAAGATTGATGCGTGCAGCAGAACACATGAGTAATGATGTCAACAGTCATCTCAGCAGCGCCAGCCATTATCATCATCTCTAGCACCAAGCGACACCTTCTCCCAATCTGATCCTAAACAAACTATTAGGGTCTAGCAAAGCAGTCTGCCATGTTCTACCCCACTACACAACATGGTGATTATTCAAATCACACAGGAGGAGAGATTGAATTCAAACCTAAAGTGTATTAATGAATTCCAAGATGAAAATCCTCTCCCCCATTATGGAAGATGGCTCAGCCTAGCAGATATTTTGTAGATGTCCCAGCCAAACACATAGTTCTTTGTGATAAACATCTACGCTCATCTCCCTGATACTGAAAAGAAACATGGAATATCGAGCAATTAATCTCTAACAGCTTTGGTTTTAACAGTCTGAAAGACCCAATATTGACTAAGAATCTGGTGGCATAAAATGAACAATACAATCGGAAGAAGGACAAAATATAGACCTGACTTCTATTCTTAGCCGCAATGTGCGAGCTGATCTCACCTGTGTGTGTGTGTGTGTGTGTGTGTGTGTGTGTGTGTGTGTGTGTGTGTGTGTGTGTGTGTGTGTGTGTGTGTGTGTGTGTGTGTGTGTGTGTGTGTGTGTGTGTGTGTGTGTGTGTGTGTGTGTGTGTGTGTGTGTGTGTGTGAGAGAGAGAGACCTTTTACATCATGATAATCAGCCGGTTGTGTGTGTGTGCATGCCTCTGTGCCCGAGGAGGGTAGAGTCTCCATCCATACAACATCTGCAGAAAGAGGCGCGGGACAGGGACTCGCTGACCGTCCAGTGAACTTTCAGGGAGTTTGGAGGGGACATCTGACAGGGGCCAAAGGTCAACATTCATGCTCACCACAAACAATGCTCTGCTTTGCCGACGGCACAGAAGGGAGACATGCACCACATACAGCTCATTTCAGCCTATAATGATTCATTGTCAGGTTACACACCCGTGTTCCGTCCTACTATAAAACATACTGTAAATGCATCTTGTGTACTTTTTAATTGTATTATTTTAGAATAAACATTTGTTATAACTATTGTTCACAAGGATCTCAAAGAGGTTCAGAAAAGATGTTCCTTCTCATTTAAATGAGAAACAGCAGTCAGACTGCTGTATGACTGAGCAGGGTTTCTAAGCACTGTATGTGTTCGTAGTCTGTAAAGATGCAGCCTGTTTGATCTCAGTTCCAAACAGATGCTATGGCTGAGACACACATCGACTGTGACAAGAGAGCAAGCACTGATAGGGCTGCTAATGTTGGTTCATGTGCTTCCTTGCCAACAAGACTGAGTATGCACGATGGGATTGCACTCTTTCAAGACTTTCATCAGTAGTATTTTCGATCCTGCTTCAATTCCATCACATCAAATCCCATTCTGTTAATCTATGGTGCATCTTGGAAAGCAGCTAAATTTGGCTTCGAAATATCATTTGCTGCACCAGCTCCTTGACAGTGTGCTATGTTACGGAGAGTCATTAGGTTTGCCAGCGTGTACAGTATGTTTGCTTTGAGAATCTCTTTTACATGGGAAGTACACCGTATGTCCTTGAGTTGCAGGAGTGCCTATTAATCACTGCATATTGGAAATGTTAAGCAAGTACTCCAAACATACTAGTGGGTGGTAAAATGTCATGTCAGCACGGAGGCGTCGCTGAGGAAAACGTACAAATGTCCATTTTGTCCTTGTGGCAACGTGTGCACCTGTTCCGCAGTCTCCCGTTCTGAATGTGAGAGAAGTAAAGCCGGATGTGCAAGAGAACATTAGGCTGTTCGCCCTGTGAGGAAAGGAGAGGAGGTGGGTGGAAATGAACATGCAGAAGGAAGGACGCCAAGGGGATGAGTCTGTTGGGGAACGCATGGCCCAGTCATACGTCTACCCTGTGTCCCCTGGAGGCCCGGGCTGGGAAAATGCAGAGCAGCAGGAAAAGCAGCCCACCAGAACAGACTGGCATCACAGTGCAGAACACGCCACAGCAACAGCAAGAGAAACACAATGTCCTGTCGTCAGTGCTCAACAAAACAAACTCATACATACATGGTTCACTCTAATACTTTGGCACAGCTGTCTGCAAAGATCTCTCCAGAACTTCCCACAAAGTTAATTATACAGAGAGGCAAGCAACGCGACAGTATTAAAATACAGAAGGTGATCAACTTACCTTTACTGCTGTCACTGTCAAAACTATCACCACTGTTGCTTCTACTGCCACTGAACATAACACTACCATTGAATCATTATGACCAAAAACATCCTTCATTTCTGTTGAGCAGCTTTGCCTACCATTACTGTTCTAATCCACTAGGGGGAAAAGCTCCCCACGGTAGATCACTGCGGATGTGTGTGTGGAGCACAGGAGGCTGCAGGCGGGAGGACGGCTCATAATAATGGCTGGAAGGAAGTGAATGGAACGGATGGAAGCCATGTGTTTGAGGAGTTCGATACTTCCGTTCCAGCTATTACTATGAGCCGTCCTCCCCAATGAAGGTGCCACCAGCCCCATGTGGTGTGGAAGCTACAGTGTAACTGCCCCTAACCCTGCTGTACTCTACTTTGCTCCCCCAGACTTCCCTATGTTCTATTATCCCTGGCTTTAAATAAATGGTTGAACACACACACACACACACACACACTCACACACACACACACACACACACACACACACACACACACACACACACACACACACACACACACACACACACACACACACACACACACACACACACACACACACACACACACACAACCAGCTGATTATCATGATGTAAAGCTCTCCTAATTGGATCGTCCTCAGAGTAAGGACATGTTATTGTAATGCGTTATCTATTTTCCACATTTCCTCCACAGCTTCGGGGAGATGCTGTCGTTCCAATGATAAACACCATTTTCACTTGAGCCTTTATTACTAGACACCATGTGCAAGGAATGGAGATAAATGAGTGCGAATACCCCAACCCCAGATATGCTACTATAGACTTTCACCTCAGCGCCCCCCCCCACGCTCCACCAAAGACCTCCTCTCCACAGGCCAGACGCACTATCTAACAAATGACCAGGAGGATTACGCACTTTGAGCCATAGGGAAAATTGGTTTGTAACCACATGTTGAGCAGACCTCATTGGAAGGAAAACATCCACCGCTGGACCGTTTGGCCTTCATAATCCTTATCTAAACAAGGGGCCAACGTCCAATAAAACCAGATTTATATGGAGTGGGAGTATTTACATTTCACACAATAAATAATGACATAATGCTTATTGTTGGATAGCTGCCTGACATCTATGAAACCGGACATATTCATCTTTATGCCCTGCAATACGACGAACTGATGCTCCCTGGCTTTTATAACGTACCGTACGCGAGTTGACATGGATGTCGCAGGCTACTAGAGAGATGAAGAAACACTATATAACATGACGGAGCCCTATGTGACCTTGAAGATGAGTGATGGTGTTTGAATAGGTTCCAGTTCTGTTGTTGTAAAGGGAAGAGCATAACATCAAGGACCTCCGTGTTCAACTGTACATTCGACGGCTTTGATGAGCAGAAACAACCACCGTCGTGCATGCCAAATTACTGTCCGCAGCCCCCCACCCACCCCCAAAAAAAAGAATAATAATTTTTTACATCACAAGTCCTATTGCAATCTAATAAGAGCAGCAATTTTTGGTCCACCTCAACCCAGCGGTGAACTCTGCAGTTAATATGGTGCGCTTATGATTTTACCATCAATCAACGGCCAGGCAGCAGTGTGCTCTCTCACCTCACAGCACCGACTGCCTCGCAATCTAATTGTGCTGGAGCTTCATCAGTTTCCAGAACAATCAATTGGTTCTCTCTCTGGGCGCTGGCTCTGGACCACTACACACCCTTTAATATCAGCTCCATCTTCCAGGCCCTCCTAACCAGAGAGCCAGGAGGCAGGCGTCTTTGTTTGCCTGCCGGGCCCTGCTATCCTGTCTTCCGTCAATCTATTTTTTGTGGTATCTCCCCTGACAGGCCCGAGTCTGTGTGAAGCTTTGAAAAGCAAGATGTGGTGAGAATGTGATGAGACCCTTGAGGAAGTGGCTGAACTTTTGAACTGTCGCGTGGGGACAGTGGGAGCTACACAGACTATATGAAGTGGCCCTGTGCCTGGAAGCTGTCACTAATGGCGGAAACATTCACATACGAGTACAGTGTTAAATAGTCATTCATCTGAACAACTTCATTAGCCCTAAAAGGATACTACCGAAACACCTCTGACATTCTAAAGTGCAACTTAAAACTGTATGAAAATAAACCTTTTTTATATATATATATATATATTTTTTATAAACATTTTAATAGGGTACAATGTCTGGCATAAGTTTTTGGAATATGAGACCAAATATCTTATCGTCACATAAGCGTGCCTTCAAGAACAAAAAGATCATAAATCATTCATTCAAATCTGTCTAATATGGCATTTATTTGTGTTTTTCAAAAACATACTCTAGCCCTCTGTTGTTTATGGATGTGCTTGTCAAGATAAGCCTGGAGGGTTTTGAATTCCTCCTACTTGACTAATTCAGCCTCCATCCAGAGATGATGAAGGAACCCTGTGATGTGTATCACTAGCTACCTCTAAACGCTACCTTCAGGTTCAGACATTTTATTCACATTGCAGTAAACTTATTTGCTTAACACATGTCATGCCGTGGATGAAGACATATGGCACCTTTAATGCTGCTAACAATACCAATCAATAATCATGAATGTCTTCGCATTGTCATATTTCATAAATCAGGCCCATTGTGTGGTGACTGACAGTAATCATTCTCCACAAGGCTCAGTGTAAGTAATCCTCACCTTAATCAGGGGTTATCTACACTGGCCACAGGGAAATCAATTATGAGCTAATTATTGATGTTCAGAAGACAAAATGCCTTATTTAAGGTATAATACCCAAGCAGATATTTTATGCTGCCCAGTAAACATTCCTCATGTGTGATCAGACATGTTGGGGTGGTTTACCAGACGCAGATTTTCTTTGAGAACGAGGCTTAATCTATGTCCGGGAAAGTGCCCAAATGAGTAAGATACAAAAGCGCTTTGGACTTTGTCAGAAGACTTGGCCAACATGTTAACGCACAGGTAATGACAAGGATACAAACCCCACCCACTCATGCCCTCATCAGTGTCATCTCTTTCAGCAGGTATCCTGTACAGTTTAGTCCAATGAAACGCGTTCTACAGTACTTTCTATTCAAGCTCCTCGTAAAAAGCCTTTTGCTTGTCCACTGGATCGTGTTTAACTCTAGATTTATGTTGAAGAGCACAACAGGCTAATATATTTGGCAAGCTGAGCTGAACCCCAGCCAAGGCTGTCTGTAATAGTCACGGAGAATGAGGGGGCATGGTTAAACAGGAAAACAGACTAGACAAAAGAATGGTGCTCACTGTATTGTTAGAATACGTATTTTCGCAACAACTGAAGGAAATGTTAGCATGGACATAAACTGCCCCTTGACAAATAAGGATATTTGATGAAAGGTTGGCTTCCTCTCCTATACAGTAAGCGATGATGGACTGGTAAAATGTTTTTTTTATATATATAAAAAAACATCTCATGGACACCGTCACACACTAAAATAACAAAGACTCTCTTCCTCATCCAGTTACAGAAGACACAACTGAGAGTGATAGGTGCAGCCCAGCAGTCAGTCAGGCGACGGTTGAAGTATGTGGGAAAAAACCTGAGCACAACTGCTGAGAGGCTTTCAGTTCAGTAGGAGAACAATCAGTCAGGCTGGTTTGCAGGGCCGTGACAATGCAGCCAAAAATGACGTCTTAATTGCTGAGATGACATTTTGTTTAAAACCGTGATGACAGCGTGATCCCTCATCTGTGTAACTGTGGCTGCTGTTGGGGATAAGAGCCAGCGATTATCCTCCCTTCAGCCTGCCTCTATCTCGGTGGTCACTTTAAATTGTGTTTATATGGGTTCTAATGAGTGAGTATGAGTTACGATAGGATCTTCAACAGCAGGCCGTCATGCAAACATGTCAAGAGGCAGCCAGCCAGTATGATCATCAGAGGCCATTGCTCTGCTAGATGCCTACTCCCTTTAGCCCCTGGAATGACACAATGTTTTTGTAGCAGGCTTCCTTCCAGTCTCCCTATAGGCATCATGGGCACCGGCAATATGACAGGGCAGTGCCCCCTCTTCCTTTGAGAGATCCTGGGATTGAGAGCACACTGTTTACATTGGCAATGCGAGAGAGAGAGAGAGAGAGAGAGAGAGAGAGAGAGAGAGAGATCCAATAAGCTACTTCTGATAGCGGCTCTTACTCCTGATAGCGATCTCTGGCATGACTGTTGCAGATCAACATGTCATAACTAATCCTAACACCTGGATACTGGCCAAAAAGACAGCAGGGAACTAAATAAAGCTGTAGGTTAAATCCTCTGTTGGTTTGTGGGTTGCTGTTAGCTAGCTTTGTTCCTTGGTGGTTTCGGTGGAAGGGAGTGATTTGAAGTTCATTATAATTCCTGATAAACACACATCACGTACCCTCCCTGTATCAGCGCCTGTACAGGAGAGCTTTTAAGTGGTGAACCCCATCCCATCCACCTCCATAGCCTGCGGCTTTCTCAAGCTCAGCATTCTTCCACTTATCTTTATTGCCATTAACGCTGGCAGCTCTCATGTCTCTGCTTTACATCAACGCTGCTAACAGCACAGCTCAAATTCCTTCACTATCAGTCGAAGAGGGAAGCCGGAGTCATAAGGTGCTAACAAATTGAGTTATTTGTGTTCTTAGAGAGGGGGAAAAAACAAAACGTACATTCTGAAGAGGTGAGCTGAGGTTAACTGAGCTCTAGTATACAACTACTCACCAATAAACATACTACCTGAAGAGGTGAGCTGAGGTTAACTGAGCTCTAGTATACAACTACTCACCAATAAACATACTACCTGAAGGTGTAAAGAGTGAAGTGGCTTTTCAAAGCACTGTGCGGCATCTCCAGAATGTGTGTGGTGTGTTCAAGGAACGGCCAGGGGTCTATCAGCTCATTGCCTCCAGAGGTAGAGAGAGGGGGCAGCATTCTAATGTGATGATACGTGTGATAACGGCTGACCCCTACATACCCCCTACTTGGAATTGTTGTTGTGCAACTCTCTTCTAAAATACTTTCAAATCATATATAGTCATAGGAACAGGCAAAAATAAAACATGTAGCTTATCATGTGTAAATTCATTAGAAAAGGGGAAATTAACTCAAATAAATTGAACATACTGATATTCATCTAATTAAATAAAACAAAATAAACATACAAACACAGGCTTGTGAAGTGGTTTGATGAAGACAGTCTTGCTCCAATGTTTCCTGGTGGAACATCGACATGTGCTTCTTTAACCCTCTCCTGGTGTGGAGTACCAGAACTGTCCTTTAGGGGGAGCCCCGCTGCAGCTCTGAGTGTCAGGAGCCAGGAGAGAGACAGGGAACAGAGACCAGAAGACCACATACTGGCAGACTCTGAGATGCTGTCATGCTAGTCATTATGGACTTGAACCATAATTCTCAACAAAGTGCAACCTTTTGTGTGGAAAAAAGACATGCTTAACCTCTGATCCTAAAGCATTGCCTCAAAGCTAATATCCCCACGCTTTCACTGTCTGTCATGCCAGGTGAGCCCAAGATGGACTGACCACTGTGTGATGAGGTCTACATGGTTCATGGTGCAATACAATACTTAACATTACAGGTTTGATATTTGTATATTGGAGGATCAAATGGTGGCGTTTTGGGAAAACAAGAAATAAGAATTGTATTTGCCGTAACATTAGGCTTCATTTGTATCAACAAGTGGCTAATTACTTTTCATTTCTTGCAGATGGGTCGGAAGCCAAGGTAACTCCATGCACAGTGTGTAAAGCCTCCCAGTAATCCTGGTGGGAGGAAGAGGCATATGCCTCGTGTGCCCCTACTGATGTGAAATGTAGAGTGATTAGGTGGAAGTGGAATTTCCGTAAGCAATGGTGAGTGCAAATCAGCTCCAGATCTCACAGCAAGATGCACACACTTACTGGGGCATTTACCCCACCACCGTATATGGAGCATTGAGATAGGCTAGGCGATATTGAGTAAGCCATTAAAGCCCCTAGTATGGCCTGATGTGGTTACCTGCGAGTAATGGGAACCAGCGCAAAATTCTATATTTTCAATGAAAGTCTGTGGAAACTGTGATGATTTTAGAACGCTGTCAGGGGAGCCCTGACTTGTGTTTTATTACCTGTTTATTTAATTGGAAGACGAGCCATGAATCTAGGTAGCCTTCAGTGTAATTACCACACTGTGGTCGAGCCCTTCAATCTGCTTGAAAGATTTTATTAGCCAAACATTTGTTTCTCCGTACGACGGCACTAAGGAGCAAGTCTCTCCAGTTCACTGGTGAAAATAGAAAACAGATGTGAGAGCTCAGGCCTCCCTTCTAGATATTAGTTTGTTACTTACTTTAGACGGTTTTATGGCGTCCCTTTCATAACCCTAAACTCCACTTTTATGACTAAAAATGCAACTACTGCAGGCTGAAATGCCGCTAAGGTTTTTCAGATGGAGTAATAACAAGGCATTGGAAGTACGGCCTAGTGCCGCCACTAACATTGTGATGTAATTCATTATTATTGAATAACTCTACTGAAGGCTGCAGCTATGTAGCGTGGGCTCATATAGAATCGTAGCAGACATGAAACGCTGCATGACACACTGTATTACTCTTTATGAGTTCAGAGCCTTATGAATAAATAATCTTTCTCTCACACTGCACAGTACTTAAGTCCAGAAATGGGAACGAGGCGCGGGGTGACATTTCGAAATCTGACCATTGGTTTGGATGAAAAAAAAGACACCTGCCTTGGGCTAGAAAGCTGTGCCTGTAATATTCTGCCTATGAATGTTAGAGTGAACATTAGCACAATTCTGTATGTTCATAGACCCAATGAGGAGAATCTAATGATCCATGTGAATGATAGAGTGCACATAGAGGCTGAAAAAACCTGTAATGAATTGCACATGGCAGCACATCCGGCATGAAGAAAGCCCTCACTGTGCCTGTTGCATGACCATGATCATACCTTTTTAAATGATCTGTGCCAATGATCCAAATCCTGGCCATTGGACGGGGAATGTCCAAACGATGTAAAAGAGTGTGCTGCTAGGGGGGGCGCTGCTTGGCCCGGTGCTCTTCCTTTAACACTAATCAGCACAATAAACACATGTTCGGCAGGGCATACGGTACTTTGGCAGACAGATGAGTGATGAGGTATTAGAGGTGGAAGTTGAAGGGCTCGTCAGCGAGCGGCCCGATGAGGTCACAAAGCAACGCTCTACTTGCATTAGGTCCAGCTGATCTCCAATTAAACAGGGTGATGACATCACGCACCAGAGTAGACCATGGCCCTGCCAGTGGGTCTGCAGCCAAGCCATGTCACACACACCCTCTCAGCTCTCCACATGGAAAGAAAACAGAAGCAATCTGGGTCTGTTTAGAACAAGTGATCCTGATTTGGGATTTAGGCTTGGTAACCTAGGAGACTGGAGAGGCAACGCCACTGTAAACATCCTGTTAAATTAAGTCCAGTCTCATCCGCTCTGATTGTGGCTGAATGATATATTGGATGATATACACTGAGTGTACAAAACATTAAGCTCTTTCCATGACATAGACTGACCAAGTGAATTCAGTTGAAAGCTGTGATCCCTTATTGATGTCACTTGCTAAATCCACTTCAATCAGTGTAGATGAAGGGGAAGAGACCGGCTAAAGGGCTTTTAAGCCTTGAGACCTGGATTGTGTATGTGTGCCATTCAGAGGGTGAATGAGAAAGACAAAACATGTAAGTCCCTATGAACGGGATACGGTAGTAGGTGCCAGGCTCACCGGTTTGTGTCAAGAACTGCAACGCTGCTGTGTTTCCCATGTGTATCAAGAATGGGCCACCACTCTTAAGGCCATTCATCCAACTTGACACAACTGCGGGAAGCATTGGAGTCAACATGGGCCAGCATCCCTGTGGAACGCTTTTGACACCTTGTAGAGTCCATGCCCAGACTAATTGAGGCTGTTCTGAAGGCCAAAGGGGGGGTGCAACTCAATATTAGGAAGATGTCCCTAATGTTCGGTATACTCAGTGTATTTTCTGTGCAGGTCTATGATATCCTGTAGGGATATACTAGGAACCCTCAAAGACTTCCCTGGCTATCATATTTCTGTCCTCAGAATATGGAGGCCCCAGTCCATATATCTATGACCATTATCTATCAATTAATACATCTGTCTCCATTGCAGGGGTCCACTGCCCTGCTAGCAGTGTGACCAGGCGCTGAACTCTTGCATTCCTCAAAAACACGGTCATTCAGGCTCTGTAATTTGTCATGTTGGAAGTTGACAGTAAAAGGTCATCCGCTCCCATCGCCAGAGGCAACAAAAAGCACCCAGATGAAAGTGCACGTTCAGACGGTGGCTATTACTGTGTTCTCTGTATTTGTATAAAGCCGGAGAGACACATGCAGCTTTATCTAATCTCGGCCAGCTATCTGTCTACCTAGCTGTCTATCTGAAGGCAGAAGAAATAGAAAGCCGCACGGGGAAAAAAATGTGCCACATCTAATATTAATCTAACTATTAGCTGGCCTTTAAACAGAGCTTTACACGAAGGCAATGACCTTGAAAACGAATAAATATGTCAACTACATCTGTGACTGAGAAACATGGCGCTGTGCGCCTGGGATGACGTTTCCCTGTACTACAAATCACAGAGGGTCTTCCTGAACAGTAGTTCCAAACACATTTACTGCCTTCTCAATTTATTACTCTCCCAAGATTCTCCCAACTTTGACTTCTCACTTCAACTATAAATACAGTCCAGGCACTTTCACCACTACGTTTTTTTTTCTCTTGATCCCACTTACAATGTGTGATTTCCAAGTTCAAGTAGAGATGGTCCAAGATAAATAGGCCTACAGTCCTTTGAAGAGCTGGCTGAGTGGTGGAACTGGGACAAGTAATAGCTTACATCCTGTCCATTTATTTACATGTCATAAAATATTGCTTGGCTAAGAATTTCCTCAATCATTTTGCATGCTTTGTGTTGCTACGTGGTCACGTGTTGGTTTCTCGGGCCCTCCCCTAAATCGTGCCACCTCTGACACCACTCCACCGATTGGACAAGTTTGCCAGTGGCCCATCGATCACACACGCCTTAGCACACAGGCATCAATTGCTTTCTGAGCAAAAACAGAGCATCTTTGACAAAGGGGTACAGATGGATCGGGGGGGGGGGGGGGGGGGGGGGGCATGATGGAGGAAACAGAAGCTTACGCATCGTGGGCAAATGGTCAAGTTCCTGTCCACTGCCCTCTCTCCCCCAGACTGGCATGATTTAGCTGGGTCCCTTGCTTCCTGCTATTATTCTGCTTCCGAAGCACAACACTGCCTGAGTCTGGTGCCGTGACACGCTGGGGTCACCACTAATGACTCCTCCAGCTCATCTCTGCCTGGACAACTATTAACCCGTTCCCACCACCCGTTGGATCCTGCACCTATAAAACAACATCGCCATGCAAACCTCACAGGCCACTAATAGCCCAGGGGTTAAAAGGAGCAGGCTGGCAGACTGCAGAGAAGCCACACAGCAGTGCATTACATATGCTGCTTGAGAGACCGACTGTGCGCACTGCACTCCATAAAGCATGTTGTGGTTGAGCATGCTGATAAGCAACCATAGGTGATGATATTCTAATCAGCAGTTATCATCTGGCTTGTATGGTCATGGTAGACAATGTAGTAATAATAAAAATAACAACAACAATGATAATAATGTGGACAAATGGAGAGTGGAGAAGCTTGGATGATCCTTAATAATGTTTCATCAGTGTTAATAAATAATAGCGAATGCATTCAATTCATAATAAAGCAAACACAACACTTAATTTATCAACTCAGAGTAATCTCGCTCAAGCCATTCCACGATAAGACTTTAACACATTTCATTTCGAAAAACGACATATTTCTGCATTATTATTCATTCATTGTGATCTTGGGTTTGATATGAATTCTATTCAAATATGATCAATTATTACGTTTTAATTTTTACTCAAGCAGTTTCCCCAATGCACCCGTATTCACATTAGCGTGCTCCATGCTGCATTAGAGTGGTGTGATTAGTGAGAGGACCAGTGGGATGTGGGCTGCTGCTGGGCCAAATGAAAAGTCACAAAGCACTGCTACTCATCGCATGAACATTACACACTGACCCTCCCCATCCCTCAGCCCTGCAATGGGCTGACAGTGTGCACCAATGACACAGTAAACCACAGGCTTTTCAAACTCAATTTACCCCTGCATTAATTATTCCTCTAAGTGCTCTGCGCTCTCCCGCTCTTAGTGGGATTCCAAAATGTAGAAGGTTAGGAGGACCATGTTGTGGTACACTTACCAATGCGATGATACAATTCCCATTTGAAATTACACTATCGAATTAAGACTAGCGAGCTGTGTACTTGAAAAATCATATATCTCTGTTATACTAGACAAGTGCTCCCCTTGGTCCATGACCAGAGCAAGGGCTTGGAGATTTTGATGGCTGAGACTTCCATTAACTTCCATTAAAAACACACTAGATAGCAGAGGACACCATATACCTTCTTGTCCATCAATACATGCCAGGTGAAAATGAAGGATTATACCATTTGGCAAGTATTGGGATTAGTCCTGTTAGATGTTAACATCTAAAATGAAATGGCAAATCACCTTATAATGCTTGGAGAGATCACCCCCTAGATTTGAATCCATCTTTTTTTTTCTACCACACATTGGAAAGATCGATTTGGAAGCCTGCAGTTCCACAGGGTATGTTTGCTCAGTCAGTGAATCTAAAAACAATGCCGACACTATTCAGTCTCTGTCCTCTCAGGTGAGTAAGGGTTCAGCCTGAGGGTTCAGTCACCCATTTGAACCCATGACCTCTGGTCGAGGGTCCAGAGGTCCAGACAGACATCTCTCCTCACCACGACGACTCCCTCAGCCTGACTGCTCCCAGGACCTCATTAGGCGCTGAGCTCAACTCCACACCCCTCAATGTAACCCAATTCCCCCAACATGAGTTACAAATATACAATCAGAGTAAAAATCTGTCAGTTGGCCTTCAAATATGGCAGCTTTCCGCTGTTCAGATGACTTCCACCTCTAGCTAGTAGCGCTGAGACTCAGTGTGGGGTTGGAATGAGCCTCAGCTAGTCTCATAATACATGGCAGTCGAGTCAACGCTGCCTGCTCGCTATTTATAGCCACAGTAGAGCTAGTTTTTCCTTCCACAACCTTCGAAAGCACGGGTCTAAGTTGATGACATTGAAGCTAGCATGTTCTGTGACAACACTGGCATGACTTCAATTGATTTTGATCTCCGGGTCAATATCATGTGACATAGAGCTCTTACTCTGGCAGCTCGTATGACTCATGTGTAGAGCGCGGCGTCCCTGCCTCTGCGTTCGGTCTTTATTTTAGTCCGTGTGGGCTCCTCCCAAATGTGACAGGTAATTGTGTTTCTCATTGCCATGCAGAATACAGAATCAAACATTATTTTCCAAAGCAAACGTTTTACCTTATGAATTCGGCTCAGTGTTGTTGCAGTAAAACTCAACGATCTGTACAATGGGCAGGCGGTTAAAGAGAATATTCCGCTCATCCCATATATTAAACGTAAAGACATTAAAACTCATTCTGTCTGTCTTGCATGGCGGAAGCTTACGCAATCCTACGAAGACCTGCAATTGCAAATGAGAGAGGAAAGAAATGTGGAATCATTTCTCCACCATGGAGTCTTTGGGGATCCTCGTCTGCAATAATGGTGTAGGCTTAGTGACATTCAGCGTTGATAGAGGACATCATTTCACAGGAGACCTCACAGAGCAGCTAGACCAGGAAGAACGTGGCCATGTGGAATTGGGCTGAATTGTCAACCATTCCCAAAGGACTAGGAAGGCAAGAAAATACTATGCTGGCAGATTTTTTGTTGAGCATTTAGATGGCAAGAAAATGCAATAAAAAAAATTTAAAAAACAATAGCGAGTGAACGGACGGAGCCACTGAGCACACGGTCTAAAATGGAGAGGTCAGAGGTGAGCACTGGCTGTAATAAAACCATATGCTTGCTGTTAGAAAACATGAAATGTAAACGTATCACTATGATCCATCTTCATTTAACAAATTCCCTCTCCCTTACTTAATAGGGAATCTGTTTCAAGAGGTCAGATGCTACATTTATCTGCCTCTCTGGTGCCTGCGTGATTTAAATAAGGTATTTAAATATAGGAGTCAGGCAGTAGCAGCAAGTGCAATTCAGCGAGGGTTTGGTCCCGTGCCGACTGGCCTCCGTTCAAGGGCACACTTGGAGGATTTCCCATAAACCCCCTCCGAGTGATACATTGCAAACTGACAAATTCAAACTGAGGCATTTAGGAAAGTACTGAGATGAACTGGTGTTGTACTGTTAGTACAGGTACCTCACTGCCAAACTAGGTTGTCAGACACAACGAACGCATAGTGAACGCCACACACTTTTCGCCTGCATCTGACGTGGCACTCTTTCCATTGTCTGTATTCCGCTTGTGTTCTGTGTTGTTCTAGGCTATATTGGGCTATATTGGTTGGACAGTTTCCAGTATAGAACGTACCAAGATCACGCTAGTTTAGAGTAATGCGTGGATCGTTTGTTTACGATGAAAAGTTCACGATCTGCTCGTGAATCAGGTAGTATGTGTTGGAGTGTGAAAACAACATTAGTTATAAAACTCTGAGCCAAACTGAAAGATTATACGTTTTTTTTCCACTAGTCAATAAAAATGTGTACGTGCAAGGTTCAAAAGCTGTTATGACATGGCAATGAGATGATTTATGTATTTTTTTTGTAATCGGAGACAAGGATGTCATCTTAGTTTTTTGCTGATTCATAAAGAAACTACATTAGTGGCTTTGGAGGGCACATCAGATGAATTGCCTTTTTCATGAAGTGATGCTTGTCTAAATAAATGGTCTGTGATCAATCTTCAATTGCTCAGCAGACTTTATTTTTCTTGACTGGCTCCTGGTTGTCTGAGCAATAGGTATTTTAGGTAGCTGATTACCTCATCACTCCAGGGCACAACTGTCCCTCCGCGAGGTAAGCAGGTACATGTTGTCTCGCTGCCCGCCTTGGAACACCGACAACACCTCCACAGTCTTTAGCGTCTCAGCACCTTTCTTCTGTTGGAAATCAGAACATGCCAGGATGATACCAAACCAGCTTCGCTCAAGAACCAAAATGCAAGATTATATGTCGTGTGGCCAATTTGTACTTTTTTAATCATCTACTACATTCTGTATGTCTGGTTGTAAGGAGTGCCATTCATTATTTTGCTGGTATGAATTGTCCTGCAATGGTTCCTGGATATCTGCCCTTTGCCAGAGAGCATGGCTGCGTCTTTCTCTATTATGCCATTTCATGTAGTTCCTCCTTATCCAGTCCGTATATAGAGGTGAATAGAAGGAATCTGACTGTGTGTTTTATGCAAATTGCAAGACGAAGTGATTCATTTATAATGAGTTTTGAGCACAATTGCAGCCAGTGGGAATTGCTATCAAGGGCAAGGACATTATGAAATGACTGGGCCCGCAGAGCAAAGGGGTGGTTCTGCTTTCTCTTCACTGCACTTCTGCATGACACTATCTCATAGCATCTAGACAAAATGCCTCCTCCGTCGATAATGTTTTTTTCAAAAGCTTTGCATGCTGCTGCCTGTGTTAACAGGGCCATTTTTCTGCTAGTGGTCCTATTTTTGTGTTCTACTTAGACAACTTACTAAGCATCATTCATCTATTCATCGTATAAGCCATCAATTTGCTGAATTCCTTAGTGTTTCATGTTACAGTATAACTGACCATCCATGTTCTGACCTGATCCCCCCCCCCCCCGTCCATCCATGTTCTGACCTGATCCCGTCCCGTCCATCCATGTTCTGACCTGATCCCGTCCCGTTCATCCATGTTCTGACCTGATCCCGTCCTGTCCATCCATGTTCTGACCTGATCCCATCCTGTCCATCCATGTTCTGACCTGATCCCGTCCCGTCCATCCATGTTCTGACCTGATCCCATCCCGTCCATCCATGTTCTGACCTGATCCCGTCCCGTCCATCCATGTTCTGACCTGATCCCGTCCCGTCCATCCATGTTCTGACCTGATCCCGTCCCGTCCATCCATGTTCTGACCTGATCCCGTCCCGTTCATCCATGTTCTGACCTGATTCCGTCCCGTCCATCCATGTTCTGACCTGATCCCGTCCCGTCCATCCATGTTCTGACCTGATCCCGTCCCGTCCATACATGTTCTGACCTGATCCCGTCCCGTCCATCCATGTTCTGACCTGATCCCATCCCGTCCATCCATGTTCTGACCTGATCCCGTCCCGTCCATCCATGTTCTGACCTGATCCCGTCCCGTCCATCCATGTTCTGACCTGATCCCATCCTGTCCATCCATGTTCTGACCTGATCCCGTCCCGTCCATCCATGTTCTGACCTGATCCTGTCCCGTCCATCCATGTTCTGTAAATGCCATTTTCACATATCTGAGTAGTAGGCTACCACACAAAATAGGGATTGTTCCTGTTTACTGTACAAAGCACTCAGCTCCTACGGATGTCCAATTCTAGCAGTTTAAAAAAAATATATATTTAACTAGGCAAGTCAGTTAAGAACACATTTTTATTTACAATGACAACCTAGGAACAGTGGGTTAACTGCCTTGTCCAGGGGCAGAACGACAGGTTTTTACCTTGTCAGCTCGGGGATTCGATCTAGCAACCATTCGGTTACTGGACCCAAATGTGTAGAGGCTGTGTGCACTATCGACCACAGCACATATTATAAAACCAATTAGAGCATGTGTATCATTACATGGTCTGCTAACTAAAATGTGTTTTACACTGACAGGGGCAGGCCATTGGGAAACAAACAAAATACTTGTACACACTCAGGTTAAGAAGTATACGTTGTAAGACACTGCATCGCGATGCTAGCTGTGCCACTAGAGATTTGGACGGCAGGGATGTCCTTGTCCCATTGCGCACTAGCGACTCCTGTGGCGGGCCGGGTGCAGTGCACGCTGACACGGTCGCCAGGTGTACGACACATTGGTGTGGCTGGCTTTCGGGTTAAGTGGGCGTTGTGTCAAGAAGCAGTGCGGCTTGGTTGGGTTGTGTTTCGTAGGACGCACGGTTCTCTACCTTTGCTTCTCCCGAGTCTATACGGGAGTTGCAGGGATGAGACAAGACTGTAACTACCAATTGGATACCACAAAATTGGGGTAAAAAAAAAAGGGATACGTTGTGGTTTCTCTATTCCTTAGATTCTGAAGTGTTGAAAGAAAACCAGTCTTTGTTGGATTGCTAATGGCATGGCAGAACCATTCCATATGGAAGAGTGTGTCCTGATGACTGGGAAACAGGATTGTACGCTTTCTGGGAGGGAAAGTTGACATCTGTCCCGTTAGATAAAAGCAATGGGATCCAAGATTCTGACCAATAGGGCAGCTAGACCGTTACAAATAACACACCAGTCTTTTTTAACCACTCCAAAAAGAAAATCATCAAAATTCTAATCAAGCTCATACGCACGCACCATTGATGATGTTTTGATAGTGTGAGATTCTATAAAGCCGAAATAGGCTAATATTACTGTGGCTATTGGAGATCATCGTTTCACAAGTTCATTCAGCAGTGACTATGTGCAAGAGAAAATTGGTTACTGCACCCTTGACATTCATGTTGAGGTGTGATTAGAGTGTGTAATTGTCTTTCTAATCAGCATATTCAGAAGCAGAACCGCTATGTTTTGTTCAGTTTCCACTCTCACCCACCACTAGGCAGGTCAGAACTCATTACAATTATAACTCAGAGACAATTATAGAGCATGAGTGATTTTAAATGCATTTCTTTACTACGTTGATATCCAAATGTCAAATGTAGATGTGGTCTATTGTCCCACCGGGAACTATGCTGTAGATGGCTGGAATGTGTAGCTTATTTCCTGGAGAGTACAGGAGCCAAGAGCAGCCAAGAGGCTTCCCAGAGACATAAAACAACAGTGGCACCATTCATATCTTCAACTGACAGAGTACTGATGATTATTGCAGGGACAATGCCCTGCATGTGTCAAACAATTGGCAAATAATTTATGACATCTTTTCCTCTACTATTTCCGCGGAGGGCGCTAGCGGTGTTGCCAATATTAAGCCTCCTGCACGGAAGAGGCAAAAAAAAGGGGACGTGGAAAAGACTGATGGAGGTAGAGAGGATGAGGGATCGAGAGGAGGAGAGGAGTGGGGGAGGGAAGGAGTGGGGGGGGGGGGGGAGAAGTGCCAGGCTCAGCTTTTTCTTGACTGAAGACGCACAGCCATCTGTGAGGAGACAAACACGCGTATGGCTGTCATTTGTCCAACATCTTACGCGATGTGAAGGCTTTTCACTCGCCATGCCAACCTGTGTGGCAGATGATGTATGTGTTTCTTCAGTCCCGTGATTACTAGCATGGAGCTGCAGAGCAATGCTCTTCACCTCATCAGTTCCACGGGCTGCGCTCCAAGGTGGGTGAGGGATTCGCTGCAAAATGGCTTCTGACACACAGCACAACCAAAGCGTACCGGCGTGAATATTATACACTGCATTTCGCCACAGCCGCCTACTGTGACCAGATCAATCGGGGTGGATGAGGAGAATTACAAGTTTAATAGAGTGCCCAGCAGCAGTAATTAAAAATAATGGTTATATTTTTCCTAAATGTATGAAAAAGGGGGACTGGAGGAGGGGTTCACTGGGGTGGGGTAAGTTGCATTGGTCTTATTTTAGACCACTATGCATTTGTTCTTCATGAACCCTGAGAAACAAACTCTGGAGTGATGCAGCACAGTGAGCTAACGGCAGTGCTTCACAATGACCTTGCATGGCTGCTGGAAGGTATGGTGCTAATTCAGTGATGTTTGGTAAACACTTTGAAATGCATTTGTTGTAGGAAATGCGCTATATAAATCAAGTTTGATTCGATAGTTTCGAGAATACAAAAACACCGATTTTTATTTTTTTATTCAGTCCCAAAATGTTTGCTCCTGAACTGTTATAAGCCATGTGTGGGGAGAAATACATTATGACCAATTCACTGGACATTGGAGAACTATTAAACTGTGGACATAAGTGTAAAACTATGACGCAAGACTACACTATCTACTAAACAAAACATTTGACCAGTGGGTACATTATTGTTTTGCCTTGTCTTTGAGGCACCATTAATCAGACCGATGATTTTAGTGGGTGTTAAGATGTTTTACTTAATTTGGAACGCCTAGCCCTTTGGTCCTCCAGGGCCAAAATTAGCATTTCTGGACCAGCAGGTGATAAATAACAACTTGGGAAATGATTAATATAGCACAGCCCAAAAGGTAGCGAAAAGGAGTGGAGGGGAAAAAACAACAATGGCGGCATCAACAGAATTGGGAGACAAGTGGGTGATAATTGTAGTGGGAGCCATGGGAACGGGACTCTGCTGGCGAGGAAGACTAAAACAGTGGAACAGAGGAAATGAATCAAGTTGGAGCTGCTGCTACTGCCTGTCTTCCACCGAGGCCTTATTAGAGCAGTCTGGGCTCACTAGCTTTCTGCTTTAGTTTGGAGAAGAACTCAAGCATGCCTAAACAATGTGGATGTGATATTATGAGGCTAGGAAGGCTTTTGTGTAGGTGTAACCGTGATCTTTTGTCGGCATTATATGTTTACTTTACGATTAAAGAGTGGATTGTGTATGTGTGACATTCAGAGGGGGAATGGAGAAGACAAAAAATACAAGTGCCTTTAAACAGGGTATAGTAGTGGGTGCCAGGCGCACCGGTTTGTGTCAAGAACTGCAACGCTGCTGGGTTTTTCACACTCAACAGTTTCCTTGAGTCAACATTGTCTAGCATCCATGCGGAACGCTTTCGACAACTTGTGGAGTCCATTCCCTGATGAATTGAGGGCAAAAGGGAAGGTGTTCCTAATGTTTGGTATACTCCGTGTATGGTTCCTTGTCACGTGTACCTAAAAATATCAGGTGTTTTAACTGTATCATTCTATGTCTGTAAATCTATAGTAATACAAGGTCGTTATCCTATGAATTCGGTGTATTGAGTAAAATCGATTACTTTAGTGGTACTGATAAGACCAAAGCTAATACCTTTCAAATCTAAGGTCAATGGTATTTCAAAATCTGGTTGACCTGGGTCGTCATCCTCCACCAAAACAGACTGTGACCTTTGCAAAGTTTAAGAGCAGGGCAGGATGGCAGTTAATTGCTTCACAGCTCATGGCAAAATATCGCTCTTCTCCGACTAATTGAGCAGTGCCTCGGTCTCTCAAAGTGCCAAGGGTTGTCTGTCAACTAAAAGATCTCCATTGTGTGTTGGTCACTGCTGGAGAAAGAGGGCAATGTTGTTGCAAGATGACCTGGGAAACCATTCTGTGTCAATTGGTGTCAGGCTACATGTGCACCAACTTGCCTGAAGGCAAAGCCCCAAACTAGGCTTATTGTTTCCGAAATAACGCAGCGGCAGAGTTAACGATAAAAGTGGCTTCCTTATCAAGTGGTTCTGGTTGAATGACTCAGTGCTGGTGACCAAGCTAAGTGACCAGACAGAGAACTCGTCAGGCAACGGTCAGTCAGCCTTCTCCACCACAGCAGCTCCCAGCTGACTTCAAGAGGACAGCCAGGAGCATTTGGATGGTAATGTACAACAGGGGTTAATCTCCTTGTAATCACAAAGCTTTGCTTTGAGGGTATCCTTGTCAAGTCCTCGGAAAGGAGCAGCTTTACCAGTTTGGGGCTACATCAGCTAACATGATAATCCCCTAATGTGTGATGCAAACGCTTGGCTCCTTTGTCCCTCCGGGGCAGAAATGAAGACATCTCCCCTGCCTGCTTGTGTCAGTGTTCCTGGTCCACAGAGGATGCATTGTCCCTCATCAAAGAGGAGGAAGTTCTCTGGGTCTTTGCTGTAGTCCGCTGTTCCAGACAGTCCCAAATCGTTCAAGTCCCAATTAAAGAAAAAAAAAACGAGACAATTGAACAACGTGACCTTTAACCCCGATATGGCTTTTGCGGATCACTCTGCAATTTGTCTTGAGTTTAAGCACTCAAAAATGATGACCGATCATTCACTGTCCAAAATGTCCGACCACAACAATGAATTGCGGCTTCGGCTGTTTTTAGAATTCAGTAGATTTTAGAGCGTTTAATTAATTTCCTCTGAACAATTCATGTTATTCTTTTTGCCTCTGCTACAAACCAGGCCATCCAGCTCAGTGGTTCTGGAAGCGGGAGAAAGAAAACCTATTAGGTTTCCCCAACCCCCTCAGCCGTGGGTGAGCTACAGCAGGTTAAGTGTCACTCAGAAATGAGCATTCTCCTGGTAGAGCAGTGGACGGCACATCAGCTGCTGCCATTTTTGTAACTACATTAAACAAACCCTCCGAAGGCCTCAATGATGCATGCAATCTTAATTTTTATTACAGCAATTTATTATACACTCCCCAAGCTTATGACAGCCCCGACTGTCATTAACAGATTAATTATAATTTCCCCCTGCGCTCAGAGTTAGAGAAATGTGAGTACATGCGGCTAGCCTCGCCGAAAAACAATGAGAGTTGGGTAACATGGTTTCATCATTCCAGTAGCTCTACCCTTCCTGAAAACTCAATGACATAAAGGAACTGGGGGTCGGTCTGTTCCTGAGGTCTTCCCTGTAGCCACTGAGCATAACAAAGCCCTCCCCATCAGCCTTCAGAGAGGGTCGGCTGCACTTCAAACACAGAGACACTCCTCTGGGCTTTTCATGTGCCGAGGAGGCCCGACAGGACCTACATGAAGCCGACATGTTGGCCGCCTTTGGCCCCAACTCTTTTGTGACGTGGTCCAAACAAATGGAAATAAACATGACAGCGAAATCAAAGGCCAGTGAAGGGCAGAGACGTGTCCTCTACTTCACCTACTGTATGGGTCCCACCCCTACCTTCAATGGCTGACCTATGCTGACCCTTCCCCAGCTGGGGTGACTTGGATTCTCCCCCCTAACCCCATACCAGTCACCTCTAGGCCTATGAGAATCAATTGCCTATGACATGATACATGAAGAAGTCAATGAACCCCAACACCTTACATTGTAACAGTCAGTTGGCACTAAACCCAACGGCGCTAATCGAAAAACAAGGGATGCCACAGATGTCATTTAAAGAATGATTTGCATTCACAAATCAGCCGCCATACAGAATCAACTCAAAGGCTACAGGCTCAGTCGCTGTTCAATTCAGTCCCAAAACGCAGTAATACTTCCCCAAAAATAAGCATTGACCTTATCAATTCTGTTCAGTTTGTTTGTGAAATAATCCAAAAAGACACAGTCCACAGAAGAACAAACCCAACCTATACACTGATGATAGCAAACATTAGGAACATTAGGAACACGCCTCCCCCTCTTAATGTTTTGTATACTCAGTTTATACGTAGTCCCTAGAAATAGACTTCCCACACTGGTCTTTGGAAGTCAATAGTCCACAAAAGGAAACATCTTCTGATAAACCACAGAATACCCCTTAAAGGTATTAGAGAAAGTTCTCACTTGCATGTAGGCTTTTAAACTATAAACAGTTTCATGGTTACCAAACATTTCTGCCCAAAACATTTAGTCAAGATGGCTTCCAAGTTTCCTGACACACCCACTTCCTTCTTCCCCAGGAAGTGACTGTGGGTGTGGCCAGAGAGAAAGATGCGAAGCAAGAGGGTCCACTCCCATCAACATTTGTCCACAGTGATAAGCAGACCGATAAGCAGACTGATAAGCAGGCCATCTGCCTTCCTGCTTTGGGACGACTCCCCCCATTGTTAGACCATCTCGTCGTTATACAGTATCTCTGGTGTGGCTGGGTAGTGACTGGGATGGAGCCCATAGCCTACACACATCTCAAGGGATCATGGAACCTTGTGGGTTACAACACAGAACAACCCCACTGGGCACAATACAAAGTCTATTTCACGCTGGTTCAACGTCATTTCATTGAAATTACAGGTAAACTATGTTGATTTAACCAATGTGTGCCCAGTGGGACACTTCAACAGATCATATTTCAAAACAAACACATTAATATAAAGTGTTACCTCTCCAATCATTTGACCCCGTATCAAGCCATGAACCCATATCTAGACATGGGTTTGATTTCCTATTGTTCCTTAAAAGGCCCAAAGTCGTGCCAACTGAAGAAGTAGGCTAGTGACCTATCCCTCTGTGACAGAACTTGACAGAACTGGTTCACATCCTCCTAGACCTGAGAGCGTGGAGGCAACCACAGGTCTCCTCCAGCTCTCTGCAACATGGTGTAGTATATCCAGGGACAGTCAGTGGAACCTGAGCCAGCGCTAGCTGGTCTGCTCTGGGCTGCTTCCTAACTGCCTGGCTGGCTGCCCAGCTGATAGTTGCTACCATTCTGTCTCTGACCTCTTGTTACCCATGAGCCTCAGGTCCGAGGACAAGAGGTGGCTGCTGGCTTTTTGAGATCTCTGCATACCAGTCGGCGTGTTCCTCCCTTGCATATCACATTGTTCAGCCATTGCATGATGTACAAATAGGCTAAAACTCTCAATTATATGCCGAACTGTTGCAACATTTTTGCATTACCAGACTTAGAAACAATCCTTGGGGGCTATAAAAAATGGCGGCTAGAGAAAGTGACAAGCGTCTGGTCCAGGATGTATGTGCGGGCCAGTAAATGAACAGTGTGTGGAGCATAGCTCTGTGTGACTAATGTTACAAAGTACCATGTATCATTTATGAGCTGCAAGACAACAGTAAAGAGAGGCCCTTTTCATTAATGTTTAATTAAGATGAATGCTGCGAGAGAGCGTACCTTCTCTGAGGTGGCTCGAGCGCTCACTGGATGTAATGACACACAACTGCAAAGGACGGACAGAGGATATGAGCATCCAGAGAGAGAGAGAGAGAGAGAGAGAGAGAGAGAGAGATGGAGAGAGAGAGAGAGAGAGATGGAGAGAGAGAACAGGAGACAGAGAGCGAAAGATAAAAGGAAGGGAGATAGCATAGGGAATGTAATTAGCTTCTAAAGCTCCACATTTGGAACTGGGGGAGAGAACAGCAGCAGAGGAGGGAGATGAGGGGAACAGTAGTGTTTGAGACAACACTCTGTGAGGGGGAAGGATTACACTGTGGCTCTCCTTGATTTATGATGGGATGGCTGGAATAATAAAAGGTTACCAACATTCCATTAATGAGATTCCACAGTGCCATGAGTAATTGAACACAGGAAATGATTTTCCCAGCTTCAATAATTACACATATCTATAGATAGTCAATTGGTTATCATCATGATGGTACATACGTTTTCATATTGCTTTTGAAGCCTGTTCTATGAATATGTATTTCCTATCTTTGTAAATCCCAAGATATATGGTACACTTAAGCTAAGTGAGACAGAATAATGGAATGTTACTCGTATGTGCATTGATACAACTGGGATTCTGAACATGAATATAGAAGCACTCTGAGTCCCACCATTCCCACTGAAGAGGTCTCAATAGCACGCAATGCAGGGGAAATCATTTAATCTGTCTCACTTTCTGTCAGGGTTGAATTAAGTACTCTCAATCAGAGAGAGAGAGAGAGGGTCTGCTATACAAATTGATGGAAAGTGGTGTTGGGGAAAAAACTGTGAGAAAACCCATGTACACAAACAACAAGTGTGCGGTTAAAATTGGCAAAAACACACATTTCCTTCCACAGGGACGTGGGGTGAGACAGGGATGCAGCTTAAGCCACACCCTCTTCAACATTTACAGTACCAGTCAAAAGTTTGGACACACCTACTCAAGGGTTTTTCTTTAATTTAACAATTTTCTACATTGTAGAATAATAGTGAAGACATCAACTATGAAATAATACACATGTAGTAACCAAAAAAGTGTTAAACAAATCAAAATATATTTGATTTTCTTCAGAAGTAGCCACCTTTTGCCTTGATGACAGCTTTGCACACTCTTGGCATTCTCTCAACCAGTTTCATGAGGTAGTCCACTGGAATGCATTTCAATTAACAGGTGTGCCTTGTTAATTTGTGGAATTTATTTTCTTCCTTACTGCATTTGAGCCAATCAGTTGTGTTGTGACAAGGTAGGGGTGGAATACAAAAGTTAGTCATATTTGGTAAAAGAAGAACAACAGAACAGCTCAAAGAACAGCAAAGAGAAACAACAGTTCATCATTACTTTAATTCTTCAGGCTGCAATCCCGTTAACGGGATGATATGACAACAGGCAGTGAAAGTGCAGGGCGCCAAATTCAAAACAACAGAAATCTCATAATTAAAATTCCTCAAACATACATGTATCTTATACCGTTTTAAAGGTAATCTTGTTGTTAATCCCACCACAGTGTCCGATTTCAAATAGGCTTTACAGCGAAAGCACCACAAATGATTATGTTAGGTCACCACCAAGCCACAGAAAAACACAGCCATTTTTTCAGCCAAAGAGAGGAGTCACAAAAAGCACAAATAGAGATAAAATGAATCACTAAGCTTTGATGATCGTCACCAGATGACACTCATAGGACATCATGTTACACAATACATGTACAGTGGGGAGAACATGTATTTGATACAATGCCTATTTTGCAGTTTTTCCTACTTACAAAGCATGTAGAGGTCTGTAATTTTTATCAAAGGTACACTTCAACTGTGAGAGAGAGACGGAATCTAAAACAAAAATCCAGAAAATCACATTGTATGATTTTTAAGTAATTAATTAGCATTTTATTGCATGACATAAGTATTTGATCACCTACCAACCAGTAAGAATTCCGGCTCTCACAGACCTGTTAGCTTTTCTTTAAGAATCCCTCCTGTTCTCCACTCATTACCTGTATTAACTGCACCTGTTTGAACTCGTTACCTGTATAAAAGACACCAGTCCACACACTCAATCAAACATACTCCAACCTCTCCACAATGGCCAAGACCAGAGAGCTGTGTAAGGACATCAGGGATAAAATTGTATACCTGCACAAGGCTGGGATGGGCTACAGGACAATAGGCACCTGCATTGCTTGCTGTTTGGGGTTTTAAGCTGGGTTTCTGCATTGCTTGCTGTTTGGGGTTTTAGGCTGGGTTTCTGTACACATGGAATCATGTAGTAACCAAAAAAGTGTTTTAAAAAAGTGTTTACGCTGATGTACGAAGGGCTATATAAATACATTTGATTTGATTTGATTTGAAGCAGCTTGGTGAGAAGGCAACAACTGTTGGCGCAATTATTAGAAAATGGAAGAAGTTCAAGATGACGGTCAATCACCCTCGGTCTGAGGCTCCATGCGAGATCTCACCTCGTGGGGCATCAATGATCATGAGGAAGGTGAGGGATCAACCCAGAACTACATGGCAGGACCTGGTAAATGACCTGAAGAGAGCTGGGACCACAGTCTCAAAGAAAACCATTAGTAACACACTACGCCGTCATGGATAAAAAACCTGCAGCACACGCAAGGTCCCCCTGCTCAAGCCAACGCATGTTCAGGCCCGTCTGAAGTTTGCCAATGACCATCTGGATGATCCAGAGGAGGAATGGGAGAAGGTCATGTGGTCTGATGAGACAAAAATAGAGCTTTTTGGCCTAAACTCCACTCGCCATGTTTGGAGGAAGAAGAAGGATGAGTACAACCCCAAGAACACCATCCCAACTGTGAAGCATGGAGGTGGAAACATAATTCTTTGGGAATGCTTTTCTGCAAAGGGGACAGGACGACTGCACCGTCTGGAGGGGAGGATGGATGGGGCCATGTATCGCAAGATCTTGGCCAACAACCTCCTTCCGTCAGTAAGAGCATTGAAGATGGGTTGTGGCTGGGTCTTCCAACATGACAACAACCCGAAACACACAGCCAGGGCAACTAAGGAGTGGCTCCGTAAGAAGCATCTCAAGGTCTTGGAGTGGCCTAGCCAGTCTCCAGACCTGAACCCAATAGAAAATCTTTGGAGGGAGCTGAAAGTCTGTATTGCCCAGCGACAGCCCCGAAACCTGAAGGATCTGGAGGAGTGGGCCAAAATCCCTGCTGCAGTGTGTGCAAACCTGGTCAAGAACTACAGGAAATGTATGATCTCTGTAATTGCAAACAAAGGTTTCTGTACCAAATATGAAGTTCTGCTTTTCTGATGTATCAAATACTTATGTCATGCAATAAAATGCAAATGAATTACTTAAAAATCATACAATGTGATTTTCTGGATTTTTGTTTTAGATTCCGTCTCTCACAGTTGAAGTGTACCTATGATAAAAAAATGACAGACCTCTATATGCTTTGTAAGTAGGTAAACCTGCAAAATCGGCAGTGTATCAAATACTTGTTCTCCCCACTGTATGTTTTGTTTGATAAAGTACAGATTTTTTCAAAACATCTGAGTTTACATTGGCGCGTTACGTTCATTAGTTCCAAAAACATCCAGTGATTTTGCATAGCCACATCGATTCAGCAGAAATACTCATCATAAATGTAGATGATAATACAAGTTATGCACATGGAATTATAGATATACCTCTCCTTAATGCAACCTCTGTGTCAGATTTCAAAAAAACTTTACGGAAAAAGCAAACCATGCAATAATCTGAGACGGCGCTCAGATTCCTGCACTCCCAGGAATCGCAGTTCCACAATAAATGCTTGATTTGTTCGATAATGTCCGTTATTTACGTCCAAGTAGCTACATTTGTTAGCGTTATGTACACATATCCAAACGCTCGTGCATTACTTCGAGACAAAAACTTCAAAAAGTTATATTACGGCCTCCCGGGTGGTGCAGTGGTCTAGGGCACTGAATTGCAGTGCTAGCTGTGCCACCAGAGACTCTGGGTTCGCGCCCAGGCTCTGTCGCAGCTGGCTGTGAACGGGAGGTTTGTGGGGCGACGCACAATTGGCCTAGCCTCGTCCGGGTTAGGGAGGGTTTGGCCAGTAGGGATATCCTTGTCTCATCGCGCACCAGTGACTCCTGTGGTGGGCCGGGCGCAGTGCAAGCTAACCAGGTCGCCAGGTGCACGGTGTTTCTTCCGACACATTAGTGCAGCTGGCTTCCAGGTTGGATGCGCGCTGTGTTAAAGAAGCAGTGCGGCTTGGTTGGGTTATGTTTCGGAGGACGCATGGCTTTCAACCTTTGTCTCTCCCGAGCCCGTACGGGAGTTGTAGCGATGAGACAAGATAGTAACTACTAACAATTGGATACCACGAAAATGAGGTAAAAAAAAACAAAAAAAACATAAAAAAAAAAAATAGTTATATTATAGGTCAAAGAAACAAGTATAGAATCAATCATTAGGATGTTTTTATCATAAATCTTCAATAAAGTTCCAGGAGGAGCAACAGAACGCAGGGCGATATCATGTGGAATGCGCGTGACCAGGAAATGGCTCTCTGCCAGTAACCTGACTCATTCAGCTCTTATTCAGTCCCACAACACAGTAGAAGCCTCATTCAAGTTTCTAAAGACGGTTGACATCTAGTGGAAGGCCTAGGAACTGCAACTTCATTCCTATCCCAATGTGAATTCAAAGGGGGCTGGGTTGAAAATATACCAACCTCAGATTTCTCACTTCCTGTTTGGATTTCTTCTCAGGTTTTTGCCTGCCATATGAGTTTTGTTATACTCACAGACATAATTCAAACAGTTTTAGAAACTTCAGAGTGTTTTCTATCCAATACTAATAATAATATGCATATATTAGCAACTGATACAGGGGAACAGCCCATTTACTCTGGGCACCTTTCATCCAAGCTACTCAATACTGCCCCTGCAGCCATAAGAAGTTTTTTAAGACATGTCAATGTCAGTCAATGTTAATTCAAGTGTAGTCTCATAAACAATCAAGAGCTATGATGAAACTGGCTCATGAGGACCGCCACAGGAAAGGAAGACCCAGAGTTACCTCTGCTGCAGAGGATAAGTTCATTTGAGTTACCAGCCTCAGAGATTGCAGCCCAAATAAATGCTTCAGAGTTCAATTAACAGATACATCTCAACATCAACTGTTCAGAGAGACTGCGTGAATCAGGCTTCATGGTCGAATTTCTGCAAAGAAACTACTATTAAAGGACACCAATGAGAAGAAGAGACTTGCTTGGGCCAAGAACACGAGCAATGGACATTAGACCGGTGGATCTGTCTAGACATTTTTGGTTCCAACTGCAGTGTCTTTGTGAGACGCAGAGTAGATGAACAGATGATATCTGGATGTGTGGTTCCCACTGTGAAGCATGGAGGAGATGTGATGGTGTGGGGGTGCTTTGCTGGTGACACTGTCTGTGATTTATTTAGAATTCAAGGCACACTTAACCAGCATGGCTACTACAGCATTCTGCAGCGATACACCATCCCATCTGGTTTGCGCATAGTGGGACTATCATTTGCTTTTCAACAGGAAAATGACCAAACACAGGCTGTGTAAGGGCTATTTGACGAAGAAGGAAAGTGATGGAGTGCTGCATCAGATGACCTGGCCTGCATAATCACCCAACCTCAACCCAATTGAGATGGTTTGGAATGAGTTGGATCGCAGAGTGAAGGAAAAGGAGCCTACAAGTGCTCAGCATATGTGGGAACTCTTTCAAGACTGTTGGAAAAGTATTCCTAGTGAAGCTGGTTGAGAGAATGCCAAAATTGTGCAAAGCTGTCATTAAGGCAAAGGGTGGCTACTTTGAAGAATGTAAAATATCAAATATGTTTGATGTGTTTGACACTTTGTTGGTTACTACATGATTCCATATTTGTTATTCATATGTGTTTTGATGTCTTCACTATTATGCTACTATGTAGAAAATAGTAAAAATAAAGAAAAACCCTTGAATGAGTAGGTGTGTCCAAACTTTTGACTGGTACTGTATATCAACGAATTGGCGATGGCACTAGGACAGTCTGCAGCGCCCAGCCTCACCCTACTAGAATCTGAAGTCAAATGTCTACTATTTGCTGAAGGTCTGGTGCTTCTGTCCCCAATCAATGAGGGCCTACAGCAGCACCTACTGTAGATATTCTGCACAGATACTGTCAGATCTGGGCCCTGACAGTAAACCTCAGTAAGACAAAAATAAAGGTGTTCCAAAAAAGGTCATGTTGCCAGGACCACAAATACAAATTCCATCTAAACACTGTTGCCCTAGAGCACACAAAAAAACAATACATACCTCAGATTGAAAAACATCAGCGCCACAGGTAACTTCCACAAAGCTGTGAACGATCTGAGAGATAAGGCAAGAAGGGCCTTCTATGCCATTAAAAGGAACATAACATTTGACATACCAATTAGGATCTGGCAAAAAAAACTTGAATCAGTTATAGAACCCAGAAGAATTCACAAAATGGGACAAACACCAAATTGAGACTCTGCATGTAGAATTCTGCAAAAATATCCTCTGTGTACAACGTAAAACACAAAATAATGCATGCAGAGCAGATTTAGGCCGATACCCGCTAATTATCAAAATCCAGAAAAGAGCTGTTAAATTCTACAGCCACCTAAAATGTAGCGATTCCCAAACCTTGCATAACAAAGCCATCACCTACAGAGCGATTCACCTGGAGAAGCGTCCCCTAAGCAAGCTGGTCCTGGGGCTCTGTTCACAAACACAAACAGACCCCACAGAGCCCCAGGACAGCAACACAATTAGAACCAACCAAATCATGAGAAAACAAAAAGATAATTACTTGACACATTGGAAAGATTTAACAAAAAAACGGAGTAAACTAGAATGCTATTTGGCTCTAAACAGAGAATACCTGGCAGAATGGCAGAATACCTGACCACTGTGACTGACTCAAAATAAAGGAAAGCTTTGACTATGTATAGATTCAGTGAGCATAGCCTTGCTATTGAGAAAGGCAGACCTGGCTCTCAAGAGAAGACAGGCTATGTGCACACTGCCCACAAAATGAGGTGGAAACTGAGCTGCACTTCCTAACCTCCTGCCAAATGTATGACCATATTAGAGACACACATTTCCCTCATTACACAGACCCACAAAGAATTTGAAAACAAACCCAATTTCAATTAACTCCCATATCTATTGGGTGAAATACAACAGTGTGCCATCACAGGAGCAAGATTTGTGACCTGTTGCCACAAGAAAAGGATAACCAGTGAAGAACAAACACCATTGTAAATACAAACAATATTTATGTTTATCTTCCATTTTGTACTTTAACTATTTGCACATCATTACAACACTGTATATAGACATATGACATTTTAAATGTTTTTATTATTTTGGAACTTTTGTGAGTAATGTTTACTGTATATTTTTATTGTTTATTTCACTTTAGTTTATTATCTACTTCACTTGCTTTGGCAATGTTAACATATGTTTCCCATGCCAATAAAGCCCTTAAATTGAAAAGAGAGAGAGAGAGAGAGAGAGACAAAATGAGGTGGAAACTGAGCTGCACTTCCTAACCTCCTGCCAAATGTATGACCATATTAGAGACCCATATTTCCTGCAGATTACACAGATCCACAAAGAATTTGAAAACAAATACAATTTTGATAAACTCCCATATCTATTGGGTGAAATACCACAGTGTGCCATCACAGCAGCAAGATGTGTGACCTGTTGCTACAAGAAAAGGACGACCAGTGAAGAAAAAACACAATTGTAAACACAACATATATTTATTTAGATTTATTTTCCCATTTTTACTTTAACTATTTGCACATCATTACAACACTGTATATAGACATTGTATATAGACATAATATGACACTTGAAATGTCAGAGAGAGAGAGAGAGAGAGAGAGAGAGAGAGAGAGAGAGAGAGAGAGAGAGAGAACTACAGAGACGGGGAAACAAGCAGTCTCTACATCATTTCCATCAGATTAGATTTAGTGTAGTCGTGGTTTCCACTGGAGAGCCAGTGGAGTGACCTTTTTGTAAAACAGTGCTTAATCACTCTAAAATCAAATCACTAATAGCGATTATGTGGGCCATAGCATTTAGGATTTTGCATGAGGTTTTGAGGTGAGAGAATATAGTAATATGGACCATATCGCACCGGACGTAGGTGTCCTTTAGGGAAAGGGAAAGGGGGATACCTAGTCAGTTGTACAACTGTATGCATTCAACTGAAATGTGTCTAAGGCATTTAACCCAACCCATCTGAATCAGAGAGGTGCGGGGGGGGGGGCTGCCTTAATCGATATCCACGTCTTCGGCACCTGGGGAACAGTGGGTTAACTGCCTTGCTCAGGGGCAGAACGACATATTTTTACCTTGTCCTCTCTGGGATTCGATCCAGCAACCTTTCAGTTACTAGTGCACAATGTGTAAACATTTAGATGTATCCTTAACATTCAAACTGATATTCTACAGAGATAAATACTTACAAAACTCTACGCTCCCTATTTCTCCTCTATATTGCATCCTGAGGTTTGGAAGGTGGCCCATGTACTCCCTCTTCACAAAGGTGGTGACCCTTGTGACCTATATAATTAAAATCGTCCTATTTCTAAACTTTCTTGCCTAGCTAGAATATTAGGAACCTTGATTCATTCTCAGCTAATATCTTTGTTTATCTTTGAAAGGTATTCTAAATGTACATCAGTCAGGTTTTAGACCAGGTCACGGCACTACCTCTGCTGCATCCCTAGTTATAAAATCTGTGCTTAACTATATGGATAAAAGGCAACATTGTAATGCCCTCTTCATTGACCTGTCAGAAAACTTTCAATACTGTTGATCACTCACTGCTAGTTCAGAGGCTTTCATCAGTTGGCCTAGACCAGGCTGCGTGTAACTGGTTTACAAATTACTTGACAGATAGAACTCAATGTGTATCTACTGATGGTGTTAAATCAGTTTTCCTGGATATTACGAAAGGAGTCCCGCAGGGGTCGATTCTGGGTCCTGTACTTTTTACTGTTTACATTAACAATATCGAGTTGTCTGTAAGAAAAAATATTCACCTGCACCTGCACTGCCGAAAAGCCTGGTCAACAGTATCAATCTGAACTACAGTCTGCCTTCATTGTATTACAGAAACACTTTATTGACCTGAAATTAGTACTGAATGCAGGTAAAACTAAGTATATGTTGTTCTCTAGAGGGCATAAAAATAAGTCTGATTTAAGCATATGTACTTTGGATGGTATCCATATTGATCATGTCCCTGCTTACATTTATCTGGGTAGATAAAAATCTGTCTTTTTAAAAGCATATTGATGAGTTAGTTAAGAAGCTGAGAATAAAAATGGGCTTCTTCTATAGAAATAGGTCCTGACTCTCGCTAAATAGTAGAAAGCAGATTATTCAGTCGACATTCCTATCAGTCCTAGACTGTGACGACATCATCTATATGAATGCAGCTGTCACTTCATTAAAGCCTGTTAAACGCAATTTATCATAGAGCACTGTGCTTTATTACTGGCAACAATTATAGAACTCATCACTGCATTCTCTACCAGAAAGTTGGTTGGCCCTCTTTGATGTCACATAGGTTGATACATTGCTATGTTTTATAAAGCCCTTTTACAAAAAGTTACACTGTACCTAAGATCAATACTAAACTTTAGACATATGAGTTACCACACGGTCTCGGGGGATGGCTAAATTCCATTGGTCTCTACTGAGTTAGGTAAATCAGCATTTAGTTTTCTTGCACCTTATTTGTGGAACAATCTTCAAAACGTTCTTAAATGTGATGTTCTGGTGCCTCTAGTGTAATTCAGAAACCTGATTGGGGATCTTATTTCTGATGAATGGGTTTGTTTTTTATGACCGCGTGTTCTTTCTGCTTGCATTTGGTATTTCAATTTTGATGTGTGTATTTTGCGTCATTCCTGTCATTCAGGACTCCTCTGTTATTAAAGGGATCTTGGTTTTAGTATGACTCCCTGATAAAATCAAGGTTCAATAAAAAAAAGACAAATATGATAACATGCTACATATCAACACGGACTACAAGGCAAATGAAAAAGCTGGATAGAGGTTGTAAAGAAGTAGTTATGTATTTTGATATATATAAAAGTCTGATCGATTTGTGCTCCAGTGTGGCCGGGCTGAAGATTGATGAATGTACTGTTGCTATGTGCAGTCTCTGCTGCCTGCCTGTTCATATTGAGGTATGTTCGTTTCATGCCGTGCCTTCGCCTCAGTAAGCTAGACTATTGGTCCAAGTTCAGATACAACTTGATTTTCTCTGTGGATGAAGGGTACCTTAGGGGCAGTGGGGGAGGGGTGGGAGGGGAGAGTGAGTGAGCGAAGAGGGCAGAGAGTGTTAGCATTTGTAGCTCACAGAGATGCTCAGTTCGAGGCAGAGGCCAGGGCATAAAATAAATCCATTGTAGCCGCTCAGCCTTACTGCTGACAGAAATTAAATTGTGTCCAATGACTTTTTATATAACACCACAAGGTCTGTGTCAATATTGCCACAGGGCTTCGGTAGTACTGGCCAGGCACAAACGGCTTTCTGTTGCTTCTGCCATATTTAAGCTCTCATATTCTTCTCCTTCTCAACAGCAATCTGGGGGGAAAACAAATTACATCTGTGCAGCAATAGCAAGCGGTGTCCTTGAAAAAACACTGTAAATAATACTTGCACCACATGCAGAGTTTTATGAAGGTTTGGTAGGATAAGTGATAATGACAGGAGTTGTCTTCCCTGGTCATTGTGCGTTCTCAGAGGGGATTGTGCCTCCCTATCCTTCCCATCACTGTCCTCTCCTCTCCCATCATCAGCATGTGTCACACCGGTTTCTCTGTCTGCAGCTCACCAACGCCCTGCTCAATCAGCTAACCAGATCTCTGAGGCAGCAAATCTACTTTCTCTTGAGCAGAAATTAATCCATTCCTTTATAGCCTGTGAACGATGGCCTATTTTATATGAGGGCTGGAACAATGTGCTCAGTCTTCCTAGAAGGAAATGAAATCAAAGTCTAATTGGATTTTGAATGCTACATTAGAAACACTGCCTCTGCCTGACCGACACTCACCTACATTTAACAGAAGATATATGCACGTATACTAACAACACACAGGGGCTATTGTTTCCATACAACCCCTCGCTGTGAGCTGGAGCCCTAGCTGCAAAACGAGAAAGCCATCAAATCCCACGCTTAGTCACCGTTTGATGGAATCTACCAAGACAGATACAGTGCTCCGACAAGTCGAGATTGACAGGTTGATACGGGGGGCGACGTTGAATGTGTTCATAATAGCTGGCTGGATGGAATGCAGGGCAAGAGCAGCGAAGATAAATGGCATCTTCTTTTTCTGCTGTATGGACCCTGCTGTTGAGCCTAGTTCACAGAGAGTTCACTTAAACAGCAGGTTCTGTCATGGTCCTTTTCATTGGATTCCCTCTCGACTATCTCCCTGGCAGCCCTAGGGTAATGGATGAGGTGCAAGTCTCCAACAAAGGGCTCATCTGCATCCACACGATAAAGTGTATTACAAAGGAGAGGCAGGTTGCTTTGAACAGGGAGCTTCCCACACATGGTCCTTATAAACAGCCAGTGTCTGTGATGCACACAGAGGTAACCGTTCCAAAACACGGCAAGAGACCAATCCATTTTATATTTCATCGTGAAACGTTGAGAGGACCTCCTGGATACAGGCTCATGTGACAACAACAAAAAGCTCATCCTTTTTCAATGCTGCTGAATGAACTATTGACCTATGGAGGACAGAAATGTACTACTATGTTACAAACAATATTATCATGTGTAAACCGACACATTCCCAGATTTAACGTTTCAAAATCCAATTTAATGACGGAAGACGAACAGTATGGTCAACTTGAAAGGATTGGCAACGCATGTATATTATGGAGTGCAATGCACATTTATGTGCAGTCTAAGATGATATGGTTCTTGCCTGGAGTCTGATATTGACTAGGGATTAGTATGGAGAGTGGACTGCGATGTGTAATTGACTGGATAGCCCTGAGGCCAGTGGATATGTTGGCCCTCTCAGCAGTCACACCTCAGCGCCTCCCAGTTGACAAGGCTGGGCTTGTAAAAAAAAAAATCACACTCCAGCAACGACATGTTCTAAAGCCATCCCCTGCCTGTGGAACAACATCAACATTCAGCCCTGTGAGCAGAGGACACCACATTTAAATATTAATCAGCTCAAGCCTTTAGCCCAGCTGGCTCTGCAAATAAGGACCAACCACTCCAGATCAGGAACAGTGAACACTGTGGTATCAGTTACCTTGTCTGTAACCCTAGGAACCCGGGAGAAGCCCTCTTGCCGCTCCAGCAAATGAGAGAGTCTGGCGGTGGAGAGGTGGAGCCTTGTTGCCACACCGCTTAGGGGAGAGAACAGATGGGGACATGCACTGGTTGTTGGGCCAACAGGACACTAGGACTGGCAGATTGCACATTTACATTTGCGCTTCAGAGCAGGAAACACACCAGCCAATCACATGGACACAGACCACATGTTTCACTGCGTCCAACATATTCAGCATCCATAGCAGCCTGGTCAATTGCTGCAGGAATCTAAAATGGGGTCACTTATTCACTGAAGTGGGAGTTTAAGTTAGATGTTTATGTGATGGCTGTTCTATTCGAATACGCATGAAATATTAGTGCAATGGATGTAGTTTCAGCCGTTACCACAGACAAAATACATGGACTGAAAATGTGTACTATTCATCCTTTCAAAAAAGTAAATGCATTTCTGGATAAAATACCATGATACATAGTATGTCTGATCTGGTGCGGTAAAAAATTGCAGGTCAGACACTTTAAAAACAAAAACAATCGGCAGCAGTGTTTCAGGGTAGAACAAATGTATTTAGATTATGTCTGGTGGGCAGGACGCATCCCAAAATCCTCCGGTTTGATTTAGCCCCATCTATCACTATTCTCTTTGGCAAACAGAATGTCATTGGTTCCCAGAAGAATTATAGGATTGCACTGCAGAAGACAAACAATTTACTGACACTTTGCCTCACTGAACAACACTGTCAGGCTGCCAGGAGCCATCCATTCTCAACAATACGTCTTACTCCCTCCAGCCCACAGCAACATATTGGTGGAGGCACCAACCCATGATATTCTGTAAAGACTGTCCATGATATGTCTAATTTTAAAGGGCTAGCATCTCCTCAAACACTGAACTCTCCCAAAAAGCCATTTTTTCTGTACATTTTCATTTAGGATCCAACCGTATAGTATAAGATGAACATCATAATTACAGACATAAATGTACCAACAGGAGAATGGCTGAAGTTTGCTTCTACATCAAAAGAATCAAGAATGTTTGAAGGGAATCTATCTCAAAATCTTCAACCTGTCTAATCAATATACTCCAGACTACTTTGTCCTAAAAGAGAAAACAGATAAGATCCTTTTTGGCAGCAGGCTTTTCTACAATAAGACCCTCTCCAACAGTGTAAATTAAGTGAGGAGCCGGTGGAGTGTGGTGGAGGGAGCTCGTGGAAGGAGGAATGTGGGCCTGAGGCAGAGCTGAGTAGCAGAGCTGAGCAGCAGAGCAGCGAGATGCTCTAGGGGAGACATTGGAGCCCACGTTATACTGCACCAGGGCCAGAGAGCCTCGCTGCCTGACAGCCAGGACACGCCAGGACCACTGCCACCATATTCTCAGGACATTCACATTATTCAAAGATAAATGCATTGTCAATTTTATGTCTCCAATTACTAGATATGTGTGCTGCTTCACTCTTCCCGTAGCCAAAGGTGGGCTCTCACCTCCACCCGCCGCCAGACACAGACACACTACAAATGAAATCAAATGTATATTAATTATTTAACCCTGCTGCTCCCGTGCTTTTGGATTGGAGCGCAGCATAGGTTGGGGGGGGGGGGGGGGGGGGGGGTGAGCATTGTACCATTGTTTGTCAAGCCTACCATAAGTATACAATAGCATTGTGTTATGATTTACCAAAAAATGCCTTCAAATTGACTTAGATCCCATTCATGTATCTGTGATACATTACTCCAATGTTTGACATACATACTACTCAGGCATGTGGACAGATAGGAGTCTACCTGTGCCTAGCACATGCCCCTTTGCCCTCACACTCGCCAAATGCCCTTTTGGTTGATAGTATAGATGTTTTTTTGTTTTTTTTACCGTTGTTGTTCTGAATCCACTGCCCGCAAGTTGTCGTGACTGTGTCTCATTAGCTAGGAATGTTGTTTGAAATGTCTGATACAACATACTTCGTTGATATCATCATAAACCTACTGCATACCCCTTAACAATATAGGTTTATGTGTGCATGGTGTGGTATTAGCCTGCTAACACTCATTGAGACAGACTGGTAGAATAGCTAGCATCAATATAGCTATCGCTAGCATTCACTGGTTGAAGTAACTTTTGAGTGTAACGGCATTGACCGGTATCTTTGACATGAATATATGTATCATTCACAACATTGGTACGGGAGCTATAACCCAGTTATAATAGTTTTTTTAAAAGCTGTACCCCGCTCGTCTTCGCTTGCGTGAATTTCGTTGAAAACATGACTTAGCCGTGTGGGGCTATGTATTTATGAGGCACTGTAACTAGCTTTCTTCATTTTGAGCACCTGCCCCCTGAAAGGTCTGTGTACTGCCCTGATACTACTACACTTTGAACCGAACCATTATCACACATTCCAAATCCCCTGTCCTTGAGGGGGCTGAGTACATGCACTTAGGTACATGTTCTTACTGAAGGCAATCAGATCCACTCTTGGGATCTCTTCCGACGGATGGGGGTTTATCACAACCGTTTTCAGTGTTTTGGACTTTGATGATAATGGCTGCAGCCTTCACACCACCACACATTAGAAACCTCCGACTTAGAGGATTACAGGCTCCCGCCACATCCGTAACCACACCAACAAGAGACAGGGCGAAAACAATTGTGAATTCATCCATGGTCTTTAGCAGCATCTCAAACCATTACCTCAAAGTTCACGAGCCACTGAAAGTAGCATCATGTTTGCGAAACCTCTCAAATTTAGAAAAGCATCTTCACTCTAACTATAATTCTGCTGATACTGTTTCGCTTTGGCACTGGATTGTTGAAATGACTCATCAAACAGATGAAATGCAGCCTTAAGCCTTTTAAAATGCTGGTAGGCTAATTATTTCTGAGGAAGAGGTTTGACCAGCATGACCACCTAGATACATAAATCAGGAAGGTAGAGATCTACTGGCCTGGCCAGAACAGGTAGGCTCTCTAACCAGAAGGCTCAGCTAATACGGATACTTAAAGTGTCACCAGCCAGTGTATGATAAGTTATTTGATTACCCATTATTTAACTTGCTTTCGTGGATGGACTGCTAACTTAAAAATAAATAAAAAAGCCAACTCTTGAATAAAGCTGTCCGTACACTAATCAATTTCTCATATCTAATGGTCACAGACTATTTTACTGAAATAATGTGTCTAAGATTACAAATGAAAAGCACACAGGGTCATTCTTTATCCCGCAGACAGATTAAATTCCAGACCCTGTTACTGTAATAGGCACACTTGTAGCTCTCCATGAATTACAACTCTAATTACATTAGGGACTATTTTAAACAAAATAACACATTTCTCAGAATCCATAGGTGTAATTTATAGCAAAGCCAGGTTCATTTTCCAGAGTAATCCATTTCTTGGTGTGGTAGAGGACTAATATAATTATGGGAAGAAGAGCTGAGAGCCAGGTATCGCAGTCAGCACAGAAGGTTTGGAAGATAAATGAAGATGCAATTTATTCAGTCATAATTTCATACCGAAAACGCCATCAAGGAGATCCATATTGGCATCAGCAAAGGGAAAGGCACTTGTAATAGGAAGCATTATAGACAAGGCAAGCGTTATATATTAAGGCTTATACAGTACATGACCCCCATTTCTGCATTATCACTAAGTTATTCTCCAGGTAACTGTGTAATGGAAGCGCCTTTTTGGTTATGCGCTTTAGATTTGCCCTGGTTGGGTTACATATAGCAATAGTTTATCATATCAGAACTATCAAATAAGAGATTCATATATTAGAAATCTCATGAATACCTTTTTTATTAACAGTAAAAGATCAGTGGAAATGCATAGATTGACAACTCTATTATTTGACAGGGATGTGTAAAAATGCAAATAAGTGCTCATTGCAAACCTTGTCCAAAGCTGACATAATAGAGGAGGATGTTTGCAGTATAGTTAAAAGATCGAACTATAGGCTAGGCTTTGGCCAGTAACTATTGGTCTTCATTATTTGCATTTCTGACAACTACATCATGCTACAGAGTGAAACTGGTGGCTATGTGATCTTAAGATAAATGAATACGCACCCCAACTCAAATCACACCAGTCATTTTGACATTACATGCTGTGTTTCTTTTACCACAAAAGGAAAATGCAGTCAGTGCATCCTCACAAAAAGTTTGATCATGCTACAGCCCATTGTTGAGTAGCCTACAATCTTTTACCTCACCTAGGCCGTTGTGTCTCAGCATCCCAACTCTAGAAGAGTGAATATAACTCCTATTAAATCAAATTCTCGAATGGTTGCATTACATGTCCATCCCTTGGTAGGCCTATGGTACAGATTCATTAATAATTTGTGAACATGAACAAGGCCATTCATAGACTTGGCTTGCACGACGGGAAATGGGCTAGAGCTTCGTTGGTCAGATTTCAACTTGATGAATTTACCAGAGTAAGGCAGACCTTTGACACACTGTTACCTTCTTTTTATGTTTTATTTGTTTTCGTGTATGTTTTCTTTCTCAATTTGGTCAGTTTGCAGAAGAAATAAATACTTATCTGACGTCATATTCATAGTCACTTGCTCCTCGATGAGCCGGGAATAACTTATTCAACTCTCACATTACGCACACGTGCTTGCGTGTGTTTTCATTGGGTTGGGTTGAACTTGTGGTGACCCAGTACCCCTAGCGAGTTCCCCACTGTTCGATCTACACAAGCTTCCTCCTGGAGGGCCACGGTCCTTCCGTTCCTCAAATGTGAGTACTGGATATCAAAGAGGGTAAATGTGGCTATGAAGAAAACCCTGGGTTGCCGACCACTTTTCGCTTAGTGTTTGCATGTTAATTCTAGGTAGCTTAATCCTTACCACAACTCTGGTAATCAAAGACTTTAAAAGACTTTATGTTGTTCTGACAAGGGTCAGAAGCTTTCATTGTAAAATAAAAGATGGGTAGGGGGTGTAGTCTTAACATTAGCCTTTAGTTGTAATGCGTTTGCCACACAAACTCTGCGTGAGCAACACAGTACAGGTTTGTAAACAAATTTTGACACACACGGAACTTTGTTTGTAGTTGAAAATGGACAAACCATTTGCAAAATTGACATTCATGAAAGGTGCGTTTTCAATCTGAGACTAAATACAACGTGAATGTCGACATGAGTTATATGTATTTTATTAATTGCTGTCACTTCAAATGGTATAACTGCAGTGACTCTTCAATGATGCTATTATTATACTCAACAATCGTATATTTAAACCTGAGCGTTAGTGCATTCTTCAGCAGACTGAAGAAATATCCTGAGCACAACCTTACACCATGGCTTTTAAATAAAACATATTTGGTTAATTCAGGGTGACATAGACATACAGTACATGGGTAGTTAAATAGACTGCATAGCTCATGATAGAAGTCGGAGAGTAGTTTGAGAAAGATGTAAACTTAATTGACATTTTATTAACAATTGCATTGCATCACTTCTAACACTTCGGGGCTTCCCCCTGCAAATGTCTGATTCACACTTGATTTTATAAACCTAATCTTTACATAATAAGGCATTTGGTTTAATATTTGGTTAATTCAGTGTAACGCTTCGATCAGTCATCAATAAGTAAGGCAATTATAGTTCAAGACACAAACAGTGGCCCTTGATTGAAACTTCACAAACAATTTCATTCACAACATGTTGGAACTTTCCCTCAGTCAGATAACTTAACAAAAGGCACCGTGTTAATTCTTAATATCATAAAAGACATTAGTGCAATTAGTGGGTGTATCTTATTTACAACAGATAAGAAAAGCCTAAGGTGACAACAGAACTCTGAGTAAACCACAATGATGTGCTCAACCCCTCCAGTTATCCGCTGTGGGAGAGCGTGATGGGCGAGCAGGGAGGGGATGAAACTGGAGAGTTGAATTCTGATGATGGGGACGAGTCTGAGTTCTTCGATGTGGGAGGCACGCACATCCTAGTAAGGCCTTCTTTCTCTCTCTTCTTTTGTTTCATTCTTCTGTTTTGAAACCATATTTTCACCTGGGTTTCATTCAGGTGCAAACTATGGGCTATCTCAACCCTTCTTGACCTGGTGAGATACTTGTTGAAATGAAATTCTTTTTCTAATTCTGTTAACTGCTTGGTTGTGAAATTTGTTCTTGGAATTGATCCGGCGTTCGATAATCCATATTCAATAGCTTTACCTGTAAAATAGTCAAATAACAATGTCAGGTTGAGTCTTTATAGTCAGTTAAAGTTAATCAATTATATGTTTTGTTTTTCAATTATAGAGTAGCATTTACTTACTGATTTTGGGGTTGCTTCTTTTGATTTTCATCCAGTCAAATGTATTTGCCAAAACTTGCGGCTCCTCTTGCCTAGGACCAGTTCTTGGACAATTCTCATGGGATGTTGATGCATTCTGATGACTGGCATTGACGAATCCTCGCGATATCTTTATGCTCTGCCACTGCTGGTTTGTTTCTCTAATATCGTGGTAGTAGGTCTCTGTGGGATGGCTGGGGAAAGGACCGTTTCCTGAATATGCCGAGTTCACGCACTGGGTATGCACCCTGTTCTGTTCCACGTCGTTGTAGCATCCATATGCCAATTTATAAGCAAGTCCCTGATCCACGTAATTGCCATCAGATACAGATGCGTCGCTATCGCGTGGCACCTTAAACACACCTTGATGATGCACTCCTCCTGATATCGACCGACTGCTGCTCTGGTGGTCCAGCATACCTGACGAAAGTCTCCCAACTATCTCCCCGTGGTACTGAAGTGTCCCTGGTTTGTGTTCGTCGTGACAGAATTTCACAGGCAATGGCATCATGTCGCCTTCCGAGTAGAAGTCTAAATACGAGCTCATGTTGGCCCTTGTAAATCGGCGTTGTAAATCCACCAGAGGTTAATGATTTCCAGCGCCCCTTGTCCTCATTAGTTAGCCTACTGTACTTCCTGGCCCAACATGTAAATATGACCCACTACTGAGCAGGCGTGGTCTGGGCCCCTTTTATCCAATCAGGGCCACAAAGTGGAGCACCCAAGTGAGCTGCACTTAACTTCGTTCCCTACGGACCGGCAAGGATGTGCATGGACTATAACTCCCAAGTACGTTCCATATAAATGACGCATATACTGTGTACGTCATAACAATAATCATTGTTTGTGTTATAATGTAATAAGCTCATGTTTAAAGTTATTGTGAAGTAAACAGGAATGGGTTGGTGTTAGACATCCAATGTTTTGTAATTGTAATCATTATTAGCCGTTTTATGTGTGAAAATGTAAAAGACGCGCTGGCATGCCTCTACCACCACTACTACGATTAGGCCTACTACCATAACAATAACAAAAAATTACTCCTACTAGGGCCTGTACTACTAGTAACGATAATCAATAATGACAATATCATATTTATTTATAGGCCCATATGATACTTTAACAGGGAAGCAGTAAAATGTATATCTATTATATATTTGTTTTACTCGTAAAAGTTATACTAAACAAGTTAACGTTGGCGGTGTTTCTGTGTCAAAACAAACTGTTTGATACATTATCATGTTCACAATACATTTTTTATTGTTTAAATACATGCCAAATTACACACACTGTTTTTATGAAGTAGGCCTAGCGAACACAAAGCATGCACAGGCCTGCACCGCAAATGCCGACAAAGTGACTGAAATGATGGGGGTCCACGGATACATGACTAGCCATGCACACAAAAAAACATTTTGATAGAAGGATACATAGCTATGTTCAAGTGATAATGTGCCGCCCAGATACACACTATGCTGACAGCCAAGTACTCTAAATGCCTCCTGAATAGTACAGTTTCTGTCACCAATATCAGATAGGCCTACCAAATACAATTTCGAGATATATGAGAATAGTCTAAAATAACATTGTGGGACTTCTGTACAATAACTAATTGGAACTTATTTGAACCATATGGAGACAGACCTTAGTTTACAACCATGTGAGAGGGGGACTGGCGGGAACAACAGAGAAAGTTGCTCTTGGTTGATGCTGTAGCGTGACCAATGATAGGCTCCACCTGCACACTCTACTGCACACGTCACTGTAAACAAGAAATGTATTTCCCTCTTAATTTCCTTTGTAGTAGCTATAAGCTTCATAATAATCTTGCAATAATTAACTGAAGAGTGTGCTTGAATGTCAAGCATATTGTTGAGTAAATCAAATATATGGGCAAACCATTCCAGGGCCATTACCCATCATAAACCTATTAACGTTATGGCGCACTGTGGGCAATCTGTTTCACCTTTATGGTGTGTCCATGTCATATATAAAACGAAAATATCACTGAAGGAATCATAGGTGCCACGTACCCTTTATGGAAGGATCAAACGTACATTTAATCTTAATTCACTCTTTGAATCCTTATTTGAATTGGCTTCCTTCTTTGGAGAGAGATTTATTTTTGGCTTTACCCCCATTATAATAGCTCCAGCGTTGGTTGGGTGATGTGCGCAAAGTCCATTATATCAAGGTATCAACGTCATCGTTATCTGGATGGAGAAAATGTATGAGGAAAGATGAAAGGACAAGCTCACCGAGGGTTAAAATGGCCGCCATCTACTGTGTCGAACAAGATGGTACTTCAGTGCCTCTGATGTAGGGCATACAATCAAAGTAATTAAAAGGCTGAGATTCTATTTTAACATATTAGAAAAATGCAAATTATTAATCATGTGCTATAAACAGCTTTCGCGAATTACTTTGGTTTAATTTCATTCAGACGTTGAATCAGTCTATAATGCTTTTCTTATCTGAGGAATTGAATGCATTGAACACATTTCCAGACCCACTTACTTTCTCTCGACGCCTCTAATGATACCTTCCGTGGCTCAGAATCGTTGTCTAAGCGCGCCCTCGTCCCTCTCATTCCGTGACATTTATTAAGCCAGGGCTATGTGCTCTTTGTACATCTACCAAAGTTTGGCCTCTCAGTTTGAAATGTGTTTCTAGAATTTGGAATGCAAATGCTTTGTTCACAAGGAGGTGGAATCAGTGTGGAGTCTGAAAGCGACGAGTTTTTGATTAATGAGCTTTGAAATGTTCTCTCCAGTAGGAAGAAAGGATGCGGGGCACTCTGCTATAGATGCCTAGCTCAACATAGCCTACCGCTGCAGCATCCATCCTTTGTCACTCACTAACGTTGAACAGACTATTGTAGAATATTAGGCCTATACTGTGGCCTATGTATTTTTCCGATTTACGAATATTTTGTTACGCAAATATATTCTTTGTGCTTCTCAAACGTTAAAGAACACTCCAAGTGTTTTCTGTTGTTATACGCCTACACAGTATGTGGACTTGTTTAGCCTACAGTTTCAAATAATGACATTGATAAAGGAAAATCCTCATAAAAAATGTGGAACGTGTGGTCTGCTTCACGATAGACTGTGGTAATAAATCAGCAACTTTGAGATGAAATATACGTTTTGGAAACAAAAAATAATTGGAAAAAGCAAATTAATTAGCCTTCCCTGTCAAAAATGGAGCTTACATTGTGAAGAATATAGTCTTCCTGCGCAATTTGACTTCAGGCCTAATAGGAGTGTCTGTGTCTTGGAAAATGTGCATTTCTTCAGCATCAAGCAGACATACACGGTATCTGGTTACTCTTTCGATTCAATTTCACTCTCCCCTCATATGTGAAAAACGGATAGTCTTCCGTGTGTGTCTGATTTGAGCGACGAGACATGCCATTTCTTTGTTAAGGCTATAAGCCTTCTATTTACAATGTCATTATACTTCAAAATGGTGGCAATTTCACGTTTCTACGTCTGTTATGTGTATAAATAACGGTGCTTTTCATCCATTGTGTAAATTTAAGCACTTTATTTACAAAATGTTAAACACAATAAAATAGAACATTTTCATATCATTAGCGTTTCATAAATGTATGCATGGACAGTCCAACTGATGAAATAACAATGACGTGATATGAAAATTGGCAATGACGACAAATGACATGCTGGTGTGTTACATTTTTATAATATTCGGTATTTCAAAAGGCTACATATAACTTTGTTTTTCATAGAGGTATTGACACAAGATAAATCATGAAAAATGCCCCAATACTCCAAGATTTACACTTAGGGGGTTTCTACTACAACAACATAAAACCACCAGCCATTGAAACCATGTCTTAAAACTAGCATTCACCAAAAACCTGTGTACCTATTGAAGGGCTATGATGTCAAAGTCTGTCGAACTATGTTGCATAAATTCTAGATGTCCATATAAATAGGCATATATGTAAATGATAAATAATGTGTGATACAAAAAATCGTTAAATAATACATATAGGAAAGGAGATAAATGCAATACAATCTTGGAAAAATAAATAAGACGCTTCAAATTTAGAAAATTTGAAATTAACAAACAGACACCTTAGAGTTTTTTTTTCTATAAAATCCATCCCTATAAAGATGGGTGACTACTGTCAGATCTACAGGACTTACCTTCAAGTAATGTTATGACATTTTCAGTCCCCATACTGCGCATTGCACTTCAGAAAACGAACAACTGACAAACAAACGGTCTCCTCTACGCATCCTCAACAGTCAAGAAAAATGTACCACAGCTATTCTTAGAAAATAATTACACAATAGCATTAATAGTAATATCAATAATAATACTGGGTAATACACATGACTCACTTGTAGTGTAATCATATAAATTACTTTAGACTAGTGAGGTAATAAAAGAGCGTAACATAATTTGGGCACACAGATGGATTCCTCACAAATTACAAATGCGTTAGTTTAGGCGCTTCCTGAATCCTTCCCTGAGACGCATGGTGAGAGGTGAGGTCTGTGTATGTGGGATGGGGGTCACAGGGTCCATGGTGGTGGTTGCCTGGAATCTGAGCGGCACAGCTGTAGTCCACGCTGGCGGATGAGGGATGAGGGAGATGGCCGAGGTTGAACATGGGGCCCGAGGCTGGCATGGAATCAACGAAATTTCCCCCAACGTACACCGGACTGCCTTGCAAATTAGCGTTGGCAAAGCCACCATTGCCTTGCATGCTGTGGTGTTCGTATTCGGACCCCGGATACCTTTTTTGTTGCGGTATGCAACCACCTAATGGTGCCGTGTACGCAGCCAAGCCGTACATGTTTTGCTGGGGTTTGGCGAATGATGGGGGCGAGGGCGCATCATAGCTGAGGCTGTTTACATTTACAGAATATCCAATGTGATTTGGGCCACTTAATGGTGGGCTTCTGTCCGGGGAGTGTCCGATGGGAGAGTGCATTATCCCCTTAGCCTTCTGATCCTTTTTGTATTTCATCCTTCTGTTTTGAAACCAGATCTTTATTTGGCGCTCAGTGAGATTCAATAAATTAGCCATCTCCACTCTTCGGGGACGACACAGGTACCGGTTGAAATGGAACTCCTTCTCAAGTTCTACAAGTTGTGCACTGGTGTAGGCAGTTCGGACCCGTTTGGAGGCTGGACCAGGTGGACTTTTTTCATCGCAGGACTCACCTGAAAATACATAGTAAACACCATAAGTCTCTATGTATTATGAATGATTTCACATAGGCCTACGCAGTTGCCTAAAATGACCCATGCGCACAGTAGAATAATCGCCCTTTTACGCACGCATTACGCACCACCATGTCCAGACGAATCATGCTGAAACACACACACGCACGCGCACGCGCACACACGCACATACACACACACACACACACTGTACCTTCTGCAGTTGTACAATTGTTGCTGCTGTTGCTTTTCTGTTTGGCGTTCGATCGCGTCTCCTTCATCCATGGGAAAATTTGCTTGTTAATGACTGGGGTGGCAGTATTTGAAGCATTGTTTGGGGGAGATTTCTTCTTCTGAGATGAAGTGTTGCTGGAGTTAGGGGAAGATGCCGACAATGGAGGTGCCTGCGGCTGTTCACCAATACTCGACTGTTGGGTGTTTCCTTGGCTGCTACTTGGTCGCATGCAGTTGCCGTTCATGTCATTGTCTTTATGAGTTGGTGGCCGTACAGTTGTGGTTTGTATTGGACAAACTGGACCCTGATAATCACTCTCAAGGTTAGAAGTGGGGTAGGGCTGGTGAGATGGGCCATACATATATGAGTCGGATTTGGGGTAAGAGTAGCTTCCAAAAAGTCCAGAATTATCGTAGTATGTAGCTTTCTGCATTGTGAAGATTCAAACCAAGGCCCTATCCAATGGCATGGGTGTTCTTGTATCACGTGATTGGAGTTTCCCACCGCCTCTGTATTCCTTGACCTACGAAGAGAAGAGTTGTTAGGCTCATAATGTAGGCAATATGAATTGAACGTGTACTAAACTATGATTGAGCATACACTGTACTATGGATTGAAAAATAACCTTCCATCAATAAACCGAACATTTAGTCCTTTTCTTAAGATTCCTGAAGTCTGGTGTTGGTTTCAGTATAAGTCCAGGCCATATTATAAACAAATACAATCATATTTGATCACGTGATCTATTATGAAAATAAAAACAAAAAAATGCTGTTTTGTAATAGTTATAACTTCACTTTCCAAACTATGCTTTCTTTAACTATCAAATCATCAATAGGCCTTCTTAACCTCTCCCCTTTGAACCATTTGGCATGTTTGGCACAAAAGAGTTAACGTTTAACTTTTGCCAAAAGATCAAAAGATCTTCTTGAATTACTTAAGAAAATAAGCTGAATCAGCATTTGGTTACCCACACAATATTCCTTTCAGTAGCCTAACTAATCACAAACCACCATCAGCTCTTACTTTCCTATTTAACACGTCAACATGTAATACGACTTCTCTCGTTTGATTTGGAAATCTGATTTATAAACGAAATCTCGTTCATATGTTTTGTTTATTTGTTGTTAACTTATTAAGTCCATCTCGCGCTCCTGTAAGTTTTATTTTTTAAATATTTTGAATGCTACTTCCATAACCTTATTCAAAAAGCTATTATTAAACCATGAAATTATTTTAGAACATATTATCACAATGCACGTGTGCTAAGGGGGGTTATGATGCTAAAATAAGTGCCATCCCCTCTCCCTGTTTCTCACCAAAAATATTGGGGTGGTCGGAATGGGTGGGATCCTTATATGCTAATTATGTGCATATAAAACAAATGCATCGGTGTCAAAACTTTGCTCTTGAATTCTGGCACCCTCATGTAGCCTGTAATCAGTAAGCCTATATTTAGACTGTAGCTACCAATCTACCAGAGCCTAGACTACATATAAAAACGATATTTTTTTCACCCAACATATCTCACTGCTTTTGGAAACGATTTCACATTCAATTCTTGACATAAGTAACACACTGAATGACCAAGGCATGCATGGAGACAAACTAATAGCCTACAGTAGTTGAATCAGTCTTCCCTGAATGTCCGCGCGTGCATATCAATGCACCTGTCATTGTGGACCGCAGCAAAATTTATGACTGCAAATGTTATGGTCGTAAACGCCTTAGAGAGGAATGAAAAGAAAATCACTCCTCAAGACTTGCTACCCTCAGAAGTGTAAAACTAAGCGTAGGAGGAAGGCAAGCTAAAAAATGCCATACTCTGCAAGTTCTGCAGCAATAATAGAGAGGCCGTTTATATAAATCGAGCCTCAACAATCATTCTGCATTGCCGCTACTACGCTCTCGCAAACGCACGTTTGAAACCGCAGAAAATGGAATCGTTTTGTTTATAAAGAGGACCATCGTCACTGACGCAAAAGTGGACATATTCCTGTTTGAAATTCGTATTGAGGTGATGGGATGACTGGTGAATTATGTTTTGATTTTAAATGTTACTTCTGAATGTCCCACTGGGCAAAAACTGGTTGAATCAACGTTGTTTCCACGCCATTCCAACAGCAAAATGATATGTGATGACGTTGACTCAACTTGGAAAACTTATTTGAATTGCAAAAAGCACAAAGGAATTTCGTATTTTTCCAAAAACCCTACTTTTAACCTAAATCCTATGATATTAAGACTTTTTTTTGTTGATTTCACATTGAATTTACGTTAGTTGACAACTCAACCAAATGTAAATCCAAACTAAACGTTGAAATGACATCTGTGCCCAGTGGGGTATGTATATCTCATAACCAACTAGTGTATGGATATGTTCCCTATGCTCTGTTTAAACAAAGAAATGATGTTCTGTTGCAACTTGCATCTGGCCTTACTCTGCATTCTTGCATGTCAAGATGATGAACATTCTTCAATGTTTAAAGAATAAAGTGCATGTTTTAAACGAGCCTCTGGTAGACTTGGTTATATTGGCCTACAAGGGAAACTGAACATGCTAATCCGGAGAATTGAATTAAACAGTGGAATTTATAATCTAGATCATCTGTTTATCTTTACATTTTACTTAACTTTACCTTTTGAACACTGTTTTTTGAGAGTAAAAAAAATGCATATATAGGCCTATGCATGACACATACAGGCTTGTTTTCTATATGTGATGTGAATATGTAACGGAAGTTCATTAAATAAATGCTGCTCACCGTATTTTATGCAGATATGTGTCGTATTTTTCTTCACGTGCTCATCGTTACATCCACCTCGACCTGAAAGCGAAAACAATACATGGAGTTTCACAAAACTGCTTGAGCACCACCATTTCCTCATTTTATTGGAAGGACATTGGATTACTGTAGGGTAATCATTTCATATAACAAACTGAACCATTTCTATTGCTTAGATGTTCTGTTGAAATGCCATCGTAGGCCTACTGGTTTTATTTTTTTTACAGTGAGAATTTGATATAGCACCATAATGAACTTCTATGAACAAGTATCTTTTCTAATCATCATAAGAGCATACACGATAAGAAATGGGACAATTCAGCAACCACAAATTCCAACACAATATTATTTATTTTAAGGCATTTTAAAACCGAAAATGTAGTTCAGTGATGGAGAAGAAAATCTTACACTGAAGATTCTAAACAAAGAAAGAGCTGGCCAAAATATTTAGCAGTCATAAGCCTTTTGGCTGACCTTTGGCTTGTTCAGCAATAACTCATAGATTAATGAACAACGAGCGGAAGGCGTTCAAGAAAGTCACAATGAAATCCTAACCACAGTACTTTTCACCCGTTTTTTAAAAGCTGAAACATTGCCTGATGATGGGACACATGGCCACATTTGAGGAGATAATCATCAGAAATAAGAAACTAGTCTGTAGGCTACTTGATGTAAGTTTTAACTATGCTTTACTTAGCTATCTGTAAGCTAATAGAACATGATTGAGAATAGTGTCTCTCGGCAAATAGCAAATGTTATCATTGACATATAGCCTAGCGTGTTTTAGAAATGTGCAGAACTCCGAAATTATGTTGAAGTCGAAGTCGATATGTTTTGAGTGGATTTGAAAGTGTATTGTTACCACATGTTGTTACTACTCTGGCCAGACATGACTTGTCTTTTCAGACAACAATGTTTCTCGCCTACGCATTGCTACGGTAAGTTTGGTATATACAATGTCTGCTTGTATTTCATCGTTTTCTTTGTGTCCATTGTGCGCTTTGGATATAAAGTTGACTTTAAAGATGGTTTATTTTGAACGTTTACTTTAGTAGTCAAAAAATAACCAATAATATCCCTTTTGTGCATCCCTGGGCTGGGAAGCAAGATATGATATAATTAACTAATTGTTCATACTTAAACATGTGTATAAAGCTAAGGCCTATAGCTTTTATAAGCTTGTTAATTTGGCTACATTTAAGACGAATTTGAGTGTAAATCCTCCGAATTATTGGATGTGTTGTTTTTGTTATTGTCATTTGATTCTTATCGCTAGTTTGGCAGCTCTTTATAGCTTCCAGGCATATTTCCATTAAAATGTGTTGCCACTAAACGCACATTCTGAACTAAAAATACTTTGCAAATATTTACTTGGAATACAATTTGTTTAAATTCAGTATTTGTCAGCCAGTCATATTTCGTTATCAAAGCGCAGTATAGTCAGACAATAGTGAATTAAAAATCATTCATAATGACTTGAACATATATTACAGTCAATAACATAAAAGGACAAGTCAACCTGAGCAGTATTCGAACAATAGCCTATTGTTTAGACCTGTTCTTAATTCATATTTGATTCTCAAAGGCCTATAAAAAAAAAACATTTGCGATTCAGAATTATCCAATAACTTCACGAAGGAATCATGTAAGCCTAAGTAGAAATGAGTGCAGAACGTCAACTGAAAGTGTTTCATATAGCCTATGTTATTGAAATAAAAAATACGTCTATATCTATTTATATATTTCTTATTTACAAATGGAGAAATCCTGAAAGTAGTTCTCTAACACAAATTAAAACAATTGAATCCATTCCAAATATTATAACATTTGCAGGTTAACAAAGCCATATAGTTGAAACCACATAAATCATGTCTAACATCACTGTGACGATAAGACAACAAATTAATGTGATTTACGATCTAACAACCTAGGAGTCCGAATGAAAAGTTCCTCTGCTTCTTTTTCCTTTTCTTTTGGTCAGTTTTCATCAAACTGCAAAATCAGCTGAAAACCAATTGTCAAAATACGTCTGTCCAAACTAACCTTTCAAAGTGGTTGCTCAAAATTGTGAACCTGTCTTAAAATCGTATCTAAGGTCCATAAGACTTAAGCTATAAGCGTAGTTACCGACAAGAGCGACATTAATAAAGATCAACTCCTTTGAATGGAATAAATCATATTTATTCTCTAGCATTGTGTAAAGCTATGGTTAAAGGTTGTATTTTGCCATACAATTGCTTACCTGTAAATCAATTTATCATATACTTGTGTTTCTTAGTCTCAATTCCTTTCCTTGCAGTCTCTAGAATATATCCTTCACCCTTTGTCTGTAGACAATACTGTCCTAAACCTGATCTTGCGGTTTTTCAGACATTTCCATATACCAATGCAGACAGTATTCCCGATAGAATGGAAAGACTCACGCTCAACTACCAATAAAAAACCAAGGCATCCTTATTCCACCCCAAAAAAATCTGGCAATCATCTCCCATTGAAAAATACAGGTTTTCAGACACAGTCACCGAAATGAAGCTATCATTAAGATTTTTGGTGTTTCAGGAAACCTTTATGATGACAAATAAAGGCACGACCTTAAAATACAAGCATATTTGTTCACGTGATCGGGATGTTCTGATTGAGGCTGCTTCTGCAAGCAAGCCTTGACTCCCAAATCCTTTCTTTAAATGATGGCGTTTACATTTCTTTATCTGACCTGTGTCCATAGTGAAAATGCTCAACTTGCGATCAACTTGGATTTCATTCTGGTGATGATCTTCTTTCCATTGTAGAAATATAATTAGATGTATTATTCGGTCAGGTTACTGGGCATACTATGCCAATTTAATGACACGGGTGGCTATTTAGTCGTCTTTAAGAGATAATACATACATACAAAGTGCATTTCATGTTTACCTGATTATATAGCCCTTATACGGTATTTTGGTAATATTTGATTTCTCATAAAACTGCTGTTGAAAGAGAAATGAATTAATAAAAATACAACCTTGATTAGAATGTAGTTTTGAGAATTCTGTACAAATGTAGGGTTCTGAACATAATTTCTGATACATTTGGACGTGTATTTAGATGCATTATTGGTACTTGAAACTGCTATCATATTGTTATCACAATTGTTTAAAAAATAAAACGTTTTTTTTACCTCTACAATATGAGATGTGAGATGTGCATTTTAGAATGTTATGAAATCTATTGACCAATATTATTAATGCATGAGAAAAGGCCGGTGGAATTGTATACAAATAAACAAATTTGGAAACCCTCGTCTCTTCTGTGCTATTTCTCATGGTGTTCGGCCGTACAATAGCCTGCTTTTGAGCCTGAACACATTCAAGGAAAGTCACATTTTCTGTTTCAGTCACTGTTTTCGATGTAAATTACAAAACGCCTTCAAATGACAATTCGTGAGGTTAAAAATCCACTGGAAGATGGAGATTTAAAGCCATAAAAGACAGCGGGGAAGCTGGCCGAGAGGTAGGCCTATCTTGTACTGAGGAAAGGACGCAGGACTACTAGCGTCGCAGCATATGTTCATGGGGTAATAAAAGTGAAAGATTTACAGTGTTCGCCCGGCCCCCCAACAGCCTCGCACCCTTTCAGGAATTACTGAGAATGATTTACAACGAGGCAGATAACTGTCAACCTGCTCAAACACTACTTTTACTACTCTCAGAAATACATTTCAAATTATGCCCCATCAACAATATAAACAATGTTAGCAAAGGGGAGTCATCCGAGTTCATTCCAAAGAGATATATTCTTACAACGTTTCCGATTTTTTGTTTTTTACCATTATGCAGGTAGCTGGCGTGTTATGCAAAGAATAGTCTTTGTATTATGACATATTGCACTTGTACCACTTTGAAATGTTTTTCATCTTAACACACTGTTTACATTTTGTAACAGGCAATTTGGTGTAAACCAATAACTGAGTTGCTCTCTTTGGTGATATTATAAATCACAGAGGCCCGAGCATACAGCCCTCAAGAACGAACTAGAACTGCCCAACAGTGCTGCATTCATTCTGCCCACACATTCATAATCACAACCATTTCACACAGTAAAGGTGGCTGAAAATATTTACTTACTCACTTGCTAAGAAACATAACACGGATCTTAGTTGTAAAATATTACCACTTTATAATATCGACATTGTCCTCTTGGTCTATTTTTTTTCATAAAAACCACAGCACTGAAGAACCCATAACAAGTTCAGCCTGTCCAGGGCGCACTCATCAAAGGGCGCTATTTATCAAATATCTGACAGATATGGTCATTTACCATCTTACTCAAAAAAATAATTTAAAATATTTACCTACCAAGCTTCCATTGGTTGAGATGCTGTGCTAAAGTGCTGGCTACAGTTGCGTTGGGTATCGGAGCGTTTGGATATTATTTTCTTGGGATCTCTTCAGTTTTCAAGTCTGATAGAGTCCTCGCGATTAATGACGACGCCGTGTTTCTAGGGGACGTGCTGCATTAATTATTTAGACAATCACGTGGTCAGAAAAGGAGAGAGGAGCGGTATAGACTCCGAATTATATCTTTGAATGCAGACAGCACAGTTTAATATATCTTAAAGGGCTGTCTCGCTTGGCGAAGACAGTTTCTGCGAACAGCAGGAAATCAAATATGGCCGATTGAAAGCCATTGTGAGCGCGGCAATGGTGTATACCATATTCGGTGCAGTGTCATTGAAAATGGCACCTCTTATGGCTCTCATTTATTGTGTTCAGACATGTAGGTCAATGCACACTGCACATTGTCGGGCAAGTACTGAAATATGATTGCTTTTCTCAAACTCTGTGTTACATAAAAGGCATTTTATGATTATTCCCATGGTCATTTCAGTGAACAAGAGAGACAATTTACATGTTTACATGCCTCATAGGTCCACTGTGGAAAAGAAACATGAAAATATAATATTCAGCAATCCATTGGGATAGTCTTGAAAACACACGTACAACAACATGGGTTGCATGTAGAACTGTTGTTTAGCCTATGTTTAGGCTACATAAGGATTTTCTTGGTCCGAGTGAAGTTGGTGCAGTTTTCTTTCTTTTGCAATGACATCATCACGCTTGCACACTGAAATACATGTAGTGGCAAACTAAAGATGAATAAGTGTAAGTGACACAAGGCTTCCCCAGCTAAACTTATAAAGGAGTGCGCGCAAATGTGAGGACACATGCACACCCGTGCACGCACGCACGCACGCGCGCACACACACACAAAGAGAAACAGATAAGCACTCAAATGAAACAAGTTTTAATCCAAGCATGAACATTTTATTTGATCACAAATATAATCCCACTGATCCTGCATTCATAAAACCTATGGCACTGAATCTAACATTGATGTGGGTTAGGGGACATTCATGATTCTTGCTATAAAATGTAACTTACCGGCCAATGAAACACGTTATATTAGTCAACTATGCCATCATTTTTTCAAACAAGCACAATTAAGAAAAACGTTGTCTGCGAGATGTGTGGTCGAACCCAACCCATAGGCTAAATCCTAATTTGAGGTATCGACTCGTAACCTTTGACTAAATCATGGGTTGATGTCAATGAGAGAGAGACATGCATAAAGTTCGAGTTATGTGGGTATATCGCAAGTAAGGCCCTATTCCATGTTCTTCTATGCTTTGCTATGGAACCCAAATGTTACAGAATGCCTCATTTTACGCATTATGGAAATATTTTGGGGGTATCTGATATTTCACGATCACGAAAGCCACCAAGATCGTGTGTGTGTGTGTGTGTGTGTGTGTGTGTGTGTGTGTGTGTGTGTGTGTGTGTGTGTGTGTGTGTGTGCGTGCGTGCGTGCTCGCGCGCGCACATTGATTAACTATTTTATCTGCTCAATGGCCCAGCATGAACCTCTGAATACTTGATAAAGAAATCTATTGACAAATGTGAGTGCTCTGTGCCACCATAATGCATCAAGTAACAATCTTTATTTTTCCATGAAAGTTGTGCATGACACCTGTGAATGTACAGAATAAAAAGCAGGTACAAAAATAAAGTCAGACAGGATTGCATATTAACATGGTGAGACATGAATACACAATCAGTACCGTTTGAGGTGCATCTGGCAGAATACATATAGGCTTTAAAAAGTTAGCCTACATGTTTAACCGAGTTACATAAGCGTCCAATATTCTATAGCAAACCAATACTAAGGTAGAATAGAAAAAGTATCTAAATGAAACTCAATGTGAATAGCGCCTGTAAGAGAAACAAGGCTGTATTGGTCGGACGGGTCAAGGGTTTAGAGGTCACTCCTCGCGGCTGAAATGTGTCTAAGGCGCTAGAAACAGTGTCCTCTGGATGAACCTGCCTCTGGAGCTTTTTGTCGAACTTCAGTTGAAATAGCTTTTCAACTTCTCATCATGAAGACTCTTCAGAGGGAAGACATCTTCGCAACACAAGAGGTTATGATTATTTTTGTCACGAGGACGATGATTGGAGTAATACAGGAATATCTGTCTTGAAACATGACATGAATGCCTGTGTGGCTTGGTTTGGTATAAATGAATGCCATAGTTAGATTTTAACGCCAGCTAAGCGTATGAATTAAACGATTTTACAATGCATAACAAAAGAGACAATTCTAATAATCCACAACAGTTTTGAAAATATCTCATTAAATAAACGTTTGTTTCTCAAACATGTTCAGAACAGTTGTGGGTTTTAGGAAATGTACAGATATTTAATTAAATAAATAATCATAATGAAATTTAAACACTATATTACAAAATTAGTATAATAAAAATGGGGGAAACATATGACACCTTTTTTTTAGTCCTCAACGTCCTTCACATTTAATATAGTTTTAATAGTGTTCTGTTTGATATGGATCAAAATAAAAATAGCGAAGTATCTTAAAAAATATAAATTCGATGCAAAGAACAAGGGAACTCATGAAAGAGTTTCAGATGCCATTTGTGAGACCCTCTTTAAATGTACACTGTTTACAAAGATGTCAAGAGAGATTTATAACCGAATAAGGGTACTGGGAAAGGTCTGCACACAGGAATGTCTTGTTTCTCGATAGAATTTAACGCCATTTTAAAAACTTTATTGTATAAAAGATCAGAAAACGTAAACAGAACAATTCAACCAGTTAGCACCCATAAATACGAGTTCACTACTTTAAAAAAAACTAGGCTATATAAAAGTAACAAATATTGTCACAAATGTATGGATCAACTGATGCTTTGTGTGCAATGGTCATTTTATTTTTTGCAATATATGAATCAAATATGGTTCTTTTTAGAAGCTTGATTTCATCACAAGACAATTTCATATTAACGTGTACAAAAGTTTCACATAATTGTAAGTTTTTTCCCCCTTTTAAATAAAGATATAAATGTTCAGGCAGTACTCTGACTTGTGTGGTGGAAAGAGAACCATAGCAAGCAAGAAGAGTAGGCCTACCATATGAAAACCTCTTTAACAGGCTTTCGTCCGAAAGCGAAAGTTCTCGTTCGATCTACTGCTACCTCTTTGAAGCATGTGAAGCATGTAGTGACGCACTCGTATCTTCTGAGCACCTTTCAGTTACAATGTTGGAAGTTGACTCAATTCAGCGATCCAACACACATCGAGGGTCCTTCTGAATGTAACTGCCTATGACGAAAATGCCATGTTTGAGATCATGCAAAGTCAAATGGGAAATAGTTTTATAGGCCTACAGTTCATGTAAGATTCAAAATTTCCCACAATATTCATAAAGTTGTGATATCAGTCTGGTTATCCTTCTGAATAGTTTGTAAATGTTGGCTGGAAGCCGATGCAGATCTTCCCTTTGTGTTCGGTAGTTTGTGGTCTTTTTTCCATTTCATTCTTCTGTTTTGAAACCAGATTTTGATCTGACGCTCGGAGAGAACGAGTGTATGGGCAATCTCTATGCGACGCCGCCTGGTCAGATACCTGTTAAAATGAAACTCCTTTTCCAGTTCCAAAACCTGCTGTCTTGTATAAGCTGTCCGAGACCGTTTCGGTTCAGGTCCTGTGTAGTCCGGGTTTACTGTGAGAAACAAAACACCAATGTGAGCCAATTAGGTCCCAGTTAACAAAAATAACAGCCCTTCACGGGACGCTCCAAACTTCTAGCTAAAAACAAAACAATGAAAAACTTGATCCAGAAATGAAATTGGACGAAACTATGACCAAACTTTCATTCAATTTGTTCTATTTTCACCCTCTTCATCTGAAATATTGTCGACACACAATAAAATAAAACATAGTCATAAGGCAAGTGGACATTTCAAGAGCTCTGAGACGGCCACATAGACAGCGGCCTATTTCCTTAGCAATAAACATTTATGACTGGAGTAATTGACGACCCCTTCAAAGAAACTCATAAATATTTCACGCAATAATTTTCATGTGGCTAAATTCCTGGACCTCAGCTTGTCCCAACGAGACGTGGGGAGGAGAGAGTCAATCTTACCCGTAGTAACGTGGTGTTTCTTCATCCAGGGGTAAACTACTGTAGGCTGCTTGGCTTGTATCCCATGTTGGTTCTTTGTGTTTTGTTGCTGTCCACAAGTCCGGGGGCCAGTCACTTGGACCGGGGGACACGGCTCGGTCTGTGCAGTGAAAGGGCTAGGGTGGCTGGCTCGCTCATGCACATGACCCCGCGGCTGCACTGTAGAACCCTGCACAGTGGTACAACTGAAGGGTTGCTCAGTGTAGTTTGACCGTGGATAGATTCCTGGATGCTGGAAACCTGGGTCCTGCGCTGGACCGTAGTAGTCTGTCCCCTGGTCAGGTATATAGCTATTTTGCGAATATTCCTCACAAGGAGGAAATTTTGGGTCCACATACTTAGAGTCCACCATAAACGAACTCATGGTCATTAATTTCTGAAGGTAGAAAATACAAATTTTTCTCGAGTTGTCTTTTTTTCCACCCTCCATAAAGCCCTCCTACTTGCTGTCAACTGAATAAAGTTAGGGAACCATGTGACCAGATTGGCCAATGGAGGTAAAGCTAGTTCATTAACGGGTATACACTGCACACCTACAGCAGCAATTTCCACTGACTTTAAAAAAAAAACACCGAAATTATTTTGAATGAAAACAAATATTTAACCAGTTCCAATGCAGGATTGGCAATGTACTCGCTATACTGAAAAATAAAATGTAAAATTGTATGTACCTAATGTCAACAGTTTAATATCAATTGTGGTCATCCCTAACAGTCAATAGGAAGTGATCTGAATGGATTAAATACAAAGTTTGGGTATAGATGGACATTTAGATGGTTTTGTGTAATAATATGGTTAATATGCTTATTGTTCTACAATACTAAATCAAACTAAGGCCAGTGAGTCTGACAGATAAACAAACAAAAGATACAAAACGTCCCCCTGGCACAAAAAGAGGGGAATAAAGCCTGGGGACAATTGATGGGGACTGTCTTTGTCAAGAAGGGGTCATCCAAAAGTTACAAGAATCTCATCATTTCATCTACCCTATCCCTTTCAAAACTATTGAAAGAGCCTCGTGGCAACCAACCAATGCCAAACAGTCAATAATTCAATGATTGAAATGTTAAAACGTATGAAACCGTAAGAAAAAAATGCGTTACTTTGATGCCATGTTAAAATCTGTTTAGATTTCAGTCTCCTATAACTTTTGTTATGGCAAGTTACTTTTTGTTCACTATCAAAACGAAAAGGACTGTTTGGCTGTAATGATACGTGAACAGGCCAAAAAGTGACTCGTGTAAAAAGGCTTCTCCTGAGCATGACTGGGACGATGTCTTTATATCAACGTAAATCACCAAATGAAATGACAAGTGACACTGAAAGAGCATTAACTCGAACATTTACTTTCACTATTAGAACAGATTCTACTCAATAGAATATATATAAATATAATTTTAAACAACCATTAGACACAATAGCTGGTACAACCCAGCAATCAAACGATGTGCACTCCATCATACAATGTTATAAATAGTTATGATTAGAAATTATATAAAAGCAGTAAAGTAAATCGAAGTTTTTGCATCGACCATATACTCCCCTAGAATCGAATCTGTGACTGTTGTTTTATCACACAAATTCGGTTCTACAGGGTATATATAGACGACGGAATACAGGGGTCCCATCATTTCTCTCAATTCGAGTCCAGCCTTTAGATTCCGTTCTCAAAAATACAAATAAAAAACCTATTCATACTCAATACACTCTTATACCGTCGACAATTGTAAACAATGGATGTGTATCAAAATATGTTTCGATAACTTCCATCAAATCATAGCCCCTGATTAATCAGATCCTTAGTTGTTCATCAGTAAAATTAGCAATTCTGTTCCAGCTTCGAAATGCATTTAAAAAAACATGTCAACAGGTTAGGCCTATTGGTTAGAGGTTATAGGCAAACAACATAGGTCATTCACTATTAATTGGTATAGACTACCGGTACTCACTTTGGAATGATTCCATTTTTTAAAAACAAGTTAACCAGCCTACGCTCTACCCACAATCCGAGGCTTGAATATCGAGTGGACCCATAAGAAAAGAGGCTAAAGGCCACGAGGTCAAACTAAATGATTTGCAAACGTATCAAAAGTTCAATTATTTTTACTTTAGCGACAGCTCAAAAAGTACAAAAGTTCACGATTCCCAAACGACCCTTCAGTTGACTACCTCCGTTGGTCTAAAGTCTAGGGAATATGCCACTGTGCTATTGTCCTATAATAACATACATTTTTGTATTAAATTTATATTTAAATTAAATTAAATTGTTCGTTTTAAAACACTTGATTGGCCAAGTGCTTTCTAAATTTGACTGAGTGTTCACACAGGCCTTATGGTAAGATGCCCGAAGATGTGTCCTTAAATTATTTTCTCAAAATTATAGGCCAGGCCGACTTCATGTTTTGTTACTGGACAGTTTCAGTAGTCTAATTTCGGTAGTCTAATTCTAGTAGTTTAAGAACGAAGGTTATAGGTCGAACGTTTCACAACACTTCTACAACGTTTTCAAAAACTAAAATTGACCACATTAGAAGCCTTTATTTAACCTTGAGATAGTCGAAAGGTTTTCGTCCCATTTTCAAATAATCTTATTGGAAAATATTAATCACACTCTTTACACCTTTGTAATTACACGTCACAACATTTTAATATGTGTTGGACAGCTTGACCTAGGTTTCACCTTGCCCTGAGACTTGTTCAGACAACTGCTCGGTCAAAGCCGAGATAGGATACCGAGGAACAAAAGAACGATGAAGTCAGCACTTGTCTTTATCCTTCGTTTGAACCAAGAATGAACCAACTTGCTATGTTTTGTGATCTATTTAGAGTTATGTTACTCTACAACTGTTAATAGGTAATTGTTCCGATTTCAAGTAGCTATGTCACTAAAGCCAGATTCTATGCCAAAACACCATCGACAACATGTATAATTTAGCCTATGGATTTAAGTTGCAAAAAACATTTGTATTTCTCCTGAAATCTTATTTGTGGGCTATTTATTATAAATAAAGAGACAATAAAGCTACTCTTTTAAACATGCCATCTTAGACTACTGAAATTATTTTAGAAATGCAATTCTCATTTCAATAAAAATACCATCTCAATATAATATAGCCTGTCAATTGTAGGCCTATTAAAGCGGTTGTCAGTGCATTGAACTTCGAAATACACTAATTGTCAAAGTGGCAGACAGGCTGCAGAAAAACAATTTAAAAAAATACTCCTTTACATTGCTAAAAGAGAAGAAAAAAAGAAAAACCTAGGCCTATGCCTACTGTAGTGTAGTCCTTTATAACACAATTCTGATTCGTGCATGTTGTCCTTGCCTCATGCTGCCTCATGTAAAAGTGTTTGTATTGGATAACAAACTAAATCATCACTTCCAATGTCATCACTTCACTTCCTACATAACGTCACAATGTAGGCCTATAGAAACACCCTGATATGGGTCAATTGACGATAGTACAAGGAATTATGATTCGATAATATTCTGTACACTACTAGGGGGCGCGATAGAGCATGGCTATTTTTAAGATTTTGTTGGGGTATTAAGATTCAGAAGGACTGATGTGTATTTAACTTAATTAATACAGAGTTGTAACAAGGCCTATGTCACCAAAACGTAATTTAAGGAAACGCTAATAACTGTAAACGCCATTAAGTCTGTGACAACAGGTTGATATTTTTCCCTCCGAATTCAAAGACTTCAGATCCCCACAAGCCTATTGGCCATTGTCATTAAAATATGTGCGTATTGCAGACAAATTCAAATGTTACAGGTTTTAATAAACCATCACGCAATATTAGTCTATTTGAAGCAAAAACGAATATGCCTATAGGCTACAATATTAGCCATTGTCCAAAATGCATTGTTTATCTAACGACTGATTTGAACGATTATTGGTTATAACAGCCGTAAACAGCCAAGTATTGACATATTCAAACATTTCCTAATTGTTTCCCGTACATCCTGGCCAATGCAAAATACACATCCTACTGTGGTTCAAGTCCTGGATTTCGAAGCAGGCAAACAAAACTGCAGGAGACAGACATGTATACCTGATGACATCAGCATGCGCACGCAGTAGTTTTAGTAGCCTATCAAATGATAAAACAGAGCTCACCGCAAAGACCAACGTATTGCATCGAATAGGCAAACATATCCATGTTCAGACAAAACCAGAGGTTTATACTTGCTTCCACCAATTCCAAGGTCTATTCCAAGCCATCTGCACGGCCTTACTAATACACAATGAGGATTATATTTTGGCTTGTCAACTCCCAGGCCATAAAACAAAGTTTAATGGCATCACGTGCTCCCCCCACAGCCATTCATGACACCGCACTGGTGCCATAAATAACCCTCAAAGTTGCACTTATTCAATAACGCCGATTAGCTTGATGGTATATAAAATAAAAGGGATGTATAATTATAATACATGTTATGCAATAAAAATGTTAAAAATAATATATATATTTTTGTTTCACACTTGCTATTTCAAGTTCACCTTGTTGTGGAATTTAATGTGCGTCGTTAATATGAATATGTGTTTTTAGGTCAATAGAAGACATGTCAAAAGTCTAATAAAGTAATCTGTTCTATAGTTAGGTTCAAAATGATTGGCACCCTTGATAAAGATGAGCAAAAATGACTGTATAAAATAAATAATACAAATACTGAGCTATATTGTATGCTCAAAAAGATGGAGAAATTAAATTATTTTATACTAATACAATTACTTGGAGAAAGATATCTTGTCCAGCAAGTAATAATATATATTTATTTTTTGTTTTTAATAACTTTCAATAGCCTACCTCACTTACTTTGCAAGGATAATTAACTGAGCCTTTTATTAAAATGTTTTATGAGTTAGAGAACACATTGGGAGGGATCTTAGAGCATTCATCAATGCAGAATCTTTCCAGATCCTTGATAACCTTCACTTCTTCAATTCAAATCACAGGTTTTCAATGGGGTTCAAGTCCGGAGACTGAGGCGGCCATTGCAAAATGTTGATTTTGGGATCAATTAACCATTTCTTTGTAGATATTGATCTGTGCTTGGGGTTATTGTCTTGCTGGAAGATACACTTCCGGCCACGTTTCAGCCTCCTGGCAGAGGCAACCAGGTTTTTGGCTAAAATGTCCTGGTACTGGGTAAAGTTCATGATGCATTTGATCTTAACAAGGGCCCCAGGACCAGTGGAAGCAAAATAGCCCTATAACGTCAAAGATCCACCAACATATTTTACAGTAGGTATGGGGTTCATTTCTGCAAATGCCTCCTAATTTTGACGCCAAACCCACCACTGGCGTGTGTGTGGCCAAAGAGCTACATATTCATGTCATCTGACCATAGCACCGGTTCCAATCCAAGTTCCAATGCCGTTTAGCAAACTCCAGCCATTTACATTTGTTGGATGACATGAAAATAGAACTCTCTGGCCACTCACACCAATGATGGGTTTGGTGTTGAAATGAGAATGCACATGTAAAAAAGTACCCCATATACCTACTGTAAAATATGGTGGTGGACCTTTGATATTATGGGGCTATTTTGCTTCCACTGGTCCTGGGGCCCTTGTTAAGGTCAACCGCATCATCAACTTTACTCCAGTACCAGGACATTTTAGCCAAAACACCTGGTTGCCTCTGCCAGGAGGCTGAAACGCGGCTGCAAGTGTATCTTCCAGCAAGACAATAAGCCCAAGCCCAAGCACACATCAAAATCCATAGACATATTGTTAATTGACACAAAATCAACATTTTGCTATGGCTGTCTCAGTCTCCGGACTTGAACCCCATTGAAAACCTGTGGTTTGAATTGAAGAGGGCAGTTCAAAAACGCAGATGAAGGTTATCAAGGATCTGGAAAGATTCTGGATGGAGGAATGGTCTAAGATCCCTCCGAATGTGTTCTCCAATATCACAAACATTTTAGAAAAAAGGCTCAGTGCCATTATCCTAGCAAGGTGAGGTATTGAAAGGTATTGAAAAAAGTCATTGCCAATAATTTTGACCCATATATTTTTGATAAAATTAAGTGTAACCACAAAATCTCTTTCTGTGGGCAGTTGTATTAGTATAAAATAATATAATTTCCCAATTGTTTTGAACAAACAATATAAGTTCATATTTGTATAATTTATTTTATACAGTCTTTTTTGCTCATCTTAGTCAAGGGTGCCAATCATTTTGGACCTGACTGTAAAGGTCAACTACCTATATATATTTTTTCTCTGCTTGACTGCTTGCTCATAAAGGCCTAACTTAAAAAAAACGGATGATGACTCTGTGATCTGACGTAGTCTACACACATCTGTGGGTGTTTCGCCCACCGTTTCCTTTCAGTAAAGTTTCATAAAAGATGCCCTGCTGGCTTGATGTGATTCAGAAGCACACACGACTATTAAAACGTTCTAACCATCAAATGCATCACACGCATTGGTGTAGGCCAGTCTCATATGACTCCACCACTCTCCTTATTAACTATACCCTCTTAAAAAAAATAGTTTGGTTATACGAAAACGTCACCTACATACAGACTGATATTTCAATTCAGAAACCACTTCCTTTCAATTTCTTAGGCATACTACGCATCGTTCGGTCATATTGTGTAAGGACCAATCATATTCCAGTTCGGTGACCTATAAGGTAAACTATGCGGAAAAAGAACCAAGGGATAACTGAATGTTGGACAACAGCGCCTCTTGCTGGAACATGATAATAATTTCCCTTTTTCAGCGTGAAATCCAGTTTTTCTCCCCATCAATATGGCACATAACCAATTTGTTGCATTTTAGCATAAACTGGATTTTAGCATAAACTTGCATGCCATTATATTTTGCTATATGTTTAAATGGTAGGCTTTGTATGCAGTTCAATCCGAGAAAAATCCATAGATGATCTAGGTTTATTATTCGTTCATCCCTTATACCGCAGATTATTGGATTAATATGCTCCCACGATGTTCATTAATTGCATAATTTATAGGCGAAACTAGACTGGCAATCCAAAAAAAAATCCTTCGTATGGCTAACCACTGCAACCGCAACATGTTTAACACTGCAATACAAAACACACACCAAACATAATAATCAAGGGTACTGTTCTCTCGCTCTGTTTATTTTTTAGATAAATGATATATGATACGTTGATATACAGTGTAATATTGTATTTAATTTATGGGCGATATGATATAAGAACAAACGAAGAACGAAATGACAACGCTATATTCATATATATATTGGGACGTGATGTGATTTCCGATCCAGAGTTAAGACTAGAAGCTAATCGAGTAATTTAAATGCTCCGCGTTTTGTCATTCGCAGGCCCCACTTTTATAGGCTGCCCTCGTTCCAGGCTTTCTCTCGTTTGCCGCATTGCAGTAAGGCTGTAAATACTTTCGCAGCTGCCTGTCAGGCAACAGTGAAATACTGTCTTTGTTCCGTTGCCCCCCATCTCAGGCAGCTGAAAACATCTATGAAAACTGCTTCTCTGGTGGGAAAGCTCAACAACTGCATTTCTGAAAGGTTAACATTATATGTTGCATTTTTTTCCACACGTGTGTGTGTGTTACAACATGACAAATTCAAATGTTCTAAACATCCATATCTGAAAATACAATGCAAATGGTTACCTTGTTTAGTTCAACTATATAACAATGTGTAGTAGGTCTATTGTTGTTATTATATGGCCTATGGAGCAATAGCTTGAGTGTAACGATATATTCACAAGTAGGCCTACACAACGTCCCTGACAGAACGTGGAACTAATATTAAGACCATATCAGGTGACTTCATACAAATTCCATCATGCAGATATCCATTACCTCGCACAACAGTAATTGACATCGACTTCATGCACCAAAAGAGGACTAATGAATAGAATTCACTTAGAAAATCGAACTGTCTAAAATCATCTGGCAGCCAGCTCCTCAAAACTCAATTAGGCTGCGTGTCACTTCAGAGACATTATACAATCAATTATATATATATATATATATATCAAACATACACAAAGATACACATATATAACGAAAACATATAGACGGACAGACATACAGACAGACCGACATATACTGTTCATACGCACAAACATCGAAAGAACCCATCCCTGCAAGCACTTCAAAGTTAGTAAACATTCGTTTTAGGCTACTGAAGCTAAATATGCGTCCTTACACATTAATCAGTTTGGCTAAACTAACATGAACACGTCAACCCATTGTCACAGCAAATTACAATTCAATCATACGTAGCCTATTGGTAAAATACCGATCACAGTTTTATGCGTTCAGATTCACATGCAATGTTAAATGTAAACGTTCATTGGTGTTGACTCATAATACATGCATAACAGCAGTTTTAGTTATCTTAAACATGTGTCTTTTGGCTTTAGTCTATACATATCATCTCGACTGAGGTTCTGATTAGCCTATACTGCTAATATACCCTGGTGCAACGAGACAGGAAGTAGCATAGAGAAATTCAATAAACAACCATTCTAACATGATGTTTGTAACATTAAATGCTTACCTAATGCAGTTGGGTAATCCATGTGTTTTCTTGTGGTGACTCTGTATAAATAATACATGATGTTACAGTGAAACTATACGGATGATGAACAGCAGAGGCTCTCCTTTCGATGTTCGGTATGCACACAGGAAGAAACGCTAGCCCTGACCAGTCAAGTAAATAACTATATAGTTATCGAGGATCTGGTAGGTTCACACTTTCATTCAGGCAATAATAAGGCAAATTTTGAGCGAGTGTAGGCTGAGCGTTTTGGTTGGGGACGGTATAGCAGCAGAATGCAGAGAAAAAACCGCTTGGGAAATCAGGAAAAGGGCCATGAAGACGTTTGCCTCTTGCACATGACCAGTGGCATCCAATGACAGGCGATAGAGGCACATAAAAAGGTCTATTACCAAGTTGTAAATTCTCCTCTCACAAAAAGAAATTTCGACTGCAGCAATTCACCCTGTTTTGCGCATAATGGCGGGGGCCATTCCCCATTTTTTTCTCAGAAAGCTTTGCTTGAAAATCTCATTTGGAAAGTTAACGAACAATGCCCCTGCTTCCCGAATTGAAATTTTACATGTTAGATTTTAACCGCAGAATAACCAAATGTGCTAGTTTTGATTGAGTCAGAAGATTCGTGCATACGGAATATATTATTTTTTCTAACATTATAATAACATAGATATTACCATGTTGACGAGCATAAACATCAGTTATACTAAACATGTTGAGTAAATGTCGAGCCTAAACATTTCATACAGCTAATAAACTATATTCTAGAATAGGTCAATGGTTGTAATAAAGTACATTTGGTCTTATATAACAGGAAACATGAGGCCAACATAGTATTTTTTTGTTTGTTGTAAAAACAAGATACAAAATAATAATGAAAACTTTCATTGGCACTGGCACTATGCAATATTTTGACCACTAATCAAAGATAATCTTTTCATTAGCAACATTTCCGTTGTGGCTAAATGTATGTCTTGCGTTGGTTACAATGTCGCATAACGCATAACACATGTATTAACTAAGATTTTTGAAACAAAATAAATCGATAGAGGAAGATCTATAGGATCTTCCCACCGAAACAAATTCGACCAGGCTCAATGTGGTGTTGAAAATAGGGTACAACAAATAACTACACGAAATCAGCCCCAAAATAGAAATGTGGTATTTATTGAGAAGAAAAAAACTCTTTAGACCTACTAAGCTATGCATGCGGTTCGGTTGTAGTCCTCACACACCTTTTTGGCCAGACTATCATCCTTTACTCCTAGGATATTAAAATCATAAAATGAGGTGCTGTTCTAACTAACAAGTTATACTTGTGGGCCTATTTTTATATATTGAATTCATAAAGGTGAAATAAAGGACCATGATTGAATATAAACGCAAATATAGGCTACCTAAACACATTAATACAGCACACATGCACGTATTATTAAGGCAAACCAAATGTATCCCTATTAGTCCAGGGAATCCAGGACTAGGATTTTTTAAGACTATTACGCATTATGTCATAAGATGTAAAAAAAAAAAAATACTATAGTGTATTTTGGTGTATTAATCAATGCTCAGTATTTTCTTGGGGAAACTAAGCAACAAAGAAATATAAACTTACATTACATGTGTATGTTATTATTATTAGTAGTAGTACAATTCATTGTAGCAGTCTTTCGTTCATGATAGTACCAATGTGCTTCGGGTCTGTAAAGACAGCCAGAAGGCAGTGTACACAAATGGCCTTTAGGATGTTTTCGTGTGTGTATTTCAGCGTGATTCGGCTGGGCATGGGTATGCGTAATGCGTGCGTAAAATGGGGATTGTATTCTGTTGCATTCTATTGTTGTGTTTCAGTGGGATTGGTACCATTGGAGACAGCATTTTTTAAATGGTAAACTCGTTTTCTTATTGTGGGGTCAACACATCGAACCTTATCTCCCTGGTCACATGGGGTTGGAGGCAAAATTCTTTCTTCTGCTTCAGTTTTATGGCATACTGACTGTCTGTTTCTTCTCCTCACTAGGGGTTAGAAGACTGCATTATGCAATGTTCCATTCCAGCATATTATCATTATTTTCAAAGAATTGTGCAATTTTACGGCAAGAGAAGGATATTTTTGAAAATAGTAAGCCTAGGAATTGGGCCTGTACGTGATTTGAAAGGACATTTTACGAGAATCAACCAACCTTGAGGTCTCATCCAGAGGAGCGTCTGTGGAAAAGACGGGCTTTCATTTAGGCGCTCTGGTAGTTCGCCAGTATTACCACCGGACGATTTATAGTCAAGGTATTGTAGCAGCTCGGTCTCTTGCGGTGTCGTAAAGGCCTGCTGTCTCTGTAAATTATCGTATTTGTGACATTTAGAGCAGTCGCTATGACACGTAATTCCACAAGGATTCGGTTGATAACTTGCGCGCTGCTTTGCATGATTATAAAATTATTGAACTTGATGCAGAGCCTGCTACAGACTCAACAGACAAGCTTGTGGAAAGGCTGAATTGTAAGCTGCAAGAAATATCATTTTCTGTTTGTAGGCCCAACTGCAATAAAAAGGCTCGAAATAACAACACATTTATGCCTAAATTTAAGGACAATTCCTGGAGTAGGCTAGTTTTGTTGTCCAACAGTCTTATGGTTGGCTTAGTTTTTTAAATTCCAGAAGTCAGTAACTGTCGCCTGCTGAACATTGATCAAGCACACCTAAAGACACATTTGCCATTTCTTCTGATCCCAACGCATGAAAGGAACCAGGGACGGGAGAATGTTTTGCTATAGGTCGACTTGTCCTGCGGTATATATTATTTATATGTTTGTTTTTAATGAGACTCATAGATAACTTTGTCCCCAAAATAGCGCAGAAAAGAAACCTAGAAAGAGGCAAGGTCAACAGATATGTTAAGATACATCCGCATACCGTAGGAGCAAAAACATCCTAAAATTATATGTACAGTAGTTAACGTCACTGGATGAGGCCGAAAAAAAATACAAGTGGAGGGAATTCAGAGTTCAGTGTTTGTCCCATGAAAGAAAACAGTTATAATATTTTCGTATATGTAGGCCTATCCTTTCCTTTTCATTGGTCTTCGCTAACATTTCAAGGACATTTCTGATAGGCCTAGGTGAACCAATAAATCAACTAATACAAATAAACAAATAAATAATCGTAATTAATAATAATCCTATTAATTATCATAGTAACTCAAATCATTAATTACAAACTATTATACCGATTGCTCTAATGTAAAAGCATATTTTCACTGTTTTCTGTTATTAATGTAGGTATGGTTATAGGCTAATTACGCTCATTATATTTAAGGGTTAAAATAGAAATCTAGTCAGCGACACAATACTAAATGAGAATTTTCGCCAAATCTATAATTGCAACTATAACACTCAATATGTTATTTGATGTAGGACTATAGGCCTATATTCTATCTACCGATAAAAGCGATCTAACAAAGCCTCCAATCTTTAGAAAATATATATTTTTAATTAATTAATTGAATATTATATTTGAAACAAACATTTAGGGCCTATACCTCGATCAACCCGTCGACCGCCATTGACATGTAGTCTTGTGTAGAACAACGTCGCCCTCTAGCGCTAATGATTACCAACAAAATGCACCCCAGTATAAAATAAGTTGTCTCTCTTCATTAACCAATAATACTATCTAGTAGACCACTTTAGCAATACTTGGAGAATAGGGGGAATGAATGTGTCAATCATCATCATTTATTTTCATCAAAGTAACCAGAGCGATTACAAATTATGCATCAAAATCCAACTGTATTCTCAGATGTTTCAACCCCTGATAAACAATGTACGTTTTTTTCGCATAAAACGCAGGGTTTTTTTTTTTTACACACAGAACAGTAATTACATGTGACATTTCATGGAATTTCAGAAACAGGGTCTAAATCCACCCTTGCAGTGCCAATAGATCCACCGCTGTAAACGGCCTTCTATGCAGCAGTCAAAGTGAAGTTTTGCCCTCTCAATAGGAAATGCAGTTGATGAATAAACGTGACTTTCTATCCATTAGGGGGTCTGATTTCCTCTCAGTCACGAAGACAGACAATTTATCGACCAGACACCCTGTAGAAAAAAAAATGGCTGCATTTCTGTTAGTCAGCAACAGACTCAAACACCCCAAGTAAGAGTGTTTCAAAGGAGAGTGCAATTATTGCCCTGGCTCATAAACTCATTTAGACCAGACGTCTAGCCATCTATATGGGTTTATTGGACCACGTTTCTTCCTGCTTTAAAGCAATTATACGTACAGGTTGGACAATAAATTGGAAATCCGTGCAACACCTCTCCCAATCATAAATTCTTTATTACTAGTCTTTTTAAACCATGTTCATTCTCCTACTTTTCAAGTGAAGTCCAACCACCTTGTAAGCCAAATTCATACTAGGAAAACAATCCTGAAATGGTAGTTCACTACACCAAGTGGCACCTTTTAGATGTTTCATTCTGCTGACCTTAATTTTTTTTTTTTAAAGACAACGAAATGTCCAATCATTGAATCTCAGGCTCATACAGATGAACCAAAATGAATGTATTTAAGTGAAAGAAACGTTATCATTAACCCTACGTCGCCCCTCATCAACCCATCTAATTATGTTTGCAATAAGGCGTTATTAGTCCTCCCTCTCAATTCTTACGAAGTACTGCATTGATGCGATGGGGCCTACACTAGCCCATAGCTTTATATTAAGAGTCGGCTAATACACGTTGTTGAATTGGTGTTCAGAGCGTCAGGAATAACTATATACAGCAATGCATCTCAAATTGATATATATATATATATATATATATATATATATATATATATATATATGTATTCAAATACAATGTAGCTAGGCTAATAACAAGCATGTCTATATAGGGACAACCACTGCAAAACCACTGAGCAGAAAATGTGATTTAAGAACAACTTCACGGTTAAATACAGCCGGAATTGGATTGTAAAAATGCAGGAATATTAGCCTATGTAATGATTAAGGCTACGCCCAATAGCTTTCTTGTCTTTTTTCAAAACTAGCAACCTCAGAAAAAACACGATGACAATATCATAAATACTCAAAAACATGACCCTTTCGTTTTAAATTCTTGCCCTAGAGTAGGACAAACATACTCAGTTGGCCTCTACTTTGTTAAATCATTTCCAATTTGCGTGAGGATTCTTTCGCCGAAATATAAGCATCAATGCAACTTCTTAAAACATTCGATTTTTTTCTAAAAGGCTACACGACTAAGAAAACTGTATACTCAAGTATATTATTCCCTGGTCTCATTTTGGGCATAAATACTCGAGCTCGGGTTAATCAATAGAGTAAATCGTTTAAGACTTTGATTAAAACAAAAAAGAAAGAGCGTATTTCCGGGCATGTTGAGTCAACCTTTCCATTTGATACATCAACACAAAAATGCATAGCTTAAGCTCCAACCAACCTTTTATTCTAAGTAATCACAACAATATGATACATCAAAAGGCGAGGGACTACACCCAGTCTAGTTATAAGTGATCCTTACTGCCTCTCTCTCTGTTCATCTTTTTCATTTTCATTCTTCTGTTCTGGAACCAGATTTTGACCTGCCTTTCAGTTAAATTGAGAATTCGAGCAACTTCGTATCGTCGATCTCGTGTCAAATACATGTTGAAAAGGAATTCTTTTTCCAGTTCTAGTGTCTGATATTTCGTGTATGGACATCGCTTCTTCCTTGTTGAACGTGCATGAATCCAGTTTGCTGCAGGGTTGTCTGGAGAAGAGAGAAAGTTGAAACTCACATGAGAATAAGCAGGAAAACGAAATAAAATAGCAAATACAAGCATTGGAATGTAATTAAATACTGTATATTTGTACAAAAGACTGAATTTGTGGATAGAATTATTATCACACTTTTGTGTTAAATACCCACTTTACAGCAGTGGGTAGTTTTTTTCGGCCCGTGGTTATGAGCTAGACACTTTTATAGGTTAGTAAAACCTCCAGTTTTACACACCCAGCTCCTACAGTTCTTACGGTTGTAAATCAGGGGGCAATTCCGTTTACTTACTTGGGTCAAGTTGTTGTTGTTGTTTCTCTTCTTTAGGCTCGCTGTGACTCGACATATCACTGCCAACGCTCTCTTTGGTTACTTTTTCTGGGCATTCGGATACTCCACATGCGTAATCAGGGCCAGGGACGACCACCGGAGTCTCTGTCTCAAAAGTGGCACTCTCAGTCCTTTTCGGTGGTAAACTTTCGGGCTTGGTTCCATAATGCCGACTGTTAGAGTGAAAGCCGGAGAAAGAAACGTTAGAAATTGGGTCTATCCAGGACCGAACATATCTGCTGTCTGCTGCGGAGAGATGGGACTGGTGGACGTAAGGATGGTAAATCCCTGACACTGCGGCAGTGGACTGCGTGTGAACAGAGGACCAAGACCCTGGGAAAACGGCTGACTTGGGTGCAAAACTGCAGGAGGAAAAATCTGCATTGTCCCCAACACCTGATGGCCTTGAGGTCGTAGTGTGCGGACCCTGGATAAAACGCGCCCCGTACACATCCTCCACTTCATGCCCCATTATAGAGTCCACATAATAGTTACTTAGAGTGCTACTGGTCGACATTTTTGGATCCCTTCGTAGTCATATAAAAGGTTACACTGTTACGGAAACCTTCCCTCTGAACAATCATAGTATTTTTGCTGGCTTAATCTTCAGGGATTGGTTACATGAATCACGTGATCATATTTACCAATACAGTGAGTAAATCAGTCCGCTGGTAACGGTAGGCCTATCTTTAATTTGCCTATTTATTCAAGAGTGCCAATAAAACCAAATGTTTGAAGAGAAAAATGTAAAACCTTAAGAAATTCTGTGTTTCTGGGCCTTTTGAATGTGCATACTTACAGTTGAGGGCGGTGCCGGACTATTTTTTTTTTTTACGTCAACAGATTAATACACACATTTATTTCACAACCACCACTCAACATTGATGCCATTGCATATTATGCATGTAAACTCTTACAAGATATCGTCATAAGGTATGTCATACACTCAATGCTTGTAAAACATTTTATAGACTTCTGAGTTGTAAGTCCTCGTAAAATAAATGTAATAACATGCTGTAAAATAACGAGACACCATTTCCGCACAGACTCTGTTTTGGAATTGTTAGTTTTTATTAAACGAGGAGTCACTTTCACTAGTTTGGTTGGTCTTGTAAGTTTGAATCAGGAAGTATTATTTGTATACAAATTGTATGTATCTAAAGGAGAGCCATAGGCCTAATGTTTTTATGATCAATAAAATCTTTATGAGGTGCGTTTGATTATACATTAATGTGCCCTTAATAAAACGGACTCTTGGCGCAACAAAGTGGATCTGTGCAGAGTAATGTCTAAAAATCTAGATTTAAGAGGGCCTTTTAGGTTTTCTTACTTTTGAGAACACATAACTTCTTGATTAGGCTATTAGTCGACGACTCACCCCAATAGCATTGGAACTAGCCTACTTTTGCAAGCTCTCATCAAGACACATATACAATGAATAGGCCTAGAAACGTAAATAAAATCCATAAACCGATTTATTTAAAATCCATGGTCAGGATGGAGCAAAAACAACGAGAAAGAAGGAACAGAACCACACCGCGGTGAGCTGCCAATGAATTTGTGCTTGAACGTCATTAGGTCCATGCACGCTATAGGGACCCGCTTCGTCAGCGTTTACTCGAGAGACATAGCATATTATAGGTATTGTTATAAGACCGTATAAGGGCTCACATATGCTTATAACACGTTATAGAGCATTAGCCTATACCTGGATGCTTTAAGTAAAGTGTTACCAAACGAATGATGCGGCCAAGGGGGCCAATGTTAAATAAAAACATACAATCGTTGTTGTTGGTGGTGGTGGTGTGTGTGTGTGTGTGCGTTTCAGCATTCATTCATCTGGACATGAGGGGGTGATGTGTGAGTAAAAGTGAGGCAAAGGAAAGCGGAAAATAGGAGTACCGAGTTCAAATAGTCTGCACAGATAAAGAGCTATAAACTTGGGTTGGACTGTACACAGTGGCTGAAGACAAGTCTACTAGTGGGCAAACTATATGCTATTATAAGCCTACAAAACAAAACAAACCATCATATGACGTTTAACTGCATCAACATAAGCAACATTTTGAATCATGACAGAATGTTGCGCCAATATTTTATTTCAATTATTATTGTTTTTAATCAGAAGTAAACATTATTGTACACTATATATATATATATATATATATATATACATATATATATATATATATATATATATATATATATATACATATATATACACATATATATATATACATATATATACACATATATATATACATATATATATATACACATATATATATATATATACACACACACACATATATATATATAAATATAAGGCTCTGATTATATATATATATATATATATATATATATATATATATATATATATATATATATAATCAGAGCCTTATATTTAGGTGGTATGGAAACAACCGTTTTGATCAATAAAGCAATTTAAATAGGCTATTGTTATAGGCCTATCCCTCTACACACTTAGAATAAATTGTTGTATATGGAAACCCTAATGAACCGTTTTTCTAAGAGTGTAGCGCATTTATAGTAGCATATATCCAGACGCCAATGGCTGTTTTGTAGGTTGATTAGGAACCTTCCCAGATCCGTGTAAATATCGTAACATGTTAGCTACATAGTTATATAGGGCATTATTGGATATTAGTCTTATTTTTGTGTATTTGAACAGAAGTAAGTATAAATGTGTATTTTGTGTATTTGAATAAATTTTACAGTCCACGAACGCCAATTAGATACCTTATTCACAATCAACAGCTAAAATTACTTAACTTTACAGGCTAACTTTATTTTTCATTACAGTCAAGTTGCTGAAAGCTAATTGAAAATAGTCCTAATAACTAATTAATGATATATATAATAATGAAAAAATAATTCAATAGATAATAACTTAAGGCCTATAAGATCATTTGAAAATAGCCGGGCCGAAATTATGTTGAGTGTAGCTTAACGCTAAAATTGAGATGCTTCATATTGGGACCCTGCACACAGGCCTAAAGATAAAATACTTATATCGTTATTAGACTTGTTTTTCTCTTACTTTTCATTTACTTTGATTCTAGCACGATAACAATTTGAAGCTACGGACCAGTCCCTATGAATTTTAACGGAACTGAAAGAACGTTAGGGCCTATAGTGTACCAATTCCAGAAATAGTGCTCTACTTTACTTTAATGTATTTCTTACACACCTGCCCGATGAAAAATCCTTGGCTTACTGCAAAACAAAACACTGAAATAAGAAATTACATTTGACAATCAATTTATTGCAGGATACATGCCACAAACATGCATAAGATGTACACTCATTTACATTGCTCACCACATTTATAATACAGAAACGTTTATAAGATTACTTACGATTCAGCTGACGGTTTGCGCTTAACTCTTAAACGAATGTTTAACTATTCAACCACTATTAATGTGCTTTCATGTCCGAAAAAAAATATCTTACAAACAAGTCACTGTGACTTCCTTAGACTCAATCAAACCAAACAGTCCAATAATGAATACCTACTATATTTTAATAATTTAAGACCTAGTCTCCTGTATGTACCCTGTGATGAAACATTCAAAATACACAATGCGTCACAATGTAAATGAGACAAAAATAGCAAATACAGTCACAGTTTCAGTGAAAAAAAAACACACACAAAAACAAGTCCAATGCTGCCACAGCACTACTTTGAAGAGAGAGGAAATGGACAATTAAACAGGCATTTGTAAGCATGCTCACGAAAAGGTGAGATTTGAGGTAAGTTCCCGAATTCGGTTTTCCCTGCTCATTTTCTTGAGCTTCATCCTGCGGTTTTGAAACCAGATCTTGACTTGCCTGTCGGTGAGGTTGACGCCTTTACTGATCTCTAGACGGCGCTCTCGAGTCAGGTACATGTTGAATAAAAACTCCTTTTCCAATTCCAGCGTCTGGTGCTTTGTGTAGGGGCATCTTTTCTTCCTGCCGCTTTTTGCAGTCAACCAATTGCTCGTTGGAGGGTCAGTTTTGTTGTCTGAAATGAAATCAAACCAACACATGCTTGAACATGGCAAAATAGGGAACTATCACAAATATGTTTTCACTAGTCACACAGCTCAGAATGATAGAACGCTTCAATTACATTGATTTGGTTTTTAGCTTGTATGGGTATTATTGGTTAGTAGTCGTAATCTGCTACTACCATGTTGAAATATTACAGGCTGTAAACTCTAACTAACAACACCTGCTCTAAATTACACGAGTTTTTAGACCAAAGTAATATTTGACATGCATATTAGGCATACTGATGAAATCCACTACAATACACGTTTGTTAGAGCCTGCTGGAGTATTTCTGTATTATAATTTCGGAGGAAATTGATAATCACAACACTGAGGATGAAGATACAAAACAGACTACAAGCCTTATGTCTACTAGATGTTAATAATATGGATTACACTTCAATAAATAAATAACATTTTCCCAAATAATATTTACCCAAATATAAAATTGAATATTCTGTTTTGCTACAATCCACAAAGTAACACATACATTGTAAATATAGAAAAATATAAAAGAGAATAGACCCCAATGCAAATATGTGCGGATCGAACAGTTTCCGGTAGCATTTTACTGCAACCTGAGTAAGGCTCTCATTAAACATTACGACTTTAGGGCTGTTTGTGTTTTATATTGGGTTTTATGATGCTGGAGCGTTCATATTACACCATGACACGATTCATCCTTGTATTGTACCTACCTTTCGCTTCCTTCTTTGGCAACTCTGGGCTGGAGACTGAAGCTTCAGTGGAGCAATTCTTCTCCTCCTGCGCGCTCGACTTTGGATCCGGGCTTTCCGCGGGGATGGGTGTCCTGCTGATCTCCCGGTTATGCGGTATATCATCTGTTTTCTTTTCCACTTCGACAAAGGATGACAACTGCGGTTTGGGAGTAATTCTGTTGAGCTGCATCAATGTGGTGTTTGGACTCGTCATCTCGTGGCCATAGTCTTGGTGTTTCCCACTCGCGTAAGTTTGGCTCAGTCTGAAATAGCCCGGAACAGGGATCTCGGGGCCATCAACTGAACACGATTCGGGGATTATATTAGAATATACAGGGACATCGGACGAGTTGACCTTTGCTATCTTGTCTGAATACATGCAGTAATTACTCTCCTCCTTAATGTTTTGTGAAAATGTGCAATTGGGCATCTGGTTGGATGGTTGCTCTATTCTGCAAGATCTATTCGGATCTGTCCAGTTATCAATTTGAGGTATGTAAGAGTGGACATTCATGCCCATATTTTGGTGGTTGACGTCCCCTCGTTTACCGAGAGACGGCAGGAGTCCACAGGTTTGCATTCCATAAGTTCCCATTTCTGCACCGGACGGCATGTACATGTTGCTGCTGGAGTAAAAGCTGTCTGTTCTGCAAGCGCCAATCAACGAATCAACTAAAAACGTATTTGCAGCAGGAGAGCTGTTGGGAAAGGACATTTTTGGAGAAGTTTTAAAAAGGAGAGAGATGTCCTTTGTAGGCTGACATATCTAGCACAACAATCTCCGTGTTGCTCAGGATGCCTCTCTACCACATGACAAGCTCACCAATGAAATTTGAAAATGGCCTTGAGACGCAGCCTCTTTTCCCATCACATGGACGAATTGACTCATGGCTGGGAGGCAGACGTGGTCAACAGCGACACCTAGAACACGGACTTGAAATTGATTCCATGACTGACAAAGGACATCTTGAACATTTAGCCTGTTCTCTTTGCTTGGCATGAAACAAAATCAAAGCTGATGTGCATGGTCTTAACCTGAAAATAATGTACAGTTGCATCAAGCTCCAATGGCCATACCTTGACAACTTTGAACACCTTTAACACCATTTAAGTTCACGACTAATAGGTAATCTACTCACTTTTATAGGCTGTAGAACTACTAAAGCCAATCCTTTGACATTAACTAAAAATAATGACGGTGTAGTGATCGAAATCTAATCCTAACTGGATAGAAAAATACATTTACAGGAGGTAATTAAACAATTACAACCAAAACTAAAAACAAATATGACTATTATAGGCCTCTATTTTTTTGTTGTCGTTGAATTCTTAATTAAACAGCGTCTGGTTTAAGTAGGATGTTATTCTCTCAAAATGAAAATGCAAGGAAAGCCTACACAGAGGTGATATCGATTACCCGGTTCTAATTTTTTCAGAACAATTGTAATAGCCTTTGAATGCCTGCTCTGGGTATGGCGCACTTAGTTTCTTTGTGACCTATATGGCGGAATAGGAAACTAATGCATTTTAATAACAATCCACGACAGCGCTAAACACACACCTTTTCTCAATTCAGCATCTCACATCGGTTTAGCAGGTCCACGTTTTCAAATAGGTAGACGATGTGGATTTTTTTTACCCAGAGAAATAGCAATACATTCACCAATCAACAAGTATACAGAAACAGATTATTTGCAGAATACGAATACTAATTGCATTTAGAGGACGCCATTAATGACACTCTGAATAGGCCTACCTCAATGAGCCAAGTTTGTGCACGTAGATTACTAAACCAAATAAATATGGGAGGAAAATATCAGCCTATAGATTATATCTAATAGGCTATATATTTATTTGTGGCCTATGTACATTTGTTTCTTGATGTTTCCTGAAATTTAAGCATCGATTTTTGTAAATGAACCTATGATAGCCTACATACCTGTAAATGAACCCAAATACATGCATGCACGCGTAAGGGGAGCATTGTTTTTTAAACATGATTTCAACAATGAGAGCGCACATCCAAGGACGTCCAACAACAGCCTAGCCCTACGTCTGAAGCTTAACCTTCAAGGTTGTAGGCCAAAAACAATGCTTCAGGTCAACCCTAATATGAAGATGCTTCAAATGCACGTTTGAGAAATCTAACATATAAGCTCGATCGAAAGAAGAGTGCGAAAGATGACAATATAAGGAATTAATTACAAGTGCGATATATAGGTGTAGGCTGCTCCAATATATGTCTAAATGAACAATAGCCTCAAATAGAATTTGCTCTCCAAAATATGTTTTAAGTTATAAATGTCCTATACGGATATACATGCCAAATGGTCAATTACGCAAAAAAAAATGCAGACATACAATATGCTTCTATTAAACATAGAAAATGAACAACTCACGTTTTAGGATACGTTACGAATTCACCAGTGTGCCATGTGTTGTTTTTAACTTCAGGAGTACAACATCAAAACCATCCAGGTGTTCTGACCGTGATTATAGGGCATTTAATAATTAAGCAAATAATTCCGTAAAATACAAACCCATGGTCTATTCAACATTTTAGGTTTACACATCCCATTTTAAATCATCCTTTTGCCCTATCAGGTAACATCGGTTGAAATGATTAGACATCATATTTACTAGATAAGGCTTAACGGCCGTCCAAATCAAAATACCTAGTTTAATGCATCGATAATGCACACGACAATTTCAGTCTAACCAGGGTTGATTGAGGAATCCAGAGAGGTCATGTGCCTTATTCCATCATGTAACAAGTATTTAAGTACTTTAGGGTTTCCTTGGAATGGAAACTAAGTTTAACCCAGCATTATTTCAAGTCATGTCCAATATATGCCAGGGTCAAGTTGGACTTGGTGTCTCCTATAGGCCTATGATATACAAATCCACATAGTTAAGGCTACTGTTTAATCCACTTTAAAATGGTGGCGTTAGGAACAGTGATGGTGCCCCTTTGATTGCAATGCATGGAATGCATGAACGAAACACAGTCTGCTTGGGCTATTGTGTTTTTATTTTAATTTTAATTAAGCTACGTTTACCAGAAGGAAGTCAAGTCAAAAAAGACAGCCAGATCACCGAACGTATGCTATATTATATCACCAAACCACAAACAAGAACATTTACAAGCCTTTCAATAATATTCCAGACCACAGCTGTAATTCAACCTATGTGTGTTTTCATGAACAAACTCAGACCGAAACTTGCTACACGTCTGCCCTCGTGTGGTTAGAATAGGAACGAGCAGTCTGCACATTTGTCTGCACAAATGTTTCTTCCCCAACTAGGCTTTCTTGAACCAAAAACCCAATAAAAATGTTAAATCAAAAGACTGACTGGTATGTGTGTGTTTGCGACTTATTTCCTACAGCTAGGAGTACAATTCGAATGATCAGATACACTAACATGTCCAACATGGCATGCCTATTAGACCACCTGGGCCTACATTTTTCAGCGGAAAGAAAATCATTGCGCGATGCTAAAAGTGAAAAAAATCACTGGTCACAGAAATATTTTGGCTTATTTAGGATGACACACTGGTCGACTGGTTCACTTTTAGTACACTACAGTGCACTGCCTTACTTTGTTAAATTCTAACACACGAGGGACCTATCCGTGGATTCGAATTAAACCCTTGATTATGACACATATTTTTGGTTTCAGTGTTGTTACTTAAGCTAAACTATATTATACTCTTGTAAGACTGTAGAAGTCGTGCGTAATGCTACCACATCAGAAGATTGCGGATGATTTCATGAATATTGCATTAGGCTAAATGTAATGCAACATTTTAATTGGTTAGTATGTAGAAGACAGTTATCAACTTCAAACAAGAAACTGTATCCCTGTATCTGCTTACTTTTCATACAGGAAAACTCACTGCTTCGCAGCCATATTGGAATCCTACTGCAATGCAGATATCATTCAGGAGGCGTCGTTTTTCAAGACATCAGCCAAAAGGCGCCAATAGCCTAATTATTAATAAATAAGTGATAGGTGACGACATTGAAGTTATACGGGAAATTCAAAGGCAGGGAAGAACATTTATTAATTCAATTAACAATAGGCTATTTGATACAAATAATTAAAACAATTATAATAAATACACCACTTTTTTAAAGCTGCCAAATCAAATCATAGGCCTTGTACGTATGGGTTTTCTTCGCTTTTATGGTCTTGCCAATTGAAGTTAAATATGAAAAATATATACTATAAATGCTTATATAAAGTAATAGATCGTTTTGATCGTGAACATTTTGCGTTCCTTTAAATGCAATAGCCTGACAAGTAAACAGTAGCCTACTGCATTCTTCTAGACTATTTTGGGGTAGGGCCGCATTTGGAGTGGCCAGAGGGTCCAATAGCCCCCAATTTAGACATTTACAGCTCGTTTTTAGTATGCTGTCTAGACGGTTCAAGGTTTAGAAAACCGCCTAAGTGTAAGACAAAATAAAGGGAATAAAAGGTCTAGTCTAAACTTTGAAGTTGAAGCAAGTAAGAGGCGCTACTGCTTGGCTATAATAACAGGAAATTCACTGTATAGTCCTGTGGCCTACTGATATAACTACTAGTGCCAGTGCAATTGGTAATTTACAAATATATCAGATTGCTTTGACAAGAGCATCCCTATAGTAGAGTATGAAAAACCTTGTTGAATTGTATGAAATTATGCATAACTTTTTTTCTATGCCAAATGTGGATCCTGACCAAAGTTATACGAAATTAGTTCGTTGTGATTGCAATTGCATGAGGTAACGCATAATTACATTTGCCATGTGTACTTTATTTTGATATCACATAACCACAATATACATCACATGCTTCTACTAAATGCATACATAATTCTACTATTATAAATTACTGTTTGTAGTCTACTTGACTGATTAATCTACTCAAAGTACGCGTTGCTTACTGCAATATTTTAGAATCCACCAAAACGCCACCATGTCAACTTAAATAAATAAAAAAGATATGCATAGCCTAGAGATTATAATTAATTAGTATAATGATATACAAATGGACATTATGACGAGGTCTCCTGGAGGATTTCTTCACTAGATTGAATCTTATTTTAAATAACAGGATTCATGTGTTCATTGAGGTAAGTATTTATGTGACAGATGCCAAGAGCCTTGCATAGATAGATCCAGCCTGTTTGCAATGTTCATTATGCTGTGAGGTGTTTCACCTTCTGTTGTTTTGATAGATTATGAGATGTCCCCCAAAAAACTCTTTATTCAATCTGTTGTGAAGCATTTAGCAACTATTGACTCCAAATGCGTAGGGTTCAGAATAAGGGATTCCCAGTGAAATACTGAAGCCGGTCCCGGTTGAGCTTTTTCTCTTTCATTCTTCTGTTCTGGAACCAAATCTTCACCTGTCGATCTGTCAGGTTTAACATCCTTGACAACTGGAGCCGCTTCTCCTTGTTTATGTACACATTGAAAAAGAATTCTCGTTCAAGTTCTCGGATCTGGTATTTGGAGTAGGGGCATCTCTTTTTTCTGGACTTTGAAGAACCTAAACAAAGACCAAACACTTTATTTACTACAAACATGTAGTACAGTGTAGTTCAGATCAAAGTTGGCTCAATGCTAGTCAATAAAGAACATAATTAACAAGTTAGCCGAGTAAAATGATCATCGTCCCGCATGCATCCACAAACACACAAGCAGATATGCTCGTGCACGCGCGAGTGAGCGCGCTCGCATACACATATACGCACACACTTTGAGTCCATGTCTGTCCTACACGGTTATTCTCGAAGTTATAGGTAAACCATTATAATGCAGCCAAAGAAAACCTCTTCACATAGCCTAGGCCTGTAGCCTACGTAGGCTATCCTCTATCTCGAATATTGCAGCATTGCCTACCTCTCTGTTTATATCATTATTTTATTACTTTGTTAATGCATTGTCATAAACAAATAGGCCTAATAAACATGCTTGCATTGTAATTTACACCATGCAAGCGAATCAGAGAACTTTAATTAAATCAGAAAACACAACACATCCGAAATATTGCAGTACAGCTCACCTAAACTGCTTTCCCATCGTAAATATTTTAACAACAGAAAAGTAAATCTTATTGGGGTATATAAAACCTTTGCATGCTTATAAAGGGGCACATAAACTCTGACCGACAAAAGTAGTGGACTTACTATAACCCCATTTAATGCTTGTACCTACTTGGGCCGTTGTTCTTGTCCCCAGCGCAGTTTGATATCGAATAATCATCTTCGTCTATGTCCTCAGTTGGGTCTTGTATAGACTCCTCAGATGTAGGCCTATCTGAAGTCTGTTTATTACACGCAGCATCTCCGGGGAGACTGGAGTGTGTCTTTTGTTTTGAGTCGTCAGGGTTGGGCTTCTCAGAGTTAACAGTCTCTAAAAACTGATCGAACCCTTGTGGAAGAACCCCATTTCGGCCGACATTTGTGAAGAAATTGCATGGCGAGCTCGTACCGCCGTGATGGCCGTACAAGGAATCATTTTTGAATATCATTTCCGCCCTGTTCGACGACTGGATTAAGTCTCGGTGCATTATCTCGTCCGTTGAGTAGTAAGAAGCGTAATTGCCCCTGTAATGCCATTTGTTTGAGTGATCCAGTCCATAGTCTCTGAAAGACACTTCCCGAACAGGTTGGACTTGAGCTATGTTGGAAGAATAAGGAAAATTTATTTGACACGAAGTAGTCTGGGGTAAAAACGAGGAGACTGAAGAAAAATCAGGCGCCGAAACGTAATATGTACAACTCGGTAAATACATATTTGACGCACAGTTGCCACGCTCATCGTACTCCGCCATCTCTCCCCTTCACCCTTTTGCTATAGCGAAATAGAATTGGCAGCTTGAGTGTGTTAAACTTTGTCTATCTATTGCACCATAGGCGCGTGGAAAGGACCCGCGAGGGAGAAAAAAATCGGAAACGTAGGCTGACGTGCAATTTATCTTTATCGATTCTCGAGGTAATTGTGTCATGTGATCCGGTTAAGGAATTACCATATATCAATATCAGTCATTAAGAACGGTCTAGAGCAACTCATGTGAGCGCACACGAGAGTTCATTGGTTGCCTGGATTCAGAAGCAACTCCTATGTAGATCTGCGCTCGCCCTCCAAAATAGACATTACTAAACAATCCCTGAGATATTTCATCAATGGGTTATTGCAATAGAATTCGAGTTATAGAATGGCAAACCCACAACTTTGTATGTATTCCATGCAAGCCCTATATGTGCGCACTATTATGAAAGTATGACATTTATGCATCATGGTAGTTGAATACATATTAAGAAATACTTGTAGTTGACCTCCCCTTGGAGTCCAAGTTAAAGGGCACAGAATGTTCCCTCGAGCACAGTCTACTTCGCATCCAATACTATACTCACAATCTTAACATTAGCCTACAATTACGCACAAGTTACGCGCGTAATAACTTGGACGGATAGATAAAACAAAAGTACATTTTTAACGCTCGTGCCTCAACAATACAAACAAATACACAAAATGCACCAAAACAAACTTCACAAACCTAATCTCAAATTATATTTCATAATCCACATAGGATACCAAAAACACAGAAAAGGTGAAAGGTAGAAAAGAAAAACATGAAGAGAACGAAAACAAGAAAGAGAGACATATAAAGACAACTTAATTATTGAGAAAGATTAGGACTAAGAGGGGGAAATATACTTTTCTGATTTTAATATCAACTATGTTTTGACTCGCTTCCATTATATTTCCAGGCCCTATATTGTCTCCGAGCATTCATATTTTTTGTATTTTCCGATTTTAGAAACATATCCAGGCCTGAAAAAGGGATACATGGAATTTTTTTACCTGGTTGTTCGCCCCAAATCCAGAATCGTTCATTTTCCTCGTACATATGTAATTAGTGGTTGTCCGGATAAGATCTTCCAAAACGTAAATTAAAAATAGAAGCGTCATCAGCATGATTGGCTGCAGGAAGGCTTTGCACTGCCAAGTACAAAACATCTCTGCTGGCTTTGACCGTCTGCGGTCTGAGACGATGTGCACCAAGCAATCACCAATAACGTCGGCACTCAAATCATTTTATTGCACAGACAAAAGGAAGTGTTCTAGTTTAAGTGTATCTTGTAGCTGTTGGAGGAAAAACACTATGGTGGGTGGCGATTACTTTGTGCTTTAGACATTTTGAAACTGTAGCCTGAGAAATGTCTAGCCTACTTTCAACAGTATTTTAGAAGATAGTCTACAGGAGTTTCATTTTCAAGTTGCACAATTTTTCACTTTACGCATAGAAATACATATGCCTAAATAATATAAATAACGTGAAAGGGAAGTAAACAGTATAGCATTCAAATCCCTAACTAATTAGATCTCTAATTATTTGCACGGATAAAAATCTACACAAAAAAAATCTACGTTTCTTTCGACAGGCCCAGGTTTATTTTGTAGTTGAACAGGAACACAATACTGAATTATTTTTTGGGGGCACTAAAAGTAACAAGTTATATATTTAGATCCTCAAACACACACGAAAAGCATAGTAGGCTATAGCTATATATAAATAACCCCGATAACAATAATAACACATGATGTTTGAGCGTTGCTGTTTGGACTGAAAAATTTGGCCCAAATGCAAATGTTTTTGCAATGACACGTTTTCCATTCAGTCTCCCCGAAATGCGTTTAGCTCGTGTTATTTTTCTATATATTGTACTACAGTGAATTATCATTATTTCTATTAATCTTCCAGTGAAAAATAAACCGTGAAACACACGAGTTAATACAATGTTAAAAAGTAATTACGCACAAATGACCCAGAAAGAATTTCCAAAAACTGGGAGATACACAAAGAGCAGAGAGTACTGTACATACTACCCATGTACTAACTATATCAAAACAACATGATCTAGTCCTATACTACCAACAGTAGCATAATGCAAAAGAGATTGCATTGGCAATGAATACAGGTTGGTTGACAACGCAACAATGAGTAACCTGCAAAACGGTCCTTGTAGACAAAATGGGCGATTTGGGCCTTGTTTTCACGCCCGTCTCATGCGGATGTGTCATCAAATAGATAGATTCCTTCTTGCAAATACCACGTCTTTAAAGCACACAAAAACAAAAATAATTTGATTGTTGTTGTTTTCATGCCAAAATGAGTTTGAGTGCGTATTTTGCAACGCAAGATTACAGACTAACTTGACCTTAACTTTGTTTTGGCGCCCTCCTATCTTGAGAGCATGAGCAGACGTCATCTGGCATAAAAAATACCTTGCTGGACCAAAAAGCCACCCCATTCCCCTTTGATCGCATTAAAACAATGGGATTGTAAACTAGCAAATATGATTTCAGAGTCATAAGGTAAATAACGGAACATTAACAACAAATGTTTAGCTGTAGGCCATTCTGAAGCATTTCAAGAGCTTGTGTGCTTTGGGAATAATGCTAGATTGTTTATAACAGTTAGGCCTATAGCCTCCTGCGTCCCTGATAGCCAACTAGAGATGACAATATATCCAGTGATGTAAAGCACTCAAGTAGAACTACTTACTACTTAAGTAGTTTTGGGAGGTATCTTTACTTTACAATTTATATTTGTAACAACTTTTACTCCGCTACATTCGTAAAAAACTGATGTAGGTTTTACTCCATACATTTTCCCCGACACTCAAAAGCAGTCCTTACATTTCGAGTGCTTTGAAGGATCTGATATGGCAGACTCTTTAAAAACAAATGCTTAATTTGTAGATGATGTCTGAGTTTTGAAGTGTGCCCCTGGCTACAAGTAAATTAGAAAAACAAGAAAATCGTCCCATCTGGTTTCCTTAATATAAGGAATTTTAAATGATTTATACTTTTACTTTTGATAGTTAAGTATATTTGAGCAATTTCATTTACTTTTTATACTTAAGTAGGCTATATTTAAAACCAAATAGTCTACTTTTAGAATTTTACTCAAGTAGTATTTTACTGGGGGACTTTCACTTGGGTCATTTTCTATTGAGGTATCTTTACTTTTACTCAAGTGGTATTTTTTCCACCACTGAATATATCCTACAAGTTACTCCCTCGAAAACCCCAAAACCATTTATACATTTAACAATCAATGAATTCGTGTAAGGTAGGCTATTAAATTGAATATTTACAAGCAAACAAAGCGGCAAAGGTCATAGGCTAAGGAGTGAGAGCGATCATATTCAGTAAGTAGTCAATTCCTGTAGGTCTGTTTCGGGAATAGCCTAGCCTATATGTGTCGATGTGCCGCTTGAATAAATAGATAATACAAACATGTAATCGTAGCAGTAGGTACTGCGGTATACTAAGTGGAATCCACATAGGCCTAACTATGCAGTAAACGTGTACGTGCTGGACATCTATGATGAAATTGCACCACAAGTGTTATAGTGGCATTTTGAGCAATGTATGTAGCCTCAAATGTCAACACAAATGTGCACATGTACCTGCATATACATGTACACCAAGTCGTCATGGAATTGTATGCATTGATGTAAAATATGTAGCTTTTCGATATAACGTCGATACCAATATCACACGTGATATGTGCCAGTAAACTGTTCTAATTATTCATAAACTGGACCCCCAATGCAGTTATAGGCCTACAGAGAATACTAGAGCCACCCAAGCGCATTGAATGCAGCAGAAAAATGGAGGCTGCGTTATGCACCATTACGCAAACTCGAACACACCAAAAAATAAGACAAAAACACATTTATTGTGTTGAATTAGATAGACATGCAAACACATTTAAAAAATAATAATAATCCAAAACACATTTCATGGTTCATTTTTCCAACGACAAAAAACACGAACTTGAGCTTGGACGAGCAATTGTGAAGGCCTCGCAGAAGGACTGATCACAGATATGAGCAATATACATTTCTAACCGTATAATCATGGTGTATTTCGTCAATACAATAAGCCTACATAACTTATACATGTATTAAGATTCAATCATAAATAACATTCATAGCCCAGAAACAAATTTAAAAAATGAACGCTTGCATAGCCTGCCTAAATTAAAAACAATCATCCATTGACATTGCCATACCTTATTATACGCTCAGATATAGTGTGTGAGTCGTTGAATAAAATCATTAGGCCAAGAAGTATCCTATTGACCTAAATCGCATGCTTTACAAACACTCAAACACAAGTTCAATACGTGACTTTCAGAAAATAAATAATGCTTTCTTCATCACCAACTACCTAATAATGAAAGGCCAATAGTAACAACAATTCACAAGCTCAGTTGTTTGTATAACCATCCAAAATATACAATAAATCGTTCTTAAAATAAAAATAAATGATAGGCCTATAACTATATTGCCAAGATCAGTGGCTCAGGACAGAGGATTGAAGTGGCTGCGCTTGTCTGAACCGAAGCCACACGAGGTCATTATCAAGACCCAAGGCTCTCAGTACATGGAAAATGCATGGTCACGCATCATCAGCCTCTTCTTTTTCATTCTGCGGTTCTGAAACCATATTTTGACTTGTTGATCACTCAAGTCCAGTCTTTCAGAGAGTTCCTTCCTTTTTTGCCTGTTTATGAACTCGTTCATCATATATTCGTTCTCAAGTTCAGCAAGCTGTGGCTTTGTGTATGGTTTTCTCTTCTTTCTGGGTTTCACTTGTGAAGAGCACCAGGGTGCATCTGGAGAAAGAAAATAAACAGTCCTTAGCAACTTGTGGATACACTTGTGGATCTCCCACGCTTGGTAAAAAAAACGAAATTATATTTTCGAGAATCCAGAAGCATGCAGGCATGGTCTGCAATTATCATTGTGTAAACATCAAATATAACAAAACAAGAACTATGATTTGGAGGTGAAATAAATAGTCTCGACATACAGTTTAGAAACCGTTAGAAGTATCTTACCATGAGAAAATGACGCCCTGGCACCTGCATTACATGAAGATGGTTGAATTGTGGGAATTGAATGGGCCGACTGCTTGAAGCCGGCGGCACTTGCCTGGTTGGTGGGATTCAGTTCGTGTTGTGCCCCGGAATTATGTGACCGTCTATCCAAGTTCGAAAATTCATATTTTGAGCTACCGAAATTGATAACTCCATGTTCACCAGAAAAGGCCTGCGCATGTCTAGCATGTTCTTCTGGCTTGTGGTTTACATCCTGAAAGTAGTATTTATTGGACTCGTCAAGTGGTCCCTTGTTGTGGTTGTTGGGATTAGTATTTACAGGGACTGAATTTGATAGAAACGGCGGAGAGTAGCCACTGAAGGCGCGGCTCTGAGGCGGAGATGTGCACGAACTTGGGGAAGTCCACGGGAGCGAGCACACCTCTCGCCTGTTGTAGGAAATCTGATGCAGCCCAGAGAGATGAGCTCCATTGCCCCGCAGGTTGGAAAAATATAACGACTCCGGGGTAGGAAAATTCAACAAAGAACCAACAAAGCCAGAATTCAGAAGATTGCGCTCACACATTTCCATGGAGCTCTCTCAAACGCTTCTTACAACCCTTTTTAGAGACTCCTAATGAATAAAGGGAAGGTAATTGTTGATTTGCTCATACAGTGTCACGTGATATGCAAAACATGTTGTTCAGTCCCACCCTTGGCCTTAATACTGCAAGGCAAGATATTCCATAAGGTAATATTATGCAAGAGTAAAATAAAAAATACATAGCCTATATGAGAAATACAAATGGGAGTGTTATTCTCGTAGAGAAATTATATACAGTATCGTCAAATGGAAAGGTGTTGGTTAGATGGCTCTATCAAAATCAAAGAGATCGTTTTCAATGCCAATATATTATTATAAGGTACTGTTGCTAGGTTGCTGAACTATGATGATACTGATTATTGTTATAATTGAAAAACAATTGACTATATGTTCAATGCAAGACAATGTAATTTACGCAAAACATGCTCAAGTTGAGAGATGATATAGCTAGCTAGGCTGGTCTATGTGAAGTGACTAAGATTTAGCTACAATTATAAGGCAGCAGTGTAAACAAAAACTTTCGATAAAATAACCAAGATTAACATAGACATATGGATAGTTTTCTGTGAAGGCTATTCCTAAAACGATCTATAGGGCTCACAAGTCATTGACGATTGACAGACAGGTACGGCTGCTACAAGTCCACCACTATATTATAGGCTATGCGGTATTGTTTTTTTCATACAATCTCAAAGCCATAATACTAATTCTACTAACGAACGATTCTTCCCCTGTTCACAACTCATGGATATAGGTCTATATACCCCTCTACAGTTTAGTAACAGTTTAGTGTATTGAAAAGTAACACACAAAAAATAGGCCTGCAATGGTTCAAACAAAACGGTAGCCTCGCATAGGCCTACCTTTAAATGAATTGCTTCTGAGAAGACCATAGTATAATAAGGAACGAATAACTATATTGGAAATAATAATAGATAGCCTACTATAGTCTTATTTAGCCTACCCTTTGTGCCATCTGAAAAATACAAATTATTTTGGGACCTATACGCTATGATTCATTTTTTATAAATGAAAAATTATATGAACGGATTTTTTGTTCACACTTTTCAGGCTATCTCTTGACATATAGGCTACAGTAAAGACATTTCCCTTTTCTACTTTTAATTTACAACCCTGGTTTTAAATATGTAAGCAACTGGATTAGACTAGACTACATAAATATATATTGTTATCAATTTCACAAGATAAATTACTAGCTTCCCGATTCCTATAATATCGATATTAGCATAGCATACTCTAAACTGTTGTTTTCATACTGGCCCTTGACACATATCTAGATCAGTCATCTTACCTAGGCTAACTAATACTTATCCTTTAGTTTTCCCAGCAAAGCTAGACAGTCAGGATCTTCGGACTCGAGAAATGACATTTGTAAACGCTCCGTCTCCGGATAGAAAGGCGACAGCGTGGCCTCCCATCTTTTACGAGTCTAGTAAATTTAAGAATACCCTAAAACGACATTCTTTTTAGCCACTCATAGAAACTAAGGACCAAAATATATTGTACGCATATTGCAAAAACCAACGTTTTACTGAAAGTGTTTAATATTGGTATAGTTCAAGGTCAATGTCCAGAGAGCTCAGATTAAGCAAAAACAAGTCCAAGTGCATGTTTGGTGTAGTTTCTTGGCAGAGGCGATTGTTCGCGGATTACAACAAAGAATCGCCTCTGATGTCCTTTCTTGAAAGATAATGCATGCAACTTTTGATGTGGGTGGATCACTCCGTAAGATAATAGCCAACAGCACTAAAAACTTAAGTTCAGACGTATGTTTTATATGAACTCTAGTCGTTTTCTGTGCCTCCGTGGGTGGGTGAATGATACGCTCACACCAAATGGTAGGTTGTTATATTTTCATTAAAAATGTCCCCAAACCGACTATGATTTTTCAGCATATAGAATATAACGATTTTCAATCAACTTGTTAATTTTATTCGCAATAAAATTGTTTTTCAATTCAGTTATTTGTTTTAAAGAAAATCCCTCTTGTGGAGAAATTGCGTGCTAAAACCAGTAGATGGCGAAACAAGTCCATGAATGGTTGCAATTGTATCGTTCATTCCTTTGAGTGAGAGCATAGTATTTACAATAGGTCAGAATGAAAATGTATATAAAATTGTCATAAACAATGATCATGAAAATGTTTTGATTGATTGATAAATTAGATTGATATAGACCTTAAGCCTACCTATTGATAAACAACCGCAGTTTTAGTGGAATTATGAAATTGGTTCCCTCGCGATGGCCTACATGCCGATATGACTTTCTCTTAGACCCTATATAGTAGCCTATGTGTAATTAGTAAGACCTGATTGTAAACATTCAGCTAATTCTGCGTGGTGGAAATGTCTCTTTTGAGTTGAATGTTTGCTTTATATCCGTTACACAACATTCTCGTCGACAAATAAAATATTACTATATATTTGAAATTATATGATCAAATAGGGGCCTAATCGCACAACTTTAAGTAGGCTTACGTGCAAGTATATGGGCCTATAGGACTGCATACCCTCACAGCCACATTGCTACAATTGGAATGTTGTTAGACCATATACTTGACAAGCACACTTAGTGTTTAAGAACGGACTTGATACGTCTTAGAAATATGAGGGAAAAAACTATGATTGTCGGGAAATTATTATATTTTATTGACCCAATCATACCTAATTCACCATTTGCTTTGGCAAACATATTTTACCTTATCAACACAAAATACGTAACTTTTTCGAATAAGCTTTGACCTTGTTTCCAGAACGGAGATTCTCCATTGAGACTGCTTATTAGTCCAGGACTAGCACTGTCAATGGAGAATCTACATTGAGAATCACTGTCAATAGAGATTCTACATTAAGAATGTTTTTTTGTTGTCCAGGACTAGGCTTAACCTTTGTCTGGGGAAACGGACCCCAAATGTAGACCAATCTTTAAAATACATCTAGGAGATTTTATATTCTTACAATATACTTGGAATTTGACCTACATAACCCAACCCTATAATTTCAACAACAAAAGTTTAAGTAAAGAGCAGGAAAAATCTTTTTTCAGAATTGTAGAAAAACAATTTCAACATCATATGATTTAATATTGCTCTAAACAATTGACAGCAGCTTAGTCTATCAGTCAGCACACATTATAACACATGAATATAAATATTTATCTAAATATTGTGAGACTAATACCTGAGACAATTCAGCATTTCATAAATGGTGAAATTTAAAAATCAAGAGAAAGTTTCAAGGTCTCTATCTTTTGACATAAGCTTCTTGTTTTTGACACGACGATTTTGAAACCATATTGTTACTTGTCTTTCAGACAAGTTGGTGGAAGAAGCTATCCGTTGTCTTTTCTCCTTGGTAATAAACTTGCAAATGGTGTACTCTCGTTCAAGTTCCTTGAGCTGTAGTTTCGTGTAGGGCACCCGTTTCTTCCTCCCACGTCGGTATGAAGTGCAGACATCTGGCTGGTTCATTACTGCTTCCTCTACAAGTATGGAACAAGAAGACAGTTCATGTTTCGAGAAGAGGAAAACAAATTACCACTAAACGTAATTTACAGTTAATAGTGTGGTCTTTATGTGTAGGACGTTTACTGACTAAAAAAAAACATAGGCTACGTGAAGTTACATCGAAAGTCATAATATTTGATTCGCAGTTTTGTTTTCCTCAGGCTAATGCATAGACTTTGTTTATTATTCTTTTGGATTCCTCGGTTGGGATAAACTGAACAAGTCAATTAAAAACAGACTCAAATGCAAGTGGGTGAAATAATAGTTCAAAAAAGAGGTTAGAGAAGATATAACCTACCTGTGAGGAATGACTTCCAGAATTGCGAGCCCTGCTTCTGTTCTCTGGCATAATACAGTGGATTGCTCCAACTATTAGCCCAGTTCAATTGCTGATAGGCCTCATGCCTCGGATCTCCAGGACCAGCCCTTGTTACAACAGGTACATCAATGTATCCAGGGATTCTTGGGTAAAGACCTTGGTAAACATTTCCAAAGTCTTTCAGTCTGGACTGCATTTCACTGCAGTGTATGTTGGAACTTGAAACCCCTGAGAAATGCATTGGTTTATCTGATGAGTGTCCAGATAGAGACGCCTGAGAAGTAGGTTGCATCACACCCTGTTGGAATAGATTGCTGTCAGGGATTGTGCAACCATAACAACTGCTCCCCAAATGACAGCCAAATGTGAGTGACGCATTTGTGGCTACTGTAGAAAGAGGTGAATATGGTTTAAGAGATTCTAAGCCAAAAGAGTTTGGTTTGTCCGAAATTGTGTATACCGTTACTCCTGGTACAGACCGGCTTGGGTTAGTCCTGGGAGCAGTGGAATAAAAACTTCTGCGATGGACAGAAGTGATATTATCTCCCAAGCCCTCCATTTCAGTTTGACGAACTGCCAATGCAACTTTTCTCGTTGAAAACCTCACATAGTCCCCTCAGATCCAGAACGTATTGCTTTGCAGTGCATGAATGCAAAGCAAGGATGAAAACAAATAACTCTTTCGTTTTTTTTGTTGCCTGACTGATTACAGAACTGTGACAACTAAATGTGGTTGGTCGGTTGCATTCACGTGACATGCAAATATATATGGCTAATGGATCTTCTGAGTACTAGGCTATTGTGGTTTTGTTTTGGGCAAGAATATTTGTAAAACATTGGAGAATGTTAAACATATAACAGCATACGCAGGATTCCAAAATGATCAATGAAAGAAAAAAACGTCAATACATTTGAATATCAAATAGGCAATGCTTATAGCGTCAAAAAAAATGTCTTCTTAACAACGGTTTTGTTAACAAATATAACAATAGCCAATGCTTTTGTATCAATGTCAGCTTTTATTTCACTGAAAATATAGGCCTACAATTCCATTTATAATGTTATCGTTGCCAACTCCTGATATTTTCCCACGGGTGAACCAATCCAATCATTTTCACGGGTGAAATAAATCCTAAATTGAACAAAATAACAAAACCAGAACAGAAAAAATATACATTATTATCTGACAACGTATATCTGTATACGTATGCCCACTTGTTAAACATGCAGGGAGGAGTCTACATTTGAAAACTGTTGCAGGCTTTGTATCGACTTCCTTAGTTATTCTTGAAATGTTTATATCAACATATTTGCATGTAATTATAATGAGAAACGTCACTATGGTATATTCAAAATAATTCCATAATTTAGCAATATATGCCTTAACACCTTTTTAACTTCGTGTTAAATACAATTAATAATTGTTATAGGCTAAAATGATCACATATAGGCCTTCACATTTTTACGACTAATAATATATGTTTAACTTAAAGTGGCTATTGGATATAGTTTTCTTTCGTTGGGGGTAGTTTTGTCCTACTCCACAAACCATGGTGCCAACATTTGATTGAAATAGGAGTCTAACGAGAATATAAGTCTACCACTCCTCTATAAATAGGCCCATATTCTAAAATTGTAGTAATATAATCATGTCCTTTAAACAATTATTGGATCCTTATACAAACCTTGACATCCATGTCACTATATAATGAATAATCAGCAAATAATTTAAATGAAGTCTTAGAAAGGAATTTAGGCTATATACAATTTCAGTAGAAACCAGTACCCTAGGCCTAAGTCTGCTCAAGTTTACACCAAATAGTAAATAGTCAGTAAAGACACTCAACTGATTCAAAAGCCTATTGACAAATTAGCACAAAATGGAAACGCTATTGCACTTGAACATCACTCTTGAACTTGCTGTCTGGACGTAACAATGTAGGCCTGATGGTAGACATTTCCCCCATCTAAAAGCCTGTGGACACACAAAGTTGCATTTTTCAAATAAAGTACATTCTTAGAAAAAAAGGTTATTTGGGGTTATATATAGAACCTTTCGGTTATTTTGACGAGATGAAAAACTCCTTTACTAAAAAAGGTTATATATATTAACCTGAAGGCAAAGAAGCTTGAGGGTTTCATCCCTTTCCCAGAGTGTAATGTGGATTTTAGCCAACAACAGAAAACAAAAGCTAACACAGTCATATCAAACTCTGAAAGGATAGCTAATTAGCTGCCTTTTCACTTGTTTTAGTGTTGTTGTTGTTTTCCATTGACAGGTATATCCATATTGATGATGCTGCTGCATGATTTCTCCTGGTCAGAAAAAAGGCTAGCTGTCTCGTCCGGAAACAGGCAGGGGGAGATCGAAATCATATTTTGCAACATTGTTGCCGAGGTCTAAGTGGCAGACAGCAAGGTGCATACAAACCTCTGCTGTTGCAAACTAAATGCTACATAGAAGCAAGAGAAAATAATGCGTTTAATAAAAGTATACACTCTTAGATTAAAACAAAAATAATGGCGTTCTATGTAGGCATCAATGGCCATTCCTGCATGAAGACGCAAGAGCAAGGTTGTTGCAAATACCCTAGCAATATGCACGTCATTTTTACATTTATTAAGTTAAGCAAAGTTGATTATTTAATTTAAACACATTGGGCCATAATCATATAATGAACTAAAGGCTAGGTAGATAAGGTTATTTCAGAATCAGCTGACGCTAGACAGGAAAAAGCTTATGGGATAGGCTACTTTAATTAGCCACTTTAGAAGATAGCTAGCTAGCTAACTATTACAAATAAATGTACATGTTTGTTATTGAATATGCCAAATAGAGCTATTGACTACAGCATGACATTATCAATGATCTAATTGTTACTTTATTTCAGGATTTCAGTGTTGAGCCAGATGAGGGAACTATGTTTCATGAAGGCATTACTGTTGCTGACCTCTGTTGCTGACCTCTGTTGAACGCACTGGGCAATGGGCTGACTGAAAGGAGGTACGTAGCTATCTAAATTATTTATAGTAAATTATTTATAATAAGTCTTGGTGATTCAATTGCCTAGTTAATCATTAGCCTACATTACTTTTAAAATAGTATCTATGTTTTGCTGTCTGACAGTAACCCACCTATCAGAGACAGAGGATCTCTCTTTCTGCGGCTGCTGACAACAACTGCATGTAAATTGTTCTTCTACATCCTAATAATTATACTGTATCTGCGTAGCATTTTGTCTTCTTTTAGCAGATGAACTCGTGTTTTTTTTTTTATAAACTAAATATGCTTCGCTGCATCTCTGCTGAAATCTGGGTAAAAGATTGAAAGGAATGTGAGTCTTATTCAGTACATTTAATTTTCTAAAGTCTACCAACCTTGCCAGCAGGCATGCCAGCTAAGATAGAGTAGCTAGCTTGTCTAACTAACTTGATTGATAGCCTGAAATGGCTTTTTGGTAACTAATTATAGGATTGGGAGATTGGGAACCTATCTTGACTAGCTAAAGCCAACTTCATAAAATTGCTAAGTGGTTAGTAGTATTACAAAAAGATATTGGTTATTATTATTATTTTAACAGGACAAATCTGAGGGGACAAGTGCCCCTGTGCCCCCTATGGGCATGACACCTCTGTTGTCCCCCATCAAATTTTGTCTACTATTATTTATATGTGTATTCAACACTATGTTGAGGTAAAATATCTGAGTATAATGCTTGAGTGGATGTCAGTCCCAATACACATTCATGTCTTTTACAAAGGGAAACCCAGCCTCTAGCTGCCCAGTGACGCAAGCTAAATGCCTTCTATGCTCTCTGCGAGGCAAGCTACACTGAACTATGCATGAGAGCACCAGCTGTTCCAGACGACTGTGATCACACTCTCCATAGCCGATGTGAGTAAGATTTTTAAACAGGTTAACATTCACAAGGTCACAAGGCCATACGGATTACCAGGACACATACTCAGACTATGCGCTGACCAGCTGGCAAGTGTCTTCATTGACATTTTCAACCTCTTCCTGACCCAGTCTGTAATACCTACACCATAGTCCCTGTGCCCAAGAAAGCCAAGGTAACCTGTCTAAATGACTATTGCCCATAGCACTCACATCTGTAGCCATAACATTATTTGAAAGGCTGGTCATGGCTCACATCAACACCATCAGCAATTCATATACCGCCTCAACAGTTCCACAGATGATGCAATCTCTATTGAACTCAGCGTTCAACACCATAGTGCCTTCCAAGCTCATCACCAAGCTAAGGACCCTGGGATTAAACAGCTCCCTCTGCAACTGGATCATGAACTTCCTGACCGGCCACCCCCAGGTGGTGAGTGCAGGCAATAACACATCTGCACGCTGTCTTATCACAGGCAACAAGTAGACAGCCTACAGGGAGGAGGTCAGAGACCTGGCAGTGTGATGCCAGGACAACAACCTCTCCCTCAATGTTAGCAAGACAAAGGAGCTGATACTGGATTACAGGAAATGGAGGGCCAAGCACGCCTCCATTCACATTGATTGGGCTGTAGTGGAGCGGGTTGAGAGCTCCTTGTGTCCACATCACATGGTCCAAACACAACAACACAGTCATGAAAAGGGCACGACAACACCTCTTCCCCCTCAGGAGGCTGAAAAGATTTGGCATGGGCCCTCAGATCCTCAAAAAGTTCTACAGCTGCACCATGCACTTGACTGGCTGCATCACCACTTGATATGGCAACTGCTTGGTATCCAACCACAAGGCGCTACAGAGGGTAGTGTGTACGGCCCAGTACATCATTGAGGCCAAGCTCCCTGCCAACCACAACCTCGATACCAGATGGTGTCAGAGGAAGGCACTAAAAATTGTCAATGACTCCAGCCACCCAAGTCATAGACTGTTCTCTCCGCTACCGCACAGTAAGCGGTACTGGAGCACCAAGTCTCGGACCAAAATGCTCCTGAACAGCTTCTAACCCGAAGCCATAAGACTGCTGAACAGTTAATCAAATGACTACCCGGACTATTTGCATTGACCCCCTTATTTATTTTGAGCAGACTCTCTTGCACTGGCTCTATGCAGACTCACTCTACCCACACACTCACACCTACTACACTGACACTCTAACACATAAACACACAAACACACTCACTCACTCACTCACTCACTCACTCACTCACTCACTCACTCACACACACACACACACACACACACACACACACACACACACACACACACACACACACACACACACACAACCCCACACACACACACACACACACACACACACACACACACACACACACACACACACACACACACACACACACACACACACACACACACACACTTTCTCTCTCTTCAAACACCCTGCTGCTACTCTGTTTATTATCTATCTTGATTGCCTAGTGACTTGTACCCCTACCTACATGTATATATTACCTCAATCACTTTAACAACTCATACCCCAGCACATTGACTCGGTACACGTGCTTCTTGCATATAGCTTCGTTAATTGTTTTTTTTGTGTGTTTCTATCTTGTTGTTGTTTTTTTGTGCTCATGCTCTTAGTTTTTAACTCTGCATTGTTGGGAAAGGGCTCGTAGGTAAGCGTTTCACAATAAAGTCTACACCTATTGTATTCGGTGCATGTGGCAAATTAAAATATATTTGATTTGATGTCATCATCGCCAATTAACTGCATTACAGTTAAAAACGACTGACTACCACCACCGATTTCTGTAAGTGTGTATTCATGGAAGCCGAAGGAAGTCAGGCTTCCCCAAAACATGGACCAATACAAACATACAAAAATAATGTTTTGTCTCTCTGTGTTTCATAGTTTTCCTTCAATTTGCTAGAGGCTGAATGTATCTCACAGGAGAAAGCATCTGAGCCAGTGAAACAGTGCCCCTCTGTCTCTCTATGTGTAGGCCATCTATCTGATGCTGTCTGGTCCTAACGAGTATGACATTCTTGCCGTCCGCAGCATTGAAGGCAAGGGAAGCAAGTGAGCATCTGGTCTCCCTTAACAAAAAAAATATAAAAAATTTGACAATCAGCGTTGAGCTAAACTTAGCGAGCTCAGCTGTGAATGGTCCTGGCGCACCAAAAAAAAGTGTCAAGGGAAGCAAACTTGGATTTGGCGTCACTCCTATCAAATCCCATTGAGAGCATAAATCATTCACAGAAAAACTTGAACTGTTGCATCTCATGGTGTTGTTCTCCTCCGTTGGCTAGCTAGCCAGCTAGCTAAAATGAGCCCTTTCCTAAATTAGCCATGGATGGGGATAGTGATTTGGATAGTGGTTTTACTTAATTGTCCATACTGGTCAATGATTATAATGTTGATTCTGATCCAACCATTAAGAGGTTAATTCATACATTGTTGTACCCCTGGCCTGAGAGGATGGAAGTTCAATATGTAGCTAGATGTAGAAGGCTTATGCTAACTATTAATGTTGCCCATGAATGGAAGTTAGGCTAGCGAGTAAGAATTTTAGCTAGGTAGCCTAGGACAACAAAAAATAAAAGCATGTACTGTATGACAGAGTGATAAGCAGTTTCATAAACATGAAAGAGAGGAGGATGACATTGGCGTTTCTCTGCATGTAGGGTTAGACAACATGTTGTTCTACTTGCACGAACACGGACGCACACACACGCACACACACACATGCACACAGAAATCAGAACCATGGACAACCACATCATATTTATCTTAGCTTACGTTGATTGGACTAAATTGTATTGGGTATGTTTTAGATGTCACTGTATTCGACTAAGCATGATTTTGAAATGTTGAAGTTGAAATGGTGCTGGAATAGTGGAGACAGCTTCTGTTTTCTTTGCGACTTGCGGTAACTCTCTGTGGTTCTAAATCAATAGTCGTTTAGTGGTCCAAAAACGTCTGAAAAATGTACTTGCTTGACCATGCTGTAGGTCATGTACAGTCTGTTACTGTACATGCAATATGCTTTGTGGACTTCACTGGACAAAGGTTGCTATCGGGTTTTGTGATAAAACAAGGTTGTGGTTGAATTTATTCTGCCACTGTGTCTTCTTATTGTCTCGGCCTTTAGGCCTATAAATCACAATCGCGAGGCATATGAATAAACAGGTTATAGAGCAAACAACGCAATTATCACAACACATAGGTTGTAATATGTTTTTGGGTGGGGACTTGGCTTCTCAAGTGATTTTACCCACGCACCTCTATGGTTAAAACACTTCTACGCCTATATTCCGTCACTATAAGGAAACTGGGCCCAGCCTTCTCCACTCATATCTTACCTTAACATTAGAATTATTTCACAACACTGAAAACGGATCAGCTCCTAGCGAGATATTACAACCTGTAGCTGCAAATATGGAGGCGGCTTATTATGTTAACCCAATAATAATACACTAGGCTAAATCACAGATTGCGCACGTCATTGCCCAAATCTTGTCACACATCATTAAACCTATTACAGACAGTACCCTCGTGGAAAAATACAACGTAATATGATTTCAATATTATTTAAATATAGGCCTATAGGGCCATGTACTTATATTTTAAAGGAGTCATCTAATTTTTCATTTGAAACATATTTTTATCTTTCACTTGTTTGTAACAGTTGCAAATACTGTGGCAACTTTGTATTTGTAGTCAACTTCGTTCTGAAGTTATCCGCGGTCACAGTTAGACAGATGGTTCTAACGATGATCTTAACGCTACAAAGGCTCTGTGAAACGAGGCCCAGATTTGTTGAATGTGCGTTATCCCGCCTTCCCTTTTCAATCCCACCGGTCTGCGTTCCATTGATCTCTTTACCGCATCTATATAATTATCTCTAAACGATTATCTCTAAACTATGCTGGTATTATTTTGTCCATAATTTAATTGTTTAATATATTGTAGGCTATTCTTAGATAGAAATATTACTCTTCATTAGAAGCCACAATTTATGAATGGCACCATACATGGTTCTATCTGGAACCAATGTTGGTTCAGTGAAGAAGGATCCCTAGGGTTCTGATCAAAGAACGATATACAAGAGTCCTATATAGAACTTTTAATGGTTTCATATCTAAAACAAGTGATATAACCCTTTTTGGTTCAATATGGAAGCGTTTTTTCTAAGAGTGTAAGGAAAGGTCTGAAACAGGAATCATGCAACACACATCGTAGCTGCACTTCAAAAGTGAAGACGGTTATAGTTCCTTCATATATCCCGTGGTTCTGAAGGCAACAACAGTGTCACAAACATAATATACGTGTCTATGAATATTCAAAACTAGTTGAATTCCTAACCGGTCAACTCAGTCAATGTCGAATTTGAGCGTTTGGCTGTGAGTCTCCCGTTTTGGCCACAGTGTTTGCGTTCTGTTAAGCTAATGAATAGGAGGAGACGACTAAACCTTCAACCACACAGATCCCGCTCTTAAGGGTGGTAGCCTGCAATGGTATAAAGTCATCACTAGATGGCTCTATCCGTTTGCATGTAAAAGGAATTCCTAAATTGTGGAGACCAGACTGAATATCCACCCAAGTCAAAAGCCAGTTCTAGCGTGTTAGCCACAAGTGGCCTTAAACGACTTCCTTAACTGACTTCCCTTGTTAAATAAAGGTAATAATAATAATAATAAAACGTATAACTGTTATGATGTCCTTGAAGTTAGGTGGATAAAATCTGCTGTCTCACTTCTCTCAAGTTTTACAGTGAGACACCCGTTTCAAAGAAGTTCGGGGGTTTGAACTGGCAACCTCCCGGTCACTAATCCAACGCTCTAACCACTAGGCTACTCTGACGCCCCAGCTTTGGGAATAGAGGTCCTTCATTTAAGTTAATTAAATAGGTGTAAAATAAAAAAGATAACGCTGAATAGCACCTATTAGCAAGGCGGCTAATGCATCTAGGCCTACAATAAATCTGACAGAGTATATGTTTAGATATAAATATGGCTCTGGTCTGACAAATTAAAATACTACAGATTGTATAAGCACATCATAATATGAATCAACCAATAATTATACTATTTGTTTCATTGTAGGCAATTTCATGAATAAATAATTGTTATATTTGAGTATTGTTACAATACTCTATACGGCTTTTACTAACAAATGACATCTAGCCTATTTCAGGTGACATAATAGTCTATTCATGGATCGTAAAAGAAAAACACGAAGGCTTACATGGCTTTTATACTGACAAAATGACAGCTATATCAGGTAATTAATAGCCTATTCGTGCATCAATGAAATCGGCCATTGTTCATTGTTTAAGCCCCAAAAACGGTATTCTAATTCCAACGATTGAGCTAGTCCACTTCATTTTTCTCAAAACATCCACAATGTTTGTGTTTTTTAATGAACACCCTTATTCCCATTCCACTTCTACAAATATTTAAGAAGCCCATATGACATAGTTTTCATTATAAACTAGGTGGTTCGAGCCCTGAATGCTGATTGGCTGACAGCCGTGGTATATCAGACCGTATACCATGGTTATGACAAAACACCTATTTCTACTGATCTAATTCCGTTGGTAACCAGTTTATACTAGCAATAAAACAGCTCGGGGGTTTGTGGTATATGGCCAATATACCACGGCTAAGGGCGGTATCCAGGCACTCCGCATTGCGTCGTATTAATGAACAGCCCAAAGCCGTGGTATATTGGCCATATACCACAAACCCTCGAGCCTTATTGCTTAAAATAATCACAGTTCAGAGCGACTAAAATTCTTTTAACCCGTCATATTGACTCCAAAAGGTTAGTTCATATGATTTTAGCAATAGATGGATCACACACAGCCTTGTACATCACGGCAAGGACTTCCGCCTCAAGCGTTGTGATAATCCAGAGAAACTCTGGGGGGCGCCAAAGGACGCGTAGACGACGTTTCCAGGCCCCACTGGTACGTTACCTTACCGAATACAATATCCATTCCCGATAACCTTAGCTAAAAGAGCATTCTCCCTCTAAATCTGAGACTGTTCAGGAGACAGAGCATCACCTCGATGTATTCTTAACATTAAATCGAGTTTTTCAAATAATAGAGATCTACAGGCAGCACATCGGGAGACTAATCATCACGATATTAGGCTAATACCGCAATCTTTGATAACAGAAAACACAATGTAATTGCAGCCTGTCCAACATATACCTTTGACTAAAGGATAATTTCTAAAATATGTACGACACCAAATAATATAAAATAAGCCTGATTATAATACAACTCCAAACCTGAAGTAAAATAGGTAATATTTTATCAGGGGGGGTTTAAATTAGCACAATTACACATCATTATTCCACGATTGAAAATAACAAATACATAACAAAAGAAACGAGTATTCGTCAGGCATAATTTAACTCCGTGGGCCTACTGAAGCAATGAGGATAATATAAGACTACCTTAAAGGGTCAATTCGTAGTTGAAACAATAACAACGCGACTCCCTGCCACTGTTTGAGTAAAAAGCAGAAGGATGGGGATGGATAATTGAACCACTCTCAAATTCAGACAGGGTTATGGGTGCAAGGACTAACCATCCATAATATCAAAATTATAGTTTTAACCATGTTTTGAGGCTATACAGTGTTTGTTTAAATTTGATTTGTTTACAAACAGTGGAGTAAAACAAGCTTATATTTTGGGTTATGATGGGTACGACAGTTGAACTAAGTTCATGAGGCATTTAGTTATATTCTTCAAGAATCAGTATAATTAATTTATACGTATAAAAATACATGTAGAAACTGCAGATTGCCCCTTTAAAGAAACTGCTAACACCACAAGCATATGTTATAACTTCCTATTTTATCTGCCTTGTTTAAAATATAGTATAATGATGATCTCAAAATGTATTTTTATTACAGTGAGGAATGTAAAACAAACATGCAAAAATTATTAGGACAAATTCACATGATCATAAAAGTGAAATTCGGTTCAGAATTATCACGATCATATCTCGCATTTTAATGCTACTAAATGGATTTCACAAAATAACTTTCAGTAATAATGTATCATTCGAGAATGCATCAGTGAAATTATCGATGGAGAAAGTGAGAATAAAAGAGAAAGACAAACAGACTGAGGGGCAAAGAGAACAGAAGGGAGAAACAATAGAGAATCAAAGCATAATGATATTCCTAAATGAAGAGCGAAATGTTGCAGCGCTCATTTTATTAATCAGACTGTCAATTTCACCCCAGAGGCCAAACCCAAGAGCAATCTTAAACAGACTCAGATCAACCCAGGGACACGCGCTCCACTCCTCACTTCTCCTCTTCCTCTCCACTTGGATATATATTCGTCTGACCGCAGGCCGCCTCCATCATCAACTGACAGCCTTCTCGTATTTATTTGCTTATAAACCTGTTACAATAAATGATCATTCGAGCAGCGTCACGCGCATCTTAACGACGAGCAGCAACCACTTTTTGATGAATGACATTTTGGGCTAGAAAGGATGCACGGGTCATTTTAAACAGTCATTCATTGCTCGCATTGGCATTCTTAAATTTTTTTCCCCCGTCTCGCTCATAAAAAGGTGTTATATTATTTAGAGACAGTTGCTGAGCTGAATGCGGATTAGCTCCGCCACAACTCATCGGAGCACCAGCCCTGGAAATTGTGTTTCTTTCTAGAAGGCTTAATGATGGAGAGGATAAGAAAAGAGATGATTCTGATGGAGAGAGGTCTGCACAGTCCCGTGCCTGGGAAAAGGCTCTCGAACCTGTCAGACTCCGCTGGAAATTCAGTGTTAGAGGCCCTCGAAAATTCTCAGCACAGTGGTCGCCTAAGCCCGAGAATAAGTTCCGCCTCGCTTCATGGAAGTCTCGGGGATATTCCAACCAAAGGCAAGTTCGAAATCGACAGTATTTTCGGTGCCCACCACAACAGCGAGAATACTTCTTCCGCGGAGATTTCATCCTCAGAAAGCAGAAAGAAAATTCACTTATACCCAGAAGTTTCTCAAGACTCAGATATGAACAGTGATGTGGAGGTGGGATGCCCATCGCATCGCTCTCCGAGCCAACACAAGGAAAACAACAACAAAGGTAACATTCACTCTGAATTAAGATTTACTGACGAAATAAAACATTTCAGAGAAATGTATATTCTATGATATCTTAAAACGGAAAATGGATTAGAATAAACATATAATCGTAATAACAATAATAATAATAATAATAATAGCAACAGCAATATTAATAATGTAGAACAACAACTAATACTGGCTAATAAATGTATCTTTCATTTTCAAATATTTCACCGATATTGCTACAAATATATTGCTTGTTAATTTGTCATTTATTTCATAGGCATCGTCTCGCGTGAAAACATATTACATCAAGAAATGTATAATAGCCAACATACACAATGCAACTTCTTATATAACCTACACGAAACTATCAAATAACTTTGCATATTTATTTCCTAAAGGATTTTCTGACAATAATTCTGGAGGCTCCAACACAAGTTCATCCTCCCTTTCCAATCATAACGGCAATGGAATGAGCTCAAACATGTCAAATGCCGAGACTAGACGGTACCGGACTGCGTTCACCAGAGAACAAATAGGAAGACTGGAGAAAGAGTTTTACAGGGAAAATTATGTCTCAAGACCCAGAAGATGTGAACTGGCCGCATCACTGAATCTACCTGAAACTACAATAAAGGTGTGTTCTCTTATTTGCATATTTTAATGTATATAGCTGTGCCTAATATATTCACTAAAATAATATTGTATCACAAATATTTAGGACTATAGACTAGGCTACAATTATATTATTATATGCTCACTACATTCAGATACACACGCTGATCAACATTTATGTATCAAAACACACACACACACACACACACACACACACACACACACACACACACACACCCCTCACACACACACACACACAGCAAATGTATAAACTAATCCGTTGGTAATTCACAATGTGAGCAGGTGACCTACTCGAATATAATCTGAAATGAATCTGAAATGAATCTATGAATCTGAAAAATCACTGTCAGAGGCTGGACTTCATTTCTTCAACTTGCTGATTTGTTTAGGGGTCCCTAAAAATAAACACTCACAAAAAAATGTACATTGACCTATACGTTTAAAACCCATAATTCTATCAAACGCACATTGGCTATGTCTACGCAGGTTCTTTGTTATACTACACATGACTATTCTGAACACTGGGAGAATGCATGGAGAGTCGACCCGGTATTTTGTATTGCGTAAATACTGTGCTACCAGGCGGGTTGGATAGAATAGGGTCCCATTAAACATGAATGATAATTCTCTGTCTGTAGGTATGGTTCCAGAACAGGCGGATGAAGGATAAGAGGCAACGTTTGGCGATGTCTTGGCCCCATCCAGCAGATCCAAGCTTTTACACCTACATGATGACGCACGCGGCAGCCACCGGAAGTCTACCATACCCTTTCCATTCCCACATGCCTCTGCACTATTACCCGCACGTTGGTGTCACAGCAGCAGCCGCTGCCGCAGCTGCGTCTGGTGCTGCATCGTCACCTTTCGCTACCTCCATTCGCCCTCTCGATACTTTCCGTGCACTCTCCCATCCTTACTCACGCCCAGAGCTTCTCTGTGGCTTCAGGCACCCAGGACTTTATCAGTCACCCGCAGGCCTCAATAGCTCTGCGGCAGCATCAGCAGCAGCGGCAGCAGCAGCATGTGCAGCCGCGGTCAGCGCGCCATCAGCCACTGGTCCATGCTCGTGCCTCAGTTGTCACAGCAGCCAAGCGGCCAGTGCGCTAGGCTCCAGAAGTACCAACTCTGACTTCACCTGCACAGCATCTGGGCAAAGATCCGAGAGTGGATTTTTGCCGTATTCTGCAGCTGTCCTGAGCAAAACCTCGGTTCCATCACCAGATCAGAGAGAGGAATCTTCACTAAACAGATAACTCATCACTGGAACTTCAAAAACAAGTTCAGTTGCTCATGTTTTCATGCTCTGTGGTTAGTTTATACATCCATCTATGACTCCAATATTTGGGGGACAAATAACGGTAATTCCAAAACAATTAGGCTAACTTAATTAGCAAACACTTAAATATTTGTTTTTACAATAAACAAAGATTTTCTAGGCACTAAGCTATTCGGAAAAAAAATACAAAAATGTTACATTCAACAGAAATATCATGTTAGACGTTTTAAACTGCCAAAAAGTGTAAACATTGGTAAGTGCTAAATTTACAATAATTGAAAGGACTATTTTGTTAGTGCAGTGGTGATGAAGCTTTATTTTTCTTCATTCACACCTGGATTCATGTGCCTTAAAACCTAGAAATAACTATCTAATTCAGTGATAGGCCCACGGTACTTGGTTATTAATTCGGCCCACGGTACTTGGCTATTAATTCGGCTTATCACATCGACTGTGATTGACTAACTAATGTTTATTGTTCGTCACTAATTAAAACAATAGTTATTTTCATTTTACATGTTTTGATTCGTAGGCTAATCATAATTTCAAATGAATGTCAATGAACACAAACGTATCTAAATCAAGCCACATCCTAAATTCGTTATTTATCAATTTATGTCAATATATTTTCCCCAAGTAGGCGATCTAAATTCTAATAATAGCCTATACATTTTTCAAAATACCCAGTTATATCTTGGTATTAAGGCACTGTAAAAGTAACCATTGTTTATTGTCGTCTGCATTTATCAAATAGATGCTGGGCATTGCTTTTCTCTGTTAATAAATATTTTTCCGTGTAGTCTCGTTCTTAATGTAGGTTATGGTGAGAATCATATTTACAATATGTGCCACAACAACTGATACTACTGTATAATGAATGACCTTATTGTAAAACCGGTACAACTCAAGGGACATTCCTAATCTTCAAGTAAGGTGCATAGAATTTTGCACCTCTTCTATGCTGTCAATTCTGATGTTAATAATGAGAGGATTATGACGAAAATTGCCAATCATGTACCTTGATGGACCTCCATTGAATGCAGAATTGTAAGAAAGTTCCTCGTTCTGAGACCCGCTGTCAAGTGCTAACAACCCGCTGAGGGAAGTCATTAGACAAGACAGATAAAAGACCTGGAACATAGAACGTTGTTCTTGGTGCATATATTGTACAGTTTTAAATGTGATATTCGTTACCTGAGACGTTTTTTTTATTTATATTACTCCTTAGAGCCCCATTTCCAATCTTCGTTTCTGTTCTGAACTTGGACGAACGCCCTTTCCACTTTTCCTGTTGTATTTCCGTTCTTACATTGCTGATGTTACGCTGATGCGAGCAACCTCATTAAATCAAAACCGATATTTCCATACACTGTACTCCCAATAGGGCCCCTTCACTCAGCCTACACAGTAATGGGATTATCTGAACAAGCCGAAAGATCAGACAAATAGCTCTCGCATCTCTGTCTGCACTGCATAGACTACATGTAAAACCTTTCTTCATGCCATTTCTGTTACCTATTGTCTTGAGGACCACAACCTAAGAGACTTAGGCCTAATTGTAGGGAACATCTGTAAATTGTAAATTGTGAGATATTTTGTCATATCATGCATAGCCTCGTTAAAATAGTTTTAAACCAAAATATTGACGGCTGTGGATTGGAAAATTACCCATAACGTGTAAATTGTATTATTATTATTTTTTTATATGTTTTTTTAAATAATTTATGTGACTTGTTGAATGTTTATTTAATTTACATCGTATACACTGGAGATTGAATACATGCCTATATAGCCATCATTTTAGACAATGCTATTATAAGGTAAAAATGGTTATATGGCAACTACAAACCAAACGAGTCTTATGTCATG